>NC_080449.1:3001666-4392500 GCF_028018845.1 Melospiza georgiana | reverse complement strand
ATAGGTAAAATTTCTGAGAATGGCATGGCAGCCTGCATGGCGTTTCTGCAAATGGCAGAGTTTTATTACACAGCACAGACAGCTGTCAAAGCTTTCAACAATAACTCATCTTCCAGCAACAGCAGAGGAGAGTTTAATCAATAGTAATTATAAAGAAACAGGAATAAGTCCTTCAGCTATAGCTGATACCATCTTGTACCTGACAAAGAGATGAGAACATAGGGCAAAATTATTCTGCAGATTTAGAAATCGTGCTGTTCTTGTTTGATCCACCTATGACAGCAGACAGGGTGTGATTTGTGTCCCTGGGTGTGAGTTGTGTCCTTTCTCTCATTGTTCAGTGACTCTTACACCACAGAGCCCTTCCCCAATACTCCAAATTGCCCCCCTAAGCTGTGTTGCTCAGACTCCCCAGGTGTTTCTGAACGTCCTGCTCCTCATTCTTTCTTCACCTTGGTAGTAATGACACTGAAAGACAGAAAAGAAATGGATGAGGGAAAGAGGCTCAAGCCCTTCTGCACTTTGTTTCATCTACCATGGCAGCATTCCAGCACTTCCCTCCAACCTTCCCTGTCCCTGTCCCCTTCCCATCCATGGAGCTGGGTGTGACAGGAATGGATTGTCATTGGGAAGTCACTGAGTGCCTGGAGGAGTGTTGGAACTCAGTGCATCCCTCCAGGTATCCAGAGTTGCTGAGGACCTGGCCAGGGGGCTCAGAGACCCTGGCACACAGCCCAGAGCATCTGGGGATTTGATTTTGACCCTTGGAGCAAGTTACCAGCTTTGTATGAGGACATGAAAGTCACAGAAGTTTGAATAGTCTAATAATAAAATATTCACAGGGTGATAATGTAGATTTTAGGATTTTTGGTATGGGGGTTATGGGGACAAGATGGAGGAATCTGGGCGTGTCCAGCCTTTCTCCTTCTTCTTCTTCTTGTTCTCCATTTTCTGCAGTGATGTTGGCACTTTGGGATTGGTTTAGAGTAGAAGTGCACTGTCTAACATAGGTGATGGGTATTGGGAATTAAGTGTAAATATGTTATATGTAGTTTGTAGTATAAAAGGACAACACAGAGTGCCTGTGGCTGCCCTGCTGAGCAGATCTTGGCTGGGCAGAAAGAGAATTTTATAGATAAGAATTAAGAAACAACTTCAAGACTGAAAAGTGAAGAGTCCAGACTCGTTCTTCAGCCATTTGGACCAAAACAGAGACATCCTGCACATCTCAGGGCAGCAATTACCAACCAAAAACCCGAGAGAGGAGCAGGACAGCTTTGGGGCTGGAGTGGCTCTGTAGGGCCACAGCACTGCCATAATCTGAATTGGAAGTGTTGCTGTGTGAGCTACAGGAGAGATGTGTGTGGCAAGGTGGAATGAGGTAAGGAACATCAAGTACTTCTGTAGTGTTATTTCCCCAGAATATCCCCAGGATATTTGTTCTGACAGAGGTATTATCTCCCCCAGCCTACATCCTCACTTTCTTTCTGTTCTTAGACTACCAAGCCCAGACTTTTACTGAGCTGTGTAAAATCAGAAGTGATTTGCCTTAAATAATTGAATGGAGGAGAGTACAAGAGAACAACATTTCTCCACAAGAGACCTCCAATTATCCACTACATTCCTGCATCCTCTATTCTGAAATATTCAAAAATATGAAAATTTTTCCCATTGTCAATGGCTGTGCATTAATTTATAGGGTTCAAATCCCAGCAGATCAACTGCTAGAACATTTTGGAGGCAGAACATTTTGCCAAGCATTATGTCCTGACAGCTGTGTGTAAGTAACAATTAGTTTAGATGGCATTACAGAAACAAGCTGATGTTTAACCTGGGAAATGACAAGCACTCACAGATAAAACCTGCAGGTGTAATTAGGTATAGGATTAGGTATAATTTTGTGATAAAGCACAGACTGAGCCATTCAGTTCAGCATCTGTTTCTCAGCATTTTCCCCACGTAACACCTTTCACTTCAAGCACTGTCCTTTTATTGTGCCATACCAGAGAGGCTTCAAGTGGGAAAAAAATATAAAGCTTTTAGAGAATTTTGCTTCTCAATTAATTCTTTGATTCTAGTTAAAAATAAAGAAAGAAAAAAGAAAGAAAGAAAAAAATAAAATAAAAAAGAAAGTTTTATTGCTTGATTTATCAGTAGGTTAACTTATAACTTCTGTTCTGCCTACTACAGCCCAGAGTTCAGCTCTACAAAAGTCATGAGCATTAATTATCAGCAATCAGCCTTATCAGTAGCCAAAACACATCTGGATGGAGGCAGAGTCACATCCTGTGTCAACAGATCCTTCCACGAGCCACCGCTGTACTCTAGCAATGCTCCATTATTTCACCCACCGGAAATCTCAGCCTCCATGCTTGGTACAGAACCATTTCTGCTTTTCCCCAGAGTTCCCTGACTCACTGGCTTTGCCCAAACACCAGGGCTGGGAGCTGAGGGCTGTTACATCACCTTTCCAGGCTCGTGGACATGCTGTCCCTGTTTCCTCGTTTGCATGTCCATGCTGGCACACCCCTGCCGTGTCCTGCACTGCGGTCATGGGCTGGGTGAGGGCTCACCCACAAAGCCAGTGCGTAATGTTCAGCGCTGGCTCCTCACCCCACAGCTGAGACTGTGCCAGGAGATCACACGGGAGGAGATGAAGGAGCACAGCCCTGTTGGAAAGTTTCAGGAATTCACTAATTAACTGGTGAGAAAGGCCCAATTAAGAAGCAGCAAACTCCTGACCTCAGAAGGCAGCCAGGAAGAGGAGCCTGCACAGACTCCTACCCAGATCCTGCATCCCAGGCTGGGCTGTCCCAACAAGTCTCCTTCCTCCCCCACTCAGGATGTCAGTGCCCCCATGGAGCTGACAGAGCAGCAATGCCTGGCAGGATTGCCTCACAGCCACACCCTCCAGCTCCTCTCAGCACCATCCTCACGTGGCTTCAGAGCTGCAAATCCATCCTCGTTCCACCATGGCTTTTGACAAAACGTGGTGGTATCAGAGCAGGCTTCACCCAGGTGCATTCAAGCTGCTGCAAGCACCTTCCTTGGATGTCACAGTCCCATTTTCTCTGGTTGCTGTTGGTAATTGCTGCCCCGAGATGTGCAGGGTGTCTCTGCTTCAGCCCACACAGCTGAAGAACGTGTCTGGACTCTTCACTTTTCGGTCTTGAGGTTGTTTATTAATTCTTATCTATAAAATTTTATTTCTGCCCAGCCGAGATCTGCTCAGCAGGGCAGCCACAGGCACTCTGTGCTGTCCTTTTATACTACAAACTACCTGTAACATATTTACACTTAATTCTCAATACCTATCACCTATGTTAGACAGTGCACTTCTGCTCTAAACCAATCCCAAAGTGCCAACAGCACTGCAGAAAATGGAGAACAAGAAGAAGAAAAAGAAAGAGAAAGGCTGGACACACCCAAGTTCCTCCATCTTGTCTCCATAACCCCCATACCAAAAATCCTAAAATCTACATTTTCACCCTGTCATCATTTTGTTATTACACTGTTCAAACCTGTGTGACTTTCACGTCCTCATACAAAGCTGGTAACTTGCTCCACGGGTCAAAATCAAATCTCCAGATGTTCTGGGCTGTGTGCCAGGGTCTCTGAGCCCCCTGACGAGGTTCTTGGCAACTCTGGACATCCAAAGGGATGTGCTGAGTTCCGACACCATTTTCCCTCCACAGCCCCTCCAAGTGTAAAACCAGTTCCAAATCTCCAGCAGGTCCTTCTGCACAGGCTGACCATGACATTTGGCCATCATTTTTTCCCCAGATCTGCTCTTCCCATGCTGCTCTCTCATCCTGCTGCCACATCCACACACAAAGCCAGATGTGTTCCTAGTTCAAGCCTGTCTCCTGCCTGTCATAGTTCAGACAGTCACAATACAAAGCAACACTGCATTTTCAGAAGGCTTCAAACTATTTTTATTTTAGCATGCATGCTATTTATACATTCTTACAAAACTCATCAGTTTACACTTTATTCGTTGGTCAGGAAAGACGAAGTGCTCATTGGAACAGGCAGTTGCAGGTTTCCCTTATTTCGCCTTCTTTCTTTCTTGGTTTCTGTGTCAACAACCTTGGTAGAAAATTCTTCCAGGGGTGAACATGAATCCTCTGATCAAACTTCTTTCTGGCTCTCAGAAGTCACTGTAAAGCCTCTTCCACACCTGCCCACCTTGACCACACTCCTCCAGGGATGGGAACCTCTCTGAGCAGCTCATGGCAGCAGCTGGGTCATGCAGCCTCTACACAAGTATCCAGGGGTCAGGCACTTCCCTGCAGAGGTCCCATCTCACTGCTACCCATTTTTGTGGTCTGCACTGATGCTTGGCACAGTTATTTTCTCCCTGGTCAGTGTTTGGGAGGGTTGAACCTCTGCAAGTGCAACTCTCTGTTGTCCCAAATCAGTAGTTAGGCAGAGTAAGATAAAGGCATATTTTTCTATATTCACTTGATTGTCTTCCAATCAATCCTAGTTCTTGAAACAGTTCCAGTTATGAACCCCAAATCAAAATCAAATCATGAATTCCAAAGCAATTCCTTTGGAAGACATGAATGCAAACACATTTTGTCCTGGTAGGAGAGCTCCTGCCTCTCAAATGTCACCTCAAATAACCAGGAGGAGCTTCCCAGCTCTCCTCCTGTCCAAATGGTGCATCTCAGGAATGCACTGACTGTTCCTTCAGGGAAGCTACAGTTTTCCTCAACTTCTTTTGGGCATCAGCTCAAGAAAAATAGGTCTGATCTGCCCAAGAAAAGCAGATGTCAGGGATTGTTCCTGTAACAGCTGCATTTCATAGAACCATTGACTTCTTTGGGTTTGAAGGGACATTGAAGATAATCCAGTTCCATTCCCCTGCCATGGGCAGGGACACCTTCCACCATCCCAAGGTGCTCCAAGCCCTCTCCAACCTGGCCCTGGACACTTCCAGGGATCCAGGGGCAGCCACAGCTGCTCTGGACAATAATTTCCCAGGCGTTAAGATAATTTTGAGCCAGCACTCCACAGGGAGAAGCCACACAGACAAGATAACTGCTACCTAGAGCTAATGAGATTCTTCTGTACTTCTGTAAAACTGAGAGGGTTCTGCACTTCTGTGCAGCTTTCACAGGTGTTTTAATCATCCCTGAATCTGCTCAGTATTAAAAACCACAAAGCTTGAGGGAAGTGTGGGCTGGAATCTGTCCCTCTTCATTCACACTTATGTCACTTCTGCATTCAAAGGCACGACAACACATTGTGTGCAAGATGACAATAATTTCCTCTGTCCCTTTGTCATTTCCATGCCCCCACCTCTCATGCCAGCAGGCTGTGGTTTTCACAACCCAGGAATTGTGGTTTTCTTTGCTCACCATGAGTAGAATTTTCCCACTCAACTCATGAGGCCTCACAGAATGTTGACAGCGTCTCTTTTTTAATTTTAACCACGGGCTGTGCTCTGGGCTGAAATAAATCTCTCCCAAATCCCAGTGAACATAATCACACATTGTCTGACACACACATTGCAACTTCCAGGGATGAAACTCAAGGTCAGGACTTTGTGGATGGATGGATGGATGGATGGATGGATGGATGGATGGATGGAAAAAGCCATAATGCTGCCTGACAACTGCTCTAAAGTCACACACCGGGTCATAGAGGCTCCATTTAAAGCTGGTTTGGCTAAAGAGAAACATAATCCTTGTGACCATGTTCACAGGGTTCTTGGATTGGGGAAGAGACGAGGATCTGACTCCCTGTTTCAGAAGGCCAATTTATTATTTTATGATATATATTATATTAAAACTATACTAAAAGAATAGAAGAAAGGATTTCATCAGAAGGCCAGCTAAGAATAGAAAAAGAAGGAATGATAACAGTGGCTCAGCTCTCTGTCTGAGCCAGCTGACTGTGTTTGGCCATTAATTGCAAACATCCAACAGGGGCCAATCACAGATGCCCCTGTTCCATTCCACAGCAGCAGATAACCATTGTTTACATTTTGTTCCTGAGTCCCCTCAGCTTCTCAGGAGGAAAAATCCTAAGGAAAGGATTTTTCATAAAAGATGTCTGCGACAAATCCTTCATAATCTAAATATATATTGACAGCCCTGCAAATACAAATGGACATGCCTGGCAACAGACTGGCCCTGAGAGGTCTCTGTCCCCCCAGAGCTGAAAATCTCATGCAAGCCTGGCAACATTTCCAGTGATTATCCTCTGTTCTCCAGGAAAAAGAAGGAGAGAGAGAAAGTCTTGAAGCACAAAGAAATATATTGTGCTTTGTTGTCCACCCAACAATCTGGTGTTTCCCATCTCTGCAAAGATTTGGGCTCCACTTCCGCTAAAGTTTTGCTGTCATTAACAAATGAAGATACTTTTTACAGGAGGTGGATCAATAAACAATAAGCCATTATCCCACTACAAGGTGGAATCTAGGAGCTCTACCCTGGCTGGGATTAGTGCATGTTTCTTGTCAGGGTCAGAATAACAAACTGCAGTTATTTATCTGTACTTCACATTCCACAAAAAAGTACCTTGACGGGTTTATAATCTCAGTGTCAACAGAAGTAAAATCCCCCTGAAATAATGAAAATAACCAAAATGACACAGTTTCATCCAGAGCCTCTGAGAGAGAGAGAGGCTGAAACAATAAGATCAGCCTGAAGAAAATTTTGTGGACAAACCATGTGCCTTTCCCAGCCTGCTTTGTTTCTGATATACAGAAAGATCTAGAGAGAGAGATTTTCAGAGATCTAGAATTCCAGACTAGCCTTGGAGTACTTTCCTGTGTCATTTCCACCTAGATCACTGAAATCCTCATGATACATCCCATTTCTGAGAACAGCGGTTTGAAGCTCAGCTCCTGAAGAACTGTACATTCAGCAGGCTGACTCTCTAGCCTATGCTAAGTGCATTTATTTCTTAATTCCTCATCTCAGTAAGAGTTTTGTGTGGGCAAGCAGCTTCTTCAGAACTGCAGCCAACAGAAAGGGTGTGTTGGAGGGAGGGGAAGGGCGATACAAGCGAGGAGTCTCCCACGCGGCCTCAGGACTGGGCCAGGGCCCAGAGGGGACGCTCCGTCCCATCCCACCGGGAAACCCGAGCGATCAGGTTTCTGCAGAGGACACGAAGTGGGCTGAAAGGCTGCGAGCAGGAAATGTGTAATTATTACACAGAGGAGGGCATGGAGGAGAAGCTGGTTCAGCTGGAGCAGAGTGAGGGCAGAGCTCCCCGGGGCTGCAGCTCCTCCCGAGGGGCAGCTCCCATCTCTGCTCTGGGCCAGGGACAGGAGCCAGGGCACGGCTGGGGCTGGGCCAGGGCAGCTCAGGCTGGAGCTCAGGGCAAGGCTCTGCCCCCAGAGGGTGCTGGCACTGCCCAGGCTGCCCAGGGAATGGGCACGGCCCCGAGGCTGCCAGAGCTCCAGGAGCCTTTGGGCAGCGCTGCCAGGGGTGCCCAGGCTGGGGCTGCTGGGGGGGCTGGGCAGGGACAGGGGCTGGGCTGGGGGATCCCTTCAATCCCCTCCATCTCAGGACATTCTGTGCTACTCTGATTCCCTCAGTCCATGCAGCACCAGTTGAGTTTCCCATCCCTTTTCAGCACCAGTTGAGTTTCCCATCCCTTTTCAGACAGGTCCTGTCCCCCAGCAGGCAGTGATTCAACCCCAGGCTGTGTTCCTGTTCCTCCCTGGGGCCACAGGGTGGGATTGTTGGGTGTCTGTGCAGGGACAGGGGCTGGGCTGGGTGATCCTGGTGGGTCCCTTCCAGCTCAGGAAATTCCATGATTGTCACTTAAAATCCTGATCAAGAGGGCAGCAGGCTGAGCGTGGCCACCCCATCCTCTGCTGGGCACAGGGTGCCCCCACTCCATTCTGTAGCTCCAGCATCCAGGCCCAGCAGAGATTCCATCCATCTCCTCCCACTGGAGCCATGAAAAGCTGCCAATATCAGGGAGTAATTTCCAGAAATGTCCCAGCACTGCCTGTTGTCTGCTACCTGCAGCTGGACACCTCCAACATTAATCCTAACATTAATTCAATCAATCCTGGCAATAATTTCATTTATTTAATACATTGTTTTTAGGAGGAAATTATTTACTGTGAGGTTGATGAGGCATTGGTGATGTGTCAGGTTTTAGGATTTATATTTTTCAGATTCTGTGCTGCTGTAGTGGGTGGATCTGGGCTTCATGTCAGGGGATGGTGAGCTCTGTGCACAGAGCAGGGAGAAAAAACAATTCCTGCTCCAGCTGGGCACCAAGGACAAATGATCCAAATCTCAGCCCAAGAGCACAAACACCGTGGGCTGGAGAGAGAAAAACAAGCAGGGTGGGACTGCCTGGGCTAAAGCTGGAATGGGACAATGAACTGCAAGGTGCAAATGGAGCAGAACTGATCAAAGGGAGAGACCCCGTGCCCGGCCGTGCATTTTGGGGCCATTTTAGTTCATCTTGGGTGCAGCCCTGGCTGGGCTCTTGTGCTGCCCAAGGTGGATCCATGGAGGCCTTGGAATAAATCCCTGCTTTATTCTTTAGCTCTGTCCAGTCTCTGCTCTAGGGCAGCCACAAGGCATCAATGGAATGGGTTGCCCAGAGAAGTTGTGGATGTCCCATTTGAGGGAGTGTGTGATGGGGCTTTAGGAGCAATCTGAGATTGTGGAAGGTGTCCGTGGCCATGGCAGGAGGTGGAACTTGATGGTATTAAAAGTCCCTCAAGCAAAACAAGTCTGGAATTCTTTGATTCTGTGAATTTAATTGTTTCAGGTGACAGTGGCCATAAACATCTGGCAGTGAAGGCTGATGATAAAATTTCTCTGTGACTTCCTCTGATGTTCACTCAGTGTGAACCAAGCTGTAACATCAGCTGTAAAATCCTGGTCTGCTCAGGGCTGGGCATCACGCCCAGAACCAGAGAGAGCAGGAGGGCACTGGGTTGCTTCCTGTACAGATATTAATTACATTCAATTAATTGCAATTAACTGAATTATTAATTGCATTCTCCCCACTCAAACAAGGGCTTTCTTGGTATCATCACTCACACAAACAACTTTTGCAGACAGATCAGCACATCACAAGACTCACAAGAGGTCACGTCCTTCTCCGTGATCTGTTGGGAAGGAGAGCACTAAAATTAATCCCAGTGGTGGCCATTGCCCTGTCTTTGTTTATCTACCCGATAGGAAATGATCCATAAAGCCTCTGACAAAGCAAGCCATAAAGCCATTACAGAATGGCACAAAAGGGCAGATTACACGACAGCAGAAGGGTGGCAAGGGATGGCTGAACGAGGAATAAACCCATGATATTGTTCATTTCAAAGGAAAGCCATGGCCAGATCAGTGCCAGGAAATCACTGGCACATGGGAAGTCATTAATTCCTCCCAGATGTCAAAACCAAACTTTGCTGTCTGTCCACATGCACAGAAGGACAGCAAGGTCCTGACGAAAATTTGTGCTGATTTCTCCTTCCTGACTCTGCCCTTGACCAGGGCCTGGAGCTGGAGTGGGGCCAGGTGTGATCAGAGGGGCTGAGGCAGTGGGAGCTCCTTTTCCGTGTTTCCCAGAGCACAAGGACGAAGAGCCTGGATTTCACAGTCTGTGCTCTTCATCAGAGGGCTCTGCTTTAGCAGAGTCATTCCCTCTGTGCCCCAGAGCCACCTCTCTGCTTCCTGAGTCAAGCCTGATGTGTCAACCTTTTCCTTTGTGAGTGGGTTTTCCAACACACTGGACAAAGGCTGCAGCTAAATCAGGAATACAGCGGAAAAGGTTTGGATCTCACACAAACCTTCCATGATGAACTTGAGAAAATCCATAAATCTACATTTCATCATGCAAACAATCCTTTCTCATTGAGCTGGGAGGAACCATCTGGAGATTTATTTCTGTATTTTGGCATCCTTTGAGAAAATTCCTGCAGGAGGTGATGTCCAGTAGTTTGGGGAGCAGGAACATGGGGATGCCACCCTGTATGGATGCCCTGTGGTTTTGGGGAGCAGAAGCCCAGGAATGGCACCCTGGATCAATGCTCTGTGGTTTTGGGGAGCAGGAGCACAGGAATGGCACCCTGGATCAATGCTCTGTGGTTTTGGGGAGCAGGAGCACAGGAATGGCACCCTGGATCAATGCTCTGTGGTTTTGGGGAGCAGGAGCACAGGAATGGCACCCTGGTTTGATGCCGTGTGGTTTTGGGGAGCAGGAAGATGAGAATGGCCCCCTGGCTGTGCTCAGTTCTGGCTCCTTTGCCCAGCTAGCCCACAGCTGTACCACTTGGCACTCCAGCCATGCCTGGGGGTGTTTTGGCAGCTTTGGTGCCTGTGGGAGCAGCAGGCTTTGTCTGGGAGAACATGGGGCATCCCTTTAGGGAAAGAACACAATTCCCACCCCCTGGGTTTTTACAGCATTCATTTCACGTGGCAGCAGCAGCCTAAAACTTGAAGGCCTGTGCTAAAAAGGAAACAAAGCTTTGGCAGACTGAGCTCAAGAGCTGAAGTGTTTTAGAGCACTGCAGGCTGCGACCATGAGCCCAGACTATGTTACCACTGCTCTGCTCAGAAAATTTGGAGTCTGGAGCCAGCAGGCTGCAAGATCCCATTGCTCACTCGGGACAGCTCTGGGCTGCATTACTCCCAAAGAAGGGAAAGGGAAAATCCAGCTGTGCCCAGCTGTGACGTGTGCAAGGAAGGCAGTGAACAAGTCATTCTTCTACGCCATACAATCCTTTCTAGGGAATCACCCGTCACTGCATTGTACAAGCAGATTTTCTGCCCCTGCCTTTGTCACGCAGAACCACATGCCCCTGATGCTGCTCTGTGTATCCTCAGCAACCCCTGGATGTCCACACACCAGCAGTCAGCTGTGGTTTGCTGTCATGGACACCAGGCACGTAGAGCAGGGAGGCTGGGGCAGAGTCAAGGCTCCGCCTCGATTGTTGGGGACAGCCAGGAGGGGAACAGAGCTCTGGCCATGGAGGGAGCTGTGGTATTCACATGGCTCTGAAGAGAGGGAAGCTGGGAGACAAGCAGAGAAGAAGGAAAACACAATTCTTGTTTCGCTTGCAGTGCCTGTGTTGTGCCAAAGCAGAATGCAATATGGAGACTGTTTACCCACAGTGAGGATGTTTGGTTCCCTTGGCCTGTCAGGGCCAGGTGTGTGTGTGTGTGTGTCAGTCTGTCACGAGATAGACATGAAAGAATCAGAGATTAGTGCAGTGCTGTGGAGTTGTGAGCAAGAGTGAGTGCAGGACAGATTCACTTTAGATACAATGTACATAGTATAATAAAGTAATTAATTTGCCTTCTAATATCCATGGAGTCAGATGGATCATTCTCTCTCCCCTTCATCAGAGTCACCTTTGATTTACAATAGGGAGCACTTTACAGAGCCAGCTTCCTGCTGTGAGCTGGAATGGATGGGGAAATGTCCAGCCAAGCCATGCCTGATAGCACAAAACTCCTTGAAAAGCTCCAGCAAAAGCAGCGTCCAGTGCACCACCCTAAACACAGGAATTCCAGGCTGAGAGGTGTCCACTGCACCACCCTAAACACTAGAATTCCAGACTGACCGTGTCATTCTCTCTTCCCACAGCACAGGCGAGGGGACAGGTCAGGTGTGACCCTGCAGGGCTCTCCTGGAGTCCCTGGAATGGCTCAGCTGCCATCCCACAGCCCCTGCCTCCTGCACAGCCACATCCCTTTGGGCCATGACATTCCTGCCAGCTCCTGCCACCTCAGCCCAGCCCTGCCCAGGGCTCCCTCAGTGCGTGGGAGGGAAGAGTGGTGGCAGGAGGAGCTGAGCAGCAGCTGGGAGGTCACAGGAGGGACACGGTGTGATGGAGCCGTGATATTTTCTGAAAAATCCTTTCCTTAGGATTTTTCCTCCTGAGAAGCTGGGAGGCCTCAGGAACAAAATATAAACAATGGTTATCTGCTGCTGTGGAATGCAACAGGTGCATCTGGGATTGGTCTCATGTGGTTGTTTCTAATTAATGGCCAATCACAATAGCTGGCTCAGACTATCTGTCTGAGACACAAGCTTTAGTTATTCATTCCTTTTCTATTCTTAGCTAGCCTTCTGATGAAATCCTTTCCTCTATTCTTTTAGTATAGTTTAATATATCATAAAAAATAAATCAAGCCTTCTGAAACATGGAGTCAGATCCTCATCCCTTCCCTCATCCTAAGACCCTGTGAACATGGTCACAGTGTGAGGTGGGAACCATCCCACACCTCCCGCTCCTTCCCATCTTATGTGTGTGAAAAATGTGTATCTTATTATTGGCTTTTCACAAATATTAAAATGAATATTATATGTGTTATGTTAGAAAGTGATGCTGTATTGATTTTCTGAAGTTGCGTGTTAAATATAGTTTTAGGTTATAACAATGTTAAAATACAAACCATGCTATGGAAGATACTCTTTTTATAAAGAATGGACTTGCAGCAAAATAGCAGCAACAGGACACCTAAATCTTTCAGAGAAAGAGAATTTATTGCTCCATTATCAGAAGAAATGAACTTCTTCCTGCCTCTCAGCCCTGAAGAGCTGTCAGGATTAAGAGGAGGGAGCTGACTCTGACCCAACAAAAAATTTATTTTTGTATGGAATTTATGCATCGTGTATGAGGTGTATGAGTATGCAACAGGCTGTTTTTGAGGGTTAATCCTCTGTGAACATGGGTCCTTTTTTGGGCTTATTTTGCCCAGAAAAAGGTACCCAGACATCCGTAATCTTGGTTTCTGTTGCCTCATATTGTCCTAATCCAGACTGTCCACATTATTATTACTCTAATTATATTACTATTTTATAACCATTTTATTACTATTAAACTTTTAAAATTTTAACAACAAGAGATTGGCGTTTTTCACATGTGGATGGCATAAGGTGGCACATGGGGTGACATCCTGTGGCCAGGCCTGTTTGGGGAGCTGATCCCCATCTCCTGCCTGCTGGCAAACCCAGTCTGACTGGGTGATGTTTCCACACAGCAGCAGGGTGGAAACTTGCCCTGCTTCCGCTCACTGGGGGTCAGGAGTTGTGCAAGGGCCCAGGAGTGACCTGGAAAGCCCCTGGAGACACATCCCCTCACCTGCCCAGGAGGAAACCCAACAGCAAACCCTTCTATGGACGCCCCAAGAGCTGATCATGCCAAGAGGAGCCCTCCCATCCCTCTGCCTCCCCTCCAGACCTGCTGCACCTCTGACACACAACAGAGTGTGAGACTCCAGATGCTCCAACCAAAGGCCAAGCAGGAAGGTGTCCCAGGGTGCCTCTGTATCTCCATTTGTCTGCTTGGCCCTGTGAAAAACATCAATCACTTGCTTTTTTTAAATTTTAAAAGTCTGATGGTAATAAAATGGTTATAAAAATAGTAATATAATTAGAGTGATAATAATTTGGACAGTTTGGGTTAGGACAATATGAGACAATAAGAACAAAGTGTTATGGACAGTCTGGATACCTTCTGGGCAAAATAAGCCCAAAATAGGACCCACGTTAACAGAGGATTAACCCTTAAAAGCAATAATCTGTTGCATATTCATACACCTCATACATGATGCATAAATTCCATTCAAACACAGGATTCTGTTGGGTCAGTGTCAGCTTCTTCCTCTTAATCCTGACAGCTCTTCAGGGCTGAGCAAGGCAGGAAGACGTTCGTAACTTCTGATAATGGAGCAATAAATTCTTTTTCCCTGAAAGATTCAGGTGTCCTGTTGCTGCTATTTCACTGTCTTTAAAAAAAGTATCCTACATAGCATAGTTTCTATTTTAACATTATGTTATAACCTAAACTATATTAAACACACTACTTAAGAAAATTAACACAGCATAACTTTCTGACATAAAACATACAATATTCAATTGAATATTTGTGAAAAGCCAATCATAAAATATGAATTTTGCACAAAAACTAATTCTAAGAGCAGAAGGGAAGGAAGAAGAGTTTGTTTTCATACACTGCACTCTCTCCTCCACATCCCTGCTCCTGAACTGTGTTGTCTGCGGATGGACAGACAGACAACAGGACAGACTGCTCTCCTCTGTTTTTAGTTAGTTTTAGCTCGCTGAGGCAAAGAATTTCCCTGGACTATGATTTTTCTTTTTCTTTACACTTAAACCTGCTCTGGACTGAACACCAGAAGAGCACCAGGAGCTCACACCTGTGGCCCACCAGGCAGGGGCCATGGCATTTCCAGAGCCAAAGGGACTGATAAGAGACTGATAAGAGACTGACTGAGCCGAGCCACAGCCCATGGAGGGGATTTTCTGAGTTTGTCATCTCTTTTGAAGTTGCAAGAGGTTTTATTATTTAATATTGTTTTGTTTTTGTACTAGTAAATGCTTACCTGTTAAATAAACAGGGTTTTTTCCCACTTTTCTCCAAAGAAATCTTTTTCCCTAGGCAGTTAAGGGAAGGGCCACTTGTATTTGCTTTCTAAAAGAAAATCCTTAGAGGTTTTCTCACAAATTTGCCCTAAACCAGGACAGAAGGAAATGATGAGGGAGCAAACTCACACTCTGATTTCTCCTCTCCCAGCTGAGGGATCCCCTGTGCTTTTTATTTCTGGGGCAGTGTGTCAGGATTCAGCAGAAATGGTGGTGTGAAAAAAACTTTAAGCATTCCCCACACAGTGAACAAAAATCACTTTGAAAACCCTTAGAAAATCTGTGAAATGGGTTTGGAATGCTCAAATATTTTTTTCTCCACGCTCAGTGCAAGCTTCAAAACTTCAAACACAGTCATGGACTCATCCAGCTATCAAACTGTTTAGCTTGGAGAAAATCTCCAACGCCATCGAGTCCAACCATTCCCCAGCACTGCCAGGGCCACCACTGGGCCATGGTGCCACATCCACATGGCTTTGAAATCCCTCCAGAGACGGTGACACCACCACAGCCCTGGGATGTCTGTGGCAGGGCTTGGTAATCTTTTCAGTGAAGAAATTCCTCCTAATATCCACAACTTAGCACAACTCAGGGCTGTTTCCTCTTCTTCTGTCATTTATTACTGAGGGAGCAGAGCCCGACCCCCCCAGCTGTCCCCTCCTGTCAGGAGCTGTGCAGAGCCACAAGGGCCCCCTGAGCCTCCTTTGCTCCAGGCTGAGCCCCTGCCCAGCTCCCTCAGCCTCTCCTGGGGCTCCAGACCCTTCCCCAGCTCCATTCCCTGCCCTGGACACGCTCCAATGTCCTTCTTGTCATGATGAGCCTAAAAACTGAGCACAGCCATTACACAAGGAATGAATAAAGATCCCATATAATGAGAATTTTCCATGCTAAAGACAGGAACAGCTGTCAGACCATCCCTGTGCACTTCTCTCTCCTCACTCTAGATGTGATCCAGCTTGTCCTCAGACAAAATGCCCTCAGACACATCAGGCACAAACACGCAGGGAGAACAGAAAGCACTTGAGGCAGCAGACAGAGCTCAGTAGCGCAGCAGTGACGTGCCCCTGTGCCAAGCTGTTTCCTTTGCATCCCTAATTCCTTTCATACTCTTTTCAGCTCTTCCAAAACATCTCTGAGCCCCACAGTGACTCCCCAGCAGAGCATCTGCCCCCTTTAAAGCTCCCTGAGCTGCAGCAGGAGTTGAGAACCCCTGCAGATTTCTGTCATCAGTAGAAACTACTCAAGGATCCCAGGCTGGGACATGTCTAGACAAGAGGAGGAGAATTTGCACAACAGTCTGGGCTGAGAGAGGAGCTGGGGACAAACAGGGAGCAGCAGGAGGCATGTGAAAGGTGGCATGGTGTGACATGACTGACAGCTGAGCAGGACCATCCCTGACTGCCCTGATCAGGATCCCTTCACAGGAGAGGTGAGACCAGGGTGGTTCCCCAGGGTCCCCATTCCCTGAGTGCAGCCAGGGATGGCTGGGGAACATCCCAGTGTATCCCAGTGCATCCCAGAGCATCCCAGAGCATCCCAGAGCATCCCAGTGCATCCCAGTACATCCCAGTGCATCCCAGTCCATTTCAGTGTATCCCTATACATCCCAGTGCATCCCAGTATATCCCAGTGCATCCCAGTGTATCCCAGTGGATCCCAGTACATCCCAGAGCATCCCAGTGCATCCCATTGCAGCCCAGTGCATCCCAGAGCAGCCCAGTGCATCCCTGTACATTCCAGTGCATCCCAGTGCATTCCAGCACATCCCAGTGTGTCCCAGGGCACCCCAGTGCATCCCAATACATCCCAGTGCATCCCAGTACATCCCAGTGCATCCTAGTAAATCCCAGTGCACCCCAGTACATCCCAGTGCTTCCCAGTGCATCCCAGCACATCCCAGTACATCCCAGTGCATCCCAATACATCCCAGTACATCCCAGTGCACCCCAGTACATCCCATTGCATCCACAGTACATCCCAGCACATCCCAGTACATCCCAGTGCACCCCAGTACATCCCAGGGCATCCCAATACATCCCAGTGCATCCCAGCACATCCCAGTGCATCCCAGCACATCCCAGTGCATCCCAGCACATCCCAGTGCTGGGTTTCTCTTGGCAGCTCCAGAGTTTCATTTTGGAAGCTGAGACAGGAGTCGCCAAGCCAAGCAGGTTTGTTTGGGCCTGGCAATCCCTTCATGGTGCAGGGAAGTCCTGAGGTCCTGCTTTGAACGTTAAATGGTGCCTGTCCCATGTGTGGGACAGCCCAGGATCACTCTTTCCCCTTTATTTTTACAGACCCAGTATGGGTATGTAAAAACACCCATAAATATGGGTACCAAAATACTCATATGTAAAAATTCCAAAATGCCAAAATACCCATATGTAAAATTCCAAAATGCCAAAATACCCATGTGTAAAAATTCCAAAATACCAAAATACCCATATGTAAAAATTCCCCCAGCCGAGTTTGGGGAGAAAAAAAGATGGGAGTGAATCTCTCCCAGTGCTCCTCTCTTTTTTCTTCCCCCCACCCAACAAATCCATATATGGGAATGTTCTTTTTCTGTTTTCTTTTTCTTTCTTCTGCTGAGTCCCCTCCTGGCAAGTTACCATGCTCCTCTTTGCCAGGCACACGTTTCTTTTTTCCTGTGCCAGTCTGCACAGGAAAAAAGAAATTTCTCCTTCCTCTCTTGGGATCTTTAAAAGCAAATTCTCAGCTCAGCCTCAGTGCCAAAGGCAGAGCATCAGCCTCTTCCCAGCTCATCTCAAGAGGCTCCAGCTGCTCATCCTCTTCCAGCCAAAGATTTGCAGGGCACTACTGCAAGAAGGCCGAGGCCAATAAAAGTTCTTAGAAGCTGTTGTAACTCAGAGCTGGCTCCCCTGGAAATCCTTGGCAAATAAAATAAAAATAAACTCCTGGTGTTCCCTGCAGATATCTGTGTCCGTCTGCTGGCAAGGCTCATGCCTTGATATTTTCAGCTTTTTGTAGCACTCACAGTGAAGAGAAAATTAACTTTGACACTCGTGGTCAAAATATTAGTATTGGGTTTTTTTAGTATTTTGCCGTAGAATATGCAACTGGGACCCCAGAGGGGAAAAAATAGGTAAAAAAATCACTTGTCTACACAGCACTTCAGAGAAATATGAGTTTTATTAGAGGATAAATGAAGCCACACCTACCCTGAAATGAGATCTGGGCTCTGCAAAAGCAGAGAGCAATCCTTGCCCCCAAGGTTTTACAACCTAAATGAAAACAAACAGTGAATTAAGGAAGGAAACAGTCAGTCACTTGTCTAAGGTCTGACAGGGGCGGTGTGGTTTGGCTGGGATTGGAGCACGGAGCCTTTGGTGCTTTACAAAGCTCTGCTGGGGGAGAAGCTGGGCAGGAACCAGCCCAGAACCCCCCTGAGCCCTGGGCTGAGCCCAGCGTGGGCAGCAGGGCAGGGGGATTGTGCCCCTGTGCCTGTGCCCAGGTGAGACCCCACCTGCAGAGCTGCCCCAGCCCTGGCCCAGCACAGGGAGGAGCTGGAGCTGCTGCAGAGATCCAGAGGAGGCTCCAGGGGGATCAGGGGATGGAGCAGCTCTGCTGGGAGGAGAGGCTGGGACAGCTGGGATTGTGCACCTGGAGAGGAGAAGCTTTGGGGGGACCTCAGGGTGGCCTGGCAGGGCCTGGAGAGGCTCTAGGAAAGATGGAGAGGGACAATTTCCAAGGGCCTGGATTGCCAGGACAAGGGGGAATGGCTGCAAACTCAGAGAGAGAAGGTTTAGATGGGATATTGGGAAGGAATTCCTGCCTGTGAGGGTGGGCAGGCCCTGGCACAGTGTCGCAGACATCTTTTATGAAAAATCTTTTCCTTAGGATTTTTCCTCCTGAGAAGCTGAGATGCCTCAGGAACAAAATGCAAACAATGGTTATCTGCTGCTGTGGAATGCAACAGGTGCATCTGTGATTGGTCTCGTGGTTGTTTCTAATTAATGGCCAATCACAGTCAGCTGGCTCAGGCAGAGAGTCCGAGCCACAAACCTTTGTTATCATTCTTTGCTATTCTATTCTTAGCCAGCCTTCTGAGGAAATTCTTTCTTCTATTCTTTTAGTATAGTTTTAATGTAATATATATCATAAAATAATAAATCAAGCCTTCTGAAACGGAGTCAGATCCTCATCTCTTCCTTCAACCTGAGACCCCTGTGAACACCATCACAGCACAGGGTGCCCAGAGCAGCTGTGGCTGCCCCTGGATCCCTGGCAATGCCCAAGGCCAGGCTGGAGCACTGGGACAGTGGAAGGTGTCCCTGCCCATGGTAGAACTAGGGGACCTTTAAGATCTCTTCCAACCCAAACCATTCCAGAATTCTCTCTCATCTCCCTAAACCATCCTGCTTTTCACTATTTCTTGCTTACTCTTTCATACTTTCTCTTTCCTTGGTCTCTTCTCTCTCTGCTCCGCTGGCAAGGATCCTGTTCTTGCAGCTGGCAGCCTCAGGCTCGCTGACCAAACCACATGTTCTGCTCAGAGCAGGACTTGGAGCTCTCCAGAACATTAAGAGCTGCACCCAGCTATTGCAATAGGAAGATTTTTTTTTCCGTGTCATTGAAGTGAGAAGAGCTGGCTGAATTTTTGTGAGGAAAAGGGATGTTACAGACAGCCTGGCACATGAGAAAATAGTTTTCTTTCCTTGAACTTATTTTTTAAAGCCCAAATCTGAAAAGCTTTTTGTGGGGGGGAACCAAATCTCTCTCACTAAAAAAAGTGTTGAAGTTTCCAGCCTGTTTCTCTACCCAGGGAAAAAGGAGAAGTTCCTGCACATCACTGTGTGTGCATATACACCTCAAAGAAAGTTTCTGTTTTTATGAGAACTTTCCTGGGGACAAAAAAAAAAAAACCCAATTTCAACAGTCTGGGCAAGTCTAAATGGCAACATCTGCATGCCAAGCACTTCCTAAATGAGAGATTTCCCTGGGGAGGGTGAGCTGCTGCAGAGTGGCAGGGAGCAAGGAAGGAATTTAGGAATTTTGCTGGGATACAGGAACCCCTTTCCAGCTGGACATCAGCTGCCAGCAGAGCTTGTTCCTCCCATTTGTGCTGCTGATCAGTGATTCTGTTGAGTCAGGGGTGGATATAAATACTCCAGTCCTTAGGTGGATCAGAAGGTAAAATAGAATAATTCCTTATTAGCAAGAATTCAGTTCTGGAAATGTGGAATTACAGCAGAGAAAGAAGTTGTGAGCAAGAAGTTGTGAGTTTTATAGTCTCACTGGCTAAGCTGGGACCTGATTGGGCTCAAAGTAGAAACATCTCACTTTATTAATGATTATGAATAGCACACTGTGGAGAACCATAACTACAAACAATGGTCACAGAAAGAGAAATAATAATTGTTTTAATTATTTTCTTCTAAAATTGCCAGGCTCAGCTTTCTGTTCTTTCTCCAACTGAATTAAGAATATCCACAGATCAGGTCCAGAGGCTCTCCACAGGCTGCAGCTCCTCTGTGTCAGGGGTAGCAGCTGTCAGCCAAGTAACACTGACATCATTTTTCCCCCAGGTACAGTAAAATCACACTTGTCCTAGTAGCAACAACAGATTCCTGTGAGAGCACAACGTTTTGTTAAGGTTTTTAATTAAGGTGATTTGGGAGAAGATGAGCCCCAGAGCAGACAAACATCTGATTTTGTTCCTGACGGTTTGGTGCAAAAGGTGAACATTGAGCAACGGGAAGCCTCTTGTGAATTCTGCTAAAATAAAGGGGATGAAGCAACACTTCAGAGAAGCGGACCCCTTCTCTGGGGTCACTTGATTCCTGTCATCTCACCTTCCCCAAATGCCTCTTCCCCTTTCTCTGGGAAAGAAGAAACTGCCGGGCTGCGCTCTCTCTGCCTCTCGCTCTCCCCCTGCTTCTCACTTTCACTCCCATCGGTTTCACGTTCCCTTTGCCAGGCGGAAAACCTCGCGGAGCTCCGACCCGGCACCAGCACCACCAGCAGGAGGGCTGATCCTGGTTCCACCCAGCGGGACTTTCCTGGCTTCCTCCAGCAGGGAGCGGGGGGAGCAGGAGCGCTGGGAGGCAGGAGCGGGGCCGAGCGCTCCCGCGGCTCCTGCCGGGTTTCTACTGTAGGCGGTGCATTCCTCGGGAGGGAGGGAGGGAGTGCGTGCGCCCGGTGCCTTCCCACACTCCGCACTGCTCTTATTTAATGGGGGTCTCCATGCAGGGCAGGCGCCACAGGAGGTTTGGCGGTGCCCGGCTCCCCTCGCAGGAGCCATGGAGAGCGCGGCGGAGATGGGAGCGGAGGCTGCGGGCAGCGCGCTCGGAGCGGGGATGCGGCTGCGGCAGGACCTGCGCAGGATCCGCTGTGCGCTGCTCTTCTGCCTGCTGGCCGTGCTGCTGCTCATGCTGCCCATCGCCTACCTGCTGGTCGGGAACCTGAGAGCGCCCAGATCCTGCGGACAGGTAAGGCAGAGCCGAAGGGAGGGATGCGGGACTCCAGGAGCCTCTTCAAAATGCAGTTTTATGACATCCAGGGTTGTGAGTTACAGAGCCTGTGCCTACAGCCGTCAGCACCAGCAGCAGTCTGGAGACCCTTTGGTTTTGGTTACATTGCATTGTATATTTTCTTTTGGTTACAATGCATTCTATACTTTGCTTTTGGTTACAATGCATTCTATTCTTTTGGTTACAAATGCATTCTGTACTTTTCTTTTGATTACAATGCATTATATACTTTTCTTTGCTGAGCATCTTAGTACACTAGAACCAATCTGTACTTTAACTTTTTTTTTTACCTATAGCTACTATAGCCGCTATACCTATAGCTCATAACTACTATAATTACCATATTTATGTTACTGTTCTCCAGTCACTAAAAGTCAGTACATTACAGTTTAAGCTAGAAGTTGTTTTTAAGTTTTCTCACAATGGATAATTCTGAGACCTTTTTTCTACTTGGAACTTTGTTTTGACTTGTTTGCCCGTGCTCTCTTTCTGCTTGGTAAAAACATCATCTCGTTTGGGGTGGGTTTATCCTTTGCTCTAAGTCAGAAAAACCCCTTCTAACTCACACACCCTTTGCCTCCTTGGTTAGCCAGTAATTCTTTTCTTCTATATCAAAACTTGCTTCCATCTCTATTCCTTCTTCAGATCCTACATCTAAAAGTCTTTCTGCTAAGCATACATACCTGTGAGACTTTCTTGTCAAACTTTCATCCTTCTCAACACCTGGGCGCACCTGAGCACCGTCTGCACCTCCCAACGGAGCCTCCCTGGAGCGCTTTTAATTCTTTTTGTGAATTTCTCCAGTCCGTGAAACACTTTTAATGCTCTTTGTGACTTTCTCCTGTCTGAGGGCACATGTGAGACTCACTGCTGCATTCCTTCTTCCTCACCCCGAGGATAAATCTGATTATTGCTCGTTCTTTTTTAACTAACGGTTTCTTACTTTCACTGAGGTCACAAGCGAAGTAGATGGCTTTGAAACTTTTGTTGCTGTGCTGCAGGGAATACTTAAAAGATCACTGATTTCTGCCAGATATTTGATGCTATGGCTCATTTTCCTCCCTTCTTTTGGGTTAAATCTGTTACTTCCTTGGCAGTGTCTAATTTCAGGAGTACATGACTGTTAAAATTTATTGCTGTGCCGCAGGGAATACTTAAAAAAATATCAGTGATTTCTGCCAGATTTTTGATGCAATGGCTCATTCTCCTCCCTTCTTCTGGGTTAAATCTGTGGCTTCCCCTCACAGTGTGTGATTTCAGGAAGATCTGCTGATGTCAGTGGGTCAGTCATCCGTCACTGGGCTGACAGCAACAGCTCTGGTGAATAATTAATTGTTATTAATGTGAACTTCTGATTTGAGGCAATTAAGGGAGTCTGGCCCTAAACTTCACATCCTGTTTTTAACTCCCCATTAGAACTTTCTCTCAGTCCAGGGCTCCTCTCAGCTCTTCTCCTTTGCCAGACTTTGCTCCCAGCCATACAAACTTCCACGCTGCTCCATCCCTCCTGCAATTCCCTATTCCCATGGGAGGCTGTGAGCTCAGTGCTGTGAATTGGTGAATTAAGCTTTGAATTTTAGCTTCAGGTCTGAAATTCCCCAGTTAACCGGAAAGTGGGGGGTGGTTTTGGGTGGCCTCAAAGGCAGTTTGTCCACTGGCTCAAGTTTAGCCTGGGGATGTTCAGGGAGGGCAGAGCTGCTGGTGGCTCCCAGGGCTGTGCTGGCCCTGCTGGGACCCCAAGGCTGCTCTGCCTGGGTGATGCTCAGGGTGCAGCATCCTCTTCCTCACTGGGTTCTAATCTGCTGCAGCCCCTCAGGCTGGTAAATCTGGCAGTTTCTTGAGTGATGCTGCCCTGACCGTGTCACTGCCGTCAGTTCCAGGCTGCCCTGCCTGCAGGTGCCACAGCACAGATTCCCTCAGGGGCTGGGCACGATCTCAGAGGATTTGGGGGCCTTCAGTTCTGGAAATGTGGGATTACAGCACAGCAGAGGCTGAACATGGAGGAGCTTTGAAAGCTGGGTGCTGCTTGAGGTTGGGGTGGTAAAATTCGCAAGGTGGTTTGGGCATTGTGCTGCTGCTCTGGGTTTGTTTGTGTCCCACCAGAGAAGAACAGTTCAGTCTTGAAACAATCTTGGAGCAGAAGAATAATCAAATGTTAACTTGTTTAATCAATCCAGTGCGTTCCTGGATCATGACCCCATTGGCAGGGTTAGCAGAGAAAAGTTCTTTTATGAATGGGTTTGGCTCCTTAAGAGGAAAAGCACATCATAAACGGTTGGAATTGCAACTCTGGTATGCATTCCCATGCACCTGCTCCTAATTAGCAACACGTAATGTTTCCACAATGATGTTACGAGGTGATAGAGGAGTTACAACCTCTGTGAGTCCCACGGAGGAAGAGGAAAGTCATCGGGGCTGGCAGGGTGCCAGAGGTGCCAGAGCAGCTGCACCTCTGCTGTGCCCTGCCACAGCCCGATTTTCATTCATTCATTCTGCTGCTCTGTGTGCCCACCATTCCCTTTGTTGGTCTGTGTGCCCACCATTCCCTTTGTTGGTCTGTGTGCTCATCATTCCCTCTGCTGCTCTGTGTGCTCATCATTCCCTCTGCTGCTCTCTGGGGTCACCATTCCCTCTGCTGCTCTCTGGGCTCATCACTTACTCTGCTGCTCTCTGTGATGCTCTCTGTGCTCACCATTTCACTCTGCTGCTCTCTCTGCTCCTCTCTGGGGTCACCACTACCTCTGCTGCTGTTGGTGGTCATCATTCATTCTGCTGCTTTCTCTGCTGTCCTCTGTGCTTACCATTCCCTGAGCTGCTCTCTGTGCCCACCACTCACTCTGCTGCTCTCTGTGCTCATCATTCCCTCTGCTCTCTGCGCTCACCTCTCACTCTGCTGTTCTCTGTGCTGCTCTCTATGCCCACCATTCCCTCTGCTGCTCTCCGTGCTCACCTCTCACTCTGCTGCTCTCTGTGCTGCTCTCTGTGCTGCTCTCTGTGCTGCTCTCTGTTCCCACTATTCACTCTGCTGCTCTCTGTGCCCACCATCCCCTCTGCTCCCTGTGCCCATCACTGTTGTCCAGCAGGACAGCACACAGGGTGGGTGTCTCTGAATGCCCCAAGGAGCCATACCCCCCAGGAGCCTGCAGGTTCAGAGAGGTTCAAGCCCTGGGAATATTTCTGGGCATAAAAGGTCTCAGGAAAATGTCTTTTTGCATTTCGTTCTGCATTCAAAGCTTGCTAAATGGCTCTGTCCTCATGTGCCCCACTGACAGCTCAGGTCAGGAGTTTGGGACCAGCCATGTGTGGCAGAGCTCTCTGGGGCACTGGTTTGGGGTGTGGGTGCCCTGGGCACTGTGGGATGAATGGGCAGCCCCGAGCTTGCCCCAGATGAGCATTGGCCTCCTGACCCTTGCACCCACAGGAGGAGTCCTCTGCTTGCCCCACGGAGTTCTGCCCACACACAATTGTCACCTTCCAGTGCTCTGGGGACAGCCCAGGGAGGAGGGAGGGACTCAGCAGGTGAGGAGCATATGGAATTCCTGAGTGCTTCCTGGAGCCAGGAGGAGAAGGGAAACCTGGCCAGGTTTGTGTAACAGGGGAGTGTCCTCGGGCAGGCTGCCCACAGGGCGAGGCACCTTGGTCATCCCTGCCTGGCCCTGGTGTCACCTGGTGCCTCTGAAGGGATGCAAACTCATCCCTTTCCCTGGAAATGTCCCTTTCAGGAAAAAGCAGGGCAGGTTATGTCATTACAGTGACATGTGTGGGCTACCAGTGTTCTCTGTGTGTCATGGTGCAATGGATGAATAATTCCAGCCTGGTGATGGTTTTCCCTGGACACCTTCCAGGCTTCCTCCATGCTCCTTTGGGAAAGAGAAACCACTTTCTTTTGTGCTTCAGTCCAGAGGGAGGAGAGGAAAAAAGGGTTTTTGAAACCAGGACACGTGGCTTGTGCTACTAGCAGGAAATCTATTTTAAGGCCATAGTGGTGCCCTGCTGGAGGAAGGGCAATCCTTCCTCAAAGGGAAGCCAAGTTTCAGGCTGACTTCCCAAAACCATTGATGGAAGGGCACAGGAGAGCAGCTCTGGCTGCCTCAGCATCCCACTCAGCAGAGCATCAGGTCCTGTGGCCTGGAGGAGTTGGTGTTTGGGTTTATTTTTCATGGCATTCTTGGTGCACCACAAGCAGCATAAATAGGAATTCCAAACCCTGTCCCAAAGGTTGGACATTCAGCTGTGTGCCAGATCTGTGCCATGACAGCTGGCAGTGGAGAAGGGACCTGCTGCAGAGCAGGAGGAACTGGAAAACCCCAGAGGCTCCACCTGGATCCTGCTGGAAAGCTGGCAACAAACCCCAGGAGAGATCTGCCCTCATGGCCTGCCCATAAAGGAAGGAGAACCTCAAAAGCTTCCTGATCTTTAGGTAAGGAGAAATACCTGGGGAGGAGCAGCAAGCACACCTGGATGGGCCCAGGTGTTGGGATTCCCCCTCCAAAGCCAGCACCAGTTAAATCCTGCTGCTGGATGCAGATGTTCCTTGTGAGCACATGCCTTGGGTACAGCCTCCCACTGGGCAGCAAAATGTTCTGATTGAAGCCAGTTTTTACTGCACAGACCAGCTCCTGCCAAAAATTCCCAGCCCAGGCCATGCAGCATCTCTGAAGTTAGAAAAATTTTGGTTTATGTACTGCACATGTCCTGCAGAGCCCCTCCCTGCGAAACAGGGCTGAGATGGAGGAGCTGGGGGAATTCATTCAGCTCATCAGCCCCTCTGCCTGCACAGCCAGCTGCTCTTGCCACGCCACTGGATATCAGCCCTCCTGTTTGGCTTTAGAATACCTGGATACAAATGCACTGGGGCTTTTTGGAGGTTTGTGGTAGCAGAAGTGTTCAGCACCCAGCAATGCCCAGGGCCATTAGAGCTGCCTGCCCAAACATCTGTGAGTCAGCTCGGGGTGGGGGGGGTTTTCAGCATCACTCAGTGCTTGGGCTCTCCACAGTGACCAAAGGGAAAATTGAAGCTGTGAACTATACAGAACCACAGCTGAGCAAGAAAGGGAAAAGAGAGAAAAGCACTGATTGTGTGAATGTTCTCTGCACTGGCTCCTGCTGCTCAGCTCTCCCTCCCCATCCATGCACAACAGCTGTGCCTATTTCTGACACCTGGCCATTATGCATCATTGTCTGCTGCTAAAACATCTTCTGCAGGAGAGTTGTATTTATATTTACACATTTATGAGATAGCACAATTAGGGAAAAGAAGAACAGCCATACCTTTGCCAAGCAACAGAGTAATTTCACACCTTGCTGTGTCCCCCTGCTCTATCTGCTCTGTCCCATGCAGCTCCTGCACCTGGAGTTTCCAGCTGGATTTCTTAGGAAACAAGTAAATTTAGGTTTAAACAAAACCTTTTTGTTATCTTTTATGAAGAAGCAGAATTCTTCTTGCTCTCCTTCCCATTTTCCTGCCACCTCTGTTTGGATTGCAACATCCAAGTTTATACAAGGAACTTCAGCAGAAGTTAAGCTTTCAAGTATGTAAACAGTTCCACAGAAGTTGCATTCTTAAATATAGGTTTGGGATTGATTTTTTCCCTGCCTGCAGAATCCTTAGAGAATGGGATCACTAATGAGAATTAGTCACTTGGGAAATAGGTAGGAAATGCCACAACAAGGAATGTGTAAATATACTTCTAGGTGAATACACCCGGCTGAAAGGCAGGGGAGAGTGAGGGAAATCCTAAATTCTGACCTTGTGCTTCCCATCAGGGCAGGGGACAAAGGCTGGGGCTGAGTCACATCAGCAGGGTTAGTCACCACAGAGAGCAGGACCTTGAAACTCCTCACACACGAGGAAAGGCTCAGGAATCTCCTGCATAGCACAGCCCCAATGTTCTGGAAGTTCACCCAGTGCCACACTGGAAGCTCACACCAGTCTGTGCCAGGAGGCTGCTGGGGCTGGGCCACACATTTCTATACAGGTGGGCAAGGGAATATAAAACAAAAAGGAGAATTTTTCCTGTTGTTTCCTTCTCAATTTTTTTCCCCACCAGGCTGGAGCAGCTATTTTAGCAATGACTGTTTGCTGCAGCAGCACACGGATGTTTACTTCCAGTAAAACATTAAACTGTCTCTGGCTTTCCTGGAGCAGCCCCCAACCCCAGGCAGGCCAGGCTGCCTCTCCTTCCACAAACATTCCCCTTCCCCAGCCAATAGAAATTCTCTATTTTCTCCTTCTCCTGCAGTGTTTGAGACACAGCCAGCAGGAGCCAGCTCCAGCATCTACATATTAATATTGTTCCAGGTTTGATTGGGCAAAGTGCCTCAAATACTTTGTTATGAGCTGACCAGGGGTGGTTTATTCAGTTTCTTCTGTGTGGTTTTGGTGTCTGCCCATAAAACACACCATGCCAGCCCTGTGTGCTCCTGAAAGATGTTCTGGGATGGGGGTTCCTGACAGCCCTGAGGGTCAATTCCAAGGGTCAGTGCTGAGGGTCAGCACAACCCAGGCTGCTCCAAGGGCTGCTCCTCACAACCCTGCGAGGCCAGATGTGAGGCAGCATCCTCAGCATCTGGCAACATCCCCCAGCACCCCCCAATATCCCCACCATCCCCCATCATCTCCCATCATCCCTAGCCCCCCTCACCATCCTCCACCATCCCCAGCAGCCTGCAGCATCTCCCAACATCCCCAAGCATCCCACACCATCCCCAGCACTCCCAACATCCCACACTATCCCCCAGCATCCCCCATCATTCCCCATGATCCCCCAGCATCCCCAGAACCCCCAGCATCCCACAACATCCCCCAGCATCCTCAGCATCCCGCACCATCCCCAGAAACCCCAGCATCCCCCCCAGGATCCCCCAGCATCCCCATCATCCCACAACATCCCCCAGCATCCCCCAGTATCCCCATCATCCCCATAGCACCCCCAGTATCCCCACTACCCCCAGCACCCCCAGCACCCACAGCACCCCCAGCATCCCCTAGTATCTCCAGCATCCCCAGCACCCCAGAGCATCCCCCGACCCCCAGCCTGCTCCCTGGGCCGTGCCCAGTGACTCAGGAGGCACAGCAGGTGACTCAGGGCACCAAGTGTGTGACAGGCACAGCCCCTCGGGACTGCCCCGGCTCGGTGACAGCCAGGCAGGGCTCAGGGCCATGAGGGCAGTGGGAGTCTCCTGCTCCAGGAGGGAATTGCAGAGGAGAGCAAGGATGAGCCTTTCCCCAGTGCAGAGCCCAGCAGCAGAGCTCACCCTGCGGCTGCTCCCTGGCTCTGCTCAGCTCCTGCTCCCCAGGAGGACACCCAGAATTCCAGACACACCTAAGGAACAGCCTTGGTCTGGGTGAAGGACAAAAGGCAGGTGGAGCTGACCCACCTCAGTCTCTCCTGGTGTTGTGGGGAACCTTTGCTCCTGTAAGGGCTCAGACCTGGCTGCCTTGAGGAGAATCTGTCCCTTTGCTCTGCTTGCTGTGCCTGGATTGAGGGCAAGAGAGGCTCCAGCAGGGCTGAACCGTCACCATGCATGGCTGGGTCACTCTGCTGGGGTTTGTCCAGCTCAGAACCTGACAAACCACCCTGGTCCTGGAACCTGTCAGAGATGAGGGCAGCTCTAAGCCAACAGCAGAAATGTCTTGCAGTGAACAAAGACTCATCAGGGCTCACCTTTTAGCCAAAATGCTCCATCTGAATTCACTGATGTTGGTTGGGGAAGATGAAACAGGAAAGCCTTATAAATATGATTGCCTGGCAAAAGATTTTGAGAATATAGAAACTATAAGTGAGATTGAAATGAAAGCAAGCTTTGAGATACCTCAGTTACTGAACAACTGGAAAACAATGGTGTGGCCAGCTGAAGGTGATCCCCTTTGGATGGAACAACACCCTCTGCTTGCAGACAGGCCCAAGGGTCAGAGCAGACCCTGCAGCTTGGCAGAAGGGGCCCAAAGAGGAGTTTGTAGAGTTTAAAATGTAACACAGGATGGTAATGTAATGATTCTTATAGGCTGTGTGTAAATGCTGTAGGATTTGTATCTTGTACTAGATTGGTTAGTGAGAATTAGAATATTCAACACAGAAGATGATTTATTGTATTGTAATGGGAACTGCGCTCTCTTACCCTTTTACTCTCTTACCCTCTCATCCTCTCTCTCTCTTTCACCCTCTTTACCACTGTCTCTCTTCTCTCATTCCTGCTCTGAGCTGTGTTTGGCAGCTCCCAGCAGGGCCCTGCACCCAGACCCTTTGCAATAAACCCCAGGTTCCACAACCTGGCTCCAGAGATCTCTCGTCTCCGTCTGTCCCCACGGTCCTACCCCCAACCCTCTGACAGATGTTACTGCAGCTGTTCCATGTTCTGGGCTAATTCCCACAGCCCCTCTGAGCTGATTGCTGTCCCTGTCCCTGCAGGTCACAGAGGAGAGGGGCTCTATCTTCCTGAAGCAACGAGCACTGGCTGCTGGTGAGTTTGCCACCCTTTCCCCTGTGGTGTTGCAATCCCAGCACACCTCTGCCCTCAGCACCCCAATCCCTGCCCAGACAAGCCAGGCAGGGCACACTGAGGGAGATAACAGTGGGCACAGTGAAATGGGAACATTTCTAACCCCAGGCTGGGAAAGCTATGCAGGCACAGGCTTCCCCCACAGCTCTGCAGTGTTGGGGTGTTGTGAGGGTCCCCAGGAGGAGGGGAGAGATGAGAATCTGACTACAACTTCTCAGAAGGCTGATTATTATATTATATTATATTATATTATATTATATTATATTATATTATATTATATTATATTATATTATATTATATTATATTATATTATATTATATTATATTATATCATATTCTATCATATTCTATCATATTCTATCATATTCTATCATATCATATCATATCATATCATATTACAAAAATGCTATATTAAAACTATACTAAAGAAAGAGAAATGAGACATCAGAAGGCTTAACAAGAATGAGTAATAAAAAGCCTGTGACTGACCAGAGTCCTGACACAGCTGGCTGTGATTGGTCATTAAATTAAAACAATTCACATGCTGGTTAACAATTCTCCAAATCACATTCCAAAGCAGCAAAACAGGGAGAAGCTGAAGTTTCCCAGCTTCCCAGGAGAAGAAATCCTGGCAAAGGGATTTTTTCATAAAATATCACAGTGATGCTGCAGGGTCAGTGGGACTCCCTGAACAAGCACCAGCAGGGATTTGGGAGCCTGTGCTCCTCACAATTCCCCTCTGTTTGCCTCCAGCAGTTCAGGACACAGCCACAATGTGCCCTGCTGGTGCTGCAGCAGCTCTGCCAAACTCCCCTGTTTGCATTTATCACCTCATGGGGGTCAGTAAGAGTTCAGCAAATCATCCCTGACTCAGAAAGAGCCTGCACATTTCCTCAGGGGAGTCAATTACTGTGACCGTGTTCACAGGGTTCTTGGACTGGGGAAGAGATGAGTCTGACTCCATGTTTCAGAAGGCTGATTTATTGTTTTATGATATATATTACATTAAAACTATACTAAAAGAATAGAAGAAAAGGTTTCATCAGAAGATTAGCTAAGAATAGAATAGCAAAGAATGATAACAAAGGTTTGTGCTTTGGACTCTCTGTCCGACCCAGCTGATTGTGATTGGCCATTAATTACAAACAACCCCATGAGACCAATCACAGATGTACCTGTTGCATTCCACAGCAGCAGATAATCATTGTTTACATTTTGTTCCTGAGGCCTTCAGCTTCTCAGGAGGAAAAATCCTAAAGAAAGGATTTTTCATAAAAGATGTCTGCAACAAATCACAACTCATATTTTGCTGACTTAGGGAAAGTTCTTCCCCCAGAGGGTGCTGGCACTGCCCAGGCTGCCCAGGGAATGGGCACGGCCCCGAGGCTGCCAGAGCTCCAGGAGCCTTTGGGCAGCGCTGCCAGGGGTGCCTAGGGTGGGATTCTGAGGTGTCTGTGCAGAGACAGGGGTGGGATTGATGATCCCATGGGTCCCTCCCAGCTCAGAATATTCTGTAATTTTATTATTGAACAGCAGCAAACATCCTCACACCATTTTTCTCCCTTTTCCCTCAGTTACAGACACTCTCTCCAGTGCAGAGAAGCCACGAGCTCACCTGACAGGTAATTCTTGTTCACCACTAAAGCCTTTTTACAGCCAATGTTGTGGTTCAGTAAGCTTGGTCCTTGTCGGTCTGGTGGGAGCAGATGTTGCAGGAAACATGAGGAGCAGAATAATCAGCTTTGCCTTGTTGAGCAGGCCAGGCTGAGTGCAGTGTGTCTGCAGGAAACGGCCCACAAAGGGACAGCTGACAGAAATGTCACTTTTCTGAGCTGTTTCTTTCACTGAATGACCAGCTTTTGTAACTGAACTGAAACAGGTTCCTAATGTCTCAGTGATCTGCTGAATCCCCAGAAAAGGCAGGGAAGGAGCTCATGTGAGCCCTTGTGGAGCAGTGAATTGACAAGAATTACAAGTTTTGGAGCAAAATCTGGCCAAATCGAGCTAGTTTTAGTTTATTTTTCTGCAAAGCCTGGCTCAGACTCCACACACACCATATTCCCATTAATCCTCTCCCCTGTTTTCAGTGAGATAGTCTCTGACACATTTCAGAGCAAGCAGGGAAAGGTAATGCCAAGCTGAGCCCTCCGAGCTTTTATGTCGTGGTAGGAAGGTGCCATCACAAAGTCCTGTCACAGGGTGGGCTGCCAGGCCTTTCCAAAGAGCTTCCATGCCTTCACAAAGAGTTATCATCCATTTCCAATGGGTTATCATGCCTTTCCAAGAGGTTTCCATGCCTTTCCAAAGAGTTATCATCCCTTTCCAAGAGGTTTCCATGCCTTTCCAAAGAGTTATCATCCCTTTCCAAGAGGTTTCCATTCCTTTCTAAGTTTCCATGCCTTTCCAAGAGGTTTCCATGTCTTTCCAAAGGGTTTCCATGCCTTTACAAGAGGCTTCCATGCCTTTCCAAGAGCTTCAGTGCTTTTCCAAGAGGCTTCCATGCCCTTCCAAGGGTCTTCCATGTCTTTCTAAGAAGTTTCCATGACATTCCAAAGGGTTATCTTGCCTTTCCAAGAGTTTTCTATGCCTTTCCAAAGGTCTCCCATGCCTTTCCAAGGGGCTGCCAGCATCTCCAAGGTCCCCATGTCACCACCTCATCCTTGAGGCCATCACCACCCCAAGGACCTTGCCCTGAGACATCCCCCACCCTCACCAGCTCCACCCACATGGAAAATTTAGGTATTCCCAGAGAAAAGTTCCTGCCTGGCTCCAGTGTGGATGGAGTGAGTGCCAAAGGGTTTTCCAGCTGGCCTGAGGCCTTGTATCCCTCTGCAAAGCACAGCTCACTGCAGAGGCTTCCCCAGCACCCCAGGGTGCACTTTGTAACCTGAGGAATGCAGGAAATGCTGGGATGATTTCCTGCAGAGATGCAAATCCATCCCCAGCGTTCTATCACTCTGCAGCTCAGAGCTGATGCATTCCCAGCACAGTTTCCTTTCCTTGATCCAGCAGCTCCTTCCTGAGGCACATCCTTGGTGCCTTTCCCTTTGCCAGGGACCTCCAAACCCGGCTTGGCCTTGGCCATAATCACAGCTGTGCTCAAGTTTTAAGGAGCAAAAGGAGCCTGTCTGCTACTGTAAGGTTTTGGTTTTTTAAAACCTCCCTGACAGAGAGGCCCAGAGGCTCCAGTGTGGATGCAGTGAGTGCCAAAGGGTTTTCCAGCTGGCCTGAGGCCTTGTATCCCTCTGCAAAGCACAGCTCACTGCAGAGGCTTCCCCAGCACCCCAGGGTGCACTTTGTAACCTGAGGAATGCAGGAAATGCTGGGATGTTTCTCTCATATTTCCTGCAGAGATCCAAATCCACCCCCAGGGCTCCATCACTCTGCAGCTCAGGGCCGATGCTTTCCCACCACAGTTTCCTTTCCTTGATCCAGCAGCTCCTTCCTTTGTGCCTTTCCCTTTGCCATGGGGGTTTCTGGAGCTCCAAACCTGGCTTGGCCACAATCACATCTTTGTTCAAGTGCCAGTTTTAAGGAGCAAAACCTTGCTAATTTAAGGTTTTGGTTTTTTAAATCCCCCCTGGCAGAGAGGCCCAGAGGCTCCAGTGAGTCAGAGGAGCAGCCCAAGCTCTGCTCTGCTGCTGGGAACTTCCCTGGGTTGCACAAAAGCCCAGCTGCCACAGGGAAACACCCAGCAGTTTTCTCCACATTTCTCCAGCCCCTATATTTACAAAAAAATTCCTTTGCTATCATTCCTAGGCAGCCTCCCAGGGTCTGTGTCCATCCTCTCTGGCATTCCACTGAGGGCTAGTCACTGCTGGCCATAGAAAAGAGCAAGAAAAGGGGAAACTTGAAGGAATTTTCTCTCTCCTTTCTGTGCTGTGCTGTGTAGTCATCAAGAAACCGAATATCTATGGATTTTCTTTGGCCTTTTTTTAACCTGAACATATTCCTGGTGCTTATCCCTGTGGCAATGAATTTCCCATCTTAACAGCACTTTGCAGGCAGAAAATATTTCCTGTTATTTTCAACTCTGTGCATAATAATTTCTTGGGCTCCACCCTGGTGCTCTCTTCTCAGAAACAGTTACTTGAACACAGAAAGTGTAAAAGGAATAATTATTCCCCTGATCTTTGTTACATTCCCCCACCTCAGGTGTTGTTTTCAATGTGAAGGTACAAATCCTAAACTGTAGGAAATCTCTTCCACACCTTTATTCTGTCTTTTTCTAGTTTTAGGCACATCTATTGTGAAGGTAAGAGCAGAGGAGTGAGAGGAATGAGAATTGGATGGAGTTCTTTGGGAATGCACTGATTAATTGGCAGTAGCAGAGCAGCTCCATGTTTTGGTGCCTGTTCCTTTATGATAAATCTTCCAGCTGCTCTTGGCTTTTTTAACTCACACTGAGAATTTTTATTCACCCAGTCTGGAATCGAGATCTGCCTTCCCTGATGGCTTTACCCACTGAGATGTGCTCAGAGTCCAGCTCAGAGTCCCCTCCTGTGCATTAATGTTCATTTGGGGCTTCTCCTTGCCTTGCCATCATCCCCTACCCACTGACTTGGTTGGGTTTGGGGTCAGGGTTCAGGGCAGTGCCTGTTCCTTCTTGTCACCAGCCTGTGGCACAGGGGATGGCCAATTCTGCAGGACCTCGTGCTGCTGGTGCTGCAGTGGTCCCAAACCTGGCACTTGGCTCATACTCCTTCTCATGTGGTCCCAAACTTGGCTCCTGCCTTATCCTCCAGCTCATTTAGTCCCAAACCTGGCACCTGGCTCATGCTCCTCCCTCCTGTGGTCTCAAACCTGGCACCTGGCTCGTGCTCCTCCTCATTTAGTCCCAAACCTGGCACCTGCCTCATGGCTCTTCCTCATTTGGTCCCAAACCTGCCACTTGGATCATGCTCCTCCTCATTTGATCCCAAACCTGGCTCCTGGCTCATGCTCCTCCTCATTTGGTCCCAAACCTGGCACCTGCCTCATGCTCCTCCTTGTGTGGTCCCAAAGCCACCTCTAAATGTGGCCAGAGCCTCATTTCTGCCTCCAAATCACCTTTGTTAAACCCTCAGGGCATGAACTGGAGCAGCAGAGGACACAGGACCTTGCACCACAAGGGCTTCACCACAGGCTCCAGACTCCTGTTCAGACTCAGAGTTCAGGATTAGTCTTTCCCATTGGTGCTGAGAACTGCAGAAACCCCACAAATTCAGCACAAAATAGATCCCAAATCTGACAGGCAACAGGGATTCTCCAGCAAGGGACTGAGCCAAAAGGGATTTGGGGACAGGAGAATTAAGGGATGTCAGAAATTTATAGTGTGTGAGAAAACAGAAGGAACTGTGGCAATGAAGCTCTTATTAAAAGCAGATTTTAATTTCTTTAAGAATTAGCATCATAGGTATATTTGCAGGAAGAGGAACTCCAGAATTTAGGAAATAAGTAAATAAATGACAAGTACAAAGTACAACTGCTGCTAGAAAAGGAGCTGTGCTGTATTAAAAAGCACTTGAACATTCATTTTTATTCTCCTGTTACTGAAAGCATGGGAAAAACTAATTAACTTGAAAATAGAGAACATCAATAGAGGGAGATTCATCTTAAAAGGGAGGTTAAAGCTGTGAAACCTGACTAATTCTGGAAGTCAGGAAGTCATGTAGTTCATTTGAGATCTTATCATATTCTAAAACTAATAAAATCTATTTTATAACTAATATAAAAATTCATTGTGGAATTGAGTGTCATTGACATTTTAAATCCATCATTCTACAAGAAAAGAATATTTCACAGGCAGCTTCTCTTCAAATTCCCCCAAAATTGCAGAGATGGAATAGAGCCCAGGACATTTTCTGGAACTATTCTGATCTTTCCTCATTCTTCCCACCTCAAACAAGATTTCCTCTGCTCTCTGAGATTAATTGCTCTGAGCTCTTGCAAAGCTTAGAGTGATCCGAAGCTAGCTGAGCTTTTCCCAGGATTCAGAAAGTCCCTGAACTGAGGGATGATGCATTGAGGTGGATGCAGATGAAGGCAGACCACGAGCACTTTCTTTTATTCTTTTATTCCCCACTCCATTGTCTCTAACCTTTATAATAGTTCTATAATTTAGCCACAATCCCTGTCTGTCTTCCCCATCCCTGAAATACTTTCCCCATCCTTTGCCTCCTGGGAAAAGATCAGAAGGATTTGATACTTCAGCACTAAAAAAAAAAAAGGCTGTTATTTTGTTGTGCTACCCAGAGAATATAAAAGGAATTGCACTCTTAACAGCTTCCTGTATCCTCATGGATTATTTACTGTTGGAAAAGAGGGAAACAGATGCCACTAGGACATGAGCACATTCCTTTTTCTGAGTCTCATTTCAGGATGGACCTATAGGTTATTGCCAAGGGAATTCCAAATCCTTCCCTCACCTGCATTCCATTGCCCTCCTTCCCATGCACACACCCCTTTCCCCAAATACTGAATAAAAATCAGCTTTAAACATTAACAAGCTCATTAAAAAGGTCTCAGTTCCTGGAACTCTGTTCCCTCAATCTTTTCTAAGCATCCATCATTCATTTTCCAGGTTCATTTCAATACCTGAGATAATCTTCATGGTTTTTATCCTCTTCTTCCTACTGCTGCTGTTTTAGCACAACAATTCCGTGTGGCAGGCAGTAAAGAGCAGAGACAACTCTTGATTCCCTGCAGAAAACCATGCAAGGGCTGAGGTTTATTGTCCTCTCTGTTGTGTGTGAGAAATCAAAGTGGTGAAGGCAAAAGGGCAGCAATTCCCTCATTTTTCCCCTGCAGGCTGGGAAGCATCCTCAGCTTGGATCAGATTGATGCTGGGGTCAGGATTGGAGCTCAATCTGCTCAGCACAAGATTTGGAACAAAAAAAAGCCTAGAGGAATGTTGAGGCTGACTCCAAATGTAGTATTTTGTTCCAGACAAGCATTAAAGAAAGAAAAAAAGGGAAGAGAGGTATAAAAATGGTTTAAAATAGAATGTGTTGCTTTGGAATCGGAGCTCTTGAAGCACAGTGGGGTCTTTGGGGTTTTTTGCTAAAATCCAGTGACTTTGGTAAACCAAAAGCAATTCTACAAAAGATGTCCTTGAGAGCACAGAGGAGGAGAAGGGCTGAGGAGCCCCAACCCCCTTAAGAAAAAGCAGGAGGAGAAGTCCAAGTGGTGACACATCGTGGTGACCAGTGTGGGCACTCTGCAAGCTCAGCAGTGTCTTTCTAAGAAACAGAATTGCAATCCACCCCTCCTGAAGGAAAAGCTGGTTTAGAATTTCCTCTTCCTGTCCCCAACCCTTAGGTACAAGCATGGTACAACTGTCCCAGTGCTGGTGTCACCTGAGGACAAGGTTTTCACTCTGGAAATGGGTGAGATGGGAAGGTGAAGCCACCTCCATCTTCCCAGTGCCAGGAGACCCAGCCTTGAGGATGGACAGCTCATCCCTTGGGGTCTGACCCACAACCAGGGCCCCCAGGCACAGCTTACACTGTCAGGATATTCCTAGAGCACCCTTGGCTTTCACTCCTGGACACCCTGTGGGCACCCTGGAGAACACCACTGGGCACTTGTCCTGTGTGGGAAATGGACTTGTAGAGAGTTTTTAGGGTTTCCTTCTATCAAACCCCTTAGGGTTGTTTTTTGTGGGGGTTATTTCACTCCAACCTGCAGCTTCACCTTTCCCTACTCATTAAATTAAGGCTCTAGCGAGCTGCAGGGGAGTGATGGCACAGGAGAAGAAGACGAAGAAGAAGATGAAGAAGAAGAAGAAGAAGAAGAAGAAGAAGAAGAAGAAGAAGAAGAAGAAGAAGAAGAAGAAGAAGAAGAAGAAGAAGAAGAAGAAGAAGACGAAGAAGAAGATGAAGAAGAAGAAGAAGAAGAAGAAGAAGAAGAAGAAGAAGACGAAGAAGAAGATGAAGAAGAAGAAGACAGAAGAAGAAGACAGAGAAGAAGAAGACGGAGAAGAAGAAGACAAAGAAGAAGAAGAAGAGGAAGGAGGAGAAGAAGAAGAAGGAGGAGGAGGTTTTATCAAACCCTAAGGGATCTTAATTCAATGGGTAGGGAAAGGGGAAGCTGCAGGTTGGAGTGAAATAATCCCAAAAAAAACCACAACAAAACCCTAAGGGTTTGATTAAAAGGTTTCTTTTAGGGTTTCTTTCTATCAAACCCTAAGAACTCTCTCCAAATCCATTTCCCACAGTCCTGCAGACCATTCAGCTCAGTTTTCAAGCCCTGAAATAGGAACATTTCTGCTCCAGCTTTTTTACTCACCCTGTTTAAACCCCAATCCTCTCAGAGCAGAGATTTCAGGTCCCACGCACCCTGTGCCACCCTGACCCACGCTCCTCTCCCTCTCTCTCCCCGCTGCAGTGAAGAGGCAGGACCTGGCCAGCACCGTGGGGAGCCACATGCCCATCCTGCAGTGGGAGGACAAGCGAGGCCTGGCCTTCACCAAGAACAACCTGAGCTACTCCAGCAACGCCCTGGTGATCCCCGTGTCCGGAGATTACTACGTCTACGCCCAGGTCACCTTCCGAGGGCCCGTGGAGAGCAGCCACAAGGCCAGCTCTGTCACTGAGATCATCACCAAGGTCACTGACAGCTACCCCGAGCCCACCCAGCTGCTGACGGGCACCAAGACCCTCAGTGAGAACGGCAATGGTTGGTTCCAGCCCATCTACCTGGGTGCTGTGGTCTCCTTGGAGGTGGGAGACAAGCTGATGGTCAACGTGAGTGACATCAAGCTGGTGGATTACACCAAGGAGCACAAAACTTTCTTTGGGGCCTTTCTGCTGTAGGGCTCCGGCCTGCAGCAGATGGTGGGGGATCCCTCCAGGGTCATCGGGGGCGTTTTGTTGGGTTTTGGTTTTGTGGGAGCATGTTGGGGTGAGATCTCTGTTGTTTGCCTTCTTCTTCCTCTTCTTCTTCTTCTTCTTCTGTGCCATCACTACCCTGCAGCTCGCTAGAGCCTTAATTTAATGGGTAGGGAAAGGTGAAGCTGCAGGTTGGAGTGAAATAACCCCTCAAAAAAACACAACAAAAAACAACCAAAAACTAACTAAAAAAAAAAACCAAAAAAAAAAACCCCAAGAAACCCAAAAAAATCCCAAAACAACAAAAACAAAAAACCAAAACAAACAAAAAAACATAAACAAAACTCAAAAAACCTCAAAAACAAACAAAGAAAAGCCAAATTATAAAAATGAAGGGGGAAAAATGTATTTTTGAAAGCAGAAGCTGAAAGTTCTTCAAAACTTTGTAAGCTAAGGAGGAACATTTGATACCTGTGGGTAGGAAGTTTCTTCTTGAATATTGAGCTAGGCTATGTCCCAAATTCCACCTTCAATGTACAATTTCCTTAACTCCAAAAAAAAAGTGGTTTTGAGCTTTCTCCAGCACTTTCAGTATAGTTTTGCATGACCCTTCTTCAGATTCTCCTTTCTAAAAAGTAATTACTTCTCATAATTTCCTTATGAATACATTTACTCAGTACTTTGCACTAACATAAAGCTCAGGTTAATTATTAACTGCTTAATTAATCCCTTCCAACTTCCCTGTAAAGTAGATTAAAATTATATCATGTGCTTTGCAGCAGCTACTTGAGATTTTTGGTTTTTCCAAAAAATTAATTACAGTTCTCTAAGTCCCTATACAGCCTCAAAATATTTTGGAAAAGATCTAGGGAACACACAAAACACTTTCTGTTTCAGCATGAAAGTGGAATGTCCCCTCCAGGTCCTAACTTTAGGATAACAGAAAAAAAAAAAAAAAAAAAAAAGAAAAAAGAAAAAAAAGAAAAAAAAAACAAGGTAAAGAGAGGCACAGAGCAAAATTTTGCACACTTCTAAATCAGCCACTGAAATTTTGGGAGAAAACTTCTGCCATGTTTTGCTTTTCATTATATTTAATGCAAGGCAAATGCAACTGAAGAAATCACTGCTTGGGTTCCAACCACAGCTGATGGTGGCCCCAAGGGACTCCCCAGCCTTGCCCTGGGTGAAGGTTGGCCACCAGTTGTCCCCACATGAGGTGAAAAGAACCAAAAACACCATCCTGGTGAAGCTCAGGGCTGTTTAACTTCCACCTGCACTTACCCATCTCCACAGAGCTTTCTGCCTCTCAGGGAAATTCCCATTTTCCCCTCCCCTCCTGCAGCAAACGCATCTCCAGCAGTGCCTCAGGACCCTCATGGGTTTGGACTTTACACCCTGAGCAGCCCCGAGGTCTCACAGCCAAGCACCCACCAGGCTCTGGAGCACTCCCCTGCCTCACCTCCTTGGATCTCCTCCATTTCTCCACTTCTTGCCCAGAAATGACAGCAAGGCTTTGGCCCTGAGCTGATGTTTCCAGCCAAAGCCCTGGTGGAGCCCCAGGTGCCCCCATCAGTGGTGAGGAATTGCAGTGGTGGGGATGAGGGGCTGTGTCTGCAGAGATGAACTGGGCACAGGCTTTGTGCTGGGGACAAGCCCATGTGTCCATGGCAAAGCCCTTCCCACCAGGAGACCTTTTGTTGCTCTAGGAAGATCTCTTGAGCTGTCAGTGGAGAAGCTGGAGCAGGGAGAGAGGCCAAGGAGATTGGGAAGGGAGGAAAGGAGCAGAGCAGGAGGAGGAAAGGTCCAGGCAACACCAGGATGTCTTCATGTCTTGGTGTGAGGACCTTCCTGCTGACATGAAAACTGGCAGGTCTTTTGTGGTAAATCATCTCAAAGTGGAGGGGTTTTGCCCATTCTTCCCTATCCTGCAGTTCCTGGACCAAACAATTTCAGTCCTTCCCTGTTTTAGGCACATCACAACATCCAGGATTTTGCCACCCTGCCCTGCCCTCTTTTCCTGCTTCCAGATTTTCCTTGAGTCTCATCACTGAGTGTTGGCCCCTGGCACAACTCTGCCAATTTGGGGAGCTTGACAAATTCCCTGCATCAAAACCTCATCCCAGTTTGGCTCCCCATCCTTTCTTTGACTCATCCTTCACCCTCCCCACATCCACATCTCAGCTGTCCTCTTGCTCCCTCCTGCCTTCCTGGCCCTGTCCATTAGGTGCAAGGACATTCTTTGTCCAGATGCCATTTTTACACTCAATTTCTCCAGCTCACAAAGAAAAGTGACATCTCAAAATAGGTTTGGATTGGAGAAAGTAAATTTAATTTATCCTGCAGGCAGATGGAAACACCCAGGGTCAAGGGATCCTCTTAGGTCTTTATGATCCAGATCGCTTCCATCTTTGAGCCCTTATTCCTATTTTATCTCCACCTGCCCAGCCTAGTTTTTTAAGCTGTGTTTGGAGCAGTTATTCCCCAATTATCCCTTCAGTGCTTAGCACACACACCCTCAGCCTTTTTCTGGTGATCCTGCTCCTTTTCAGGGCTCTTCCTGCTGCTCAGAGACCCCTCCACTCAACCAGGGCAAAACCTGCTGAAATCCCCCACTCTTGGCAATTCTAGACAAAATTACTCCCAGTGAAACCCTGAGACTTTCCATAGCTCAAATTTTGTGAAGTGTTCCCCCAACACCTCACGTTGAGTCTTTGATCACTTGGTTGTGTGCCCAAAGCAGGATCTGAACTCATGAAAACACAAAATCTGCAGCTTTTGGAACATGTAGAGCACTTTAGGTGACCAGCACACAAAACAACATGGTCAGTCTCATAAAGGAAGATTTGAAATCATTTTTCCAAGACAGCTGATTCCCGGCAATTGGGCAGGAGAGCTTCTGCAAAGGGCAAAATAGTGTGAAATTGGTTTATCCTTGGAGGAAATTGGAAGGGAAATTCTCTCTCTTCTGGGATAACTACAGTAATTCAGAAAGCTTCTCTTTTCTACCATTGAGCTGATCATTCTGAGGGCACAAGGCAATCCTGACAGGCTGGGACAGCAGATTCTCAGGGAAGCTGTATCCCAAGGCACCATCACTGAATCCTGGTGTGCTGAACGATGGGAATTGTGAGGGCTGGGGCAGAGGAGTGGGGAATGCAACATTTGGCATACAAAGAACCAGAATATGGGATATACACACAACTTGTATTTTATTATTTTCATGAATATTCCATAGAAGTCCCCAGAAGTTCCTTTGGCAATAATGAGCCTTTTCTGGCACGGAATTTGTGTCCACTGCACACTAAAGATGAATTTCAGCAGCAAAATGTTGCCTGCTGCAGCTCCATTCCAGGTGTGATTCTCCATAATCCATAGAAATATTTATTTTAGTCCAGTTAGAGCTTTTGCACCCCATGACCCACACCAGCTTGGAGCACATTTAGCACACATTTTATAGGACATAAAACAATATATGTGGCATTACTTGTTTTAAAGTGGTGCAGGCATATTGATCCCCACATGCATCCTCATGGAAATTCTCTATATTCCCTTTCTTCCCCCCTTTTCAGTGCTAATAATGTTACTGTACCAGTGACCAGCACATAAAATAAGTGTTCAGGGGCTGATTTTGGCCCAGTTTTATATTAGATATTCTTCCACAGAAGTCAAAGGCATGAAGGCAGAATAAAGCCATTTAAGTGAGACCAAAGTCAAGCTTAGAGGGAAATCTCTCCAAGAGACTGAACCTAAACTGTGGATTCTCAGATTTTTAATTTTTTTTTTTTTTAAGTTAAAAAAGGACACAAGTATTCTCAGAAACTTGTGTTTGTTGAGCTAGAAAATATAAAATGTTTCTGGAGATGTGAAAATGCCCAGGCATCAGCATTTTCAATTAAATGAGAAGCTGGTGAGATCTGGTCATGGGAAGTAGTGACCTTAAAGTCTGTGGTCAAGCTGAACATGTGCTTTGTTTTGGGAGGGGCTGTGAAACTAAAACTATTACTAGGAAAAAAAAAATGGAATCTGGAGAAAAAAATGTGAAATAGGCAGCTTGAGCTAAATGAGGTTAAACATATGATTTTAGGTTTTGACCCTTCCATTTCTTAGGAAAAAGAACCCAAAAGCACTTTTCAGAACAAAACCACTGAAAGAAGAAGTATCAAATTATTATTTAACAACTGCTCAAAATATTCTAGCTCTTAAGAGTTGGCTTCTTCCCTAATCCTTTTCATCCCCCAAAAATCTAACACTAAGCACAACCTAAATTCATCAGAGTTCCTACCACTTCCTTTCCCCTTAAAAACTGAATATTGATAAATAAGCATTAACTTTCTCTCCATGCACACGCAGAAATAAATTTAGTAAATTTTAATCAAGGTATAAAGAAAGCAGCTCCAATCCTGCCAACATTTATTTATGCTGAGCACAGCCCTGAGCATGTGGCTGAAGGGGATCATGGTAAAAACCAGCTCCTGTTTGGAGGATGGGAGGAGTAAAACCTGCATGCCTCAAATTAAAAAATTTAATTGTGTTTATCCTCAGCTCCATCATGGTTTGGAGCAATCTTCCAAATCAAGGAGCGACTGCAGGGACTGTCCAGCACAGGGGTGTTGGCAGGATCAGAGTCCAAAGGATGGACCCAAAAGATGCTGCTGAGATGATTTTTTGGCAGGGGATGTGATGAGCAAACCTCTCCACAAAGGAGGTCCCCAACCAAGCCCAACAGATTTATGAATTTGTTTGAAAATTTCAACACAATATTCCAGAATTTTGAAGGAATCTTGGTTTTTCACCCCTCTATGGCACAACTGACCACCCTGTCCTTTGTTTTATTTGTCTTGTGAGTGGCCCATCATTTCAGATGAGAAATGAGGAGAGAATTCATTCTTTAGAAGAATCAGAAAATGTCAAGGATCTTTGCCCCGATGTGGGTGTTACACACCAGTAATAGCATTTTGCTATTGTAAGGGATTTTCTAGAAGGGATTGTCTTTTGTCTTGTCCCTCAGCACTGAGATGTATCTTTACCATAAGAACTGACTTAACTTCTTTATATTTTCCCAAGTTTTATGATAATAAAAATGCAGCTTAACAAATGTGACCACTTTTGATCCCAGTCCCTTCCCAAAACACTAATCACAATTAAGAGTGACCAGCTAGTGCTGATGTAGAAGAAACCAGTTTGATTGTGTGTAAATGTCTGAATAATCATTATTTCATGCAGTTAGAGGTCCCTCAGCAGGGTGAAATCAGGTCCAGACTTTCCCCTGGGAATTTACAGACACTTGCACTTCATAAGGCAAAAACGACACGCAAAAACACCTCAGCATTTTGGGAACTCTGCATTCCCAACTGCTCAGCTCCTGGCTGACAGACACCACCCAACCAGGAAATTTTGGCCAGATGAGAGTCCAAGTGAAGGCAGCAGAGCCCTGGGCACCCCTAAACCCATTCCAGCTCCAGCCTGGCTGTCCTTACCCTCCCAGCAGAGCAGCAGCATCCCCTGGGTGTTCATTCCTCATCCTGGCTGCTGCTCTCTGCAAATTCCTCTGCTGCCAAGAATGCAAATTCCTTCCTTTCCACCAGCAGCACTGAGAGACGTTCTCCCATTTGCCAGATTATTTCTTATTCTCAAAATTTGTTTTGTTTTCCGGGTTTGAACTCGGAGCATCACATCTAAATTTCTTCAGAAGAGGTTTCTGGGGAAGGGCTCTGTGCTCTGCCTCCTGGAAGTTTTTCACTGATTACTCTGGTGAAGGAAATTTGTTTCCCCTGCTTTCCACTCACTTGCAGATCCCTGAGAGGTTTTGTTAACAGCCTCTGTAGATCAGCCAGGAGTTGATTAGACACTGGGAATCAAGCTGCTTTCCCCTGTGACACCAAAAAGATATCACTTGCTGTTATGCTGGGTGTTTTTTTCTTTTTAATCCAATAACTACCTCACATTTAGCAAAAGCAAAACGGAATTATACTATTATTATTTTCTATTTTAACTTGAGCAGAGCAGAATTCAATTTCACTGCCATTTTACTCCATGCTTTGCACATTTAGGGTAATAACTTGAGATTCTTTGTGGTCTAAACACACTGAGTGTGACCATTCTGCTGCATTTTGGCTTCCTTTAATCATATCAAAGGTGTCTGCTCTCAATAAATCCAGGCTCCCTCGAGAGAGTGGAGGGGGAGAGAGGCACATCCCTAGAAAAAAATCACTCTCCTGGCATGGACATCCTAGGGAAGGTGGGGATAACTGGGGTGCTTCTCTCCCAGGCTGGAGAGGGATTTTTGTGGTGTTTTTCTGGCTAAAGATGACCCAAGCAGCTGGTGAAAGGGAAAACCCCACTGCTCTCACTGTGGGGTGGGTGGATAAATCTTTGTGGGGAGGGTTTAATGTTGAATCCAGAGCTGGGCACCAATCCTGAGGGGAGGGTGACTTTTCTCATGCTGGAAAGGCACTGCAGGGAATCCATGCTGCAGGCAGGACACTGCCACAGGAGCTGGGCATTCCCAGCTCTCCAGGACCCAACCACAGCTGGATTGATCCCTCCAGCCCTGTTCCCCTTCTCCCAGCTGGGAACAAGATCCCAGGGGTCCCATCCAGCTCTGGGGTCTCCTCTGCAAGGCTTTATCCCCATGGAGGATGCAGCACCAGCTGAGACAAACTGGAAATGATTTTCCCTCCCAGGAATTCCAAGCCTATAAAATCCCAGCTGATGTGCAGGGATGTGTTTCCCATCCCCCTCAGCATCCAGACAGGCTCCCAAAGGAAAGGAGAGCTCCACTTTTATTTCTTGGTGAGTCCTGGTGCCAGCACTGTCTGCAGTTCTCTCCCAGAGTGTGAACTCTGCAGTGACACCTCCAAATCCCCGTTTCCTGATTGCTAAATCCCTTGGAACAACACGAAAATCATTGCCTGGGAGATCATAACCCAGTTTATTAAGCAGCATAAGTCAGCAGTGTTCGGTTTCTTTGCTGAATTATGAACTAAAATAGCTTTCCAGCTGCTCTCAGTCTTGCACAAATCTCCTTACGTTCTGCCATTGATTGTAGAGTTTTATATTAAAACGTCAAAAAAAAAGGTTTGCTGCATATTTATTGGTACTGTACATAGAGATGTCTTAATTTTATGGAAGAGAAATTGTAATATGCATGGTATAAAGTTTAGATCTGTTATACTTGATGCTATTTCTTTGGGAAATTAAGTTCACAGATAGTTCTTTCAAATGTTCTTTATGTCTTAAAGTGAAAAAATAAAATTAATTGGATTCATATTTATTCCTGAGTGTTATTTTATTCTAATAAGCACCAACCAAGTGCTCCATTCACAGCTGGGAAGGGCAGACATTTCCCCATGTCAAAGTTTATGGTGTGCTATAAATGTGTAGGGTTGGGTTTTTTATATAAACTATTAATTGCATTCAGAATACACACAGAAATGAGTAATCCTGGCATTTCCAGAGCAGTGAAATTAAACCCTATTCATGCAAGGACAAGGTTCAGACATTTCCCTGAGCCTTTAAGGGTTTTAGAGAATTTTGTTCCAGTCTCATCTGAGTAATTTTCAATTCCGCAGGTTCCTTTTTTAGTTTCTAGACACAACTGAATCTGACCTACATTTCTAAGGGTGCCCAAGTCCCATTTCTAAGGGTACCCCCTCAAAGAGACAAAATAACTCCCAAAGATAAGTAAGGCTTTTGAACGAAAAAACTATTTTCCCATTTAACTGCTTTTTACTCAACAATAAGAAGATTATTTAGTAAAACCTTGCTTTGTTTGGGATTTCTTTACAATTTCAGAACACTGGAACAGCACAGGGTTTATGATTCACAAAAGAGGCCTTTATGGGGATTAACCAAATTGCTAATTCTCACAATAGGCCCCATTGGACCGTGTCCAACAATTGCTATTTCTCTAAACAGAAACAAAAAAAACAACAAAAGGAAAAATGAATTCTGTGTCCTGCAGTAGCATTTGTGGCTGATGAGTGCCAGCTAAAGAGCAGGGCTGGCTGCAAGCTGCAGTCTGGAATTTGGGTGTCAGCATGGCTTCTCCCAGAGCCTCCAGTGCTGGGCTGACTCTGCCGGGACCATCTCCCTTCCCCAGCTGATTGCAGAGGGCTCAGAGGCAGGAATCCCACCCTGGCTTCATTCCTGAGCTGAACCAGACCCTGCTGGGGAGGGAAGGCGTTTGTAGCATTTCTGTCCTAGGGTGACGTTATGATGCTTGCATCCCCATTCATTGTTCTGTCTATGCTGGATATCATGTTCTGTGCCTTCAAGTCTGGCTCTGAAGAGTGAAAGTTTGGTTTTGTTATCAGCCTGCTCCGCCACAGCTGGTGGGACACAGAGACAGGGCAGTACATGGTGCTGCTTTTGCTTTTCGCTTTGCTCTTGCTCCTGTGTGACTGTGTTCACCGGGGTCTCAGGTTGAGGGAAGAGATGAGGATCTGACTCCATGTTTCAGAAGGCTGATTTATTATTTTATCATATATATTATATTAAAACTATACTAAAAGAATAGAAGAAAGGATTTCATCAGAAGGCTAGCTAAGAATAGAAAAAGAAAAAATGATAACAAAGGCTTGTGTCTTGGACTCTCTGTCCAAGCCAGCTGACTGTGATTGGCCATTAATTACAAACAACCACACGAGACCAATCACAGATGCACCTGTTGCACTCCACAGCAGCAGATAATCAATGTTTACATTTTGTTCCTGAGGCCTCCCAGCTTCTCAGGAGGAAAAACCCTAAGGAAGAGATTTTTCATAAAAGATGTCTGTGACACTCTTGCTCTTTGCTTCTGCTCATTAGTTAGTTTAGCTATGCAGTCTGAATTTTCCCTGGACTATTTCTCCTTTCCCTTTTTTGGACCTACTCGAACCTGCTCTGGACTGGGCCCTGGGAACACCGTCAGTTTGCACCCTGGGCCTAGCGGGGCCTACTCTGGACAGCAGCTGCCCCAGCACAGGAGGGACTGATAACAGAGCAACCACCCCCAGAGAGACTTTCTGAATTTGTCATCTTTTTCAGAACGGTCACAGAGTGGTGTCACCTGGTATTGTTCATTTTGTGTGCTGGGGGATGCTGTGCCTGTTAAATAAACAGCTTCTTTACATTTCTCTCCAAGGAATCCTTCCTGACCCGGTTGTGGGGAGAAGCCGTGTGGGTTTTCTTTCTGGAGGGGCCCCTTTGGAGGTTTTCTCCCAAATTTGCCCTAAACCAGGACAATTTCCTAGAAGAAGAACCTGAACTTGTCTCCTGTCCTCAGAGCTGTCCCCTTTCAACAGCTGGCACAAAACTCCCTGCCCTCCTCTGTCACAGATATCTTTTATGAAAAATCCTTTCCTTAGGATTTTTCCTCCTGAGAAGCTGAGAGACCTCAGGAACAAAATGTAAACAATGGTTATCTGCTGCTGTGGAATGCAACAGGTGCATCTGTGATTGGTTTCATGTCCATTTTCTAATTAATGGCCAATCACAGTCAGCTAGCTCAGACTCTCTGTCCCAGACACAAGGCTTTGTTATTCATTCTTTCTTTTTCTATTCTTAGCTAGCCTTCTGATGAAATCCTTTTTTCTATTCTTTTAGTATAGTTTTAATATAATATATATGATAAAATAATAAATCAGCCTTCTGAAACATGGAGTCAGATCCTCATCTCTTCCCTCATCCTCAGACCCCTGTGAACACGGTCACACTCCTCCCCATCTGATGAGAATAAACTCATTAATTCTGATGAGAATAAATTCAGTGTTGGAGCACTGCCAGGAGGGGCAGGGGCTCAGCATTCCATGCTGGGGGCTCCACAGACACAGCACCACCTCACCAGGGCTAGGTTCATCCTGCAGACAGGATGGGGAGGCATTCCTGCCTGCTGGGGAAGGGATCCAACACCTCTGCCAGGTGGGGAATCACATGGCCCAGAGCTGCTTCCCTTCTCCCAGCAGTGAAATCCTCCCACAGGGGCACTGCTCATGGCCCTTCAGCAAGATGACTTCACTGGGTGAAGAAAAGGAAGTGGGGCATCTGTATGGTAATCAGGGGAATCTCTAGAGCAAAAACAAGGAGATATGAAACAGCTTTTTGTTCTAGAAGTGAAGCTGTTCCTGTCTGCTGCCAGATTATGTGGTGAGAAAGTAAGAAAGGTGTCACAGCATGGGCAAAACTCCAGTATCTGTGTGCAGATCTGTAACCACAGTCCCTGGAGCTCTCACTGCCTCACACATGGGGGCAGCTCATTGGTTTCACTTCAGAATTTTTTCTTTTATAACACTTTAATAGAGGAGATGGGCTAAGGAGGATGGAAAAGGATCTTTTCTTCATCCAGTGGCTGCAGTCAATTCTCACATAAAAGTTTTGGAGCCATCAGTGTGTCCCACTTGGTCAATCCTGTATCAAGAGCAGAGTGGCCAGCAGGACCAGGAGAGTCATTTAATGTCCCCTTCCTGGGCACTGCTGGGGCACCTCAGGGGCTGTGTCCAGTCCTGGCCCCTCCTGGCAAGGGGGACCTGAGGGTCTGGAGCCCCAGGAGAGGCTGAGGGAGCTGGGCAGGGGCTCAGCCTGGAGCAAAGGAGGCTCAGGGGGCCCTTGTGGCTCTGCACAGCTCCTGACAGGAGGGGACAGCCGGGGGGGTCGGGCTGTGCTCCAGGGAACAGGGACAGGAGTAGAGGGAACGGCCTCAAGGTGGACACCAGCAGGAATTTCCCCATGGAAAACGTTGTTAAACATCAAATGGGGCTGCTTGGAGTCCCCATCCCTGGAGGTGTCCCAGGAAGGGCTGGAGGTGGCACTGAGTGCTCTGGGCTGGAGACAAGGTGGGGATTGGGCACAGGTGGAACTGGATGATGTGGAAACCTTTTCCAACCTAAATGATCCTGGGGTTCTAAACTGGCTGCTGTTTTATTCATGGCAGCCACAAAAGCAGAGTGTGTTTTCCCTCACCTGGCTGATTCCCTAATCCAGCAGATCTGGATCAGCTGAGCCACAGAGGCTCAGGGCAAGCTCCAGATGAGCCAGAGACATCCTGATCACATCCCTGCCATGCCTGCTCTGCTCCAGGAAACGGGGACAGGAGGAGAGGGAGCGGCCTCAGGAATTTCCAGCAGGAGGGAACCAGCAGAAATTTCCCCATGGAAAACATGATGAAACATTGGCAGGGGCTGCCCAGGGAGGTTTGGAGTCCCCATTCCTGGAAGTGTCCAAGGAATTCCTGGACATGGCACTCAGTGCTGGTGACAAGGTGGGGATGGCGCACAGCTGGGACTCAATGATCTTTGAGGTCTTTTCCAACATTAACAATTCTGGGATTCCTGACCCTCCATGGCCACAAACCACAGTTCAAAATTCATTCATTAGGTAGGTTCTGCTGAGCAAATCTGTAACTCCTTACCCAGTGTCTAAATCCCAAACCCAGTCTCCAGAAGATGTTTACACACCCACCCAAAGCCATGTGTGCAACCACAAACCATTTGTTTGGCAAGCACAGTTTACTCTGGGATGATTTTCCTGCCTCAGTGGGATCAGGCTTTTGGGCTGGAACTGTAGCAATTGACGCCACAGTTTTTCAAAGAGCTCTGGACTTTATTTGTGCCTCTGGCAGGTCCCCAAGGTGTAGCTGAACAAAGCCTTGCTATTTTGAGGAAAACTGTTGGGTACAGAAGAGCTGCTCTCACCCTTGCAACAGGGAATTTCCACATGCTTCCTTCCCAGAGAGGTCTGACAGCATCACTGGGTGGATCTCCTGAGGCATGAGGCAGACTGTCCTGCCACACCAGCTCCTGCCCTGCTCATCCTGGAAAATCCCGGAGGAAGACTCCGGGCTGAGCATGGCCATGGCAGCAGGGACTGCTCCTGCTGCTCCCCTTCCTCCCTTCCCATAGCCCAGGGCACTCCTCTGCTCACCCACAGCCAAGGGAAGTGTTGGGGAAGATGAAACAGGAAAGCCTTATAAATATGATTGCCTGGCAAAAGATTTTGAGAATATAGAAACTATAAGCGAGATTGAAATGAAAGCAAGCTTTGAGATACCTCAGTTACTGAACAACTGGAAAACAATGGTGTGGCCAGCTGAAGGTGATCCCCTTTGGATGGAACAACACCCTCTGCTTGCAGACAGGCCCAAGGGTCAGAGCAGACCCTACAGCTTGGCAGAAGGGGCCCAAAACCAAGGTTTGTTTTCAGCACCCCTGAGAGAAGGATCCCACAGAGCTGGTTGCTGTGGCATGAGGCTCCCTGGGTGCCCTTTGCTAGGCAGCCCTGATGTATCCCTGCTCCTCAGTCCCTGCTGGGACTGACACAAGCCACGCTGCCAGCTGAGCATCCCCCCAGGGAATCAGGGCCGGGAGACCCTTACAGACATGGGGAACATCCTAAAACACCAGGCCAGGGGAGCATGGAGGCAGCACTTGAACAGCAGAGGTGGCAGATGCTGTTTGAGGAGCACAGGAGGAGCTGAGGGCTGCTTGCCTCCTTTCTCTCCTGTCCTGCTGCCCCAGCACTGATTTCAGTGGTGCATCCACACCCCTCCTTCAGTATTAAACTCACAGTTAACCTCAGCACTTTCTAACCAAGCTGGCATTATTTGTTCCCCCAGCTTCCTGTAACAGATTCCTTAAATTCTTTGCCCACTGCATCAGAAGGCTCTCACCTGTTCCAGCCTGAAGATGGGAAGAGCCCTGCAGCTGCAGCCTCACCTGGAGCTCTTGGGATCAGTCTGGGACAGGTTCTCCCTCTTGGCTGGAGCTCTGGAACACCAAGCTGAGTGCCAGCACCCGTGTTCCAGCTGCTCATCACTCAGCAGCCTGGGCCACATCAAAGAAACCTCAGCAGAGCCACAGGGAATCTTCGCTGCCTCTCATGCACACACAGGGGCCACCCTATGTCACAGACATCTTCTATGAAAAATCCTTTCCTTAGGATTTTTCCTCCTGAGAAGCTGAAAGGCCTCAGGAACAAAATGTAAACATTGATTATCTGCTGCTGTAGAATGCAACAGGTGCATCTGTGATTGGCCTCATGTTGGTTGTTTCTAATTAATGGAAAATCACAGTCAGCTGGATCAGACTGAGAGTCCGAGACACAAACCTTTGTTATCATTCTTTGCTATTCTATTCTTAGCTAGCCTGTGACAGTGTTCACAGGGGTCTCAGGTTGAGGGAAGAGATGAGGATCTGACTCCATGTTTCAGAAGGCTTGATTTATTATTTTGTGATATATATTGCATTAAAACTATACTAAAATAATAGAAGAAAAGGTTTCATCAGAAGGCTAGCTAAGAAACCACCCCAAAACACCTCCTGGGCTGAAACACCCCACCCTCTCCCCTTCTCATTCCTCTCCATTGCACCTGCAGGAGCAGGGCAAGGCCAATGGGCTCAATTAGCTCTCATTAATGGGCTCAATTAGCTTTCATTAACAACTTCCTGACCAGAGCAGCTCTCACCCCCTATCAGCCTCCCAGGGTGTGTCCCCACCCTGATGGGATTTCCCCAAATCTCTGCCCTGCACGCTCTTCTTTGGGAAAATCCAGCAATGGCAAAACCCCAGGGAAAGGCTCAGACACAGCCTTGGCCTTTCTGTGTCCTGCTGAGCACCCAGGGCCACTCTCCCTCACCAGAGGCTCCTTCCAGGCCACATCAGGCAGCTCCTGTTCCCTTTATGCTTGAGAGCCTGCCCTAGAGCAGAGGCTGGACAGAGCTAAAGAATAAAGCAGGGATTTATTCAAAGGCCTCCATGGATGCACCTTGGGCAGCACCAGAGCCCAGCCAGGGCTGCACCCAAGATGAACCAAAATGGCCCCAAAATGCACGGCCGGGCACGGGGTCTGTCACTGTGATCAGTTCTGCTCCATTTGCACCTTGCAGTTCATTGTCCCATTCCAGCTTTAGCCCAGGCAGTCCCACCCTGCTTGTTTTTCTCTCTCCAGCCCACGGTGTTTGTGCTCCTGGGCTGAGATTTGGATCATTTGTCCTTGGTGCCCAGCTGGAGCAGGAATTGTTTTGTCTCCCTGCTCTGTGCACAGAGCTCACCATCCCCTGACAGGAAGCCCAGACCCACACACTAAAGCAGCACAGAATGTGAAAAATAGAAAATCTAAACCTGAGGCAGCACCTTCACTGCTTTTCTTTCCCACTCTGGCTCTGCTTTGGGTGAGGTGAAGAAGAAGGAGAGACCTCTGCTATTGCCAGGAGACCTCTGCACCTCCTTGGGAGTGACGCCCTGATCCCATCCACAGATGGCAGAAGGCTCTCCCTGCTCAAGTGGCCTCACCAGGAATATTTCCTGCTTACACTGAGAACATTTTGGACTTTACTCCTCATCTCCTCTGCCTTTCCAGCCTTCCCTTTAGCTATTCAAGGACTTAGAGCAGCAGCCTTTACTCCAAGGTTTCACCCATGAAAAATGGAATTATTTATCAAGAACAACTTCCAAACATCCCTGTGTGCTCTGATGCAGCCACACAAGATACTCCTGTATCTTGTTTTCATAGAAATAACAGATTTTTTCCAGGTTTTCATAGAAATAACAGATGTGTTCCTGGTTTTCATAGAAAACCAGGATGTGTTCCCAGAAAATCAGGAGCTTTCCTGTCTGTTTGCTTTGGGGAGGTCCTGATTGAACCAGCGTCAGGCAGGCTAAATCAAAAGAGTGCTCAGGGCTCCCTGATGTATTTATCCCTGTAACATTCCTGGGAGAGTGGGAAAGTCCACTTCTGCAAATGGGGAACCTTGGAGACATTAAATGACTGGCTGGAGTCACACAGGAAACTTGTGGTGGCCAAAGAAAAGGGAACCACAGATGTCCTCCAAGGTCCCCCCTCGTACCCTGAGCTGTCTCCCGTCCCCTGCTGTGGGTTGTTGGTCAGGGCACAGTGAGAGCCCCCTCTGTGGAATTCCTCTGTGGAACTCCCCCTCCTCCAGAGGGTCAGGACACTGCTGTCACTGCTGTCACTGCTGTCACCCTGCCCCTGCTGCCCAGCCACCTCCTCTGGCCACCAAGAGCATCCACAGAGCAGCACACAGGGCAGGAGGGGATGGAGCCCAGGAAAGGCAACCCCAGTCTCTTATGGGGTCACCGTAGAGCCTGGGCTGTCCCTTGGGGTCCCTCCCAGGCAGCAGGATATGGAACATTTCCCTGGGACAGGGAAATCTCCAGCCCAGCTCCCAGGCAGCAGGATGGGGCTGGGACCAGCTGGCTCTGCAGCATGCACAGCCCCTAGGCCAGAAGTCCTGGAATTGTCCATAGAAAAGGCTCTGCAGGGAGAATGCTCTGTGCTCAGGAAAGCTGGACTGACTTTCCCTACTCTCCAGAGACAGCCAAGGTTGCCAATGTTCCTCCTTGGAGGAAGAAATCCACCCCCTGCTGCATCTCCTGCATTAGAGAAGGGATGTGGAATGGATAATGAGATAGCACGAGATTAGAGAAAAAGAATCTTCATTGCATTTTTGGAACAAGTGATCCTGCCAATTGATTTAATTTTTTAGTGTCTGCAGAATTGCAAGCATTAAGAACAACTTTTGTAGCTCTAAATTCAGAGAGAAATTGAAATATTTAAGGAAAAACAGGCCCACATCTAGTTGATAGGATAAAATTAGGAAAATTCATGGCTAGTTTCTTAAAAACTATGTTTGAAGGATATGGAATATTTTCATGGGACAGGGAAATCTCCAGCCCAGCTCCCAGGCAGCAGGATGGGCTGGGACCAGCTGGCTCTGCAGCATGCACAGCCCCTAGGCCAGAAGTCCTGGAATTGTCTGGAGCCCATGGAAAAGGCTCTGCTGGGAAAATGCTCTGTGCTCAGGAAAGCTGGACTGACTCTCCCCACTCTCCTGTCTGAGACAGCCAAGGTTGCCAATGTTCCTCTTGGAGGAAGAAATCCACCCCCTGCTGCATCTCTTGCATTAGAGAAGGGATGGGGAAAAAAGAAAACAAATGAGTTTTCAAAACCATGTTGTTTCTAACCACTAAATTCTCAGTCTGGAGGGTTTTACTTTGAATTAATAGGGGCTGTGTGCTAGGATTAAAGTTATTGATCAGCCCTTGATTACTGTTATCTGTCTTTGCTCTTGGGCTTGTTATCATCCACACAGGGTGAAAGTCTCTAATTTATGCTCTCACTCCAGAGACCCATCAGATGCCAGCTGGCAGTGCCAGGGAGCAGCAGCACTTGGGAGGCTGCAGGTGGAGGGACCTGTGGAGCCCAGAGCCTTCCCTGGGTCAGGGCTTCCCCAGCATTTCCCCAGAGGTTCCTGCAAACCCATGGAGTCGGTGGTTAGTGGTTACTCAGTCAATAAATCCCACTTGCAGCTTCTTAGTAATTAATATCTGTCCCAGGGCTGACTCTGCTTGTGATGGGAGGGAGTTTTAGGAAGTGTTTATTGTCCAGCAAATGGCTTGGATTTGCTTTTGGGAATCCACATCCTCTCCTGGTTATCCAGGGTTGGCCATGGGGGTGACCTGGGAGCAGCACAGAGCCAGGAATTCACAGAAATCACAAAATTCACAGAATCACTGGGTTGGAAGAGACCTTCAAGACCATCGAGTCCAACCCAGCCCCAACACCTCAACTCAACCCCGGCACCCAGTGCCACATCCAGGCTTTGTTAAACACACCCAGGGATGGGGACTCCAGCACCTCCCTGAGCAGCCATTCCACAACTTTATCACCTTTCTGTAAAAAACTTTTTCCTGATATCCAACATGAATTTTCCTCAGCAGGAGATACCAGGCCAGGTTGCTGCACCATGGCAGGGCCTCCAAGGAGAAAATCCCTGGTGGGAACCACCTCCAACCCCTTGTAACAAGTAGGAGAGATGGGTGCCAGTGGATGAACACCAGGGGCTGTTCAAGAAAGCTGAGTGAAGTCCCCTAAGTGACACTGCCATGAGAATTCTGAGTTCCACTCTCACCCAAGGAGCTGCCAGAGAAACACAAATCCCCTCCCAGACCCCACAGGATCCACTGGTGTCCCCCACACCTGGTGACATCCCACTTTTCCCCTCCCCTGGCAGACACAAGCCCCAGTGGTGCTGCTGTTTGTCCATGTCCACAAGGAAAGGGGTCGACTCTTCGCAGGGGTTAAACCAAAGTTTATTTCAGGAGCTCTGGGGAGACCCTACAACCTCAGGGGGCTCCTGCTGAGAGCCCCAGGAGATGTGAGGTGGTGTTTGCAGGGGTCCCAGGACCAGGGAAGAGATGATTATGTTGACTCCATGTTTCAGAAAGTTTGATTTATTATTTATTATATATATATATTATATTAAAACTATACTAAAATAATAGAAGAAAGGATTTCATCAGAAGGCTTGCAAGCAAAGGATAAAGAATGGACTGATAACAAAATCCTGTGACTAAGACAGTCTGAGCCAGCTGACTGTGATTGGCCATTAATTAGAAACAACCACATGAGACCAATCCCAGATGCACCTGTTGCATTCCACAGCAGCAGATAATCAATGTTTACATTTTGTTCCTGAGGCCTCCCAGCTTCTCAGGAGGAAAAATGCTAAGGAAAGGATTTTTCATAAAAGATACCTGTGACAGAGATGTGCCAAGGTTACATTTAAAGGGAGGTAGAAATGAAAAGTAGATAACATTTACTAACCCATAAGAAAAATTAACATATGGATACTGGGAATGGACATTTAGGACAGAGTATGGGGCAACACCTGGGGGGCAGACCCCTGGCCTCTGGCTAATCACTTGACATCCTGGACAGAAAGTTCTAGATGGAGGGGATGGGATGCTGAGTGGCTGACAGAGAGCCAGGGTGGGGATTTGGGGATGATATCAGCAAAGGAAAGGGATTACACAGGTAGAGATGTGGGAACCCAGGACATCCCTCTGGCTGTCCAGGATGGCCAGGACCCTGCCAGGGGGCTCAGAGACCCTGGCACAGAGCCCAAAACACCTGTGGGTTTGGTTATGACCCATGGAGCAAATTACCAACCTTATAGGAAGATCAGTAAGCCACAACAGTTTAGGTAGAATAATAATGAAGTTATCACAGGGTGGAAAAGTAGATTTTGGGGGTTTTGGTATGGGGGTTCAGGGGACAAGATGGAGGGATCTGGGCGTGCCCAGCCATTCTCCTTCTTCTTCTTGGCCTCCATCTTCTGCTGTGATGGTGGCACTTTTGGATTGGTTTAGAGTAGAAGCTCACTGTCTAACATAGGTGATAGGTGTTGAGAAGTAACTGTAAACATTGTACATGTAGTTTTTAGTATAAAGACATAACACTGCCCTGGGGGCAGGCAGAGTGCCTGGAACTGTCCTGCTGGATGGACCTCAGTGGGGCAGGAGAAAGAATTTTATAGAGAAGGAACAATAAACAACCTTGAGACTGAGAAACGAAGCGCCCTGACTCCTTCTTCAAGCACCGGGCTGAGAAAAGAGACTTTTAACATTCTGGGGGTCACTCTGACCAGCTAGAGATCCCAGCATAATGGGAAGGGACACAATCTGGGGTAAACAATTTGGAGAAAATAAGTGGATACAAAGACAAAACCATTATAAAACATAAAAAACACGCTACAACACCCATGGAGGGAAGCTTTTGATCAGACCAAGGAGTGTTTATTCCTGGCTGGACTCAGCTGGGGATGATCTCGAGGAGTGACTCGGTTACACCCCTGGACCCATTAATTAGACAAAGCTGATGGGACAGGAAATGCTGTCATGTGGCAAAGGGTCAGCTGCTGTGAGGCTCTGGAGGCAAGGGCAGGTTTGGCAATCCCTGCCCGCAAGGAGAGGAGCTGATTGAGCACCCCAGCTCCTGCAGCCTGCCAAACCAGGCAGGAAAATCCGTGTTTGGCCGGTTCTGCTCACAAAGAGGGCTTGGAACGAGGTCATTTGAAGGTCCCTTTGAAGACAAACCATTCCATGATTCTGTAATAAACCTTCCCAGGAGAGCAGCCCCTGCAGCCCCTCTGCTGCTGATTCACCAGGGCCAGGAGGAGAATTTGCCTTCTCCAAGCACCATCAGGAGCTGGAGAGGGAAAATCACTGCACAGAGCCTGACTTCAGGGCTGAGCTTATGCAGGACAGACTCATCTCCTGTCTCCTGGGAGTTTTACACAGACTGTGCTCTGAATTTCCAAGTGATTTGTTTTCTCATAGGAAGCTCCATGATTGAGTATCCAAAGGATTTTTTTTTTGTTGATTTTTTTTTATTTACCCAACCTCCCTTTAAACAGAAACTACCTAAACATGACCTGGCAAATCCATAAATCCTGCAGGTGTTCAGCATGGTGTTAAGGCTTGGGGAGTTTGGGATGTTGGACTGAAGCTCTATATTGGCCAAGATTTGAGTCAGAGTTCAGACAGTCACAGTACAAAGCAACAAAGTGCTGTTGTGAGGTCCCCAGGATGAGGTGAGAGATGAGGATTCAACTCCATATTCTCAGAGGGCTGATTATTATATTATATTATATTATATTATATTATATTATATTATATTATATTATATTATATTATATTATATTATATTATATTATATTAATAATATAATATCATATTTTACGTTATATTACATTAATGCTATACTAAAGAAAGAGAAAGAATATATCAGAAGGTTAGAAAAGAATGAATAATAAAAACCTGTGACTGACCAGAGTCCTGACACAGCTGGACTGGGATTGGTCATTAAATTAAAACAATTCACATGCTGGGTAAACAATTTTCCAAATCACATTCCAAAGCAGCAGAACAGGGAGAAGCTGAAGCTTTTCCTCTCTAAAGTCTGTCCCCCTCTTTCTTACAAATCTCCTTTAAAGCCACAAAAATATCTCCTTGAAGCCTCCTCCTGTTATATAAGATCCCTTCTTGAGCAGCTCCTTCCTCTCAGTTATTTTTATGTGATAAAACAAATGTGGTTTTTTTAAGGGATAAAACATCCCCAGGCATTCATTCCTAAGATGTTTGACTTTTAACTCAGCCACTAAATAAACAAATTGTGTTGAGGATGCTCCAAAAAGCCAAGGACATGAAAACTCTGACAGACAGACAGAAAGATTCCCTGCAGTTATTCCAAGGATTGAACACTCCAAAACCTCTCCCCCAGCACCCCAATGTGTCCTTTTGAACACTGCTCATTCCCTAGAGCAAAATTAAGGAGTTGTTGGTGAAATTTGAGGTCAAAACAAGCAAAGGAGGAGAAGGAGAGACAGGATGAGCCCAGCACAGAAACGTGGAAACGGGAGGAAAAGCAGAACTGGGGCAGGACCTGGGCGCTGGAGACTGAAACTGCTTCTGCTCCACTAAACAAACACAAAGCAAAACCAAAAGTTGAATCTGAGTTCAGGCTCCTCCTTCCAGACCAGTGTCCCTGAGCAAGCTGTGATTATTTTGGGGTTTGTTGGGGATTTTCTGTTGGTTCTTCAAGATGAGCAACCTCACCCAGCTCCAGACACGTGGTGAGAATTACATCAGAGCAATTACACCCCCAAAGGCAGCAGCCACCTGTAACACTCCTCAGGTCCCTGAGCTGCTGGAAAGCCCAAATTCTGAGGTTTCTTATCAGCTAAAGCCTCTGGAAACCTGTGGGGAAGCAGATTTTAGGATCCTTTGGTGGCTGAATCCCCACCTGAGCAAGGCAGGTGTGGCTGGAACCCGAATTTCCATTCCTGGAGGCACAAACAGCTGGACCTGGTCAGTTCTGTAGCCAGAGCTCCAGAACAGCTTTTTCTCTTAGTAAGTCACCTCTGAATATCCCTGTCGTGCTCAGAGCTGCTTCTGGGGTGGTTTTAATCCAAACCTGACATCTCAGATGTTGAGGTTAGGAAAATGTGCTTTTCATGAATAGAGTGAGAATCTGACCATGCTGAGTTCAGGAATCCCACATCCTTCCTCACCTCTAAAAGTTCTGTACAATCTCCACCTGGAGCTCCCAGAGTTTGCTGCTCCTCTTCCAAACCCAACTCTGAAAAATACAAAAAGTATTAACCCCCCGCCCGAAAAAAACCCAAAAAACAAAACCAAAAAAGCCCCCAAACCAACCAACCAAACAAAACCCCCAAAACCAAAATTAACCCATTTTTTTTCTGTCTTTACTCCTCAGGTAAAAATCTTTGGAACCTTTAACCTCCAAACACACAAAGCTCTTTAGGCAGGCAGGGAATGAAATGTTGATTTCTCACAAAGTTTAAGGATTTTCCCTAAGCAAGTTTGATGATGGGAACATGGAGAGATTTGTGGCTTTAAAGTCCTGATCTATCACAGCCAAAAAACAGAACTTGCACCCCAGGGCAATTTCTGACATTTGGATTGGGTTTTCTTTACTTTAAAGTGAGATAAAAACCAGAAATACAGAAATTTGCTGCATAAAGATGCCAAATTCTTTTTTTCTGGGGAAAAAGGTGAAACAAAAACTTTTGTAATTTCTAAAGAAATGTATTTCCTCTCCAATGCCTGAAAATGCCTCCTCTGCTCATATCTAAATAAGGTTTTCCTCTATAATATAAAGCTCCCATTAAAAATGCCCAATTCCCATTAAAAATGCCCAATTCCCATTAAAAATGCCCAATTCAGTCTATCATTCATTGAATTATTAAGTAAAAAGATTTTATCCAACCTCCAGTTCAACAGCAGACCCTGAACCTTAATTAATAGCTTTCCTTTAATAAACATTTTCAAACCTCTGCACAGAAGAACCTAATACACAACAGAGGGACAAAATCTAGAATTAGGATTATTTTGATCCCTTCAAAATGTGTTTTTGTTTTGGTAGCACAGTGAAAGGACAAGGAATGAGCACTACAACCCTCGAAGGCAAAGGCATTGCATAGTACAGGAAATATTTGTGAGCTTTGCACATACTTTTACCACTGACAAGAAGCCAAAAAAATGACTCAGAGAATTTGTCAGAGGAGAAAATTTGCAGCTGAGGGCCTTGAACACATGAAATATGAAAAGAGAGAATGAGAGAGAATTGGGAAATGTAGCAGCAAGCAAAGAAATAAATTAAAAACTCAGGAAAAAACCCTCCAAATTTTACAAGGTGGTTTCCCCCAGAATAACTTTTCAGACATCAAAAAGGTCCAAAAAAAGGCAGAAAAAAAACTTTGTGAAGGTGAATGGGCAGAAGGGAAAGTCACCCACAAAATTCTTTGTTTTGTCTTTCTGCTTGATTTGCATGAAGCAACATCACAACTCACAGCTGCAAACGTTCCACAGGGTGAAATTTGGGTTTAAAAAACGAGGCAAACCAAGCCAAGACTTGCAAACAGTGACAACTGGATTGATTCCAAGCACAGCAAATTATTGACACTGCCTGTAAAGTCGGGAGCTTTTCCTCCCACTTTTTGAACAGCACAATTAATGTTTACTTTGACCTTTCCCAGAAAACATCTCCAGCAGCCTCCAAACCTGCAGGGACCACCCGGTGCCACCAGAAAATTTATTTTATTCCTTTTGTTGGGGTTCTTTTGAAGGCTGTAAGGCAGAGCTGCTGGCTGGATTGAAGCCTTGACAGGAGCATAAATAACTCCCTGTCTCACATTGCGTTTTCCATCCCTAATTGCCTTTGGCTGGCAGAGGACACCACACTCATTCCATGACTCCTGGCTGAGGGGGTTTTCCTTCAATGAGATGGTTCTGTGGAAAGATTGCTGGAGTTGACAGGACCTGAGGGAAAAGCTGGGAAATTTGGGGGTTTCCTGCTATTTACTCTTCTCCTCCTCTTATCTCATCGATGAGCTGGAGCAGGAGGTGCAGTTGTGGTGCTTTGATGAGTGGAGACAAGAGCACATCCCTCAGATGGCTCCTTCAGGGGGACCGGGGAGCCTGGCAGAGCCCTTGGTGTCACACCCTGCCAGGACACTCCAGGGAAGTCCTGCAGCAGCAGCTGCAGCCAAATTTTGGGGTGTGCTGAAATGCAGAAGGGGGGTGTGCCAGCCCTCCAGAGCCAGGAGACAGAGGCACCACAGAGCAGGGCTTAAACAGAGGAGTTTTAGTGAATAAAATCCCCTGAGGTTACAAAGTTGGGTCAGAAGGGAGACATGGAGCATTATTATTATTATTATTATTATTATTATTATTATTATTATTATTATTATTATTATTATTATTATTATTATTAATTTTTTATTTTCTTCTTATTTTTTTATTAATTCCTTATTATGTTTTTATTATTTTCTTATTATATTTTCATCATTGGGACATTGTTTTTATGTTTATGTTTATTAGTAGTGTTATGTTATTATTATTGTTATTATTATTATTATTATATTTTCTTATTCTTTTTTATTATTTTCTTATTCTTTTTATTATTTTCTTCTTATATTTTTATTATAGGGACATTGTTTTATGTTTATGTTTATGAGTTGTGTTATGTTATTATTATTATTTCTTTTTATTTTCTTTTTTTATTATAGGGACGTTGTTTTATGTTTATGTTTATGAGTTGTGTAATGTTTATTCTAATTCTTATTAAATTTTATTATTATTTGATTATTATTATTATTATTATTATTATTATTATTACTACTACTACTATTACTATTATTTATCTTTTTCTCCTCTGTCCATCACATCAAAGATTGAGGCACTCAGGACCTGAGTCCTGCCAAAATCCCCTAAGGTTATAAATTTGGTTCACAGGGGAGACATGAGGCTGCTTTTTTTTTTTTTTTTTTTTTTTTTTTATTGAGACATTGTTTTTATGTTTATGAGTTGTGTTATGTTTATATTTGTTCTTATTCTTATTAAATTTCATTATTTTTGGATATTATTATTATTATTATTATTATTATTATTATTATTATTATTATTATTATTATTATTATTATTATTATTATTATTATTATTATTATTGCTATTATTATTATTGCTATTATTATTATTGCTATTATTACTACTATTATTGTTACTATTACTATTATTTTATCTTTTTCTCCTCTGTCCATCACATCAAAGATTGAGGCACTCAGGACCTGAGTCCTGCCAAGGACAAGTGTCCCCTGCCCTGCTGTCCCCTCCCTGGGCAGGATGGAGCTCTGGCACAGAGACACCCTGAGACACCCAAACCCTCAGTTTGGCTTTGGCACCTCCAGGCGGGGACAGGGAGCCCCAGTGGCACCAGAGGCAGGGAAAATGAGCTGCTCATGAATAGAGACTGAAATGTTCATGAATAGAGAGTGAAAATCTCCCTGTGCTGAGCCCAGGTGGTGCCTGAAGGAGATGCAACAGAGGCTAGAGGGAGTTAAGGGGAATAAAAATGATATTTATAGAAGAGTCTTCAAAGGCCACAACCTGGCAGCACCCAGATGGCTCCAGATGGAAGCAAAGGAGAGCTTAGAAATGTATTTTGGGATCATTTTGGTTCATCTTGGGTGCAGCCCTGGCTGGGCTCTTGTGCTGCCCAAGGTGCATCCATTGAAGCTTTTAATAAATCCCTGCTTTATTCTTTAGCTCTGTTCAGCCTCTGTTCTAGAGCAGCCTGCACAAGGCATCAGCAGTGAGATCTTGTGATTTGCAGGTTCAATTTCCAGTGCCACTTTCCAGTTCTTCACTTTTTAAAATATCCCTTTTTAAAATTCCTCTTGTTAAATATCTCTTTTTAAAATATCTCCTTTTAAAACATCCCGTTTTAAAATATCCCTTTTTAAAATACCTCTTTATAAAATATCTCTTTTTCCTGCCTTTCTGCAGCTGGTCCTGAGGCCCCCTTCCCAGCAGTGAGGATGAACTTCCTGAAGCTGATGCAGTGAAGAAACAGCAAAAAGCTCCCAGGAAGACTTGAAAGAGACCAGTGAGGATGAGAAGCTTTGAGGTTTTGAGCGGCTTCAGGAGTGTTGCAAAATGTGATTAACTTTGGCCTAGAGCGTGGAATCAGGGAATAAGGAAACCACACATGGAAATATGAGAACACACAAAACCCCTGGCTCTCCCTCAGCAGGGGAGGAAGCAAACAAATGTTTTCTTTGTTAGGAGAGGCCAAAGCAGCCCACAGAACTCTTCCAGAAGAGTTTGTAACTCTGTGATGCAAATGAGTGAGCAAAGAGAGGGTTCCCTCCCTGCTGCCTCTTTTGGGTGCCAATTTCGAGTGAAAAACCTTCTCAGAACAAAGCTGAGTCATGAAAACATGAAATAACATCACTGTGCCTTGGAGCTGAGTCATGAAATAACATCACTGTGCCTTGGAGCTGAGTCATGAAATAACATCACTGAGTGCAGGACAGCAGTGCCAGAACCTGCCTGTGCCCTACAGAGCCCCTGGATGCTCTGGGGACAGCCCCAGGGGCAGTGGAAAATGACATTGAGAGGAAAAAAGCACAGAACAAAGTCTGCAAAGAACTCAAGACGTGCTCTGTGACACCCAACTCAAGGATTGAATTGAATTTTCTGCCTGGGGTGTTCAGTTTGTGAGGAAACAACCCCAAAGAGCTGAGATTGCCTGAGGCACAGGGAGAAAACCCTTCTTGTGTGACAGTGTTCACAGGGGTCCGAGGATGAGGGAAGAGACAAGGATCTGACTCCATGTTTCAGAAGGCTTGATTTCTTATTTTATGATATATATTACATTAAAACTATACTAAAAGAATAGAAGAAAGGATTTCATCAGAAAGCCAGCTAAGAATAGAAAAAGAAAGAATTATAACAAAGGTTTGTGGCTCAGACAGAGTCCGAGCCAGCTGACTGTGATTGGCCATTAATTAGAAACAACCACACGAGACCAATCACAGATGCACCTGTTGCATTCCACAGCAGCAGATAACCATTGTTTACATTTTGTTACTGAGGCCTCCCAGCTTCTCAGGAGAAAAAATCCTAAGGAAAGGATTTTTCAGAAAATGTGTCTGTGACACTTCCTGGACAGAAAATGGCCTTTCATGGCTCACAGATGTTACCAAGTGATCAGCAGAGGCTGTTCCTCTCTCAGGTGGGTGATGCCCAGTTCTCCCCCACCAGTTCCAGCAACAGACTGGGTTTCCCTCAAGTGTTCCTGTTAGAGCTGGGTAGGAGCAGGGGACCCAATGTTGTAATAATTAAGAAATCTAATTTAATTTCCAGTTGAAATGCCAGGAAAATAATTTGATTTTCCTTTTGATTCAAAGGTCTCATCCAGCTCTAAAATGCCACTGCCAGGTGCTGAGTTTACAGGAGGAGTGGGAACAGCCTCAGGCTGGGCCAGGGGAGGTTCAGGTTGGACATCAGCAGGAATTTCCCCATGGAAAGGGTGATTAAACATTGGCAGAGGCTGTCCAGGGAGGTTTGGAGTCCCCATCCCTGGAGGTGTCCCAGGAACCCCTGGATGTGGCACTCAGAGCTCCAGGGTGGTGACAAGGTGAGGATTGCTCACAGCTTGGACTCGATGATCCTGGAGGTCTTTTCCAACCTCAGCGATTCTATGACTCTGTTCCTCTGGGGAGCCAACCTCCATGACTTCACAAACAGGGATTTCATCACCTTTTATGAATTATTTCCATGACCCCTCTTTAAATCCTGAGGTGTGAGGAGCCCCAAGCACACCTCGCCCCAGGGGCCCTCCCGTTTCCTCAACAGTACAAACGATTCCAGGGCAATTACACCCAGAAACCTTGAAATGAAACCTTTCCCCATCCAAGGGCACAACATCTGCAGTCAAAAGGCTCCCCAGCCTCTCCCTTCCTGTGCAAACAGCATCCCACATAGGGATTAATCATTCCTCAGGAATAGCACAACCGATTTTAGAGTGCTTGGCACCTCTCCCATCTCCTGCAGAGCAGGGAACTCGACCCTGCCTGAGTCACCTTCCCAGGAGCTCTCTTCAAGCCTGAACCCATCACCTCCCAGGTGAGCAGACTTTTGATTGTCAGCTCCCAGCACTTTCACTGCTCCACTCTGGGCCAAATCAAACCTCCTGAAGAGGAGGAGCATGGCTGGCACTGCTGAGTGCAAACCTCACCCCAGCCCAGGCAGGGCAGCTGATCAGGGCACAGCTGAACAAATTTATTAGCTTCCTTTTGCTGGGATAGCAAGTTTGATTTGTTCTCCCATTCTCTGGAGTTTAGCAATGTTCTTCAGCACTTAAGAGTAAGAATAACAAAAATTAAACCAGAAAAAAAAACCACAACAAAATCAGATCACTGGTGGAACTCGCATTCCCTTTTTAGCACAAAATCCCCTTTCTGTTTAATAAGATTAAATATTAAATATTTAAATAAAGACATTTAAATAAGATGTCCTATTAAATAAGACAATTTTCTGGCCTCCCAGTCCATTTTGGATATGAACTTGCCAGGAGGGAAGTGGCAAAACAGCCCTGGAGCAGCAGCACTGCCCTGGTGCTTGCCCAGGAGCTGCACTTCGAGCTTCTCAGGTACAGAGCAAGTTAGGCCAAAAACTGTTTCAAAAATGCCACATTTACAATGAAAAGGGTGAAAATTCACCACCTATTTTCTTTCCTTCTGATGCAAAACTGGGGTTTTACTTGCACCCTAGCAAGGTGCAGAAAAAGAGGGAAATGCAATCCAGCAAAAGGGAGGATTAATGAAATAGGGGTTCAGCAGCTCATGGAGCCACTTGATGTTCAACACAATATTAACCCAAAAAAATCCACTTTTCTGTGCAGGATCGAACCAGGAACTGAGATCTAGACTAGGCCTGGACCCAAATGTTGTTCTGTTAAAGCAATCAAGGTGCTTGGGCAGATGAACATATTTGTCCCTCACTGATTTGTCCCTCAGTCTTACACAAGCTGGATGTTCCCAACATTTTGGAGCCAGTAAAATTCCCATACAAGCCTCCAAACTGATGGCACTGGAAGAAAACACGTGGGGCTTTTCCTTCAGGGTCAGGTGACAACAACTGCACAGCTGCAATCAGATCCAGAGCAGCTGTGAACAAAAATTAAAGGTGAGAAAGAAATTTGAGCGCTGTTCTCAGTGAAACTCCACCAATGATTCACCCGTGACAGAGAATCAAAGGCACCAAGACAAAAACAGAGATTCACCTCAGGCACCCAAAATTCTGCTCCCATCCATAACCTAAATCAGGATCTACCATGATAAAAATTCTTTCTGGTGGCACTTTTAATTTCTACAAGTGGTGTGAAATTTTAAAGCTGCCTTGTGCAAGCAAGAATTCTTCCCAGTAAGTTTGTGTCTGCTCATCCCCAGCATTAACTGAATAAAATGAGAATTTTCCCTTGCCTTGGCCTGGCTCTGGCATTGCTGCAATTATTCATGAGGCAACAGCTTGAATCACTTCCAACTGAAATTATATAAAGCTGTGGATAATGAAACCTCTATCAGCTCTGAAGCAAAGGATTTAGTCTTTATTATACCTGCAGGGACTTGAAGTTCTGTACTGAAACTTAGAGAGGGAGATGGGCTAAAGAAACTCTTGATGAACTTGAATATATTTCCAAGGAGTGTGGAAAATTCCTTGTGTCCTTCAGTAGAACACCCCAAAGGAAGCTCATTTGGAAGTGATGAAGACTTCTTTTTAAGAGTGTCTTAAGGAAGGAAATTTCAGCAGCACTGATGGGAGCTGATGAGGATTTCCATCCATTCCTGGCTGCACAAGGTCCTGCCAGGAGCTCAGCTCAGGGATCCCAGCAGAGCCCTGCAGCCCTGCCCCAGTCATCCCACTCTGGGCAAGGATGGCTCAGAACATCACTAAATGCAGCTTTCCAACCCCACACTGAGAGGTTTTGTGGTTTCTTTAACTACATCACCAAAAACAACCTTCATTTACACATGTAAGAAACAAAAAACCAATGTCAGTTATGGCAGCAGAGCTTTTCTACCGGTGGTAGAATCTGATACTCTGTGGGACACATTTTGTTTTAAATTCAGTGCCAAAGACACATTTTATTTTCATAAGGCTGTTCAGCTCAATTGCACAGATTTAAAACATCCTACAATGATGATGGACTTCAACAAATGAGCAACTAAAATATACATGCTTAATTTTCCCACATCACTAAAGACCTGCACTGGGCTTTTAAACTGGGAGAGATTTCCAATGGCAGATGCAGGAACTGAAATCATTCTATCCTCTCCTAAAATGTTATTCAGCTGTGAAAATCCCGTGGATTAAAGGTTGATTTAATGTTGCTTTCTTTGTTCAATGTTTGTTGTTCATCAGGAACTGCATGGTGATTAGACAAGGGGGAAACTGAATCAGAGGAGGTTAAGGTGGGATGTTGGGAATTAGGAATTGTTCCCTGTGAGGGTGGGCAGGCCCTGGCACAGGGTGCCCAGAGCAGCTGTGGCTGCCCCTGGATCCCTGGCAGTGCCCAAGGCCAGGCTGGAGCACCTGGGACAGTGGGAGGTGTCCCTGCCATGGCAGGGGTGGGATGGGATGGGGAAGAAATATATAATATTTTATATGTTACATTAAAAATATAATATGTAATCCTATAAAAATATAATCCCAGATTCCTGTTCCAAGGAGCATTGTGGAGCTAAATCATAGAGTCACAGGTTTAGGTTGGAAAGAACCTTAAACCTCATCCCATCCTACCCCTGCCATAGCAGGGACACCTCCCACCATCCCAGGCTGCTCCATCCCAAACCATTCCATGATCCTGTGATTCCATAAATCCTGCAGCTATTCACTCCATCCTGCTGGAGAATCTCAAATCAATTTGCTTTTCCTGTTCATATCTGCATGTAACCAGTGGTTATCTTTAACAAGGAAAATTCTGTTTGCAGCAGATGAAATTCCCTCCAGGAGGGTCCCACACCAGCCCAGGCTGGAGCAGGCACAGAAGCCCTCATGGCTCATGGACTCCAATCCCTGGGAATGTTCCCCTTGTGCTGGATAAAGGCTTGAGCTCAGTTCTGCTTTAGCATAAGAGTGAAAAATCACATTTCTCACCCTCCTCAGGGGACTTTTCCATAATTAAATGAAAAGCAGCACTAAATAACCAAACATGTGTCTCGTATCTGTTCCTTTGGCATTGACAGATGTTCCTGTTTCAGTCCTGGAGTGAAAAGGAAGCCAGGCTGCACTCAGATTTTGTTCTCTAAATGCCTCACAAACAGCAACAGATGCCAATGCAAACCTTCCTGCAGGTCCCTTTGGTAAACAGCTCCTTCTGGGAGGAATTTGGGCATGAGATCAGCAGTGCTGGGAATCCCCATGGCAGAGGGAGCTCAGGGGCTCTTCCCCAGCACAGAAATGGAGGAAAGGAGGAGGAATATTTCACTTTGGGCTGAGAGAAATCAGATTTCCCTTCCCAGAACCCACAGAATGAAGGGGAAATGGGTGCAGGGAGGAGAGAAACACTCAAAGGGAGCCCAAAGGATGCTGTCACCCAAAATCTGCTTTGTCCTTCACCTTGCCACAGGGACATCCACATCCTGTGGTGTGATTTCCATGCTTCTCACAGACCAAGCTGGGATTTTCATCCCCAGGCTTGAGTCTGCAGGGGAAAGCTCATAGAAAATCTGAGTTTCTTGCTCACAAGGAGGAAAACAGACTTGTTTAGGGAAGCAGGGTGGGAAGCAGATAAGCCTGCCCTAAGCACTGAGTGATAAAGAAGATATGCAGAGGCAGCTATTTGGAACTTCTCAGACAGTAAAAGCAGGGGAAGATTGGGAGGAAAATGACACATTTGAAATGAGGTGGCTGTCTAGTGTGCTATTTGAATTATTTTCACATGATGTAAGGCAGAAATGACGTGGTTTTGTTCCTTGTGTGATGAGGAAATTGTTCTTTTTAGGGAGACATCCTCTGGTTGCTGCCATGTGGAGTCAGGGCCCGTTATTGAAGGTGATGCAGAGATCTGAAGGCACTGAGAGGATGCAAAATCGGTGTGTTCAAAGCACAGAGATCACAGACAGGGTGGTGCTGGGTTAGAGCCACAGCCCCTCTCTCTGGAATCACCCCTTCCACCCTGATTTTGGTGGAGATGGGAAAAGTTGACTGAGTGTGACCCCCTCAGCCACAGCTCACAGACGTCCAAAAGATCCAAAATTACCACAGAGCTGCATGAATAATCCATGGGAAATGGGGAGATCAAGGACCTCTCCCAGCCTGTGAATCCCTCAGTGACTCTGCAGATCCTTCAGCAAACCCAAGCTGTCAGCCCCACCTCATCCCTGAATCCTCCCAAGCCTTTCCCTCTGCTGGTGGGTGACACCAGCTTCCCTCAGCAGTGGGGTCACCACCCCAATCAGGTCATGCTCGAAGGAAACAGCCATCAGGGAGTTTCCAGGGAATGTAAGGAATCAGCACTTCCCAGAAAAGTCACATTTTCCTTCCTTTTCACCCCCAGTAACTGGGTGGTCTCTGAGCTGAGTTAGCAATTGGTGGCAGAAGAACATAGGGGTGTGTGGGACAAAGCCCTTTGTGACCCAGAGATGTGGCAGCTGAGAGGTGTTTTAAAAGCATTTATTCCATTTTCAGTCTCATGAGAAGGGTGAGACAATACAGATGTTATAATATAAGGGTGAGACAACACAGATGTTATAATTCAAGCCCAAGCTGTCAGTCCCACCTCATCCCTGAATCCTCCCAAGCCTTTCCCTCTGCTGTGGGGTCAGCTGCCCTCAGCAGTGGGGTCACCACCCTGCTGCTCCTTTCCCAGGGGTGTATCCCAAACCTCAGACGTGCCTTGAGCAGCCAGCAAAGGCTCCTGAGCTGCCCACTGTGAAGAACCAGGTCATGCTTGAAGGAAACAGCCATCAGGGAGCTTCCAGGGAATGTAAGGAATCAGCGCCTCCCAAAAAAGTCACATTTTCCTTCCTTTTCACCCCCAGTAACTGGGTGGTCTCTGAGCTGAGTTAGCAATTGGTGGCAGAAGAACATAGGGGTGTGTGGGACAAAGCCCTTTGTGACCCAGAGATGTGGTAGCTGAGAGGTGTTTTAAAAGCTTTTATTCCATTTTCAGTCTCATGTGAAGGGTGAGACAATACAAACGTTATAATTCACACCATCACAATCAGAAGCTAATTACTTCCTAATTACAATATATTATAAGTGTTTCTTGGCCTATCAGCTTTAGCCATACCATGGTGTAGATGCCTTAAAGCCAATCATCTAAAATTACCCCTCATGGGTCCCACTACAATGTATATTTCATAGTTCTATTTCTCCAAAATATCCAGTCTTATTTGCAAGGCCATCTTTGGGAACTTTTTTCTAACTTTTTTCTCTCTCAACAATATCTATCCTATCCCACAGCATTTCTAAGCCAGCATTTCTTATCTCTAAGTTTATATAGAGACGCACATCCTTCTGTCAGGCTTTGAGATTTCCCTACAAATCCATTCCCCACACTGATCAGAGACCTCTCAGGTGTCCCAGGAAAACCAGTGGTGGGAAACCCAGCTGTGCTGCTGGCACAGGGAATTTGGAGAGCTGGAGTCTCTGATGCAGATCCAGGCAATGGCCAGTTCCTGCCATGAACCCTCCTGGCCATGGGCTGCCCCTGGGGCTGAGCTGGGAAGGCTTTTATGGGCATCCAGCTGCTGCAATGGCTCTGAGTAATAAAGGGCTAATTTTGTGTGTCCCAGACAGAGCATCCAGACACAACAGAGCTGCTCCTGCAGGACCTCAGGAAAGGAAGAAGCACAGCAAGACAGGAGGGATAACTCTGGTGGAGGGGTCATTCCTGTAATGAGATTACAAAACAGCCCAGCTGGTCCTTAACCTTTAGTGCTGGCTGAAGGAGGAAGGCAGAGTGTGGGCTTTGCCAGGAGCTGTGCACGCTCTGGGCTTGTGCCCTGACATCTGGGAAGAGGTGTGAGTTTTGTACTTGCTGGGAAATGTCCCAAAAAAGGCAGAAATTATGAATCTGTCTCCATGTTCTTAGAAGGCTAATTTATTATTATATTGTATATTATATATTATATATTATATATTATATATTATATATTATATATTATATATTATATATTGTATGTTGTATATTGTAGTAAATATAATATAATATAATATAATATAATATAATATAATATAATATAATATAATATAATATAAATTATTATTTATAAATATTTGTTATTTATTATTTTATTATCTTACTATTTATTATTTATTCATTTCTAATTATTATTTCTATTCTATTCTATTAATCTAAAGAATACAGAAAGGATATTTACAGAATGGTAAAAGGATAATAATGAAAACTCCTGACTCTCTCTAGAGTCCTGACACAGCTTGGCCCTGACTGGCCAAAGAGTGAAAACAACTCCCAGCAGAATGCAATGGAACAATCACCTGTGGGTGACAATCTCCAAACACATTCCACATGAGCACAACACAGGAGAAGCAAATGAGATAAGAATTGTTTTCCTTTTATCTGAGACTCCTCAGCTTCCCAGGTGAAGAACCCTGCGTGAAGGGATTTTTCCAGAGAATGTGAATGCCACAGTGTGGATGATGGAGGACTGGCCACAGGCTCAGAACAGCCTCAGTTCTCCCTCAGAACATGGGATTCCAGCCTGGGATCCAGCTCCCAGCACAGCCTGCACTTCCAAGGGATGAGTTGCTCCTGTCTGACACAGCTATCACTGTCCTCCTCATGGGGATGGAAAGAGGAGGCTGGAGAGGTTCCCAGCCTTTGGTGTGATTCATTCCCAGCATGGGGGCATTGCCTTGCCTTGGAATTGCCAGATCAAGTGATTCAGAAGCGTCCTGAAGCTGGGATGTGAGGCAAATCCAGGCAGCCATAGCCATGTTAGGAAATCATCTCCAAATGAGTAAATTTGAGTATATTTAACAGACACCAGATTTGTGCAATAACTGGTGTTGTTCCAGGGATTTCACAGACCTGCTCAGGCAGCACACAAGTGAGAGGTGACAGTGGCACTGCCACGTCACAGGCACCATCAGGACATGGCAGAGATGCTTTGTTCCCCTTTTCTCCACCTCAGTCCGTTCTCTTTGGGCTGGACCCCACAGTCACTGCTCAGCCATGGCTCCCCCTGACCTGTCAGCATCATTTCAGGGAGTTTCACTGTGTTTACCCTCTGCAGCACCACTTGAACATCCTGCCGCAGAAGGTCCCTGCATGTCAGAACCCAGGACATTCCTCTGGCTGCCCTGGATACCCTGGCAGGGGGCTCAGAGACCTTGGCACAGAGTCAAAACCACCTGTGCCTTTGAATTTAGCCCATGGAAAAAATCCCCAGCTTTGTGTGAAGACTTACAAGCCACAACGGTTTGAATATAATGATAGTGAATTTATCACCAAGTGAAAATGTAGAATTTTGGGGATTTAGAATGGGGGTTCAAGAAGCAGGATGGAGGAATCTGGGTGTGTCCTGTCCTCTTTCTTCTTATTGTTGTCCTCCATCTCCTGCTGTGATGGTGGCACTTTTGGATTGGTTTAGAGTAGAGACAAACTGTCTAACACAGGTGATAGGTATTGGAAAATTATTGTAAATAAAGTACATGTAGTTCTTAGTATAAAAAGTTAACACCACCCCAAGGGCAGGGACTGTGCCACAACCCAACCTACTGGACAGATCTCAGCAGGTCAGAGAAGGGATTTAATAGATAAGGAAAAATTAACAACCTTGAGAAGCAGAACTGATGAATCTCGACTTCTTCTTCAGTCATAGGGCTGGGAAAAAAGAGACTTTTTAATACTTCGGGGGTCATCTCAAGCACAGAAACCCGAGACTGCAGCTCAGGGCCAGGCAGGGTTGGTGGCTGCAGTGTCAATGAAGGCTCCCAGACAGGGCTGGTGCCAGGCCAGCGCTGTCCCAGCAGCTGCACCTTGTCCCTGCCTGCGGGAAGGAGCAGCCTGAGCAGCAGGGTTGTGTTGAAGTGAGGGGACAACGACTATCCTTTAACGCATCGAACTCAAGTTTATTGATCGATCAGCCAGTTTAAATAATAGTGTTAACGAACTTCATGCATATTCCAAAATCCAGGTTCATGATAGGCTAACAGAGAAAACTCTAACCACTCCTTTTGTTTTACAATACCGTTGATTGTTTACACAAAATAAAATCAGTGTTCCCACTGTGATATGAAAGGTTCCCAAAACTTCCATATCTGTTCCCAGGGTGTCATCTTTTCCCAGAGAGGGTGTTTCACTTGTTATGAGAAGACTGCCTGAGAACCTTATTGTTTATAAAGTGATGCCTGAGAGAGTCTAATTGTTTATAGAAATCAGGCTGGGAACTGCTTTTGGAACTGCTTCACAACTACCTTTTACTTTTCTCTCAATTGCATGGCTTCATGGCCTTTTTCTTAAGGCCATGCTTGAACTAAACTCTCCACAGGGTTGCAAAACCCCTGAAGGGGAACTGCTGCTTTCCCAAATGCTTCCCCCAGGCAGCTGGCACAGAAAGGGGAACCTGGGGACAGCAGGAACCTGGCAAACACAGAAATGCCCCAAGAGGGGGAGGAGGTGAGGCTGGGCCACAGCCACCCTTACTGTCAGTGTCCTGATCCTGGGGAGTGAGAGCAATAGTGAATTTGTCTTTACAAACAAGCTGTGGGTCTGCTGGGAGATAAAACTAGCACTCTCTAGTAAAACACAACATAAAAATATAAAACACAAAATAAAATATCTGGGAGAAAATAAAAAAAATATAAAAATAAATAATGAAAATAAATAAATAATAAAAATCAATAGAAATCAATAGAAATAAAAAATAAAAAACACAAAATAAAATATCTGGGAGATAAAACACTCTCTTGGGAGAGAAAAGAAACAATGGGAAGGATTCCACTGATTGATGAATGGAAAACGATATTTGCTTTTACAAATAAACTTTAGGTTTGCTGAGAAATGAAATTAGACATTGAAAGATGAAAGAAACAATGGGGAAAAAAACCCCCTAAATTCTGTAAGAATTAAAAATTAAAAGGGAGGGTTATACATTGGAGGGAAATCTTTGGTATCAGGTGTTCTGGGAAATCTGTACCTCTCAAGTACCTCAGAAAGGGGGAAAGAGAGAAGGGAAATGTGGCTGGAAATTGGGATAAAAAGGAGGCTGCATCCTCCAAAAATGTGAGAGACCCCAGGGGAATGTCCCATGGCCTCTCCCTTTATTGGAATAAAGCAAAAGGACTCCTCTGTCTCCTTTTTGGACATAAACCTCTGGTGTTTGTGGATTCATTTTCCTGACAAGAGGAAGAACAGCAGAGCTGGAAGAGCCTGCAGCCAAGGAGAGGGTTAGGCCAGCCAGGACTGAGCTGAGTTTTACTGGACTGGTCCAAAAGGTGATGGAAATGTGGAAAATGTGGTGCCCTCACAGTCGCCCACAGCAGAGGAGTCACTGCAGAGGGAGAGGTTTGGCAGGAGCTCCAGGGCTCAGGAAGCTGATGGAGCTGGATGTTCTGCAGTCTAGGGAAAGCTAAATTAAGTCATCTTTTTATATGTCAAATGAGTTAGCAGGACAGGCTGGAGGCTCCAGCAGTGTTGGTCTGACCTGGGAGGAGCTGCCAGGAAGAGGAATGTGAGGCTGAGTAAAACCATCAGGCACCATCAGGCGTTTCCAGGCACTGGCTTTCCAGCTGGGCTGAGGAATGTTGGGAATGTTAATGGCACGGGTGCTTAATGGTTTCTTGAGGTTTGGACTGAAGGTATTTGAGATAGTTTATGTCTGGACTTATGTGTTTATTATTTTTTATTAGTAAAATAGTCTCACAAGTATGAGTTTGGCAGCCTTTCATTAGTAAGGTACAAAATGGTTCACTATTTTTTGTGAGAAGGTCTTTTAAGACTAAACTATCCAATTAAGAAATGACACTTAAATTATTTTCCCTTTTAACCCAATAACTGATTTTTCAAAGTCCACAATGCAGACTATTCTGTCCAATTTCAAAATACCACTCAAGCCGATGAAGAAGAAGGAAGAAGAAGGTGAACAAGAACAATTTGCTTCTGCCTTAAAACTTCTACTTTGCTTCATATTTATTTTTATACTCTAAAATCTCAAATTTCAAGTTTTCTACTCTGTGATATTGCACACTTGTAACTAACTACACACTTGTAATCTTAGTGTTATTAATTCAATTTGGAAGCTTTCTCTACAGCCTTAGGTTAAATGCAGTGTTCTCTTGTGGGTCTGTGCTTTTCAGCACAGAAAGTTTAAAATTCTCAGCACCCAAGATTCCAACAGGAGCTGCTCAGTGCTTTCTCTATTGTCACACCTGGGACAGGTGACAGAGCACAGGGACCCTCCTGGGGGGACCTCCAGGCAAAAACTGCAGGGAGAGCCACAGTGAAGCATCTGGACCATGGAAATCCTGGAACCCTCTATCCCTCCTTCTCTGGACCATGGAAATCCTGCTACCTTTTATATCCCTCCCTCTCTGGATCTTTAAATACTGGAGCTTTTCCCCTATTCCTCTCTAGTTCATATAAATCCTGGAGCCTTTTATCTCTCTCTTTTCCTCTGGATCCTTTAAATCCTGGAGCCTTTTATTTACTCCCTCTCTGGATCATATAAATCCTGGAGCCCTTTACTTACTTCCTCCCTGGATCAATCCTATAAATCCTGGAGCCTTTTATATCCTTCCCTCTCTGGATCATATAAATCCTGGAACCTTTTACATCTATTTTTCTCTGGACCATATAAATCCTGGCATCCTTTATCTATCCCTCTCTGGATCAATCATATAAATCCTGGCATCCTTTATCTATCCCTCTCTGGATCAATTATATAAATCCTGGCATCCTTTATCCATCCGTCTCTGGATCATATAAATCCTGGAACCTTTAATATCTCTTTTTTTCTCTGCATCATTTAAATCCTGGCATCCTTTATCCATCCCTCTCTGGATCCTATAAATCCTGGAGCCCTTTATCCCCCCCTCCCTCTTCCCAGACATTTGTGATGCTCCAGCCAACTCCCAGCTCAGCGTGGGGCACATCCCTCACAGTTGGTGCAATACTTTATTTCATCTCTTCCCTGATTTAAAAACCTCTTTACAAACCTCTGAAACAACTCAGGTGGCCAGAGAAAAACAGGGGATGCTGCAATTCCTGCTCATAAATTGGCTGCAATCATATTTCAGTTTAAAAAAGAAGCAAAAATAAAGCTCTGCCATTGATCTCAGCGCTGCTGTTCTAAGCAGTGAACTGAGTTTTGCTTAAGCCTGCCACTGAGCAAAAAGGGAAAAACAATCACCAGAGATGCCTGGATGAAGCTCCTGATGAAGATAAATTTTGGTGGTAAAAGCAAAGTTCCAGGCCTGAGCAAAAGGAGCCCTGAGGCATTATGAATTAATATTGATAGAAATTGGGCCAGCAGACTCCTGCAGGGGAGGGTGGATTCAGGAGTGGGGAAGGAGGTGGAGAGGCTGAAGTGAAGCTCCATGGGTCTGTAGGAGAAATGAAGAGAAAGGGGAGGAAGGGAGGGGAAAACAATGTTCAAGGGAAAGATTTTTGGGGGATTCTGGGGATCAGCCCTTCCTCAGGCACCTGAAAAGGGACTGAGACAATAAAAGCAGCTACAAAGGATTGAAAATCAGCCTCTCTTTTGGTCAGTAGAGCCAGGGCCAGCCCAGCAGCAGCGAGGGATGTTGAAGATTGCAATGCAAGTTGTTTTCCATTCCCATCTGTATGGCAGATTATCTTTTGCCAAGTGGGCAGTTTGCCTTATCTCTCTCTATGAGTGACCACAATCACTCCTCCCTTGGGAGGGGATATCTGCTGATAACAGCTACTGAATGTCACTGCATGGCTGATAAGAACTGTAACATCCCATTGGGAGATGCCCCGCCCAGAGGGAGGAGCCAAGCATTGCTACCCAGATATAATCCAGAGGGTTTGAGACACCAGCACGGCTTTCTGCACTGGATTCCCCAGAGGAACAGCAGCTGCCTCTCCTTCCACTGGATCTTCAGAGGAAGAATACATCCTTCTGTACAGGATCCCTGCTCCAACAGAACCACCCCTGACACTGCAGGAGGGCTGCAGCCACATTTCCAATGGCACTGCCACCAACACCCTGACCCACAGGGTGTCAGGTTGGGTTCTGACTCTGTCAGTGTTGTTCTAGTGCACTGCATTGTTTATTTTATCCTTCATTTTTCCCCCTTCCCTATTAAAGAACTGTTATTTCCTGCTCCCATATTTTTGCCTGAGAGCCCCTTAATTTCAAATTTATAGCAATTCAGAGGGGTGGGGAAGGTTTACATTCTCCATTTCAGGGGAGGCTCCTGCCTTCCTTAGCACGCTCCTGTCTTTCCAAACCAAGTCAGAGACCATGCTGAAAACACTCAGAGATGTTCCTGCCCTTTGGGAAAGAGCAACCCCAGCCAAGCTGTGCAGTCCTGGCTTTCATACCTATGTTTGTGCATCCAGCACAGGAGATGACTTCAGCTCTCACTCCTCTTGTGATTCCCCTGCCCTGCTCCCTCCCTGGATGGTTTTTGCTGTTGTTCCTGGGAGTTTTGCCAATTGACAACGAGTGAAAACCTGTCCTGTGGCAACCAGGCCTTGCTCATCACTTCTCCCTGGTCTGATGGTGTTCACAGAGGTTTTAGGATGAGGGAAGAGACGAGGATCTGACTCCATGTTTCAGAAGGCTGATTTATTATTTTATTATATATATTATATTAAAACTATACTAAAAAAATAGAAGAAAGGATTTCATCAGACGGCCAGCTAAAAATAGAGAAAGAAAGAATGATAACAAAGGTTTGTGACTGACTGAGACAGTCCAGACAGCTGGGCTTGATTGGCCATTAATTAGAAACATCCACATGAGGCCAATCCCAGATGCACCTGTTGCATTCCACAGCAGCAGATAATCATTGTTTACATTTTGTTCCTGAGGCATCTCAGCTTCCCAGGAGGAAAAATCCTAAGGAAAGGATTTTTCAGAAAATATCATGGCTACACCCTGGGATGAACCAGGGGATAACAGGGTTAAACTCCAGCTGTGAGCTGGGCATTGAAAGCATCCTGGGCTGTGCTGGCACTGGTGTTTGGGCAGGATGAATTCTCTCAGGCTGGCTCTGAGGTTTCTCACACCAAGGAATTGAGGATCCATTTGCTCTTTCCTTATTTTCTTCCCTGGCAAAGCCACTTTGGGCCCCTGACCATGGCTCTGCTCCCTGCCCTGCAAGGCTGGGCATTGCATCCAGACTCCACCACCTTCACCTCCTCCTCCAGATCATATAAATCCTGGACTCTTTATCTATCCCTCTGAGCACAGACAGGATCCACTCCCCCTCCTCTAAAATCAGCCCCTTCCCTCCATCCCTGATGGCAGCAGGAGCACGGGGTCACTCCTGTCCCTGCCACTCTCCTTTCCCTGTCCCTCTGGTTTTGCCAGAATTATAGAACTCCACAAGAAACCACCTTCATTTTTCAGCCCTAGATGGTGGCACTGAGAAACAGCCGCATTTGTCACTCACTGAATAAATTTCTGTTTCACATCCATCATAAAATTAAGGTCAAAGCCATTAAAAACTTTTTTTTCTTCCTGAACATGGAGTAAAAAATTGTCAGGGGAAGGTCAGGGTGTCAAATTAAATCTTCTCATGGAGACTAAGCTTTTTTTTTTTTCTTTTTCCCTTTTTAATCAAAAGGTATCTAAATTTAACACCGGGGCCTCATTTAATAATGTAACATTGAAACATTCCATTCTGAAAAATGCTGAAATGCAGCACTCTGGGCTTCAAAACAAAAAAATTGAAAATCAATGCAGAATTTGACAGATTGTCTTGGTTGTCCTCAATTTGAGATTTCAATGGATAAACTGCTGATAAAAATATCTTGTCCAGTTCTAATTAGCACCATCACCATCAGCCAGGGGCTACCACTACAGTCTTGAGCTCTTAATAAAATGTAAGAGTGAGATAACCCCAAATGCAAAAAACTTTCCAGTCTCCTTGCCAGAATCTTGCCGTTTCTGTAATTCTCCATCATTTTTTGCATTCCCAGAGTAAGAGAAAAGGCTGCAGCAGCAAAGAGCAACACAATTGTCCAGACTTGATGAAGACACAAGGAAGGACACACATCCTGAGGCTGCTCCCACAGAGGGAGGGATGAGAGCAGAGCCCCTGGACAAGGAGCACTGGTTGTCAGCTCAAAGTGCTCCCAACACCCAGTGTCTGCTCACTCTTTGAATTTAATCAGTTTTGTGTCGCTTAATTTAGGTAAATTTAGTTAAACCTCAACTGGTGAGGGCACACCTGGAGTGCTGTGCCCAGCTCTGGCCCCTCAGCTTGGGAAGGACATTGAGATGAGAGCATCCAGAGGGGACAACGAGGCTGGAGAGGGGCTGGGAACACAAACCCTGTGAGGAACCCCTGAGGGAGCTGGGGGTGCTCAGCCTGGAGGAAAGGAGACTCAGGGCTGCCCCCATCACTGCACAGCTCCTGAAAGGTGCCTGTGCTCAGCTGGGGCTGGGCTCTGTCTGCAGCAGCACTGACACAGCCAGAGCACACAGCCTCAAGCTGTGCCAAGGGAAATACAGGTTGGATATTAGGAAAAAGGTTTTCACTGAAAGAGTGATAAAGTTGTGGAATGGCTGCCCAGGGAGGTGGTGGAGTCCCCATCCCTGGGTGTGTTTAACAAAGCCTGGATGTGGCACTGGGTGCCAGGGTTGAGTTGAGGGGTTGGGGCTGGGTTGGACTCAATGGTCTTGAAGGTCTCGTCCAACCCAGTGATTCTGGGAATTCTGTGAATCAGTGAAACCCAAGCAAGCCATAGAAACAGGGGCTGAGGAGCTGACTCTGCTGAAAAATGGCAGCTGTCTGGAAGCACTCAGAGTTCACAGACTCATATATTTACACCTGTAAGGATGGCTGCAAGGACTGCTTAACGAACTTGACTAATTAAAACAAATTCACGTTCAGGGGGGCTGAACCAAGGGGAGCATTGTGAGAAGGCAGCACCAACTCCTGAGAGAAACCCTCCTGGACGGGCAGGATAACCTTGGGATCATCCCCAGCCACAATGAGGAGATTTTCCTTGCCAAAGCAAAGCTCTCCAGGTCCATCCTCTCTATAAACTAATTAATCTGGACATAGATTAACACATAGGGCTCTTATTCCCCACAGTGCTTTGTGATGCTGCCTCCTCCGGGCTTGAGGGAGGTGAAGGGATTCAGCTCAGCCCTATGCCAGTCCCAAAAGTCCCTCCATGGCTCATCCCAACCCCTTCTGCAGCAACAGGAGCCCTCCAACCTCTGCATCTGCTGAGCCTCCTGTGAGAGATCAAAGGCTGATCCTTATCCCAGCACATCTGGGAACAGATGGGCCACGAGCCAGGTTGGATTTCCTCCAGGAAAAAGGGCTGGGATGGCTGGGAATGAAACAGGCAGTCCTGGAGATGTTTCCTTTCATTCCTCAAATGCCAGGAAATGCATGGACCCATCCCATCCATGCTGAGGAGATGTGTGCAGACATGAGGGAGTTGTTCAGGTGAAATATTCGTGAGTTTTCACTCTGCAAACACGTCAGGCATGTTCCCATGCAGGGATGTGCCAAGGGAAGGAAACCCCCAGCTCTCCATGCCAGCCAGCCATGGCAAAGTGTTCCCCTGAATGACCTTTGGGCAATTTAGCTTTTGATTTATTTGTAATGGAAATTAAATAGGTAATGTCATAAAGGAAAATTACCTCAGCTAACTGGCATGTAACGCCACGAGAATAAATTCTTGTTCTTGATGATTAAAATTTCCATATCTTACTAGAAATGGAACCTTTTTAGTCTTGATCTTCCCAGAGAGGTGGGCACACACCCCTCACACATCCACCTCAAAATTTATTTTATTTTTATCTGTTTTATACATTTTTATATATTCATATATTTTTATTTATTGTTTTGTTAAAAATAATAAATCCAGCTCAGCTCTCCCATTCCCTGGTGGGAAAAAAACCCCACCTTTTCTGCTGAAACAATCAAACCAGCGTGGCTTGCAATGCGTTTTAAACAGTAAAAGTGAAAAAGGAAGCCAGAATTTGCGGTGCAAAGTCCAGCCTGTGGACACAGAACACCTGAAACGCTGAGTCAGGTGAGTTTCACCCAGGGAAAATCTGCTTCACGCCTGGGTTTTGTTCCAGCTGACAAAGCCAGACACTTCAGAGTGAGAGAATTGGCTCTCACACTCGTTTCTGCGGGTGGGAAGGGAAAGCAGAGCTGCTGCCCGTGCCCTGCAGTGGCTTTGGGAGCTTGTGCCCCAGCACAGAGCAAAATCCTCTGTGCAGAGCTCCTGACCCAGCTCAGTCTGTCTGGATTTCCTGCTGCCTTCATCCCGATGGAGGAGGAGCTGCTGGGACAGCCTGGGGGAAAACAGCTCTGTTGGAGCAGCAGCCTGGAGGGAAAAGTGGAGAAACCTCTGAGGAAGCAGCTGCAGAAAGGGAGGTGAGATGGCAGAGGGGTGATTGCAGAACACAGAGCCAGTCCCGAAGGGCTCCCTGTGCCTGCACAGCACCAGGGGACACTGGAGGACACTGTGCTCTCTTCACAGAGAGCAGCAGGCACAGCTTCTCCAAGGATTTCTCCTGGAGAAGCACAGAGAGAAGAAGAGAAAACAATTCTTATCTCTATTTGCTGCGCCTGTTGTTTGGCACATGTGGAATGTGTCATGGAGATTGTTTACCCAAAGTGATTTGTTAAATGGACACCAGTGAGTGTCAGGACCCAAGACATCCCTCTGGCTGTCCTGAGAAGCCAACACCCCTGCCAGGGGGCTCAGAGACCCTGGCACAGAGCCCAAAACACCTGTGGGTTTGATTGTGACCCATGGAGCAAATTACCAACCTTATAGGAAGATCAGCAAGCCACAACAGTTTAGGTAGAATATTAGTGAAGTTATCACAGGGTGGAAAAGTAGATTTTGGGGTTTTTAGAATGGGGTTTCAGGGGGCAAGATGGAGGGATCTGGGCATGTCCAGCCTTTCTCCTTCTTCTTCTTGGCCTCCATCTTCTGCTGTGATGGTGGCACTTTTGGACTGGTTTAGAGTAGAAGCTCACTGTCTAACATAGGTGATAGATATTGGAAAGTAATTGTAAATATTGTACATGTAGTTTTTAGTATAAAGACATAACACTGCCCTGGGTGCAGGCAGAGTGCCTGGAACTGTCCTGCTGGATGGACCTTGGCAGGACAGGAAAAAGAATTTTATAGATAAGACAAAATGAACAACCTTGAGACCGAGAAATGAAGAGCTCTGACTCCTTCTTCCAGTGCCAGGCTGGGAAAAAGAGACTTTCCAACTTTTCTTGGGGTCACTCTGACAAGCTAAAGATCCTGACAAGTGAGGTTGTTTTGATTCCTTGGCCAACTGCGTCAAAGCTGTGTCCTGGCTTTCTGAGACAGTCATGAGGTTTTCTTTAGTATCTTTTTAGTGTAGTTATAGTATAGTATTAATGTAATATAATATAGCTTAATAAATAATTGTTCAGCATTCTGAAATCATGGAGTCAGAGCACATTATTCCTGGGCTGGGAGAACCCTGCATCAATAACACTGCAGGGGCATCCCTGTCCCCATTTCACTGCTGGGTTTATGGAAGTCAAACTTCTGCCACTCTCTGAGGCTGAAAACACCTCTGGGAGAAAAGCACCTGTGCAAAAGCAGTGTGAGACCCCAGCAGGGGAGCACTTCCACTGGTGGGAGAGTCCTGCACTCACTGCCTGCCAGAACCAGCCAGGGCTGTTGGGAAGGATGGAAGTTTGACAAGAAAGTCTCACAGCTCTGTGTGCTTGGCAGAAAGATCTCTGAATGTAGAACCTGAGAGCAGAATAGAGATGGGAACAAGTTTTGATATAGAAGAACAATGGATGTGTAAACTGAGGATTGCTGAGCCAGTCTTAGTGGACAACTAAAAAAGCAAAGGTTAAGTCAAGTTGGAAAGAGATTTTATGATTAAAGGATATGTTGACCACAAACAAAAATATGTTTTTTCCAAGTAGAAACAGCTCTTAGGAAAAGCAGAAAATACCACAGGCAAACAGACATGTTGATGTGGCAAGTAGAAAAAAGGGTCTAAGAATTTTCCACTGCAAGAAAACTGAGAAACAACTTTAAGCTTAAATTGTACCATACTAACTCATGTGATTGGATATTATCGAACATAATGGTAATAATAGTTATGACAGGCTATAGGTAAAAGTAAAGGTATTGTGTATAATGCTGATTGGTTGTTATGTATTAAGATGCTCATCACAGAAAAATATATAATGCATTGTAACCAGAACTAAAGGGGCTTCAGGTTTGTCTATAGCTGTAGCTGGCAGCTTTAGGTGTGGCTCTGTTACCATGACCCAAAACTGCTGTAAAATCTTCTATACAATAAACTGCATTTTGAAGAGCTGTAATATACAATAAACAGCATTTTGTATACAATAGAGAGCACTTTATATACAATAAACAGCATTTTGGGAGTCCCACATCTCAGGCTCTTACACAGGGCAGATGGGCAAAAGGCTGAAGTCAGGTTTAGTTTTCCCTCTGGGGTTCATAACTCACCTACAAACCTGTCTAGGTTTTGTGCTTTGTGCAGTGTGGGTGGCTGGGTGAGCAAGTGCTTTTTCTCCCTGAAGAAATGACTGAAGTACATAAGAAAAATGCTCTGAAACAGTTCCTTGTGCTAATATTTGTAAAGCATTTCCAGCCCACAGGAGCTCCAGAATGCCACCACAGGAAATCGGTGTTTCCCTCTGGGACAGGGCAGGGCGAGTTTGTGCAGCTCAGGATTATTCCATGCTGTTTCTAGGCATGGAGAAGAGGCTGGTGTGCCCCCAAAAAAACTCACTTTGTGTTATTCTCTGAGAAAAAGTGCATTTTAAAGACATTTTTCCCTACACTCCTGTTCTGCAGCTTGGGTATGGCCAAGTGGGAGCTCTCCAGTGCTGTTTGAGAGGATCTCTTTCCTTCAGAAGAAAACTGGAAGATGTATTTCATTATAGTCTAGAGAGCAGCCAGCTAGCAGAAACAATGAGACAGAACTAATTAAGTTTTGAAATTTATTAGGATGGGCTTTTTTCCTTGCATCCTGCTCTGTAGTGATGCCTTTTGGGGCTACCTAAAAACAGAGGCCAGACAAAATTAAGGCAATAAAAAGCAGGAATATTTATTGAAGGGCCTTCAGGCACATTTCAGGCAGACAAAGCCCTCCAGGGCCTACACCCAAAATGGATGATGGTTTCATAGGTTTCACACTTTTATAAGTTTGGCCATTTGTATATTGGGGTTAATCTGCCAATTACAGCTTCAGGTAATGAAGTCATTGACCCAAGTTTGCTCCAAACTCACTTTTGTTTCCATCTCTGGGGCCTGAGGCAGTGAGGTGTCCTTGATTGCCAGGCCTGGAGAGGAATTGTTGTGTCTGCCCCAAATGGGGAAGCAGCAGCTCACACTGTGTGTGGAGTTTGGAGTTACACACTAAAGAACTGCAGGGTTATAAAGGTAGGGAAAATATAAAAGCTAAAATGTAAAAGCAGCAATGGCTGCTGGGGATCTCCCTGAGGCAGCAAACACCCAGGCCCAGATTGAACCGTGCTGCTCCAAACAACCTCCCAGTGACATTCCACAGCCTCAGGAGAGCTCTGCTCCCAAACTAAACCTTCCCTCAGGGATATTTGCTTTGCCTCTTGGATGGGGAGAGTTCTGAGTCAAGTGAACAGCAGGTACATCTTGTAATGGAAAGGACATTTCTCTCTCTGAGTTTCCTGGCTCTGACGTAACTGGGAAGATGATTTCTCAGTGTGTCAGCTTTACTGTCAAGCCACAGCCTCGTGCTCACCATCAGGGCTCCAATTTGCTGTGCCACACCAGGTTTTACAGCTGGCATTTCATACCTGGCCCTCCCTGAGTGCTAATCCCAGGCTGGCCCTGCAGCTCCACCAGGGCTTGGGCAGCCAAGGGATGGAGGCACTGCAGGAAAATGCTTCTTTTCCTTCTAGCCACCTCCATCCCAACCCTTTCCATCTCTGCTGTGCATGATGGTTGGCAGAGGTGATGGGAAGTGATGAAGAGCTGCAAAGCTCTGAGCACTTTGAGTGTTTACCTGAGCACCAGAATCTTCTGGAGTTTGCAAAACCAGGCCGGAAATTGCTCAATGACAAAATTTCTATTCTTTCTCCTTCCAGTCAGGCTAAAAATAAAAGAAAGCCCTTGTGCCAGGCTCATTTCTGCTGCAAGCACACTGGTCTGAGCAGAGTTAATGGGGGTAAGGATGGGCCTTTACCATGTTGTTTTTCAGCAGTGCAACTTCCAGTCACAGCCAGAGCAGGGAAACAGAAACCAGTGGTGGGTGAAGCAGCCCAGCACTGCTCCCCTGGGCTCCTCACACCAGCAGCTCCCCAAGTTCCACCTCACCTCCTGCTCAGCACCAACAAGGTGTCTGTAAGGCAGCTTTTGGCTGGAGAGAACTGGGGCAAGGCCCAGCTCAATCCCATTCCTGTAAAGTCCAGGCTTTGTGTTTAGGCAGGACCTGGGTGCACCTGGAGGAGGTTTGAAGCTCTTATGGCCTTGCTTTTCCCCATCTTTACAAAATTGGCATCTAATTTTGGTTTTGTTTGCCTGTAGGTGATGAATTTCTCCTGGAAGGCCCATGAAGAGTGGAGAAGACAATTTGTTATTTCACCAAGGGTGAGAAGGAGCATTGCCCAACCCGATGGACAAATGGCCTGTGCTTCCACCCCGGCAGGGTCACAGCTGCAGTGGGACTGAGTGAGGGCTGTTCATGGAATTCCTGACATCCCAACGAGGTGCTGGGAGACAGGAATATGGGACACAGCCAAGACAGCAAGCTTCTGGCTGGACACTCTTTCCCATTCCAGGTATTTCCCCATTCCAGCACACCTATCTCCCACACAGGGGTAATTTTGCACCTGAATTTCCATCCCAGCATCACCCCCCAGCTGGGCTCAGGGGAAGGACAAAGCTGCCTTCATCCCCATGGAGGGAGGAGCTGCTGGGCACCCTGAGGGAAAACAGCTCTGCTGGAGCAGCAGCCTGAAGGGAAAAGTGGAGAAACTTCTGAAGAAGCAGCTGCAGAAAGGGAGGTGAGAGGGCAGAGGGGTGATTGCAGAACAGAGAGCCAGTCCTGAAGGGTTCCCTGTGCCTTCAAGACCCAGGGAGATGTCCCAGCACCAGGGGACATTTTGCTGTAGCACGTGACAGAATATCCTGAGCTGAAAGGGACCCCAAGGGTCACCCAGTGCCAGCCTTGGCCCTGCCCAGACCCCCAGCAATCCCACCCTGTGGTCCCAGTTCTGGTAAGGAGGAACAGGAACACAGCCTGGGATTAAATCACTGCCTGTGGGGGACAGGATCTGCACTTGCTGAAAAGGGATGGGAAACTCAACTGGTGCTGCATGGACTGAGGGAATCAGAGTAGCACAGAATATCCTGAGCTGGGAGGGACTGAAGGGATCTCCCAGCCCAGCCCCTCAGTGTGTGAGCAGTGACTGCAGCCCATAAATAACTCTCTCTTTTACAGCACCCAGGGAAGTGTCACCAATCCCCAAGGGCACACATTGTTCCAGTCATCACCCCTCAGAGCCAGGGAAAAGAACATTCCCAAGGATGGCTTAGTGTGTGCAAAGTGCCTCATGGTTGGTGCAGGGCAGGCAGGTGCTGGTACAGAGCTGAGCACGGGAAATCCTGAGCTGGAAGGGACCACAGGGATCATCAAACCCAGCCCCTGTCCCTGCCCAGCCCCCCCAGCAGCCCCACCCTGGGCACCCCTGGCAGCGCTGCCCAAAGGCTCCTGGAGCTCTGGCAGCCTCGGGGCCGTGCCCATTCCCTGGGCAGCCTGGGCAGTGCCAGCACCCTCTGGGGGCAGAGCCTTGCCCTGAGCTCCAGCCTGAGCTGCCCTGGCCCAGCCCCAGCCATACCCTCACAGTGCCCTGTCACTTGTCAGTGTGACAGATTTGTGTCTGTCCTTCCTCATCCTCTCACGAGGAAGTCACAGGTCCACAGACAGTGATAGGAAGGTGACATCAGCTCTGGCTGTGCTGAGCTCTGCTGGGAACAGGAACTGAGCAGCACAGGGCAGGGCTGGCTGTCCCACTCAGCAGCTGAGGACGTTGCAGAAGCCACAGGGTGACCTGAGATGCCTCCTGAGAGAGTCTGGGCTGTGCTCAGGGGTGGCTGCGTCACTGCTGCCAGGGGAGGAGGGAACAGGGCCCAGTTTGGCGTTTAGAAACCAGCAAGTCCCAAGTGCCTTTCAGGAACTGTTTGTGTGTGGCCCTGAGCCAGGACATGGCTCTTCCTTTGGACCCTGTGAACTTCCCACCTCCCCCATGCTGCCGCCCACCCTTCAGAGATGTGTCTGTACATCCAAGGGGTGTTAGAGGGCTACACTCAAACACAACACCCAGCAGAGTCACTTCAAAACAGCCCTTTCAGAGCCCTCGTGCTCCTGCCACACACAGGAGAAGCTGCTCCCACGAAAAAGTCACACTCCAGCATCGTTTGACATCCACAGCTTCCTCCACAGCCACTGCCAAGCTCACAGAGACATCTCTGAGCACTGCAGAACAGAAACCTGTCCCTGCACAACACCACCATGTTTGTTCAAAGCAAACACAAACCTCTCCACCTCCTGCCAGGTGAGGAATGGCTCAGCCAAGAGGAGAAGCTTTGGGTCTCCCTTTTCCACCTGCTCCACATCAGCCTGGATCTGCCCAGGGCTCAGGTAATCAGGATGGATCTGGCTGCATTCCTGGAGGTTCCCTGCTGAGCCATTCCCAGGGCCATGGAAATGTCTCAGATGAGCAAAAGGAATCAGCTGGGGGCAGTTTCTAACACAGCAGAACCTGTTGCTGTTAATAACTGCAGGCTAAATCTTACCTGGCTTGGAGCAGGCATCTCCTTTCCTTCTGCATTCAAAAAAAGGTGAAACCACCCCAATTCTGGCGTTGGAGCTCAGAGCTTCAGCCAAGAGGTTTAATGGTTGTTCTGGTGCCACAGCCAAGCTCAGAGAGCAGCACCATAAACCCGGTTTGGGTGTGGACCTGCTGCTGTAAGTTCAGATCAAACAGGAGGGATGTGCCTGAACAGGACAGGATTATCACTCGCTAATGAGCATTTCAGTGAGAGGTTATTGCTCTGCTCTGCGTGACAGGAGGGTGAGAACTGGGGCACTGAGGTGACAGGAACAGGAACAGGGCTCCGTGGGCTGTGTTATCACAGGCTGGAAGGAGATAAGGCTCAGCTCCCTCTGCAGAGATTTCAACAAAATTGATAATTTAAAACTCTTGCAATGTCTAGCAACAGTAATTATATTTCATACCTCAGATGACTTAAAAAGATTCTCCAGTATCCTATGGTATCTGTGACAGGGAGAACGTGGGGCTGAGCATTCCCTTGGGGCAGGATGTGCAGATCACTGGGAAAGAAAAGAGTGGATAAGGTTAGACTGACGTGCAGATCCTGAAATTTTTCCAACCTTTTCTCATTTTTTTAAACAGTTCTGAGCTGTGGAGGGAAAAAAAATTAAGCTGAAGGACATTTAATTTATACATCCAAAACAACAGAGTTGGGACCTTGAGTTTCTGACCCTGACTCCACTTACTCAGTTACCACAAATGACTTCAGCAGCCACCTCTTAAATCAGCTCAAAAAATGCATGGAAATATTTAGCAACAACAACGAAAAAATCCACCTCATCTTTCCATTTAGTCAGACACACACTGGCAAGCACCTTTTGGGCTGACACAAAAGCCAACAGCAATGGCTGAAAGCGTCTGCGGTCCCCTAAAAGTCCCCTGGCCCCTGCTGGCCCCTCTCTCGGTTAAAGTTCACAGAGAACAGGTACAGGGGACAAAGCTCAATCAGGAAACAGAGTATGGGGTGGAAGGGGAATTCAACAAAGCAGGCCTGCTGGTTGTGCTGAGGTCGGGAACACCTCCCAACACCCAGTGCTGACGGTGTGATGTTCACTCCAACCACATGAGAAAGGACTGTCAATGACTGACTGCTGACTCAGCTGCCACCATTACTCACTCACTCTGTCCCTCCTGCTGCTTTCTCTGCTCTCCTTCATCCTGCCAGGCACTGGGAGGCACCTCAGTCTGTGCCTTCATCACCAGCTGCTCCTGCCAAAGGGGACTGTTAGGGAAGATGAAACAGGAAAGCCTTATAAATATGATTTTCTGGCAAAAGATTTTGAACATATGGAAACTATAAGTGAGATTGAAATGAAAACAATCTTTGAGATACCTCAGTTACTGAACAACTGGAAAACAATGGTGTGGCCAGCTGAAGGTGATCCCCTTTTGATGGAACAACACCCTCTGCTTGCAGACAGGCCCAAGGGTCAGAGCAGACCCTACAGCTTGGCAGAAGGGGCCCAAAGAGGAGTTTTGAGGGTTTAAAATGTAACACAGTGTGGTGATGTAATGATTCTTATAGGCTGTAAATGCTATAGGATTTGTATCTTGTACTAGATTGGTTAGTGAGAATTAGAATCTTCAACACAAAAGAAGATTTATTGTATTGTAATGGGAACCTCACTCTCTTACCCTTTTACGCTCTTACCTTTTTAACTCCCTTACTCTCTCACCCTCTCACCCTCTCTCCCCTCTCTTCTCTCATTCCTGCTCTGAGCTGTGTTTGGCAGCTCCCAGCAGGGCCCTGCCCCCAGGCCCTTTGCAATAAACCCCAAGATCCAGACCTGGCTCCAGAGATCTCTCGTCTCCATCCATCCATCCCAACCATTCTACCCCCCGACACTCCTACAGGGGACAGCAGGCAGAGAGGACACAAGGTTGAGCCCAAAACTCCCCAAACCCAATGTTTCATCACATCCCACCCGCCTGCACCAAACAAATCAAACCTGCCTTGAATCCTGACTTCCTCCAAGCATCTCTCATAGCCCAGAGAGGGACCTGCAGCAAATCTGTGCCCTGAAACCCCACAGAGCCACAGAAACCTTGTGTCTCCCCCCTCTTTTCCACACAGCCAGGCAGTTTTGCAAGCAGAAGGGTTGATCAGGACAATCCTGCCAATTTGCCTCATCACCCACAAGATTTTCCTAATTTTGCTGAGATTTGGAACCACCCCAAGAGACTTGATAGACTTTTTTATTTGGCTGTGAGTGCTGGCTCAGGCTCTCTACTCCTCCACCACTTTGACAGTAGCCAGAGGTGTCTGGATGTTTGCACAGGAGACATCTGAAAGGTGGATACACCAACAATTCCTGATCTCAGATATAAATCACACCTGTGTGCTCTGCTGCCTGACAGTGGCAGCTCTATTCATCAGCAGATCAATTATGCTAATCACACTCATAAATAACTCTCCTGTTGGTAGAAGTAGCTCTAGGTGTGAATGTGACTTGTCTAACATGCTGAGGGGCAGGATCACTCATCCAGCATGAACTCAAGCAGAGTTCTTAACCCTGATTTTTAACCTGATAATTCCACCCAAGAAAACTTGTTCACCCATTCACTTTTATTGTTCTGCATCCGTTGCAAGTTTGGAGAAATTTCATGCCTGCCATTCCTACTCTGGGCTTTTCCCCATCCCCAGGTGCTGCCGTGTCAAGCAGTGTGGGAATCTACAAAATTAGAGGGAAAATTAGAGGGTTTTGGGAAAGCTGCAAAAGGCAGGCTTCAGATACAACAGAACTGTGATTAGAGCTAAGCAGCAGCTATGAGATTGGTCAGCAGAAAAATTATTTAAACTGTAGAAAAAGCAAGGGCAAATAGAACAATGGCCTGTGTATTAACGCTTGCCTAGAATAACTCCCTAAGCTACAGAAAAGTTTATCTAGCAAGATATTAGGAACATTAAAGCTTAATAATGGAGCTCTGTGTGTTATGTTTTAAGGCTCACAAGCAGGTATTGTATTCAAAATAAGCAAGCATTGTTTGAACCAAAGGTCCGTGTGCTTATAGTGATTGGATAGAACTACTGTCAGTGTGCTTTTGCTTTGTATGATTGGTCAAGAAGCTTATAAAGTAAGTTGTAACATTAAGTTTTTTGGCCTGCTGCCTAGATTATGAGCTGCTGGCATCTTCCCATTGTCATAATCATGTAATGAGACTGATGCTGGAAAATAAACAGCTCAAGGCGCTTTCTACAGCAGTCCCATCTCATTCGCATCTGTAAATAGCCCCCCTTGCTGGCATCAAAGCAAAACCCACTCAAACACCCAGAAATTACTGGAAAGCTGCTATTGGAAAGCAGAGATGCTCAAAAATCCTGCAGCTTCCTGTGGGCCAGGCCCTCACTCCTGCTGTCATCACCAGCTTCCCCTGTGAGCAAAAACCACGTCTGGCATCCTGTGCCCACAGCTGGCAGGAGGTGACGTGATTCTGTCACTTGGGTGATTCACAGGAGGTGAGTCCCTTCACAGCAAGGAGCTGACAGGGCACTGGGGACTCATCAGCCCTGCCCACGGTCCCCACAGTGTCACCATGGTATTTTCTGAAAAATCCTCTTTGCCCAAGATTTTCTCCTGGGAAGCTGAGAAGCCTCAGAGAGGAATGAAAACAACAATTATCTGATTGCTGCTCCTGTGCTTGCTGCTTTGGAATGTGGCTTGGACATTTTTTACCAACAGGTGAATGTTTGATTGGTTCCATGTGAATTATTTTTAATTAATGACCAATCATGGTCCAGTGTGTTCAAGGCTCTGAGGAGTCACAGGTTTTTATTATTCATTCTTGTGAAGCCTTCTGATAATTTCTCTTTCTTTAGTATAATTTCAGTATAGCATAATGTAATGTAATGATTAATATAATATAATATAATATAATATTATATAATATTATCATATCTATCAGCCTTCTGAGAACATGGAGTCAGATCCTCATCTCTCACCTCATCCTGGGCACCCTCACAAACACCACAGCTCCCTGGGGTTGTCACCAGCACTGGGGAACAAGGTTGCTGTGCTGTGTCCTGTTAGTCTTAAGAGCTCAGGGTGGTGGAAATGGGAATGTGATCAGCCCAAGCAGGACCAGGGGACCTCTCAGGGTCATCTCCTGAAAGCCTGGAGACGTGACAGACCCTTCAGGCCAAAAGATTTTCCATGCCTGGAGCCCATCCCAGCAGCTGTACCTAACAAAAAAAAAAAAAAAAAAAAAAAAAAAAAAAAAAAAAAGTCCTCTTTTTGTATTTTACTTTTAAGGGGGATTGGAAATGACCTTAAAAACCATCTCACCCCACCCCCTGCCATGGGCAGGGACACCTTCCACTATCCCAGGTTGCTCAGACCTGGACTTCGACACTTCTAGAGATGGGGCACTCTATGTTTTGAAGATGATTCCAGGATTTTCTGCAAACCCAGCTCCTCCAGGAGGCCCTAGAGCCCAGCCAGGGAAGGGCTTTGAGCAGCTTTATCAGCACTCATGTGACACGGTGGGGCACGGGGTGTCAGCGCTGCTCCCTGCTCGGTGATAAGGCTGTCACAGATCCCTCGGGCTGCACACACCCAGAGATGCCTTTATCACCCATTTCCTACTGATAAGGGGCTGAGACACAGAAAAACTCAGCCTGCACTGGAGCCCCAGTGCCTCACCCATCACTGAGTGTGTGCTGCCCTGTTTGAGCAGTGACTGCAGCCCATAAATAACTCTCTCTTTTACAGCACCCAGGGAAGTGTCACCAATCCCCAAGGGCACACATTGTTCCAGTCATCACCCCTCAGAGCCAGGGAAAAGAACATTCCCAAGGATGGCTTGGTGTGTGCAAAGTGCCTCATGGTTGGTGCAGGGCAGGCAGGTGCTGGTACAGAGCTGAGCACGGGAAATCCTGAGCTGGAAGGGACCACAGGGATCATCAAATCCAGCCCTGTCCCTGCAACCCCACCCTGGGCACCCCTGGCAGCGCTGCCCAAAGGCTCCTGGAGCCAGGGAGTACTGAGAACTCTAATTTTCCAGTTAAGTGAGGAAGGATGATTTATGAGATCTTCCATTATTTGCATTATTTGCATCATGCTGTTTCATGTACAGAAGTCCATAGGCATGTAATACTCCATTGTGGCCTCTACGCCCTTCAGTTTCAGGCTTACCTATAGGCAAAAGCTCTTCCCAGACAACTCCAGATGTGAAAAAATTTATTCAGATGTGAATATCAATTAATTTATTGAAAAGAGTTTAACTGAGAACTACATCTTTCCCCAAACCCACATATTCTTCCATTGCATCATTGGGTCACTGAGAAGAACCTTTCCCTGAGCTCAGCCTGAGCTGCCCCAGCCATTCCCTGGGCAGCCTGGGCAGTGCCAGCACCCTCTGGGGGCAGAGCCTTGCCCTGAGCTCCAGCCTGAGCTGCCCTGGCCCAGCCCCAGCCGTGCCCTGGCTCCTGTCCCTGGCCCAGAGCAGAGATGGGAGCTGCCCCTCGGGAGGAGCTGCAGCCCCGGGGAGCTCTGCCCTCACTCTGCTCCAGCTGAGCAACCCCAGAGCCCTCAGCTGCTCCTCACTGCCCCTCCAGAGCCTTCCCCATCCCTGTGTCCCTCCTTTGGACACTCTCTCACAGCTTTAGGTCTTTATTGCAGTGCCCAAAACTCCCCCAGCACTTGAGGCTGCCCCAGCCCTGGGCAGGACAATCCCTCCCAGCCTGAGCAGTGATGCTGTCCCTGATGTCCCCAGGACAGGGATGTCCCTCCTGCCTCCAGGGCACTGCTGACTCACATCCAGCTGGCCAAGTCCACCACCCCCAGATCCTTTCCAAGCTGCTGCTCTGTGTTTTCCTCCAGCCCTTTGCCCTGGCTCCATTGCTAGACTGGGAATTCCCACTGCAGGTCACGAGCTGCACAAACCCCTGGCTGGTTTGCTTTTCCACCCTGTAAATAACCCTCATTTCCCAGCCTGCCAAGTGGAAGCAGCTGTTTGAGCAGTAAGGTGCTTATCTGGGAATGTAAAGCCCTTGAATGAGCTGTTCCAGAGCGGGGAGCTCAGATCCGGTAACCCGGGCTATTTTTAAGTCTCTTGTTTTATTCAACACAGCTGAATTTCCACACTAGCCCAGATATAAATAGAAATAATCCAGGATATAAATAGAAATTAATCCAGGCCTGGTCATGGTTATCTCCTGCAGCCCTTGCTCCTGGCAACCAGACAGGGGAGGAAGGACCCAGACGTCACCAGGAACGTGAGCAGCCTTGGCCCTGCTCACACAACAGAGATGAGGTCACCCCTTTGTAAGGAAAAAATGTCAAAAATTACTTGCCCAGGACAAAAAGAGGCCTGGGAATTCATCCCACACTCAGCTTGGCACACACTGTGGGAAGAGAAGGATGGTGCTTACAGCAAACTCAGCTCTGTTGCTGCTCCAAGCTTCTTTGGCTGCCAGTATCCCAGTGAGGGAATGGGCGCCTCTGGGTGCTGAAATGGGGTGAATTCCCTGGCCAGGGATACACAGAAAAGGATGGTGGGAGGAAATAAAATCCAAAATGTTGTGCCTAGCATGGGGGAAGAAAATATATGATATTTAATATATTATATTAAAAATATATGTGATTCTATACAAATATAATCCTAGAATCCTGTTCCAAGGAGTGTTGTGGAGCTAAATCATAGAGTCACAGGTTTAGGTTGGAAGGGACCTTAAATCCCATCCAGTGCCACCCCTGCCATGGCAGGGACACCTCCCGCTGTCCCAGGTGCTCCCAGCCCTGCCCAGCCTGGCCTTGGGCACTGCCAGGGATCCAGGGGCAGCCACAGCTGCTCTGGGCACCCTGTGCCAGGGCCTGCCCACCCTCACAGGGAACAATTCCCAATTCCCAATATCCCATCCAGCCCTGCCCTCTGGCAGTGGGAGCCATTCCCTGTGTCCTGTCCCTCCATCCCTTGTCCCCAGTCCCTCTCCAGCTCTCCTGGAGCCCCTTCAGGCCCTGCCAGGGGCTCTGAGCTCTGCCTGGAGCTTCTCCTCTCCAGGTGAGCACCCCCAGCTCTGCCAGCCTTTCCTCACAATATATTTCATATTATGAGGATATAGATATAGATATAGATATAGATATAGATATAGATATAGATATAGATATAGATGATATAGATATAGATATAGATATAGATATAGATATAGATATAGATATAGATATAGATATAGATATAGATATAGATATAGATATAGATATAGATGTAGATATAGATGTAGATATAGATAGATAGATATAGATATAAGGCCAATGACTACGAGAGAGTCACCAAATTCCAGCATTTTCCCAAAGGGCTGGCTATTCCACAACAGGGGCTGCTCAGAGGATTTGTTTCCCTTTTCCCAACTAGAGTAAACAATGGTCCTGCCAGATGGCAACTGAGGAAGAATCTGCACAGGGATCCAGCCAGCAGCATCCTCCAAAGCAGCTGCACATCTGGGAAACCTCACAGCCCTCCCTGCCAGCTGCCAGCACATCTGCACCAGCCCTGCCCCAGAGCTCTCCCTGCCCCAAAAAGGGGCTTTGGGGTGGGTTTGGATCCAATAGCACCTCCTGGGTCACCCCCTAGTCCCCTGCCAGGTTTCAGAGGTCAGGGCTGTGAAAGTGGCTCTGATCCCTGCAGGACTGTCCAGAGCTGCACTGGTTTTACTCCTTCTGGACAAATTATTTGAGCTTCCCAAGGAGCAGCCTCTCCCTGATCCTTCTTTGAACTGGCATCTCCCAGCCTGGCACAATCAGCTTTAGGGAAGGGGCTGCACTGAGAATTCTGGTTAAAAATAGTTAACAATAAATCATTAATAGTTAATAATAAATCAGGAGTAGTTAATAATTAATCAGTAGTAATCAATAATAAATCATAATAAAGCTAATAGTTTAAAATAGTTTAAAAGAGGGGATCATTGCCTTAAATGCTTTGTGGGGAGATACAGAGCCCTAGAACAGGAGAAGGGTTTGAGAAGGGCTGGCTCCCTGTCAAGGGGAAGCCTGGGATAAAGCCCAGCTAGCAGATTTTGCCACAGTAATTTGTAACACAGAAATCCTCCCCTCTCCTCTTTCCATCCTCTCCAGGAGCCGCAGTGCCAATGGATGTGGCACCACAGAGCTGCTGGGATGGATTAGGGACCGAGCTTTTGCCACCAGAAATATGGATGAATGCTAATTTATAAATGCCCCTTTAATTCACAGCCTATCAGAGGAAATGAATTCCAAACCATTCTCCAGGAAAATAACAGCTCTGGCAAATTTCATCATGACATTTAATCTCCCTCATACTTTGTCATTTTTTACCCTGTTTAAAATAAGGTAAAAAATATTAAAAAATATTCATAATATTTTAAAAATATTTAACAATATATATTGTTTAAAATATTTAACAGTATAAAAATATAAAAATATTTAACAATAAAGTCTAAAAACATTTAACAATATAAGGTATTGTTATATTTTAAATATATAACAATATACAATATTTAAAATAAAATATTTAACAATATATAAAATAAAAATATTTTTAAAAAATATTTAACAATAAAAGATTTAACAATAAAAGATTTAACAATAAAATATTTAAAAATAAATCAGTAGTAGTGCTCTGGATTCTGTGCTCTCCCCCTGCCTGTGCTGAGGCTGATGAAATCAGTTTACCTCAGAGGGGTGGCTCAGGCCTCTGGTTGGGGTTTTCCAAGCTCCACAGCCCACAGCACAGAGGGTTGTGAAGTCCCACGGCCAATCTGCCGGGTGGTTCTCAAACCCCGCGCTGAGATTTCAGCATCGCAGAAGTTTTGGCTGCCTGGGCTCTTTGCAAAGACATCAATTTCACCCTCTAATAGGCACAGCAAACTTGATTTCAGGCCCACTTACAATGCTGTGAATCCAGGCTAACCATATTAAACTCAGGGCAGCTGATGCCAGAGACTTAAAAACCAGCACAAATAAAAGTCACCTCAGGTGTGTGCAGCCAACAGCCTGGCCCGAGGCCACCCTGGGCTGCTTTACAAAGCAGCCCAGAGAAATTTCTCTATAAATGTTCCATTAATATTAACAGCTAAATCCCTGGCCTGCCTTAAAACCCTCAGCCCCACCTAAGTTAGCAGCAAGAGTTCTGATTTAATTTGCTCCCAAGGCTGTCAGAGCACAGCAGCAGTGGCTGCACGCTGATGTAGCTCCTCTGGACTTAATCACATTTATTTCTGTCTCTAACAGGGGTATAAACACTGCCCTGGCTGAGGAACAACCTCCTGCTCCATCCCTTTTCAAGGCACAGGAGAAAATCTGAATGGAAACCACCAAGTGCTACAACTTCTCCAAATTTTCACCTAAAGTTCACCTAGAGAAAAATTCCCCAGCAGTAGGAAAACAAGTGGGTTATTTTCTCCTTCAAGAAATTATTTTTGAGGCTTTCTAGAAATCTCCCACTACGAGGAAGAACTTTAAAACACACCCTGGAGCTGATGCATCGGTCCTTGAGCTATGCCCAAAACAAGGGGTACATCAGGAAATATTAATTTTTTAATAGTAAGGAAAGACCTTTTTCACTGAAATAAAGGCAGCAGCAGCCAAGCACAGCCCTGGTCCATCCTGCCCCTAATAAATCCTTTGGCACAGATTTCCCTGTGGCTCCAGACAAGCTGAGCTCAGCAAGGCACGGCTCAAACCTTAAAATGTCCCTCCCTGATGAACCACGTCCCAAACCAATCCCAAAGTAATGGTTTCACTGAGGTGAGGAGGAGGAATTAAACACAATTTAATGTAATTAATAACCATTTAATAGCTATTACCATTTCATGTAATTAATAACTATTTAAACAGAACAGCCTGAGCCAGAGGGAATTTCTTGCCAGCTGCTTCTCTGTCCCACATCCCAGTAAACCCAGCCTGGGCACTGGTTTGTACTGGTGTGATTGCACTGGTGCCCACACCGAGTGAAAAACACAAGCACAGCTTTTACAAACAAGGCAAATTTGGGCTTTTGAATTGTTTCAGATCCTGTGAACAGTCAGTTTCCGTTTCTGTTCATTACGTGAACAGCCTGAAACCTGAAACCAGAAAGAAATCAGAGAGAAGCAGAAGAGTGGGCAGCTTGTAAGAGAAAAGAAAGGCTCAGCAGCAAAACCTCCTCATTCAGAAAAATAGAAAGTGTTAGGAAGAACCAGCAGAGTGGCAAAAGAAGACTTTCAGAAAATCAGAATGAGAAATACAACACCTAGAAATGAGGATATCAGCGTAAATACCATCCAAGAGAGGCACGGGGATTTAGTGATAAATGTTAAGATGTAAATGAGATAAATAAATGTAAATAAAAGGGTTAAAAGAGATGCCAAAAAAAGGGGTTCTGAATTCTTCTGAACTAAGAGAAGAAAAGCAAACAAGGGAAAGTCACAGTATTAAACACCCTTCTTGTTTCAGTTTTCTGAGAGAAAACCCATGCTTCATTCTCCCCATGTGCCCAGCAACGAGGCAGGAATAAACTAAAAATAAAGGCTGTCTGTAATACAGTTCTTTATTTATTTATCTATTTATTTTAAAAAGCATCAAATACTCTGGTATTGAATACTCTGGTATTTAAAGGGTAAAAGGCTCCAAGAGCTACCAGGCACCCCAAAACCTCCTTGCAGACAGTGGAAGGGGGCCAGAGGAAGGCCAGTGATGAGCTGGTCACTCTGAGGGAAGTGGAGCAGGGATGTCAAGAACATCTAAAGAACACTCTGTGCATGAGCCCTCAGATGATGCAACAGCAAGGGAACCCAAATGACCTTACTCAAGAATAAACTGTGCCACATCAAATTCTTTCTGACACCCATCTGGCTGTGGCTATAAGATGGAAGATGAAATATCCCAATTTACAAGGTTTGGGGCACTGTTTTCCACGTACACCTGGGTTTTCCATGTAAGACCTGGTTTGCCTGGGTTTTTATGGCCACCCTACATGGCACAGACTGCTGAAGAGCACACACACAAGTCCTTGAAGCTCTGAGCCATTTGTTCCCTCATTTCTGGGAGGAGAGGAGGTCCCTCCAGAGGAGCTGCCTGGAATTTTTATCTGGTGTTCTGCAGGCTAATTATACCAAAACACTCTTCCTTCCGAGGCTGCCAGTAGTGGCTGGAGGTGCCCTGCCAAGGATGGCAGCAGCAAGGAGGCCAGGCAGGGAGATGGCTCACAAGCCAATGGAATGATTGGTTCACACAACGTTGGAATGATTGGTTCACACACCATTGGAGTAATTGGCTCACACACCAATGGAATAATGGTTCACACACTGCTGGAATGGTTGGCTCACACAACGTTGGAGTGATTGGCTCACACAACATTGAATTGGCTCACACACCATTGGAATGATTGGTTCACACAACGTTGGAGTGATTGGCTCACACACCACTGGATTGGTTCACACATCATTGGAAGGATTGGCTCCCACACCAATGGAGTGATTGGCTCACACAACGTTGGATTAGTTCATACAACGTTGGAACGATTGGCTCCCACACCAATGGAGTGATTGGCCCACACAACATTGGAGTGATTTGCTCCCACATCAATGGAATGATTGGCTCAAACACCAGTGGAGTGATTGGCTCACACAACGTTGAATTGGTTCACACAACGTTGGAGTGATTGGCCCACACAATGTTGGAGTGATTGGCTCCCACACCAATGGAATGATTGGCAAACAGCAGGGATGGAATACACCCTGAGGTAGCTCCTGCCTTGGCCCTGGTGCCTGGGCATGTGCCAAACCCAGCTGGCATCACTGCCAACGCCTGCCCGTGCCCCACAGGGCACAAACCACTCTGCTGACACAGCCCAGGCTCTGCCATGTCTGCTCCTCCTCCTGAAACCTCGTTGGGCTGAGCATTTTCCATGTCGTGGCTGGCTGTTCTGAGCTGTGTGGGTGTCTCTCTTCCCTCCCAGCAAGGATGTCACCGTGCCAAGGGCTGGGGAAGGGAAAGGATTTTGGAGATTTTGCCCTAAAAAGATCAGAGTCACCTTGATCTCTCCTCAATTTGTGAATATTGGGATGGAATACTCAGAAATATCCTGTTATTTATAGGACTGGAGAGGAAGAGCCAGGCTGGGCCGGTGGCACAAAGAGGCCACCAGGATGACAAGAGCCACAGCCAGCTGAGGAATGTTTGATTCAACAGAAATTCCCCACTGTCCATGCCAAGAACAAAGCATCTGGAGAAGCACAGTGCCAGCTTCGACTCCCAAAACAATCCTCTTCCATGTCTTGTCATCCACAGCCATGGATTGCTATTGCAAGGGTCTTCTGGGCACTCTGCCCATCATGCCAGACCTCTGTGGGGACACTGGGCTTTCTTCTGAATGGGATCGGATCCCTAAATGCACTTTCCCTGTTTATTCCCTTCTAAACAAGCTGGTGTTCCATGAAAGGTGTCACCACAGAGCTAAGCTGGAGTTCTGGGAGAAGGGCAGGTGTAGCAGGGCTGAGGGTAAAATCCACCAACAAAGTGGGAAAAATTGGTGCATTTCTCTAAAAGAGCTCCAAGAGAGCTGGAGAGGGGCTTTGGACGGGGGTCTGGAGTGATGGGACAAGGGAAAATGGTTTAAAATGACAGTGAGCAGGGCTAGGCTGGATTTTAGAATTAAATTCTCCCCTGTGAGGGTGGGCAGGCCTTGGAACAGGGTGCCCAGAGCAGCTGTGGCTGCCCCTGGATCCCTGGCAGTGCCCAAGGCCAGGCTGGGCAGGGCTGGGAGCACCTGGGACAGTGGGAGGTGTCCCTGCCATGGCAGGGGTGGCACTGGGTGGGCTAGGAGGTTCCTTCCAACCCAAAACTGAAAGTCTATGATTTAGCTCCACAACTCTCCTTGGAACAGCTGTGGATGAATTCAGGCCTGTGCAGAACCCACAGGTCATGGAGAGGGTCTGAAATGGCATCAGGCTGGTTGGTGGCTGGAGATGGGGTCCCTCAGGACCTTCAGGTGACATTCTGTGCTCATGGGCAGTAGGAATTGGGATGGATGACAGGCTTTTTGCAGTTCATTTTTAGGGATTTTTGCACATCTGGAGCAGAATCAAGAGACTGAGGAGCCTCTTTGTCAGTAAAATTCCGGTTTCACATCAGCACTGGGAGAACTGCGCTGCTTTTTGCAAAATCCTGGAGCTCTGGGTGCTGCTCCACAGAAACCATGGGCTAGAGCAGCCTGACACAAATCACAAAGTGCTGAGCACTTCTGGCTGTAATTTGCTGCTTACAAGGAGACTGAGCTGTTCTGGAAACCCAGCCCAGATTATGGGTTTCAAACGCCAGAAAATCTCTAACTGAGCTCTTAATCCAGTTTATGGGTTCGTCACAAATGGAGCTGAGCCATTCTTGGAAAGAAAACTTGGCCAAAGGAATCTTTCTCCACTGAAAACCACATACAAAGCTCAGGCCAACCAATCTAGATTGGGGAGTAATTAAAACATGCCACAGCCTCTGTCTGTGGGTGAGGGAAGTGGGGACAGCAGGGCAGCTGCCAGGGCTGAGTGACAGCAACAGGAGGGACACCAAAACCCACCTGGAGGCTGGGCAGTGTCACACACCTGGGGGGCAACCAGAGGTTCTCAATTCCAGCCCTGCCATGGTGCCACTGCCATTTCCACCCCTGCAGGCTGGGCCCTGGGGCCATCAGGGTGCAGGAAATCATCTCCCTCTGCACAGGCACGGGGTGAGGAACTCAGTTCTCCTGCTTCAGAGCTTCACAGAGTCATTCTCTGTCGCAGACATCTTTTATGAAGAATCCTTTCCTTAGGATTTTTCCTCCTGAGAAGCTGAAAGGCCTCAGGAACAAAATGTAAACAATGATTATCTGCTGCTGTGGAATGCAACAGGTGCATCTGGGATTGGTCTCATGTGGTTGTTTCTAATTAATGGCCAATCACAGTCAGCTGGATCAGACTCTCTGCCCGAGCCACAAACCTTGGTTATTCATTCTTTCTTTTTCTATTCTTAACTAGCCTTCTGATGAAATCCTTTCTTCTATTCTTTTAGTATAGTTTTAATGTAATATATATCATAAAATAATAAATCAAGCCTTCTGAAACATGGAGTCAGATCCTCGTCTCTTCCCTCAACCTGAGACCCCTGTGAACACTGTCACAGTTCTCCACATTTTATATTTAATAAAAAAAATAAATAAATAAAATAAGAAAATAAAATTAAATTAAAATAAATAAATATAAAAATAATTAAATTATACAAGTAATACAAATATAAATATATACTATATAGATTTATCCAAAAATATAATAATAACCATTAAAATAATAAATATTAAATATAAAAGTAATAAATATTAAATATTTTTACAGATTAAATAAATAAATTTTAAAAAGAAGCAGGCCTGAACAGGGCTATTCCTTTTTACAGTCTCTTCTATCAGCAGCTCTCTTTCAACAGCTCATTTACTGCCCATGTCGAACTCCACAGTGAAATCTGCTCAGCCATAGATGTAAAAGACTTCCCTTCACACTAATTCTCAACAATCCTTGCTGTTCTCTGGCAGCCAGGCTGGCTTCTCTCTTGATTGCCCACATCAATAAATCATACATTATCTATGCTTGAATTTGGGGAAGATTCTGGTTAATGATGCATGAGATAGAAGAGGACGCAGCTGATGAGTTGTGCTGCTCAGTTAAAAACTGGTTTGAAGAGGGAAAAACAGCCAAGATGGATTTTTGCCATTAAAAACCCACTTGTCTGGTCTCGTGCATGGATAGGAGCAGATGCACTGATTAAAGTCACGATGGATTTGTGCAGTCTCACACACCAGCAAGTGGAAGGAGAATCTGGGATGTGTTTGCTGCCAGTAGACGCCAGGAGCACCTGCAGGAGTGCTGGAAAATGGAGAGGGAGATGATCTCCTCACCCAGGAGAGCTCAGCAGCGCCCGGAGGGGCAGCCCGTACTGCCAGGCCTCTCCCCACCCACCTTTTCTCTTTATCTTAGCACCATCTAGAGGGACGTGTCTGCACACCCGAGAGGAGAACACCCACACACGGGGTGTGGAGCCTGGGGAAGCCACACCTCAGAGGAGCAGAGCACTCCTCCAGACGCCTTCACAAGGTTCAGGCATCCTCCTTGTCCTGCTGAGCTCATCTGGAACTGGGACAATGGGTCCTCCAGAGGGATTGGGGTTGAGAGGTTCATGGGGATGTGTCCCAGACATCTTTTATGGAAAATCCTTTCCTTAGGATTTTTTCTCCTGAGAAGCTGAGAGACCTCAGGAACAAAATGTAAACAATGATTATCTGCTGCTGTGGAATGCAACAGGTGCATCTGGGATTGGTCTCTTGTGGTTGTTTCTAATTATGGCCAGTCACAGTCCGGCTGTCCAGACTGTCTCAGTCAGTCACAAGCCTTTGTTATCATTCTTTCTTTTCTATTCTTAGCCAGCCTTCTGATGAAATCCTTTCTTCTATTCTTTTAGTATAGTTTTAATATAATATATATCATAAAATAACAAATCAGCCTTCTGAAACATGGAGTCAGATCCTCATCTCTTCCCTCATCCTCAGACTCCTGTGAACACCATAACAGGGGTGGTCTGGAGGGTCTTGCTCAGGGTTTGGGGTTTTTTCCTTGATATTTTTCACACCTACAGATCTTGCAGGTTTCAACAGAGGCCACATCTGGAGTGCTGAGTCCACTTGGGTTCCTCAGCAGGGTCAGGGAGCTCCTGGAATGGCACCAGCAGAGGCTGCAGAGATGAGGAAGGGCCTGGAGCATCTCTGTGCCCAGAAAAGGCTGAGGGAGCTGGGGCTGCTCAGCCTGGAGAGGAGCCCCAGTGAGAGGGGCCCTCAGCCCTGAGTGTCCCTGACTTTCCCTGGGTATCCCTGTCTGTCCCTGCCTGTCCCTCTCTGTCCCTGTCTGTCCGTGTGTCCCCCAGTCTGTCCCTGTGTGCAGAGGTCAGAGCAGGCCCAGGCCCTGCTCCAGGTCCAGCGATGGCCCCAGAGCCATGGGCAGGGCCTGACCCAGCAATTCCCCTGCCCAGAGGCAGAACTGCTGCCCTGGGCAGTGCCCAGCCCTGAGCAGAGCCCAGGGAGGCTCTGGGGTTTTTCTGATGAGAATATTCCATTCCTGACCTCCAGCCCCATCTCCAGCCAGCCTCACACAGGGGCAGCAGGAATTGGGATGGATGACATTGGGATGCATGGCAGGCTGTTTGCAGCACATGGATTAATGTGACAGCTCATTTTTTAGAGATTTTTGCACATCTGGAGTAGAATCAAGAGGCTGAGGAGTCTCTTTGTCAGTAAAATTCTGGTTTCAGGTCAGCACTGAGAGAAGTGCCCTGGTTTTTCCAAAATCCTGGAGCTCTGGGTGCTGCTCCACAGAAATTATGGGCTCAAGCAGCCTGACACAAACCACAGAGTGCAAGGCCATGGAAAGCAAAGTCCAACCAGCCCAGATCAGTGTGGGCTTGGTGCAGAGATAGAAAGGGAAGCACTTTGCCCTGGCCAGAGGGTGAAGCAAGAGCTTTCAGAATTCACCTGACTGGGATTAAAGAGCACAGAGAAGCACAAATAGTAGCAAGGTCTCGCAAAGGATGCACAAAAGCTGCATTTCTTCAGTAGCTGGCTTTAGTCAGGACTAAATCAGTGCTCTGGAGGTGGAATGGGGTAAAGACTCTGGAAAAACCAAGGACAACATCTGCCTACATTTTGTCTGTTAGGGATTGTCATTCCTACCACCCTCATACAATGGGTATCAGAGGGTTTGAAGGTCTGACATGGGGACAGAAGGACATGGAAGAGGGGTTGAAATTCGATGATCTTTAAGGTCCCTTCCAACCCAAACCATCCTGCAACCCTCAAACTGTCCCTGCAGTGTTGAGAGAGCAGCAGCAGAGGAGAGGGAAGGTTCCTTTCCTCACCTGTGCCCCACACAAGCTCAGTGCCCACTGCAGGGACCCTCTCCAGCTCAGTTTGGGATCTCAGCACAAGGTTCACCTCCCACATCCCAAACCCAGCTCCTCCAACAGCCACAAAGCAACACCAGCAACCCTCCAGGGGCAGTGCCAGGCTGAGCCCTCCCCGGGCGTTCCGGGAGCAGCATCCCCGGGGGAGGGAGCCAGGCAGGGAGCCAGGCAGGCAGGCAGGGAGGGGGAAGGAGGAAGCCGAGCTGTTGAGTCAGTGCTGCAGAGCTGCCTGCGAGAGCAGAGAGAGGCACAGCTGCAAAGGACAGATCTGCTGAGCCACGGGAAAATGGTTTGAGTAATAATCAACGGTAAGGAAACCTCTGCTTTGGGGAGAGAGCTTACAGGGGAAATACTCTGCGTGTTTCATGGTCTGGGCTGGTGCTGGAGGGGTTTGGAGCACAGCCAGGATGGCAGGCACAGAAATAAATCCTGTTTATCCCAGTTAATCCCGTTTATCCCGGGAAATCCAGTCCCTCCCTCCCTGTGCTGGGGTCCTGGGCTGGCTGGGGAGGCTGCTTTGGGGGGGCTGCTGATTCCCGGTGTCACAAAGGTGATTCCCTGTGCCCCCAGCCTGCGGCTATGTGGCCAGGAGGATGAGGAGCCTGTGCAGCCGGGAGCCACGGGAGCCACCGCCCTGCCCGGCACAGGCAGCGCCACAGAGCCGGCACCGGGGTAAGTGTGGGGTATTTGGGGACGGGGACATCCACATGTCCCAAAGCCACCATCGGGGTAAGTTTGGGGTATTTGGGGACATCCACATGCCCCAAAGCCACCATCGGGGTAAGTGTGGGGTATTTGGGGACATCCACATGCCCCAAAGCCATCACCAGGGTAAGTGCAAGCTCTTTGGGGACATCCATGTGTCCCAAAGCCAGCACCAGAGTAAGTGTGGGGTATTTGGGGACAGGGACATCCACATGCCCCAAAGCCATCACCAGGGTAAGTGCAAGCTCTTTGGGGACATCCATGTGTCCCAAAGCCAGCACCAGAGTAAGTGTGGGGTATTTGGGGACATCCACATGTCCCAAAGCCACCAGGGTAAGCATGGGCTCTTTGGGGACAGGGACATCCATGTGCCCCAAGGCCACCACCAAAGTGTGGGCTCTTTGGGAATAGGGATATACACATGTCCCAAAGCCAGCACTGGAGTAAGTGTGGGGACAGGGACATCCATGTGCCCCAAAGCTACCACCAGGGTAAGTGTGGGCTCTTTGGGACAGGGACATCCATGTGTCCCAAACCCAGCACCAGAGTAAGTGTGGGCTCTTTGGGACAGGGACATCCATGTGTCCCAAACCCAGCACCAGAGTAAGTAGGACTCATGGGTTCATCCACATGCCCCAAAGCCAGCACCAGGGTAAGTGTGGGTTTGGGGGACAGGGACATCCTCATATCTCATCCCAGACCTGCAGGGACAGGGGGACAGGGCTCAGCTGGGCTCAGCCAGGGCACCTCCACACTGCCCATCTGTGCTCCCAGCACCAAGCTGCAGAGGTTTCTCTTCTCTCCTGCTTTATTTCTCCTGTCTGGTTTTGATGTTAAATGTCATTCCAGCCCCTGGCAGAAGAGCAAACAGCAGCCTTTGGAAAAGGGGACAGACATGCTGTGGGGTGGGATTAGGGGCACAAGAGGATGTCACCTGCTCCCCCAGACAAGTGTCCCTGGGACACTTTGTAAGCTATAACCCTGCCATACACCGAGCTGGCAACGAGAGATCCCTGACCTTGCCTCCCAATCTTCCCTTCCTGGCCCATTTAAAGCAAACATCTGAAGCACAGTGGCTCTGCAGATAAAGCACAGCCCCAGTTTGTCATGGTGGGTACAGCAAGGACCACCCTGGCTCCTCTCCCTGGCCCATTTAAAGCCCACATCTGAAGCACAATGGCTTTGCAGATAAAGGAGAGCCCCAGTTTGGCATGGGTACAGCAAGGACTATCCTGGCTCTTCTCCCTGGCCCATTTAAAACAAACATCTGAAGCACAGTGGCTCTGCAGATAAAGCACAGCCCCAGTTTGACATGGTGGGTACAGCAAGGACCATCCAGTCTTCCCTCCCTGGCCCATTTAAAGCAAACATCTGAACCACTGTAGCTTTGCAGATAAAGCCCAGCCCCAGCTTGACACAGTGGATACAGCAAGGACCACCCTGGCTCCTCTCCCTGGCCCATTTAAACCCTTCATCTGAACCACAATGGCTCTGCAGATAAAGGAGAGCCCCAGTTTGATATGGTGGGCACAGCAAGAACCATCCTGGCTCCTCTTCCTGAGTCATTTAAAGCAAACATCTGAAGCACAGTGGCTCTGCAGATAAAGCACAGCCCCAGTTTGACATGGTGGGTACAGCAAGGACCATCCAGTCTTCCCTTCCTGGCCCATTTAAAGCAAACATCTGAAGCACAATGGCTCTGCAGATAAAGGAGAGCCCCAGTTTGATATGGTGGGCACAGCAAGAACCATCCTGGCTCCTCTTCCTGAGTCATTTAAAGCAAACTTCTGAACAACAGTGGCTCTGCAGATAAAGCACAGCCCTAGTTTGGCACAGTGGGTACAGCAAGAACCATCCTTGCTCCCCTCCCTGGCCCATTTAAAGCCCATATCTGAAGCACAATGGGTCTTCAGATAAAGCACAGCCCTAGTTTGGCACAGTGGGTACAGCAAGAACCATCCTGGCTCCTCTCCCTGCCCCAGCCAAGGCATGGAAAGTTCTCCAGCATCACCTGACTGCACTGCCCAGGTGCCAAAGCTCCCTGTGAAAGTGAGCTCAGCTCTGAGCAGCAGGCAGAGGGATCTCAGCACAGCAGGGGTGTGCCCCAGCCGTACTGGTTGCACTGGTTTGGCTGAGTCACTGCTGAGCAAACATTCCCAGGCAGCTGCCCCAGGGTCACGCCGTGCCCGTCACCTCCTGCTTCTGCCAGGAGCTTGGAGCTGGCCCTGGACACTCCAGGGAAGGCTCAAGGCTGAGCCATTCCCTTCCCACTGCCCCATGAGCTGTGCGGGAGGGGAGGAAGGGGAATTGTGTGCACAGGGGGTGCTAAAACATGTCCAGAATTTCACCTGCCCCTAAAGGAACAGCTGGGTCCTGATCAGGGAAGGGAAAGGGGATGTGTCCCTTCACTGATGCCTTGATTGAGGGTGTGTGAAGGAGAAGCAGAAGGAAGGAGCAGCTGCCATCCTGCAATGGGAGCCAGGAATTTGCAAAGGTTCCAGGAAGATCAGAGAAGATCAATGATACATCACTTGGATGTATCAGGGAGGGGAATCAAACTCCTCCTTTGAGCAAAGCTGTTCAGCTCCTTTCTGCAGTTAATTGCTGGGTGTTTAATTGCAATCAGGATAGCTGAGGTTTTCAGAGGACCTTACTGTCCCTTCCAGAATCTTTCCTCTTGGCTAATCCCAAATTCTTCTCTTTTCTCCATGCTTGTCATTTGCAGATGTAAAACCAGAGCTACCAGCACCCCCTGAAGCACCAGCCTCACTCCCCAGCAACACCAAACCCAGCCAGTGCAGGTCCTGACAATAAATCCCTCATGGTCCTCCCATGAAGGCCACAAGATTCCTTCCCACTGATTTTTGCTGGATATCCTTCATCCCAGGGATTGGAAAATATCAGCAAATCCCTGCTGGATCTGCTCTCATCACAGAAGCACATTGCTAGAAAATGTCCTGATTAGTGTCTCATGACCAGAATTTTCTGGTTGGCAGGGGGAAAAAAAAGAAGATTTCTAATGTGTAACAGGAGATTCCCAATGAGTATCAGAAGATCCCCAGTGTGTATCAGGAGATTCCCAATGTGTATCACAAGAACCCCAAGGTGTGTCAGAAGATTTCCAAGGTGTATCAGAAGATTCCCAATGTGTGTTAGAAGATTCCCAAGGTGGATCACAAGATACCCAATGTGTATCAGGAGATCCCCAATGTGTATCAGATTTCCAATGTAAATCAGAAGATTCCCAGTGTGTATCAGAAGGTTCCCAGTATGTATCAGAAGATTCCCAATGTATATCAGAAGGTTCCCAGTGTGTGTCAGAAGGTTCCCAGTGTGTGTCAGAAGATTCCCAGTGTGTATCAGAAGATCCCCAACATGTATCAGAAGATTCCCAATGTGTGTCAGAAGATTCCCAATGCGTATCAGAAGATTCCCAATGTGTATCAGGAGATTCCCAAGGTGTGTCAGAAGATTCCCAATGTGTATCAGAAGATCCCCAACATGTATCAGGAGATTCCCAATGTGTGTTAGAAGATTCCCAATGTGTATCACAAGATCCCCAACGTGTATCAGGAGATTCCCAGTGTGTATAAGAAGATTCCCAAAGTGTATCAGATGTTCCTGGCACCCGTGGGCCATGGAACCCCAGGGGAAGGGCAGGAGCCATTGCGTCCTAGCAGGGAAATCGATTTTTATACAGCGAAACCAAATTATGCTCCCAGCGATGTTGGTACAAATTCAGACAATTTCCAAATCAGCTCCTGGGATGGAATAAGGAGTTTTGGAGCTCGGGTGTGTGGGAATCCCTTTCCCAAGCCCAGTGCAGCACCCCCAGAGCAGAGGCTGTCCCCAACCCTGCCCTGTCACAGAGCAATGACAGCAGGGCCCCAAAGCCCACAGCTGTGGGGGGGACCCTGCCTGACCCCTCCTGTGACAGCGGGACCACAGTAAAGGTGGATGAAATCAGCTGCCTGGGAGTGTGGGGGTTTTTATTCTGGAATGAGTTTGGGGTCACTGCAGTGCCTGGGATCCTGCACTGGCAGCACAGGGGGATAAGGGGATCACATGGGGGGGCGCTGATAAGGGAATCACATGGGGGGGCACTGATAACGGGATTATCTGTGTTTGGGGGGTCACTGAAAAAAGGATTATGTGTGTTTGGGAGGGGGTCACTGATAAGGGAATCACATGGGGGGCACTGATAATGGGATTATCTGTGTTTGGGGGTCTCTGATAAGAGGATCCTTTGTTGGGGGTCACTGATCATGCATTGGGGAGGTCACTGATAAGAGGATCCTTTGTTGGGGGTCACTGATAAGGGGATCCTTTGTTGGGGGGGTCACTGATAAGGGACTGATAAAGGGATTCTTTGTGTGGGGTCGCTGATAAGGGGATCCTTTGTGTGGGGTCACTTATAAGAGGATCCTTTGTGGATATCACTGATAAGGGGATCTTTTGGTTGGGGGTGTCACTCATAAGGGGATCTTTTGGTTGAGGGTGTCACTGATAAGGGGATCTTTTGGTTGGGGGGTCACTGATAAGTGGATCTTTTGGTTGGGGGTGTCACTGATAAGGGGATCTTTTGGTTGGGGGGGTCACTGATAAGTGGATCTTTTGGTTGGGGGGGTCACTGATAAGGGACTGATAAGGGGATCCTTTGTGTTGGGTCACAGATTAGGGGATCCTTTTTGGGGGTGTCACTGATAAGGGGATCCTTCATTACGTGGTGGGTGGGGGGTCACTGATAAGGGGGTTGGACATTGGGAGGGAGTCACTGATAAGGGGATCCTTTGTTGGGGGTCACTGATAAGGGGATCCTTTATTGGGGGGTGGTCACTGATAAGGGACTGATAAGGGGATCCTTTATTGGAGGTCACTGATAAGGGGATCATGTGGAGACCTCGCTGATAAGGGGATCCTTTGCCTGGAGTCACTGATTAGGGGGGTCCTTTGTGGAGATCACTGATAAGGGGATCATGAGTTAGGGGCTGGCTGCTGAGGGAATGTGCTGGGGCCTGAGGCAGAGGAGATGGATCTCATGTCACCATTCCTGCTGACAGGAACAACAGGAGAAGGAGCAGAGTCATCCTGTACCATGGCAAGTGCCAAGTCCTGGTGCTCCAGGGCTCAGCCTCCTGCTGCCACCCCAGCAAAGCTCTGCCCTTTGCTTGCATGAGGTTCTGTGAGGGGGAAATGGCTGGTGGCAGGAGGGTGTGGACACAAACGAGTCCCAGGCTGTCCCTGGATTGTTTCTGACCCCTGAGGCACCTCCTCATCACCCAGCTGGTGGGCAGGAGCTCTCCAAGGTGAGCAGCTTTCCTGCATCTTTTATTAGAGTCCTATTTCCACTCATTCATCCAGGACAAGGAATTAGAGCTCCCTTCTCTGCCCCATGACTCCTCCACACTGGAGTGTGGGGACAGTTCTGCTTTGGTGTTTTCCTGTCCCTCTGGCCACTTGGCCCAGCTGTGGTGGGTGTGGAAATAAATCTGGTCAGTGAGAGAGAAAGCCAGAGACGCTTTCCCATGAATTGGTCTGGGAAGTTTTAGTGAGGCAGAGAGAAAAAGAACGGTAAACAAATGATAAACTATCTGCAGGTGTTGTTTTCAACAAGTTGTTTTCCTCCTAAGATGTTTTACCAAAGGGTGTCTTCTTAATTAGCCAACCAAGTGAAATGTGTTGATTAAATGACCAATCAGGTCCCCCTGTATCCAACCAGGCTATAAAAGAAGGGGTTCCAATAAAGTCAGGGCTTCTGGCCTCTCGTCCTTCTGACCTGGAGTCTGTGGACAGGTCAGGACACGAAATGAACGCCATGCACGCTGAAACTTCTAAGGTAAAAAGAAGAAAGTTTATTTCTTGACTTTGATATATATAGACTTTCAAAAGTGACCCTGGATTGGAGGATGAAACTGTTACTTCTCTAATGGCCCTGGTTAAACTAACAGTCTATCAAATTTCTCCTTTTCTAGAAAAGAATACAAAAACAATCGTGATTTACATAAAAATGCATGAGAAACTCCATTACAAAAATATAAATTTGAGAAGGCTTAGAAGAACTTAAAAGAACAGGGTGACATTCCTTGTTGAGTTTGTGAGGGTCTTCAGGATGAGGTGAGAGATGGGGATCTCACTCCATGTTCTCAGAAGGCTGATTTATTATTTTATTATATATATTATATTAAAAGAAAATTATATACTAAAACTATACTAAAGATAAAGAAGACTATAAAAGAATGGATAATAAAAATCTGTGACTGACCAGAGTCTTGTCACAACTGGACTGGGATTGGCCATTAATTAAAAACAATTCTCACAATCCTTCAATCAAAGATGCACCTGTTGGGAAGCAACCTCCAGACCCCAATCCAAGCAATCAGAAAATTATTGTTTACATTTCTTTTCTGAGGCTTCTCAAGAGGAAAATCCTGGCAAAAAGGATTTGTCAGAAAATATCATGGTGACAGTGCATGAGAAACTCCATTACAAGAATGTAACCATCAGAAGGCTTAGAAGAGCAGGGTGACGTGTGTCATTCCTGGCTCAGGAGCAGAGCAGCGTGCTCTGGATGAACTGGCAGAGGCAGGGGGTGCTGCTGTGGCCCAGGTGTCCCCCTGGGCTGGCCCGAGGCAGCCGGCCCGTCACCAGGAGCCGCACGTAGCACGCGCTGAACAGCACCAGGAGCTGCTGGGCCATGGCCTGCAGGGAGCAAGAGATCTCTTAGAGCAGCTGTGTCACTCTGCCCCGTGGTTTATTTGGTGTGGGGTCGCTGAGGTGAGCGATGGAAATGACCCTGGCTCATCCCAGGCTGCAGGGGCTGAGGGGGGAGGACTGGCTGCTCTCTGCTTCCCCTTTAGTTTGGGGTTTTGTCTTATCCCAGACCAGCCTGACTTCAAGCCAGCCACTGGTTTAAAATGTGGAATTCAGGTTTACAAATGTGGAATTCAGGTTTTTCAGGGTTTCCTCCTCCTCATGGCTTCAAACAAGCCCCTTGTTTTAAACCAGGCTTCAAACCGGAATTCAGGTTCACAAATGTGGAATTTGGGTTTTTCAGGGTTTCCCCCTCCTCCTAGCTCCAAAAGCAGCCACTGGTTTTAAACTTGGCTTCAAACCAGCCAATGGTTTTAAACCAGCCATTCGTTTAAAATGTGCAATTCAGGTTCACAAATGTGGAATTCGGGTTTTTCAGGGTTTCCTCCTCCTCCTGACTTCAAACCAGCCACTGGTTTAAAACATGGAATTCAAGTTTACAAATGTGGAATTCAGGTTTTTCAGAATTTCCTCCTCCTGCCTTCAAACCAGCCTCTCGTATTAAACCTGCCTTCAAACCAGCCACCGATTTAAAATGTGGAATTCAGGTTTGCAAATGGGGAATTCAGGTTTAGAAGTGGGGAATTCAGATATTTTTCAGGGTTTCCTCCTCCTCCTGCCTTCAAACCAGCCACTGGTTTTAAACCAATCATTGGTTGGTTTACACATGTGGAATTCAGATTTTTTTCAGGGTTTCCTCCTCCTCCTGGCTTCAGAACAGCCACTGGTTTTAAACCTGGATTAAAACCGACCCTGGGCTGTGTTATTTGGGTCCTGGCTGTCCCGAGGGCATCACCTGCCCCAGCTCTGCTCCCTGGGAGCCCAGCCCAGCATCCACAGGGATGGGAGGGGAGGCATGGAGAGATTCCTTCCTTAACCAGCCCCTCCCAGCTGTGCTTTGTGCACTTCAGCCCCCAGCCCTGCCTCCAGGCCCTGGCAGCCCACATCACTCACCTGCAGGGGACACAGGTAAGGGACACTGGGGACAGCCTGGGGACACGGGCAGGGACACTGGGGACAGCCTGGGGACACGGGCAGCTCCTGCCCCAAGCCCGCACGGGGGGCGGTGGAGGTGAGCAAGGACAGAGAAGTGGCCCAGGTCCCCTTGTGGCCAGCGGTGCTGGCACACTGTCCCCACAGGGGGTGACACCGAGTCACTGCTGGCCTGCAGGTGGCCCTGGGGACCTGCCCACCCTATCTCTGCCTCCTCGGGCTTGTTTTGGCCTCTAGACAGCCAGAGAGCTGCAGGGATGTCACCTGCCCTGAATTCACTTAGTGACAGGAAAGAAAATAAATCAAAATCATCCCATCCGTGCTGAGCAGGAATCAGGGCACATTTGTGGCTCAGCGTGGCACAAGTCTTTGAAGGCACTTTCCATGGAGGGGAATCAAAGGCTGGGCTCATCCACGGCGCAGCTCAGCCCTGGCAGGGCCATCAGGTCCCTGGGGAGAGGTTTTCTTCCAAATAGGACCCTTGGGACCAGCAAGGAAAAGCCCAATCCATGAGTTCCTCAAGGATTATCCCCAGCTGCTCAGACAGCTTTGAACTCAGGTTTACAAATGTGGAATTCAGGCTTTCTCCTCCTCCTGGCAGCACCAGGGCTGGAGAATGTCTATGTGGGCTTCCAGGTGCTTCTGCTGGAGGGAAAGGTGGTGTCCCCCTGGCTGGGATGAGTTTTGGAGCTGAGATGCCTCAGGGGTGATTTGGTGCCTCTATAAAGGGGATATTTCTCCTCACCTGGGGTGGGCCCTCGGGGATGAGGTGCAGGAGCTCACTGCAGGTCACAGGATCTTTATTCAGGGTCACCCTTCTGGATAAAAGAGGGGATTCTTCACATGGAGCCTCCTCCTCCACCCCCAGCTCGGGCTGAGCTGCCACATCCATGACCACCCAGAGCTTGTTCAGCCTGTGCCTCAAGCCTGCCTGCAAGAGAAGGAGATTTTGAGGCTCTCCAAAGGCAGGGAGCAGTGTTGTCCTGTGGAGAGCCTTTATAAGGTACCATGTGTGGGATCTCAGCACCTCAGGATGGAGGTGCAGAGTGGCCGAGACCACCCTTGGGGGGCTCGGGAGTCCTGGAATGTTGCCAGAAGTGTCTGGTGGCTGGACTTTGATCCTACACAGGAGACAACACCTGTATGAGGATGGGAGGATCTCACTGGGTGAATGGTGGAGGGATAAGTTAATTAGAGTGTGAAACACAGGGTTTAGGATTTCTGTACAGGGGGGTCTAGAGAAGTAAGATGGAGGAATTGGGGCGTGTCCTGTTCTTCTTCTTCTTCTTCTTCTTCTTCTTGGCCTCCATCTTCTGTGGTGATGTTGGCACTTAGGGATTGGTTATTACTAAAAGTGCACTGGTTAATAAGGGTAAAAGGTATTGGGGAAAAATGATAAATATTGTATACGTAACTTCGAGTATAAAGATAGGTGACCACCCCGGGGGCTCGCAGTGTGCTCATGGCTGGCTGCTGTGCAGACCTCTGTTGGGCTGAGAGAAAATCTTTTAGATAAACAATTAATAAACACTGAGACCAAGAAAAGATCTGAAGTCTCTCCTCGTCCTTTGAATCGCGGGCTGTTCAAGGCCATCCCCGAGCCTTTCCAGGTCACCTAAACAGCCGAGAAACTGACAACCATGGATTTAAATCCTAGGATTTCCCACCCCAGGCAGCAGTGGTGTCCTGTGGAGAGCCTTTATAAGGCACCATTTATCCCTGCATGGTTTCTACTCCTGGGATTTCCCACCCCAGGCAGCAGTGGTGTCCTGTGGAGAGCCTTTACAGGGCATCATTTACCCCTGCATGGATTTATTCCTGGGATTTCCCATCCCAGGCAGCAGTGGTGTCCTGAGGACAGAGTTTAAAAGGTACAATTTTCTCTTTTTTTTGCACATTTTTCACTCCTGGAGTTTCCCATGCCCAGCACTTGGAGCTGGGTGTCCCTGCCATGGCCTGGCTGCCCTCAGTGACAGTGGCTGCTCCCAGCACCACGGACACAGCCTGGCATGGAGAATCCTGTCTTTAAAAACAGAGTTCTCTCATCCCCTGTGTGAATTCAGGAATTGCTGTCCCTCCCTGAGCTGAAGCTTCCAGGGAGATGAGCAGCCTGGAGATTTCAGGGCTCTCACCTCACAAAAGCAGTTCAGTGGATATTTACTCACCCACAGAGAGCAAAACATTTTCTGAAGGCCAAGAGGACAAATTTTTTATATAATTAACTCAATGCAGCAATTCCTGCTCCTCCAGGCTATTCCACTTTTTCCAGGAGGACAGCTCAAGGTGGCAGCTGTTCCAAGGTGTTGCCACATGCTTCCAAAATTTGCCTTTCATTCCTGATGACTTTCCATCATTAAAGCTGCACTGTTAATTATCCAGACACGCACATTCCATGGGGTCTGGACAAATTCCTGCTGAACTGGGCAGGGACAGGTGCACTTCATTCACCGCCCAGTCTGTCCAGTTCCCAGGGTACTCAAACACTCATTTGTCCTTGCCCATCTCCATCCCAGGCCAAAACAAGCCCGAGGAGGCAGGGACAGAGTGGGCAGGTCCCCAGGGCCACCTGCAGGCCAGCAGTGACTCGGTGTCACCCCCTGTGGGGACAGTGTGCCAGCACTGCTGGCCACAAGGGGACCTGGGCCATTTCTCTGTCCTTGCTCACCTCCACCGCCCCCAATGCGGGCTTGGGGCAGGAGCTGCCCGTGTCCCCAGGCTGTCCCCAGTGTCCCTGCCCGTGTCCCCAGGCTGTCCCCAGTGTCCCTTACCTGTGTCCCCTGCAGGTGAGTGATGTGGGCTGCCAGGGCCTGGAGGCAGGGCTGGGGGCTGAAGTGCACAAAGCACAGCTGGGAGGGGCTGGTTAAGGAAGGAATCTCTCCATGCCTCCCCTCCCATCGCTGTGGATGCTGGGCTGAGCTCCCAGGGAGCAGAGCTGGGGCAGGTGATGCCCTCGGGACAGCCAGGACCCAAATAACACAGCCCAGTGGCTGGTTTGAAGCCATGATGTTAGGAAGGATGAAAGTTTGACAAGAAAGTCTCACAGATATGTGTGCTTAGCAGAAAGATTTTTAAATGTAGAGTCTGATGAAGGAATAGAGATGGAAGCAAGTTTTGATATAGAAGAAAAGAATTGCTGAGCCAGTCTCACTGGATAACCAAGGAGGTAAAGGGTGTGTTAGTTAGAAGGGGTTTTTATGGCTTAGAGCAAAGGATAAACCCACCCCAAACAAGAAGATGTTTTTACCAAGCAGAAAGACAGCACAGGCAAACAAGTCAGCAAAGTTGCAAGTAGAAAAAAGGTCTCAGAACTTTCCAGTGCAAGAAAACTGAAAAACAACTTCTAGCTTAAACTGTAATGTACTGACTTTTAGTGATTGGAGAGCAGTAACATGAATATGGTAATTACAGTAGTTATGATGGGCTATAGATAATAGTTAAGGTATAGATTGGTTCTGCTGTATGAAGATGCTCAGCAAAGTAAAGTCTCTAATGCATTGTAACCAAACCCAAAGGGTCTCCAGGCCTGCCTGCAGCTGGAGCTGACAGCTGTGGGCACAGCTCTGTCACCCACCACCCGGGGCTGCTGTAACCTCTTGGATACAATAAACTGCATTTTGGATACAATAAACTGCATTTTGGATACAATAAACTGCATTTTGGAGAGCCCCTGGAGTCCCACATTTCTCATTTCGGCTCTTACACCATGAGGAGGAGGAAATCCTGAAAAACCCAAATTCCACATTTGTAAACCTGAATTCCACATTTTAAACCAGTGGCTGGTTTGAAGCCAGGCTGGTTTGGGCTAAGACAAAACCCCAAGCTAAAGGGGAAGCAGAGAGCAGCCAGTCCTCCTCCCTCAGCCCCTGCAGCCTGGGAAGAGCCAGGGTCATTTCCATTGCTCATCTCAGTGACCCCACACCCTCAGCTGCCCTAAACCCCTTCCTGCTGTCTCTCCTTTGTTTCTAGGGATTCACTCCACTGATTTTTCACAAAATTGCCCATTCTTAGTGCTGGTCATGGGACACTTTTGAGTAGAATTTTCCAAGAGCAGCGTGTTGGGGATGTGAGTCCTGCCAGCTGAGGCAGCCAGAGCTCTGTCCTTGTGCATCTGCTGCACCTGCCAGCAGCACAGGGATGCAGGAAAAATGCAAAATCCAGAGGGTTAAAATGGTTCTGACATTGGAGCAGACAGAGCCATTGTAAATCTCTGGGTTATTTGCTGCTCTCAGACAGTTTTGGGACAGGTAGGTCGAGGTGAAGGCTCCCTGGATTAGTCCTCTAATGGACCATGCTGTCCTGAATAAATGTTGAATTCAGGTTTGCAAATGTGGAATTCAGGTTTTTCAGAGTTTTCTCCTCCTCCTGAATGACTTTGCCCTCCTGCAGTGTTCCCTGTCCCCTTCCCTGCTTCACTCTGGCTTCTCTCTCCATTTGTATTTTAAGCCTCTCTCTGTGTCTCTTTCACCTTCCTTCAACACCTTCTTGGAGCCTTAAAACTCTCTCCATTCCCCTAAATCCCTGTCTAGTGCAGAAAAATCCTCTCTGAAAAGGAGCAAATGAGCCCAAGGTTTTGTTTTTCTCCATGTTAGAATTTTTGAGGGACTGTTTGGTTTTCTCCCTCTTGTTTTTTTTTTTTAGCAGTTTTTCAGTTTTGGTTTTTTTTTTTGGTTTGGTTTTGGGGTTTTTTGGGGTTTTTTGCCATAGGAACTTTGTTATCCCTCTGCCTATAGGCAGAATCATCAGTGGCACATAATTATAACATATTTTTAGGAATAATTGTCTGCACTAATGAATCCCACTTTAATCCTTTAGACTCATTATTTCCAATCACTTTTGGGCATATCTCAATCCCCACTTACAGAAGAAATAAAAACATCCCAATTCCTCATACTCTCCCCATAGGAAACAAAGCAGATCCTAGGAATGCCATCCTCTGGATCACAGCATCAATAATAATTGATGCTGTGATAAATTGATAAAGGTAATTGATGGAATTGATAAATGTCTCCAGCAGGAGGAATTTATCCAGGAGGGATCTGACCAATTTCCACTAATTCCCTGAGCAATTCCCACCAAGGATACTTGCAGGATGTTGCGTGGTCCATCCAGGACATCTGTAATCCCCAGGATTATGCTGTGTTTGATAAAGATTTCATTGACAGCTGCCAGCCTCACATCTGTGTTCACATTTAGCTGTTAAAGAATGCAAGGAAAAATAACACAATCCACAGCAAAACTGCAGCTGGATGATCCCAAATACTGCAGCTCGGAAAGGAGAACAGTGGGGTTGATTTCCAGTGTCATGTTCACCCTTCCACCCCCCAGCAATCTCCTTTCCCGAACCTCTGAACCCCCACATAAAATATTCTTGGAAGAATAATTTGCTCCATATCCCCCTCTGGATTTTGAATCAAGATTTTCCAATCTTTCCAATCTTATTCTTCAGCCAAAGAAATGGTGCCAGTGATGCCAGAGGCAGCAGGGAATGCAAGGAGGAATCACCGGGAGCAGGGCAGGAGCTGGGAGCACAATCCACGCTCTGCAAGGGTTGCTCTGCAGGGTAACCCTGCTGGGGCCTCTCAGTGCTCAAAGAAGATCCAGGAGAGCTGGAGAGGGACTGGGGACAGGGATGGAGGGACAGGACACAGGGAATGGCTCCCACTGCCAGAGGGCAGGGCTGGATGGGATATTGGGAATTGGGAATTGTTCCCTGTGAGGGTGGGCAGGCCCTGGCACAGGGTGCCCAGAGCAGCTGTGGCTGCCCCTGGATCCCTGGCAGTGCCCAAGGCCAGGCTGGGCAGGGCTGGGAGCAGCCTGGGACAGTGGGAGGTGTCCCTGCCATGGCAGGGGTGGCACTGGGTGGGATTTAGGGTCCCTTCCAACCCAAACCAGGCTGAGATTCTCTAACCCTCTGCTCTCCACCAGCAGGAGGTCTGAGCCAGCCTGAGCAGCTCCAACCCTTCCCTCTCAAGCATTCCATCCCCTCCCTTGGCTGCAGAACATCCCTTGCCTTCCCCGAGTGCTGTAAAATTGTTCCCTCCTCCCTGGATCATTGTATTCTCTGCCTGCAGCCAGGAAATGCCCCAGCAGGAGGAATCCTACTCCCCTCTCTACACATTCCCACTCCAGGAGCCTCCTCTCACCTTCCTGTGGTGCCCATCAATGACCAGGATCACCAGGACAGTGAGAGCCAGGGCCACCAGTGTCACCAGCACGCCAGCCCCCCAGGAGTGGCCCAGGGAACACAGCTGGAGGGTGGAGTAAAGGTTTGTCCAGAGAGAGATGTAGAATACCTGGGGGAAAATAGAGAGGCTGGTGAGAGTCACGAACCCATGAAAGTGAGAAAAGTCACAGCAAGAAGGAAATAACAATTCTTTCTCCCTTACAAATTAGGTCCCATGAGATTTTTCACGGGGTGAGAAAGGACAAAATTTCTTTCCAATAATAAATAGAGCAAAGAAAGGATTGGAAGGACTGAGTGAGCCCTAGTTTATTTTAAAAAATCACCACTCACCAAAGACAAAGAGTGAATTATTAATGATGATTCATCCCTAGGAAGGATTTCAGCTGAGTTCTTCCATTTAGATGAGGAATGCACTCACTGAGGCATATTGATAATAATTCTCAGAGTGCCTGGATTTAGAAAGTTCCTATTTCAAGGTGGTGCAGACACCACTCCATTACAGTAATGCTCAGCCAGGGGGCACTGACACAGGGTTAAAGGGCTGGGTTAAAGTCAGGGGAAAATGGATTCCTTCACCTCACAGAGGATGGATTTGGGCAGGAGATTGCCTAGGAGCAGGTGTGACATGTAGGGCATGGCATCATCTCATAATGACAAAATTCAGGTGCACCAAACCCCTCAAAACTGAACATTGAACATTCCCAGTATCAGTGAAAGGAGATTTGCATAATGGCTATCAAAACAAACAAACAAATAAATAAATGAATAAATAAATATTTGGGTTTGATCACACCCTCAGCACACTGCAAAGCACCAGCCTCACAGCAGATGCTTGTGGTTGGGTCTCTGAAGAAGTTTCTTTCACCAGAAGACAAGACCAAAAGTTGACTGATTTATTTGTCTAAATTAGCATCAGGACCAGAATGCCTTCAGGTCTTTAAAATCAAGTTCTAAACCAAGCCTATTGTAGGTGCTGTCACCTCAGCAAGTGCTGGTCACCCATGGGCAGCCTGGGTGGAGACAAGACACCAGCCTTTGGTGGGACTTCACTAACAGGGTGGAGAGAGGCCCTGCCCTCCATCTGCAGCAATTCTTTGAGCTGGAATGGCAGAATTCAGGACATCCCTCTGGCTGTCCTGGACTGCTCGAGCCCCTGGCACAGAGCCCAAGACACCTGTGACTTTGATTATGACCCATGGAAAAAATTACCAACCTTATATGAGGATCTGCAAGCCACAAAAGTCTAAGTAGAATGATAGTTAGCTTGTCACAGGGTGAAAAGTGGATTTATTGGGGTTTTTAGAATGGGGCTTCAGGAGGCAAGATGGAGGAATCTGGGCATGTCCAGCCTTTCTCCTTCTTCTTCTTGGCCTCCATCTTCTGCTGTGGTGGTGGCACTTTTGGATTGGTTTAAGATAGAAGCTCACTGTCTAACATAAGTGATGGGTATTGGAAAGTTATGGTAAATAATGTACACGTAGTTTTAGTATAAAAAGATAACACCACCCTGAGGGCAGTCAGTGTGCCTGTGTTTGACCTGCTGAATGGACCTCGACAGGCCAGAGAAAGAATTTTATAGATAAGAAACAATAAACAACCTTGAGAATGAGAATAGAGGAGTTCTGACTCCTTCTTCAACTGCTGGGCTGGGAAAAGAGATTTTCTAATGCATCTTGGGGTCATCCTGACCAGCAGAAGACCCAAGACTGGAATTGCCAAGAGAACCCACCAGGAACGTGTCAGAACCAGGATTTGCTGCCCAGCCCTGCTCCCTCCCTGGGCACAAGAACCCGGGTGCCAGGCTGGGCAGCCCACAGTGCCCTCACCATGGCCATGGCAATCTGGCAGCCCCTGGAGCTGTAGAACAGGTACCGCCTCACTCGGGGGCTCAGCACTCCCTCCTGGATCAGCCTTCTCCATGGATCCATTGGCACCTGCCAGGAACAGACACAGAACCACAGCCAGCCTCCAGGGTGGGCTCCAACCCCAGCAGAGCCAGCTGGGCAAAGCTCCTGGGTGCTGGGGCTCAGTAAAGAAGGATGTTGTGTAAGAGCCTGAGATGAGAGATGGGGGACATCAGGCACCTCTTCAAAATGTTGTTTATTGTCTACAAAATGCTGCTTATTGTATACAAAATTTTGTTTATTGTATATTACAGCTCTTCAAAAGGCTGTTTATTATATATTACAGCTCTTCAAGATGCTGTTTATTGCATACAAAATGCTGTTTGTTGTATACAAAATTCTGTTTATTGTATATTACAGCTACTCAAAATCCTGTTTATTGTATATTACAGCTCTTACAAATGCTGTTTACTGTACATTACAGCTCTTCAAAATGCTGTTTATTATATACAAAATGCTGTTTATTGTATATTACAGCTCTTCAAAAGGCTGTTTATTATATATTACAGCTCTTCAAGATGCTGTTTATTGCATACAAAATGCTGTTTGTTGTATACAAAATTCTGTTTATTGTATATTACAGCTACTCAAAAGTCTGTTTATTGTATATTACAGCTCTTACAAATGCTGTTTACTGTATATTACAGCTCTTCAAAAGGCTGTTTATTATATACAAAATGCTGTTTATTGTATATTACAGCTCTTCAAAATGCTGTTTATTGTATACAAAATGCTGTTTATTGTATTTTACAGCAGCCATGGCTTGTGGTAAAGTTGCCAGCTACAGCTTTATGCAAGACTGAAGCCCCTTTAGTTCTGAATTAAAACCATATTTTATATTATATTTTATATTTATATTATGTTTTAACATAAAGGAAATTATATATTAGGAAAAATATACATGTATTATATAAAGAAAATTATATATTTTTTTCTTTGCTGAGCATCTTAATACATGCTAATCAATCATCATCATATACAATACTTCTACTATTACCTGTAGCCTATCATAACTATTACCATATTACAGTCAATATTATCCAGCCACATGAGTTAGCATGGTAGAGTTTAAGGCTAAAGTTGTTCTTCTCTTTTCTTGCAGTGAAAAATTTTTAGACCTTTTTTCTGTGGCAGCAGCTCTTTGGCCACAGAGAGCAGCACAACTCTCCCAGGTCTTTCTGGGAAAGGCTGTGAGAAAATCAGAGAAAAGAATGAGAAACAATTCTTATCTTAACCTGCTGCACCTGTTGTTGTGCACATGTGGAATGTGTTATGGAGATTTGTTTACCAAAGGGTGGTTTCTTAATTAGCCAGTGGTGATGATGTTTGGATTGGAGGAGCAATTGGGTCCAGGTGTATCATAACTGTCTATAAAAGCAATGGGTTCCTTAATAATGAGATATATAATAAAGAGATGGATCAGCCTTCTGTGAATCATGGCACCAATGCTAATTATTATCCAGCTGGAGGCCACTGAAATGACATTTTTCTATTTGTCACATCTACATGTTTGTTTGCCTGTGGTATCTTTCTGCTTTTCCTGAGACCTATTTCTACTTGGTAAAAACATCCTTTTTCTTTGTGGTCAATATATATCCTTTGCTCTAGTCATAAAATCTCCTTCCAGCTCAAATTAACCTTTGCTTTTTTAGTTGGCCACTAAGACTGGCTCAGCAATTCTTAATTTAGACATCTGTTATTCTTCTATATTAAAACTTGCTTCCATCTCTATTCTGCTCTCAGGTTCTACATTCAGAGATCTTGCTGCCAAGCACACATAGCTGTGAGACTTTCTTGTCAAATTTTCATCTTTCCCAACAATGCAGGACACGTTGTATGGTGCAAAAAGACAAGATCCATCCCAGTTTATTTCTCACATCTCCTTTTATAGGGTTTTTTAAGAACATCCCCTGTCTACTCCCAAGTGGTCAGTAACAAATTGTTATTCTGTATTGATTGGTCAGTCAAACCCTCAGAGTGTACGTGCAGGAAAAGTTGTTTGTGAGAGATAGTTTTCATTTTTCTATCTAACAGTGTAAAAACAGTTTATACAAGTGGCTCATGTTTATCACAGCTCTAGAGCTCTTTCTCAGGTAAAACAAGTTGTTTTTCACTGCTGCAGGACTCTGTTCTCACCAAGAGCTGTCAGCTTTCTCATGGTTTGTTGGCTCGAGTCAGGATTTGGTTTGTAGGCCTTTGGCCTGCTGTTTCACTGTGAGAAATGAATTTATGGAACATTTTTAAAGTTTGATAGAAGCTTTATATAGCATGTATAAATTTTATGTGTAAATTTTCTGCAAATTCATTTCTCACATTTCACTACAACTCCTCGTGGGGCTCTGCAACCCAAATGTGTGTCCCAGAGCTGCCTCCCACAGGGAGCATCTCCAATCCCACCCACAGAGCTGCCACAGACCCAAAATTGTGTTCCTGCCTCAGTTGCAGTGAGTAAAACCTGCCTGGGAAGGGCAGGGACAGTCACAAGGGAAGAAAACGCCTTTTTGTGATGAAGGACAAGACAAGGCAGATGTCCCAGGGATGTTCTGCCCTATCAGAGTGAATTTTAAGCAAAATTCACTCCAAACTATCTTCAAAGAGTTTCTTCACAGAGATTTAAGCCAAGTTCATCCCAGTTGACTTCCAGCCCACAGGGAATAGACTGAAGTTGGGCTGAAACAAGCAAATCTCAAACCAAAAAAAAACCCCAAAGCCATCTGGGCCGTGGGTGTAAATGCAAATTATGCAAATCCAGCTGGAATTAACTCCCAGGGGAGCTCACCTGGATGCCAAGGGACTGCAGTTTGTCAGCACAAAGGTCCATGTCAAAGGAGGAGCTGGGGCAGGTGTTGTCCATGCTGAGCACCAGCAGCACCTGGCCTTGGGGGGGTTCTGCAAGAGCCCAAAAGAGCCATGAGCACATCACGGGGGGGCTTTATCCCACAGCCAGGCAGCTCCTGGCAAAGGGGAGCCTGAGAACACAAACCACCCTAGTGTGACTTAAACTGATCCAGAATCCCCTCCTTGGCCATTGCTAAAGAGCTCTGCAAGCAGCCTGAAACCCTCTGGAAGGAAACAGACTGCAGAAAGGGAGGAAACCCCAAAAAAACATCCCAGGAGTGAGCAGCCAGAGATAACATGAGATAACAGATGCTCTGATCAGCAGCCCAACCATGTTCTGCCTCAGCAACCCCTGACTGGAAGTGTGGAGGTCAAAAGCAGGCCAAAGGCCTACAAACCAAACCCTGACTCAAACAACTTGTTTTCCACACTCTTAGAGATCTTTCTCAGGGAAAACGAGTTTTGGAATTGGATGGAGCAGGTTCTAACACATTGCTGGTGGGTTTTCTTGGAATTGCCAAGAGAACTCCCAGGGATGTGTTAGAACCAGGATTTGGGTTCTTGTGCCCCGCTCCCTCCCTGGGCACAAGAACCCAGTGCCAGGCTGGGCAGCCTGTGGTGCCCTTACCATGGCCATGGCCATCTGGAAGCCCCTGGAGCTGTAGACAAACCAGCTTTGGATTTCTCAAAAACCAATTTTGGCCTTCTCAAAAAACAGTTTTGGCTTTCTGATGGTTTCTCTTGGCTCGAGTCAGGATTTGGTCTGGAGGCCTTTGGCCTGCTGCTTCACCACCACATGGAGGGACAATGGGCTCAGGCTGATCAGTGGTGCTGAGGCTCACTGCCCTCTTGGAGACCCCCATCACCATAAAAACCAACTAGAGCAATGAATTCAAGTGCTTTCCAGCAATCCCTTTGCTTGGGAATGTGGCAGGGCAGTCCTGGAGCACCCCTAGGCCCCCCAGCAGCGTGGCTGCAAGTGTGGCTCTGCTCAAGGCTCTTCCAGTGTCAGCTCAGGGCAGGATCACAGATGCATCCTAGACTCAAGTCAGGAGCCTAAAGAGTGTGAGGACAGCCTGTCCTAGATTTGAGGAGCAGCACAGGAGAGCTGTGATCTCCCATCTGGCACCCACCTAGAGCTTACACAAGCTGTGCTGCAGAGAGAGGAAGAGTTTGGGCCTGAGGAAGTGGCTGAGATGCTGCTTCACTGAAAGGTTTCACCCTAATTTCCTTCCCCAGGAGACACTGAGAGCAAACATGGGGCCCTGCTGGAGGGTGTGGGGGGTGTGAGTGAACAGCAATCCATGGCTCTGCCAGAGGGTTCCAAGGCCTGTCCAGCCTGGCCTTGGACACTTCCAGAGATCCAGGGCCAGCTGCTCTGGGCACCCTGTGCCAGGGCCTCACACCCTCACAGGGGAAATTCTTTCCCAATATCCAATCTAAACCCACTCTCTGTCAGTTTAAAGCCATTCCTCGTTGTCCTGGCACTCCAGACCCTTGGACAGTCTCTCTCCATCTTTCCTGGAGCCCCTTCAGGCCCTGCAAGGCCACCCTGAGGTCCCCCCAAAGCTTCTCCTCTCCAGGTGCACAATCCCAGCTGTCCCAGCCTCTCCTCCCAGCAGAGCTGCTCCATCCCCTGATCCCCCTGGAGCCTCCTCTGGATCTCTGCAGCAGCTCCAGCTCCTCCCTGTGCTGGGCCAGGGCTGGGGCAGCTCTGCAGGTGGGGTCTCACCTAAGCACAGGGGCTCCTGTGCCCTGCTGCCCCCAGCACAGGTCAAGTTTCCCAAAGATTTCTCAGCTTCAAAGGTCAAAAGGAAAGGCCTTGCAGGGGCTGCTTGTCTATAGGTTGATTTGTTCATTCCTGCATATCAGGCATTAAAAAAAACCCTCAAAGCATCTCCATCCCCTTCCCAAACTGCTGAAACATCCACAGTGTTTTGGTACCTTCACAAGTGACATGCTGTTAAAGAGCATCTTTGGTAAAATCTGTCAGTGGTTATTTTAAGGACACTGAGCTCAGATCTGCCTCTCCCCTTAGCAATGAGCTACTCCCTTACCTGGCACCCACTGCAGGGCTCCTTCCTTGAGATCATTCTTGCTGTACAGGAGGGAGGACCCATTTTTCTCAGTTCCACCAGTCTGACTTTTCTGGGCCATGCTGAAGGTGTGTCTCCTGTGTGTGTTTTCTGGTCAGAAATTCAGCATTTCTCTCTCTAATTCAGCATTTTTCTCTCTCTCCCTGCTGGGAAGCACCAAGCAGCCCCACAGCAGCTGAGTGGGGAGCAGATTGTGAAACCCTCACTCCCACTGCTGCCTTCCTGCTTCCCATGAGCCACGAGGCATTTTTGAGCCCTGAAAAGAGAAAAAGAACGTCCCAAATCTTGCAGAGACAGCAAATAAAGGATAACAACAGAGACTCTGCTCCTGGGCGATGTCAGCACCTGGTGTTGGCCAGTGTGAGCTCAGTACACACTGACTCACTTTTTATGTTTGGTTTTTGATGAGAGGTGGAAAAGTTATCCTTAAACATTCCTTAAATTATCCTGACATCCATCAGCATTCACATTTTGCAGGCAATTAGCAAGGAACAGGCAGAGTTTCTCTTTGCCAAGCCTCTTAGTCATCACCTTCAGAAGGACCTGGAGCTGGTGGAAATGCCCCTCCCTGGAAGTGACACAGGGACAGATCCTCACCACAGGAGGGGAGAAGTGCAGATGAGGCAGAAAAATGCATCTGCTGAAGGCAGAGTCAAGCAGGAGCTCCCACCCACAGCAGTGAAGCCTTTGAGGGTCTCTGCTTTCCCTTCCCTTCTCTGCTTTCCTCTCCCATCTCCTCTCTTTTCTCTCTCCTCTCTTTTCCTTGTTCTTCACCTCTGCTTTCCCTTCCCCTCTCCTCTGATTTCCCTTCCCCTATTCTCTGCTTTCCTTTCCTTTCTCCTCTCTTTTGCTCTCCTCTCTTTTCCTTTCTTCTCTTCTCTTCTCTTCTCTTCTCTTCTCTTCTCTTCTCTTCTCTTCTCTTCTCTTCTCTTCTCTTCTCTTCTCTTCTCTTCTCTTCTCTTCTCTTCTCTCTCTTCTCTTCTCCTCTCCCCCTTCCCTTCCCTTCCCTTCCCTTCCCTTCCCTTCCCTTCCCTTCCCTTCCCTTCCCTTCCCTTCCCTTCCCTTCCCTTCCCTTCCCTTCCCTTCCCTTCCCTTCCCTTCCCTTCCCTTCCCTTCCCTTCCCTTCCCTTCCCTTCATCTTATCTTCATCTTCATCTTCTCCTTTCTCCTCTCTTTTCCTTTCCCTTCTCTTTTCCATTCTCCTCTCCTCTCTTTTCCTTCTTCTTCTCTGCTTTCCTTTCCCCTCCCCTCTCCTCTGGAAGTTCTCCCAGCACACACAGTGCCCAAGGTTTTCCAGGTGTTTTTCCCCTGCTGACACAGCTCTCCAACCTCCTGCCAGCACCTGTGGGTGGCTGTTCAACGCTTGGAAGACTCTGGAGTTTATTTTTCAATTACCTTCCACTCCAGCTCTCCAAAACCACCACTCACTATTTAACCTCTGCTCAAACCAGGAGCCTGTTGGTGTCTCTTGGTGGGAGGATCCCTCACAGATCTCACCCACTCTCCTTTCCAAAGGGGATTGATTTGTTTCTGAATTTTTTTCTATTTTTTTCTGATGGTTGTGGCTGTATTTACCCCCTTGCACAAAGCCAGGACAGTCTCTGGTTGAAGAATGTCAGAAAGGAAATGGAGGCAAGAAAAACAACATGGAAAATACCATGGAAACACAGGAGGAAAACATGGAAACACGGGGAAAAACCATGGAAACACAAGGGAAAAAAACCTTGGAAACACAGGGGAAAAACATGGAAATACAAGGGGAAAACATGGAAATACAAGGGAAAAAAAAAAAACCCAAAGGGCTGAAAACTCCTTTAAAAAGCTGAAACTTATAGGATCCTAAAGAGTCTGAACTTAAAGCATCCCTGAAAACTTAAAGGATCCAAGCAGGGAGTGTGTGCCCACAGGATGGGCACAGCACCTGCTCTTCACCTGCACAGGTGAGGAGAGGTTCCCTGGGCACAGCTCTGCCATGGGGATCATGGGCACCATGTGTCACAGGGCACATCCCAGCACCAAAATCAGACTGGGTTTTCTCACTCCTTTCCCTCTTTTGCCACCCAACAGAAGGGAGTATAAAATCAAGACAGAAAAGCCCACAGAGGACAGACGCAAAGAGGAAACTAAAGAAAAAATAAATTAAAAACTGAAGTAAAACCTGTTTAGAACCAACCACCCCATTGCTGCTGCTGGCACATCCATTTGGAGATGAATCCAGGCTCTCTGGCTCAGATGATGAGGACTTGGGGGCTTTGGAGGACAGGAGGTGACAGTGAAGGTGCAGCAGCCCAGCCATCCCCAGGAGGGAAATGCTGGGAGCTCCTCAGCCAAAGCAGCTTTGTTTTTACCTCTCAGTGCAGCACAGTTTGGCTGTGTTGCCTTTCCCTGCAGAACTGCCCATTTGGGGGATTGGATCCCCCCAAAGCTCTCTCTGATCCCTCCTGAGGCACCTCGAGGAGCAGCCTCTCCTCTCCTGCACTCCCAGGCTCTGTGCTCTCTACATTTCTTCTTTTTCTTTATGCAATGCCAACACCCCTCTGGTCAATTCACTTCCTTCTTTTTTGGACACCTCCGAGCCCTCACTAAACAGCAGAGAAACACACCCAGCAGGTCCTTCTGCCTCATTCCCAGAGCAGCCAGCAGAGCCTTACCTGGTGCTGGGAATGCAGCTCAGCCTCCTCCTCCTCCCTGTCCTTTAGGTGCCACTGTCCCACTGTGCACTGCACAGGTGCCACACTGTGCCACCCCCAAGCAGGAAGGTGCTGGGTGAGGTCCCTGTGTCCCCTGTGCCTCCTGGAGCAGGGATTTCCCAGCCCTGTGCCCCTGGCTCCCCCTTCTCACCCTGAGCTGCACACAGGGACTTGCAAAATCTCCCTGGTGCATGTGACTGCCTGTGGCTGGCTCAGAAATGTGGGTTTAACCCTTTGTGCTTCCCCAGAAGTGTTCCCATGCTGGTTTTCAGAAATGTGGGTTTAACCCTCTGTGCTTCCCCAGAAGTGTTCCCACACCAAAGGCACAGCCCCAGGGGCAGATTCTCCTCCTCACCTGCAGCAGGGTGGGGGTCCAGAGCTGGAGCTGGAGCCTGAGGAATGTGAGGAGCTGAAGAGTGGCAGAGACAGGAGGCTCTCCCCTTCCTCCTCCTCCTCTAGGATCAGCCAGGCAGGATTCAGGAATTACAAATCCCACAGCTGCACCACATCAGTTCCTGTGAGTGTTTCAAGAAGGGCTGGAGACATCAGAAGAGGCAAATACAGATCTCAAGGCTGACAAGAGGTCACTGTTCACCAAAGGGTCATGGAAAGCACTCAGGAACAGGGATGACAGCAGGGCAGGAGCTGTAGCCCTCCCTAAACCAGGCTGTGCTGATGTGGAGAAAGTTTCCCTTCCAGCAGCTCCAGAAGAAAAGCAGGAGGCTCAGGCACAGACAGATGGATCATCCAGAGTGCTGCACATGCTGGAGTTGTTTGCCTGACAATGCTGAGACATCATGAAACCAAACTCTTTGGCCTGAGAATTGTGGTGTCAGAGCTGCCCAAAAGCTGCAGGATCCATGGAGGGTTGGAACAAAGCAAATCCAGGGGCAGAAGGTTGAAAGAAAAGGGAAAATCAGCTCTTCCAGTGACTGTGTGCATTTCCTGGAGCAAAGGCAGAGTCAGATGGATCCTCCAGAGGAGCCATCCAGAGGATGCTGGAGTTGTTTGCCTGACAAAGCTGAGACACCATGAAAACCAAACTCCTCAGCCTGGGAATTGTGGTGTCAGAGCTGCCCAAAAGCTGCACGATCCATAGAGGGCTGGAACAAAGCAAATCCAGGGGTGGAAGGTTGAAAGAAAATGAAAAATCAGCTCTTGCAGAGTCTGTGTGCACTTCCTGGAGCAAAGGCTGCTCTTCTGGAGGGATGGGTTCTGCTCCAGAGCTGTGAGTTCAGCCCATCACGTGGCTCCACAGGCAACAATTCCAGAGCCACTCATGGGATCCTGTTCCACTGGAAACCAGCAACACCATCCAGGCACTGGGAAAAATCCCATAAATCTGTCACCAGCTCAAGGCCCAGCTCCAATCTCCACCCAAGACAGGGCCATGGGAAGCTTTGAGGTCTTTTGCAAACGCTCCTCATCAAAAGTTTTGGCTTGGTTTGCTCCTCACCCACACAGAGATGCTGACAGGGAACACCAGAAGCCACAAGCACTGCCAGCTCTCTGCAGGAAATGCTCCAAGCAAATTCCTGTGGGACAATCACTTGAAAGCAGTGAGGATAACAAACTTAAGCACAGCCTCTGTGCCCCTCTTGCTTGGCAAGACACAAAAGGTCTTGGCATCAGCACCTCCAGCAGCAAACTCCTGCTCATTTGAGTGTTGGGATCACCAGAGGCTGGAATGCCAGCATGGTTTGGGTTGGAAGGACCTTAAATCCCATCTGATTCCACCTTCCACCAGCCCAGGCTGCTCCCAGCCCTGTCCAGCCTGGCTTTACCCTCCCTTTACCACATCTGCTGCCTCTGGGGGGTCCCCCCAGCCCATTTTCCCAAATTCCTGCAGTGCTGTGCAGCTGCTCATGGATTGCTCCCAGCTGATGTATTTGATTTCACCTTCCTCAGTTCCTCCTCCCTGCAGGGAGGCTCAGGCTATTGGTTTCAGATCATTTCTCCCACTTATCAAGATCATTTGGAGTTGTGATTCAGTGCTCTGTACTGTTTGTCTCTCTTCCCAGCTTGGTGCCCTGGACTTACATTGTACTCCCTGTTCCACCTGCTGCATTAATGAATATATTACAGGGAGGCTGATTGCAGGGAAATGAAAAAAATCTGCTTTTTCAAAATAGAAATTTGAGGACTGTCCCAGGCTGACAGTGCCCATCTACCCCATCCAGCCTCAGGAATAACCTCACCTTTATCACATCCTTCATGTCATTTCTGAGGTCACTCTTCAGCACCTATGTGGTGTCTCAATGCTTTAAATAACCAGACACACACATTTAGTCTGCTTTTGCCTATTCTGACCACGTTCTCTCTGTATTTACTCCATGTTTTGATAAACTCAGCTCCTTTGCAGCATTTGGAATCCACATCCCTGTGATTCCAGCTTTTTTTGACCACAATCTGCATGTGGTTGCAGTTTTTCTCCACATCAGCCTTGTTTGGACTGTGCACACTGCAGCCAACACTGGCACATCTCATTTTCTTTTGATGAAACTGCATTTTCAGGGCAGAACTGTGCCATCTCTTTCCTATTTTTTTCCCTAGCGAGCCTTAATTAGGAGAACAAAGTTGTTGAAAGCCTTGTCTTGCCCTTCTCCTCCCTTCCTGCACACAAAGTCCTTTCACTCTGCGTTGCTGGATTTTTTTGTCAGCAAAGCTGACAGATTGACAGTCATTAAATATAAAAATTTATTTTACACTACCCATAAATTACAAGTTTCAAATGAAGAATGACACTTGCTTAAGGCACTGAGTCTGATTCTTATCTCTTTTTTTTCCTACTTCTGCCTTTTTCTTATGAAGACTTAAAGTATTATTCTTTTTACTATGGTAATGCAAAAACCTCTTTTCTTGAATCTCAAATTAAAAGAGGCAAAGCTCGCTATGTGCCTGGGATAATGATTCAGCTATTGATCCAGAAGATGCTTTATTAGATTATTTTGAGGCAGATGAATGTAATTTAATACCAATTTATTTTCTATTCCTATGCTAGTCCAAGATACAATCTTTTCTGCATGAAATTAGCACTTTCTCCTTTCAACCTCAAAGAAACATTACACTGTGCTCCTTCCTTGGATTAGTTTGGGAAAACTTTTTCAGCAGAACATTGATCTGGAGAGTTCTCAATATTATTTTCTTTAAGACTTTAAAGCCAAGACCTCAGCTGGGACCAGCAGGTTTTTGCCTTGTCTTTCTTATTATGCATTAATGCAAGAGCTAGTGAAGAGAGATAAAGGGGAAAGAGATTCCAGAGGAGGAAAAAAGAAGCAAAAAGGAAAAACAGAGCAGGTTCAATGCAGGCAGAGAGAAGGGAGAGGAGCTGCATTGTGTTTACACAGTCATCTGTCACCTCCAGGGGACACTGCAGGGTGGTCCTGCCCCACAGCAGCAGGACAGCACCTGGGATATCCCATCCTGCTGCCCACACCTCCCTCAAGCTGCCCCACAGACCAGGAACTGCTGCAATTACCAAATCCTGCCTGCTCCGGGGTCAGCTGGGCTCCAGGGTGGGAGAAAACAACAGGAGCCCAAAGCTGGGGATGGCAGGAAAGGGATGGAGGGACTGCCAGCAGCTCACTGGGCTGGATCTGCCATGAAAACAGCTCCAGATTGAATGAAGATCATCAGGAACTGTGCACTGACCTCACAAAAGCAGAAAAACGAGGAATTTAAGGTTGCCAAAAGTGGGCTTGCCCCTGGAACACCCTGAATTCCCACCCAGCACAGCCAGCCTGGCAGCTCCAGGCAGAGAGGGGAAGGGCTCCTGGACCTCCAGCAGCAGGAAAATGTCCTCACCCTGCTTGTGAAAGTGCCCAAAGGCAGCTGCCAGGGGAGCCCCTGCTAAAGCACTGGCAGCCAGAATTGCTGCCCCACTAACTAATGAGAGCTCTCTGGGCTGCGGAGCTGGGGTTAGAGGTGATTTCTGGACTCCAGGTCTGGGGTTAGAGGTGATTTCCTTCCTTTATTTCATCAGATCAGAAGATCAGAGAACACCCTGAGCTGGGAGGGACTGAAGGGATCCCCCAGCCCAGCCCCTGTCCCTGCCCAGCCCCCCCAGCAGCCCCACCCTGGGCACCCCTGGCAGCGCTGCCCAAAGGCTCCTGGAGCTCTGGCAGCCTCGGGGCCGTGCCCATTCCCTGGGCAGCCTGGGCAGTGCCAGCACCCTCTGGGGGCAGAGCCTTGCCCTGAGCTCCAGCCTGAGCTGCCCTGGCCCAGCCCCAGCCGTGCCCTGGCTCCTGTCCCTGGCCCAGAGCAGAGGTGGGAGCTGCCCCTCGGGAGGAGCTGCAGCCCCGGGGAGCTCTGCCCTCACTCTGCTCCAGCTGAGCAACCCCAGAGCCCTCAGCTGCTCCTCACTGCCCCTCCAGAGCCTTCCCCATCCCTGTGTCCCTCCTTTGGACACTCTCACACTGCAGTGCCCCCAGGAGCAGGAGCCAGGAGCTGTTTCCAGGGATGGGAGCCCAGATCAAGGCAATCTCACAGTGGTGTGTGGGCCCGAAGTAGTTTCTGCTCTTTCTGTGGTACACAAGCAGGCTGTGGCTCAGTCCTGAGGGATTGTCAGAGACTCCCAGAGTGGTTTGGGTTGGAAGGAACCCCCAGAGATCGCCCTGCCTTCCCTCTGCCTGCAGGGACACCTCCCACTATCCCAGGCTGCTCCAAGCCCATCCAACCCGGCCCTGCACCCTTCCAGGGATGGAGCAGCCACACTCCTCTGGGTAGAGGAGCAGCAGGAAGAATTCAGATACAAATTTGTTCTAACAGCTGCTGTGGGCTTCACTCCTACTCCTCAAACTTCCTGCAAAATGCCCCAAAAATCAGATTTCAGGGGCAAGAAGCAGCGTGTCCCACTCCATAGCTGTGTCAGGATTGTTCCTGCAGAGCATTTCCCTGGCACAGCCTGGCTTAGGCACACAGAGCAAGATGAAAGAATCTCAACTGGAAATAAAATCACTGCACAAACCAAGGCAGCCTTCCTGGAGAGCAGTAATTGGAAATGCTTCCTTCAGTGCAAAGTTGGGAGTCACTCTCAACAGTTAAGTTTCAGGGAAGTATTATTGAAAATTATTATTCTTGTAAGACATTAACACTTCTGCATGTTCTAAAGGGAGCTTCTTCACAGCACATTTGCCAAGGAGATATAATCATGGTGGATTTTTTTCCCCCTTTTTCTCCTGCTTCTGTTCTAAAGAAGAATAAAAGTCCTCATTAACCAAGGGAAACTTATGAAGCAATATGAGAAAGTGGAGCACACACTTCATTTTTTCTGGACAGAGTCTCAGTCTGTTACTGATAAGAGAGGGAATGAAATTGCTAATTACAGCCTGGAGCAAGGAGGGCTTCAGGAGTGTCCTGCTGGAGCCTGAGCACCTGCTCTCAACAGGGAGAAATGTCTCATCTCCAAAGGACACAGTGAAATTACCATGGCTGCAACCTTTTATGAGGCCATAACAGCTCTCCACATTACAGCACATGGATTAAAACTGCTTTGATCCTGTTCTGCTTGTACCCACCTGGCTTCTCCCCTAGCCTGGCACATTTCACCTTGCAAGAAGCATTTGTTTGAATTTTACAACCCGTTTAATAGCTTCAATTCCTGAAGAGATCCTTCCAGGAGTACAGTGCACTACCATAAAATATGACAAGGAGACCCCAGAGCTGCCTGCAGGTCTCACATCCACATCCATCCTGCTTTTTTCCCTCCCTAGCACAATTCCAGAGGTCCAAGAGGCTTTGCAATGCCTCACTGAGGAGCTGTGGAAATGAAGATGTTCTGTCTGAGGAACACAACAGCATCCAGGAGGCTCCTTGCAAAGATCACAACCTGCACAACTCCTGGGCCAGATCAGGGACATGCTGAGGTCCCTTTTCCACAAAAAGCCTGGAATTTGAACTCAACAAAAAAGCAAAGCTGCATTTAATATTCTGCTGGTAAGAGGAAGAAACCAAATTAAACCTCTCAATAATTTGTGTGTATCTTTGATTAAAGAGCTGGAAAGTGATGCAGACAACTCCAGAACTCTTCTTCCCTCTGTTCCCAGGCACAGGATGCTGCAGGATTCAGGATGACCTTGGTATAAACACGCAGTGACCAGCACTGGACCCAGGGAAGGGTAATTACTGTGCAGCACCTGGCTATCAAACTATTCCAATGAACTGGCACCATTTTATTTCCCCTAATGGTCACAAGAACATTTGTTCCTGAAGGTTTTCAGAATGATCTGGCAGGTAAAGCATCAGACTGGAGCCAAGAGGAGGAGCTCTGTAATGGGTTTTAACTTACCTGCTGTGACCTTCAGATATTGGCTGTCTCTCTTAAACTTTCTTTTATCAATACTTGATGGTCACTCTGCAGAGTCCAGACTTGCAAGGTGCCCAGCAAGACCTGCCAGCATTCCCAGAACAAGTGAGCAGGAAGAACCAGACTGAGCAGAGGCTTTGGGGTGAAGTGTTTTACTTTCAGGTGTCATAGTGCCAGACTTGTACCTCAAGCTAACAGCAGAATATACAGAGGATTCGTTACAGAGAAACTCGAGCACCTGAAAATGTTCAGCCAGGATTTGTACAGCCAGAGAATTCTTCTTACAGGGTTTAACCCCTGTGCAGAGGTTTAACAACACACTGAGAAATGCAGTTTGGTCAACAGGAATACAGGTACACAGGTTTAACAATTACTGACACAGGCCAGCAGCTCTCTCCCTTTTCTATTTCACAGAGGGAAACTTCTCATTGAATATTATCACCATGGAAAGGGATCACTCCTGTGCCAGCTGGAAAATATCTATTTAATAACTCAGCACACATCTGACACACGGCCACTTCATGTTTCAACAAGCTCTGAATCCGTGTCAAAAGAGAAACTAAGAGAACTCCAAGGGCTCACTGAAATAATTTAACACATGGACAAGCAGGACAGGGAAGGTATGGCTAAGAGCTGTACATTGCACCTGAAGCTCAGCCTGGACTCCCAGCAGAGCCAGGACTCTGCTCCCTGCTGCCAGCATTAGCCATTGATGCGGTAATTCACATGGATCTCGGGTTTGATGTCACACACCAGGGACAGCAGCTGGGACATCACCACCTCCCGGTTCTTCTGGAAGTTCTGCTGGATTACACTCATCTTCTCCTGAGTCTCCTTCTCCACTTCAGTGGTGCAGCTGCCATGGGAGCCAAGGGCCTACAAACAGCAAAGGAGAAAAGGAATCACCATGCTAAGCTCTGTATTTTGTTATTCTGAAGCATCTCACGCATTAATCTTTTTTGAGGGAACATTAATGTTAATGTTAATATAAAATAAAGTACTGCTGCATTTTTTGCTCAGATTTCACCTTAAACTTGTCCACATATTTCATCATTAGCCCCTCTGCCTTTTATCCTCTTTTATAGAATCATCAAATGGTTTGGGTTGGAGGGGACCTTAATCTTCTTGTTCTGACTCCCTGCCATTTATCCCATGAGTTTCCAAGGAGTGGAGAGCCTGGTTCAAGCATGGCTTAAAGAAAGAGGCCATGAAGGTATACAGCTGATGGGAAAGTAAAAGGCAGCTGTAAAGCAGCAGTTCCCAGGCTTGATTTTGTAAATAACTAGGTTATTTTGTAAATAACTAGGCACCTTTTCTATAAACAGCAGGATTCTCAGACAGTCTTCTCATAACAGTCCTTGGCTGCTCTGGGAACAGATATGAAGGTTTTGAGAACTTTTCATCTCACAGTGAGAACACTAATTTTGGTTTCAATAAACAACCATGGGTATTGTAAACAAAAGGAGGGGTTAGAGTTTTCTCTGTAACCTATCATGAGCTCAGATTTTGCAATATGCATGAAGTTAATTAACACTATTATAAAAGATGACTGATTTGATCAATAAATCGGAGTCGATGCTGATCAACAAAGATGGGTCGTCTCCCTTCGCTTTCAACACCAAGGAATGCCAAAAATACAGGTCCTGCTGTACAGACAGCTGGAATCCCTGGGCACAACTGCACTAGAGAGTGCAAGAAAAGTAACACCCAGGAGTCACTTCAAGCACAATTCCCACCATCCCATTGCTCCTACCCTTGGAGAATCTTTATAAAAATCTCACCCTTCCCTTCTGGTGACCAGGGACACAGCAAGTGGTCTCTGCCACGTCAGCACCATAGGAAATGAGCCTGTGACAGGAGCAATGAGCTCAGTCTCTTTTGGACACGGCTGCACACAGCAGCTTTTGGGAGGCTGTCACTCAGGAGCTCATTAAGCTCTTTCCCTGCCAGTTGAGACCAACACACCCTGCCCTGAGCCACTTCCACGGGATTTTCTGGGACACGTGGCTGTGCCTCACAGGAAGGCACTTGGGGAAGTGCTCTGCTGTAACTCACTCCACCCTGAGGGTGCAGCCAGGGCAAGGCAGCCTGTGGTAGTTAGGGAAGAGGCGCTGCGCAAGATTGTCGCGATGTCACGGAAAGCCAGGACCCTCTGTTTCCCATAAATAAGACCCTCAGTTACTCATAGATAAGAAACTAACATAGCAATGTTGCCCCACTGAAGTCAGCAACTTTCCACTCCTTACCCAGTACTTTTCCATTCCCTACTAACCATAGATAAGAAGGACAAACCCCTTTTGACGTAGAGACCCCTAAGACTATAAGACCCCAGGAGAAGAAGTAATAAACGCCATTTGACCGTCCACCACATTGGTGTCTGTGTGTGTCATTGGCCCGAACGGCCCTGGAGAGTGGGCCGTCGAGCTGTTCCTCAGAACCAGGTCGCCTGCCTTGCTCCAGAAGGCAACACAGCCCCAGGGGCTGGAAACAAGAGAGTGATGGAGAACACCAACCGCTGCCTCCTTGGCCTTGAACTCCTTCTCCCTCTGCAGGCGGTACTGCTCGATCTCGGCCTGGGCCTCCTCCTTGGCCTGCTTCAGCCGCCGGTTCTTCCCTGCTCCACAGCACAAACCACGGCAAAGAAACAGGAGAAAACATTGAGAGTGTGTTTTCCTCATGCACAGCCACCACCACAGCGTCTGCTCCCTCTGCAGGAGCAAACCAAGCTCCTCCCTGAGTGTGCTGATGTCAGGAGGAGCCCAGCAAACCATGGCCAAGGTCACTGAGCCAGGAGCTGCCACCACGGAGCAGTGAGAGCAGGGGGACATATCAGGCAACATCAGGTCTGGCTTAGTCACAGGATGAGTCCCAGACTGGTTTGGGCTGAAGGAACCTTAGAGATCATCCCATCCCACCCCTGCCATGGCAGGGACACCTCCCACTGTCCCAGGCTGCTCCCAGCCCTGTCCAACCTGGCCTTGGATCCAGGGGCAGCCCCAGCTGCTCTGGGCACCCTGTGCCAGGGCCTGCCCGCCCTGCCAGGGGAGAATTCCTAATTCCCAATATCCCACCTAACCCCACTCTCTCTGTCACTTTCCATATAAAAAGTCTCTCTCCCTCCTTTTTTTTTAAGGCTCTGGAAGGGGCTCTGAGCTCTCTCTGGAGCTTCTCTTCTCCAGGTGAGCACTTCCAGCTCTCCCAGCCTGGCTCCAGCCCTTGTAGCAGCTCTGGAGCCTCCTCTGGATCTCTGCAGCAGCTCCAGCTCCTCCCTGTGCTGGGCCAGGGCTGGGGCAGCTCTGCAGGTGGGGTCTCACCTGGGCACAGGGGCACAATCCCCCCTGCCCTGCTGCCCACACTAGGCTCAGCCCAGGATGTGTCTGGCCCTAAAGGCCATGAAGGCACTACAGGCTCATGTCCAGCCCCTCACCCACCAGAACCTCCAAGTTCCTCTCTGCAGGGCTTCTCCCAGTGAATTCTCCAAGTGTGTACCTGTGTTTAGGATTGCCCCAATCCACGTGAGTGTGCAGCTTTTGTGAGATCCCCAAAAAAAGCCCAATAGAAAGAGCACTAAACCTTAGTTTTGCCAGACCAGCTGTGAAACCAAGAGCAGTCCTGGCCATTGCCTCAACTTCCCCTCCTGGACTTCCCACCACATTCTTCCCTCCCAGATTATCACCACTGGAGTGAACTGCAAAAATCTGCCTCTTGCAACACTGTCAGGGGGTTGAACTGCAAGCCAGAGCAGGCATATAAACAGGGATATACATATGTACTTGTTTAAAGCAGAAAAGATTTGCAAACTTGGGGGTCTTTGCAACCGGAATTTCTCTTGCACAACAGGAGAACCGAACTTGGATCTATTAGGAATGAACAGCTCTATTAATTACTGATATGGAAACAGACTAGCTCTATTAATTACTGATATTGAAACACACTGTTTTCACCACCTGAAGGTAATAAGGACAGCGAGAGGCACAGCCAAGCCCCAACCCAAGGCCAGGTTATGGTGACCATGTCCTCCAGAGAGCCAGGAGCCCCCAATCTCCTGAACTGGGCTCTGCCAGGAGGGTCCCGGTGCGGCTCCGACCCTCACTGAGCCACTGAGCTTTCCTGGGGAGCCTCCAGCGCTGCTTTCTTGGGGTGCCACAGATCCCCGAGCACCCAGGGGCAGCGCTGGGGGATCCCTGAGCACACCCGAGCTGGGGGATCCCTGAGCACACCCGGGGCAGGGCTGGGGGATCCCTGAGCACACCCGGGCTGGGGGATCCCTGAGCACACCCGGGGCAGGGCTGGGGGATCCCTGAGCACCCTGGGGCAGGGCTGAGGGATCCATGAGCACACCCGGGGCAGGGCTGGGGGATCCCTGAGCACACCCGGGGCAGGGCTGGGGGATCCCTGAGCACCCTGGGGCAGGGCTGGGGGATCCCTGAGCACCCTGGGGCAGGGCTGAGGGATCCATGAGCACACCCGGGGCAGGGCTGGGGGATCCCTGAGCACCCTGGGGCAGGGCTGAGGGATCCATGAGCACACCCGGGGCAGGGCTGGGGGATCCCTGAGCACACCCGGGGCAGGGCTGGGGGATCCCTGAGCACACCCGGGGCAGGGCTGGGAGATCCCCGAGCACACCCGGGCTGGGGGATCCCTGCTGCCCGCCGCCCTCAGCGCCGGGCCGCAAGGCCTGAGGCGGCCGCGCCAGGCCAGACCGGGCCGGACCGAGCTCTCTTGCCACCACATCCCCGCGGCGGGGCCTGGCGTGGCGGGCCGTGCCGTACTCACTCTTGCGGGCCTCGGCCACCTTCTCCGCAGCGCGTTTCTCGGCCTGCAGCAGCTGCTGAATCCCCTGCGACTGGCTCGCCATGGCGGCCGCTTCGTCCGGCCGGGCCGCGGCAGCGTCACTGCATCACGCGGGCCACGCCCACACCGCGCCGGCCACGCCCTCGGCCACGCCCCCTCATAGTGATAATCCATATAGCGCGGTGTAAGCCCCGCCCACAATTCCATATCTGGCGTTAGGCCACGCCCACTAACACTCGCATTACCTTAGCCACGCCCCTGTGCTGCTTGGCCCCGCCCCCATACGGCCAGGCCACGCCCCGTGGTTGTGAGGGGAGCCCCCGGCCGAGCCCGGTTTGGGCCTCTCCGTGCCCCGCTCCTGAGCCCCTTCGGTGCCCAAAATCCACTTAAACCCCTGCAGGAAGGCGCTTCTGGGGTTTGGTTTGGTTTCTTTCGTGCTTTCTAATCGCTGAAACTGCGGCAGCCCCTGGATGAGCAGTGACAAGGGCACCAGGGATGCTTTGGTCTCTCCTGGGCTGTGGCATCTCCTCCCTACTGCTGGTGTCACCCACCTGTGTGATACCAGAGCCACTGGTGCTCTGAGGGCTTTAAAACCATCCTGGACATCCTTGGCCAGGGGCTCCCAAGCATCCCCCAAACACCCCCATCCCACCCAACCCTCACCCATCACACCCCAGGGGCCATTGAAAGCCCTGAACGCAGGTCCCCCGGCACTTTCAGAGCATAAATTACAATTATTGTCAAATAATATCGCTCTGATGAAGCCTCTGAGCCAGGACAGTGACTCATCGCTGCCGGGAGAGGCGGGGGGGGCTGCCGGCCCGCCTCCTCCATCCCCCGTGATGGAAGGGACAGGAGACAATGAATCAAATGCATATTTATAGTGCTGAATAGGAATTATGAGTGTTTTCAGGGTGACCTTCAGCTGGGCTCAGCGGTTAAGTGAATGGGTTTAGCGTGCCCATCCATTCAGGGGGATTTTTGCTTCAGTGAAAGATAAAAGGAAAGATGGGGAGAAGAGCTCAGAACATAATTCTAGGGTTTGAAGGAAGGCTAGGGTGCTGAGATGGGGCACTGGGAGCTGTGGCATCACAGCCAGGCTGTACTGGCTGAAGGAAAACCCAGGAAATCTGGTCCTACATCATCTGTCACAGATGGGGCAGCTCCAGCAAGGGGACACACTCATGTTGTCACAGGAAATCATAGAATGGTTTGGGGTGGAAGGGGCATCATTTACTTCCAAACCACCCTGACATGCTGTCTCTATTCCAAAATATGTCACAGCCAAAAAAAACCTGGTGGGGTCAGCTGGGGCAGATCCAGGCTCCCTTAGAGCAGCAACAACCCAGAAATGAAATTCTTCTCATCTCACCCCAAGCCCCAGAAGCCCCTGCCCTCCTCTCACCTTACACCAAGGCCACAAAATCATTAAAGTCTCCCTCTGACCCCCTGAGCCCCAGTCCCATCCAAAACCCACCATGCTCATTAGCTGCTCCTGTGTTTTTAGGAATGTTCCCTGTTAATTAAATCACTTGAGCTGAACCCAGAGGTGACCCCAGAGCAGGATGCTCTGAAGGGGATACCAGGGATCAAACAGGGTTTGGAGCAAAGAGGTCCAAAGGGGTCTGGCTCTGCCCTGAAGCCACAGGCAGCACTGGGGTTTGTTTTTTCTCCTGGGTGATGGTAATTTTCACACTCACAGCTTCGGTCTGTAAGGTGATAATGAGAACACTGCCCTTTTCTGCCCCCTGAAATACTTTGGTGCTGATCACACTAAATTTTCAGACAAAAATCCCTCCAAATTTCAGCTCTAGGTTACTTTAAAAAAACACGTGATGAGTTTTTAGCTATTTCATTTTGACAGTTAACAAATGGAGACAACAACAGTTCATAATTAAAACAACAACAGTTCATATTTAAAACAATCTTTTACTTGGTTGTACTAGTTTACAATTGCCCAAAAGCTAATTGAAACCTCATGGTGTGTGTCACATGAAACACATGTGAATCAAAAAGCTGTTGGAACAACTTCCCCATTCACTTAATGTTTGAAAAAAATCACTTCTTGCTGGTTGCAAGAACAAAAACAAACCAAAACCCGTCATTTCCAACCCTCAGAATTGCACAGGTATAAATAAAAGCTGCTGGAACCACTTGAATTTTACCAGAAATTGGTTGATAATTAATTAGCATCAGGAGCACTTCTGAGCTTGGCTTTTATTCCCTCAGACTCAGGGAACATGGGCTTGTCACTTGCTATTAGAGGAGGCAGCTCTTGCTGACACTGACATTGTCATTCCTTTATTTGTCCAGCACTGGGCAAAAGATATCAGAGGATGATAAACTTCACCAATCCTAAATTTCATGCACCTCACATTCATCAGAGACTGAAGGAAGGATATTTATAGGAGGCTGAGGCTGGTCATGCTCTCTAGGATGGGAAAACAAATTATTAAAATAAACAAATGAAAGGATTTTCTTTTTCTTTTAGCTGTTTTCACAGTTCACAATAATGAAAATTAAATTAAACACATCTCTTACTTAATTGTCATTCTTTTTCCAAAAGCTTTTTTATTTTCCTGCAAGCAATAAATACTTATTTGTATTTTAGAGATGCATCTCTTCTCATTCTGCTTTTGTTCTACACTGGGTCACAACTCCAAGCTTGTGTCACACAGGTTCCTGAAATACCAGCAGATATTTCTAGATTATAGGGCTTTCTATATTTCTAGAATCAAGGAAAAAAAAATACAGCTTGTTTTTGCTTTTCTCACATGCCATGTCTCATGATCCTGCTGTCATTAAAGATTCCCAGACATATTTGGGAAGAATGAGACTTTAAACAGTGTCTGGCTCCTTTCCAGAGCAGGTAATTACATTTTTTCCTCTCTAAATTCCCTTGCACTTTCAATTGGATCCGTTATTATTCTCCATTCCCCAAGTTAAACTGTTATTCTGTGCAATTGTCTGCTCTTTCAAAGAGATTTTGTGTTCGCCCCTGGGAACTGAGCTGATCTCTCTCTTCTGAGGTTTAATTCATTCACAGAAATGCACTGAGGTGATGCAGCTGCTGGATGTTGATAAAACATCATTGGTTGATTATTAAAATATGGTCGGTGAATGATTATTAACCAGCATTCATATTTTGGATGAATTTTTCATTTATGAAAAGAGTATTAAAATCAAAGTACTGCATAACAGTAGAATTTACATAGAAAAATCAATTAAACCCTGAAATGCACAAATTGGTGCTACTTATCTGTACCTGACCTGTGCCAAGAATTTGGCCCAAATATCCCAAAATGAGAAAGAAAGCTCCATTTATCATCCGGAGCTGCTCTGTGATCAAGGACGATTTAAAGCCTGGAGTAACCCGATTGCAGTGATGGAATTACACCAGAATGGACTTACATTGATATTGTAAGGATTGATTTTTTTTAAAGCAGTTTAAAAAGCCATATTTCTGTGTCAGCCCCTGTTCTCCTCCTTCAGGATAAGAGAGCTGCTTTGGGGTGATGCTTGGCTGTGCCAGTGCCTTACATCACCCACCAGGCTCAGTTTCACATAAATCAGGATATTTTGTAAAAAGCCAGCGTGGGAGCTCTGTTTATATGTTCTTCTGTTGGGATGAAGTGTCAGCAGAGCTTATTAATTCCTTGTCCACCAAAGGAAATCTCCATTCCTGTTTCCCTGACATCTCCTGGCCTCCATCCTTAACCAGAGGTCAGGTGGCCTTTGCAAAGGATGTGGCTGGGAAGATAAATGGACACGAGACTGAGTGTTCCCCATGGGGCATCTGTGTCCAATCCACTGGGATTCCTCCATCAGGGAACATCCTGGGAGGGGCCTCATGAACCCTGGTCTGGACCAGGATTTTTGGATGTGACAGCAAAGCAAAGCAGCTCCTGAAGTAACTACAGCAATAAACAGCATCTCCTGTTGTCACTGACATGTTTTATTAAAATCCTTTTGCTAGGATTTTTCTCCTGAGAAGCTGAGAAGTCTCAGAAAAGAAATGTAAACAATAATTATCTGATTGCTTGGAATGTGGTCTGGAGGTTGCTTACCAACAGGTGAATCTTTGATTGGTTCCATGTGAATTGTTTTTACTTAATGACCAATCCCAGTCCAGCTGTGTCAGATTCTCTGGTCAGGGGTTTTTATTATTATTCTTGTTTTAGCCTTCTGATGACACTTTTCCCATTCGTTATATAGTTTCAGTATATAATTTCTTTTAATATAATATATATCATAAATTAATAAATCAGCCTTCTGAAACATGGAGTCAAGATTCTCATCTCTTCCTTTGTCCTGGGGATCCTCAAACACCACCACATCCTGTAATGGGCAGCACCAAAGTTTTGCCTGCTGAAGGCAACTTCCAGTTCTTCACTAGAGCATTACCCCCACTCCACACGGAAGAAACACACAGAAAATCTTCGTTTTCCCCCACCATAAAAGATCTTTTGGCTTCTCAGTTCCACTTTCTCTGCCCCAAATCCCTGGGTAATGTCACTGTGCACCGTGGTGCAGTCACACTGACTCGCAGTGATGGATGAGACAATCCCTGTGTACGGAGATTGTTTGGTGCTCGCAGCTCTTTGAGTAAATGACACAGCACAGCACAAGCTTCATTATCAATATTGCCTGGAAATATCAAAAACATTGGAGGCCGCAGTTTAATTTGGATGCTTATCATAAGCTCGGGAGAAATGGAAATGTGTGACAATAACAAAACACTGCAGCAGTGATGCCAAGCAGCCTCGAGCAGCTGATGAATTTCCAGGCCATGAGGGATGGAGCTGCGGGTGCAGGGGGATCCTTCTCCAGCACTTGTTCAAACAAAAGTGATGCCTGGAAGTGACAATGTCTGGAGCTCCAGCAAATATCCCTGCAGCCTCTGGGGCCTGAGGAGATGTAGAACAAGAGTTGCTGGTGTCATGGGACTGTTCACATCACTCAGCTGCAGGGCTCCTGCCTGCTAAATGAAGCAGATTTTTCTCCATAAAGGCAGTGGAGCGATAGACTCTTCACTGCACAAGTTCAACCAAACGCTTGGAATTACCCCAGGAAGGTGAACTTCCCTCTCTCCCAGCTCAGAAAGTTTGGAGACTGAAGCCAGACAACAAATAGCTCCTCCAGGAAGGTTTTTCAGAGGTACATAAGCACCTAGGCATGCAGACAGCTACCTAGTGGAACTAATTTGTTTACAACATTCACGGAAAAATCTTAATAACCAATGTCTATATTTAGCCTTAATGCCTTTGAAAATCCAAGCTCTACATCCCTGTGCTCACTATCCCCATCCACTGCTGCAGGACTATGGGAAAAAGCCAAAAATAAACCCACAGCCTGCACGACCTGGTTCTGATTTTGTCAAAACCAACCCAAAGGCTGCTGCCCTGTTTGGACTCTTAATTACCCAGCTCATTACAAAATCAAGTCCACTCAGTTTACCTGAATTACCCCCTGCTTTTCCCACTGCTCTCCCCTCCCCAGATCAAACCCCTGCTCCATCCTGCTTGATTTCCATTGTGATTTGCCAGACAGCTCTCAGCTGCAGGGGAAAATAAAATCAATCTATTTTTCCACTCCCTCATCCAGCACCTTCACGCTCTGCCCAGCATTGAGCCTCACGCTGGCAGAATGAGCTCCCCAGCAAGTGGCCACCACCAAAGCAGCCCAGGGCCATTTGGTCACAGAATTTCAGAGCTGCTGGAGCAGGGGCTGCAATGATCTGCCTGACTGTGCCACAGGCTCAGGAGCAGAGTTTGGGCTCTGTGTAATGGGATTGCACTTCAGTGGTTTCAGGATATTAATAGCAGGATTAACCTGAAACAGCTGCAGTAAAAAATTGATTATCAAGAACAATAAATCACACATGCAAGTAGCCTGGGGCTTTTTTGCATTGCAAAGCCATGAGTTTCTCTACAGGACTGTAAATCCCCCAGAACAGAGCAATACCTAGGAAAAATCCAAGCAAAATATGATTAAACTATTTTGGGAATGCAGAAGGCAAAGGAGGAGAAGGCTGCTGGATTTTACAGCTCTAAGATACAGACACAAGTAATGTGACTTCTTTTTCCTGCCCCTCCCCACCTCTACCTGCTGACCAGTTCTTTCCAGAAGACTTTGGGAATGATTTTGCAGGGCCTGGAGCCAGGACAAGATGTGGCTGTTCTGGGCATGAAGGACATGGGAAGGAGTGTGGCTACTTCAGCATCCAGCAGCTGAGTGCTGGCCTGCTCCCCCTGCATTCCAGAGCCCTGAGCTCCCTGGATTTGCTCCTGCAGTTTTCCATACACGACCCCTGGAATGCAGAAGGGCCACTGCCAAAGGCTCAGCCCACAGGAACAAGAATCCAACAAAGCTGCAATGTTTGAAGGACACTGAAGTACCAGATACCCAAATCCACCCCACAAAATCCACAGCTGGAACGTGAACTGTCATTTCCATGCAGGCACAAGTGAATAATTCCTGCACGTGGGCTGAGTCATCAGCTCCCAGCTCCTGATCCAGACAGGAAACATTGAGTGAGCCCCAGGAAGGGCCCTGCTCACACCGAGGGAGCTGAATTATTTCTTGCATTGGGGCAGAATCCTTGTATATATACACACCATATCCCTTTCCTCCTCTCCTCCTCATTTAGAGAGCACATGGAATTCAGGGCTGACACTCAGGATGGATTGCACTGAGCTAAAAGAGACACCAGATACACATTTATTTGCAGAAAGCCCAAACTTCCCTGTTTAAATCCCTTGGCCATGACTGATGGTTGGTATTTAAACAAGAACATTGCGTTTTCTGAAGCGCTTTATCCACTTTAATTAAAAACTTGTATTTCTAGAGCAGGACAGGTGTGCTGTACACCAGCAGGAAGTTACAGTCCCCACTTTGGGTTGCAGGTGGCTTTTTGCAGTAACCAGCACATAATCACTGCTAAACTGGAATAAGCACCATCGATTGCTGTCTCTAATAGAGGATATGGTTTTAAAGAGCTCACAACAGCAGCCTGCTCAAGCTTATTGTATTTATTGATCCAGACTGTGAGGACTGTAATCACGTGTGAAGCACCAGGTTATTCATCAGCTGTTGGCTATTCAAAAGGAGCACCCAAAACTGCTCAAATGGCATCAAAGAAGAGCAAACGCTGCTGTGGGAGGGCTTTGACACCATCCCATGACTGCAGAGGGCAGTGGGGATGCTCCAGGCAGGGCTCCTCCTGACCTCTGCTGGGTAAAAGGCAGAGCAGGAAAAGCCAAGCCCCACACCTCCCACAAAACATCTCACCACCAGAAACAAGAGGGGAGGCAGCCTCTGGCTTCAGGTGCCTGCACAGCAAAGCAAAAATAGCAGCCAGCAGGTTGGGCAGCCTCTCATCTAAATCAGATGACAGGAGTTTCCTCTTCAAAGCTGAACCTCGCTGCTTTGGTGGCAAACACCTCATTTTCATGCCCTTTTTAACTTGCCTCTTCTCATCCAGTGACTGCTGCTGCCCAGGCTCTGGAACTGCAATGTGACAACACAACTGATCAATGATCACTACTCACCCTTTTTTTTTTTTTTTTTGCCATATCACATGGCATCCACCACCCCACAGCCTGGGCACAGCATCACAGCTCCTTGGGGCATGAGATCCCTGCTGGGAGCAGCAGAAAGGAGTTGTTGTTCCAGGGAGGATGAACAGGGAGCATCCTCACTGTCTTGGTTTGAACAGACAGGTGTCTGCTAAGGAAGGCAGGAACCTCCCATGAAATGGAAAATGTAAACCCCTTCCTCTGAATTATTATCATTTTGAAATTAAGGGGCTCTCAGGCAAAGATATGGGAGCAGGAATAACAGTTCTTTATTAGGGAAGAAAATATAAATAAAATAAAAAAATGCAATACAAAACACCACTGCCAGAGTCAGACCATGCCCTGCCCCCTGTGTGCCAAGGCGGTGTCCCAGCCCCATCCCAGGGGGGCTCAGCCCTCCTGCAGCCCCAGCTGTGGCTCTGCTGCAGCAGGGATCCTGCACAAGGGGGGAGTTTTCCTCTGCAGCTCCAGGGCTGCTGCAGATGGGCCTGGGCTCCCTCTGGCCATGCAGGGCAGCAGAAAGCTGCTCCTCTGGCAATGCAGGGGGCAAAGGCTGCTGTGCTGTGCCAGGCTCAGATTGGATCCAGGCAGGAATGCTTGGCTCCTCTCCTGGGCGCAGCATCTCCCCATGGGATGCTGGGGTTGGATCAGCCCTGCAGGGACACTCAGTGGCCATGGACAGCAGAGATCTCCTGGAGGGAGGGTTGGCTGTGGGAGAGAGAAAGAAACAACTGCCCCATGGACAGCAGAGAGCTGCCCCAGCTCTGACAGGTGGGGATAGAACACACAGCCCCATTTCCAACCTGAGGCATTCACCAAGGAGAGCACAGCACCTGTGTGAGAAGGAGAGGAGCTCTAGGTTGGTCAGGAATCATTTCCAGACATCCAGAACTCTCATTTCCAGACGTCCAGAACTCTCATTTCCAGATAGGTCCCCAGGACACCAGTCAGGAATCCAGGCACAAACCCACACATGACACAGCACAGCCTGAGCCAAGAGCTGAGCTGAAATTCATCTCCTGAGCCCTCCAGAGAGAGCCAGGAGTGACACCCTGCCCGGGGCAACCAGAGCCAGGTGGAACACATGGATGGAGTTTCTTTAGGGACTGATTTTGTTTCAGAAGTCCTAAATTACCCTGGCCAAAGGGTAGGATGTGCAGATGAAGCGTGTACCCTGGCTACTGTGGTACTGTCCTCCCCTGTGTTCCTTGCAGTCAGCAGTGTCAGTGGCTGCTGCCATCTCTTCTTTCCCCAGATCACCTCTGTTCTCTTCATCTCTGTGTTCCCCAACCTCACTCCGACTTTCCCACCACAGCCTCACGACAGATGCTTTTCCCAAGGAGCACTTATATGATTTAATGCCTTTCTGGTGCCCAATCAAACATTCTACTTAAAGAAGTCCTAAATTAGCCTTGAGTGTTCCTTGTCAGATCATTAGCCACGTTGGCTTTCATGCTATTTTCCACTTAAATCTGGGCTTTAAGGGTTTTCTCTCTCCAAGCTGTTCTAAAGACTCCTGTGCTATATATCAAATAAAAGGTCTCAGTTGCTGTTCTGGTGTCACAACACCCCAGTGTTGGGGATTTTTGCAGTGTCCTGATGTGACACTTAGACTTGAGCTCCTGTCTGCTCTGTGTTGCTGTTTATAGCAACAGCAAGCACTCAGCCTATTAAAATTTGGGTTTTTCTGTGCCTTCAGGAGAAGGAGGTGACCAGAGTCTGGTGCTGGGGGAATGAGGATCTTTGGTGTAGCAGGTTGATATTTAAATGTGCATCACTACAGACAGTCCTGGTTTTGGAGGATGTGTCCCTATGCCCCAAATCAGGGAAATTATTTGGTTCTTAGAAAGCCAAAGGAAGATCAGTGGTGTTTGCAAAAAAAAAAAAAAAAGTCTTTTACAATTTGCTGCAGGCTGCATAGTCACCCATGAGAGAACAAGCCTTGCTTTTTCTAGAATTTCTTGTTAAAATCCCTGCCAAGTCCCCTGCCTAAAGGGTAATTCAGAATTCCCAAGGTTAATAATGCTAGCAGCCTCCTGGCCTATGGCTCTGCATTTTTATACATATCCCAAATGCATCTCATTTACCCCTTAAATGCTCTGGGTTGTACCAGGGGGAGAAAAGCTCCCAAGATCAAACACTGAGCAGTGTCTCCTAATAAACTCTGCTAAAATGCTGTGGAACAGGGCTCATCCTGCAGGGAGAGCAGCTCAGGAGCTGCAGGAACAGCCTGGGTGGTGCAAACAGAGCTGCAGCCTCAGCCCCAGCACTGACCACTCACAGAGACAAATTAATTCCAACAATAATTATTGTGCCAACACTCAGCAAATATCCTGTCACCAGAAACTTGTTTGAAACTAAAAATCTCCATTTTCTTGGGAAGGAAAGGCTCATTCTGAGCCAGCGAGGCTGTGGGCAGTGCAAGGAGACAGAAGGAGGGTTGGGAAGCTGAGGTGGCATTGGAGACTCTACCCTTTGGTGTCCCCAAATAGCCCAGAGGGAGCTGCAGATGGGACTCACCCAGCCTGAGGTTCCTCTGCAGCTCTGAGAGCCTCTCTGTGCTATGGGAGCAGAGGGAAAAAGGGGGAAAAAAAAGGGAAAAAGGGGGGAAAAAAGGGGGAAAGGGAAAAGGGGAAAAAGAACCATTTCCATCAAGCAGCAGAGCAGGGGTCACCCAGCTGCATCTTCCTCCATAAAAATCCTGCAAGGGAACACGAGAAGGAACTTGGATAAGGAAAAATTGAAACCCTGGGAGTGTTTATTGGTAGCAGGAGAAAGGGGACTGGAGGCTGTGAGAAGGGAAGGCTCCTGGCAGAGCTCAGGGAGGAGAAATTGGCTGCACCAGCCTTGGGTTGTGTGGATTGGAAGAGCTGGAGGTTTGCAGGGAGCAATAATACAGTAATAACTTCACAAAGCTGGGGAAATGCTGGGACCTGGGACAGGCACACTGCTGGCAGGGCAGGGAGGAGAGGTTAACACAGCCCCTGTGGGCTGAGGTGTGAACACAGATCCTGCTGGAGCCCCAAAACAGCAGCCTGGCTGCCTTCCCAGCCCACCCTGCCTGTGTCCAGGGAGGAGGAGGGTGACAGGAGCTGTCTGTCTCTCCTGCCTGGCAGCTGGCAGCTCTCCTCCTCCTTTATCATCCTGCCCTGCTCATTGCCAAGTTTTTATGCAAAGCAGAAAAGCCTCATTAAGTGATGCTGAGAGCACTCCCCTCTTGGTGTTAGATGTGACACCCATCTAAGTGAGCAAAATGTTCTGGCTGGGTTAATGCTTTGTGCAGGTACAAAATGACTGGGGAAGGTGCAGAGTGGGATGAAATCCGGCCTGGGGAGGAAGGAGAACTGACTGAGCTTGCAAAGTATGTCAGTCTCAAAGCTGGGAAACAAGCCCAGACATCCTCATTGTAAGTCTGATATTCAGCTGCACATGCCAAATGCCTTCTGACTTCTCTGACAGAGCTCCAGGGAGCAAATCCAGAAGGACAGTGACATCTCCTCTGGTTTAGCAGCGTTTCCTGCAGTGCATGGACAGGCAGAGCTTGGTTTCATGCTCCAAGCCCCATCCAGGCAGCCTTTGGAGGGATTCCCTGGGGTCTGGTCCTCAGGGGTTCAAGAAGCATTCGGACAATGCCCTCAGGCACAAGGTGGGATTGTTTGGGTTGCCCTGTGCAGGGCCAGGAGTTGAACATTGATGATTCTTGTGGGTTCTTTCCAGCTCAGGATATCCTAAGATTTTCAATCAGGCAGCTCTGTTGCAGCCAAAGGTGCTGCTGCAATTGATACTGGGTGAGTTTGTCCTCATGGCTGGAACTCCCTCTGTCCATCACTTTCAGGAGCATCTGACCCAAAAAGTGTCAGCTCAGACCAAATCCCTGTGGCAGATGTTGTGCTGTGTTCAGAGATAGGGTATGTGTAGGAGTGTCGGGGGTAGGATGGTCGGGACAGACAGAGACGAGAGATCTCTGGAGCCAGGTCTGGAACTTGGGGTTCATTGCAAAGGGCCTGGGTGCAGGGCCCTGCTGGGAGCTGCCAGACACAGCTCAGAGCAGGCCCGAGCGAAGAGAGGGGAAGAGAGGGTGAGAGCATAAGAGAGCAAAAGGGTAAGAGAGCGAGGTTCCTGTTACAATACAATAAATCTTCTTCTGTGTTGAATATTCTGATTCTCACTAACCAATCCAGTACAAGATACAAATCCTACAGCATTTCCATACAGCCTATAAGAATAATTACATTACCGTACTGTGTTACATTTTAAACCCTAAAAACTCCTCTTTGGGCCCCTTCTGCCAAGCTGTAGGGTCTGCTCTGACCCTTGGGCCTGTCTGCAAGCAGAGGGTGTTGTTCCATCAAAAGGGGATCACCTTCAGCTGGCCACACCATTGTTTTCCAGTTGTTCAGTAACTGAGCTATCTCATAGCTTGCTTTCATTTCAATCTCACTTATAGTTTCCATATTCTCAAAATCTTTTGCCAGACAATCACATTTATAGGGCTTTCCTGTTTCATCTTCCCCAACAGGTGGGAACTGGAGCACCCCCAGCCATGAGCTAGGCACCCACAGAGCCTGAAGAGCTTGGGGTACCTCTGGAAGGAATCCAAGGGACCAGTGTGCCACAGGGCTTTGATTTAATTGTTTTTCTCTGAAAAGGGCTGTGCTGAGGGTGTGGTGGGAGCAGAGGGCTGGGACAGTACCTGTGCACCTGCAGGGAGTCCTTCCTACCTGGGCAGCTACAGGGAGCACCAGCACATTGAACTGCTGGCAGGGGGAATGGCAAATTCTGACTCTTCTGGATAATAGGAAATGAGGTGCTGAGATGGAGAATCCCAAATTAGAGCACTCTGGGCATTGCCAGTGGTGCTTTTGGAGCTGCTGGGAAGCAGGAGTGGTAACACCTGTGCACAAAGAGCTCTGGGAGCTGCTGCTGAAAAGCAGGAACTTGGAGCTGCTGGGGGAAGATTCTCCTGAACTGGTGCCTGAGTGAATCCCAAACACCTCAGAGCACCTGCTGCCCCCAAAATGGGGCAGACAAGGATTTTATCTCCCTTTTCTTGGTAATTCCTTAATTATGGACATCTCCAAAGGTTACAGAGGTGGTGCCTGTGCTGTTGAATCTTGCACTGGGAGCAAGAGTTCATTTGCTTCTCCTCTGCTTAAGTCATGTAAAAATTGTTTCCATCTGTCTGCTGGAAAGCAGAGTAGAGGATGTGTAATTGCAGAATTTGTCAGATAAACCAGTGTTTAAAGTATCCCTCCTCCCTGCATCCCATTCCATCTCCTCTCCCTGTCTCTTGTCTCATTCAGGATATTATTAACTCTCTCTCTGCAGCCATGGCTCTGCTCACAGCACTGCATTAAACCAAGCAGAGCAACAGCTGCTTGAGATGCAGCAAAATTCATCTTTGCTCTCTTAGCTGGAGGCCTTGGCCCACACCAGGGAGAAGGTAAGAAGCAATTCATCCAGGAAAGCTGGGAAATTCAATCTGTTGTAGCAGGGAGGGAGGTTTAGGCCCCATGAGGACCCTTCTGCTCCCACAGTCCCTGCTGGCATTGCTGCTTTCCAGCAGGGACACAGTGACAGGCAGATGTTGATTTGGAGTCTTCATTCAGCTGCCCAGGTTAGCAGCTACTCAAAGCCTACTCTGAATTCAGTTATCTTAATATGGTTTAGGTTGAATGAAGATATTTTTATTCCAGGCTAAATGAGGTGTTTTTAATGTCAGCTACTAAATTATCTCATGTAATCTGCTTGCTGCCTCCTGCTGAAGCAATGAGTGTCTGTGCTTGGGAGAGGCAGAGTAATTTCCCTGCAAATGTCTTCAGAGCAGCACGACTGTGACCTTACACTCTGAGACACGTGACAGAGGTGCTGTGGAGCTGCCAGGAGCAGAAATCCCTTCCCCAGCCCAGGGGGGATCCAAGAGGAGGCAAAATAATTCAGGAGAGGGCTGAGACTTGTTGCTGGTTCTGCCTCTGTAGAGAAATCATCTCCTCACTCACCATTTAGATTTTATTTATTTACCAGTATTTTTTAATGGGAATCTCATTGATGGTACTTAGGGGCAGAAAGTGGATGGTGGGGTGGGCAGCTCTAGCTCAGTGTACAATCACAGACTGGTTTGGGTTGGAAGGTGTTGCAGTGTGTTGTAAACTTCCTTCCCCAGGTGTGCCTATACCTCTCTCCCTTCCCCCTTGCCCCCATGCTGAGTGAGTCCTGTCAATCAGGCTGAACATTCCAGCAAGGCGTCGTGTGGTTGGTCAAGTTCAAAGGATGCCCCTCAGGCCCAGGGGTCATTGGCCTGTCTGGGTGTCATCTTCCCCTGAGACCCTGCCCCTCTCACCTGGCTGGTGGCTCACCTGTACCTCCCCTCCCCCTGTCCCTGAGCTTAAAAAGGTGATCAGACCATGCGGCCGAGGTTCTGTTGGAGCAGTTGCTCACGTTCAGACCTCTGTAACCATGGAATGAACCTCTGGACATTAAACCCTCCAGCAGAATCCTCTCCTTTTTCTCTTCACCATCGCCTGAAGCCATTCCTCCTGAGGTAAATGGGGTTCCTAACAAGCCTGGCCTTGTTCAGTGCCCAGCTGCAACCACCAGCAAGCCAAGGTATCTCTGGGGTGATACACCGCAGTTGCTGCCTTTGGCCCAGCAGCGAGGGTCAGACTGGCCCAGGCACAATCTAACTGGGAATATTGGGATTCATATTCCAATAGAAGGGACCTTAAAACCATCTTATTCCACCTCCTAGAGACCAGCTTGCTCCAAGGCCCATCCATCCTGGCTAGATCCAGGTTCAGGCTGGTAATTCAGGAATTGACTGATGGCAGCAGGAGGAAGGATGTGCTGCACCACAGCAGCCTGAGGCTCAGCCCCTCTTCTTCTCTTCCCAGCTGGCAGCTCTTCCCTCTTCTCCCACAGCAATTCCCTGACTCATTCCATGTGCGTGTGGATGTGTGTGGAGCAGTGGTTCCTGCAAACCCTTCATCCTCTATGGGCTGCTGAAACCACGGCCACTTATTTTGTTTCTTCAGCTATAGCTGTGCTGGGAAGGCCCCAACGAAGGAGGAATGATGAAGAGGACTCCATTGATATCAGGCTAATTTATTATACTTGATTATTATACTTTATTATTCTATACATCAAAAACTGAATCTCCCAAGCACTCAACTCTGCACACACTGCACTCGATCTCATGACTGTCCTAACACACACACACACACACACACCTGGCCCTGATAGCCAAGGACACAAAACATCCTCACTTTGGGTAAACAATCTCCATACTGCATTCTACTTTTGCACAAACACAGGCACAGCAAATGATAAGAATTGTGTTTTCTTTCTCTGATGTTCAGAGAATGTGAAACCCAGAAATATTATTGAGAAGAATTGTGCCTTGCTTTTCTCTGGGAAGAGAAATGTGGCAACATTCAGCACCTTCCCTATCCTTTCAGGGAGTGTGTGAAATCAGGGCCTGGGCTCTGGTGTCTCTGTGCCACCCCTGTGTCATAGACATCTTTTATGAAAAATCCTTTCCTTAAGATTTTTTCTCCTGAGAAGCTGAAAGGCCTCAGGAACAAAATGTAAACAATGGTTATCTGCTGCTGTGGAATGCAACAGGTGCATCTGGGATTGGTCTCATAGGGTTGTTTCTAATTAATGGCCAATCACAGTCAGCTGGATCAGACTCTCTGTCCAAGACAAAAACCTTTGTTACCATTCTCTCTTTTTCTATTCTTAGCCAGCCTTCTGATGAAATCCTTTCTTATATTCTTTTAGTATAGTTTTAATATAATATCTATCATAAAATAATAAATCAAATCTTCTGAAACATGGAGTCAGATCCTTGTCTCTTCCCTCATCCTCAGACCCCTGTGAACACGGTCACACCCCTGTGGCAGAGCTGGCGTGTCCCCAGGTGCCCAAGTGACCACTGTGCAGTGCTCAGGGTGGATTATCACGTCACAGCCCTGCAGTGGCTTTGCTGCCTCAGAATTAAGTCCCTGAGGGACAGAGCCCTTCTTACTCCCTCCAGGAGGGAAGTTGTGCTTCCAGCGAGAGGAACCTGCCTGCAAACAGGCTGGGCATGTTCAGCCTCAGGAAGTGGCTCTGGAAGCAGCTCGGGCTGAGCCAAGCAGGGAACTCCAGCACCTGGAGAGAGATTCTGAGTGGGGTTATGCAAAGGGTGTTTAACATTCACAGCAGTGCTGGCTGCAGGGTGAGCTGCTCCTCCTGCACGGCTGGGAGCTCAGGGAGGGCCACAAAGGCAGCTCCTGGGGAAGGAATAACATCATTCCCTACAAAAATCCCTTCCCCAGTCCAGGGGGGATCCAAGAGGAGGCAAAATAATTCAGGAGACAGCTGAGACTTGTTGCTGGTTCTGCCTCTGTAGAGAAATCATCTCCTCACTCACTATTTAGATTTTAATTATTTACCAGCTTTTTTTAATGGGAATCTCATTGATGGTACTTAGGGGCAGAAAGTGGATGATGGGGTGGGCAGCTCTAGCTCAGGTTGTACAATCACAGACTGGTTTGGGTTGGAAGGGACCTTAAAAACCATCTCATTCCACCCCCTAGCTCCTCCTGCACGGCTGGGAGCTCAGGGAGGGCCACAAAGGCAGCTCCTGGGGAAGGAATAACATCATTCCCTACAGTAATCCTGCTGGCTTTACCTTCTGCATCCAAAGTGGTGAGATCAGGTGCCATCTAGTGTAAACCCTTCCTCTTAAAGCACATCTGACTCCATCCACTTCTTTCTGTTATTTCTTCCTTTCCCTGCTTTCATAAGCAAGCTCTGAAACCCTCAACTGCTGGAACAAAAGCAATTCAGCCTTTTCCCAGGAGATTCTGCAGCAAAAAGCTCACCAAGTCCTCCTGGTGTTGTCTGCAGTGCTGAAGGGAAGGTAAGAGGGAGATCTACAGCAACACCAATTCCACAGCCCTGGGGAAACCGGGATGGGATGGCATGGGATGGGATGGCATGGGATGGCATGGGATGGGATGGTTCAGTCTGTGGCTGGGGGATGGCACAGCTGCTCTGGGCTGTCCCATGTGTCCCTGGACAGGTCTTCTCCCTCTGTGGCATCTACAAAATGGTTGTGGAAATGGTATGTTGCAGGGAAGAGTGAATGGGCCTGATGTTCCCTCCCCCTGGACAGGATGTGTTTGTGACCATTTCCACGTGCCCTGCCCTGGGTTTCAAGGCATGAGAGCAGATTCCACAGCCCTCCCACCCCTGCTGCTCTCTGTGCTGACTGTTCCTGGGTATTCCCTGATCAGGGTCCCTGTGGGAGGATTTCCAGCCCTTCCAACCCCCCCAACCCCACCAGCAGGTCCCTGGGCACTGAAGGCAAAAGGCTGATAGCCCCCTTTGAGTGAGAGCTCCTATAAATCCAGCTAGCACAGATCAGTGCAGGATATGTCTGTAAATATTTATTCTTTTCACTCCTGCCATTTGACTCAACAACCATCGACTCCTCATGCTGCCAAGGTGTTCTGTGCTTACTGAACTGGAGTGTGCCTGCTCATGCAGGGATCCACAGCCCCAAACTCCCTCCTCGTGCAAAGGTGACTGGAAAATACTCAGTGGAACCCCAGTCAGAGGTGTAAAATCATGGGGATAATTAGGGCAGCATGAACTGATATGCCTTGAATGTTCCCACCAGGGGATTCCTCCTCTTTCCCGAGGACCCGGGTTAGTTTAAACAAACAAACAAACCAACAAACAAAACAAAACAAAAAAAAAATTTAAAAAAAAAAAAAAAAAAGGAAAATCTGTTCTTGATATTAAAATCTATTCTGAATGCCTTCAGTTCTCCTAAAGTGACAAATGGCCAAGAGAAAACAGATCAAACAATCCTCTCAGAGATGTCATCACACCCAGAAGGCAGGGGCTCAGTCCGGCTGCGAGAGCTTTGCTCGGAGCAAATCCCGGGATCTGGAGCTCCAGGGCACGGCAGTCCTGCCTCGGGGGAGGAGAATGAATATTTCAAAATGTAATCAGAGTCATTGGGGAAATGTGACAGGATTTAAGCGATGACATAACACGCTTGTCTTGTCTTTGCTGCCGGTGCTAATGAGCAGAATTGAGAGCATTAGCGATCCACCCAGGGGCATTAGCAGCCCTAATTGGTCTCATCCTGGGCTGCCATCCTTTGCCTGCCCGCTGCTCTGCAGTTACTCAGGCTTTACCACAGCGCTGCCCATCACCTACACCTGGTTGTAGCCGGGTTTTATCACTTTGTCTCCCTAAGAGACGCCAGAGTGCTTTTTCCTGCCTTCTGGGTGTGATGACATCTCTGAGAGGGTTTTTTGATCTGTTTTCTCTTGGCCATTTGACACTTCAGGAGAACTTAAAGGCATCCAGAACAGATTTTCCTTTTTTTTTTTTTTTTTTTTTTTTTTTTTGTTTGTTTGTTTGTTTATTAAAACTAATATTTGTTCTCCCAAAAGCCTCATCTCTGCAAGAAAACCAACAAATAAATAAACAAACAAATAAAAACCTGCAGAGGAAGGACCCAGGATTTAAGCTTGTCCTGCCTATTTTTCCTATTTCTCCAAGCTCCCAGTTCCTCACTGTGGGATTTGCAGTGGAACCTCACAGATCCCTATCAGGAGGTCTGGGCTGGGCACAGTGTGATGGGTAAGGGAGGGAATGGTGCCAGCTTTTGGGCAGGAGATTGGGCCTCTGGCATCTCCCTGGTAGTAGGAAATGAATTTTGAAGAATCAAATGGCCGATATGATGGATTAGATGTCTTTGCCCCACTACATTTAATCGATGGCAGTGGGTATTTATGGCATTATATACTACAAATCTATAATGATTAGTACCTCATTAACTTTTTCTTTTCATTGTCTTCCTGCAGGGTTGTAATAAGGGAGCCCAGAGCTCTGCATCCCTCTCCAACCTGGCAGGGATGGGTTTGCAGCCTGGAGGAGATGAGAGCGAAGCTTTGGATGAAGAGTGTGACCCTGCAGCCCCATTATCCTCTGAGTGAGTGGAGGAATCTCGGTGTAAATCATCCCCACCAGGAGAGATGCTCATTGTTCCAGCCCTCCAGGATCTCAGTCCTGTGTTCCTGTGGCAATGGTTGAATTGGGAGCAGAATTCCCAGCAGTGGGAGTGGGGATTGAGGATGAGTTTCCCGGTGCTCTGGCAGCATTCCAGGGCTGTCACAGCAGGACTGAGATGCTCCCTGGGGAATTTTGGTGCTGCACTTTCCCTGGGGCACAGATAGATGCACAGGGAAAGGAACAGTCTCAGTGAGGAGCTGTAAGGAGCACCCCCTTTCTGCCCTGGTGTTTGTCCCCCCAAATCTGTGCAATCAGACCTTGCAGCTGAGTTCTCCTGCTGGCAGGGCTGAGTTGTGCTCCTGATGCAAACTGCAGGGATAGTTTGTACCACTGCAGTCACTTCCACCACTGCAGAAATGCTTGGGAAGCTGGCCCATAAATCCTGCCAGACTGACAGGCTTCCACAACCAGACTGATAAACGTATTTAAATGTTTTCAAATGAGATAAATACCTTCCAATTAGATTAGCTCTGTGTGAGTTTGGCAACTCCCAGTGTGAGTGAAGCCCCTGGTTTTCCCACCTGCTGAGAGGCTGAACTTGTGCAAATGAGCTCTGCAGTGCTCAGGTCTGATGTGAAATTGTTGGATATATTAACAGAGCTCTTCAGAAAGGGACTGTACTTCTCCCAAATTCATTTGGCACTCACCAGCCAGCCCCTGACATAAGAAGGATGTGGAGCTGCTGAAGTGAGTCCAGAGAGGACTGTGAAGGTGCTCTGGAGATGGAGAGAGCTGGAGTTGCTCAGCCTGGACAAGAGAAGGCTTCAGGGAGAGCTCAGAGCCCCTTGCAGGGCCTGAAGGGGCTCCAGGAGAGCTGGAGAGGGACTGGGGACAAGGCCTGGAGGGACAGGACACAGGGAATGGCTCCCACTGCCAGAGGGCAGGGCTGGATGGGATATTGGGAATTGGGAATTGTTCCCTGTGAGGGTGGGCAGGCCCTGGCACAGGGTGCCCAGAGCAGCTGTGGCTGCCCCTGGATCCCTGGCAGTGCCCAAGGCCAGGCTGGGCAGGGCTGGGAGCAGCCTGGGACAGTGGGAGGTGTCCCAAGATGATCTTTAAGGTCAACCCAAACCATTCCATGGTTCTATCAGTGAAGCATCCCTGCCTGAGTGTGAGTGCTGCACTCCAAGAGCAGCCAAGGCCTCCAGCAGGGTGAAGTCTCTGCCTGAAGGGTGGAGACTGGGCTGGGCAGTGATGGACCCAGCAGGAGGAGAATTCAGGGTTGGAGACATCACTTTGCACCTTGTGACCCCCTGAGCACAAAATCAACCCCAAATCATGCAGGAAGGCCCCACTGAGGACAAAGAGTCTGTGCTCCCCCTCCATGCTGCAACTTCCCAGGCTGTCCTCTGCCATCAGCTCATCTGTGGGAATGTTGGACTTGTCTGACAATTCCTACAGAGTGAATAAACCCAGTCCTGTGCAGTAAATTATTCACAGCTCCAGGGCTGCCTCCTTATGCAGATGCTCCCCATGGCAGGGCTCCCTGTGGTGAAGTTAGAGATGAGAATTTGACTCCATATTTCTCAGAAGGCTGATATATTATATTATATTATATTATATTATATTATATTATATTATATTATATTATATTATATTATATTATATTATATTATATTATATTATATTATATTATATTATATTATATTATATTATATTATATTATATTATATTATATTATATTATATTGTATTATATTGTATTGTATTGTTTTATATTGTATTGTATTATATTATATTGTATTATATTCTATTGCTATACTAAAACTATACTAAAGAGAAAGGAGACATCAGAAGGCTAGAAAAGAATGAATAATAAAAACCCATGACTGACCAGAGTCCTGACACAGCTGGCTGGGATTGGTCATTAAATTAAAACAATTCACATGCTGGGTAAACAATTCTCCAAATCACACTCCAAAGCAGCAAAACAGGGAGAAGCTGAAGCTTCCCAGGAGAAGAAATCCTGGCAAAGGGATTTTTCATAAAATATCACAGTGACAGCTCCCCAATCCTAAAATGGCCTCAGAATGGTGGAATCAGAATGGGTTGGCTTGGAAGGGACCTTAAATCTCATCCAGCTTTAAGGGCAGGGACACCTGCCACCAACCAGGGTCCCAAAACTGCCCTGTCCCACCCAAGGACAGGCAGCCCTCAGGAACAGCCTTAAACCCCAAACTGAACAGCCCAGGTGCCCAAATCAGAGTGGCACTGCCCTGATCCTGTGCCCATGGCAGCTCTGCCTGTCCCTGACACCCAGGCCCACGTCGTGACTGAGCCATGATTTGTGCTGGGCATTAAAAGGAAAAAAAAAGCAGCTGATGACGCAAGTGGCTTTTTCTTTCAGGCATTTCAAGCAGGACTGGAGAGTGCATAAGTGCAAGAAATTGCTGGAGAGGGGAGGAGGATTGCAGCTCTTAAATCATCTGCCTCTGCCATGCAGGGTTACACTCAGTGGTGTTGGCACTGTGGAGAGATCACTGCAGGCAAATCAGGGGGGAGCTTCTGCTCCTTGCACAGGCTTTGTCATCAGAAAATGGAGCTTTGTTTGAATCTGAATTGCTTTGACTTACTTAGGGTTTTACTAAGTATTACAGCATTCCTTGAAATGAAAATATGGCTGGGGATACAGGTGAAACTATTGCTGTCTGTTTGATTTGATTCAGTTTTTAATCCACACTATCTAAATGACTGATAAACTCTAACCCTGTGCGGGCCACCACTTGGAAACATTAGGGTTTGGTGCTAAAATTCTCATCTTTGATGTTCTCTTGCACAGTGGAAACCACCAAACTCCCACTCAAATGAAGCTGTTTGGGGCTGGCTTTGCTTAGGTGCAGTCTGTATGGCACTGAGCTTTAGGAGATTTGTAGATATGCAGATACAGAAGGATTTAAGGAGTGTCAGAGTTTCCTACCCCCTCTGCCTGCTTGGACTCAGCTGGGATGTGTCAAACTGAACTTGGGCTGATGAAGCACAGCAACCTCCATTCATTGGGAGCACCCCTGTTGTGAGAGGTTTATGCTCATAATGCAGAGCTCAAAAAATCTCCCTTGAAATGATGATTTCTCACAGCTCCTACAGCTTTCCTTCAAATCCAACTTCTGCCTGTTCTATCTGGAGCTGAGATGGAGCCTGCTCCCTGCACCATGGGGACCTTGTGAGCCTGCGCTGTGCTGGATTCAGCTTTGCTGCAGGAGGAATGCACGGTGCTGGAAGCCAAGGCACCCAGGAATTCTGCTGGAAAACCCTCTGGATGCTTCTCCCTCTGCACTGGGAGCACTCAGCTGCAGCACTCAGCTGATTCCTGCACATGTCCAAGCTGTGCAAAGCAGCCTGGCCAGGGACAGAGGATTGGGAGCCAATCTGCTAAACAGGGATTTAGCCAAGAGGCAGCCCCGAGTGCCAGCCCTCTCCTAATACTCTCTTAAGCAGCACAGGCAGCTGCTGCTTCCTCCCTGGCCCTCCTCACAGTTCACCTCAGTCCTCCAACTGCAGCAAGGCATTTCCAAGCAGAATTAGGTTTTGTTGGCTTCTTGCTACAGTGCCTTTTAATTAGGAGCACAGCTGCTCTGGAAACACGGAGCTCACTTTTCAAAGAGTGCCTCTGGAAAGTGATTACAGTGGATTAAAGCGGAAAGGTTAGGCAATTTATTCAGGTGGCACTTAGCAAACGCGTTGGATTATTTGGTGCTGCAAGGATGATTTAAAAACTCCCAAGAATAACATCTTTAGGGCTCCTGCTGGCCTTGAGGGACTCTGCTGGCAAGGCAGGTGGTGGAGGTGAAAGCTGGGAGTGAGCAGTGCTTGGCTGCTCTGGAGCTCTCCATTGTGCTGAGGTCCCTTTGCTGGTGTCTGTCGGGTCCCTGCAGTTATCAAAGGCTCAGTTCAGCCAGCAGCTGTCCCAGGAATTATTGTGGACTCTCAGTGTCCATGATTCTTGCCTCCAGAGGATGTTTGTAGGTGATGCTGTCTGTACCTGGCATTGATCCTCTGCCCTGAGCACCTGCTGCCAGCTCCCCCCTGGCAGAGCTCCTTTTCCAAATCATCACAGAATCACTGAGGTTGGAAAAGATCTCCAAGATCATCAAGTCCAACCTTTGCCTAGTCCCCATTTTGTTACCAGCCAGAGCACTGAGAGCCACATTCAGAAAGGTTAGGCAATTTATTCAGGTGGCACTTAGCAAACGCGTTGGATTATTTGGTGCTGCAAGGACGATTTAAAAACTCCCAAGAATAACATCTTTAGGGCTCCTGCTGGCCTTGAGGGACTCTGCTGGCAAGGCAGGTGGTGGAGGTGAAAGCTGGGAGTGAGCAGTGCCCAGCTGCTCTGGAGCTCTCCATTGTGCTGAGGTCCCTTTGCTGGTGTCTGTCAGGTCCCTGCAGTTATCAAAGGTTCAGTTCAGCCAGCAGCTGTCCCAGGAATTATTGTGGACTCTCAGTGTCCATGATTCTTGCCTCCAGAGGATGTTTGTAGGTGATGCTGTCTGTACCTGGCATTGATCCTCTGCCCTGAGCACTTGCTGCCAGCTCCCCCCTGGCAGAGCTCCTTTTCCAAATCATCACAGAATCACTGAGGTTGGAAAAGATCTCCAAGATCACCAAGTCCAACCTTTGACTGATCCCCACCTTGTCACCAGCCCAGAGCACTGAGAGCCACATCCGGACCTTCCTTGGACACCTCCAGGGATGGGGCTTCACCACCAACGGTTTGGGTTAGGAGGTCCATAAAGATCACCCTGTCCTACCACAATGCAGGGACACCTTCCACCATTCCACATTGCTCCAAGCCCTGTCCAAGCTGATCTTAAACACTTGCAGGGATGGGACAGCCACATCTTCTCTGGACACCCTGTGCCAGGGCCTCCCCACCTTCAAAGGGAACAATTTCTTCCTAGGCAGTCCTGAGGAGCACTTTGATGTGGTGAGACTCTGCCCCTTGGAGCCCTGCACAGCTATTGCACCCAACGGGGGCATTCATTCAGCAGCAGCACCTGGGCTGAGGAAGGTTGGAGAGGTTTTGCTCAGGTGGGAACACTCCTGAGCCCAAGACCTGCATGAATCCCCTGGCTCTGCATTTGGGAATGATTCTGGTTCTGGAAAGCTGCTCTTGTGCTGCTAACTCTCAACTGCCTGGCTCTAGTGTTTACAGAAATTGAAAGGATAAAGCCCCAGAAATCCACCAGATTCACTTCAAAGCTGAGGCTCCATGAGAACACCTCAATCCTTTTCTCTCCAAAGGGAAAGCAGTGGGTGCCCCTGTCTGGAGTGTATGGAAATGATCCAACTTGCCAATGTGTGAACAATCTAAACATAAAACTTCTCTGAGGAGAAACTAAACCAGGGGTCTCATCCAAAGGGAAGGCTCAGAGCTGTCCTGTGGCAAGAGCAAGTGGATGGGGCACCCCAAGGATGAGCAGTGGCTGCTGCCAGGGCAAGAAAACAGAATTATTCCCAAATAGCTACTCTGTCACCTTGATTTTTTTAAGATTTTCTAAGCCTTCTGATGTTTACATTCTTGTAACAAACTTTCTCACACACTTTCTGTAAATAATTTATTGTTTTGTATTCTTTTATGGAGGAGGAGAAATTTGATGGACTGTTGGTTTGTCCAGTGCAATTGGAGAGGTGGCACTGTCACCCTCCAACCCATTGTCACTTTTGGAAATCTATAAATGTTGGAGTCAGAAAATAGACTTCCCTTTTTCCACCTTGAGAACAGCAATGTGTGCTGGTGCTGTTTTGAGTGCTATAGTGACAACTGCTCTGTGTGTTTCTGCTGGGTAGCACAGGATTGGAGTTGTGCTGGTATAGCCATGATATTTTCTGAAAAATCCCTTTGCTAAGGATTTTTTCTCCTGAGAAGCTGAGAGAGCTCAAGAACAAAATGTAAACAATGATTATCTGCTGCTGTGGAATGCAACAGGTGCATCTGGGATTGGTCTCATGTGGTTGTTTCTAATTAATGGCCAATCACAGTCAGCTGGCTCCGACTGTCTGGTCAGTCACAAGATTTATTACCATTCCATTTCTTTATATTCCTTGTTAGCTTTCTGATGAAATCCTTTCTTCTATTCTTTTAGTATAGTTTTAATATAACATAAATAATAAAATAATAAATCAGCCTTCTGAAACATGGAGTCAGATCCTCATCTCTTCCCTCATCCTCAGACCCCTGTGAACACGGTCACATGCTGGCACTGGGAAAGTGACTTTGTGACGTTCTGGAGTAGAGGTCAAAAGCTCAGGGAGCGAGTGGCACCACAGGGCAGCCCTGGTGGCTCTGGGCATGCCAGGCTCTGCTGCAGAGGGAGGGGATGGATGTGCTGCTCCACGCTGGAGCAGGGGCAGCTCTCACTGCATCTGCTCGTGTTCACACGTTGGGAGCCTTGGTGTAGGATTGAAAGAGGCTGGAGGAGCTCAGCCACTGCACTGGTGGGAGCAGCAGTGCTTTAAATAGAGTCTGAGCGGGACTCAGCACTCCCATCGTGTCTGGGTGCAATTCAAAGACTTGCAGTACCTTGGTTGCCCTTCTCTCACTTTGTTTGGCTGATGTAGGCGTATTTTTGTTTTTACTCGCTTCTCTGTCCTATATTGTCCCTTTTCTTTCCAGTAATGTTGACTGCTCCATCTGCTTATTTATCAGCCCCAGTTCGAACGCGAATTTCAATTAGCAATCTGCTTTGTTTAGTTTTGTTTTAAACAAGGCATTGAGAGCTCCAACAAAGCTTTAATACATAAAGCTACTTGTAATGCAGCTGTTTAAGCTCTTCCATCATATCCATGAACAAAATGAGTTCTACTGCTATCAAGATTCATCTGATGAATTAGGTTTAATCCTCCTCTACTGTAGCAGATGGAAGGCACTTCAACAAAGACAGAAAGATTTCAAATGACTGAGATGGAAAATGGTCTTTGCTCAGGTGTTCCAGAGCCATAAAAGAAACTCAAACCTCACGTAGTAAGAAATAATTCATCCAGCAAGCAGAAAAGCAGTCCCTGGATTTCTGCACTCATTCCTCCTGATCCTGATGCTTCTCTTTTGGGTCTGAGGTCACAAGTTATGGGTGTTGAGGCAGGGCTACCTGTGCAGGAGCATCCTAGATGGGAATGTGATTCTCTGCATCTCACCTATGCAGGTTTGCAGTACCGTGTGCCTGCGGCCCTGCCAGCTTCTTAAGCATCAGATCTGGACTACCAGGATCCCTCACAGTAAAGGCTTCTCTGTCCTGGTTGTGTTTGCTAAATGAGGAATTAATTGCTGGGAGTTTGAGGTGGAATCCAAACCCAACGTAACAGAGTGGTTTGGGTTGGAAGGGACCTTACAGATCATCCCATTCCATCCCGCCGCTGCCATGGGCAGGGACACCTTCCACTATTGCAGGTGCTCCCAGCCCTGTCCAGCCTGGCCTTGGGCACTGCCAGGGATCCAGGGGCAGCCACAGCTGCTCTGGGCACCCTGTGCCAGGGCCTGCCCACCCTCACTCAATTCTTAAGAACAATTTCTTTCTAAGATCTAATCTAAATTTCTCCTTTTTAAAAACGGCTCCCCCAATCATAGATTCCTTCAACACCCTGTCAGTAGCAAATGTGTCTGAATTCCGTTTAGGTGTGATTAAAACAAAGCCTGTGCACCACAACTCAGCAGTTACCGTGCCCAGCACTCTGAGGTAACAACAATCCCACACCTGGCACGCCGGGCAATGGAAAAACATCCCCGCGGCTCAGGTAACGCTTCGTGCGCCGGGCCAGCCTGTTCTCGGCTGTAAACCGATCCCTGCCCGGTGTCCTCTGCCGCGTGTCCTCCACCCCGAGCGCGCTCGCCATGCTGGGATGGAGGGAAGCTGCGGGAGCTCCGGGATGGACGCGATCCATCCCGGGAGGGCTGAGGACGGGTGCCAGGACTTTCCCAGCTCCCAGCTGCGCTGAGCCGCGGGCAGGGCAGAGCAGAGCTCGGCGCGTTGATGAGCGCGGATGAGCGGGCGCGCTAATTGCGGGTCCCGCGGGGGCGGGCGCTGGGGCGGGGCGGGGGGGTCCGGTCCCGCCGCCGGGGCCGCTCTGTATAACCGGTCTCCCGGCAACGGCGGCCGCGTCACTTCCTGGGGAGCCGCGGGCGAGCGCACGGCCAGGTGGAGCGGCGGGGCCGGCCGGTGTCGGTGCTGCCCGGGGGGCTGCGCTGCTGCCCCGCCCGGTTCTGCCTCCGCCCGCTTCGGGCGCGCTCCTGCCCGGCGCGCCGCGCTCCGGCCGCTCCATCCCCCGGTGCGCTTTTGGTGCCGCGGCGATGAGCGCGGAGCTGGACGGCGTGTCCGTGCACTCCTCCTCCTCCTCGTCGGGCTCGCTGGGCTCGGCGCCGGGGCCGGCTCCGCGGCCGCTCTCGGCGAACGTGCGGCGGCTGCACCAGGCGCTCACGGCGCTGCTGAGCGAGGCGGAGCGGGAGCGCTTCATCCTCTGCCTCAACGCCTACCACGGCCGCCGCAACGTCTGCGACCTGGTGCGCTCCCTGCGCGCCCTCCTCGACGGGCCCCGGCGGCGGCAGCTGCTGCCGCTGCTGCGCCTCGTCCTGCCGCGCTCCGACCAGCTCCTCTTCGACCAGTACACGGCCGAGGGGCCGTACCTGCCGCCGCCCGGCCGCCCCCCGCCGCCCCCCGCCCCGCCGCCGGTGCTCCCGGGCGAGCTGCGCCAGGTGACGCTGCGCCGGAGCAAAGCCCACGAGGGTCTGGGCTTCAGCATCCGCGGCGGCGCCGAGCACGGCGTGGGGATCTATGTGTCGCTGGTGGAACCCGGCTCTCTGGCCGAGCGGGAGGGGCTGCGAGTCGGCGATCAGATCCTAGGGGTCAACGGCAAGTCCCTGGACAGGGTGACCCACGCCGAGGCGGTCAAGGTAAGGCGGCTCACAGCGGCTCCGGGGGTGTTTTCTCTCCATCCCGCCTTGTCCCGAGCTCCGCTGCGCGCCCCGTCCCGCTCTGCCTCTCCGGTGCCTGTCGGTGTCCCCCCGCTCGTCCCTTCCCTCCCTAGGTTTTATCCCCGTCCCTCCGCATCCCTCCCCGGCTCCATCCCCATCGGCCGGTGTGTCCGGAGCCCCCGGTGCCGCTCCCCGGGACGCGGCGCTCGGAGCCCGCCGCCCTCGGCGGAGCGGAGCCGCTCCGGGTTTGCATCGTGCGGGACCCGCCGTGTTCGGAGCGCGGCCGGAAAGTTTGCGGTGGCGATAGCGGTGTCACCCACGGCAGGGACCGGGCACGGCAGGCTCGTCCTGCGCTTTTGTCGCGCCTCTGAAACGCGGCGGTGCCTGCTCGTGGCTCGCCTGCAGCCTGGGATGCTCGTGGAAGCTGGAAATCTGCGTGAGACGGGTTTTGAGGGACGTACTCCAGCCGCTCTAGTGGGTTTCTCCTCGCAAAGATGGGGAAACTGAGGCACGGAGAAGCAGAGCAGACCCCCCCAAAGGCTGCCCGAGGCAGGAGCAGATCCCCGATTCCCCTTTGAATGTTCCAGGGGGAGAAGGGGAACAGTTACACAACTGAACTGAGGGCTCCCGCTCTCCCAGCACAGCTCCCCGTGCCCCGGCGACCTGTTGTAGCCCGAAACAGCATGGGGGCTATCGATAAAAGCTTTCATGTGGGGGGAGAACTCCATAAACTGTGGGATTTTCGCCTGAAACGCGGGGTTCTGAGGCAAATCCAAGTCTGAGTGTCCCAAACCGTTCCCAGAGCCGAGCTCGTGGCTGGTGGGCTCCGCTCGGAATGTTCCCGAGGCACAAACCTATCGAGCTGCAGAATCGACTTTTGGAGCTGCAATTTGTAGGCAGCGTATGGAGAGCTGGGGTCTGGCGTGACAAGGCTGTTCTCCAGCTGTTTGTGCTTTAATTTTTCCATAATAAGCTAAAGTGGTTCTGTTGGGAGCCTGTTCCATGTGGAGCCTTCCTCTGACAGCACATTAATCTTGCTCAGCTTTGAACACTTCCCTGCCGACCTGTGTGTTCCCTACCCCGGCTTTAAATCAGTGCCCTGGGCAAGGGCACGACTTCCAGGCTGGAAATGACTCCCTGGTAATCCTGACAGAACATGAAAGGTTTGTAGGAATTGCTTTCCTCTTGTTCCTAATGATAGGACAACAGCAGGGTGAGCTTTCAGCTGTCAGTCTGCAATTTTGTGGCTTGGAGATTGCAACCCCCACGTATTTTGGTTATAGCATTGGGATGGAGAGGAACCAGGTGTCAGGAATGCTCTACTCCATGACTTCATCTCCAATTCATCCCACTCTGCTGGGTAATTCACATCACTTTCTGTTTGTTCTCTAATATAATGTAATTGATGCCTTTTAGACATTATTAATTTTGAGTGAAACTAAGTGCTTCCTGCACAGAAATAATTCCTGGAGGACGTGGCTTGCCAAGAGCTATATTTTGTTAATATGATCCTGATAGGAAAAAGCAGCTTAGAAATTGTCTCCTTGTGAACTGAACTTCTTTCAACAACAAATTCATCACTTTCCCTGTGTGCTGACACCTTCCTGAGCTCCTGGGTTCTTTCCACATCTGGGAAGGGTTTTGATGACCCACGTCGTGGTGGTGGAAACATTTTGCTTGGGAAGAGTGGCAGAGTGATTTACAGTACAGCTCTAATAAATCCTTGGGCGACCCTAAAATGAACCGAGTGTTAATTTGCCATCAGATGCTGCATTTGGGAGGGGGAAATGAGGAGATTGCCTTCAGTGATGCTCAAGGGCAGCATTTGAAGGTTGTAGGTACAAATTTGAAGGTTTGAGGTACTCAGCCCGATGTTTTGGGTGTCATGCAGAGTGGCAGAGCTGCAGGGACAAGAGGTGGTGATGAGTGGATTTGTTTTGTGCTCGGCTTCCCCTTGAAACCTGGGAGCTGGGGTTCAGGTGGGTGCACTGACAGCTCTGCAAGGGCTCTCCTCAGGCAGAGCCAACCTCGCTGTGTCCTGCCCTCCTCACTGGTGGCTCTTGATCTGCCCTGCAGTGGGGCAGTGTTGGATGGCCAAAATCGGCTCCCTTGCTCAGAGCTTGGTGCTCATAACCCCAGGATTGGGGATCTGACCCCTTTCTTGGCTGCCCACTTAAGAGTTGGACTCGATGATCCTTGTGATGCCTTCCAACTCAGAGTATTCTGTGACAAACCAGAGCTGGCTTGGTCCTGGCATTCGTGCACACGCTGTAACGGAGACAGAGAAAGCTGAGGAGAGAGACTTGGTAACCAAAAGCCCCTGGCTGTGTGGCTGATCTCTCAGACACTCTGCGCTCCAGAGGAGGGGCTGTGCGAGCTCCCTGGGGCACACCGTGTCCGATCGGAGCTCAGCTCGGTCCCTGCGATGCTCCAGCTCCTCTTTCCCCCTGTCCTGCAGCCAGCAGCTGTCTGACCGGGGAGCCCTGCTGTCCATCACAGGCACGGCGTGCTGGGCTGACAGGAGCTGTCAGAGCTCGTTCCTGGGGCCGGGGCAGGCTCGGGAAGGCTCCGGGCTGAGCGTGACCAACTCCCCGAGCCGCGGATGCTCGGGGTGCCCGGCTGGGGCTGTGCCAGCTGCTCGGGCAGAGCAGGGAATAAATGCAATGTCTGCAATCGTTTGTGCAGCCTCGGATGAGCCTTCCCACGGCAGCCACTGCGTTCCTTTATCAGTCGTGGTGGCTCTGTTGCCTTTCTGTGCGTTTCTGGAGCCCCAGCTGCTTTTATCCCTCCTGTCCAGGAGGAGAGAGGCTCTGCTGTGGGGTAGTGTCACTGTCTGTTGGGAGGGATGAAAGTTTGACAAGAAAGTCTCACAGATACGGATGCTTAGCAGAAAGATTTTTAAATGTAGAGTCTGATGAAGGAATAGAGATGGAAGCAAGTTTTGATATAGAAGAAAAGAATTGCTGAGCCAGTCTCACTGGATAACCAAGGAGGCAAAGGGTGTGTTAGTTAGAAGGGGTTTTTATGGCTTAGAGCAAAGGATAAACCCACCCCAAACAAGATGTTTTTACCAAGCAGAAAGAGAGCACAGGCAAACAAGCCTGCCAATGTGGCAAGTAGAAAAAAGGTCTCAGAACTTTCCACTGCAAGAAAACTGAAAAACAACTTCTAGCCTAAACTGTAATGTACTGACTTTTAGTGATTGGAGAATGGTAACATGAATATGGTAATTACAGTAGTTATGATGGGCTACAGATAATAGTTAAGGTATAGATTGGTTCTGCTGTATGAAGATGCTCAGCAAAGAAAAGTCTATAATGCATTGTAACCAAACCCAAAGGGTCTCCAGGCCTGCCTGCAGCTGGAGCTGACAGCTGTGGGCACAGCTCTGTCACCCACTACCCGGGGCTGCTGTAACCTCCTGGATGGAATAAACTGCATTTTGTATACAATAAACTGCATTTTGGAGAGCCCCTGGAGTCCCACATCTCTCGTTTGGGCTCTTAGAGCTGTCGAGGTGGTCACAACACAAAGCAGAGACCACAAGCAGCCTCAGATGGCAACTCTTTATTATCGAGCATGGCTAACCTTTTATACAGTTTCTAATTGTTTATACTTCTACCTTGACTATAAAAGGTAGAATAATAAATCAACATAACCCCATTGGTGAAAAGTTACAGTGACTTCAGCTAACTTTCTAAAAATACTTTGTCCTGTGGCAGTGTTTGCAGGGTACCCAGGAAGAGGGAAGAGATGAGGATCTGACTCCGTGTTTCAGAAGGCTGATTTATTATTTTATGATATATATTACATTAAAACTATACTAAAATAATAGAAGAAAGGATTTCATCAGAAGGCCAGCTAAGAATAGAAAAAGAATGATAACAAAGGTTTGTGACTGACTGAGACAGCTGACTGTGATTGGCCATTAATTAGAAACATCCACATGAGACCAATCCCAGATGCAACTGTTGCATTCCACAGCAGCAGATAATCAATGTTTACATTTTGTTCCTGAGGCCTTTCAGCTTCTCAGGAGAAAAAATCCTAAGGAAAGGATTTTCCATAAAAGATGTCTGTGACATTGCCCAGCTGCAAAGTTCTCTTCTTATCTTTCTTCAATTCCTCACTTCTCTTGGACTCCTTGGTTACAGCCTTGGAGTGAGCTCCTTATCAGCTTCTTCTTGCTTCTCAGCATCTTCTCCCTCCTTTAGCCAACAGGCCTGCTGTTAGCCCCTTCCACAGGGTAGCAGCAATTTCTGTTCACTCCTGGAATTTTCAGGCATCGCTCAGTGATGCACCCGAAGTGAATCAAGATGAGAGCTGCCACAACACCTGGCTAAGGGACCCGTGTGATGTCCCAGCCCAGAACTCACTGACTGCTGTTTGCAGATGTTTCCAGCGTCAATGAGATAAAAAGTGGCATTCTGCCTTCAAGCACAAGATTACCTCAGCACTCAAATCAATTCCCTTAATGACCAGCTCCTTAACCTTTACGTGAGCACGGGAGTTTTATGCCTTGTCTGCTCAGAGCTCGGCTGTGCCATCCAAATCCAAATTAAATGACTCCATTACAATTACAGCTCCATCATTGCAGCATTCATGAGTGCACTTTAGCAAAAGATCACCAGCATTTGAATTATGGGGTAAGTGGAGAAGTTATTGTTGTCTGCCATATTTTTAGAGCTGGCTTGGTTTTTATCAGCCTTGCTCTTTAGGATATTATGTCTACACACTATATATATATTTATTTTACTATTTATGGTGTATATGCTGCTGGATTTGAGCATATACTGCTATATTTTAGCAGTACTGCTGAAAGTTTGTATTGATAAGCTGTCATATTTTATCCAGAGAACTTGATAAAATCAAGGTGTTTGTGGCTTTAGACCATCAAAATTTCACCCAGGGAGGTGTTTCCCCAGTGCTCTGGGGTTGGCATTAAATTCTTACTCCTTTCTCTCCCACCCTTTACCTTTCTTGCTTTGCTGTAGGTTTTTTATGTCCTTTGAATAAAAAGACATTTAGGGAGGGAAGGGACAAGAGGAAGTGGAAAAATTCCTGATTTAGGATTTGGCTTAAAGAGCTGCACTGGTCCCACCACTGGCCCAGCTATTCCTGGCAGATGTGGATCAGCTTGAGTGAAATCCCCAAAACTTCACTAATTTGGATGTGCTGAGCTGGGGGAGTTTGCTTCTTTGGTGTTGGTGTAAATCTGTGATGGCTTTGCCAAAGTCACTGGGCTGGAATTGAGTTTATTCTGGAGGAACTGGAGTAGTTCAGGTGCCCTGGCTTGGGTTTTTTATCTGTGAGAGAGGCTGGAGGGGCTGGGGAAGGCTTGGGATGAGGCTGACAAGGCACAGGGCTCTGGGATGTGGCACTGCCAGCCTGTCCTGGTCCCTGTGAGGGAAGGGGATTGCATCAGGGGGTACCACCCCACACCCCAGCCTGGGATGGAGGGAATCTCATCCCCAGCCTCCACCATCTCTGCTCCAGCAGAGCTCTTCACTCTCTCCATCCCTTCCATCTCCTGCTCTGATGGAAGTGCCAAGTGGGCATTTAAAAATAATTAAGAGATTAAAATTCCTTCTATGTCCCGTTACTGGCAAACAAGGTGATCTCTTCAGAAATTTCAGTATTTCATAAGAAAGGACTCCAGGTGTGGGATTGCCGAAAGACCTCTGAGAAATGACAGCAGAGATGTGCAGCCCCGAGCCTCAAACATATTTAGAGCCATTTTTCTTTCCAGCCAGCTTCCCATGAAGCAAATTTCACGCCACTGTTTCTTGTGATGCCAAATTAATTGATCACCACGATCTGACACTGCTGATTTAATCACCCCAGCACTGGGGGCTCAGAGCACTGAGTGCAGCTTGGTTTGGTTGGGTTTGACCCTTCCAAGTGCTTGGAGCTGTGGCTGATCAGCCAGAGCAGAGCTGGGATGGCTGAGGGATGCAGGCAATGCACTGAACCCTGATTCTGTGAAGGTTTCAGCCCAGTTCCTCTGATCCCTGATTCTGTGAAGATTTCAGCCTTTGGTCCCTGATTCTGTGAGGATTTCAGCCCTGTTCCTTTGATCCATGATTGTGTGAAGATTTCAGCCCTGTTCCTTTGATTCTGTGAGGATTTCAGCCCTGTTCCTCTGATCCCTGATTCTGTGAAGATTTCAGCCTTTGGTCCCTGATTCTGTGAGGATTTCAGCCCTGTTCCTTTGATTCTCTGAAGATTTCAGCCCTGTTCCTTTGATCCCTGATTCTGTGAGGATTTCAGCCCTGTTCCTTTGATTCTCTGAAGATTTCAGCCCTGTTCCTTTGATCCCTGATTCTGTGAGGATTTCAGCCCTGTTCCTTTAACTGCTGCGTGCTTATCGAAGCTGTGTGTTTTTAGAAGGCACTAAAGAAAGAGGTTTGAAACTTCTCCCTTTCCCCAGGGATCTGAGGGAGCTGGTGTATGGAAAAGGAGGATGTGACTAGCATCCACCTCAATAATTAGAGTGGTAATCCCTTCCTGCATTTGCTTAGAAACAAAACCCCCAAAACTGCACCAAAAAAGCACTCACAGCTTGAAAGGCAGGTGCTGTGTGATGCCAGGAGCTGCTGCTCTGCCCTTCTGTCCTGCAAACACTTTCCAGTCAGCTCCTGTGCTCAGCTGGACTCAAGGGAGTGGGTGGGAAGTGTAAAGACTGGGAAAAAGGAGGAGGGAAAATGGTCACTCTGGAGCTTGGAGGCATCTGCATTTAAAATGACTTTTAAAGCTCCTTGAGGAGGAGGGCTGATGGCAGTGGAAGGGCTGCTCTGGTTCCAGGGCAGATCTGGAGCTGTGGTTTGAGCCCTGGAGCTCACCTGGAGCTCCAGATGAGTTCCTGGTGTGACTTGGGCTGGGGTGAAGCTGCACACCCAGCCAGGGCTGTGGGAACGTGGGTTTGGCTGCTCCACCTGGCTTTGGAGTTGGTTGTATTTGCTGCTCTGCCACTGGTTTCCCTCGGTGGACAAGTTCCTTAGTCATCTGTTTCCCTTCATTTCACCAGCAAATCACAATCAGCCCTAATGAAATCAAATGATTTTATAGTGATGCAAAAGATTGGAATGAGGGCCTTAATCTCTCCTCTCCTCATAATGCAGGGATGATAGGACTTGGCACCAGCACTGGCTTGTTCATCAGGGTTAGCATTGTCAGGGCATCCTGGAGTTCTTGCAGCATCTCTGTTATTTAGTGGGCTCCTTGTAAATAAACAGTTTTGGCTCAGCAGAGAAGTTGATAAGATAACCTGGAGGATAAAAGCTTATTTCCTTCTAGTGGCCGTTGGAAGAAAACAAAAGCGTCAGAACTGGTGAATTAAAATATCCTTTACCCAGCTCCCCTGTCCTCAGGGATGAGGATGGATTTTCTTGACACTTTCCTCAATGCCACGGAGAATTATTCAGCTCTAAATGCCCTCACTTAGAGTGACAAAGCACCTGCTGTGTGATTTACCTTGGGTTCTTTGGACTGGATGCTCTGAGTTCTCCCTGCCAGGAGCACCAGGTGCTGGGTGAGGACAGGTATAGCAGAGCCCTGGGGGAGCTCTGGTCATGCAGGTGCCCCAGAAAATGCCCCGGAGCCCCTGGGGCTGGGAGAGGCTGGAGGGGGCTCTGCTCTGTGCAGGCTCTGCCTGGATGCCCTCGGTGCTTCACGCACTGTTGGGGAAGATGAAACAGGAAAGCCTTATAAATCTGAGTGCCTGGTAAAAGATTTTGAGAATATAGAAACTATAAGTCAGATTGAAATGAAAGCAAGCTTTGAGATCCCTCAGTTACTGAACAACTGGAAAACAATGGTGTGGCCAGCTGAAGGTGATCCCCTTTTGATGGAACAACACCCTCTGCTTGCAGACAGGCTCAAGGGTCAGAGCAGACCCTACAGCTTGGCAGAAGGGGCCCAAAGAGGAGTTTTTAGGGTTTAAAATGTAACACAGGATGGTAACGTAATGATTCTTATAGGCTGTATGTAAATGCTATAGGATTTGTATCTTGTACTGGATTGGTTAGTGAGAATCAGAATATTCAACACAGAAGATGATTTATTGTATTGTAACGGGAACCTCGCTCTCTTACCCTTTTATTCTCTTACTCTTTTTACTCTCTTACCCTTTTACTCTCTTTCCCTCTCACCCTCTCTCCCCTCTCTTCTCTCGGGCCTGCTCTGAGCTGTGTTTGGCAGCTCCCAGCAGGGCCCTGCACCCAGGCCCTTTGCAATAAACCCCAAGTTCCAGACCTGGCTCCAGAGATCTCTCGTCTCCGTCCATCCCCACCGTCCTACCCCTGATGCTCCTACAATCCAGCATCTTCCTCACTTCCCCACATTGATTCTTCCAAAGTTTTCCACCCAGCCATTAACCCTGTTTAGACAGTGTGGCTTTTTCTGATGGCATTATCATTTTTAGCCAATATGATGCTTCACATCACTCCTTCCAGCATTGCTTGGATTGGAGCAGAGAGAGAAGACCCGAGGAAGCAGGAGGCAGTGCTTCAATCTGCATCTCCATTATGCCTCTCCCTGCCCTGAAAGCACCCAAACAGCTTTGGGTTTGCTTTGTTTCCACAATTATGTGGAACTCTCTGCTGTTTTTAGAACCGTCCTGAGCTTCCCTGAGGGCTGCACTGGGCAGGGAGCAGCGTGGAGAGGTGGGAGGTTGCAGGGTGGGGATGGGGATGTGTCAGCCCTTGGAGGGCTTGGGGAGAAGGTGCTGGAGCTTAGATTTCACTTGACCTTTGCCGTGAAAGGGACATGGGCTTCCCGATGCCTTGGGGCTAAATGTGTGCAATCACCATAATTATACATCGATTTGCATTGATTTGCATAAGTGCCTCTACTTGAAAGCCCAACTGCTGTCCTTTGCCTTGGGAGAGGGGGAGAGGTTGGACTGTGCCTCCTGCAGCTCCTGTTTGTCCTCCTGCAGGGAGGCTGTGTCACCCCTGTGGCATCCCTGGTGTCACCCCTGGTGTCACCCCTGTGTCCCCTGGACCCTGGCACCGTTGCTGTCCCTCCATCTGTGCTTCCCTCAGCCTCCTCCTGTGTCCTGCTCTCCCCTCCTGTCTCTGGGTCACCTTTTCCTCGTTCCACTTCTCCCTTTTCCTCCCAGCTCAGAGCCTCCCAGGCTCTCTGTTCCTCTGCTCACATCCAGCTCCCTGTGCTTTTTCAGGCAACACAGGGCTGGGATAGACTTAAAATCATGGAATCCCAGACTGGTTTGGGTTGGAGGGAACTTAAAGCTCATCCAGATCCATAGGCAGGGACACTTTCCACTGTCCCAGGCTGCTCCAAGCCCTGTCCAGCCTGGCCTTGGGCATTCCAGGGATCCAGGGGCAGCCACAGCTGCTCTGGGCAGCTTGTTCCAAAATCCCTCTCTGCACTCTGGGGCAGGGACAGTCTCTCCTTGCTTCACCTGGCAAATTTGGCCTTACCCAGGTGTGCAGTGGGAGCTGCAATAGCCTTTTATCCATCCTGCCTGCAGCTGACCCCTGGAGCAAACATTTTGGGAGCCGAAAATCCTGTGCCTGCTGTCCTGTCTCGGCAGAGGAGTCTTTCAGCTGATGTGGCTCAATCATGTAAAATGTCCTGCTCCCCTCCCCAGCAGCCACAGGGAGCTCCTTCATTCCCCCTGACAGCATCATTGTTTTGCCCAGTCCATCTGATCCCACAAGCTTAAAAACCCCCCTGAGTCCAGCAGGAACGCCCTGGAATGGAGCAGGAAAGAGCGGCTGGACAAACTTCTGCCATCGCTGCTGCACGGAGCCGGAACGCGCTGTAAAAGCTCCCCCTGCCTCCCTCCTGTGGAACTGATGCCTTGGGAGAGCTGAGCCAGAACAGAGGCTGGACAGAGCTAAAGAATAAAGCAGGGATTTATTGAAATATTTCAATGGATGCACCTTGGGCAGCACCAGAGCCCAGCCAGGGCTGCACCCAAGATGAACCAAAATGGCCCCAAAATGCACGGCCGGGCACGGGGTCTGTCCCTGTGATCAGTTCTGCTCCATTTGCACCTTGCAGTTCATTGTCCCATTCCAGCTTTAGCCCAGGCAGTCCCACCCTGCTTGTTTTTCTCTCTCCAGCCCACGGTGTTTGTGCTCTGGGGCTGAGATTTGGGTCATTTGTCCTTGGTGCCCAGCTGGAGCAGGAATTGTTTTGTCTCCCTGCTCTGTGCACAGAGCTCACCATCCCCTGATATGAACCCAGACCCACACACTAAAGCAGCACAGAATGTGAAAAATAGAAAAGCTGAAACCTGAGGCATCAGTATCTCAGCATTTCTTTCCTTTTGCAGCTTTATTTCTAAACCTGTGCCTTACTTTTTGGGGTGTCATGCTGTCAAATTCCTGGTAATAACTTCCACACTGACCTTTGGAGCTCACCAGCAGAGCAATGCCCATTATTCCATAGCTGTGGTATTTTAGGGGTCCCCCATGGCAGGAAGGAAATGATTAATCTCACTCCATGTTCTTAGAAGGTTAATTTATTATGTTATTATATTATATTAAAGAATGCTATACTAAAACTATACTGAAGAATAGAGAAAGGATACAGACAGAAGGCTTAACAAGATACTAATGAAAAACTCATGACTCTCCAGAGCTCTGACACAGCCTGACTGTGAATGGTCATTAAGTCAAAACAATTCACATGTTGGATAAACAATCTCCAAACCACATTCCAAAGCAGCAAAACACAGGAGAAGCAAATCAGATAATATTGTTTTCATTTTTCTCTGAGGCTTCTCAGCTTCCCAGGGGAAGAAATCCTGGCAAAGGGATTTTTCCAGAAAATATAACAGTGCCACATAGCCATTTTTTCATGCCCATTATCCCATGCCAAACCATCTCCAGGAGGCTGTTCCTGCTGGAGGAAAAGCAGCTGGAGGCTGTGCTGAGGAGGAGGATGGCTCATGGTTAATGCTCCCAGTATCCAACTGGGGTCTTCCCACTCTGGGCTGCTCCTTTACTGGGGAAGGTGAAGGGAGGGGGCTGTCCCTGCCCCAGGCTGCCAGGAGCATCCTGGTGATTCATTGCTGTTCCTTTCTGGCAGCTGTGCTCCTTCTGGGGGGATTTTTGGAGGTGTTTTTACCTCTCAGGGCTGTTGGGAAGTGGGGAATGGTGAAGATGGGAGTGGAAAGCCCTCGTTGATGTGAGACCTGCAGGGTCTGGAGCCATCTCTATAAAACCTCTTGATATAAAACCTATGAAACCACCTGAAGGGTGGCAGCTGCCCCTCTGGATCCCAGGAAAGAACATGATGTACTGGGAGCTGTTTGGGTTTTATGGGGTTTTTTGAAGGTAATTGTGGCACATGAGATGTCTGTTTCCTATTTTGATCATTTTAAACGATCTCCTTCCCTGTCAGAGGGCTTGATAATTAAATGGAGCGTTGTTAGGGGATCAGTGGCCTCATGGAATCAATCTGCCCCTCTCTCTGGCACTTGCTGCTTCTGCTGACATTTCTGGGCAGTCGGTGACTGTTTCCCTGCTGAAGGTTTTGGCACTAATTCCCAGATACACATCAGTGATTTCTGTAAGCTGGCAGGTGAGCTTGCACACTGTGCTGCCAGCCCTAAACCTCCCACCCCGTGGTCCTCAAACACAGCAGAGACTGGGCAAAGCCAAATCTTATCTGAGGCTGCAAATCCCTGCAGTGGCTTGAGAAAGGAGATGGAGATGCAGCCTGCACTGCCTGATTCTGCACAGAGCATTGAGGAGGTGGAATTTCTTCAATCTTAATGTTATTTCTTATTTCTTATCACCTTCTGGGTGAGGTTCAGTGTGCCCCTCATGTCCCAAAAACCTCACAGGGTGAGTTCTCCTGTGGCTTTGGGGGTGTCTCTGCACTCAGTGCACACGGGACAATTTGTGTGTCTGGGAGGAAAAAGTTTTCCCTTGTAGAATTCCCACCCAGAGCCTGTCCCTTGTGATGTTCCCCTGGGCTGGGCACTGCTGGGGCCACCTCAAATCCTCTGTCCTGTTCTGGGCCCTTCAGAGGAAGAACTGGAGCAATTCCAGGGAAGAGAATGGAGCTGGGGAAGGGTCTGGAGCGCCAGGAGAGGCTGAGGGAGGTGGGAAGGGTCTGGAGCGCCAGGAGAGGCTGAGGGAGGTGGGAAGGGGCTCAGCCTGGAGCAAAGGAGGCTCAGGGGGCCCTTGTGGCTCTGCACAGCTCCTGACAGGAGGGGACAGCTGGGGAACAGGGACAGGAGGAGGGGAACGGCCTCAGGAGAGGCTCAGGTTGGACATCAGCAGGAATTTCCCCATGGAAAGGGTGATTAAACATCAAATGGGGCTGCCCAGGGAGGTTTGGAGTGCCCATCCCTGGAGGTGTTCAGGGAAGGACTGGACATGGCACAGGGATCCCCTTCCCTCCCTTCCCCAGAGAATCCATCGTGGCAGGGAGGAGAAGGAGCAGAGGAAACCTCGGGGTTTGCACCACACAGGAGGGACTGGGGCACAAGAGCAGGGATTGGGCACAGGAGAGGTGTGGGATCTCAGCGCCTCAGGACTGAGGTGCAGAGTCACCGGGACCACCCTTGGGGGGCTCGGGAGTCCTGGAATGTTGCCAGAAGTGTCTGGTGGCTGGACTTTGATCCTGCACGGGAGATGACACCTGTATGAGGATGGGGGGATTTCACTGGGGTGAATGGTGAAGGGATAGGTTAATTAGAGTGTAAAACACAGAGTTTAGGATTTCTGTACAGGGGGGTCTAAAGAAGTAAGATGGAGGAATTGGGGCGTGTCCTGTTCTTCTTCTTCTTCTTCTTCTTGGCCTCCATCTTCTGTGGTGATGTTGGCACTTTGGGATTGGTTATTACTAAAAGTGCACTGGTTAATAAGGGCAAAAGGTATTGGGGAAAATTGATAAATATTGTATACGTAATTTTAAGTATAAAGATATGTGACCGCCCCGGGGGCTCTCAGTGTGCTCACGGCTGGCTGCTGTGCAGACTCTGTCGGGCCAAGAGAAAATCTTTTAGATAAACAATTAATAAACACCGAGACCGAGAAAAGATCTGAAGCCTCTCCTCGTCCTTTGGAGCGCGGGCTGCCCAAGGCCACCCGGGGCCTTTCCAGGTCACCTAAACAGCCGAGAAACCAACAGAGAGGGGACTGAGCACAGGAGGAGGGCACAGGAAAAGGGACAGGGCATAGGAGAAAGCACAAAGCACAGGAGGAGCATCAGGCACAGGAGAAGGGATCAGGCCCAGGCTGGCTCCACCCTGGAGTGTCACAGCTGCCCCAGGGACAGGGCAGGGGTGGCTGCTGAAGCCTGGCAGAGCCATTTAGCCTGAGCCAAATGTCACCCCCTGGCAGGGCAGGCACAGCAGCAGAGCTGCTCTCTGGCGGCACAGGGAAATTAGCAGGGATGAGAGGCCAGAGATTTACACGGGGATTGTTATGTCCCCCTGCAGCTGCCTTCACAGGGCGACCAGGAGCAGGGATCTGGGCTCAGGGAGATGTTTTATGCATGAAGGTGACAGCAGTGAGCCCGAGGGGAGGGGAGCAGCTGCACAGAGCCAGGGCTCCATCCAAGGGGGGCACAGAGTGAACAGAGCTGGGAGAGCCAGCAGGACACTGCTGGTGACAGTGTCTGCCAGAGAGGCAGTGCTGCAGCAGGCTGGGGACACTCTGCAGAGTCCTTGGTACACTTACTGAAGTCCTCCCCTCAGTAAGTGTATAAAGGGATCCCTTGCCCTGGTAGCTCTGTGTAGGTGAGAAGGGTCCCTGCCACCCCCAGCTCACTGATTTCTGTGGAGTTCAGCCCCTCCTGAGCCTGGCTTTGGCTCAGGAAGCTGCTCTGTGCCCTGAAGCCTGGCACAGCCATGGTGCCCATGGGAGAGGGGAACCCTGGAACGGGCAGAGGGCTCAGAACCTGCCCCACCATCCCAGAGAGACCTGGGCAGGAGGGAGCATGGGGAGCAGCGCAGCTGAGTGCCCAGGGAGGGAGCAGATCCCTACCTGAGGGCCTGGGGAGCTGCAGGAGCAGGGGCTGGAGCTGGGGAGCAGTGTTGCAGACATCTTTTCATTAAAAATCCTTTCTTAGGATTTTTCTTCCTGAGAAGCTGGGAGGCCTCAGGAACAAAATGTAAACAATGATTATCTGCTGCTGTGGAATGCAACAGGTGCATCTGGGATTGGTCTCATGTGGCTGTTTCTAATTAATGGCCAATCACAGTCCAGTTAGCTTGAACACTCTGTTCGAGATACAAACCTTTATTATTCATTCCATTCTATTCTTAGCTAGCCTTCTGAGATGAAACTTTTCCTTCTATTCTTTTTAGTATAGTTTTAATGTCATATATATCATAAAATAATAAATCAAGCCTTCTGTAACATGGAGTCAACATTCTCATCTCTTCCCTCACCTGAAAACCCCTGTGACCACCATCACAGAGCAGCCAGGGGGGCGAATGCTCTGTGGGTGTCCCCACTGGTTTGGCAGTCCTTGTGGCACATGGTGACCTTGGGGCATGTGACAGGTCTGCAGCCAGCTTTGCTGTGTGGGATGGAGATGCTGAGCTGGGCTCTGAGCTGGAGTCTCTGTGCTCTGGCAGGGAGGAGCAGCAGTGCTGCCAGCTCAGGCCTGGGATGCAGCCAGCCCTAATCCTGACCATTTACCCTTTCCTGAGGAGCTGCTGCTTTTAGTCCTTCCCAGGCACAAGCTTTGCTCAGCAGGGACAGCAGAGCTTGCAGGGCAGCTCATCAAAATGATGTTTCTGAGAGCAGATCTGCAGTGCTGGTGTCCCTGAGGCCTCTGGAGGGATCAGCTGTCCCCAGGGAGAACTCCTCTGAGCTAATTGAAGTTTCTGTGTCAGCTCCTCACAGTGGAAGCTGGAGGGGCAGAGCAGCTAATCACCTCCTGTGGCCCCCAAGGCCATCTCTGTGCATGCTGGTTTAAGTGTGAGGATGTGTTGAGTAATTATTCCTTCATTAATTGACTGCTTGTGCTGGGGCAGGCAGCTGGTAACTCAGTGGCTGAATTTCTGGGAGTGCTGTGCATGTTCCCTGCAGGCACCAGGAGCTTCTCCAGGCTGGGGCTGAGCTGAGCCTTTGCCCACACTGGTTTTGTCTGCTGCCAGCACAGTCACCGAGAAGGCTCCAGGGAGACCTTGGAGCATTTTCCAGTGCCTAAAGGGGCTCCTGCATTAGGGGAAGGTGAAGTGAGGGGGCTGGAGAGGACTTGGGACAAGGGTGAGTGCTGCTCTGCTCCAGCACTGCCCCCTGTCCTGCTCTGACTCCTCTCCAGAGCTGCTCAGTCCCAGGTTCAGCCCATCCTGGCCATGGCTCTGCCTGCCTCACCTCCCCACTCTGCTCTTTTCTGGCTGATGAGAAAGCTTTTCTCCGTGTTTTCTCAGCAGCAGCTTTGCCTTCACTGTGTTACAGTGAGGAAAGAACAAAAAAAAATCCCAGCTTTTTATGCAGGAGAAACATCCTGATGAAGGGATTTTTTAGAAGATATCATGGTGACACATTAACCCCTTATCATTGGCTTGACACAGCTGGACTGGGATTGGCCATTCATTAAAAACAATTCACATGGAACCAAAGAACTTCTATTTATTAGAAGATATTTTTTAGAAGATACCATGGTGACACATGTCCCAGACACTAATGACTGGGATTGGTCATTAATTAAAAACAATTCACATGGAATCAATCAAAGATGCCCCTGTTGGGAAGCAACCTCCAGACCACAATCCAAGCAATCAAATAATTATTGTTTACATTTTTTTTCTGAGGCTTCTCAGGAGAAAGATCCTGGTGAAGGGATTTTTCAGAAAATATCATGATGACACATTAACTCCTTGTCCTTGGCTTGACACAGCTAGACTGGGATTGGTCATTCATTAAAAACAATTCACTTGAACCAGTCAAACATTCACCTGTTGGTAAGCAAACTCCAGACCACAATCCAAGCAATCAAATAATAATAAAATAATAACCTCCAGACCACAATCCAAGCAATCAAATAATATAAAATAATAACCTCCAGACCACAATCCAAGCAATCAAATAGTTATTGTTTACATTTCTTTTCTGAGGCTTCTCAGGAGAGAAGTCCTGGGGAAGGGATTTGTCAAAAATATCATGGTGACACTTTAGCTCCTTGTCCTTGGCTTGACACATCTGGACTGGGATTGGCCATTAATTAAAAACAATTCACATGAAACCAAGGATGCACCTGTTGGGAAGCAACCTCCAGACCACAATCCAAGCAATCAAATAATTATTGTTTACATTTCTTTTCTGAGGCTTGTCAGGAGAGAAATCCTGGGGAAGGGATTTGTCAGGAAATATGATGGTGACACACTAACCCCTTGTCCTTGGCTTGACACAGCTGGATTGGGATTGTCCATTAATTAAAAGCAATTCACATGAAACCAAGGATGCCCCTGTTGGGAAGCAACCTCCAGAGCACGTTTCAAGCAATCAGATAATTATTGTTTACATTTCTTTTCTGAGGCTTCTTAGCTTCTCAGGAGAACCATCCCGGTGAGGGGATTTTTCAGAAGGTACTGTGGTGGCACACTAACCCCTTGTCCTTGGCTTGCCTTGCAGGTGCTGAAGGGCTGCAAGAAGCTGAACCTGTCGGTGCACTCGGTGGGGCGCATCCCCGGGGGCTATGTCACCAACCACATCTACACGTGGGTGGACCCGCAGGGCCGCAGCGTGTCCCCCCCCTCGGGGCTGCCCCACCACCAGCACAGCTCCCTGCGCAGGGACAGCGAGAAGAGGAGCCACCTGCAGCTGCTGCAGGAGGGGGATGAGAAGAAGGTGAGCAAAGGGGGGGTCACACACAGCCCTGGGGGGCTCCTCCCATGCAGCCGCCAGCTCTCTTTGTCCCCCTGTATTGTAAATCAAAGGTGGCACTGATTAAGGGGTCTTGGGAGCTTTTCGGTTCTCTGTGACTCTGAGATTGTTAAAAGTCTCTTTTCCCAGCCTGAGCACTTGAAGAATGAGCTGGAACTCTTTTCTCCATCTCAAGGTTGTTTTTGTTCCTTATCTATAAAAATTTTCTCCTGTCCTGCTGAGGTCCATCCAGCAGGACAGTTCCAGGCACTCTGCCTGCCCCCAGGGCAGTGTTATGTCTTTATACTAAAAACTACATGTACAATGTTTACAATTACTTCCCAATACCCATCACCTATGTTAGACAGTGAGCTTCTACTCTAAACCAATCCAAAAGTGCCACCATCACAGCAGAAGATGGAGGCCAAGAAGAAGAAGGAGAAAGGCTGGACACACCATGTTCCCTCCATCTTGCCCCCTGAACCCCCATACCAAAATCCCCAAAATCTACTTTTCCATTCTGTGATAACTTCACTAATATTCTACTTAAACTGTTGTGGCTTGCTGATCTTCCTATAAGGTTGGTAATTTGCTCCACGGGTCATAATCAAACCCACAGGTGTTTTGGGCTCTGTGCCAGGGTCTCTGAGCCCCCTGGCAGGGGTGTTGGCCATCCTGGACAGCCAGAGGGATGTTCTGGGTTCCCACAAAGGGGAGAGAGAATGATGCATCTGACTCCATGGATATCAGAAGGCTAATTAATCACTTTATTATACTGTACTATGTACATTGTATCTAAACTGAATCTGCCCTGCACTCACCCTTGCTCACAGCTGCTCACCCTGCTCTCATCATCTCTGAATCTCCCATGACTGTCCCATGACAGTCCTGACACACACACCTGGCCCTGACAGGCCAAGGGAACCAAACATCCTCATTGTGGGTAAACAATCTCCATATTGCATTCTGCTTTGGCACAACACAGGCACAGCAAGCAAGATAAGAATTGCGTTTTCCTTCTTCTCTGCTTGTCTCACAGCTTCTCTCTGTTCAGAGGCCATGTGAATACCACACCCTTGGGATTGTCACCTGTGTCATCCTGCACTGGGCTGGCTCTCCTGTGTCACAGAATCACAGAATAATGAGGTTGGAAGAGACCTCCAAGATCATTGAGTCCAACCTATGACCTAACACCTCAACCAGACTATAGTACCAAGAGCCATGTCCAGTCTTTTTTTAAACACATCTGTGACAGTGTTCACAGGGGTTCTTGGATGAGGGAAGAGACGAGCATCTGACTCCATGTTTCAGAAGGCTTGATTTATTATTTTATCATATATATTATATTAAAACGATACTAAAAGAATAGAAGAAAGGATTTCATCAGAAGGCTAGCTAAGAATAGAAAAAGAATACAATGATAACAAAGGCTTGTGTCTAGGCCAGAGAGTCCGAACCAGCTGACTGTGATTGGCCATTAATTAGAAACAACCCCATGAGACCAATCTCAGATGCACCTGTTGCATTCCACAGCAGCAGATAATCAATGTTTACATTTTGTTGGCCTCCCAGCTTCTCAGGAGGAAAAATCTTAAGGAAAGGATTTTTCATAAAAGATGTCTGTGACAGGGAATGGCTTCTGTAGTGACACCAGGGCAGTGTGGCCAGTGCTGGGCTCTGACAGAATGAAACCATCAGCACATGGAATTTCCAGCCCTGCTCCCTGGCTGGGAGCTGCCCTCCTTTAGCAGCCCTTGGTGTAAGGGAAGCCAGCACAGGCTGCAATATTTGATCTCAGGGATTTGATGTCTCCTCTCCCTCACACTTCCCAGGGCCAGCCAGGCCTGCAGAGCTGTCGCTGCAGAGTCACAGTGCTCAGGTGCCCATGGAGGGAGGGACAGACGGACAGAGGGACAGACGGACAGGGAACCACATCCTATACAAGCAGGACGTGCTGTTTCCACCACATGGAATATGTTTCTAATAATGTTCCCTCATTGCCCCCATGGAATATCAGGAGTCAGCACTGCCTTCCCAGAGACACAGAATTGCTTGAAGCCTTGGTTATTTCTATCCTTTTATCCTGATATCACTCTGTCTGTGCCCAAAATGTCCTCAGCTCCTGCAAGGCTCTGTGACCTTCCCATCTCAGCCAGAGGGGCAGAAAAATCTAATCCAGGGTGAGGCAGTTTGCTGATGAAATATTCATGTGGGCCGCAAGGGAGAAGGGCCTATTATTTTTATTTTAAGGAGAGGAGGAAAGCAGGTTCTGCTGGCTCTGTCCCCACCCCTGCCACCCAGTGTCACCTTGGCAGAGCAGCAGCAGCTCTGGGGGGTTGTTTCTGTGCACATCCCTCCTTCAGTCCTGGCTGGGTGTGGGTGTGAAAGGCTCAGACACCTGGAGCTGGGGGTCCCCTGCCTGTGGGGTACCAGTTGTGGTTTTTCTGAGGCAGGATTGAAGGCACTTGAGACAAGAATTCATGTAGGGACTCAGGTGTTTATTCTTTCTTATCAGTAAAACAGTCTCACTGCTGTGAGTTTGCAATAGTGCAGAGCTCTGGGACCTAGAGATCCTTGTTTGCCATGGCTATGCTGTGTGGGACAGGTGCTGGATTTCCCAAATTTAGCATTTTCCTGTTGTGATTGGTGAGTTCATGTCTCATCAGAGCCCTGTGCCCCCAGGGGGAGTCTCCAGTGGTCAGGAAGTGTGAAAGGAAGGGTTTGCAATAGTGAAATGCTGCTGGAGCCAGGCCAGACAGAGCAGCAGGTGACAGCCCCAGCCCACCCCAGGATGTCACAGCCTGCTGAAAAGCTGGGAACTGCTTCCCATGCTCACCCTCTGCTCCAGAGCACTCGGATTTTTATTGCCTGCCCAGGCTTAGAGTCCTCTGGATTTGTCACAGCAGCAGCAAGAGCCATTTGTGCTGTGAATTGTCATTGATGGACTTGCGGGATTGACAGCTTATTTCATTAAAAGCACTTTGGAAAGCCTCAGATAGTGAGAACTCAGAGGTGCTGCTGAGCTGGAGGAAGATGAAGTGTGCAGAGCACTCTGGCAGTGCTGGGAGTTCTCTGAGAAGCACCATTCCATCAGCTGAATTGGTGCCTTAATGTGCTTATTGCCAGGGGAGCTGCTTATTCCTGCAAGCTTTTGGTGCAGCAGAAGAAAGAAAACATAATAAAGGGAGTGAGAACATCTCCTCAGCTTCAGGCACTTCTGGAGCCAAAAGTAGCAGTAATTATTATTAAAAAAAATAAAATATCAGTGACAATAATGTGTGGTTTGAATGTTTGAGACACTGCTGGTGCCTAGTTGAGCATGAAGGATAAGAGATGCAGGAGAGGGAAGGAAGGGTTTCTCTCTATTAGTCTGTAATGACATTTGCAGTGGGAATGAGCCAGCTCCCCACGTCTCTCACTGTTTGCTTGCTCTGACCTTGCTGGGTTTGGTTTTGTTTACAGCTTGAGGGATATCCAGGCTGGTGGGGGGCTGGTTGAGTTGTGTGAGACTGGAATGTGGGATGGGAGCTGCGATGGTGTTCACAGGGGTCTGAGGATGAGGGAAGAGATGAGGATCGGACTCCATGTTTCAGAAGGCTTATTTATTATTTTATGATATATATTACATTTAAACTATACTAAAAAAATAGAATAAGAGGTTTCATCAGAAGGCTAGATAAGAATAGAATAGCAAAGAAGGAATGATAACAAAGGTTTGTGGCTCAGCCAAAGAGTCCAAGGTAGCTGACTGTGATTGGCCATTAATTACAAACAACCACATGAGACCAATCACAGATGCACCTGTTGCATTCCACAGCAGCAGATAATCAATGTTTACATTTTGTTCCTGAGGCCTCCCAGCTTCTCAGGAGGAAAAATCCTAAGGAAAGGATTTTTCATAAAAGATGTCTGCAACAGGGAGCCACTAGTGCAGAGCATCCTGGGGATTAAAGGCAGGGAATGGTTTGGGTTGGAAAGTTCCTTTCAATCCCATCTAATCCAGCCCCTGCAGTGAGAAGGGGCATCTTCAGCTTCATCAGCTTGTCCTGAGCCACATCCAGCCTGCCCTTCCATGTTTCCAGGAGTCTTCCTCTGCCTCAGGCATTCTGTAGGCCTAACCCAGCAGATTTACCCAAAAAATCCATTTGTGTCACAGCCCAGCCCACCCTGAGGGCAGCACTTCCACCTCTTGGTTATTTCAGGCACTTGTGATGCCTTGTGCAGTCTGCCCTAGAGCAGAGACTGGACAGAGTAGGAGAATAAAGCAGGGATTTATGAAAAGCATCTCCTCCATGGATCCACCTTGGGCAGCACAGGAGCCCAGCCAGGGCTGCACCCAAGATGAACCAAAATGGCCCCAAAATGCACGGCTGGGCACGGGGTCTGTCACTGTGATCAGTTCTGCTCCATTTGCACCTTGCAGTTCATTGTCCCATTCCAGCTTTAGCCCAGGCAGTCCCATCCTGCTTGTTTTTCTCTCTCCAGCCCACGGTGTTTGTGCTCTTGGGCTGAGATTTGGATCATTTGTCCTTGGTGCCCAGCTGGAGCAGGAATTGTTTTGTCTCCCTGCTCTGTGCACAGAGCTCACCATCCCCTGATATGAAGCCAGACCCACACACTAAAGCAGCACAGAATGTGAAAAATAGAAAAGCTAAACCTGAGGCATCACTTTAAGCAGAAGCAGCACCCAAAATTGATGTTGGTGTTTACCAAGCCCTGCCCTGTGGGGAGGCAGTGCTGGGCTCAGCAGGAGATGGAGCTGGGATGGGCACAGGACCTGGTTTGGTCACTGCCCCTGTGCTGGACATTGGGTGACAGCCCAAGTCCTGGTGTGGCTCATTATAGAGCAAGAGTTCTATTATCATTACATTGCAAGGGTTCCATGTTGCTAGAGTTTCATACCTCCTTAATATTTCTTGTAGGCAGCTCCTCAAGGCACTGACTCTTCCTTATCCTCACAGCAGCCAACTGACTCCAGTGCCCCTCAACCAACCCACCCACTCTTTTATAACACTCTTCTTCTTACTGGCTGCAGCTGTGGCCTGTTAACATCAGGCCTGCTCCTAATCCTTAATAATTGGCTCAGCTGCAACTCTTTAGGGGGTAAGATTACTTTCTAGACTTCCTTTATTTACTTATGTTCTATCCCCTACACTAGGGATGTGCCCTGGGCACAGGGTGACAGTGGCACAGCTCTGGTGGCCCTGGCACCCCTGGGTGCCCTCAGGACTCAGTTGAAGGCTGTGAGGCAGCCCTGCCTCCCCACCCTCGCTGTGTGCACAATGTCTAGACACAAACTGTGGGGTTTCCTTGGGAAGCAGGAGGAGGATGAGCCCTGCCAGCCTCCCCAGGCGTTGTTTGTGTTGTGTGGCAGCAGCAATGGCCTGGAAATTGCTGCCAGCATGGCTGGAACCTCCTCAGCCACCCAGCTGTGCGCTGAGCCTTACTGGGGCAGGCTAATTCCTGCCTGAAAGGCCTTTTTCTAATGGCAAATTGGAATCTGTCAACAGGTAATTCCATAAAGCCAGACAGCAGCAATCCTGTGCAGAATCAGCTCAGAGCAAGTCCCTCACTGATGATGGCATTTTTATTTCCCCCCCTCCCCTTCATTTCCTGCTACAGGAGATGGCAGATGTTTCAGCCTTGAAACAGAAATTAAAAATGTGACCTTGGACTTCCTAATGGTTCTGTGTGATGCACACAGGAGGTGCCTGGGGCTGTGGATGGCACAGGGAAGGAGGTGGGCACCGGGTAGTGATGTGCTGTGCAATGCCTGGCAGAGGGTGGGGATGGCCTTGCCTCAGTGTTACTGTGCCTTCAGGACCTAAAGGGGCTCCAGGAGAGCTGAGAGGGACTGGGGACAAGGCATGGAATGACAGGGCACAGGCAATGGCTTTAAGCTGAAGGATGATGGGATACTGGGGAGAAATCCTTCCCTGTGAGGGTGGGCAGGCCCTGGCACAGGGTGCCCAGAGCAGCTGTGGCTGCCCCTGGATCCCTGGCAGTGCCCAAGGCCAGGCTGGACAGGGCTGGGAGCAGCCTGGGACAGGGGGAGGTGTCCCTGCCATGGCAGGGGTGGCACTGGATGGGACTTAAGGTTCTTTCCAACCCATTATTTTATCTGGGATGTCCTCAGTTTCCCCCACAGAACAGCTGCCTGTGTTTGCTGCCTGGTTTAGGATGGTGTCAGGACAGTCTGGTTTTAGGAGCTCAGGGTGATCTCAGCTCTCCCTGAGGGAGCTTCAGCCAGGGGGGAGAGTGGAAGCATAAAGTGGAAATGGCACCAAGATGCCCTCTCTGGGCCAAGCCTTGGCACTGGAGTGTTAATCACAGAGGTGCCAGCCTGAGGGGAAGAGCCCAGGCACAGGGGCTTGGCCTAGGCAATGCTGTGCTGAGGCTCCCAGAGGGACCCTGGATCACCACTGGGAACAACTGGGAACATCAGCCTGGTCTCAGGTTAAGCTCCCTCCTTGGGCACAGCTGGGCTCGTGCTTCAGTGTTGTGACCGTGTTCACAGGGGTTTTCGGATGAGGGAAGAGATGAGGATCTGACTCCATGTTTCTGAAGGCTTGATTGATTATTTTATGATATATATTACATTAAAACTATACTAAAAGAGTAGAAGAAAAGGTTTCATCAGAAGGCTAGCTAAGCTAAGAATAGGAAAGAATGATAACAAAGGCTTGTGGCTGGGCTCTCTGCCTGAGCCAGCTGACTGTGATTGGCCATTAATTAGAAACAACCACATGAGACCAATCCCAGATGCACCTGTTGCATTCCACAGCAGCAGATAATCATTGTTTACATTTTGTTCCTGAGGCCTCCCAGCTTCTCAGGAGGAAAAATCCTAAGGAAAGGATTTTTCATAAAAGATGTCTGTGACAGTGTCACCCCAGAGCTGTGTGTGGGCAGTGGGGCCAGGCTGGCAGGAGGGTGACAATGGGACAGCCAGCAGGCAGGGCCACCCCTCCTGTCACCACCCCAACTGTGCCATCACTGCAGACCCTTGGAAAGGAGAGTGCAAATTGTCCCCTGTGGTCCCCAAGCCCTTGGCATGGAGTGGCTCAGCCTTTGCTTCATCCTGGCAATCAGCCTATCCTGTGATCCCTTAGGATTCTAGCTATACAAATACATTCCATACATTTGTAACCCTGCAGTTCTTTAGTGTGTAACTCCAAACTCCACAATCAGTGTGAGGTGCTGCTTTCCCATTCTGGGCAGACACAACAATTCCTCTCCAGACCTGGAAATCAAGGACACCTCACTGCCTCAGGCCCCAGAGATGGAATCAAAAGTGAGTTTTGGGGAGCAAACTTGGGGTGAATGACTTCATTACCTGAAGCTGTAATTGGCAGATTAACCCCCAATAATGGCCCAAACTTATAAAAGTGTGAAAAACCTGTGAAACCATCATCCATTTTGGGTGTAGCCCCTGGGGGGGGGGGGGGGGGGGGGGTTTGTCTGCCCTAAATGTACCTGAAGGCTTTTCAATAAATAGAAATGCTTTTTATTGCCTTAATTCTGTCTGGCCTCTGGTTTTAGGTAGCCCCAAAGGCCTCACCTTCCCTCCCCAGGCTGAGCCCAGCTCTCTCCCTTCCCCAGCCATTCCCAAAATCTGCAGTGAGTCCCTGAGCTGGCTGCTCCCTGCTCTGCCCTCTGTTCCTGGCAGTTCCTGCTGCAGCTATTAGCTGATTAAGAGATGCAGTTAAGCCCTGAGCAGCCCAGCTTTCTGGGCTGCCAGCAGGTTTGCACACACAGCTTGGGATTTTTGGTTTTTGTGGCTCCAGGATTTCTGTATCCATGCCTTTCAGGCCTCTGGAAGTGCAGGTTTGCACACAGAGCTTGGGTTTGCACACACAGCTCAGGTTTTCTGGTTTTTGTGGCTCCAAGATTTCTGTATCTGTGCCTTTCCTGCCTTTGGAAGCCCAGGTTTGCACACACAGCTCGGGTTTGCTGGGTTTTGTGGATCCAGGGTTTCTGTATCTGTGCTTTTCCTGCCTCTGAAAATGCACAGGTTTGCACACACAGCTCAGGTTTTCTGGTTTTTGTGGCTCCAAGATTTCTGTATCTGTGCCTTTCCTGCCTTTGGAAGCCCAGGTTTGCACACACAGCTCGGGTTTGCTGGGTTTTGTGGATCCAGGGTTTCTGTATCTGTGCTTTTCCTGGCCTCTGAAAATGCACAGGTTTGCACACACAGCTCAGGTTTTCTGGTTTTTGTGGCTCCAGGATTTCTGTTTCTGGCTCAAATATTTCTGTTTCCTTGCTTTTTCTGCCTCTGGAAGCACAGGTTTGCACACACAGCTCAGGTCTGCTGGTTTTTGTGGCTCCAGGATTTCTGTATCCGTGCCTTTCCTGCCTCTAGAAGTGCAGGTTTTCACACACATCCTGGATTTGCTGGTTTTGTGGCTCCAATATTTCTGTTTCCTTGCCTTTCCTGCCTCTTGAAGCACAGGTTTGCACACACAGCTTGGATTTTGTGGTTTCTGTGGCTCCAGGATTTCTGTATCCGTGCCTTTCCTGCCTCTAGAAGTGCAGGTTTTCACACACATCCTGGATTTGCTGGTTTTGTGGCTCCAAGATTTCTGTTTGGGGCTCCAATATTTCTGTTTCCTTGCCTTTCCTGCCTCTTGAAGCACAGGTTTGCACACACAGCTTGCATTTGCTGGTTTCTGTGGCTCCAGGATTTCTGTATCCATGCTTTTCCTGCCTCTGGAAGCACAGGTTTGCTCACTGCAGGGCAAACCATCCTCTGACACCCCTTGCAGGTGTTTATATGGATTGGTGGCATCCTCTTTCAGTCCTCTCTTCTCCCACAGGCTCCTCATCAGAAAGTCCCTCTCACCTGATGCCTTCACATTTTAGCCTTTATATTTTTCAAGCCCTGTTCTGCATTAGTGTATGATTCTAAACTCCATATAAAGTGTTAATTAATGATCTCACATTTTGGCCAGGCCAAACAGAGCAGCTCACGTGGCAGCACCCGAGGAGCAGAGGCACAGGGTGTATCTCTTACTCCATCTGATGCTCTCCCAAGGTGGGGGAGCAGCTTCTCAGCTTACCAGGATAGTGTTGAAGGGAAATGGAAATGTCAGCCTGCAGAGCTGCCCCTTCTGGAGCTACCCCCAGCACACAGAAATGTCATTCAGGGACTTCCAGGTGGAATTTTGCCATTCCCAGTCTGTTCTGGTGTGATCTGGGATTCCAGGCATCTTGCTGCATTTCCATAACTTGTATTTTTTCCCATGCTGGGGGATTTTTTGAGAGGCACAGTCACAGGGGGGTGAAAAACTTACAGCAGGGAAATCCTAAATTTCCCTGTAACAGCACTTCAGTAAAGTTGAATCTTTTCCTAATTTTCAAAAACACTCAAACAAGTGTTCTGTGGTTCAGAGCAAGGTTTCCCTGCGAGGAAAAAACCAAAAGTGCCCTTGGAAGTGACAGGCAGCTGCTCCTTTGGGTGGGTTCAGTGCCCAGCTCATCTCCCCAGCCTGGAGCATGAAGGTCTCTGTAATTCCTTTATAATCTTTCCATGCTAAAATTGTTTCCAGCATTTTCTGCCCTTTAAAGCAGGGGAAAAAAGCCTCAGGGAACATCAGGTTTTTCAGAGAAGGATGCTGGTACAGGTAGTTGATGTTTTACAGTTCTTATTCCAGCTTTGCATCCATTTCTCTAAATCCAGAATTTGGAGCCTTAGGTGGATTTATGTCCTGCTGCTGATTTCTGTGTTTCTGTCACCGAGACAGAAAATGGGTTTTCAATTCCAGCCACTCTAAGGCTGGCCTGAATTCCCTCTGTGATGCTGTGTCCTCTAGAAAGATGGATTAATTACCGGCTTGAAGCTGGGAATTATTTTTCCATCCAGGTAAATGTTCAAGATTTTGGTTTGACTGCAGTAAAAGGGTTTAAATATAAAAGCCCTTCACAAACAGCTTGTTTCTGGCTGTTTCTATCAGTGTGAAACACATTTTGGCTTTTCTCATTTGTTTTTATTCCTGCTGTCTGCTTTTATTCAGAAGTGACTCAAAACTTGGGAGCAGAGCAAAAAAATAACCCTGGAGTTATTCATTTTGTAAGTGTCGTGCAGAGAGGGAACAAAGGCCAATTTAAATGGAGAGTCCTCGAGGGGGCTGAGCACAGGATTGCTCTGCCCTTCAAATCCCCACCTGAACACCCAGATCTTGTCAGGCCCTGTGAGGAGGAGAGGGTGGATGAAGGCAGATGGAAGCTGGGTTTGTAAATCAGCATTTGGTGGGGAGAACATCTGCCCAGGTGCTGCTGGCAGGTTGTGGGAGGTATGAAGGGGCTGCTGCAGGATGTGCTGGATCTATGGAAGGGTTGTTAATTGGAGATAATCAGGCACATGATTATCCCTGTGGGGTTTGTCCTGTGGGGAGAGCCTGGAATGGCCCTGCACAGTCAGCTCTGCCCAGGGAATGGCAAAGGGCTGGAGCTGGGACATTCCAGGCTGGGTGGAGGGGGATTGTGGCATTCACATTCTCTGAAAAAATCCCTTCACCCAGGGTTCTTCTCCTGGGAAGCTGAGCAGCCTCAGAGAAAAGGAAAACAATTCTTATCTCATTTGTTTCTCCTGTGTTGTGCTCATGTGGAATGTGTTTGGAGATTGTTTACCCACAGGTGATTGTTCCATTGGATTCTGCTGGGAGTTGTTTTCACTCTTTGGCCAATCAAGGCCAAGCTGTGTCGGGACTCTGGAGAGAGTCACGAGTTTTTCATTAGTATCTTGTTAAACCTTCTGTCTGTATCCTTCCTCCATTCTTTAGTATAGTTTTAGTATAGCATTCTTTAATATAATATAGAACATAAAATAACAAATTAGCCTTCTAAGAACATGGAGTCAGATTCATCATTTCCTCCCTTTGTCCGGGGGACCCTGAAAATTCTTATCTCATTTGCTTCTCCTGTGCTGTGCTCATGTGGAATGTGTTTGGAGATTGTTCACCCACAGGTGATTGTTCCATTGGATTCTGCTGGGAGTTGTTTTCACTCTTTGGCCAATCAAGGCCAAGCTGTGTCAGGGCTCTGGAGACAGTCACGAGTTTGGGTTTTTGGGGTCTTCAGGGTCCTTGTGATGATCATGAGGCAAATGAAGGGAACTTTGGACTGTCTCTTACAACCTCTAAGAGGAGAGAGTGGAAAACTGCTGTGAAGCAGCTGATTTGCTGGCCTTTAATAAGTACTTTTTATTGTCTTTATCTGCTCTAGCCTCTGTTCAAGGTAGCCATTCCAACACATCACACCTCCCTGGGTTGGGGGGGGAAGAGTTTCCATTAAAGATCCTGGCTGACAATCCACCCCACGTGCTCCCCCTGCGTGATGTAGCTGAACCTCTCAGCCCCCAGAGCTTTTCTTCCTGTTTCCCAGTGCCTCCTCAGTCCCACAGGAGCTGCTGTCCAGCCCAGCTCTGTGGCTGTGTCCCACCCCTGCTTTGGACACCACATCAATGTCTGTCCCTGTTCCCTGCAGGTGAACCTGGTCCTGAACGAAGGGAAGTCCCTGGGCCTCATGATCCGAGGAGGGGCAGAATATTCCCTGGGCATCTACATCACAGGTGTGGACAAGGGCTCCGAGGCAGAGAGCACTGGCTTGAAGGTGAGAGTGATCCCAGAGGGGGTGGCAGGTGACCAGGAACGTGTCCAGGTGAGGTTGGGATGTCTCCAGAAAGGGAGACCCCACCTCATCCCTGGGCAGCTGTTCCAGGGCTCTGCCACACTCAGGGAAAGAATTCCTTCCTCATGTTGATGTGGAACTTGTTGTGTTTTAATTTATTGCTCCTCATCCTGTCACTGAAAAGGTGTCACAGACAAATTTTTATGAAAAATCCTTTCCTTAGGAATTTTTCCTCCTGAGAAGCTGAAAGGCCTCAGGAACAAAATGTAAACATTGATTATCTGCTGCTGTGGAATGCAACAGGGGCATCTGGGATTGGTCTCATGGGGTTGTTTCTAATTAATGGCCAATCACAGTCAGCTGGCTCGGACAGAGAGTCTGAGACAGCTGCCTTTGTTATTCATTCTTTCCTATTCTATAGAAAGCTAGCCTTCAGATGAAACCTTTTCTTCTATTCTTTTAGTATAATTTTAATGTAATATATATCATAAAATAATAAATCAGCCTTCTAAAACATGGAGTCAGATCCTCATCTCTTCCCTCAACATAAGACCCCCATGAACACGGTCACAAAAAGCCTCTGGCAGCATCCTCTGACACCCCTTGCAGGTGTTTATATGGATTGGTGGGGTCCCCTCTCAGTCCTCTCTTCTCCCACAGGCTCCTCATCAGAAAGTCCCTCTCACCTGATGCCTTCAGATTTTACCCTTTATATTTTTCACACCCTGTCCTGCATTAGTGCATAACTCTAAACTCCATATAAAGTGTTAATTAATTGTCTCCACATTTTGCTCAGACACAACAATTCCTCCAGGCCTGAAGCTCAAGGACGCCTCACTGCCTCAGGCCCCAAAAATACAAATAAAAGTGTTTTCCTTGGTGGTTTTTCTGTTCCCTGGGTTTGCTGTACAGGGAAAATCTCTGCTTTTATTCCTTTTGCATAAAGGAATGCAAAAGGAATAAAATTATTCCCCTGGCAGTGAGCTCAGCAGAGGAGATGTCACAGGGACAGTCCCAAGAGCAGAATTCCTGTCTGAATCCTTCCATGCCTGTTGTAACACCACCAAATAACCACACTCAGCACCCAGAGCAGTTCCAGTTCCCTGCCCTGTCCCCCCAGGTCCTGCCACTGCTGTTTGCACACCTGAGCCTTTGCTGGTTGATTCTGGAGATCCCCCCTCATTGCTCTGCTCTCCAAGCAGTGATTTGTGTGTCCAGCAGGCTCGTGCTGTGCTGGATGCCAGCCTTGGTGTGATTTCAGATGCTCACAGCTGCTTCCCCCCCTGATTTGTGTATGCTACAGGCTGTAAATTCAGTGCTGCCTGGGGGTTTGGAGGTAAAAAAAGGCTTTTTATGTCCTGCTGTTAGACATGGTGGGGTATAGATTGCTGCTTCAGGTGGTGGTGGAAGGGATGTGATGCCACAAGGAAGCAAGAACTGGTGGATAAATGTGATTTCCAGGTAATTTGTTGCTCTCTGAAATGGAAATATTGTGGGATTGCTCAGTGTGTGCTCAACACAGCCTGGCTGGGTGGATGGATAGGAAGGTTCCTGCTGGCTTCCCAGGAGTGGATCCTTCTGTGGGCTTTGCTGTTTTCACTGAGTTTGTTACCAGAATTGAGCTGATTCTGAGGTGATGTTTAGATGAGAGAAAAGGCAGAAATCCTTCCCTGGCAGGGTGGGCAGGCCCTGGATCCCTGGCAGTGCCCAAGGCCAGGCTGTATGGGGGTTGGAACAGCCTGGCACAGTGGGAGGTGTCCCTGCCATGGCAGGAATGGCACTGGATGGGCTTTAAGCTCCCTTTTAACCCAAACCAATCTGTAATGTTGTCAAACATTTCATTTTTACCTCCTTGTATCTATTGCACCAAATCAGAATTTCAGACGCTTTAAATAATAACAAAAATAAATAATTAATGTTTTACACTCCCCTTAAATTTTGATGGAAGGACAAACAAAAACTACTGAAAGTCAGACAAAACTAAGGAACTTTCTCTGAGGCCTAGAAACTTTTCCCAGCTCCAGGAACAAGGACCAAGACCCTGAGATGAGGGTCCCAGAGGAGCTGGTGCTGGTTCAGGCGCTGCTGTCCTGCTCCCTCAGCAGGCAGAACTGCAGCCAAACTCAGTCAATAACTCAATATTCATGGGCTTGCCCTTGGCCTCCTCGATGTTTATTCATTCATGAAACTTCTGCCAGTGTGTTCTTGGGGCATGGTTGAGAATCTGCTGCCTCCAAGGAAGTTCTGAGAGTGGAGAAGTGGGGGTTAGAGGAGGAGGGGGGTGAGTCAGCCTTGTTTGCTTTCAGCCTCTGTCCTTCCTGCCTCCTTCCTGCTGTCCCCAGAGGTGCTGGCACGAGCTGAGCTCCTGATGCTGTTCCTGGCCCTGCTGGCCCTCATTTCTTCCTTGCTCATTTTTCCTGCTGCTGTGTTTTGTCAGGATTGGGGTTCTTTTTTGTCCTTAAGCCATTTTTGTTTGCTCTCCTTGACCTTTAGATCAGAAATAGCAGATTCCAGGGAGCTTGCTCTGAGCAAACAACTCAGTATTGAGTTCCCAGAACGAGGGCTGGGGGCAAAATCATGATCCATATTTATCCAGATATGAGAGGAGAGGGAAAGGGAGACTCTAAATAGGAAGAGCTGAATGATTTTACCTCAGCACTGGCTGTCATAGAACAAAGAGTAATTTAGGCTGAGGATATCCAAGATCATCGTGTCCAACCATTCCTCCAGCACTGCAAGGCCAGCACTGCCCCATGTTCCACATTCACATGGCTTTTAAATCTTTTAAGGGATGGGGACTTTGGAGTCCTTTCAACCCTTTTGGTGAAGATTTTTTCTGAAATATCCAAGCTGAGCCCCCCTGGCCCAGCCTGAGTCCATCCCCTCTCCTCCTCTCCCTGTTCCCCGGCTGTGCCCTCCTGTCAGGAGCTGTGCAGAGCCACAAGGGCCCCCTGAGCCTCCTTTGCTCCAGGCTGAGCCCCTGCCCAGCTCCCTCAGCCTCTCCTGGGGCTCCAGACCCTTCCCCTGCTCCGTTCCCTTCCCTGGACACATTTGGTGTCATCTGCAAATTCCCCTGAGCCCCTCATCCCAAAGCCACCCCTTGAAAGCTGCAGTGATCTTTGAGGTCTGCACACAGACAAATGTCCTAGAAAAAGAGAAGATGGAATAAAAACCTCGTGGCTTGTCAGAGTTTGGGCATGAGCTACAAAATGACAAAATCACTCAGGAGGTTGTGGTTGTGGTACCCAAGATATGACATTTCTCCCGGTCTTTCCAGTGGTGTCACCTTGATGGGGACAGAAATCTCCTCTCCTGTGAGGCCACCAAAAACCTCCCCCAATCAGTGCCACAACTATTGGAAAAGCAAGCAACCCCCCTGGCAGGGAGGAGTGATGCATCTGACTCCATGGATATCAGAAGGCGAATTGATCACTTTATTTTACTATATTATTCTATACTTTATTACACTACATCTAAACTGAAACTGCACAAGCACCCCCAACTCCACAACTACACCTGCACCACAACTAAATGTTGTGACTGTCCGCTGACAGTCCTGACACACACACGTGGATGCAATTGGTCACCTCAGGTAAACAATCCCCAGAATACATTCCACATGAGCTCAACAAGAGGAGCAGCAATTGAGATAAGAATTGCTTTTTCTTTCTCTGAGATTCCTCACTACGATTCCCAGAAAATATCCTTGGAGGTCGTGCCTTGCTTTTCTTTGGGAAGAGAAATGTGGCCACAGACAGGCACTGTCACCCCAGAGAGCCCCTTCCCTCCCTGGGCTCTCACATCCCCTCTTTGGGCTGCAGTGTTTGGGGAAAGGAGCCATTTTCAGCCAGCCATGGCCTCCCATTCCCTGTCCTGTGTTGGATTTGCTGGGAATGTCCCAACAAAGGCAGGAACGATGCATCTGACTCCATGTTCTCAGAAGGCTAATCTATTACTTTATAATACGATATTATATTAAAGAATGCTATACTATACTAAAGAATACAGGAAGGATACTTACTGAACGCTAAAAAGATAATAATGAAAACTCCTGACTCTCTCCAGAGCCCTGACACAGCTTGGCCCTGATTGGCCAAAGAGTGAAAACAACTCCCAGCAGAATGCAATGGAACAATCACCTGTGGGTAAACAATCTCCAAACACATTCCACATGAGCACAGCACAGGAGAAGCAAATGAGATCAGAATTGTTTTCCTTTTCTCTGAGGCTTCCCAGCTTCCCAGGAGAAAAGCCCTCAGTGAAGGGATTTTTCCAGAGAATGTGAATGCCACAGGTCTATCCCGGACCCTTCCCACATGGATCATCTGCCCTGAGCCATTTCCCTCCTGGAGAAGCTGAGTGCTCCCTTATTTACTGGGAGCCTTCACTTGGTCGATTCCAAATTGATCCATACATTTTCCTGCCCATATCTTTAATTTCTTAAGGGCTTTTGGTAATTATTTGTGCTGCAGAGAGGCTCCTTCTACTTTAGTGCTATCTCCAGTGTCATTTAGCCTCTCTGCTGGCACTTCAGTGGCATTAAACAGGACTGGTGCCAGTGCCAACCCATTTGGCATCAACCCCTTGGCCCTGTTATTCCCAGCTCAGTTTGGTGTCTTTTAACCTTAACTCACATTTAAAATCTCTTGCCTATTTTTCTGTCTGTGTGATTGACTTTCTCCCAGAGCAAATTCTGATTATTTTAATCAGAAAGTGACTTTTTCAGAGCAAATTCTGATTATTTTAAAGAGAATTTTTTAGAGCAAATTCTGATTATTTTAAAGGGATTTTTTCTGAGCAAATTCTGATTATTTCTGCTGCTCAGAACCCTTGTCTGAAGCCCATCATGTTTCTCTTGACTGCACCTCCCCTTCCCCACTGTCTCCAGAAGGAGAAGGAGCCAGGGCTGTCATCAAGGTGTAATTTCCAAACTCTCTTTTTCTCATGGTCTGTCACCTTTTGCGTGTCGTGTTCAGCCCCTGCATTTCAGGCTTCAATTTTCCCTGGGAAATGAGAGTAATCCACATTTTCAGAGGTGTTCAAGCATTCAGCACATCCTGGGTATCCACCCACCATTAGCTGAGCACAACTGAAAAGGAGTTCCTGAAATATCCAGGGCAATAATTTTCCTCTGTTTTATTATAACTTTTTTTTTTTTGTGTGTGTGTCTTATTATTATTTCTTTTATTCTGTGCCAGTTTGGAGCTGTGAATACAGCAAATCATTTCTCAGGGTCATCTTTTGTTTTAGTCGATGGTTCATTTGCTTCTCTGCACATTTTTTGTTACTTTCCTATTTTCCTTGACTTTGGAGGGAAAATATAATTATCTATGTTAATTAGCAAAAAATCCAGGGCCCCTCTGGTCTCCCTGATGATACAAGAGCGTGCCAGGCTCCTCTTGGTTCACTCTTAAAAGGAGAAATTAAAGATTATTAAACCCGTGTAACTGTCCTGAACCAAAAAAAACAATGAAAATTTAATCCCTGCTATGGAAAACCATTAAAGATTCATAATTGCAATAAAACTGCCTAATCAAATTTGGATTTTTATTGTTTTGGTGCTGCAGTGAACTCTGTGCTCCTTGTTTGAGCAGCAAAATCCACTCCAGGGGACTCCTGATGGATCAGAAAGGCCTGGGAGATATTTGTGCATCTGAGTTGGAGGTTTCTCTTGGCATTTCAGCCCCTGGCATAATTACCAGTTACTGAGAATTTCAGATTTCTGTGCTGACAGGCACTGACCCCCAGAAGAACACTGCATTTAACCTGAGGCCATGGAGGAGCTTCCAGAAATGGAATGATAGAACTGGCATTGTGGGTGAGGAGTTTGAACAGAAGTTTGTGATATCACAGGGTGGAAAACTCAGAGTTTAAGGGTTTAGAATATAGTAATATATATAAAGCAAGATGGAGATTTTAGGGCCAAGGCTGATCCTTCTTCTTCACCTTCTTCTTCACATTCTCCTTCTCCTCCTTCTCCTCCTTCTCTTCCACCTTCTTCTCCATGGGTTTGGGTGGTTTTGTGTAATTGGATTAAAAAGTCCATATTGCAGGCCATGAGTGGGTGGTTGGTTATTGGGTTAAAAGTAAAAATAATTTAGGTGTCATCTCTTAATTGGATAGTTTATCCTTAAAAGGCCTTGTAGAGAGAGAGAGTTGGCTCCATTTTTAGTGTGTTAGAGTGAAGTGCTGTAGAACTCATGGTTTGTGAGACTGTAACAGAGATAAGAGCTAATAAACATCTGAGTCTGAACAAGAAATATCATCTTGTGATTTAATCCTGACCCTGGCAGAAAAGAAGCAAAGAATCCATAGGTAGCCAGCAATTTTCGGACAGTGGATTTAAAGCTGACAGAGCTCAAAGGGAACCCGAGGTATTTGTGGAGCCCCATGGTTGGGGTCATTTGTGTCATTTACCTTCCCTTGGATCCCTCCCTTCACACTCCTGGGATGTTTTAGGTCACTTCCAACACAAACCATTGAACTTTATGGTGAAGAATGAGGCAAATCCACGCAGGGTCCTTGGATGGAGCTGAACATGGAGCTGAGCTCTGCTGCATCTGGACTCAATGATCCTAAAGGCCTTTTTCAACCCAAATGACTCCATGATGCTCCTTCTCCTTTTTCCTCCCAGCACCACTCTGAGCATCCTCCCTGAGCCTCCTGAAGGGCAAACAGGAGCCCTTCCCTGGCTTCTCATTAGTGCCAGCCTTATTTTGTACAGCTCCATCCAGCCCCCCACATGATCTCCTCTCTAAATTTAACAGGCCTTATCTCTTCCATCCGTCCTTTCACAGGCACCTTCATCTGCCACTGAGCATTTGTTTCACTTCTCTGCAACTTTTCTCCCCCTGTGTCTCCTTGGTGGCCAGGCAAGGAGAAAATCCCTGCTGTGTTTTGGTAGAGCTGAGCTGAGGCCTGTGGTTAAGCAAAGATAGGAAAGGGCAGTTTCAAAAATGTGGTTTCTCAGGAATAGGGTGAATTGTGATACAGGAGTGAGGAGGAGCAGCCCTGGATGCTCTGGGAGCACAGAGGAAGAGGACCTGGGAGGAAGGGTGAAACACCAGATGGGTGCTGTGTCTCAAACAAGGCCAGGCTGTCAGGGAAGCTCCTGGTTCCAGCAAGGGCCTTGCCCACAAAATGAAATCTCTTAGGGGAGGAAACAGCAGAGGAGAGATGGAATGCAGCTGTGCCAGATGTGCAGTTTGTGATGGAGGCTGTGGTGAGCCCCTCCCTGCTGCATGCAGAGATCTGAGGGCTGGAGCCTCCACAGATGGTTCCTGACATCCCAGAGCAGCAGCAGGGACTGGGCTGGAGGCCTTGATGTTCTTTGGGGTTGGTCTGGATGGTGGAGGAGACTGGGCAGATCAGTCTGAGCTGGGATCCTCAACAGGCCCCTCCAGCCTCACTGGCTGCCAGCTTGAGGGATGATCTGTGGTATTTTCAGGGTCCCCTGGACAAAGGGAGGAAATGATGAATCTGACTCCATGTTCTTAGAAGGCTAATTTGTTATTTTATGTTCTATATTATATTAAAGAATGCTATACTAAAACTATACTAAAGAATGGAGGAAGGATACAGACAGAAGGTTTAACAAGATACTAATGAAAAACTCGTGACTCTCTCCAGAGTCCTGACAGTTTGGCCCTGATTGGCCAAAGAGTGAAAACAACTCCCAGCAGAATGCAATGGAACAATCACCTGTGGGTGAACAATCCCCAAACACATTCCACATGAGCACAGCACAGGAGAAGCAAATGAGACAAGAATTGTTTTCCGTTTCTCTGAGGCTTCTCAGCTTCCCAGGAGAAGAACCCTGGGTGAAGGGATTTTTTCAGAGAATGTGAATGCCACAATCCCCCTCCACCCAGCCTGGAATGTCCCAGCTCCAGCCCTTTGCCATTCCCTGGGCAGAGCTGACTGTGCAGGGCCATTCCAGGCTCTCCCCACAGGACAAACCCCACAGGGATGTGCCTGATTATCTCCAATTAACAACCCTTCCATAGATCCAGCACATCCTGCAGCAGCCACTTCATACCTCCCACAACCTGCCAGCAGCACCTGGGCAGATGTTCTCCCCACCAAATGCTGGGTGAAGAGATTTTTTCAGAGAATGTGAACTCCTTCCAGAGTCCTGACACAGCCTGACCATGATTGGTCATTAAGTTAAAACCATTCACATGTTGGAAAAACAATTTCCAACCGCATTCCAAAGCAGCAAAACACAGGAGAAGCAAATGAGTTAAGAATTGTTTTCCTTTTTCTCTGAGGCTTCTAAACTTCCTAGGAGAGAAATCCTGGGCAAAGAGGATTTTTCAGAAAATATGACAGTGACAATGATCTCCATCCAGCAGCATTGTCCCTGGTCCCCCCAACTGCTGCATCCCACTTTGCAGCTGGCTTAGACTGGGCAGCACCTCCCTGCTGGGACAGGTTATTCCCAACAGGAGAGCTCCAAGGACACACCAGGCTCAGTCCATCCTAACTCCACAGGTGGGAGACCAGATCCTGGAGGTGAACGGCCGGAGCTTCCTGAGCATCCCCCATGACGAGGCTGTGAAGCTGCTCAAGTCCTCGCGGCACCTGATGATGACGGTGAAGGACATCGGGCGCCTGCCCCACGCCCGCACCACGGTGGATGAGACCCGCTGGATCAGCAGCTCCCAGCTCGGGGAGACCCTGCTCAGCTCTGCAGGGTAAGGGCCTGGGGGGCTGCTTTGGTTTGAACAGCCAGGTGTCTGCTAAGGAGGGCAGGAACATCCCCTGAAATGGAAAATGCAAACCTCCTCCCTCTGAATTATTAGAAATTTGAAATTAAGGGGGACCCTCAGGCAAAGGTATGGTAGCAGGAATAACAGTTCTTTACTATAAAAATTAAAATACAAATGAAATAGTATAAAAAAAGAAAACAAACCACTGAATCCAGCCTGTCCCCCTGTGTGTCAGGGCGGTGTCCCAGCCCCATCCCAGGGGGGCTCAGCCCTCCTGCAGTGCCAGCTGTGGCTCTGCTGCAGCAGGGATCCTGCACAAGGGGGGAGTTTTCCTCTGCAGCTCCAGGGCTGCTGCAGATGGGCCTGGGCTCCCTCTGGCCATGCAGGGCAGCAGAAAGCTGCTCCTCTGGCAATGCAGGGGGCAAAGGCTGCTGTGCTGTGCCAGGCTCAGATTGGATCCAGGCAGGAATGCTTGGCTCCATCCCTGGGCGCAGCATCTCCCCATGGGATGCTGGGGTTGGATCAGCCCTGCAGGGACACTCAGTGGCCATGGACAGCAGAGATCTCCTGGAGGGAGGGTTGGCTGTGGGAGAGAGAAAGAAACAACTGCCCCATGGACAGCAGAGAGCTGCCCCAGCTCTGACAGGTGGGGATAGAACACACAGCCCCATTTCCAGCCCAAGATGGGCTGTTTGGAGGAGGTCTGTCAGCTCAGAGCCCGTGGGAGGATGGGGACCCCCAGCCTGTCCATGGAGCTCCCCATTCTAGGGTCTGGCTCCTGCATCAGGGAAGCATCTCTGGCCTGTAGGGTGGAGCAGGTGTGGACAATGTTGTGCTGTCTGATGTCACCATTGAGTCAGGAACAGGAATGTAGGCGACACAACTCTATGCATTTTCAGAAGGCATAAAAGCTCCTTTATTACAAAACTTCACATTTTTATAGGCAACATCATTCACCCAGAACCTGACTGGTTCTAATAACACCTGCCACCCCATTTGTTAATTAGCAGCAGCACCATCTTTCCATAAACATCACGTAGAACACGTTCCACATGTTCACAAACACCATCTGCAGAGACTTAACATAAGAATTGTTTCAATTCTTTTTCCCTGAGCTTCTCACAGCTTTTCCCAGAACAATGCCTGGGAAAGTTATCTGTTTCACTCTCTGACCAACTTGTGACAGGCACTCAGGGCTAACTGATCTTCTCCCTCCTCACAGGGCAGTGGGTGACCATGCCATGGACGTGGCAGCCAGGGTAAGACATTCCTGATCCTTGTGAAATTATCACTGATAATTTTCCATGGGAGGGAGGGACCCATGCTCCTGGTTACAGCAGGGATGCTGGTTTGGGATTTTAATGGGCTTTTCTCCTCCCCATGCTGTGTTCTGCAGTGTGACACAGTGGTGTCCCTTCTCCTGTGCCACTTTAAGCACACCTGGTGCCCTCCAGCCTTCATGGGCAAGGGGCAATGATCACCCATGGACAAGGACCATGGGGACCCCTCCACCCTGCAGAGGTGACCATGACTGGCCTCATGGTGGCTGTCTGTGTGTCCTGGGAGCTGCAGGGGTCTGTCCCAGCCAAGGCAGAGCTGAGCCAGCCCTCCCCAGCTCACCCCGTGCTGTGCCTGCAGCTCTGTGCCAGCATCTCCTCCTTGCAAAGCACGTCACTTTTAAATGGAAATTAAGCAGGAAGGTTTCACAGGTGGCTCTCACTGATAACAGCTTTGCACTCTTTGCTGGCAAAACATGTTCCCCAGCCTCAACTCCTCTCTGTCTCTGGGATAGTCAGGGTCTGGTCTGGTTCCATATCCCTGTGCCAGCTCTGTCTGGGAGGAAACACTAAGGACCTCCCTTCAGAAATCCCTCTCAAAGGGAAAAACTCTTTTATCTGCAGCCAGGCTTGTCTCTCCCTGGGAGTTCTTTGGTTGCCAGTGGCTCTTTGGTTGCCAGTGGCTCTTTCTTCACTAGGGTCTGCCTCAAGCTGGCAGTGGGGGCAAATGTGCCTTTTCCACAGGATGGGGAGCTGGCCTGTCTCCTGTGGCCCCAGTTCCCCCAGTTCTGGCAGGGAGGAACAGGAACACAGCCTGGGGTTAAATCACTGCCTGCTGGGGGACAGGACCTGCACTTGCTGAACAGGGATGGGAAACTCCACTGGTGCTGCATGGACTGAGGGAATCAGAGTAGCACAGAATGTCCTGAGCTGGGAGGGACTGAAGGGATCCCCCAGCCCAGCCCCTGTCCCTGCCCAGCCCCCCCAGCAGCCCCACCCTGGGCACCCCTGGCAGCGCTGCCCAAAGGCTCCTGGAGCTCTGGCAGCCTCGGGGCCGTGCCCATTCCCTGGGCAGCCTGGGCAGTGCCAGCACCCTCTGGGGGCAGAGCCTTGCCCTGAGCTCCTGCCCTGGTTCAGCTCCAGCCATTCCCTGTCCCAGAGAGCAAAGCTCAGCTCCTCTGCTCTTGGCTCTGGACTTACCCAAACAAAAGGTGACACTGAAAGGCTAATGGGGGGTACCTGGGGGTACCTTCCTCCTGTCCTTCCCAAAATTCTCCTTGCAGTCTGACTCCCAGCTCCTGTGCAGGCAGTGCTGGCAGGGAGGGCTGGTGGCAGAGCCCAAAGCAGGCACCCTCCTTGGCCCAGCTGGCTCAGCAGAGCTCTGCCCTCCTTCCCCCTGCCCCAAGGCTGTCCCCTGTGCCCTGCAGCCCGTGTTCTACCGGGGGCTGGCCGGCTCGCAGGTGACCCTGAGCACCATGGTGAACCAGAGCCGCGTGATGCTGGAGGAGCAGGCCCGGCACCTCCTCAACGAACAGGAGAGAGCCACCATGGGCTACTACCTGGATGAGTACAAGGAGGGCAACATCTCCGTGGATGCTCTGGTCATGGCCCTCTTCGAGCTGCTCAACACACACGCCAAGGTGAGCCTGCATCCCCACAGGGCAGGGACGGCTGCTGGGGGCTGCTGGGCTGAGCAGAGTCACTGTCACTGTCACAATGCTGTGGGCATTGCCACCGTGTGGGCCCTTTGCCTCCAGGGTGATCTGCTCAGGGAGAGGGGGAGGGAAGGGGAGAGAAATCCACATTATTGTGTGTGACCGTGTTCACAGGGGTCTGAGGATGAGGGAAGAGACGAGGATTTGACTCCTTGTTTCAGAAAGCTTGATTTATTATTTAATTATATATATTACATTAAAACTATACTATAAAGAATAGAAGAAAGGTTTTCATCAGAAGGCTGGCTAAGGATAGAAAAAGAAAAAATGATAACAAAGGTTTGTGGCTTGGCCAGAGAGTCTGAGCCAGCTGACTGTGATTGGCCATTAATTAGAAACAACCAACATTAATTAGAAACAACCAACAATCACAGATGCACCTGTTGCATTCCACAGCAGCAGATAACCATTGTTTACATTTTGTTTCTGAGGCTTCTCAGCTTCTCAGGTGGAAAAATCCTAAGGAAAGGATTTTTCATAAAATGCGTCTGTGACAATCATGGAACGAGCACAGAATTCCACCCTGGTCTGGGTTGGAAGGGACTGTAAAAATCACCTTGTTCCACACCTGCCATGTTCCACACCTTCCACTACCTCAGGGTGCTCCAAGCCCTGGCCTTGGGTGCTGCCAGGGATCCAGGGGCAGCCACAGCTGCTCTGAGCACCCTGTGGGGATGCAGGCTGGTGTTCAGGGGCAGAGGAGCTTCTGGTATCATTTATGACCAAACCTCCTCCATCACCTGCCATTGCCACTGCTGACCATGGTGGGAGGGAGGCCCCCAGCTCCCCAGGAATGTGACTGTGCCCCAACCTGGCTGTGGCTTTGTGTGCCTGGCCAGTTCTCGCTGCTCTCCGAGGTGAGGGGGGTGATCTCCCCACAAGACCTGGACCGCTTTGACAACCTGGTGCTCAAGAGGGAGATCGAGTCCATGAAGGCCCGGCAGCCCGCGGGGCCCAGCCCCGACTCCTACTCCATGATGTCCTACAGCGACACCGTCTCGTCCTCCAGCAGCCACTTCACTGCCACCACCGTCAGCTCGGCCAGGGTAGGTCCCTCCTGCTTGATGCCTTCCTTCCAGCCCCTCCTCCTGGCAGTGCTACAGCAAGCTGCTCTCCCTGGGCTGTGTGGTACCTGAAACAAGAATGTGTCTGGTGGCTGTACTGCCCGCTTAGGAGATAATGGTTGGGTTTTTCATGGAAAGGCATAGAGTATGATTTGGATTATCCTACATTTCATGGAGTGTCTGATGGGGCAGAGAGTGCTGCAAGGCCATTTCACCCCTCCGGGGTCCCTGTCCAGCTTCCCCCATGGGTTCCCAAGGCTGTTGCTTTTCTGTGCACTCTGGGTGGTTTGTGGGTGATGCCATGAGGTGCTGGGTGTCTCTGTGCCCCTGACACTGAGGTGCTGCTGTGCCCTGCTCAAGGGCTGCATGTCCCTTTGATGCCTTGTGCAGCTGGCCTAGAACAGAGGCTGGACAGAGATAAAGAATAAAGCAGGGATTTATTCAAAGGCCTCCATGGATGCACCTTGGGCAGCACAAGAGCCCAGCCAGGGCTGCACCCAAGATGAACTAAAATGGCCCCAAAATGCACGGCCGGGCACGGGGTCTGTCACTGTGATCAGTTCTGCTCCATTTGCACCTTGCAGTTCATTGTCCCATCCCAGCTTTAGCCCAGGCAGTCCCACCCTGCTTGTTTTTCTCTCTCCAGCCCACGGTGTTTGTGCTCTTGGGGGCTGAGATTTGGATCATTTGTCCTTGGTGCTCAGCTGGAGCAGGAATTGTTTTGTCTCCCTGCTCTGTGCACAGAGCTCACCATCCCCTGATGTGAAGCTCAGACCCACACACTAAAGCAGCACAGAATGTGAAAAATAGAAAAGCTGAAACCTGAGGCATCACCTTCCTCCCAGTGCGGGACAGAGCCTGCCTTGCTCCCAGAAATCCCCTGGAGCTGTGTCCCCACAGAAATCCCATCCCAGCTGTTCAGCAGCTCCTAAATCACCCCTAAGGATGCTGGCTGCCTGTTCCCCATCCCAGTGGGAGCCTCAGTGGCCAGGCAGCTGCATCCCATTGCCACCCACTCTCAGCACTCAGCAGCAGCAGCAGCACTCCCACGTTTCTGCCAGGCCCCTGTCGCACGCACTGTCTAATTAAGTTACTGTAATCACCTCAGACTGTGCAGGCACACAGCCCCCAAATTAATTTCCTCGCCATAAAATGCCTTTCATCATAAATGCATTAGTAACCTTGGAAATTAAACCCTTCATGGAAAGAAGGGGGAACAATGGGCTCTGTGCTCAGCGAGGAAAGCAGCCCACGATGCTGGGATGGGGCTGGGGAGGGCCCACCCAGCACAGACCATGGGGGAGAGGGGAGGGGGCTTTCCTGGGGTCTGCCTGCCCGTGAGAGACCTCAGAGTGTGTCAGAGCATCAGAGCTGTGCTTTTGTCCTGTTAAATCCACAAGTGGCCACAGGAAAGCCACCTGCTCAGGTCAGGAGGGATTTCAGTGAGATCCTTTCTGGATCTGCATAAACAAAGTGAGTTTTGCTCTGCTCTCCAAGGAGCTGCTGGGAAAATTTTTCTGAGGGCAGGCACAGGTCTGCCAGGGATGTGTGCTGAGTGTAACACCCTGTTCTAATGCTGTGCCCATGCCTGGGGCTGTGCCACGTGCTCCAGGTGTGCCTGGTGCCCCACTATATGTGCCAGACGTGCCTGCCTGGGCCAGTGTGTGTGACCAGTGTCCCAGCCCCACCTGGCACACAAGCCCTGAGCTCGGGGAGGGACACCAGTGGGGCACCACTGCTCTAAGAGCTTCCTTCCAGAGCACGTGTCCCCTGTGTCCTCTCTGGCCATGTGGCAGCTGTCCCCAGGGGTGGGAGAGCACACCCTGCTCCAGGAATGGAGATGATCCATCCAGGGGGATGGGAATGCTGCCACTGAGCATGGCCTGTGCCCACTCTTGCTGGAACAGCTGCCAAGCAAAGAGCACCAGCTTGTGGTGGATGGGTGCTTGGACAGCAGGAGAGATGTGGGCAGGGCTCCCAAAGTGATCCCTCAGCTCCTGCTGCTGTTCCCTCCCCAGCACCCCTGGGAGCAGGAGCTCCCTCCAGCCCTCCCAACCCTCCCTGGCTGCAGCTGGGGCTGGCTTCTGGGTGAGGGTTCTGGGGCTGGGTTCTGGGGCTGGGTTCTGGGTGAGGGTTCTGGGGCTGGGTTCTGGGCTGGGTTCTGGGGTTGAATTCTGGGTGAGGGTTCTGGGGTGGAATTCTGGGGTTGGATGCTGGGTGTGGGTTCCAGACTGGGTTCTTGGGCTGGGTTCTGGGTGTGGGTTCTGGGCTGGGTTCTGGGCTGGGTTATGGGATGGGTTCTGGTCTGGGTTATGGGTGTGGGTTTGGGGACAGCGCCGTGCCAGGGTTTGCTCAGCTCTCTCCTTTGTTCTACACCCTCCCTGATGGCACATTTTCCCTTTTGTGCTTGTTTCCCTCTGCTCTCCCCTGGCACAGGAGCGGCTCCTGTGGCTCATAGACCTGATGGAGGTAGGGCTGCAGTGCCTGGGGCAGGGGGTGTGGGCAGGGGAGGGATGGATGGGCTGCCAGGGGTGTGGCAGCTCCTGCAGGGCCCCCTGTTTCACCCAGCCCTGCTGCTCCTCCTGCCTGTGCACAGAGCAGCTCCTTCCCCCAGTCCCTGGTCCTGCAGTGCGCACAAGGCTCAGCTTGAGCCAGACCCAGCTGGAGCTGAGAGCCACAGACACCTCAGGGATGGGGTTTTGGAGGCAGCAGCAGAGCTGGAGCCTGGCAGAGCCCTCCCTGCCCTCCCTGCTGCTGTGCTGGGTGGGCAGCCTGGCTAGACAGCAGCAGAAAATCATGGAATGGTTTGGGTTGAAGGGACCTTTGAACCCATCTAATCCAGCTGCCCTGCAGTGAGCAGGGACATCTTCAGCTGGACCAAGGTGCTCAGAGCCAATGTTGGATGGTGCCCAGCCACTGTCTGAGGGTCACCAGCACCTCCTGGGAATCCTGGGCCTGCAGATGAGTCCTGCAGGGCAGAGATCAGCTGCAGCCTGCAGGAATCAGGTGCAGCATGCCTGACCAGAACAGTGGGAATTCCTGATTGTTCTGGCATTCCCTTTGTGCCTACCTCCTGCCCAACCCTCAGTGTTGGGATGAAGGAATTGATATCCCTGGGGGTTTTGGTTTTCCTCTCCACCACCTCCTAGCAAAGCTGATGCCAGCCAGAGGTGCCTTCTCCTCCCAGGGCTGGTTCCAGATGTGCTGCCTTGCTCCAGCTGGTTCCAGAGTGAATCAGCTCCCTGTAATAGCCCACATGGAGCATTCCCACGTGCTGGAAATTCTCCTCTCAGAGGATGAGGATAGGGACAGAGCGAAACCACTGTGTGGAGGTCATTTTGCATGCTTAGAGCCCCTAAAATCTGCAGGAGGGGCTTGTGGCTCCTCCATCCCTCCCTCCCCTCCATCCTCCATCCCTCCAATGTTGCTGCATTCCGGAGTGGGAGATGGAAGGGAAGCTGGATTTATCCCCAGGATTTTGTTTTGGGGCAGTTGTTCAAAGCTGCCACCCTGCAGGGCTCAGGCTGAGGAGCTCAGCAAAGCTCTCGTTAGCAGTAAGTGGAAATATTAGGGGACAGATTTGGAGCTGAGAGGTTAATTAAAGGTTGGGCTGTGTTCCCCGGGGAGGTGGCAATTTCTCCACTCTTTAATCTGCAAATGAAAAGTGTCTGCCTGTGTGAAAGATGCTCTGCAGCTCCATCTCTTCTGCTGGGCACTCTTTTTAGGATAAGAAGGAGAAACATTTCCCAGCTGCTCTGAGGAGGGGCTGGAAGGGCCTCACCTGGCCCCAGTTCCCCTGAGGAACTGGAAAATAGAAGAGGAGCAGGAGAGAGCAGCCTTCTCAACACTCATTTTTCAGGGCCGTGGTTTCTGTGAGTCCTTCAAGGGAAATCCAGGAAGGCAGAGCCTCGAAATTGCCAATTCCTGAAAGCAAATGTGCTTAAAAGCCATCATGGTTTATGGCCCAGAGCAATCACTATTTAATTGCTTTTTCCCCCTGAAGGAGTGAGGAAAAGCAAATCTCCTGCAGGCAGAGGTGCCCTGAGGAGGAGCAGCAGCAGCATCCGTGTCCCTGGCTGGGGGGACAGGGCTGGCAGTGGCTCTGAGGGGCACAGGGGCAGGGTGTGGGACAGGCTGGTCCTTGCTGTGAGCCCAGAGCTGGGACAAGGCCTGCGGTGGGCACAGGGCTGGGGGAGATGCCCTGGCAGGTTTAGGGGGCATCAGGCAGATTATTCCCATTTTAGTGGTGGCACAGCTGGGACAGTTTGGCTGCTGCCAGGCAAATTCCCCAGAGCAGCTGGGGCTGGCCCTGAATCCCTGGCAGTGCCCAAGGCTGTGACCATGCTCACAGGGGTCTGAGGATGAGGGAAGAGATGAGGATCTCTTTGTTTCAGAAGGACTCCATGTTTCAGAAGGCTTGATTTATGATATATATTATATTAAAATATATAATATATGATCTATATTATATATTATATTTTATATAATACTATATTATATGTAATATATAATTGTAATATGTAATATATAATTATTAATGTATATTAATTATTAATTAATCTTTATATATTATATATAATTAAATATAATACTATATATTATAATATAATACTATATATTATTTTATGATATATATTATAATAAAACTATACTAAAAGAACAGAAGAAAGGATTTCATCAGAAGGCTGGCTAAGAATAGAAAAAGAAAGAGTGATAACAAAAGCTTGTGGCTTAGAGAGAGATTCCGAGCCAGCTGACTGTGATTGGCCATTAATTAGAAACAACCACATGAGACCAATCACAGATGCACCTGTTGCATTCCACAGCAGCAGATAATCAATGTTTACATTTTGTTCCTGAGGCCTCCCAGCTTCTCAGGAGGAAAAATCCTAAGGAAAGGATTTTTCATAAAAGATGTCAGTGACACGAGGCCAGGCTGGACAGGGCTGGGAGCAGCCTGGGACAGTGGGAGGTGTCCCTGCCATGGCAGGGGTGGCACTGCATGATCTTTAAAGTCCTTTCCAACCCAAATCCTTCTGTGATTCTCTTTTAAAGTCCCCTGCCCATATGCTGGAGTAATGGAGGATGGGACCAGCCCGTTTCCCAAGCCAGGTCTTTACCTGTCACTCCCTGAACAAGCTGTTTCTTTGTGTTCTCCTTCTCCAGGGCTCCTTCAGAAGCCACAGGGATAAAAGCACTTTATTTACATCAATGTTTTTGCTGCTCCTCTAATGGTCTTAATTGCCTCCCGTGTCTATTCTGGGACTCGAGCATCTCCCAGGCACAGCAGCAGCCTCCAGCAGCCGGGGAAGATGCAGAACCCCGGAGTTTCAGCTAATCAGCTGTTTACCCTGCAATAAATAGCAGGCACTTAAACACAAACTGTGCCCTGCCCCATCCCAACAGCCCTGCCAGGAGCTGAGCTCCGCCTCCCTGAGCTGCACATGCTGAGGGAGAGGAGGCTGAGGCTGGGTTTGCCACCAAGGGAGCTGGGGATGATCCCCCCCTGGCAGAGGATTCACAGCTCTGCTGTGTCCCCACTCTGCCACCCCTGACTTCACCAGGTTTGGTGCACCCATGGCCTCTCCCTGGGCCCATCCCTACAGACAGATTCCCACTGGGAATCCCTTCTGGATTCCTGGAGCTGTGAACTCCTCAACACTGCGGTCTGGCATTTCCTGATGACATTTTTGGGCTCATAAAGCAGCAGCAGCTTCTCTTTGCATCTGAGACCCACTGCTGTGACCGTGTTCACAGGGGTCTCAGGCTGAGGGAAGAGATGAGCATCTGACTCCATGTTTCAGAAGGCTTGATTTATTATTTTATGATATATATTACATTAAAACTATACTAAAAGAATAGAAGAAAGATTTCCTCAGAAGGCTAGCTAAGAATAGAAAAAGAAAGAATGATAACAAAGGTTTGTGGCTGGACTTTCTGTCCGAGCCAGCTGACTGTGATTGGCCATTAATTAGAAACAACCACATAAGACCAATCACAGATGCACCTGTTGCATTCCACAGTAGCAGATAATCAATGTTTACATTTTGTTCCTGAGGCCTCTAGGATTCTCAGGAGGAAAAACCCTAAGGAAAGGATTTTTCATAAAACATGTCTGCAATACACTGCACTGAGTTGCCAGGGAGGAGAGTTTTAAATTTCCATTGTCCTTCCTCTGGGGATAAAAAAAAAAACAAACAGGTATTGAACCTGCAGCCCTCAGGGCTGGTCCCTTCCAAATTCAGCAGGAGGAGCTGATTTTGGCCTAGAGGAGCACACCCCAAGGTATCAGGTCCACAGCATGCTCTGAGCACGTCCCTTAGCTTGGGACAGCCTGTGTCCCAAAAAAGGCATCCTAAAGAGACAAAACCCCCTGGGTAGGGCTGGTCCTGCATGGGGAGGGGTTTGGAGCATCCCTCTGCCCATCCCCTGGCACTGTGCTGTTCTCCTGCTGCTGTGCCATGGCTCTCTGTTCTTGTGTGCCCTCCCAGAACACGTCAGAGCTGGAGGGAGCTGGGGACTGCCACCAGAGCAGCATCAACACCCTGCCAGATGTGTCCCTGGTAAGGCTGCACGCAGCTGGGGGGAGCAGGAGGCAAACTGGGGGTGCTGGGTGGTGCCCCAGTGCAGCAGCTGTGCCAGGGGAGTCACTGAGCACAGCTCCTCAGGTGGGGCAGGACAAGGATTCTGCCTGGCTGGAGAGGAGCAGCCTTGTGCAACCAAAGAAAAGCTTGGGGGGGGATGGTCTGTGCTGGATTAGGCCCTTTTCTGACCCAGACATGGGGCAACTGAGAATAAAATAAAATAGATTTTTTATATATATATATATATATATATATATATATATATATATATATATATATATATAAATATATATTTATATTTATTTATATTTATATATTTTATATTTATTTTTATGTGTAAAATATATTCTAAGATATATTTATATATATACATTTTTATATATGTGTATACATATACATATATTAAATATATATTATTTTATGTTTTAGGTATTATTTTTATATTTTATATTTTTATTTATATATTAATATATGTTTTATATATTATTTTTATATATTTATATATATTTATATACTTTATTATTATAAATAAAATATAAAATTTTAAAACTTTCATTCTATTTTCAGTCTCATGAGAAAGGTGAGACAATACAGATGTTATAATTCTCATCATCAAAATCAGAAGCCAACTATTTCTTAATTACAATATATTATAAGCATTTCTTAATTACAATATATTATAAGCCTATCAGGTGTTATGCGGCTGTGCTTATTTGTGAATTGAATTCTCATTGTCAGAGGGTCAGGAAGGTGTTTGTGTGACCCTGTCAAAGAGTCAGGAAGGTGTTTGTGTAGCACTGTAGGGTCAGGAAGGTGTTTGTGTGACACTGTAGGGTCACGAAGGTGTTTGTGTGACACTGTAGGGTCAGGAAGGTGTTTGTGTATCACCATCAGCTCGGGAAGGTGTTTCTATAACAACCATCTCTTCAGCCATGGTCAGTGTGAGGAGATGAACATGCACTGAGCCTGGGCACGGTGTCCAACAACCTGTGCTTGCTTTGGCAGGATGATCTCTCCTCCTTCCCAGAGGAACCACCCGATTTCAAGCCTCCTCCTCCTCCTCCCTCAGCCCCGCAGCCCCTGGAGCCCTGCTCAGCCCAGCCCCGTGTCCCGGGCAAGGACAAGCCCAAGCGCCCCTCGTCCGAGTCCTCCCAGTCCGGCCTTTTCTTCGTGGCCCCCCGCAACCCCTCTCCCCCTCCCAACCCTCCTGAGAAGGACACGCTCAGCGTCACCTCCACGGCCACCGAGGATTCCAACCCCAGCGCCATCTACGCCACCATCTCCCCCCTGTCCCCTCGCAGCCAGCCCAAGGACAGCCCGCTGTCCCTGCTCAGCCAGCACCCCATCGGGCCCTTCCCCAGGGTGCAGTCCCCCAGCAGGCTCAAGAGCCCGTCCCCAGAGGGGCCTCAGAGCCCCCCGGCCCCGTCCCCTCCTCCGCCGCCCCCTCACCCCGCGCCCCCTCCCCCGGACAAGGGCAGCCCCTCGGCCGTGGGCAACCAGCATTTCATCATGGTGGAGGTGCACCAGCCCAACAGCGAGCCCGACGTCAACGAAGTGAGGCCCCTGCCCCAGGCCAGAGGTGGGTGGCACCTCCCCAGCTGGGGGAAACCATCCCTGGGGTGCTGGGAGGGAGATAAATGGGGCAGAGTTGGAATAATTGCTGTGACAGTGTTCCCACACCAAGGTGAGGCCCTCCCCAGGGCAGGGACGGCTGCTGGGGGCTGCTGGGCTGAGCAGAGTCACTGTCACTGTCACACTGTGGGCATTGTCACCGTGTGGGCCCTGTGCCTCCAAGGTGATCTGCTCAGGGAAAGGAGGAGGGAATGGGAGAGAAATCCACATTATTGTGTGTGATAGTGTTCACAGGGGTCTGAGGATAAGGGAAGAGACGAGGATCTGACTCCATGTTTCAGAAGGCTTGATTTATTATTTTATTATATATATTACGTTAAAACTATACTAAAAGAATAGAAGAAAGGATTTCATCAGAAGGCTAGCTAAAAATAGAAAAGGAAAGAATGATAACAAAGGCTTGTGGCTCAGACTCTCTGTCCAAGCCAGCTGACTGTGATTGGCCATTAATTAGAAAGAGACCAATCGCAGATGCCCCTGTTGCATTCCACAGCAGCAGATAATCAATGTTTACATTTTGTTCCTGAGGCCTTTCAGCTTCTCAGGAGGAAAAATCCTAAGGAAAGGATTTTTCATAAAACATGTCTGTGACAAATTACCAACACAGCAGGATGGGACATGCCTGAGCTTGTCAGGCCCTTGGTGCTGAACCAAATAGCAGCAACTGTGGTGTTTCACCCAGAGACCCTTTGGGCTGGCTGGGTGTGTGGTGTTTCACCCCACAGACCCTTTGGGCTGGCTGGGTGTGTGGTGTTTCACCCCACAGACACTTTTGGCTGGCTGGGTGTGTGGTGTTTCACCCCACAGACCCTTTGGGCTGGCTGAGTGTGTGGTGTTTCACCCCACAGACCCTTTTGCCTGGCTGGGTGCTGCAGTTGGCACATGGGGACAAGTCCAGGCCTGCAGGAGCTCTGGTGGTGCTGGGATGGAGCCTCCCCCCATAACAGGGGCTGCTCCTCAGGTTTCCCTCTGTGGAGAAGCTTTAAGGGGATGGTGAAGGAAAGGAGTCGGTTCTGATGGAGGGTTTAGGTCCAGAGCTTTATTCTGGCCCACAGGCCTCTGAACCCAGCACCAGCTCCAACAGAACTCCCTGAGCCCGTGGTTGCTGCTCCTTTGAACCCCGGGGAGAGGGCAGGGAAGGGGCAGGGAGCCACCAAGCAGGGACAGGAGGGGAGGGACAAAGGGACAAAGGACACCTGGATGGCGCAATGCCTCCCAGGGGTAGAGGGCACCCTTTGAATCTGCCAATCCCTTGATGCCCTTCTGGAATGCCAGGATTGAAAGGAAGGGGGATCCAGTGATCAGAAGGAGAGGGAAGGGGGATCCAGGAATTCTCAGGGATGGAGAGGGAAGGGGGATCTAGATAATCTCTCTGAGAAGGAGAGGGAAGTGGGATCCAAAGGTGTCGGACATGGAGAGGGAAGGGGGACCCAGGGCAATCCCGGGGGTCCCGGAGCGTTCCCGCCCCGCCACCCCGCGCTGCGGCAGCGACACGAGTGGCAATGTCGCCCTCGCGTGGCACAGCAGCGTCACTGCAGCTTGCCCTTGCCCGCAGGGTGGTATGGCTGCGTTAATGCAGCGCCGCGGGTGCATCAATGCAGCTCTGCCGCTGCTTCTGACCTTTCCAGCCTCCATCTGCACTTGGTCTTCATCCTCGGAGGGCAGAAAGCTCCTACATGGCAGCACCTCTTCACTTGGCTTGGTCGCTGTCTCCTCCCAGCCCCTGTTGTGGGGCATGGGGTGCATAAACTGGCCCCTGAATTCGTCACTCTCTCCCTCCATCCCAGTTTGGGATCTGGGTGTGATTCCACACCAGAGTTTGAGGCCACTTGTCTCTGGATGCTGCCTGTGCACAGCTCTGCTCTTCTGACAGGGGAGTACAGTGAGGTTGGGGTTGGTCTCTTCTCCCAAGAAACAGGGACAGGACAAGAGGGAAGGGCCTCAAGGTGTGCCAGGGGAGCCTCACGTTGGATATTGGGAAAATCCCTTCACTGAAAGGTGGTCAGGCATTGGGGAGAGGCTGCCCAGGGTAGTGGTGGCGATCCTATCCCTGAAAGAACCTAAAAGCCTTGTGGATGTGGCACTTGAGGATATGGCTTTGAAGTGGCCTTAGCAGTGCTGCCCTTGTGGTTGGACTTGATGATCTGAGAGTTCTTTTCTCTCGGGTTGCTGTTGATAATCGCTGCCCTGAGATGTGCAGGGTGTCTCTGCTTTGGCCCACGGGGCTGAAGAACGAGTCTGGACTCTTCACTTTTCAGTCTTGAGATTGTTTATTAATTCTTATCTATAAAATTTTCTTTCTGCCCAGCCAAGATCTGCTCAGCAGGGCAGCCACAGGCACTCTGTGTTGTCCTTTTATACTACAAACTACATATAACATGTTTACACTGAATTCCCAATACCTATCACCTGTGTTAGACAGTGCACTTCTACTCTAAACCAATCCCAAAGTGCCAACAGCACTGCAGAAAATGGAGAACAAGAAGAAGAAGAAGGAGAAAGGCTGGACACACCCAGATTCCTCCATCTTGTCCCCATAACCCCCATACCAAAAATCCTAAAATCTACATTCTCACCCTGTCATCATTTTATTATTACACTATTCAAACCTGTGTGACTTTCATGTCCTCATACAAAGCTGGCAACTTGCTCCAGGGGTCACAATCAAATCCCCAGGTGTTCTGGGCAGCATGCCAGGGACTCTGAGCCCCCTGACAGGGCCCTTGGCAACTCTGGACACCCAGAGGGATGTACTGAGTTCCAACACTTTTCCCAGCTAAGCAATTCCAAGGTTCTGCAGGGCTGTGCTTGGGAATCTTGCTCTGAATCCCAGGGGAGCTGCCCAGCCCTGGGAGTAGGAGCCGCCTTCTCCCCGTGGCCTTGGGTGCCTGGCCCTGGCACTGCGCCGCTAACACCGCGTCTCTCCCCAGCCTCCACGCTCTCCCAGCTGTCGGACAGCGGGCAGACCCTCAGCGAGGACAGCGGGGTGGACATCGGGGAGGTGGAGACGAGCGGCAAGGACAGGAGCCGGCAGCCAGGCCCCGGCAAGAGCCGCAGCCCCAAGGAGGCCACCAGGAGCGAGGGGGCGGCAGAAGGGGCCTCCAAGCCGGTGAGGGGGGCCTGGGGTGCTGCTCTGTGTGGGAGGGGGCACCGCTGCCTTGGCCAGCCCGTTCCACTCCCTCTGCCCACAGGCAGCAGCCGCTGGTCCGTGCACAGCTGGGGTATTCTCCTCTCTGCTGCAGGCAGTCAGTTCTCTGAAAGGGGTCAGGAGTGGCTGAGAGGGGCACTGTAGGGCTGATTCACTCCATCCTGGGTAAACCCCATCCCTGCCAGCTCCAGCCAGCAGCTACCTGGGGCATGGGAGAATTCCCGGCTGTAAATGGACATCCACAAGCTGCATGAATGAAGTCACTTGTCACCCAAAGGGAAGGTGGCAGCGGGTGTCAGACATAACTCAGAGGGTTTCTGGTGGTGGTGAGGCTGAGGGACACGAGCAGGCAGGCAGGCAGAGAGCTGCTCTGCTCCTTCCCAAATCCTTCCAGAGCTGCCCAGAGTTGGGATTTTAGATCAGGAGTCAAAGCAACTGCAGGGCTATGTCTGTCGCTCTGTGGTGGCAGCAGCTTGTCCCTGCCTGCTGTGGGGCCCTGGCCGAGGGAGCACGGCTGGCACACGGTGTCCAGGCCCCCTTGGCAGTGCTGCCATCTGTCCCCACAGCCAGGGCTCCTGGAGCCCACGTCGTGTCTGATCCGGGTGTCCAAGAGCGCTCCCACCTTGGGCATCGCCATCGAGGGTGGCGCCAACACGCGGCAGCCGCTGCCCCGCATCGTCACCATCCAGGTAGGGCAGCTGGGAGGGGACAGCTCTGGGCACATCCCAGCACATCCCATCCCAGCACATCCCATCCCAGATCCCATCCCAGATCCCATCCCATCCATCCCAGCCTGTCACAGCCCATCCCATGGATCCCGTCCCATCCCATCCCAGCCTATTGCAGATCCCATCCCATCCCAGCACATCACATCCCATCCCAGCACATCACATCCCATCCCAGGAAAAAGAAGTGGAGGTGAGGGAGCAGTGTGCAGGGCCCCAAGGGTCCCTCAGAGATGGAAAGGGAGGAGGGGTCCCAGAGGGTCCCAGGATCGCTTGGAGGTGGAGAGAAAAGTAGGATTAAGAGGGGGGTCCATCCCATCCCATCCCATCCCATTCCATCCCATCCCTCTCCTCCCTGGGCAAGCTGGGGCCAGGGGGATTTTGGAGATTTGTCCAGCCCTGCAGCTCCCCAGGCACCATTCTACCATGCTGAGGATGGTGTCTGTGTCCTGTGGATGATCCCATTCCAGAACACACCTCCTGTGTGGGAGTCAGCTGTGTGCTCCAGACATCTACGAGGGGATCAGGGCAGCCCTGAAAGCTTGGCTGCTGTCTCCAGATGTCTGGAAACTGCCAGACAGGGGATTGAGGAGGGGGAATAGTGGATGGGAGCCAGGGGACTGAGCCCTCTGGAGCTGTCTGCCTGTTTACTTGGGGCAAAATTCAAGTTATTTACAGCAAAGAAAAGCAGAGCCGACTCTGCCTTGGTTATTCTTGGCCATTCCAGCTGGCGTCACGCTCCAGGAGCAAGCGGGAGGAAGCCAAATTCATCCCCTCTCTCCAAAAAGTGAAATATTTCACATCCATCATGTCAGATATGAAATACCTCCCAATTTTTCCCCCTGCTTGATGCAGGGAGGGGTGGGATCTCAGGCTGCTGTTGATAATTGCTGCCCCAAGATGTGCAGGGTGTCTCTGCTTCGGCCCGCACAACTGAAGAACGAGTCTGGACTCTTCACTTTTCGGACTTGAGGTCGTTTATTAATTCTTATCTATAAAATTTTCTTTCTGCCCAGCCGAGATCTGCTCAGCAGGGCAGCCACAGGCACTCTGTGTTGTCTTTTTATACTACAAACTACCTATAACATATTTACACTGAATTCCCAATACCCATCACCTGTGTTAGACAGTGCACTTCTACTCTAAACCAATCCCAAAGTGCCAACATCACTGCAGAAAATGGAGAACGAGAAGAAGAAAGAAGAAGGACTAGACATGCCCAAGTTCCTCCATCTTGTCCCCAAAACCCCCATACCAAAAATCCTAAAATCTACATTTTCACCCTGTGATAATTTTATTATTACACCATTCAAACCTGTGTGACTTTCATGTCCTCATACAAAGCTGGTAACTTGCTCCAGGGGTCACAATCAAATCCCCAGATGCTCTGGGCAGCATGCCAGGGTCTCTGAGCCCCCTGACGGGGTCCTTGGCAGCTCTGGACACCCAGAGGGATGTGCTGAGTTCCGACAGTGGGAGTGTGGCCTGACCCCTCTCTGTCCTGCAGCGGGGTGGCTCGGCACACGACTGTGGGAAGCTGAAGGTGGGACACATCATTTTTCCCCCCTGGGAAAGGTGGGATGCAGTTTTTCCCCCCTGCTTGATGCTGATCTGACCCCTCTCTGTGTCCTGCAGCGGGGTGGCTCGGCACACAACTGCGGGAAGCTGAAGGTGGGACACGTCATCCTGGAGGTGAACGGCACGGGGCTGCGGGGCAAGGAGCACCGCGAGGCCGCCCGCATCATCGCCGAGGCCTTCAAGCTGAAGGAGAAGGACTACATCGATTTCTTGGTCACAGAGTTCAACGTGGCCCTTTAGGGGCAGGGTTTTTGCAGCGCTGGGATGGGGATGGAGGATGGCAGCGAGGTGGGACAGCGGCGTCCCACGGCCCCGCACGCGCACACACACCCCTGGCTTGTCCCCAAACGTCCCTGCGCCCGCCGCAGGCTCGCTGCCTGCCTAGGGCACATCCCTTCAAGTTTCCATCCCTGTCCTCTCTGGGGTAGGGAATGTTGTCTCCCCCTCGGGCAGGCTGGGAGCGGGGCAGGACGGCTCGGTTCTGGGTGTCCCCGCTGTCATTTGAGTGCCACACACAGAGCAAGGCGGGCCCGTGGCTCAGGCTGCAGGGAGTTTCGGGGCGTTGCTGCTCCTTTGGGTGGTCCCCAAGGTGCCCAGGTGGGTGGTGCCAGCCACGGGTGGGGATGCAGAGAGAGCAACCGGAGGCCTTGTAAATCGCTGGCAATGTCGTTGTATTTATATATACAGAGCTTGTGCTTTTAATTTTTCAATAAATCTATCAGGGTAGAAAAAAGGCTGCGCTTGGGGGGTGCTTTGGGGCTGGGATGAGGGGCTAGGAATGGGAAGGGGTGCCAGGATACTTTCTTTAATATCCTGGGAGCTTCCCAGGGCTGGCAGGGTGGGTGGGAGTGCAGTGGTGGTGGTGATGAGGGGATGCTTTATGTCAGCTCCATCCCACCTTGACCCATCCAGTCCTTATTCCCATCCCATCCCATGCCCAGTCCTATGCCCATTTCATTCCATCCCACCTCATTATTTCCCATCTCAATTTCTCCTCATTCCCACCCCATCCGTTCTCCATTCTCATCTCAATCCCTGCCAGGGATCTCTGGGATTGGCCATCCCATGGATCCCTTCCCTTCCCTTCCCTTCCCTTCCCTTCCCTTCCCTTCCCTTCCCTTCCCTTCCCTTCCCTTCCCTTCCCTTCCCTTCCCTTCCCTTCCCTTCCCTTCCTTCCTTCCCTTCCCTTCCCTTCCCTTCCCTTCCCTTCCCTTCCCTTCCCTTCCCTTCCTCCTCCTTCCCTTCCTTCCCTTCCCTTCCCTTCCCTTCCCTTCCCTTCCCTTCCCTTCCCTTCCCTTCCCTTCCCTTCCTTCCTTCCTTCCCTTCCCTTCCCTCCTTCCCTTCCCTTCCTTCCCTTCCCTTCCCTCCTTCCCTTCCCTTCCCTTCCCTTCCCTTCCTTCCCTTCCCTTCCTTCCTTCCCTTCCCTTCCCTTCCTTCCCTTCCTTCCCTTCCCTTCCCTTCCCTTCCCTTCCTTCCCTTCCCTTCCTTCCCTTCCTTCCATGGATCCCATCCCAATTCCCAGGAATGGGCAGCGCCCCGCCAGGGGGTGCCCGCGCTGCATAAATTATGCCAATGAAGTTCCCTCAACCACGGCTCTGATTGGCCGCTAGCGGCGGATATGCAAATAAGGACGGGCGGGGTTTATGCTGACGACCTCTCCCTCCGCGCGCGGATTGGCGGAGTGCGGCGGGTATGCTAATAGGGGAGGCCACGCCCCCTAGCGCCGCGGGCCGCGCTTTTGTCCGGCGGGGCCGGGCCGGGCTGGATCGGGACAGGGATCGGGACCGGGACCGGGACCGGGACCGGGATCGGGATCAGAACCGGGATCAGGATCGGCACCGGAGCCGCCCAGCGCCGGCCGAGGAGGCGCCGGCCGGGCCCTCCTACAGGTGGGCAGCGCGGGGTGAGGGCTCCGCTCCAGCGGTGCCCGCGGGCCAGATGTGCCCCAGCTGTGCCCGGGGGGACCAGGAATGGCTGGGCTGCTCCCTGCAGCCCCTGCTGCAGCTGGAAGGAAGGACAGAGCCTCCGGAGCCCCGCTGCAGCCACAGCTGGAGGCACAGCTGGAGGCGCAGCCCGCGGGCCCCATCCCGGGGCCGCATCCAGAGCTCCCGGCTCTGCTGAGCCCGGCTTTGCTGAGCCCGGCTCGGCAGGGCTGCCTGAGATCCCTGGGCTGAGCGGGGGCACCCCAAGCCCTGGCAAGGGTCCCAGCGGCCGAGGACATGGGACACGGCGGGAGGATGCGGGACACGCCGGGAGGATGCGGGACACGCCGCTCCTGACCGAGGCGTGTCCTCCCCACGCCACCGCAGCCTCTGTGGCCCCGAGGAAACTTGTCAGAACTTTCCTTCTGCCGGTGCCTCCTCCCCGCCGGGGCCGGAGGATTCCGGCAGAGTTTCGTCAGGGGCTGCGGAGGCGGCTCGGAGGCTCGGCCGGGGCTCTCGGAGGCTGCGGGGCCGGGAGCTGCCGCCGGCTCCTCCGGGGCAGGTTCAGCTTCAGTTCCGTGTTTTATTTAAAGGGCAGCCGTGCTCATGGCAGCCGCCGCTGCCCCGGGGTGTCGCGGATGTCCCGTGCTCGGCCGCAGCCGCTCGGTGCCTTCCGGGCGCGGCTGAAATCGCTTCTTAAAGTTCAAGGGCAGGCGGGGAGCGCGGCAGGGCAGGCGCTGCCCGTAGGGGCTGGGAGAGATGGGGATGAAAAAGGTCCAGGGAGAGCTCAGAGCTGCTCCCAGTGCTTAAAGGGGCTCCAGGAGAGCCGGAGAGGGACTTTGGGCAAAGGATGGAGGGACAGGATAGAGGGAATGGCTTCACACTGACAAAGAGCAGGGCTGGGTGGGATATTGGGGATAAATTCTTTGCTGTGGGAGGTGGAGGCTCAGGGAAGCTGGGGTGGTTCAGCCCAGCACAATCTCCCCGGCCGTGTCCCCGCTGCCTCTCTGCCCTGTGCTAAGAAGGGATCTCCGTGGCACCGGCTGTGGTGGGGACAGCGGCAGCGCTCTCCAGACGGGGATTAAGGCTGTCTGTCCTTCAGAGCGGGAATTACGGCCATCCGCCCCCGGCCATGCGTCTGTTCAGCTCGGGGGTGTCCCCAGCCAGGACAGGAGGGTCCGTGTGCCGGGGAGGAGGGAGGAAAGAAGAGTTCTCTGTCTTGTTATGGGGCTTTGCTTCGGTGCGAGTGCTGGGAAAATGACATTTCCGTGGTGTTTTGGTGCCTCTCCGTGGGGGTGTGCCGGTATGGGGGGCCCCTCCAGCCGCTGGAATTGGGGTGACACGTGGGCTGTGCAGTGATGGTGACAGGCGTGTGCTGTCAGAGGACCAGGGAGGTTTGTCAGGCTCTTCCTCGCTGTGATGGTCCCTCCCTCGTTCTAGTAGGAAATAATGCAAGCTGAGAGTGCAGCGTTTCCGCTTCTCTGCCCTCTTTCACGGCTATTAAAACGGGGCTCTGTGGGCTTTAAAAAAGGTTCACGGCTATTAAAACGGGGCTCTGTGGGCTTTAAAAAAGGGTTTATACACCAGGAATTTCTCCCTCCTGGAGCGCAGACGTGCCTTGCCAAGTTTCAGCCCGAGGCCGTTCTGGCCTCCTTCAAACCTCTCTTAAAAGAGATGCAAAACATCCGTCCCTTGTCTGGGACGGGGGTTAAGCTCCCCCTGCATCCCAGATGGGCACAGATGTGCAAGAGGGGCTGTAACCCGTCCTAGGCAAGGGATTTTTGGGACACAGAGCAGGAGGGTAATTCCACATCACTCAGAGAATGTGGGGATGGAGCTGCGGGGTTTAGAGCCCCCCCATCCCCCCTGCTCTGCCCGGGGCTGACAGGGCAGTGAAGGCAGAGTGACAGCAGCCCTGTCCCCCCCTCGCTGTCACCGAGCGAGCCCTGGGGCGGAGGATGCTCCTGTCTCCTCTGCTGTCAGCCCTGATCAACCCAGGAGCCACGATGGCGATGGCTCCGTGCTGGCCTGCATGGCTGCGGCTTCCCTGCACACACGGGATGAGCTGGGCGGGATCAGCCTCGCACCTCGGGCATTGCCCGGGGCAGGGAGGGGATGGGATGGGATGGGATGGGATGGGATGGGATGGGATGGGATGGGATGGGATGGGATGGGATGGGATGGGATGGGAGGGGAGGGGAGGGGAGGGGATGGGATGGGGTGGGGTGGGGTGGGATGGGATGGGATGGGATGGGATGGGATGGGATGGGATGGGATGGGATGGGATGGGATTGGGGCAGGGAGTGGGATCAGGGATGGGATCAGGGTGGGATTGGGACAGGGAGTGGGATCGGGGATGGGGTCAAGGCAGGGAGTAGAACAGGAATAGGATTGGGGCAGAGAGTGGGACAGGGATGAGATCGGGGCCAGGAGTGGGACAGGGATGGGAAGGGATGGGATGGGATGGGATGGGATGGGATGGGATGGGATGGGATGGGATGGGATGGGATGGGATGGGATGGGATGGGATGGGATGGGATGGGATGGGATGGGGTGGGATGGGATCCATGGGATGGGATGGGAGGGGATGGGATGGGATGGGATTGGGGCAGGGATGGGATCGTGGCAGGGATGAGATCAGGGCAGGAAGTGGCACAGGGATGGGATAAGAGATGGGATGGGGCAGGGAGTGAGACAAGGATGGGATCGGGGCAGGGATCCGAGCAGGGAGTGGGACAGGGATGGGATTGCTGCCTGCAGAAAGGATCAGGGGTTTGGAAGGACAGACAGAAACCTGGCAGCACCCAGCAATACTGGCAGCATCCCCCCCTCATCTGAGCCCCTCTGCCCTGATCCACAATTTGGGACAGCCCTGGCTGGGATTTGTAGGGCAGGAGAGGATTTGAGGGGCTGGGGCAGAGCAGAGTGCAGGATTTTTAGCTGAGGCTTTTAAATTTGTTTTTTAGGTTTTGTTGCAAAAAATCCTGGCTTTCAAAGAGGAAAATTAAAATATATGGATATATTTCTGCACACACATTTGGGATTGTTTCTGTTTGATTTGTGGCTGCTGAGCACGAAGCCACATCATTTTTCAAGCTTTTCTGTGCTCCCATAACAGGGAGAAAATCACTTAGAGGGGGGAAAAGAATCAGAAATTTTTTGCTCTTGCCACCATGACCATCAGCAGAGGGATTTTCTGGGAAAGCAATAACTGTGGCTGGGTTTGGACTGCTGTGGGCTGTGCATGTGGGAATCACTGCTCAGAAATGGGGTGACAGTATGTGGGTTAGGCATGGCCTCCTTCAAGAAATGCAAAATCCCCATCCCTTGCCTGGGATGGGGTTAAAGAAACACCAGAAATGGGTTGGGAATGTTTTAAATCCCTTTATCCCAAGAGAACAGGACCCCCAGGTGATGGGGTTTTTTTTGAGTTAGGTTTTATGTGCTCGTAGAGAATTTATTACACTTGAGATAGCTTAGTTACTTTTAATGGTATAAAATTAGTAGGGTGGTTTTTGAGGTAGTGCTGGAAACAGAAAAAGTTTTAATAAAAAGCAAAATAATAAAGCTCTTATAGAGAAAAACTGAGTTAGGAGTAAGAGGGTTTTGTTTTTGGTAAAATACTCCACAAAAGTGATTTTTTTTTTTCCTTTGTTCTCTTCTTTTTTTAGTGAATTACTTAGGTGGGACTTTTTGGCCTTTGTCTAATTGGGCAGCCCCAGGTTTGAGGTGAAGTCCTAAAGGTCTTGTGAGGTGTCTTTTTACCCAATTGAGGAGAGAAACTTGTGGGTATTGTGCTTTTTTAAGTAGACAAAGAATAATTTGGTCACTCTGTCAATAGAAAACACCTTCCTATACCCAGGCTGCTTTCACCCAGCACTCTCCTGTGGGAACCCCGAGTGTGGTTTTTGGGGTTCCTCATGGCTCTGGGATCATGCAGGGCTCCAGGTGGGATGGGAGGCACTCAGTGGGGATCTCTGGGATGTGTGTAAGGACTGGAAACATCCCAGCCCAGGGAGGAGCTAAAGCCAAAATCCCAAATTGGTTTCAGTAACTCAGAGTCTGAAGAGTCCCATCTCCCCCGGTGGCAGGAGAAGCTGTGGAGCATCTCCAGGTGTGGGGAATGGATTTATCTACTCATTATGGGGGGGAAAACCTCATGCAGACCCCCCAGGAGGTTTGCAGGACCCTAAGGGATGCTTTGGGGTTTGCTCCTGCTTGAAATCCCCAAGGATGCAGGCAGGACTAGGAGCAAGGCTGGTGCAAGGATGATGCCCTTGGTGGCAGGCAGTGCTGGAAAATAACCTCAAACCCCACAAACACCCAAGGAATTTGCAGAACTGAGGCTTGGGAGGGGATCAGAGGACTTTTCCCAGAGCATGTGGGTGCTGTGGGTAGGTTTAGTCCTCATCACCCCCATCCCTGAGCCAGCAGCACCCCAAAATCACCACAGCACCCTCTGGCTAAGAGCAGCCACCCCAGGGATCGTGCTGTGGTTTCATTAGCATGTCAAGCTGTCCTCTGCGTGCCACTAATTACACATTAACGAGCTGGCTTAATTGGCTGCCTGTGGATGTGCCAAGACAGGCCACAGTGGCTGGGTGCAACCACAGCATCCCTGGGAGTGTGAGCAGCATCCCAGCATGGACCCTCCCTTTGGAAATCTGGGGGATTTCCAAGGATGGCTGAATTTTGGGGCTTTAAAGCTCAATTTTGGGTCTCCTGGAAGATCCTCGTGCTGATGTTTTATGGATCAGCTGCTGATGATCCCAGGGATCTCCCTCTCCTCTCTTCCTACAGCATTTTGCTCTGAACTGGGTTAAATAATAAAGGTTTTGGTAGAAAATGCTGCGGGAGGAGGGTTCAGCCCCCACTGCGCAGGGCCGGATGGGGTTAAAACTTCTGTGGCCACCTGCAAACTTGCAGGAAACATCATTTCCTCCTTCTGCAAAAGCTGGGCTGCCCCACAGGCACAGGAAGGTTTCGGGGGGCTCGGTTTTCGTGGGGTCACAGTGATGGGCATGTCCTGAGGCTGCTGGTACAGGGTGAGTGTCCCTGCATGGGGCTGGAGGTGCCCGGTTTGGCTCCCCGGGGCAAAATTTGGGTTTATGGGGCTCCAATCCAGCAGAGGGGTTGGAAACCCCGTGGCCTTTCTTGCCACACTCCACATTTGGGGTTTTGGCATCCGGCTGCTGGCGGAAACCCCATGTGGGGGTGAGGGGAGAGCTCATGCTTTGGGATCATCAGGAGAATTTGTGTGTCAGGTCTCTGCTGTGACCCCACATCCAGAGGGCTCTTGGGGTGCTCCTGCTGGTGGTCCCCAGGGTGTGTCTGCCCCGCTGGGGTGACATCCACAGGGTGCCAGCATGGGCTGGGTGTTCCCGGGGTGGGGGGGACAAACCTTTTGGGGTGGCCCTGAGGGGCTCCTTCCCCACGAGGACCTCAGTGCTGGCAGAGATGTGGCAGCTCAGCTTCAGGGTGGGATGCAGTGTGTCCCCACCATCATCGGGGGTTTCTCTCATCCCCGGGATTTGGGGGACAGGGAAGACTCTCCCAACGTGGGGGACATTTAGGGGTGACTCTGAGGGGCTCCTTCCCCACGAGGACCTCAGTGCTGGCAGAGATGTGGCAGCTCCAGCTTCAGGGTGGGATGCAGTCTGGTGTGAGGTGTCCCCATCGTCATCGGGTATTTCTCTCGTCCCCGGGATTTGGGGGACAGGGAAGACCCTCCCAGTGTGGGGGACATTTAGGGGCGGCTCTGAGGGGCTCCTTCCCCACGAGGACCTCAGTGCTGGCAGAGATGTGGCAGCTCCAGCTTCAGGGTGGGATGCACAGTGGGGGGGTCTGATCCGAGGGTGTCTCCCCCGTCATCGGGGGTTTCTCTTGTCCCCGGATTTGGGGGACAGGGAAGACCCTCCCAGTGTGGGAGACATTTAGGGGTGGCTCTGAGGGGCTCCTTCCTCACGAGGACCTCAGTGCTGGCAGAGATGTGGCAGCTCCAGCTTTGGGGTGAGATGCACAGTGGGAAGGTCTGATCCGAGGTGTCCCCCCCCGTCATTTATAAGGAGCGCCCCCCGAGGGTTGCTCTTGTCCCGGGATTTGGGGGACAGGGAAGACACCTCAAACAGAGCCCAGCACGTCCCGCTGAGCACCCCCCCCCTCTCCCCCGTCCCCCCCAGGACGCGGCGGCGATGCTGTGACCTACATTCGCGACAAGGAGGTCCCCAAGCCGCCGCCACCGCCGGCGGGCCATGAAGCGACACAAGTGAGGGGCCATGGCCAGCCCGGCACCATGGCTGCGCTGGACGCAAACAGAGCTGACGCGCTGGCACGGCGAAGAGCAGCAGGAGGAGGAGGAGGAGGAGGAAGAAGACGACTTTGAAAGGCGGATGGACGAGGATGGGGTCATCGGCCTGGGGGAGGGCGCCAGGAGCCCCCCGTGGGGTGAGTCCTGCCCACAGGGGGTGGTCCCCAATGTCGCCGGAGCCGCTGGGGCGGGGGACGCGGGCCGGGTGTGGGTGGTGACAGCCCCGCCGTGCCGCTGTTTTGCAGGTGGCAGCGAGGAGCTGCAGGAGGGGTCCCCGGCACAGGAGGGGCGATGGCAGCCGCGGCAGGAGCCGGCCGAGGAGGAGGAGGAGGAGCGGGGCAGCTCCGGGGGCGACGAGGGGCCCTGGGGGGCGGAGAGCGATGGGGACCCCTACCCCGAGCTGTCCTCGGGGGGCTGCTGGGGCTCGGGCTCCAGCGGCAGCCCCGAGGCCGTGAGGGACCGCCGGGCTCTGTGCCAGCCCCGGGGCTGCAGCACGGACGGCGGGGACACCTCAGGGCTCTCGGACACCAGCCCTGGCCCCGGCACCCCGTCCCGCCAGCTCCGGGGCTGGGGCACGGCCGGGGACACCCTCGGGGGGCACAGGCAGGAGTGGAGCCCCAGACGGAGCCTCCCCCTGCAGCTCTCCCCCGATGGCCCCGAGCGCGTCCCCGAGCCCCAGAGGGCTGGCACAGGGATGGCACCCGCTGGCGTGGCACCCGCCGGGCAGCCCCAGGGCACCGGGAATGCCCCGGCACCCCAAGGGCACGGCAGATCCCGAGTGCCCAAGAAAGCAGCGCCCGCCGTGGTGCGCCCCAAGGCCGCCCGGCAGTCGCGGTCCCTGAGCCCCCGGAGGCGAACGGGTGCCAAGGGGACAAAGGATCCCTCGGGAACGGGCACCGAGGGCACCCAGTACGGCCGAGGGCGCCTCAACCACCCCCTGCCCGACCTGTCCAAGGTGGAGGCGCGGGTGAAGTTCGACCAGAGCTACCGCCCGCCCCGGGGCCGGGTGCTGCCCGCCCGCCCCCCGCGGCCCCGTCGGCTTCAAATCCCCGGCCGAGATCGTCCGGGAGGTGCTGCTGAGCAGCGGGGAGGGCGCGTCCCCGCAGCCCCCCAGCACGGCCGGGCTGCCGCAGGAGTTCAGGTCCCCCAGACAAGCCACGGCGCTGGTGCAGCAGCTCCAGGTAACGCCCGGCTCCCCCCGTACAGCCACACTGGGAGGGGGGACATGGGGGTGTCACTGCCTCTGGGACCCTCATGGGGTGTGGTGCTGATCACACTTTCCCCGTCCTGCATGGAGCTGGCGAGGAGGGAAGGAGCAGGGATGTGGGCAGTGCTCAGCCTGGGGACAGGATGCTCTCGTCCCCCCGGGATGGCGGTCACCCCCACAGAGCTTGTGACCCTCAGGATGTTTGTCCCCCTGGGAGGAGAGGGGGCAGAGAAACGGGGGTCACATCTGCACAGAGGGGTCGGGTGTTTTGGAGAGGGGGTTCCTGCACCCCACCCATGGGACTCCGCCCCCGTGCCGGGTGCTGTCCCCTCACTGGTGTCCCCTCCCCGCAGGACGACTACCACAAGCTGCTGACCAAGTACGCCGAGGCTGAGAACACCATCGACCAGCTGCGCCTGGGCGCCAGGGTGGGTGGGGGCTCAGGATGCCTGGGGGGGTTCCCCTCTCTGCTCCCCCTGCCCTGAGGTTGAGTTGTGCCTTCCTCCCCCGGCCCTCCTCCTCTTCCTCCTCCCGGGGAGCTGCGGTTGAGCGGTCCCAGCCCAGGGAGGGGGGTTGAGCCCAAAGCAGCCGGGGAGCACCGTGCTCCCCTCGCCTGGCAGGGTCCCCTCTGTGCCAGGCGGTGGCAGAGCCGGATTGTCCCCGGAATGGCGGGGCACGTCTCTGAGATGGCAGGAAGCGCGTCCCCGTGTCACCTCTGCCACGGCGTGGGTGGGGAAACTGAGGCAGGGCTGTGCCAACCGCCCCCCGCACGCATGTACCCACCTTCACCGCACCCACTGCTGTGCCATGGGGTGCTTCGGGGTGCCCCGGGGCACGGTGGGTGGGTCGGGGTGCAGGCTGGCTGCCCAAACCCGCTCTCCCTGCCCAGGTGAGCCTGTTCTCCGACCCGCCGCAGCCCAGCCGCAGCCTCGCCGTGGGCACCGTGAGCACCGGGAGCCGAGTGATGACCCTGAGCATCCCCCAGGCACGGACAGCGGCTCTGGGCATGGCCACAGCCCCGGCCACAGCCCCGGCCTCGCCAGCTGCAGGTGTGTTCATCTGTGTCCCACAGCCCCACACCTTGCAGGTGTATTGATCCACATCCCACAGCCCCACACCTCGCAGGTGTGTTGATCCATATCCCACATCCCACAGCCCCACACCTCACAGGTATGATGATCCATATCCCACACCTCGCAGGTGTGTAGATCCACATCCCACAGCCCCACACCTCGCAGATGTGTAGATCCATATCCCACATCCCACAGCCCCACACCTCACATATGTGTGTTGATCCACATCCCAACAGCCCACAGCCCAACATCTCACAAGTGTGTTGATCCATGTCCCACAGCCCACACCTCCACACCTCGCAGGTGTGTTGATCCATATCCCACATCCCACAGCCCCACACCTCACAGGTCTGATGATCCATATCCCACACCTCGCAGGTGTGTAGATCCATGTCCCCTGCCCCGCTCACCCCCCTCCCACTCCAGTTCTGGGAGGATTGTCCCCCACAGCCCCTTCCCCACTCTGGTGTCACCGGTCCTGCAGTGTCCCTTGTCCTCATGTTTTCTCACAGCTGCAGCCCCGGGAGTGTCAGAGCAGGGGGGTTCACCCCAGCCTCAGTCCCCTCCTCCAGCGGGGGGGTGCTGCCCCACCTGCCCCGGGCCCTGCTGCTGCCCCGGCCCCCGGCTCACCCGGGCCCTGGCGGGGCAGAGCCGCCGGCTGCAGGCACAGGTGAGGACTGGGGGGCTGCTGGGGGGCTGGGGCATGAAAAGGTGCGGGAACAGGGAGCTGTAGAGGGGGATACTAGGGGGGCTGCATGGAGAAGGGCTTTTGGGGAGTGCTGGTGGGGGCTGTGGGGCAGCAGGGAGGGGATTTGGGGGGAGTTCTGAGGGGAGACTATGGAGATAGGCTGGGGAGGCGCTGCTGGGGGCAGCTGTGGAGGGGGTCTGAATGGGAGGGGTTGGGGGAAATGCTGTGGGGAAGAGGGAGTGTTGTGGGGTGCTGGGAAGGGAAGGGAAGGGAAGGGAAGGGAAGGGAAGGGAAGGGAAGGGAAGGGAAGGGAAGGGAAGGGAAGGGAAGGGAAGGGAAGGGAAGGGAAGGGAAGGGAAGGGAAGAAGGAAGGAGAGGGGGCTGCAGCGGGGAATTGCATTGGAGCAGTCCCTGGGGATATTTCATGTGGAGGGGTGCAGGGGGAGCACAGTAGGTCCAGGCTCAGCCCGTCCAACCCCGGCCAGGTGGAATCCTTCGAAAGCTGGGTGCGTGCAGGGACCCCCACGCCCTCAGAACAGCTCCAGGTGCGTCAGCCCCTTCCCAGACCCCTGTCTGGGGGCATGGAGCGTGCCCAGGGCCCATTGGACAGGCTCGGACCGCGCTCTTGTGCCGCAGAGGATGAGGATGCTGAAGGACGCGCAGGATGCGCTGGAGCGGGAATACCTGCGGGGCCGGCAGCAGCTCCCGGCGGCTGCGGGGGGGTTCGATCCGGACCGGTACGGGCTCCATCCCCCTGCCACCCCCTCCCCAGAGCCCCTGGAATGTCCCCGGGGGTCGCTGTCCCCCCGCTCTGATGGCTGGTGTCTTGCAGGGCAGTGGAAGGGGAGATTTACCGCCTGGGGCTGCGCCTGGAGGGGCTGAGGGAGCGGCTGGAGGCGGGGGGCAGGCGGCAGCCCCTCCCTCCGTCCCTCCCTCAGCTCCCCCCGCAGCCCTGCTGCCCCCCAGCCCCGTCCCCACCACCGGCTGCCCACTCCCCACACCCCGAGGTGAGCTGGGGGTGCAAAGGTTCCCCACCCCACTGCATTTATGGGGAGTTGCCCCTCTTACTCCCTTGTGCCCACAGAGCCCTGCGCTGGTGGAGGATCCTCGGGGGACAGCAGGGGACAGCGAGGGGGTGGCAGGGGGGCTGCCCTGGCCCCTCTGGCACAAGCAGCACCAAGTGGAGGAGGATTTTGGGGAGCTGCTGGAGCAGTGAGTGCCCTCACAGCAGCACAGGGGGGACACTGACACAGGGCATGTCCCCAAAGCCACCCCCTCCTGCCTGTGTGTCCCCCCAGGTACAAGCACTTCAAGTCCTTGCCAGAGTCACTGAGCCTGGAGCAGCTGAGCCTGGTGGGGAGCCAGTCCCAGGAGGAGGTGGATGCACCCACGGCAGGGGATGGTGGCCCCAGCAAGGTCCCCTGCAGGACACGGTCACTCGAGGAGGAGCCCAGCCTCGAGCCCTTGGCAGTGTAAGTGCTGTGTGGGGCGGGGGTGAGCAGGAGGTTTGACATCAGGTCTCCAGTTTTATTTACCTTAGGGTTAACAACCTCCATGGCACAGCTGGACAAGGACATTTCCCCACAGGACATTTCCCCGTGCCTGGGGTTGCTCTGCCCCATCATTCCCGCTCCATCCCCTCCCCACAGGCACCTCCCACAGAGAAGAGCTGCAACTCTTCCCCCCAGAGGACCCCCAAACCTGGAGCAGACACTGGGCCACCCCTCCCCTGCCCCTGCTGAGGAGCCACCAGCCTCTGCCAAGCCCCCCCTGGGGGTCTCTGGGCCACCACGGGTGTCCCTGTCCCTCGGTGGGACCGACAGTGGTGCCACCCAGCCTGGGCCCCGCAAGGTGAGTCCCTGGGGCTGGGGGTCCCTGCCTGAGAGCCCCCCCAGAGCCTCCTGGGCTGCTGGGCACTGACTGCTGTCCCTGTCCCTCTGCAGGAGCAGCGCATCGTGTCCCCAGAGACCGACAGCGGCTTCGTGGGCTCGGAGGCCAGCAGGGTGTCACCCCCTGTGCACACCCCTGAGCACCATCCCCCCGGCCCAGGGTACGGCCCTGCCTGGGGGATTTGGGGGATTTGAGGAGCAGGGGTGGCGGGAGAGGCACAGAAGGTGTGGGGAGCAGGGATGGTGGGAGAGGCACTGAAGGTGTGGGGAGCAGGGGTGGTGGGAGAGGCACTGAAGGTGTGGGGAGCAGGGGTGGTGGGAGAGGCACTGAAGGTGTGGGGAGCAGGGGTGGTGGCAGAGGCACTGAAGGTGTGGGGAGCAGGGGTGGTGGCAGAGGCACTGAAGGTGTGGGGAGCAGGGGTGGCGTGGCGGGAGAGGCACTGAAGGTGTGGGGAGCAGGGGTGGTGGGAGAGGCACTGAAGGTGTGGGGAGCAGGCTTGGAGATGTGCAGATGATCTTTCAGTTCCTTCCAAACCAAGCTGCTGTCCTGCAGTTCAGTGATTCTGTCAGCTTTGCTGAGAATCATCTTATGGAATCAGTTTCCTGATACCTGAGCTAGCAACACTTTCTTCAGCTCGCACTGCAGGAAGTGTACTCTTTCTCACATTGTGTTGCCGTGATGATGCTCTCGGGGTGTAAAGAGAAGATAGTTAAAAAGGAGTAGCTCTTTTTTGAAAGACAAGCTCCCGTGGCCAGGGGGAGCCCTGGGGCTGCCTGCATGACCTGTCCCTTCTGCAGGGCTCCGGGCTCGCTGGGACCCTCCGTCCCCATCCCCAGCAGCCTCCGCACCCCACGGGAGAGAGAGACCACCCCGCTCCCCTCCGAGACAGCACTGATGGGCATCTACCCCCCGGGGGGCACAGGGGGGCCCCCCAGCAGCCCCTCTGAGAGCAGCTCCCCCCCTCGCTGGGCTGAGGGCAGCGAGGTGGGACCCGACCCCGACGGTGATGGCAGTGAGTACACGGGCCTTGGTGAGGGAGAGAGATCTGGAGAGCCCTGCCTCTGTGGCTCTGGTTTTTGGGGTTCCCAGGCCTCCTTGTGGTGCTGGAGTCACCCTCCTTGGAGGGAGGTGTATGCCAGTCTCTGCTCACTGTGCTGCCCTTGCTCCCCAGCTCACACAGACTCGGAGGTGGGAGCCAGGAGCTGTGCCAGCGCCGGTGGCCGCCCCCCAGCCATGGCCAGGACCCCCACCAGCCCCCTGCCCTCCCCCCAAACGCCATCCCCCACCTTCCTGTCCCCCGACCTGCCGTCCCTGGACCCGGCTCACTGTGACCTGCTGGGCTCCCGTCTGGAGCGCGAGTGAGTGGCTGTGTCCCCAGACCGCCTGGGTGACACAGGGACCCCCCAAAGGCACCCACTGGGCGCTGGACCCCAGCCCAGGCTTGGTTTGGGGAGGGTCCCAGCTGCTGGGTGCCGGTGGTGGGGATGGGGGCTCTGGGAGGGGGGTGCTGATGCTCACCAGCACTGTTGGGGTCCCTGCTGGCTGCACCCCCTCACTGGGCCGTGTGTCCTGGGGCAGCCAGGCCATCCGGGCGCTGCAGGACGAGGTGTGGCGGCTGCGGCGGAGGCTGGAGGAGAGCCTGTGCCACTCCCGCAGCTACCCCGAGGGAAAAGCCACTCCCCGTGTCACCCCGGCCAGGGGGCAGCCGCTGGCCAGCGCACCATCGGCCCCGCAGGACGCGGCACCCTCGGGGTAGGTGACAGGAGGGACCCGGGGGCAGCGTGGGGACACCCCCAGCCTCAGCCTGGCCCTATCCCCATCGAGGCGTTTGGCTTGAGGGGACTGCCAGCCTGGTGGGTGGAGGTGGTGGCAGTGGAGGCGGTGACACTGGAGGCGGTGACAGCATTTCTGTCCCCTGTGCAGGCAGCCGAGCCCCCCGGTGCGGGGCAGGGCAGCCCCCGGGGTCACACCCATGCAGAGGGGGAGGTCGGCATCGCTGCCACGGGACAAGCCCGAGCTGGCCCTCGGTAAGTGGGGTGGGGACAGAGGGGACACGCTCCTCCCTGCACGCCACTTGCCTTCCCAAGGATGTTGTGGGGCTGCAGGACTGTGGGGTCCTGGTGGTGCCACGGATCCCACAGTGCTCAGCCCCGGGCGGCTCCTGCAGGTCTGGAGCTGGGTCCCGGCGGGTGCCACCCCCCTTCCCTGTCCTCTGCCACAGCCTCCGAGTCAGAGCCCGGGCCACGGGCACCCCCCGTCCTGCGGAAGCACCTTGGGAAGCCCCCGGGGCCGGTGACATTCCGGGGACAGCACACAGGTGGGTGCTGGTCGGTGGTGGGGCTGAAGGTGGCTGTCCCCACCCTGGGGACCCTGGCCATGCTCACGCTGGGGTTTGGCAGGGACACGGTACCAGGCGGGGACAGCACGTGCCACCCCGGCACCCCAAGAAGAGCCGGGCACCTCGGGGTGTCCCCGATGTCACAGGGGCAGGACGGCATCAGGTGAGTGGTGCCCAGCCCCTTCCCTTCCCTACCACCCCTAACAGCTACTAATGACCGTAATTAATTAACTGGAGAGGCTTAGGGAGGGGACAAACCCATTCCTCTTGGCCAGACCCCACTGTCCCCCAGGGGGACCAACCTGGGCAGCTCTGGGGGTGCTCTGATCTCGTGGGGGTCTTGCAGGGGTCAAGCCCCCCTTGGCATCTGTGTTTGTCTGTGCCTGTGTGGGCAGAAATACCTGGGATTGCTGGGATTCCCTGGGATTGCTGGGATTCCCTGGGCTTCCAGGTGTCACTGGCAGCACTGTCACCTGTCCCCAGCCCTGTCCCAGGTGCCAGTGCAGAGCCCACCTTTGCAGACCCCCCTTTCCCTGCAGGGAAAGCCCCCTCCCCATCTCACCAGCCGCCCCAAACCACTCAGCTCTCCCCAGCCATCCCTGGCTGGCAGTGCAGGGGACATTCCTGGTGTCCTCTCTCCACAGCTGCATCTGGGGCAGGTGACACCCCCCGGCAGCCCCAGCACAGCACCCCCAGGAGAACGTCCTGCCCCACCTGCCGGGCACCCGCGGGCACCAGGGACACAGCCACACACGGTAGGTGACAAGGGTGACACGTCCTGGCACAGCTCTCACTGCCTGGGGGCTGGCTGGTGGGACAAGGAACAACCTCAGCCCCCTGACAATGCCAGGGGACTGTGCCCACCCAGTGTGGCACAGGGGAGGGTGGCACTGGGGCTGCCACTCAATGCACAGCCCTGGGGACACCAAACCCCTATGGGGACACTGAACCCCCATGGGGACATCTAACCCCCATGGGGACACCAAACCCCCATGGGGACATCTAACCCCCTTCCTCCCTCAGCAGAGCATGGCCTTGGTGGCTCCTGTCCCCCAGGTCCCCACGCTGGAGCCGAGAAGCTGGAGCAACCTGGCATTTGGTACTTGGCAGCCCCCCCTGCTGCCACCATCTGCCTGGCACCCGTCCCCCTCGTGCCTTACGTGCCCTCCATGCTGTAAGGATGCCCTAGGGCTGGGAGGGGGCTCAGGGGCGTCAGCATCCCCAGGGGTGGAGGGAGAACCCAGAAGGAGCTGTCCCCACCCTAGGGATCCACTCTGGGGTGACACTGCCACCAGCTCCTCTGGGGACAAGCTGTGTTTAGGGGGTGGTGCTGTGAGGTGGGCCTGGAGGAGATGGGGAAGAGGGATGGAAACGTGGTGGGGTGGTGGCACAGACCCCATCACTGAGCTGTGTCCCTTCTTCTTCCCAGCTACTGCTCCCCAGCAGTTCCTACCTCAGCCCCAGCCATGGCCGGGGTCCCCCTCGCTGTCCCCGCGGGTCCCCGGCGGGCAGAGCGTCCTCCCCGGCCCCAGGGCCACCAGCGCTGCCTGAGCCTGGAGCTGGAGGAGCTGGAGGAGCTGAACTGGTGCCTGGGCCGGGCTGTGGAGGCTGCCCAGAGCGCCAGGCTGAGCTCCAGCCGCCTCAGCCGGGCCCTGGCCGCAGAGCTGGGCCGGCCGCGGGGCCTGCGCGGCTCCTGCCTCTTCTGAGGGCCCGGCTGGCACCTCCGGGGCCTCTGTGACACAGGAGAGGGAGATGGACCCCTCAGCATCCCTCACTGTGTGCCCCCTGTCAAACCTAGGGCCAGAGGTACCTCCAGGCCCTCCGTGCCACAGGACAGAAGAATGGGGCCCTCATTGTGCCAGCACGGCATGCCCCCTGTGAGACCTGGGGCCTGAGGTGCCTCCGTGCCACCAGGAGAGGATGGACCACTCACAGCATCCCTCACTGAGTGCCCCCTGCCAAACATGGGGCCAGAGGTACCTCCAGACCTTCTGTGCCACAGGAGAGGAGAATGGGCCCCTCAGTGTCCCAGCATGGCATGTCCCCTGCGAGACCTGGGGCCTGAGGTGCCTCCAGACCCTCCATGCCACCAGGAAGGGAGGTTGGGCCCTTTATTGTCCCTGCACTGCGTGCTCCCTGCCAAACCTGGGGCCAGCAGTGCTGGAGGCACTTCCAAACCCTCTGTGCCCCATCAGGAGAGGAGGATGGGCTCCTCACAGCATCCCTGCGCTGCATTCCCCCTGACAAACCTGGGGCCAGCAGGGCCAGAGGTACCTCCAGACCTTCTGTGCCACCAGGAGAGGAGAATGGGCCCTTCAGTGTCCCTCACTGTGTGCCCCCTGCCAAACATGGGGGCAGAGATGCCTCCAGACCCTCTATGTCACCAGGAGAGGAGGATGGCCCCCTCAGTGTCCCTCACTGTGTGCCCCCTGCCAAACCTGGGCCACAAGGGCTGGAGGTGCCTCCAGACCCTCTGTGCCACCAAGAGAGGAGGATGGGCCCTTTATTGTCCCTGCACTAGGTGCCCCCTGCCAAACCTGGGGCCAGAGGTACCTCCAGACCCTCCATACCACCAGGAGAGGGGCATGGACCCCTCCTTGTCCCTCACTGTGTGCTCCCTGCCAAACCCGGGGCAGCAGGGCCAGAGGTACCTCAGAGGTTCCTGCCCTGGCTCCCACCCCGGTCCTGCCGTCCCTGCATGGCCTGTCCGTCGGTCTGTCCCTCTCCAGGACCTCCCAAGCTGCAGGAGGGGGGAAGGTGTGGGCAGAATCCTCCAGCCTTCCTCAGCCCTATCCCCTGGGAGCAGTGAGGTGTCCCCCTAGGGCCGTGGCCACCCCACCCTGAGCACTTCTGGGGGTGCTCTGACCTCGTGTGGGTCGAGCCCCCTTGGCAGCTGTGTTTACCTCTGTGCCTGTGTGGGCAGAATTCCCTGGCATCCCCTGGCATTCCCTATTCCACCCTTTCCAGGCCTCCTCAGGGGGCTGTGCCCTGTGCCCTCTGCCCTTGGACTTGAACCCAGCAGGATCCTCCCTGGGGAAATTTATTTTTTTGTTGGTTTTTATGTGATTTTTTTTAGCTAAATCACTCTTTGGAGTGTTGATTGATGATCTATAATATGTGTGTGTGATATATGTGTATCTATAAATGGATATATCTAGATATAGGCATATCTATATTTAGTTTTATGTCTATAGAGAGACAGATATAAATAGATCTGTGTATGTCCAGATCTGTATCTGATTCTATAGATATATCTTTCTACAGATACATATATATATAAATATTCTGGTTTGCATTTCCAGCACAACCCTTAGGGCATTTTTGGGGTTCTTTTCTGGTCATCCCTGGATGTGGCCACCCACAGCATCATCCAGGCAGAAAATAAAATGAAGGATTTGAGGTTTTCCCCCTGGGATCCTCAGGGAAGCTGGGCTGGTGGAGGAAAAGTCACCTGAGACAAAGGCAGGTGTGGGGCTGTGGAGCCCCTGTTCCTCCCAGCTGGGTTTCTAAGGAGTTAATTCCTATTTTTTAGGGAAAAGGATGTGGTTGGGGCAGCTTTTCCAGGGATGGGTCCAGCCAAACCCCCCTGCTCCACCCCTCAGCCTGTGTTCATCTGTAGGACCTACCTGAAGTGCCAGTGTCAAATGTATTTATTTTTCTTTTATTTGTTGTACAAATTCCCACATTTGGAGGGAGGGATCAGTGAAGGACTCAGGTCTGGAACCTTCCAAGCTCCCTCTGAGCCTCATCCTTGACATGAGCCCAGAGAGGATGGGAATGGAGCTGTCCCTTCCTCCTTTTTTGGGCCAAGAGGGCTGGGTTTGGGGGATTTTAAAGAGGCTTGGGGAATTTTAAACAGGTTTGGGGGACTTAAAAAGAGGTTTGGCAGATTTTAAAGAGGTTTGGAGAATTTAAAAGAGGTTTTATTGTCTCTGGTTGCCTCTGCTCATGCCTGTGCCCCAAGCTGGAAGCCGTGACTCCCTCAGCCCAGGCAGGGCGTGATAGGAAGATGTGGAAAGTGTGGTTAATTATTCCAAATGCAGTAGCCAGGACCAAATGTTGTTTTTTTTCCCTTATCCCCTATGTTTTAACGCCCAGCAGAGCCACTGGGATGGTATTTTGTACGAAGAAATCACCTATTTTTGAAGGAAATAAATGCAGTTGGATGACTCGTGTGCTGATTTTCCTTCCCAAAGCCTCCTCCTAGGGGGAGGTTTGGCATCACCACACCAGGAGCCCTCCCTTGGGGTTAGAAGGAATATTTTCCCATGCCTTTTCCCTGTTTTTCTGGCCCTGAGGGAGCAGCAGAGCACAGCCCCTGTTGCACTAGGGATGGAGATCGCTTTTATTTAGTCACTCGAGTGCTTTAGTACAGAAGAACAGATATACAGAGATGATACATGTTTGTGCTTCAACACTTTCAAACATTTAGATTCCAGTAATTTCAAGGTAAACAAGTTCCAAGACAGACTAGATTAATTTTTTTTTAAAGTTTTCCTTTTTGATAAATTATTTTTTATATAAATAACTGTAACAGAAAAAATAATAATAATAATAATAATGTCCAACATACAAGATCCTGAAGCATTTGCATTGCTAAACCAAAGAGGAACAGAAACGGGCTGGGAGACCAAAGGGGAACCAACAAATATCAGTGCAATGATACAGCCTTTGCCCTAAAAATATATATTTAACTTTATGGGCAAGGAGCAGACGGGAAAGGAAGGGAAAAGGGGGGGCTAACCACCAACGAGGCAAGAAAGAGCAATTTTAGGGTAGGAAAAGGGGGCTCACAGCCTTCAGGGGGAAGAGAACAAAACCATAGACCCCAAAATATTGCAGTGCATCTAAAGGCAAGGGAACAGGGGGGCAATCCAGGGGCGTCAAATAAAAACCCAACTAAAATCAGAGGTTTGGGGAAATCACTATACACCAAGCTCGTAAGAACGTCACAAGACACAGTCATTAATATACACAGAGTCCAGAGGGTTTGGGGGAGGGGCCTTGGGAGTTTGGGGGGCCCCAGAGGGATTTTGGGGAGGGCCCAGAGGAGTTTTAGGGAGGGCCCAGAGGGGTTTTGGGGGTCTCAGGGTGACGGCACGCTCAGAAACGCTTCACCACGGGACGACACGAGCGGAGCTGGGCACGGGCACCAAGCTCCCATGGCGATGGATGGATAGAGAGAGGTATCCATGGAGAGATAGCACACATATATATATATAAAATAGCTTTTTATTTTATATATATATATATTTTTGAAGGAATTCCCAGAGAGGGAGGCAGGGCTGCAGCAGGGCTGTGCAAGCAGACGGGCCCCAGCTCCCAGTTTTGACCGGTTTGGTCCCTTTTCACACGGGAATTACCACGCTGTGAAGCGTCCTGGCTGCACTCCCACACCACCCCCCTCGCAAAGTCCCACCCAGATGTTGCTGTGCACATCTGGCAGGAGCACCCACCACCCCAAAAGCCATGGGACAGATGGTGGTGCCAGCCTGGTGCCCGCCTGAGCAGCAGCTGGAGCGGTGTGGGGTGTCCGTCCATCTGTCCTCCCGTCCACACAAGACCCCAATGAGGAGCATTCCCCAAAAAAAAAGTGTTTTTCTGTCATTTTCCCCACCACTAGCAATGGGCAGATGGTTACTCAGCAATGAGCTCCTGGGCGCTTCCCACAGCTGCAGCTACAAATATATAGATTTTTTTTTTTTCCTTTTTCTCTTAAACACAATGCATCCATTTTCTTAATATATATATATATATATTATTTTTTTTTTTGGCTGTTATCCCCTCCCTGTGGATAAAATGAGATGGGGGAGGCGCTGGGAGGGGAGAGGAGGGGATCAACACAAGAACAAGAGAGAAGCTGGGGCCCACAGGGTGCAGGGTGGCACCCGGGGCCGGGCGCCCGGCGGGGACATGGGTCGGCATCGAGTGGTGACAGCGTTTCCTTTTAACTGCTGCTCTCTTCCTCTGTTTTATTGAGTTTCTTCAGCGTGTCCAGCAGTTTCTGTGGGGTGAGGATGTGCGTGGACCCTGTGGGAGCAGAGGAGAAGGGGTGCAAGGGGATCAGTGATGGTTTGGGAGCCCAGCCCATCCCCGTTGTCCTAGGTCCCCCTTACCTGGCGGCGCCGGCCCCGCGCCGCTGGAAATGCTTGCGAGGAAATGCAGTCTGTGGGGAGGGGGAGGGCTCTGGGGGCATGGAGAACAGGAAAAGGACCAGGAGGAGGGATGGAGGTGAGGGATGGAGCTGGTGGGATGAGGCAGGGGCCGGGAGGAGCCGGTGCAGGGGGGTTGTGGCACTGGGGCCACTGCAGGAGGCACTGCTGGGTGCAGGGGTGGAGTGCAGGGGACAGCTGGCATGGAGGGACCTTCCCCAGGCCCCCCAAGCTGCACGGAGCATCCTGGGGACACAGAGGTGGCCGGAAGGGTGGGATGGGACAAGGAAAACAAGGAAAACTCCCCTTGTTTGGGGGTCCCCCAGCACGGTGCCAGGGGGGTCCCACCGTGCTGCCCACTCTGGCACCGCAGGGAGCAGCACACAGGGCGTGCTGGGGTGGCACTCACTGGTGAAACCAGCAGGAGCTGAACCCCAGAGCAGGGTTTGGGAGTCTGCAACGCCACGAGGCTCCTGCCTATCCAACAGCAAAGCTGAGCTGAGCGGGACTCCAGCCCCAGGGCACCCCAGAGCTGGGGGGTCCCAGCAGTGCCCAGCCCAGGGTGAGTGCTGGGGTCTGCACTGCAGCCCCTCTCCCCCAGCCCCGCTCCAGCCACTCCCAGGGCAGAATTTGGGAGCTCTGTCCCCCCATCCGTGGGGCAGGCAGGACCCTGATCCCTCCAGCCCTGGTGAGGGGGAGCTCATGGCATGAAGGAGCTGGCCAGGGGACATGGCTGAGGGGTGATGGATGCTCTTCCACCTGGTCGGAGGAACCGCAAGCATTTTCTAATCAGAGAACCCAACAGACCCCACAGCGACAATTAAAAAAAAAGAAGAATCAAAGAATCAAAGAAAACCCTTCGGGGAGGAAGAGTTTCTTTTTCATTAGTAAGCTGCCTTTACTTGGTTTCTTTGGCTCACTCCATTGCTGGAGCCTGATCCTCAAATGATACCCTAGTGGAGTCCCTGAAGTCGGGGTGCCTCAGGTCCATGAGAAATTTGGTGGGAGTGAGAATGTGAGTAGAACCTGCAGGAGAACAGAGCGGGGCTGACGGCTGCGCCGAGGCTCCCCCACCACCACCACCAGCTGCCTCTGGGGGGAGGAAGAGGAAGGAGGAGGAGCTCGGAGCTTTGGAGGCGCATGCAGGGGATGGACCCTGGAGAGAGGCGGGATGAGATGGTGACAGGCAGGATGGAGCTGGCATGGGTGTCCGGTGACAGGGACACAGCCGGGGCAGCAGGAGGGGATGGAGGCTGCGATGCTGCTCCCGAGGAGCAGGGGAGATGCTGGGGACAGGCTCCACCAGGCAGCAGATCAGATGGTAAAGGACACCTGCCTGTGCCCTCCAGGGTGTGGATCCAAGCTGTGCTTCCCTGAGGAGTTTTAGAGACCTAAGAGCTCCTTGCTGGTAGAGCATCCACTGTGTCCTGTGTGCCTCACCCACAGCTCCCCTGGGAGCAGAGATGGGAGCTGACCCTGTTGCAAGACCCTGAAAAACCTGGCTCCTGTTTGCACCCCTCTTCATTTTGCACTTTTCTTCCTGTAACGCCCCCAAAACCGAGGAGCAATCCGAGCTGCCAAACCTCCCCTCTCACCCAGCCCTGCTCAGACAACACCAGCCAGGAGACATGAAAAAATGGAAGCAAAAATGAGGATGTTTGGAGTGACACAACCCCGATGGGGAAGGAGGGCACACACAGGGGGTGACCAGAGATGTCCGGAGAAAACCCTCGGGCAGAGCTGCAGCTCCCGCAGGCTCGGGAGCCGGGGATTGGGGATGGAGTGGGATGAGCAGCCAGCAGGAGGGGCCAGCCCGGGCCAGCACTCACCTATTAGCACCTCCCACTTGCCGCTGGCTTGTGTCACCTCGTAGGCGCAGCGCATCTCGTTCATGCTCACCCCGCCCAGGATGAAGATGATGAGGCGGGGCCCGCTCCGGTACTCGCCGGGGGCCTTGTTCTTGTGCCAGTGGCCGTAGCGGGCACTGAGGAGAGGAAGAGGAGGGTGAAGGACGGGCACCACATCTCAGTTAAATCATACAGACATTGCTGTCGCAGCAGGGCAAGCCCAGTGATCCAGCCACGAGTGCTGCTCGCTGTTACAGGGAGGGAAACTGAGGCATGTTGTGTCCAAGGTAAAATGAGGAATGTGATTCCTAAAGGGGAACTGAGGCATGGGATTCCTAAAGGGAAACTGAGGCATGTTGTGTCTGAAGGGAAAATGAGGAATGGGATTCCTCAAGGGAAACTGAGGCACGGGATGCCTGGAGGGAAACTGAGGCATGGGATTCCTAAAGGGAAACTGAGGCACGGGATGGCTGGAGGGAAACTGAGGCATGGGATTCCTAAAGGGAAACTGAGGCATGTTGTGTCTGAAGGGAAAATGAGGAATGGGATTCCTCAAGGGAAACTGAGGCACGGGATGCCTGGAGGGAAACTGAGGCACCAGGTGTCCCAAGGGAAAACAAGGAATGGGATTCCTACAGGGGAACAGAAGCATGGGATGTCTGCAGGGAAACTGAGGTATGTTATGTCTGAAGGGAAAATGAGGAATGGGATTCCTACAGGGAAGCTGAGGCATGGGATTCCTACAAAGGAACGGAAGCACAGGATATCTGGAGGGAAACTGAGGCACAAGATGCCATGGGGGAAATAGAGGCATGGGCTGCATGAAGGGAAGGTGAGGCAAAGGGAAACTGAGGCATGGGATTCCTAAAGGGAAACTGAGGAATGGGATGCCTCAAGGGACACTGAGGAATGGATACTCCAAGGGACACTGAGGCATGGGGTGCTTGAAGGGAAATGAAGGCACAGGATTCCCAAAGGGAAACGGAGACACAGGATATCTGTAGGGAAACTGGAGCACGGGATGACTAAAGAAAAATGGAGATACAGAGTGCCTGAAGGGAAACTGAGGCACAGGATGCCTGAAGGAAACTGAGACAAGGGATTCCTAAAGGGACACAGAGGCACAGACTGCCTGCAGGGAAACAGACCCGGGGTGCCTCAAAGGAATGCACACATGAAGTGCCTGAGGGGAAACTGAGGCAGGATGCCCTGCAAGCATCTCCCAGAGCTGCTGCTGGCTGCAGCCCCAGGGGCTGTGTGGGGTGGATGGTGACAGGGACTATGTGGGCACAGACAGTGACCCAGGTGGGCACGGACAGGGCAAAGGGGCACCCACCTGACGGCAGTGGTGCTGAAGGAGGCGGAGGAGCGGGTGGAGATGTACGGGTAGTGCTTGGTGTCCAGCTTGTCATCAATGGCATCCTGGGGACAGACAGACACAGGCCTGGGGTCAGCGAGGAGCCAGGCACAGCCCCAGGCCCCACAGCCCCTCTGCAGCCTGTGCCCAGGGTTCCCTTCTTGAGAAGCTCAGGAGCAGGTGCTGAACTGGAGGCTCCAGCCATAGGATACCCCTCCAGCACGAGGCACCCTCAGTGTCACCCACGGTCAGTGCCACCCAGGGTCAGTGTCACACAGGGTCAGTGTCACACAGGGTCAGTGCCACCTGGGACTCCTTGCTGAGGTGCTGCTGCCCTGGGCACCCCTATCTGTCCTCAGAGTGAGGCTGAGGGGTGTCCTGGGGGTGCAGCCACCCTGTGGTGGGGGTGGTGTGACACAGGAAAACATGAGCTCTGTGCTTTTGGGACCCAAGGGAGCTGGGGCTCTGCTGGTCTAAGTGCAGAGGCAGCACTGCACTGCCCAGGGCTATCCCAGTGCACAGCTCCTGAGGACACATCTGTACAGAGCCATGCCTGTCCCCTGGTCTGCCAGGACATGGGCAAGGCTTTGACAAGGCCACCCAACCTTGGTGGCCACGGTGGCACACACACAGCCACCTAAGCTGTTATTGCATTTGTAATCCAAGGATGCTGGCAAGCCTGGTTTGGGCCATGGAGACTGAGGGGAGACCTCAGTGCAGTCTGAAACTTCCTCAGGAGGGAAAGGGAAGGGGCAGGCACTGATCTCTGCTCTCTGGGCCAGGGACAGGAGCCAGGGCACGGCTGGGGCTGGGCCAGGGCAGCTCAGGCTGGAGCTCAGGGCAAGGCTCTGCCCCCAGAGGGTGCTGGCACTGCCCAGGCTGCCCAGGGAATGGGCACGGCCCCGAGGCTGCCAGAGCTCCAGGAGCCTTTGGGCAGCGCTGCCAGGGGTGCCCAGGCTGGGGCTGCTGGGGGGGCTGGGCAGGGCAGGGGCTGGGCTGGGGGATCCCTTCAGTCCCTCCCAGCTCAGGATGTTCTGTGCTACTCTGATTCCCTCAGTCCATGCAGCACCAGTTGAGTTTCCCATCCCTGTTCAGCAAGTGCAGGTCCTGTCCCCCACAGGCAGTGATTTAACCCCAGGCTGTGTTCCTGGTCCTCCCTGCCAGAACTGGGACCACAGGGTGGGGTTGTTGGGGTGCCTGTGCAGGGCTAGGGGCTGGATTTGATGTTCCTTGGTACCCCTTCCAACTGTGATTCTGTGCACCCTATCTGGGGCCAGGAAATTCTCCCAAAATATCCCAGGCAGGAGCAGCCTGGAGGACGCACATCCCGAGAGGTGGCAGGGTCTGGGCTGGGAGCACCCAGCTGTGTGCCAATCCCTTCCTGGGTGGCTCTGTGACCCCCTGCCCTGCCCCCAGGCCTGTCCTGGCTGCTGGCTCACCTCCATGATGTCCTTGATCACCGGGGTCCACCGGGACAGCTGGTAGGTCTGCTCGCTGATGCGCTCCTTGCGTTCCGGCTTGCTCCGGCGGCGCAGCGTGGACTGGGCACAGAGCACAGGGACACCCTGAGCCCCAGCAGCACCAGGGACAGCCCCAGGCCACCCCAGGGGGACAGGGCAGAGGGGCAGGGCCAGGGGAGGAGCACACTCACGTCTGTGATGATGGGCACCCCGAGGTGGGCCATGTTAGTGATGATCTCGCTGTCCTCTGCCGGGATCTGAGCGTGCTGGATCAGCTTGTTCAGGTTCTCCTCGGTGATTCCTGGCAATGCAACAGGGGGTGTTCTCCTCAGGGATGTCTCAGAGGGGACACAGCCCCTCTGCTGCCACCTCAGGACACTCAGCCTGGTCAGGGAGGCAGAGCTGGACTGTCCTGGCCAGACCTGGCTGTGCCTGCCCACACGTGCTCACCGTTCTTCAGGAAGATGTAGAGCAGGATGATGCGGATCTTGTCATAGGTGCTGACATTGCCATCCAGCAGGATGGGGACAATGGCCCTCATGGGGTCCTTGATCTTCTCACCTTCAGCATCAGTGCCCATGGCCAGGTCCTGCAGGAACACGTGCTCAGCACCACTCCATGCTGGGAGAGTGGAGCTGTACCCCCCATGGCTCCACGGCAATGAGGGGAGGTGTTTGGTACCTGCTCAACTCGGCACAGCTTGTCCACAGTGCCCTGGTAGTGCTTCATGCAGTCCTCAGCCAGGTGCAGGTGGGTGGAGTACTGGGGACACAAGAGTGGTCACCCCTCTGCAGGGCTGGCAGCAGCTCGGGGTCCCTGTGCCACCAGCCATGGCCAGGGGACAGCTGCCACTCCTGCTCCCTCAGTCACTGAACACACACTGTCCCTTCCCCTTACCTTGCTGAGCTCCTTCTGGTACTGTGGCATCTTCTTCAGCATCTGGGACAGGTCCCTCATGGTGGTCTGTGAGGGAAGGGGACACGGTCACTCACCCTCAGGGACCTGGGGGCCACCAGCAGGGAGGGGGTGACCCTGCCAAGGACTTCTGTCCCCATGTGAGCCCCCCATGGGGGTTTGGTGACACCTGATGTGGCACTGCCAGCTCTCCTCCCCTGAAGCTGAGGCAGGAGGGGTGTGCAGCTCTGCAAACTGGGCTGTGGTGGGGAGAAACCCCCTGAGGATCTCCTTGTGGGAGCCTCGTGTGCCTGGCTGGGGCTCAGATGGTCCTGGCCACCTTTACAGCCCTCACTGCCACCAGGGTCCTCTCACTGCCACCAACTCAGGGAACAGGGACAGAGCAGCTGCTGAGGGAGGTGCACAGACCCTGTGCTGGGGGCAAACTGATCCCTGGTGCAGAGCTCTCCCACAGCACCCCATTTTGCAGCAAACTGATCTCTGGGTGCAGATCTCTCCCACAGCACCCCATTTCCCAGCAAACTGATCCCTGGTGCAGATCTCTCCCACAGCATCCCATTTTGCAGCAAACTGATCTCTGGGTGCAGATCTCTCCCACAGCACCCCATTTCCCAGCAAACTGAACTCTGGGTACAGAGCTCTTCCCAGCACCCCATTTCCCAGCAAAATGATCTCTGGGTGCAGAGCTCTCCCACAGCACCCCATTTCCCAGCAAACTGATCCCTGGTGCAGAGCTCTCCCCAGCACCCCATTTCCCAGCAAACTGATCTCTGGTACAGAGCTCTCCCCAGCACCCCATTTCCCAGCAAACTGATCCCTGATGCAGATCTCTCCCCAGCACCCCATTTCCCAGCAAACTGAACTCTGGGTGCAGAGCTCTCCCACAGCACCCCATTTCCAGAAAATTGATCCCTGGTGCAGAGCTGTCCCACAGCACCCCATTTCCCAGCAAACTGATCTCTGGGTGCAGAGCTCTCCCACAGCACCCCATTTCCCAGTAAACTGATCCCTGGTGCACAGCACCCCACAGCACCCCATTTCCCAGCCCCAGGGGCAGGGCTGGCATCCCACAGCCATTTCCCCCCCCCGACCACCCTTCTCCTTTGGCACAGTGTCCCCAGGAGACCCCAGCAGGTGCCAGCCCGTGGCTGAGCCTGTCCCCAGCTGGGTGGCTGCATCAGGTCACCTTGTCACCCGTGTTCATCCTCTTGCTGGAAGAAAACTCCTTCAGGGACCGGGTCACCTCCCTGCAGAGAGCAGGAGGGCAGAGCTGTGAGTGGGGAGGGTCCCTCACAGAGGGCTGGGTGACAATGCCAGGCCAGTGTCCCCCCCAGGGCCACTCACTGGGACACCTCGGCGATGTGTTTGTGGCGCAGGGTGACCCACAGGTCGTCATCCTCATCCAGCAGAACCTCCTTGATCCGGGCCTCACCAATGCCACTGGTCTCGTACCTGGGGTGAGGAGAGGGGTGTGACACAGGGGACAGGGCTGAGGGCACACACAGCCCCCTCACTGCTGGGTTTGGGGAGATGGGGGGACACGAGGGCTCTTCCTGGCTGTGCCAGCAAAGTGATTTCAACTGGGATTGACCTCTTCCCCTCTGCGACCCCTTCAACTCCTAAATGTTGGGAAGGGGCTGAGGGCTGAAGGGTGGGAAAGCCTTTTAGTCCCTGTCCTGCCCACCAGGGCTGCCAGAGTGCAACACTGGTGTCCCCAGTGGAGGACTTGTAGAGGATGGCAATGGATGCAGAACCCACTGGAGGGAAAATCCAATGGATGCAGGACCCAGTGGATGCAGGACTCAATGGAGGGGGAACCCAATGGAGGGGGAACCCAATGGATGCAGGACCCAGTGGATGCAGGACCCAATGGATGGGGAACCCAATGGAGGGGGAACCCAATGGATGCAGGACCCAGTGGATGGAGAATCTGATGGCTGGAGGACCCAATAGGTGAGGAACACAATGGATGCAGAATGCAATGGATGCAGGACCAAGTGCATGGAGAATGCAATGGATGGAGAATCCAATGAATGGAGGACCCAGTGGATGAGTAACCCAATGGATGGAGAACCCAATGGATGGAGAACTCAATGGATGGAGAATCCAATGGATAGAGGATGGCAACGGATGGAGAACCCAAGGGATGGAGAACCCAAGGGATGGAGGACCCAATGAATGGAGGACCCAAGGGATGGAGAACCCAAGGGATGGAGGACCAAATGAATGGAGAACCCAATGGATGGAGAATCCAATGGATGGAGAACCCAATGAATGGAGAACCCAATGAATGGAGGACACAGTGGATGCAGGACCCAATAGATGAGGAACTCAATGGATGGAGAACTTGATGGAAAATCTAATGGATAGAGGATGGCAATGGATGGAGAACCCAATGGATGCAGGACCCAACGGATGAGGAACCCAATGGATGGAGAACCCAATGAATGGAGAACCCAATGGATGGAGAACCCAATGGATGGAGAACCCAATGGATGGAGAACCCAATGGATGGAGAACCCAAGGGATGCAGGACCCAAGGGATGGAGGACCCAGTGGATGCAGGGATGCTGAGTCTCCAGCTGCTGCTCTGGCACTGCCCCCAGGGTGTCACAGGGGCAGGGGTGCCCTGCACTCACTTGTAGACGTCGTTCTCGATGGGCAGCAGGTCGTAGCTCATGGCCTGGAAGGTGAGCTCGTGCAGCACCGGCGACGCGGGGTCAAAGCCACGGTCCAGGATGAGCAGCTGGGAGCGAGCCTTGTCCGGACCCTGCGGGCACAGCAGAGCCATCAGCACCACCCTGGGGGCTCCCTCAGCCCCACAGCTGCTCTGGGGGCCCCCAGAGGGCAGAGGTTGATGGGACTGCAGGAGGGGAGCATCACCCCAGCACCCTCCCCACTGCCAGCAGTGCTCACCTCACCCATGGTGGGGTCATCAGCCTTGTAGGCATCCAGCTTGTCCTGGATCAGCTGTGCCAGCATGGCATTGTCCTTGTAATCCCTGGGGAGGCAGGGGACAGGTCAGCCCCACAGGGCACAGCTTGGGGAGGAGATGTTGGGTGCCCCGTGCAGCATCCTTGGCTCACGGGAGAGCAGGGACCTGAGCAGGTTTTGTTGTGCACTCCCACTTCAAGTGGCCTTGATGCCACTTAAGATTTCAGAGTCCCAACCCCCCCAGCTCCCCAGATCTAGTCTGAGCCTGTTTACACTGAGCATGGCTGTCTGTCTGTCCGTGCCACCCCATGCTCTGACCAGCACTGGGCACAGCAGCCCCACCCCTGCCCTGGATGCCCATACTGATCCCATCCATGTCTCTGGATGCCCACATTGATCCCATCCCTGCCCTGGGTGCCCACACCTGCCCCATTCATGGCCCTGGATGCCCACCCTGGGCCAATCCCTGTCCCTAGATGCCCACACTGATCCATGACCCTGGATGCCCACATTGGCCCCATCCATGCCCCTGGATGCCCACACTGATCCCATCCATGCCCCTGGATGCCCATCCTGGCCCCATCCCTGCCCATGGATGCCCACACCTGCCCCATCCCTGCCCCTGGGTGCCCACACTGCCCCATCCCTGCCCCTGGGTGCCCAGCTGGCCTCACCCGCGGTACCGCACGGCTGGGTACTCCTTCAGGGTGGCACAGAGCGTGGCAATCTGCTCTGCCAGGCGCTCCAGGATCGGGTTCTTCATCTGGGCCTTGTGTGGGCTGTAAAAGCTCTGGAAGGAGTCAGCTGAATCCAGAGAATAAACCTGGGGGTGCAGAGGCAGGGAGGTCAGAGGGGAGGGATGTCTGCTGTAGAGCTGGGTTTGGAAACCAGATTCATGCCCAGATGGACACAACTGAGCCTGGGACCAGGCAGCTGGAGCTCAGAGATGCTCAGGGCATCCCTCAGAGTTCCCAGCTCCAGCTCCATGGTAGGATCCCTGTGCACGTGTCCCTCCCAGCTGAGCAGAGGAGGCAGGAGACCCCTCCCAGACAGGGAGACAGAGATCTGGGGCCAAGCAGAAACACACTGCACCCCAGCCCCAGCAAAAACCATGTGAAGATGCCCAGGGGTCACCCCCTAGGAATGCTGAGCATTGAAGGGTTAATGGCACTCAGCAGGTCTGGCTCCTGGTTCCTTTGTCCCCAACAGGGTCAGATGGCCCAGTGTCACAGACATCTTTTATGAAAAATCCTTTCCTTAGGATTTTTCCTCCTGAGAAGCTGAAAGGCCTCAGGAACAAAATGTAAACATTGATTATCTGCTGCTGTGGAATGCAACAGGTGCATCTGTGATTGGTCTCATGTGGTTGTTTCTAATTAATGGCCAATCACAGTCAGCTGGCTCAGGCAGAGAGCCCAAGCCACAAACCTTTGTTATCATTCTTTCTTTTTCTATTCTTAGCCAGCCTTCTGATGAAATCCTTTCTTCTATTCTTTTAGTATAGTTTTAATATAACATATATCATAAAATAATAAATCAGCCTTCAGAAAAATGGAGTCAGATCCTCATCTCTTCCCTCATCCTCAGACCCCTGTGAACACGGTCACAGCCCAGGGCCAGCTCCCTGGTGCCCTTGGCTGGTGGCAGAGCTGGCCAGCACAGCTGTGGGCACGGGGCCAAGGCACAGCACCCGCTAAATCCCCCTGGGATCAGCCTGGGAAGGCATCTGAGGAGACAGGGAGGGAGCAAGGAGCCAGCTGGGGGTTACACAAACCCTGTGGGCTGCACAGGGACCTGGAGCCCCCCTGGCCATCCCCCAGCCCAGCCCAGGCTCACCTGGGACTCAGACGGGAGGAAGGCAATGTTGATCTCAGTCAGGGTTTTGATGACCTTGGCGGCGCGGGATTTCACCAGCTCGTTGAACAGGGCGTCAGGACAGGCTGTGAGGGAGGAGGAGGAGGAGGGAGGTGCTCAGCATCTCTCCATCCCTCACCTCTCACCCCTCCCCACCCCTCTGGGTACTCACAGTCAGTGAAGAAGACGTGGGCAGCTCTGTACTTGGAGGTGGGGGGATCCTTGAAGTCATTGATGAGGGAGTGGATGGACTGCAAGAGAGAGGGAGCAGCTGGGCTGGGCAGGGTGGCACTGTGAGCCTCCCTCCTGCTCAGGGCAGGCTCTGCACCTCCATCCCAACACCCTGCTGGCACCACTGTGTCAGAGCTCAGTGCATCCCTCTGGGTGTCCAGAGCTGCCAAGCACCCTGCCAGGGGGCTCAGAGACCCTGGCACAGAGCCCAGAGCACCTGGGGATTTGATTTTGACCCTTGGAGCAAGTTACCAGCTTTGTATGAGGACCTGAAAGTCACACAGGTTTGAACAGTGTAATAATAAATTGATCACAGGGTGAAAATGTAGATTTTAGGATTTTTGGTGTGGGGGTTATGGGGACAAGATGGAGGAATCAGGGTGTGTCCAGCCTTTCTCCTTCTTCTTGTTCTCCATTTTCTGCAGTGCTGTTGGCACTTTGGGATTGGTTTAGAGTAGAAGCTCACTGTCTAACACAGGTGATAGGTGTTGGGAATTAAGTGTAAATATGTTATATGTAGTTTGTAGTATAAAAGGACAACACAGAGTGCCTGTGGCTGCCCTGCTGAGCAGAAAGAAAACTTTATAGATAAGAATTAATAAACAACCTCAAGACCAAAAAGCAAAGAGTCCAGACTCGTTCTTCAGTTGCGCGGGCTGAAGCAGAGACACCCTGCACATCTCGGGGCAGAAATTATCAACAGCAACCAGAGACCACTGGAGCCAGGATGCTCCCCATGGGCACAGCTGCCCGTGCCAGGCCTCACCCTCACCCTCACCCTGTCCCTGTGCCCTCATGCACTCACCTTCTCAGAGGGGGTGATGAGGTACACGGCCTCCAGGCTGGGCAGCGGCTCCCGGCGCTTGTTGATGTCTTCCACAACTTGGGGGGAGAACAGGGGTCAGGGATCAGGGCAGGGGGGCTGTGGGCAGGGCACTCAGCCATGCAGGGCTGCTGGACACCCCGTGGTGGCTGGATACCCCACAGCCATTGGATTCCCCATGGCAGCCCCTCCACAGCCAGAACACCCCCAGCCCACCCCATGCCATGCCAGCCCTGCTGGAGCTGTGCCTGTGGGCACCTGGCCACATCCCAGGGGATCTGTCTGTGCTCCTGCTCCCTTGGTTTACCCTCACACCCCCCTTCACCTGAGCTCTGCTGTCCCACACAAAACCCCACCATCCCCAGCACCTCCCAGGATCCAGCCTGGCATTTCCTTCTCCTTCCCAGGTGTTGCAGGGAGCCATTTCACTATCAGGCTGATAAAAACCAACACCTGGTCCCCTCCTAGAACTGAAGGGCTGCCAGGAGACAAAGTGTTCTGGCTGCTCCAGCCCCAGCAGGCAAGGAGGCACCTGTGGAACTCCAGCCTGGCACCAGGAGCCATCCATGGGAGGCAGAGTGGCTCCATCCCAAGCGATACAGGGCTGGATGGGGGCTGTGCCATCCTCCCTGTGCCAGCCTGGAGATGCCTTTGTGGGTGTCCTGGTGTGCAGAGGGAGATCTGGCCCTTCCCACAGGGAATGTGGAGGCAGGAGGGGGAACTCACTGGTGATGCCCTCTGTCATGATGTCAGTCATCTTGCAGCAGGACGAGAGCATGCGCATGCTCAGCTGGTCCACCACCAGCACCTGGGGACAGGAGAGCACCCTGAGCACCCTCTGAGCACCCTGTGAGCACCCCGTGAACACCCTGTGGGCACCCCATGAGCTGGGGGCACAGCAGCACCCTCCCCACCCTGCCCCTTGCCCGCTTCCTCCCCTCCCTGGGTTCAGTGCTCACCTTCCATTCCCCCTTCTTCTTCACCTTGCGGATCACATCGTGCATAATCTCTGCAAGAAAGGGGATGTGGGCAGTGGTGAGACCCCAGAGTCCCCCCTACAGCACCCCAGGGGCTGCACTGGGGCACCAAACCCCTACCCCTGTGCAGGGTCACACTGTGTCACTCACGCTGTGCCCTAACTGGGGGTGAAGGAGGGGATGGGGGTGGTTTTGGGGTGCCCAGGGAGGGGTGGTCACCCCCTAGCCCTGTTTTCCCTCGTGCTTGGCACTCACAGACAGACCCCAGTGTCCCTCCTACAGCACCCCAGGGCCTGCTGGCAGCACAGGGGCTGCCCTGGGGGCACCAAACCCCCACCCCTGTGCAGGGTCACACTGTGCCAGGCACGCTCTGCCTTTTCCCTCATGCTTGGCACTCACAGACAGACCCCAGGCTGGCTGGGGGGGTCCCTCTGGGGAGCCTGGGGGCAGCCCCACGAGGTTCAGCCCTAATCCAAAGTGCTGGGAAAACAACAGCAGCTTAAGAGCTCCTTTTAGAAACAAGAATCAAGCGGCCTGAGCCTGTTCCTTGTAATCCCTCACAATCCCATTTCACCTCCCGTGGCTGCTGGGCTTATGCAACCAGGCAGGACAGCAGCACCCCAGGAGCACCCACCCCAAATTCCCCTGCTCCTGCTCAGCCCCCTGGGACAGTTCAGGGACATGAGCAGGTGGCAGTGGGACAACCTTTGGGGTTGAGTGGCAGGAAGGGGGGTTCAAGCCTTGCCCTGCTGCCCAAACATCAGTTTTGGGGGACAGAGGTGCCCCCCAAACCCTGCAGGTCCCCTCTGAGCCCGGTGTGTGAATCTCTGTCCCTCACAGAGCTAAACCTGAGCAAAGGAATCAGTGTCAACTCCTCCCACAGTATTTCCCCTGGATTCCATCCCTGCGGGGTTTGCTCTGAGCCCCTGGTGCCAGGGACAGGGATGGAAATGCCCAATAAAAACCCAGTTGAGGAACATCTCTGAGCTAGAAACCAGAGGTGTGAGGGTGTCACCCTGCCAGCCTCAGCCCTGGGAGCCTCCCCTGTGGGTCACCCCAAGGGTGCTGCCTCCCTGGGTAAAGCCCAGCAGGGTCCAGAGCTGGCACTGGTGCCAACAGGGGTAACACAGGAGCCTCTGAGTGCTGCTGGCTGTCTGTCTGTCTGTCTGTCCTGCTGCAAAACCTGGAGAAAACCTGGAGCAAACAGCCATTCCTATCACTGCAAGGTAGGAATGCACATCCATCACCTTTCTTACCCAAAGGTGCCCTTAATACATAAATAACTAAATCTGCCTGCAGGGAGCCCCAGGGGACACTGGCCTTGCCCTTGGTCACATCCTTTGGCCTCCCCATGGGGAGAGGGGACACAGGACAGCTCTGGGCTGGGAGAGGGGATGGAGGCTACCTGAACTGGGCAGGCAAAGCTGCTGCCTGTGCCCACGTGTGCTGCCCACCTGTAGCCACCAGCTGCAGCAGGGATGGTCCTGTGTGGGCAGGAGCTGGCACTGAGGGCTGCCCACACAGCCCAGTGCTGCTCCCTGTGACAGCAGGGCACAGCTGGCAAGGAGCTGTGCCAGCTCATCCCTGCTCCTCCTGCCATTGCTCACTTGGCTCCTGCCCCAGAGCGAGCAAACAGCAACAACAGCACTGTCTGCAGGGCAGCTCTGAGGCTCCATCTTCATCCCATCCCAGCAGCTCCATCCTCATCCAATCCCCACAGGCTCCATCCTCATCCCATCAGCTCCAACTTTGTCCCATCCCATCCCACAGGCTCCATCATCCCATCAGCTCCATTATCCCATCCCATCCCACAGGCTCCATCATCATCCCATCCCAATGGCTTCATCCCATCTCACAGGCTCCATCTTCATCCCATCCCAATGGCTTCATCCCATCCTACAGGCTTCATCATCTCCATCCTCATCCCATCCCACAGGCTCCATCCCATCCCATCTGCTCCATCATCCCATCCCATCCACTCCATCATTATCCCATCCCAATGGCTTCATCCCATCCCACAGGCTCCATCTTCATCCCATCCCAATGGCTTCATCCCATCCTACAGGCTTCATCTTCATCCCATCCCAATGGCTTCATCCCATCCTACAGGCTTCATCTTCATCCCATCCCAATGGCTTCATCCCATCCCACAGGCTCCATCTTCCTCCCATCCCAATGGTTTCATCCCATCCTACAGGCTTCATCATCTCCATCCTCATCCCATCCCACAGGCTCCATCCCATCCCATCAGCTCCATTATCCCATCCCATCCCACAGGCTCCATCTTCATCCCATCCCAATGGCTTCATCCCATCCCAATGGCTCCATCTTCATCCCATCCCAATGGCTTCATCCCATCCCAGAGGCTTCATCATCTCCATCCTCATCCCATCTCACAGGCTCCATCCCATCCCATCTGCTCCATCATCCCATCCCATCCCGTCCCATCCCATCTCACAGGCTCCATCTTCATCCTGTCCCATCAGCTCCATCCCATCCCATCCCACAGGCTCCATCATCCCATCCCATCCCATCCCATCCCATTCCGTCATCTCCATCCCATCCCACCCCACAGTTCCATCCCAGTACAGCCCAGGGGCCCTGCTGGAGCACCATGCAAGGGCTCAGCAGAAAGCAGCACCCAGGGAGAATTCCTGCCCCTCCCTGCAATGCAAATCCAGCTGGGGAAGGAAGGAAGGAAGGAAGGAAGGACAAGGAAGGAAGGACAGAAGGAGGCTGGGAGGAGCATCCTGTGGCCCAGGGGATGGTGTTCCCATGAGGGAAGAGAGCCCAAGGGCAGCAGATCCCAAAAAAGGCTCCCAAAGTGCTGCCTCAGCTCCCCCAGCCTGTCCTGGCTGCAGGGACATTGTGGCTCTGTGGGAACACCCTGTCCCTCCTGTGGGAACACCGTGTCCCTCCTGCACAGGACGGGCTGGATGGATGGGGGATGTCTGAGGGGGGAGCATCTGCCTGGCTGCACAAAGTGCTGTCACATCCCCAGCCCCACCCTGGAACCAGGATGGGCCTCAGAGCAGGAGCTGGGCACCTCAAAGAGCAATTTCTCTGAGCCTGGTAGGGTTAGGGGGTCAGTCCCTAAATCCCTGCTCCCTGGGCACACTCATTCCCTACACTGATGTCCTCTCCTACCCTGGGACAGATCTGACTCCAAATTTTGGCTCTTCCACAAAATTTGGAGCCCAGAGCCCCGGTAGGGTCAGGAAAGAGGCCGATCCACAGAGCATCCTCCAAGGAGATCCAGGGTCCTCCAAAGGGCACAAAGTCCAGCAACAGCTGGAGGTTGGTGTCACATTTAGGGAGCTGTGACCATGAACTTCCCCTCCTGGTGTCCCTGCAGCAGCCACTGAACCCCAGCTCAGGGAAGAGTGCTCTGCACTCCCAGGGGAAATGGGAGAAGTGCTTATCTCTCACTCCACATCAGCAGGCCAGATGTTGCTGTCCATGTCCTCAAACATCTGGCCAGAAAGGGTTTTTAGGCTCTAACATCAGCTGATGATGCTGACAACCAAGTGTTTCATCTTGGAGATAAAACCAGGTTTCAGGGAGGGAAAAAAATCCCTATGAGCATCTCATCCAGTGCCTCCAACACTTGGCTGGTCTGGACCTTCCACATCACATCTGCTTCCTTCAGGCTGAAAGAATTTAAATGACAATTTCTCCCATGAACAGGGAACACAGACAGCTCTGGATCCTCCTCCAGCACCAGAGGATCAGCTCCATCATCCCATCCCATCAGCTCCATCCCACTCCACAGCCTCCATCCCAGTAAAGCACAGGGGTCAGGACACTTCTGCTGTGAATGGAGAACTCCTGGAGCAGTATGGCCCTGAAGTGCCACCAGGCAGGGGTCATGGACACCCAGAGTCATTCTCAGGGTGACACACAGCATGGCTGTGTCCCCTGCAGCATTCCCAAGCAGTTGACACGCTGGCCTAGTAGGACTTGAGCCCATCCATCCCTCCAAGAGGCTCATCCCACGTTATTAAACCCTGGCCTTGCCCCAGCCCTGCCCTGGACATGGAAACTGAGCCAGCCCCACGTGTCCCACTGGGGCTGGGCAGGGAGGGAGCATCCCTGCCACGCCAACAAAGCTGTGTCCCCAAGAGATGGACCCATCTGGGGTTCCCCAAGAGATGGATCCATGTTGGGGTTCCTCAAGAGATGGACCCATCTGGGGTTCTCCAAGGGATGGATCCATGTTGGGGTTACCTCAAGAGATGGACCCATCTGGGGTTCTCCAAGAGATGGATCCATTTTGGGGTTCCTCAAGAGATGGACCCATCTGGGGTTCTCCAAAAGATGGATCCATTTTGGGGTTCCTCAAGAGATGGACCCATCTGGGGTTCTCCAAAAGATGGATCCATTTTGGGGTTCCTCAAGAGATGGACTCATCTGGGGTTCTCCAAGAGATGGATCCATGTTGGGGTTCTCCAGGAGATTAACCCTTTTTATGATGCCCCAAGAGATGGATCCATTTTGGGGTTCCCTTTTTATGATGCCCCAAGAGATTGACCCTTTTTATAATGCCCCAAGAGATGGGCTTATTTTGGGATGCCCATGGAAACAATTACCAATTTTGTGTGAGGAGTTACAAGACACAAGGGTTTGAGTAGAATGATAGTGAATTTGTCATAGGGTGAAAAAGTAGAATTTTAGAATGGAAGTTCAAGAAGCAAGATGGAGGAATTTAGGCATATCCTGTCCTTCTTCTCCTTCTTCTTGTCCTCCATCTTCTGCTGTGATGGTGACACTGTTTGATGGTTTAAAGACAAAAGTCTTTAAAGCCTTCCACAAGTCTAAGTTTAACATAAGTGATAGGTATTAGAAAATTATTGTAAATAAAGTACACACAGTTTTTAGTATAAAAAGTTAACAACACCCCAAGGGCAGGGACTGTGCCACAACCCAACCTGCTGGACAGATCTCATCAGGTCAGAGAAGGAATGGAATAGATAAGAAAAAATAAACAACCTTAAAAAGCAAAACCAACAAATCTCAACTTCTTATTCAGTCGCAAAACTAAAACAAATCAACTTTCTAATACCTTGAAAATCATTTCAACCACAGAAACCTGAGAAGGATCCCAAATCCCAGGGCAGCTCTGGAGAGCTGGATCATGGAAACCCATGACTCCATGGGATCAGGGTGAGGTTTGCTGGAGTGCCACCTCTCCCAAAAAGCTGTCAGGCTGCATCTCCAGACGGACACGTTTGGCTTTGGGTTGGCCTGGCAACTGCATTTGTGCAGCTTCATTAACTCATTGCTCAAGCCAGTGTGAACGCTGCACTGATCCGAGCACGGAGCGGAGCCCGTCCCCAGCTCCAACAGCCCCAGCTGGGGCTCTGCAGGTGCCTCCCCAAATCAAACAGGCACAGGGAGCTCAGGGTGGCAGCAACGGCCCCACACGGCCACCAGCACGTGGGATCACTGAGAGGAGACAAAGCCCAGCTGATGTCCCCCAGCATGGCTAAGAACCACCCAGGGATGACCTGAATCTGGCCACCGCTGCGCCCAAAACCCAAACAAGTCTCAAACACCTCCCCTTCAGCAGCCCAAGTCCTGAACACCCATTTCTCCCACTGGATTATGCCTGGAAGCCCTCAGCCTTCCTGGAGGACACATTTCTCACCCAGGAACGCAGGGATTGGTCCCAGTTGTGTTTAACTCTTCCTGTTCCTGTCTGCACTGCTCTCATCAAGTGTGCCCACATTTATCCCTGCTGGGCAAAGCCCTGGGAGAGCTGCACAGCCCAGGGAAGAGGAGGAGGATGGAGACCTGGAGCTCCTGAACTCTGCAGAAGTTGAGTAACACAGCCAGAAGTGAAAAAGGGAAATGAACTGCATGATCACACCCATGAGCCCTCTGAGTGCCCTGCAGAAACAGAGGAAAATCCACAAGGTTTCCACTGCAGGATCAGGCACGGGGTGATGGTTGGGCTGTCCTGCAGGGCCAGAGCTGGATTCTGCTGATCCTTGTGGGTCCTTTCCAGCTCAGGATATTCTGTGGCAACTCCAGACAACTTCCTTGGATCAGCACAAGGACCTGGGAGCTGAGCAGAGTTTCCCTGTTGGGTACAATCGACCCACAGTCCGTGCTGAAGGCATCACCCTTCACCACCACATGTCCTCTTGCTCCAGATGTTTCCATCCCCAGCAGATGTTCTCCATGGCTGTGGTGCTTCAGTGCCCAGAGGTGTCACAGTGTCCCTGAGGGGAGGTGACCCCACATTCCTCTGTGTGGCCATGACTTTCTGAGCTTGTTCTTCTCTCTGCCTTGAGCCAAAACGGAAGAAAACACCAACAAATTGTGGTGGGAATCCAGGCTGGGCTGGTCTCCAGTCCATCAGGGACAGCAGGACAGGCTGGAGGGCAGCTGGCACGTGGCTGAGTGGTCCTTGCTGCTCCCTGACCCATCTGATGGGCTGCACAAAAGCCCCTCCAGCACAGGTGTGGGCACATCCCCAACGTTCTCTCCCATCCTGGGCAATGTGGGAGCCCACAGATTGCAGCACCTTCAGCCCTGCTCTATTTTTGCACTCTCCAGAGCCAAGCTCCCTCCCCGCACTGTGAGTTGGAGGGAGCAGCATCTGCTCCTCAGCGTGAGACCAAGAGCCTTGTGATGGTGATGATTCTCCTCTGCAAAGTGTTGATTCTGTGGGAAGGAGGCAGGAATCTCTCCTGGGCCGCTTTCTCCAAGAGGTGCAGAGCAATCAGACACAGACCTCACTTCTTTTTTCCTTTCTAAAAGGAAAGAGTCCAAATCCTCTCCACTGGTGGCTTTTTTAACCTTCCTGCACATGGTGGGTGGGTGCAGTCCTGCCAAACTCAGGTTTGTCACTCTTGGTCACCTTCCACGGGCACATATGGGCAGGAGTTTCTCAGCTCCTGGTGCACACTGTGCTCTGGAGACTGAAATTGTTCTGCAATGCTTGACATGGTGAACGCTGAATTTTACAAGGATTTTTTTCAAGCTTTTCCAACTTTGAGCCAACACCAGAGGTGAGACAGAGCCTGGTGACAGAGCTGCAGCCCCAGCTGTGCCCATTGCTGTACCCACACACCAGGCTGGCACTCTGGAATGCAGGAATTGGGAGGATGGGCTGCTCAGGGAGCCACTGGACTCAGGGTCTGCTCCCACCCATGATGGGGACAGGGTGCAGAGACCCCCTGCTCCTCACCCACCCACCCTCTGAGGCCACAGCTGTGCCCTGTGCAGGCAAGAGGATGCCAGGGGCACCCTGCAATGATCCTGTGCCCTTTGCTGCCTCCTCTTCCTCTCTGCCTGGCACAGCAGGCACGTCCTGTGGGCACTGAGACAGGCTCAGAACATCCTCCACGAGCAGCATCTCACCCTCCTGGGTGCCCTGGGCACTGAGACAGGCTCAGAACATCCTCCACGAGCAGCATCTCACCCTCCATGGCTCCCTGTGCCCAGCAGGGGCTGCAAGGTGCCCCAAACAGCCAGGCTGGGTCAGGGACCAGGCTGTGGCCCAGGCTGGCAGCAGCCCCAGCCCTGCCCTTGCAGGTGCAGCACAACCCAAGCCTGATCCCTGAGTCATCCCCAGGCAGGGCTGGACCCTGGAGAGGCCCAGCTGGGGACACGCAGTGACACTGGGCAGTGTCCAGGCTGGATCTGCCCGTGGGCACGGCCCTGGCAGGAGGCACAGGGCACAGGTGAGCTCTGGGGGAGGCTGGGCAGGTGAGGCTGCCCCGTGGGAGGATCACCTGGTGCCCTGGGGGAAAGGTGTTTTCCTGCTGCCTCTGCAAAGCGCTTCCTTATCCCAGGGCTCCTCCTGCCCACGACAGCCAAAGGAGCCTTTGGGGAGGCTGAAGGGCTGCAGGGGTTTGGATCCACCATGGAATCACATCCAGCTGCGTGTCCTGGTGTCCTGTGCCGGCCCAGAGCGGTGGCAGGCGCTGCACAGGTGTCACCCCTGCAGCAGGGCCCGTCTCTCCTGGCTGCTGACACTTCAGTGAAGTAAAACCAGCCTCCTCCTCCTCACTGCAGGCTGCTGCAGGAGAGCCACCACTGGGCAGGGCGGGGGAATTGGCCCTGAGAAGATCCAAGGGGCACAAGAGGTTTGGGGAGATGTGCATCAGGGAGAGAGGTGAAGATTTGGGGATGATGTCCCTGCAGTTGGGGGTAAGATGAAGATATGGGGATGATGTCCCTGCAATGGGAAGGTCAGGTGAAGATTTGGGGATGTCTGAGCAGTTGGGGGATCAGCGAACACCTGGGGATGATGTCCCTGCAGTTGGGGGTCACTGAAGATTTGGGCATAATGTCCCTGCAATGGGAGGGTCAGTGAAGAGTTGGGGATGATGTCTGTGCAGTTGGGAGTCAGTGAAGATTTGGGGATGATGTCCCTGCAGTTGGGGGTCAGGTGAATATTTGGGGGTGTCTGAGCAGTTCGGGGTCAGATGAAGGTTTGGGATGATGTCTCTGCAATGGGAGGGTCAAGTGAAAGTTTGGAGATGATGTTTGTGCAGTTGGGGGTCAGGTGAAGATTTGGGGATGATGTCCCTGCAATGGGAGGGTCAGATGCAGATTTGGGGCTGGGTGTCCTCAGAGCTGCCACTCTCAGGTGAAATTTTTCCCAACCAGCTCCAGGGCAGAGGGGCCAGCTCTCCCTGGGAGGGGACAGCGACACAGCAGGAGGAGCTGCTCCTCGGGCACCACCTCTGGGGACAAGCACACTCAGCTCCAGGGCTGTGCAGACAACAGCCAGTGCAGGAGGATGCAATCACCACGGCTGGACACCTCAAGAAGGTGCAGGGACACCCCCAGCCCACACCCCACAGCTCTGGGCGTCACAATCTGCTTCTGCCCTTTCCTCCTGCAGCCCTGGGCCACCTCTCCCCCTGGCCGCCGCCTGCAACCTCATCAGAGGCCTCCAAGCCCCGTCCTGTTATGGCACCAGCTGGTCAGAGGAATAATCCGGGCCTGGAGGGAAGCCAGGGCAGAATGCAGCTCGGGAGGGGGGGCTGGCGGAGCGAGCCATGGCAACGCGGCAGCATCCTCCCCATCCATCCATCCATCCATCCCTTCCTGCTGCAAAAGGAACCCACAGGACACGTCCTGCCTCGGGGTCAGCCCCAGGCTTGGCTCTCCCGCTCCTCAGGAGCAAACATCTCCTGCAGGAAATCCTCCGGGGAGTGCCAGGCTGGCGCAGCCCAGGAACCCTCGTGCAGTGCCCAGGGACAGAGCTCTGGGGACCCTGCTCAACTCCGGGGGAGCATCTCAGCATGCAGCCCCCAAGGCAGGCTGATGCAGCGAGCCCAGCGCTCCCCGAGGGGGGCTGAGGAGCACCCAGATCGCCGTGGGGACCCCGGGGTGCCCCCCCGGTGCCACCCTCGCTGCTCTGCAGCATTTCTGATGCACAAGCGCGGCTCCCCCCTCGCAGCCACCCACGCGTCCCCAGCCCGGCTGCCCGGCTCCCCATCACCACTGCCAGCCGGGAATGATGTTTGCAGGGAGAGAACGGAGCGGTTTGTCACTAAACCCTGAAGGGGAGGATTAAGTCAGATTTCCCTGACGCTGCCTGGAACCTCTCTGTGTGTGTGTGTCTGTGTGGCTGTGCTGTCTCGCAGCGCAGAGACAATGAATGGGAATAGGGGACACGCAGTGGCGCTGCTCTCTGTCCCCTCTCGGGCCCTGCCAGGGGTCTGACCCCCTCTTTGCCATCCCCCCGGGCTTGGGGACAGCCCGGTCCCCTCCTGCTACAGCCCAGCAAAGCCCCCTCCCCACGGCTGCTCCTGCAGCACAGCCCCACCGGCACACTGCCCAGCCTCTCCCGTCCATTTTGGGCTCGCAGCCCCATCCCCGCGGGCAGGTGACACCGGCAGGTGCCACCAGGGGGGTGGCAGGGCCAGACAGCCCCGGGGATCCCCCTCGTGTCCCCCCCGGCCATCGCCACCCAGCCGGTCACACCACACCGGCCCGGCCGCGCCATCCGCAGCGCCCGCGGGAGGGCGGGGGAACGGCCACGGGCACGGCCGGCAAAAACGCCAAAAACACCCCCAAAAACAGCGAAAAACCCCAAAAAAACACCCAGATCCGGCCGCGGCCGGCCACGGTGCCACGGAAATAAACCCTGCGAGAGGCGGGGAGGAGGAGGAGGAGGAGGAGGAAGGCTCATGGCTGCGGGGGGAAGTTCCCACCGGTTCCTGCCCTTTCATTTTCTCCTTTTTTATTTTTTTTTTTCCTCAATAATGCGGAGTTTTTTCGCTTTAATTTCGCCCCGGGGAAAGGAGCGCCCCTCCTTGCTGCTCCAGCCTCGGGTGTTTTTGGAGAACAAGCTGCCCCCCTTCGTTTCCCCCCGGGGAAATATCGCCTTGCACAGCCGGGAAGGAGGAAGCGGAGCCGGGGCCGATGGGGCCGGGCCCCCCCCGCGGCTCCCGGCGAGATTCCGGCCGGGAACGGAGCGGGACCCCCGGGCAAGGGATGCCCGAGGAGGGGGGACACACACAGGGGCACCCCCAGGGTGCGAGAGCAACGGCACAGCCGCGAAAATAATAATAATAATAATGATAGGAATAATAAAAATAATAATAATAATAATAATGCAACACAGCCCAGCGTTTGAGCGGGATTTGCTGCAGACAAAGCGGGAGGGCCCGGCCTGGCGCTGCGCTGGGGGAGGGTTTGGGGGGGTCTGCACCCCTCTGTGCCCCCCCCAGGCCCTTTGGGGGATTGGTGACCACGGGGGGATAAATCCGAAGGGGGATAAAACCGAGGGGGGCTCGAACGTCTCCGGCTTCCTTGTCCCCCCCCCCCCGGCTTTTCCACCGCCGCCCCGTCACCAATCCCCCCCCTCCCCCAGCACTGCAGAAAAACCCCAAACACCCGCAAAAATTCCACAAACACAGCCCGGAAGGTGACAGCACCCGCGGCCCCCCCCAGCCCACGACGCCCGCGTGTCCCCACGGGGGTGTCCCGTGTGTCCCCCCCGCCATCCCCGAGGGTCCGTATTGCGCATCCGCAGCATCCCCCCCACCCCACCGCACCGCACCGCACCCCACCCCGGCCGGGGCAGCCCCCCCGCCCCCGCCGCTTCCCCGCGCTGCCCCCCAGCCCCAACCCCGCGGGGGGGGCGCGGATCTTACTCTCTCCCACCACAGCCTTGAGTCCGATGGGGGCCATGGCTCCGCGCCGGGGGGGTTCGGGGGGCACCCAGGGGCGCGCACGGCCGGGCGAGGCTGCGGGTGGCGGCGCGGGGATGCGGAGGGCGGAGGGAGGAGGAGGAGGAGGAGGAGGAGGATGGTGGTGATGGGGGGGGTCGGGGGGCCGCGGGGGGGGCGGTGCGGCGCGCTCAGCTGACCGGGGCGGGGCTTGCGAGCTGCGTCATCGGCCACGCCCCGGCCACGCCCTGCCAGGGCCACGCCCCGCGCCGCAGCGCAGCGCCCGCCGGCAGCGCCCCCTGGCAGGCGGGAACGGGTACTGCAGAGGGGGAACCCGTGCGAGGACAGGGGGACACGGACGGACAGCGGGACACGGACGGACAGGGGGACACGGACGGATACGGAGGCACACAGGGACACACACGGACCGGGGGACATACATGGGCAGGAGGACACATGTGGACACGGGGACATGAATGGACAGGGGGACACACGGACACGGGGACACACACGGAAAGCGGGACACGAACGAACAGAGGGACACGAACGGTCAGGGGGACACACATGGAGACGGGGATACACACGGACAGGGGGGCACAGACGGACAGGGGAATACACAAGGACAGAGGACCCACACAGACATGGGGACACACACACGGACAAAGGGACGGACACGGGGACACACACACGGACACGGGGATGAGAATGGACAGGGGGACATGAACGGACAGTGGGACACAAAAGGACAGGGGAACATACACGGACACAGGGACATGAACGGACACAGGACACACACAGACAGGAGGACACAAACGGACCCTCCACACCCGGAGTCACCCACGGACACACAGACAGAACCCCCCGTAACCAGAATTAACACAGACACACCCCTTGCATCCCCCACTCACCCCTGCATCCCCCACTCACCCCTGCATCCCCACACACCCCCAGCATCCCCCCCAGACACGTACCCGGTGTCCCCCCCACCCCCAGAACTCCCCCGCACCCCGCTCCCCCCCTTTGTGCACCCCAGGGTTCAGCTGTGCCACCAAAGCTGTGCCCAAGCCAAGCACTGCCCCCTCCCCACACTGGGGCTGGAAGGAATGTGCCCCTCACACCCCCGGGGCTGCACTGGGGAGGGGACCCTGGGGTCAGTCAGGTTTATTCCCAGTAAAATCAAATCAGTTTTATCCCCCAATAAAATCTCATCGCACACACAGGGGATCAGTCACCCCTCCAGGCTGGGCACGGCAGGGCTGTAAATCTGGGGGCAAAGGCTGTGTGTTCACCCTGCACCCAGCACGGCAGGGTGAGCTTTCCCTCCGGGCTGGCTGCCAGGGCTGCCAGGCTCTGTGTCTGACACCCAGGCTGTGCCCAGGGGATTTGGGGGCTTCTGTGCTTCCCCTGCTGAGTGTGAAGGGGAGAAAGGAGGAGGGGAATGGCTCAGTGCTAGCACAGAGCTGGAGCCATGGCAGTGATGCAGAGCAGGCTGTGCCTGCAGGTGTGTGCATCATTTACATGTCTGAGTGTGGCCACAGAGAGGTTCACCCTGCCACCCACTGCCTGGGGACATGGGACAGCAAAGGAGCACCCAGAGGGACAGCAGAGTTGTTGGGGAAGGTGAAACAGGAAAGCCTTATAAATATGATTGTCTGGCCAAAGATTTTGAGACTATAGAAACTATAAGTGAGATTGAAATGAAAGCAAGCTTTGAGACACCTCAGTTACTGAACAGCTGGAAAACAATGGTGTGGCCAGCTGAAGGTGATCCCCTTTTGATGGAACAACACCCTCTGCTTGCAGACAGGCCCAAGGGTCAGAGCAGACCCTACAGCTTGGCAGAAGGGGCCCAAAGAGGAGTTTGTAGGGTTTAAAATGTAACAGTGTGGTAATGTAATGATTCTTATAGGCTGTATGTAAATGCTATGGGATTTGTATCTTGTAGTAAATTGGTTAGTGAGAATCAGAATATTCAACACAGACGATTTATTGTATTGTAACGGGAACCTCGCTCTCTTACCCCTTTTACTCTCTCATCCTCTCTCTCTCTCTCATCCTCTGTACCACTCTCTTTACTTCTCTCGGGCCTGCTCTGAGCTGTGGCTGGCAGCTCCCAGCAGGGCCCTGCACCCAGGCCCTTTGCAATAAACCCCAAGCTCCAGACCTGGCTCCAGAGATCTCTCATCTCCATCCATCCCCACCGTCCCACCCCCTGACACCCCTACACAGAGTGACAACAGCCTGGCTCCATCCAGCCCCAGGTCAGGCAGCCCCCAGCCCCATTCCTTCACTCCAACACCTGCTCTCCTCCACACTTCCTTAAAAATAATCCCAAGCTGAGTTTGTCAGAGCCTGCACTCGGTGCCAAGGCAGGCTATAAATACCAGAGGCTATTTAGGAGTGAGGTATTTATACTGCTGCTCCATCTCCCTGCCAGGCTGCCCAGGGAGGCAGCAGCACTGCAGGAAAAGGCCCAGGGAGAGCTGGACCCAGCCAGAGGGGTCCCCAAGGTCCCCAGGGTGTGTCCCCTTGCCCTTGGGGGTTGTGAGGGTCCCCAGGATGAGGTGAGAGATGAGAATCTGACTCCACGTTCTCAGAAGGCTATCATATTAAGATATTATATTATAATATAGTAATATATAATATTATGTATTATATAATATTCTCTATTTATTATAATAATTACTATAATAATTATCAAATATTGTATAATATTATTATATGTATTATACTATATAATATATTATATGTAAAATAACATATATATTATATACTGATATATATTATATATTATAATATATAATATAGATAATAATATATAAAATATATATTATATAAATAAATAATGTATTACAATATTGTATAATTATATAATATTATAATATCACGTATTATACTAATATATTCTATAAATATATTATATTATATTATATTATATTATATTATATTATATTATATTATATTATATTATATTATATTATATTATATTATATTATATTATATATTATGTACTAAAGCTTTACTAAAAGTATAGAGAAAGGATACAGACAGAAATCTGGAAAAGAATTAGTAATAAAAACCTGTGACTGACCAGAGTCCTGACACAGCTGGACTGGGATTGGTCATTAATTAAAAACAATTCACATGAAACCAATCAAAGATGCACCTGTTGGGAAGCAACCTCCAGACCACAAACCAAGCAATCAGATAATCATTGTTTACATTTCTTTTCTGAGGCTTCTCAGCTTCTCGGGAGGAGAAATCCTGGTGAAGGGATTTTTCAAAAAATATCATGATGACACTTGGGGACAGTCAGCTCCCTGGCAGCCTGGTGGTTCTCTTGCATCCATCCACACCTGGTAGAGAATATAAATAAGGAAAGAATATGTGGGAATCTAAGGCTTTTGAATAACTGCCTCATATGATTAAGCAGAAGCTGTTTGTTGTTTATATGACACACACTTTTATAGGTTTTACAAACTACTAATTATACACTTCTTGATCGGTGTTTTTGTCCTGCTCTCTCATTTTCTGTTTCTATTTCTTAGTATCTGTGATTGGTTATATTTTAGGGGCTAGTGTTTCACAGTCTTCTGTTATTTAGTTCTTGTGATCTTGGTATTTGGTTTCTCAGCTTCTTCATTCTTATTTTAGTACAGTTTATGTTTTAGTAACTTTGGTGAAGGAAGGGAAGGGAAGGGAAGGGAAGGGAAGGGAAGGGAAGGGAAGGGAAGGGAAGGGAAGGGAAGGGAAGGGAAGGGAAGGGAAGGGAAGGGAAGGGAAGGGAAGGGAAGGGAAGGGAAGGGGCTTTTCCTCAGCCCCCTTTCCACACAGAGCTGGTAAGGAGCATCAGAGAGGATGACAAAGGTGGTGGCTGCTCCTCTCACTCCATCCTGTGCTGTTTTGGTCCAAATAATGGAAATTGGGATGGCCAGGTCTGGCAACTGGGCCCTGCACCAGTGGCTGTTGGTGTGGGATGGATCTCTGGGAAGTAACAGGGATCTAGGAGGCCAGAGGAGGGACAGGCCTTGGGGTCAGAGCCGGCCCAGGGTGGTTTTCCTGACAGACAAGGGTAAGGATGTCTGTGGTACCAAGGGGAAGTTGATGTCAGAGATGCCTCCCCTGCAGCCTTGGGGCCACATCCTGACCCCTCTTTCCTGGTTCTCTCCAAAGGAGTCCAGACCAGGAGGCCTCACTCTGGGCTTTTTCATCCCCAAAAATTCAGTTAAAACCTCTTGAGATGCTGGACATGTGTTTAACTGGCAGAAATGGGGATGTCCCACAATCTTCTGAGTCCTGGGGCTGAAAGGGGAAAGAAACACTGGCAGCTCCTGCTGATCTGCTGACCATCCTCCCTGGGGGCTCCCCCAGAATATTTGGGATTTTAGAACACACTAGGAGGGTGTGAGAGCATCCAGCATCCACTGGGGAGTGCATCCATGGTCTGGGATGTGGGATGGGGAGCACATCCACCCCCCTGAGTGCAGGCAGAGGCAATGCTGAGTGTTTAATGCCTGGCCCTGGCGCTGGGAATGTGTCCCAGGGGAAGGGGCTGGTGGGGACAGTGAGGGCACAGTGTTGTGGCATTCACATTTTGCAAAAAAATCCCTTCACCCAGGGTTTTTCTCCTGGGAAGCTGGGGAGCCTCAGAGAAAAGGAAAACAATTCTTATCTCATTTGCTTCTCCTGTGCTGTGCTCATGTGGAATGTGTTTGGAGATTGTTTACCCACAGGTGATTGTTCCATTGCATTCTGCTGGGAGTTGTTTTCACTCTTTGGCCAATCAGGGCCAAGCTGTGTCAGGACTCTGGAGAGAGTCAGGAGTTTTCATTATTATCTTTTTAGCATTCTGTAAGTAACCTTTCTGTATTGTTTAGTATAGTATTCTTTAATATAACATAGTAATATAAAGTAATAAGTTAATAATATAATGTAATATAATGTAATATAATGTAATATAATGTAATATAATGTAATATAATTCTATGATATTTCTAATATATTTGTAAATTATAAATATAAATTATAAATACGTTTATAATATAATAAATTTTAGATATAATATATAAATATATTTATAGATATATTTGCAAATATATTAACTTTATAAAGTAATAAATCAGCCTTCTGAGAACATGGAGTCAGATGCATCATTTCTACCTTTGTCAAGGCATTCCCAGCAAATCCAATACAGCGTCCCCCTTTGTCTGTGTCCCCATGAGCTGCCTGGGGTGCAACTGCTGGGGGTTAATCATGCCAGGACCCGGTGTTTGTGCTGGGGCAGTGAGGGCTGGGCACACCCTGCTGAGGTGCAGGCAGGGCCCAGCCTGGTGTTCTGGGTTTTTCCTCTTTGCAGCTGTTCAGCATTGCTCAAACATGGGATTTTTCCTTTCCCTGGTGCAAATGGCAGAACTGTGACCCAGCACCTGCCTGGGGTTTGGGAGCAGGGCAGCAAACCACTCCTCCCAATATCCCACAGCAAGGAGCAGAGCCAGGGCCACACCATGCCATGGCAGTGCCCATGGCCGTTCCCTGTGCTCATCCCAGTGCCCAGGCTGTCCTGCCTGTGCCTGTCCCATGTGCCATGTCATGCCAGTGTATGTCCCATACCACATGTCCGTGTCAATGCCTGTCCTATGTCAGTGCCTGTCCTGCATCTCATGTCCCATGCCATGCCAGTGCCTGTCCGCCTGTCCCGTGTCCCTTATCCCATGTCCCATATCCCATATCCCATGCCAGTGCCTGTCCCATATCCCATATCCCATATCCCATATCCCATATCCCATATCCCATATCCCATATCCCATATCCCATGCCAGTGCCTGTCCCATGTCCATGCCAGTGCCTGTCCCGTGTCCCATGTTCCATATCCCATGTCCCATGCTATGATAGTGCCTGTCCCATGTCGTATATGCCATGTCCCATGCCATGACAGTTCCTGTCCTATGTCCCATATCCCATGCCCTCTGTCAGTGCCTATCCCATGTCCCATGCCCCATATCCTGTGTCCCCTGTCCCATGTCAATGCCTGTCCCGTGTCCCATGTCCCATGCCATGCCAGTTCCTGTCCCATTCCCGTGTCCCCTGTCCCATGCAATGCCAGTTCCTGTCCTATGTCCCATGTTCTCTGTCAGTGCCTGTCCCATGCCCCATGTACCGTGTCCCCTGTCCCAGGTCCAATGTCCCATGTCCCATGCCATGTCAGTGCCTGTACCATGTCCCATGTCCCGTGCCTGTCCCATGTGCCCTGTCCCATGTCCCGTGCCATACCGGTGCCTGTCCCCGTGCCCACACCCTGTGCTCAGCCCGGTGCCCACGCCGGTGCCCGCACCCCGTGCCCCGTGCCACGCCGGTGCCAATGTCGCCAGTCTGTCGCACCCTCCGCAGGCTGCACCGAGCCTTTCCCGGCTCCCTGCCAACGCCTGGCTGGCGGCCGCCAGTTATCCCAGTGCCGACCAGCAGAGGGGAATGCTGGTCCGCAGGAGCCTCCCTCCTCCTCCTCCTCTTCCTCCTGCCCTCCGTGCCCTCCGCTCCCCGGGCTGCGCTCCCCCGGCCCCGCCGGCCGCTCCTGCCCTGGGGCGCTGCTGGGCGCTGGGTGCTCCCCCACAGGGAGTGAGGGTGGGCGACACCCCCGCTGCCCGTCACAGCCCCCTGGCACCCATTTGGAGCGTTGGGGGATCCCCAAGTGCCCCTCAGTCAGTGTCACCCCTCTGCTCAGAGCTCCGTGCCCGGCCTGGAGCTGACGGACCCCGCTCGGAGCTCCGTGTTCAGGCTGGAGGTGGAGTTTGGAGCTGATGGATCCTGCTCAGAGCTCCATGCCCGGCCTGGAGCTGATGGATCCTGCTCAGAGCTCCATGCCCGGACTGGAGCCGGGGTTTGAAGCTGATGGATCACGCTCAGAGCTCCGTGTTCAGGCTGGAACTGGGGCTGGAGCTGACAGATCCCGCTCAGAGCTCCGTGTTCAGGCTGGAGCTGCTGGATCCCGCTCAGAGCTCCGTGCCCAGGCTGGAGCTGACAGATCCCACTCAGAGCTCCGTGTTCAGGCTGGAGCTGATGGATCCCGCCCAGAGCTTCGTGCCCAGGCTGGAACTGGGATTTGGAGCTGATGGATCCTGCTCAGAGCTCCATGCCCGGATTGGAGCCGGGGTTTGGAGCTGATGGATCCCGCTCAGAGCTCCATGCCCAGGCTGGAGCTGCTGGATCCCGCTCAGAGCTCCGTGCCCAGGCTGGAGCTGACAGATCCCACTCAGAGCTCCGTGTTCAGGCTGGAGCTGATGGATCCCACTCAGAGCTCCGTACCCGGGCTGGATCCGGGCTTTGGAGCTGATGGATCCCGCTCAGAGCTCCGTGCCCAGCCTGGAGCTGATGGATCCCACTCAGAGCTCCATGCCCAGGCTGGAGCTGATGGATCCCGCTCCGAGCTCCATGCCCGGATTGGAGCCGGGGTTTGGAGCTGATGGATCCCACTCAGAGCTCCATGCTCAGCCTGGAACTGACGGATCCCGCTCAAAGCTCCGTGTTCAGGCTGGAGCTGACAGATCCCGCTCAGAGCTGACGGATGCAGCCCTGATTCAGCAGAAGCGGCTCGGGGCAGGCCTGATTCAGCAGAGTTAATGGCGCTGTTATCGGAGCGCAGCGCTGGAGTCAGCAGCGGGACGGAGGGCGCAGCAGCCCGCGGGCTCGGCATCACCTCGCGGCGCTGGGCACGGCTGCCCTCGCCTTTATCAGCATTGCAAAGTTTTATTGCCGCAATCACGCTGCTGGTAATTGCGCTGAGAGCAGGAGGGCACCTCCACCCCCTTGTCTGCCGCTGCTTCTCCCTCCCGCCCAGCCTGGGCCGGCTCGGAGCCCGGGGCACAGCGGGTCCCTTAACAAGCACACATCCAGGGCCTCAGAGTGACCCCAGCTGTGTTTCCACCCCTACCCTGTGGATGGGAACTTGAGCCCAGCTCTGAGGGACACCCCGACCTCCCCTCGGCTGCAGCTCCTGCCCTCAAGCCCCCCCAGCCTCCACCGCGATCGGGTTTCCCGGTGATCGGGTGAGGTGGAAATGGATCCCTGTGCCAGGGTCACTGAGAGTGGAAGGAAAACTCCACTGATTGCTCCTGGTGTGGCTGAGAGGGAAATGCACATTTACCGGGCTGGAGATTTATCCCGCAGCGCTCAGCGGCTGCAGGAATTCTGGAGGAGGGGAGAGCTTGGGAACAGCCTGTTCTGGGCTCTCTGCAGGTGCTCGGGTTCTGCACCGTGCTCATGGAAAATCCAACGGGAGCAAGGTGGGATGATCCCCCCCTTCACAGGCACTGAATCCAGAGGGACCAGCTGAGGGGTAGGAGGAGGGCAGGGGGGTGAGCACACAGCCCCTGCCAGGCTTGGTTTGACTGCTGTGAGCAGAAAAAACACCCCACTTAATCAACTTTAAAAAAAAATGCTTTGTCACAGCCGTGGATTGTGGCATCAGAACCATCCATAAGTCCTGGGAGGGGGAAGGACAGGTGTGGAACACTTTCCTCATCATGATGGACTAATGCACTGAAGGCTTTGAAGGCTTCAATAGTGTGGGAACTACCTCAGCTCGCTGCTGCCATCTCCACCATCCCAGGAGCTGCCTGAAATCACGGGAATGTTTATTCTCCTCAGCTGTATTCACAGGGAAATCCTTCATTTCCAAGCTGGGCTAGATAATTCATCAGCTCCAGGCAGATAAGCATTATTTCCATCTCCTCAGCGAGACATAATTAGCTGGCATGATTAGACTTTATCAGCCTGCAATTCTGCACAACTCAAACACTGCACAGCCTCTGATGGGAGGGACGGCTGTGCCAGGTCCCTCAGAGCCCCAGCATGTGGGACAGGCCCAGGACAGGCTGTGACAAAGCCATTTGGGCATCACTTGTGCTGCTGGCGCTGCTGGTTTGTTCTCCTGGATCCAGGGGCTTTGCAGAGGATGTGGGGAAGCAGAGCAGGGAGCTGAGCCTGCAAAGGGGGATGGATTTAAGGACGTTCTCGGGAAGGATGGAGCCAGGAGGGGAGGCAGGAGGGCAGTGGGGGGCTGTGTCTGCACCCCTCGTGCTCAGCAGGATGGGCTCAGAATGTGAGGCTGAGCTCCCAGGAGCTGCAGCTGGAGAGGAAGGACAAACCATCCCCATCCCCATCCTCATCCTCATCCTCCTCGGGCATCCATCAGGGTGGCAGGGATGAAGGAAACCCTGACCAGGAGCACGTTGGGGACAATCCCCGCTGCACATGACTATGGGAGAATAAACCAAAATGTGCTGCAGAGCAAGGACAAACCATCCACATCACCATCCTCATCCTCCTCAGGCACCCACTGGGGCATTGGGGACGAAGGAAACCCTGACCAGGAGCACGCTGGGGACAATCCCCTCTGCACATCACCCTGTAGGAATAAACCAAAATGTGCTCACCTGCTGTGAGTTTGGAGCTCCCAAATGTCTCCAGCCCAAATAAAACCCTTCAAACAACTTCTTTACTTTCCTGGCCCAAGCTTTGGCAGCTGAGCCTGTGCCCAAAGCTCCCTGCTGTGTCACACGTGGTGGTGCCAGGACATCGTGCCCATCCTCGGGTGGTTTTGGGAGCCCCAAAAGCATCCTGTGGGTCTGTGGGACAGCTCCAGGCTCTGCTGACAGGCTATTTCTGTGTGCCACAAACATTCCCTTCCTGTTTGCAAATCAACAATATCAATGCTGTCTGTTTTTTAACCTCTTAATTCAGGTTTTATTTATTTATTTAAGAAACACACCAGTGGGCAAAAGAGGCAGTGATGACTCAAGTGCTCCTGTGCTTGTGTGGATTAATTTTTCAAAAATAAGGCTTTTCAACCACTGGCTTGGTTTATTTAGCAGGATTCTGTCTGCACTGCCTAAATAATATTCCATACATTGCTGTTTTGGAAGGGATGAAGCTTGGTTTCTAATAATGAAGTTATTTACATGGATAGACATTCCCATTTATTTTTCAATTTGAAGTGGGTGGATGCATTTTCATCGCCTCTTAAATACCAACACCCCACTAAGACAGAATTTCAAATGAATTCCCAGCCAGACTCCTCGGGGATCAGCACTGGGGAAAGTGTTTAAAAGCCTCCAATGGAACGATTTTCTATTGGAAATGAGATTTTGCTGCAGATAAATTTTCCACGAGAATCCCTTGATACCAGCACCATTCTGGCCAGGCAAACAAACTGCAAACAAGCCCCGTGCTGAGGGTAAAACCTTCTTGTGGGGCATCTCAGGGGGGGGAAAATAGGATATAAAAGGATATAAAAAAGGAAATATTAAAGCTTTGGAATTATTTTCCTATTGAAATGAGTCGGAGGGATGAGAATAATGTTAGGATGGAAAAGGTTGGTGCACTGTGGGCATCTCTGGGGGGAGGGAGCTGGGGACAAATGCAGGTGGCATCTTTGTGCCACTCGATGTGCCGATGTTTTTTGGCCATGTGGGGAGTTGAGTGGAGCACGGCACGGGCACACCGTGCCCAGAAGGAGGATTTTGGCTGCAGGGTGGCATTGCCCTGGCACAGCGAGGAGCCGCTGGTGCCGCCGGGGTGGTGGCAGCGCTGCAGGGCAGGGTTGTGCCCATCCTGCCGCCCCCTGCCCAGCCCCGCCAAGGGCAGCTATTTCAGGAGGATAAACAGGATGCCTCGCTCCCAGCCCGGCCACTTCCAACCCTCCCTCCCTCCCACCGCTGCCGGGTAAACAAGGCCAGCCCAGGAAAAGCCTCCTGGAGCTGTTTCCACGCTGGCTGCCCCACACCGAGCCAAAGTGAACCGAGCCGAGCTTCCCGAGCTCCGGGAGCATCCAGGGACCCCGAGCGATGCCAGGGCGTGCATCCCCCTGGGCAGCGGCTCCGCAGCTGGGAACAGCTTGAACTTTCTGGGCACGCCAGCACCTCCTCCTCCTCCTCCTCTTCCTCCTTGGTCACACCCCGGGCTGCTGGCGGTGCCCGGGCTCTGGGAATGAGGGCGGCGGGGCCTTCCCTTCCCTTCCCTTCCCTTCCCTTCCCTTCCCTTCCCTTCCCTTCCCTTCCCTTCCCTTCCCTTCCCTTCCCTTCCCTTCCCTTCCCTTCCCTTCCCTTCCCTTCCCTTCCCTTCCCTTCCCTTCCCTTCCCTTCCCTTCCCTTCCCTTCCCTTCCCTTCCCTTCCCTTCCCTTCCCTTCCCTTCCCTTCCCTCCGCTCCCCCCGGATCGTGCCCGGGCAGCGCCGCGGGATCCTGCGCGCTGTTTCCGCCTGTTGCGCTTGGGAGCGGAGCCGCAGCAGCAGCCAGAGGAAGGAGGAGCTTTTCCAGCGCTTCCTCCGGCTCCTTCCTCCCCGCCTGCCTCCAAGGAGGCTTCGCACGATGCCTGGAAAACACAGACACACAAATTCCCGGTTTCAGTGTCCCGCTCTGAGTGTGCCCCCGGCTCCCCGGGTGATGCCAGCCCCATCCCGGGCGGGTTTAAATCACCCCATCCCCTTCTCCCCCGGGCTGGGCAGGCCGAGGGGTCCCTGGCTGTGCCGCCCCTCTCCGGTTTGGCACCAAGGTCAGGTGTTGGCCGCGGTGTGGGCGCAGGTAGCACGGAGCCCGGCTGCGGCAGTGCCAGCCCGGAGCCGGTTCTGCCGGTGGCACTGCGGGGCACAGCGGGCACTGCCCAGCTCCGGCTGGGGGCACGGCCCCCTCCTCCATCCTGCCCATCCCCCGGCTAATTAGCCGCGCTAATTACGGCGGGGGGACACCCCCAGCCTCTGCCCGGGGCCGGGGGCGGTGCGGGAGGAGTGGCCGGGGGGAGCCGTGGGGCGCCGTTCTGCCGGGCCGCCCCGAGCTCTGCCTTCTTCCTCCTCCTCCTCCTCCTCCTCCCTCTTCCCTCCTCCTCCCGCCGCTCCTCCCGCCGCCCGGCCCGGCCCGGCTCCGCTCGCCATGGGAGATGTGGTCTCCACGCACCTGGACGAGGGTCGCCGCCAGCACATCGCGGGTGAGCCCCCGGCATCGCCCGGCTCCGCTCATCGCGGGGGGATCCCCGGCACCTCCCCATCCCTCCTTCCATCCCTGTGGGAACCCCCCCGCTCCGTCTTACCGGGACCCCCACGCCTCTCTCTCGCTCTTTAAAGTTTTTAATTTTTACTTTCCCCGCGGTTTTGCCTCGGCGCAGCTCGGGGTACACCGGGGTACCCCCCAATGAAGGGCTGCGTTGTGCCGGGGTGTTTGTGTTGGCGGCGGGGCTCGGGGACCCCTCGGGCTGTGGGGAGGGGAGAGGGGAGCTGGACTCGGGAGGATGCTGGAAGCGCAGGGACACCGCTGTCATACGGGCACTAATATATATAAATTATATATAATATATATAATATATTATAATAATTGTATAATATTATATATAATATTATATATAATATTATATATATATATTTATTTATTTATGCAAAAATAATGCTGGCGCTAGCTGAGCCTCATCCCCTTCCACAGTGCTGGGACATCTTTGGGAAAGGACCATAGGAACCCTCCCTTAGAGGTCCTGGGGTGAGGGAAGGGCTGCCTGCCCCCCACGCTGGCTCCAGGCAGGGCACAGCAGTGCCCCCGCCCGCTCCGTGCCACGGGCAGGGTGGCAGGGTGACAATGCGGTCATTGAGAGCCGTGTGTCCGCCGGCTCGGGATGTCTGTCTGTCTGTCTGTCCGTCTGTCCGGAGCTGCCCGGGAGCCGCGGGGTGACGGATGGTGCGAAGCCGTGCCTGGGGCGCTCAGCGCTGCTCATGGGCTCTGTGGTGACACCGCTGACCCCTCTGAGTGGTGTCGCTGCCCCCGAGCCCCTTTGCGTCACTCGTGATGCTGGCGCCGGGCTCCCCGGGGCTTCTGGGCGGGCAGGACGTGACCTCCGAGCCCTTCCGTGTCCCGGCTTTGCTTTCAGCTCCCCAGGCTGGCAGAAAAACCCCCTCGGTTCCAGTGGCTGCAGCGGGGCCGCACCTGAGCGGTGTCACAGCCCGGGTGGCTTCGAGCTGGACCTTGCGCGTCTCACGGGGACCGCCCATGTTTTGGAGGTGGCTCCGCCGTATCGCTGCTCTGTCGCGGCCATAAAGCCGCCACGGGAGTGGCTCTGCAGTCCTTTTGTCCCCAAAGGGCTCTGTGGGAAGGAGCTGCCGTGGGGCTGGCACAGGCACGGCCGTCTCGCCGTGCAGCCCATCCGCCCTGCCAGGCCCCGTCCTGGCAGGAATGCTTACGTGGTATGCGGCTCAGCAGGACGCCAGCAGGTTTCTGAGCTTTGAAGGAGAGCTTGGAACTCGCTCTGGGGTTTTCATCTTGCATTAGTTAAAGTTCCAGCCCGGCTCAGCACCGGCTCGGGGCTGCCTGTGGCAGGTTTGGATCCAAAGCACATCCTGAATTTCTCTCTGGAGCTCGCTGAGATTGTCTGTGCACAGATTGCGAGCCCCTGTGATCCTAATCCTGAAGAATAACAAGGAGAAGCCTGGCTGGGTTTCCTGTGCAGGAATCTGGCTCTGCTGGGGCAGGGGTTGGGTGTTTGCAGGCTGCACCCTGGCAGGGCTGAGCTGCTACCCCAGGGTGGGATTTAACCCATGCTTGGGGTTCTGCAGAGAGGAAAAAGATTTCATGAGGGGAAAAAGAAAGATTTCTGTGGAATAGGATTATGGAGACTGGGCTGGGACGTGTCCCGTGCCATGCTGGGGTGAGCAGGGGGACACACACCTGTACTGGGACACCTCCCTGGGACACACTGGTGCAAACTGGGTTCCTGGAGCACCTCTCTGCTCCTGCCGGGGCTCCTGGCTGCCTGAGGAGCCCCCGGAGCTGGGAGGGGCTGGAGCCCGACAGGCAAGGCACGACTTGCTGTCAGGCATGCAAAGCAACGTGGCGGGGAGAGCTCCGGGTTTTCCTGCCTAGCTCGGCCTGTTCTCCCCTGCTGCCGCCCCAGGAGGGATCCTGCCCTTCTCCAAGCAGCTTTTCCCAGTTGTCCTCCCAAATGTGGGGGTTTGGATTTGCTGCCCAGGCCCCCATGAGCCCTGAGTGCTGGAGGACAGGAGCTCTTTGGGCTTGGCAGCATTTCCTGAGGTTGCAGCTCCTTAGAGCAGCAGAGCTGCTGGGGAGAGCCTGGTCTGGCCCTGTGCCCCTCCTGGGAATGGGGTAAAGGCAGGAGGAGGTGGGGGAAGCCCTGCCATGCCCACAGTGCCCAGGCTGTGCAGGTGCCATGCCCATTTGATGGGGAGGCTCATGTCCCCCAGAAGTCACCAGCCACACAGGTGTCCCTTGGGTGGCTCAGGAGCAGGGTCCTTCCTCCCAGCTGAGGCTGGAGGGCCCCAGGCAGTCACAGAGGCAGGCCCTGCCAGCTTTGGGGTGTGGGGGCAGCCAGGTGTGATGCACAGGTGTCATCCTGCATTCCCTTCTCCAAGGTCTCTCTGACCAGCGCTTCCTCCTGCCCCCTGCTTTGGACATCTTCCTGCCTGACTCAGCCAGTTTGTTTGTCAACACCTTCAGCTGCTCTCCTCCTCCTCCTCCTCCTCCTCCTCCACTTCCTCCCAGATGTGGGTTGGGAGTTGTTTCCAAGCTGCTCTGTGGGCTGGAGCAGGGCTGGCTCACCTTCCTTGTGCAAGGATGCCCAGCGTGGGCACCACCACCAGGGTGGCAGGGATGGGGTGCCCTGGGAAGCCAGGGTGTCACTGGGTGGAGTTTTGCAAGGTGTCTCTCGTGCCCAGGGTGCTCTCAGCATGGGACAGCACGAGCTCTTCCCTCATGCTGGGATCCTGATGCTTCCCTGGAGCACCCCATGGATCCCTTCTCCTGGGGGCTGAGCTGAAGTGTGGCTGGCAGGAGCTCTGGGTGGAGCTGCTGCTCCTGAGCCCAGGGAGGGGTGCCAGCACTCAGGGGTGCAGCAGGAGCTCCTGGGTGAGTGCCAGCACCCAGAGATGCAGCAGGAACTGCTGGGTGCAATCCCAGGTAGGTGGCAGAGCCCAGGGATGCAGCAGGAGCTCTTGGATGCCATCCTGGGTGAGTGGCAGAGCCCAGGGATGAAACGGGAACCCCTGGGTGTGTGGCAGAGCCCAGGGATGCAGCAGGAGCTCCTGGGTGAAAGGCAGAGCCCAGGGATGAAACAGGAACCCCTGGGTGGGTGGCAGAGCCCAGGGATGGAGCAGGAGCTCCTGGGTGTGTGGCAGAGCCCAGGGATGCAGCAGGAGCTCCTGGGTGCCATCCTGGGTGAGTGGCAGAGCCCAGGGATGAAACAGGAACCCCTGGGTGTGTGGCAGAGCCCAGGGATGCAGCAGGAGCTCCTGGGTGAAAGGCAGAGCCCAGGGATGAAACAGGAACCCCTGGGTGTGTGGCAGAGCCCAGGGATGCAGCAGGAGCTCCTGGGTGTGTGGCAGAGCCCAGGGATGCAGCAGGAGCTCTTGGATGCCATCCTGGGTGAGTGGCAGAGCCCAGGGATGAAACAGGAACCCCTGGGTGTGTGGCAGAGCCCAGGGATTGAGCAGGAGCTCCTGGGTGAAAGGCAGAGCCCAGGGATGAAACAGGAACCCCTGGGTGTGTGGCAGAGCCCAGGGATGCAGCAGGAGCTCCTGGGTGCCACCTGGACGGGTGGCAGCACGCAGGGATGCAGCAGGAGCCTCTGGATGTCTCCATGGCAGAGGGATGTGGGGGTGGCTGGCAGCACAGGGAGGGTCCCTGGGAGCTCACACCTTGCTCTGGCATCTCCGGGGAGTCGCCAGCCCGTTAATTACGGAGTGAAGCAGCTGCTAATTTCGGGCTGGGAGCTTCCACAGGCAGCAGCCCACGCCGAGGTGGCAGAGGTGACAGCGAGCCTCGTCCCTGGGGCGGGACCTGCGGCCTCCCTGCTCCAGGGAGCCTCGTGGGGCACTGGAGAGTGCGAGCAGGGGGATGGGATGGAATCTGGGGTGGGAGGAGATCTGGGATGGGATGGGATGGGATGGGATGGGATGGGATGGGATGGGATGGGATGGGATGGGATGGGATGGGATGGGATGGGATGGAATCTGGGGTGGCATGGGATCTGGGATGGGATGGGATCTGGGATGGATCTGGGATGAGATCTTGGATGGGATCTGGGATAGGATGAGATCTGGGATGGAATGAGATCTGGGATGGATCTGGGATGAGATCTTGGATGGGATCTGGGATGGGATGAGATCTGGGATGGGATCTGGGATGGGATGGGATCTCGGATGGATCTGGGATGGGGTCTAGGATGGGATCTGGGATGGGATGGAATCTGGGATGGGATGAGATCTGGGATGGGATGAGATCTGGGATGGATCTGGGATGGGATATGGGATGGATCTGGGATGGGATATGGGATGGGATCTGGGGTGGGATGGGATCTTGGATGGATCTGAGATGGGATCTGGGATGGATCCGGGGTGGGATGGGATGGGATGGGGATGGGCATGGGCATGGGATGGGATAGCATAGGATGGGGTGGGATGGGATCTGGAATGGCATGGCATGGCATGAGTTGTGCTGCAGGGCCGGCTCCAGAGGTGCCCGGCAAACGCCAGAAGGCACCGGGCTGTGCCGTGCCCCGGGGCTGGAGGCTGCTGGCAGCAGGAGAGGAGGCTCTCTGTGGCTTCCCTGAGCGTGACTCTCATTTCCCAGCCCCTGGCCCGGCTCAGCCCCAGCCGGCGTGGGAGGTGCGGGCTGCCGGGCTCTGGGGTTGGTCTGCAGGCTGCACCCTCGCCCTGCCCCGGGGGCAGCCGTGCCGTGGTTTCTCCCAGTGAAACGCGCGTCTTTCATCGCCAAATAAATAACTCCCCTGGCATGTCAGGGCTCCGTGCCAGCGCCCAGGGCTGGTTCTGGCACGCCGGGGCTTTACCTGCAGCCGTCGTGTCGGGGCACGGCGCTCGCTCGCAGCCCGGCGTGCCGGGGCAGGGGACACGGGGGGCTCCGGGGGCCTCCCCGGGTGGGTGGGAGCCCTCCCGGCCGTGCCCCTGCCTCCCCTCGGGGGGGCTTCCCCTGCCTCCCCCCGGGCCGGGTTTGGCCCTCTGGGCACGCAGGAAGGGGATCCCTGCTCTGCTGGGAGCTGCAGGGCTGCAACAGCAGGGACAGAGCCGGGGGGCAGCTCAGAGCTGTCCTTGGGAGAGAAAAGCACCCCCAGAGCAGGACACCTCCATAGCAGCGTCAGACACCCCGAAACCCATGGCAGGGATGTCAGATTAAGCCCTTTTCTCACCCAGATTAAGCCCTTTTCTCACCCAAATTAAGCCCTTTTCTGCTCCAGATTATATATACCCTTTTCTTATCCAGTTTATGCCCTTTTCTGACCCAGACATGGGGCAACTGAGAGGTGTTTTAAAAACTTTTGTTCCATTTTCAGTCCCTTTTCTGATCCAGATTATACTCTTTTCTGACCCACTTTATGCCCTTTTCTGACCCATGACAAGAGGCAGCTGAGAGGTGTTTTAAAAACTTTTGTTCCATTTTCAGTCCCTTTTCTGATCCAGATTATACCCTTTTCTGACCCAGTTTAATCCCTTTTCTGCCCCAGATGATGCCCTTTTATGCCCCAGTTTATGCCCTTTTCTGACCCCATGACAAGAGGCAGCTGAGAGGTGTTTTAAAAACTTTTATTCCATTTTCAGTCCCACGTGAAGGGTGAGACAATACAGATGTTACAACTCACACCATCACAATCAGAAGCCAACTATTTCCTAATTACAATATATTATAAGTGTTTATTGGCCTATCAGCTTTAGCCACAGCTGTAAACGCCTTAATACTCTAAAATTCATTTCCCACCCAGGGACACAGCCAGGAGCTGGGATCTCCCAAGCCTTTGCCTCCCCTCCTGCCCAGATCACTCAGAGGGGCTCGGTGCCCCTTGGCACAGCCCCTGCCCACCCTCCTGGGACTGCCAGGCTCCTGTGCCAGGAAGAAGGGCTGGAGGGATGCAGGGATGCTCATCCATGGGCATTTCATGGGGCAGGGAGTCTCACACCTCTCCAGGAGCTGCTCTGCCCCTGCAGGACCCAGCTCTGCTCTCACCAGAGCAGAGGGTGAGATTTGGGGGGGATGTCACCTCCTCCTGGGGTCCCCAAGCAGGGGCTGTGCCCCTCCCTGTCACTCTTGCGCCGAGACTGAGTCAGGATTGTAGAAAAGGCAAAGGTTCCTTTATTTAAACGAACCACACAATTTTTATAGAGTGGTATGATAGGTTCTATTCTGTTGGCTAACAGAAACATCTTCCTCACTCACTGTCTTTGAGAGGAACAGAAAGATGGAGCAGAAAAACGCTACCTGCGAATTGTTCATGCTTAACAAGTTGCCACCTCTTTCTAACTCTTTAAAATTTCTCACAAGCTGCTGTGAGAAATGCTTTTTGTTTCTCTCTCTCTGTCCCATGGCATCTACATGTCCCCAGCCCCTGGCTGGCCTTGGAGCCTTGTCCCGGTGCCTGGAGTGGCTCCGTGGAGAGCCAGGAGGGGAGGAAGGGGCCGAGCAGAGCAGTCCCTGCTTCCTCCCAGTCTCCTGGCCCGGCAGGGGAGGAAGGAATAAAACTCCACCTTTTCCCCCTTTTCAAAAGGAAAGAGCAGCGACATTTGACACAGGTCCCAGCTCTGGTAGAGCACAGAGCCTTTCTCCGTGCTTCCCTGCCCTTTGCCATGCCCTCCTGCCCTTCTCTGTCCCCTTCTGCCCTTCCCTGGCAGGGATCTCTCTGAGGAATTCCTCTTGGGAGCTCGGACCCCAGATGGGACATTCAGGATGGATGGGACACTGCCCTGGAGGTGGCAGAGGCCTGGGGCAAGATCTCATCCATCTGCTGTGCTGGTGGCTCCTGGGACACAGGACACTTGTCCTGGCTTCCTTTCTCCTCCTGCCAGATCTGCTCAGCCCCTTGTGAGGTTTTTCTGCCCAAAGCTGGGGTCTGCCAGCTCCCAGACCCCAAAATTGTGGTGGCTCAGCATCCTGTGGGATGGGTTTGGAGGAGCTGGGCACAGAACTCTCTCCAGCAGGAGGGAGGGAACTCCAGGACGGGTTCAGGATAGGTTCAGGACAGGTTCCAGGTCTGTTTTCAGGACAGGTTCCAGGTCTGTTTTCTTCAATCCCTTGTGATTGGGTTGTTTTTTTCGATGCACATAAAAATCTTTGTTCGGTCTCCTCCCCTGGGGCTGGATTGGGTTTCCCACTGGCACTGTCCAGCTGGGCACAGGGACAGTGTGCCAGGCTCAGCTCCTCTCCTGGGGCTGGGCATGAGGGGACACAAGGGACACAGATCCTGGGGCTGGGCACGAGGGGACACAAGGGACGGGGACACGAGTGACACAGCTCCTGGGGCTGGGCATGAGGGGACACAAGGGACACAGCTCCTGGGGCTGGGCATGAGGGGACACAAGGGACGGGGACACAAGGGATGGGGACACAAGGGACACAGCTCCTGGGACATCCCTGAGCAAGGACCGCCCACCCCAGCTGGAGGAGATGGCCAAGTTTGCAGTGTCCCCTTTGCCGTGGGGACCTCAGCTCCCTGTCCCCAGCTGGCAGGGGCTGGCAGGAGGGTGTGGATGGCAGCGCACACCTGGCTGGGCTCGGCTCTGCTGGGCTGGGCTGGGCTGGGCTGGGCTCGGCGGGATTGCGCCATCCCGAGGGATGGATGCAATGCAGCCCAGCCGGTGCTGGGGGATGAGCCGGGCCTTATCTGGGGTGGTGCTGGGTCCCACCCTGCTGTGGGGACAGCCAGAGGGGTGGCAGCTCCTCTCCACCCTGCCCGGGTGCTGGTGGCACCCAGGGGGACACAGGACACGTGGGGGGATGTGGCTGCAGCCAGGATGAGGGCAGGGCTGCTGGTCTAGCTCAGGCTTTGGGGTTCAGGTTTTGAGGATGCTCCATCCCCCCACAGCCACCTGCCTGTCCACGGGACACATCCTGGGAGTGCTGTCACCTCTGCTGGTGCCACTCTGGACTGGCACACCTGAGGGCACCTGTGCCCCACGGCTTTGGAGCTGTGCCCCAAAGGCTGCTCCAAGGGCAAAGGGGGCTTGCAGGCTGAATGGGGACAGGGATCTCCACCTGGGGATGGGGATCTCCTCCTGGGGACAGGGATCTCCTCCTGGAGATCTCCTCCTGGGGATGGGATCTCCTCCTGGGGACAGGGATCTCCTCATGGGGACAGGGATCTCCTCCTGGGGATGGGGATCTCCTCCTGGGGACAGGGATCTCCTCCTGGGGACACGGATCTCCTCCTGGGGATGGGGATCTCCTTCTGGGGACAGGGATCTCCTCCTGGGGACGGGGATCTCCTCCTGGGGACGGGGATCTCCTCCTGGGGACAGGGATCTCCTCCTGGGGACACGGATCTCCTCCTGGGGACGGGGATCTCCTCCTGGGGACGGGGATCTCCTCCTGGGGACAGGGATCTCCTCATGGGGACAGCAATCTCCTCCTGGGGACGGGGATCTCCTCATGGGGACAGCGATCTCCTCCTGGGGATGGGGATCTCCTCCTGGGGACAGAGATCTCCTCCTGGGGACGGGGATCTCCTCCTGGGGACGGGGATCTCCTCCTGGGGACGGGGATCTCCTCCTGGGGACAGCGATCTCCTCCTGGGGACGGGGATCTCCTCCTGGGGACGGGGATCTCCTCCTGCCCCATCCATTGCAGTGATGTGTTTGGGCAGGGAGGCTCAGGACAGGCCCTCAGTGCAGCCCTGAGAGGTGCTGGGAGTCACGCTGCCATTTGTTATTTATTTGTCATTTTTTATTTTTTATTTATTATTTGTAATTACTATTTGTTATTTGTTATCCACGGGCACATTCCTTGCACGCACATTTGAGTTACATTTGGGTACTCGTGTCATGGAAATAATTGTTTCTGTGGCTTTTATTTCTTAGATATATATGCTTAGGCAAATTTTTCCGTGGTAGGCACCTCCTATTAAACTCTACACTTAGGGATTGGATAATTTGATTTTTTATTAGAGGATTTATTATTACTACTACTACTACTATTATTATTATTATTATTATTATTATTATTATTATTATTATTATTATTATTATTATTAATTACAGTTTAGGACACTTTCCTTAATGAGCATCAGTCTCACACTTGAGGAAAAAAGATGTGTAACTCTAAAGTTTACAACGTTGGCTTCAGGCTTTTAAAGCAGAATACTTTTTTTTTTAAGTCCCTTGTGAAAGCCATTTTCTTTTATTCCCTCTTTTTCTTTAAACCAAGGCAGCCACACGCTGCCTTGTTCCCAGGAGCAGCAGGATAGCAGCATCCAGGGCATGGAAAAACTCCTGGCCCCTAACCCTGGGTGTGCCCTGAGCCCCGGGAAGGGTTTAGGGGCAGGGACTGAGCCCAGCTCAGCGTTTGGGGATTGAGGAGCAGGAGCAGCGGTGCCCAAAGGAGCAGCAGAAGGTGTGCAAAGCTTGCCCCAGAGTGCGTTTGTCAGTGTTTCTCATCTGTTCTGAGGTTGGGGAGCTGCTGTGGATGTGCTGCTTGGAATAAGGCTCCCAATATTCCCAGTTAGATTGTGCCTGGGCCAGTCTGACCCTCGCTGCTGGGCCAAAGGCAGCAACTGCGGTGTGTCACCCCAGAGATACCTTGGCTTGCTGGAGGTTGCAGCTGGGCACTGAACAAGTCCAGGCTTGTTAGGAACCCCGTTTACCTCAGGAGGAGAACTTCAGGCGATGGTGAAGAGAAAAAGGAGAGGATTCTGCTGGAGGGTTTAATGTCCAGAGGTTTATTCCATGGTTACAGAGGTCTGAACGTGAGCAACTGCTCCAACAGAATTTTGGCCGCATGGTCTGATCACCTTTTAAGCTCAGGGACAGGGGGAGGGGAGGTACAGGTGAGCCACCAACCAGGTGAGAGGGGCAGGGTCTCAGGGGAAGGTGACACCCAGACAGGCCAATGACCCCTGGGCATAGGGGCATCCTTTGAACTTGACCAACCACACGAGGCCTTGCTGGAATGTTCAGCCTGATTGACAGGACTCACTCAGCATGGGGGCAAGGGGGAAGGGAGAGAGGCATAGGCACACCTGGGGGAATGACCTGGAAGGCCAAAATGGGACATTACAGCACACCACAACATCCAGCGCCATGCTCGGCTCCAGAGTCGCGCAGGGCCAGGCAGGGAGTGTGGTGTGTCCCGGCACGTGGGGTGGGCAGGGAGGGCAACCTGTGCAGGCAGGGAGAGGGGCTGGGGATGGGCTGGGTGTAGGAGTCTTGGGGGATAGGATGGTCAGGATGGATGGAGACGAGAGATCTCTGGAGCCAGGTCTGGAACTTGGGGTTCATTGCAAAGGGCCTGGGTGCAGGGCCCTGCTGGGAGCTGCCAAACACAGCTCAGAGCAGGAATGAGAGAAGAGAGGGGGAGAGAGAGAGAGAGGGTAATAGAGCGAGGTTCCCGTTACAATACAATAAATCATCTTCTGTGTTGAATATTCTGATTCTCACTAACCAATCTAAATCCTATAGCATTTCCATACAGCCTATAAGAATCACTACATTACCATACTCTGTTACATTTTAAACCCTACAAACTCCTCTTTGGGCCCCTTCTGCCAAGCTGTAGGGTCTGCTCTGACCCTTGGGCCTGTCTGCAAGCAGAGGGTGTTGTTCCATCAAAAGGGGATCACCTTCAGCCGGCCACACCATTGTTTTCCAGTTGTTCAGTAACTGAGGGATCTCAAAGCTTGCTTTCATTTCAATCTCACTTATAGTTTCCATATTCTCAAAATCTTTTGCCAGACAATCACATTTATAGGGCTTTCCTGTTTCACCTTCCCCAACAGCTAGGCACTGCAGGGTGGGCACAGAGCCCTGGGGGTGCCAGCAGGGCTGGGGTGGCAGAGCCGTGTCCCCAGCGGGTGCCCCAGCCCCGTGCTGGCACCACGGGCGCTTCTGACTCATCCGGGGGCAGAGCCCGGCACGGCTCGGGCACGGCCAGAGAGGCTCAACCGGTTCAGGCCCGGCCCCAGCTGGTTTCTCTGGAGGCTGCACTGCCTCATCCCTTCCTGCTGCTCAGCCCACCCTTCCCAGCGCGGCTGAGTCACAGGGCAGCGTGGAGAGGCACCGTGTGCTCCCTTCCCACCCCCACCGCCCTGCTCAGCTGCTTTCAGGCACTGTTCTCAGTTCTGAAAATATTCCTGATGGATTGTGGGGTGCTGCTGGAGCCTGGCAGTGCCCCTGTCCTGCCGGGTGCTGAGCAGTGCCTGGCACAGAGCAGCCTCTGCTCCTCATTTGTGCCAGCCAAGCTCAGTGCCAGTCCCGACAGCAGCCCAGAGCAGGAGCACCCAGGGTGGGTTTGGGTGGGTTTGGGGTGGATTTGAGTGGATTTGGATGTGGTTGAGTGGATTTTGGGTGGGTTTGAGTGAGTTTGAATGGGTTTGGAGTGGGTTTGAGTGGGTTTGGGTGGGTTTGAGTGGGTTTGGGGTGGGTTTGGGTGGGTTTGGGTGGGTTTGAGTGGGTTTGGGGTGGGTTTGTGGTGGGTTTTGGTGGATTTGAGTGGTTTGAGTGGGTTTGGGTGGGTTTTAGTGGGTTTGGAGTGGGTTTGAGCTGGGTTTGGGTGGGTTTGAGTGGATTTGAGTGGTTTGAGTGGGTTTGGGTGAAGGGTGTATTTGAGTCCAAGGAGGTCAGAAGGAAAACTCTCCCAGTTTTTGCTCTCCCCACTTCGCTTTCCTTATTCCAGCCTGTCCTGGTGTGTATGAGAGGGGGAAATGCAGATTGCTGCTGGGTCAGCCCCTGGTTTGGCCTCCCCCAGCCCCTGTCCCAGTGCCCCCGGGTGAGGAACTGGTGCCCAACTTCCCCCAGTGCTGGCACCTCCTCGGGATGCTCAGCCGGGCTGAGTCAGGCCCCTGTGAGGGAGTTTGTGTTTCTGGGTGGAAATGAGCTCACATCCAAATTCCCAAAACCCTAAACTGCGGGCTGGGACTTAACCCTTTGTGTGCCCCGCTGGCTCTGCAGGGTTCCTGTGCCCCATCCACAGTGGCACTGTCCCTTGTGCCACCTCCTGCTGTCAGTCTTTCCCAAATTCCTGCTGGGATGAGCCAGGACAGCCCCTGGCCATGGGTCCTCCTGTCTGGGTGCTGCTTGTGGGATGCCCTGGGCACCTCATCCATGGCATCCTGTGCACCCCATCCTCACCGTGCAGTGCCCTCAGGGAGATGCCCCCACACCCTGTCTCCATAATGCCAGGGTTTGGGACAGGAGGATGGCCAAGGGACAGTGGGAACAGCCAGAGGTGACCTGGGGACAAGCAGTGGCATCAGCCTCCCTGCAGTGCCTTTGTTTCCCTTGCTAGAAGAGCCACCCAGGCCATTGCTGGCCCTGTCAGTGCCACCATGGTGCTTGTCCCTGTCAGTGCCATAGCTCTGGAGCCTGTGCTCCCCCCTCCAGCAGCCTGCCCCCGCTCACTAATCATTTACGAGCTAAATTAGTAATTAACTCCTCCCCCAGCAGCCTGGGCAAACTGGCCAGGCCAGCACACACTGCCCACGGGTCACCTGTGCCACCATGTCACAGCCACCCCCAGCATGGCACAGAGGGGCTGTCCCCGGGGCAGGGAGCCCCAGCACAGGGATGTGAGGCTGTGACCCCCCCCTCAGTGTCCCCAGGCACATCCCTGTCCCCCCTGGCAGGGGCACAGGGGACACTGCGTGGGACCAGGGGAGCTGGCCTGAGCCTGGCTGTCCCACGGGGCTGGGGCCCTGCCCTCACTGCCCGGGGGTTCTGCTTCAATGAGCTGCTTTGGCCTTTTTGTTTCTCTTAATTTTTTTCTGGACCGAGAGGAAAATTCCCTCTCTGGGGTGAGGCATCCCTGTGGCATCCATGCACAGGGGTTTGGGCACCCTGCTGCAGCCCCTGCTGTCACTCCACTCCTGGGACAGTGGCAGAGGTTGGGATGAGCTTTGTGCTCCCTTCCAACCCAAACCAATCTGTTATTCCATGATTTTTCATCATCCCGGGGGCCTTTTGCAAGAGCTGGGCTTCCAGAGGCACCTCAGCCCCTGCACAGATGGGAAGGGCAGGAGACGCCTGAGGGCTGTGGGTGCTGCACCATTCCGAGCAGATCAGCAGCAACATGAATTGAGATGAAAAATTCTCTTGGTGTCTCACTGGTGGTTGGGCCACGGCACACAGAGAGCTTGGGCAGAGTTGCTCAGTTGAATTCAGCAGTGGGAGTAACTCAGTGATTCTAGATGGACTTGACAGGCAAAACCTGGGGATTCCAAGCAGCAGCAGGTGGAAACCTTAAGGCAGTGGATTGTTGGATTGTTTTACTGCACCATTGGCACAATGGGCTGTGGCCTTGGAGGAGGATGCAGAGGTTCCCCCTGGGCTTGGCCAGCTCTGGCTGCAGCCCCTCTGGGTGGGGGGGTGTGAGCACACAGGGCTGGGGGGGTGTGGTGGAGAACAGAAGGGCCTGGGAGGTCTCCACAGCACAAGGGAGACCAGAGAGGGAATTTCATCAGGAGTTGTAGTGACAGGACAGGGGGGAATGGCTGCAAACTGAAAGAGGGTAAATTGGGTGTTATAAAGGGAAGAAATTCTCTGTGAAGGGGGTGAGGCCCTGGCACAGCTGTGGCTGCCCCTGGATCCCTGGCAGTGCCCAAGGCCAGGCTGAAGGGTCTTGGAGAAACCTGGGACAGTGGGAGGTGTGACAGGGGTGGCAGGAGGTGCCACTGGATGAGCTTTAAGGTCCTTCCAACCCAAATATTCCCCAGAGCTGGGTGTGCCTGTGCTGCTGCTGCCCCTCAGCCCCAGAGCTCTGCTCCCACTGCCCAGCCCTGGGGACACACCTGGGCTGAGCCACCTCCTGTCCCCATCAGGCTCTGTCCCACCAGGGACACACAGATACCCCTGTAGGTGCTGAGCTGAGCAAGAATGAGGAGGAGGAGGAAGGACAAGGAAATTTTGGAGCAAACCTGTGCAGGACTGACCTCCCCCTGGCTGGATGTGCTGACTGGGCTGCCCAGGGCTGAGCTGTTTCCAGCAGCACTCCCATTTGCACATGATCTCAAGGGCAATGAGGAAAACGAGCTCTGGACACACTGTGGTGCTGGGAGGGCTCTGTGTGAGGTGAATTCCTGGAGCTCTGCTCTCCTCCCCACCCTGCTGAAACAGCCTGCAGGCAGCAAGTGCAGCAAGAGGGATCAGAGCAAGGTCAGGGCTGGCCTGCAGAGATCAGGGCTCTGGGGCACACCTGCAGCTCATGGGTGGCTTGTCCCCAGGGCACAGAGCTGGGGCTGGCTTTGGGGAATGGGAGGTCAGGGTCAGAGCTGGCTGCTGTCCTGAGGGTGACACATCAGCCCTGTCTGTGCTGGAGAGATCCAGAGGAGCCACGGAGCTGCTCCAGGGCTGGAGCCAGGCTGGGAGAGCTGGGGGTGCTCACCTGGAGAGGAGAAGCTCCAGGGAGAGCTCAGAGCCCCTGGCAGGGCCTAAAGGGGCTCCAGGAGAGCTGGAGAGGGACTGGGGACAAGGGATGGAGGGACAGGACACAGGGAATGGCTCCCAGTGCCAGAGGGCAGGGCTGGATGGGATATTGGGAATTGGGAATTGTTCCCTGTGAGGGTGGGCAGGCCCTGGCACAGGGTGCCCAGAGCAGCTGTGGCTGCCCCTGGATCCCTGGCAGTGCCCAAGGCCAGGCTGGGCAGGGCTGGGAGCACCTGGGACAGTGGGAGGTGTCCCTGCCATGGCAGGGGTGGGATGGGATGACCTCCAAGGTCCCTTCCAGCCCAGAGCAATCCGTGATTCCGTGTGTGGGGCTGATTATGGGGCTGGAGATACTTCCAAGGGCAGGACACGGCCAGTGCAGGCTGCTGGACCAGCTTGGACAGTTTGCCTTGGAATCCTGAAGGCAGAATCCATCTCCTGCCCTGGCTGTGACCTCTGAGCACGCCAGGGCTGTGCCTGCCCTCGGGGCACCCACTGCTCCAGGGCTGTGCCCTGCCTGTCACCCTGCCCTGGCTGACAGCTCTGGTGGCAGCACTGCTCAGGGGCTGGGCAGGAGAGGAGCCTCCTGTCCTGTTTTCAGCCTCAGGCTGACCCGGGACAATGACACACCTGTGCTGCCCTGCTCTGTGCCCTGCTGTGCCCACAGCACAGCCTGGGTGATGCCAGCATGGTGTGGAGGACCTGGCAGGGAGGGTTGGAGCGTGGCCGGGAGCTGCTGTGGCCTGGCTGAGCCCTGTCCTTGCTGCCATCATCCCATCCAGCCCTGTACCCATCCCATTTTGGGGTTTGGGTGCCCAGAGCCCTCTGTGTGCCCTCTGGAGCTGCTGTGACCTGGCTGAGCCCTGTCCTTGCTGCCAGCACCCACCCAGCCCTGTACCCATCCCATTTTGGGGTTTGGGTGCCCAGAGCCCTCTGTGTGCCCTCTGGAGCTGCTGTGGCCTGGCTGAGCCCTGTCCTTGCTGCCAGCACCCACCTAGCCCTGTACCCATCCCATTTTGGGGTTTGGGTGCCCAGAGCCCTCTGTGTGCCCTCTGGAGCTGCTGTGACCTGGCTGAGCCCTGTCCTTGCTGCCAGCACCCACCTAGCCCTGTACCCAGCCTTGTTTGGGGTTTGGGTGCCCAGAGCCCTCTGTGTGCCCTCTGGAGCTGCTGTGACCTGGCTGAGCCCTGTCCTTGCTGCCAGCACCCACCCAGCCCTGTACCCAGCCTGGTTTGGGGTTTGGGTGCTCAGAGCCCTCTGTGTGCCCTCTGGAGCTGCTGTGACCTGGCTGAGCCCTGTTCTTGCTGCCATCATCCCACCCAGCCCTGTACCCATCCCATTTTGGGGTTTGGGTGCCCTGTGTGCCCTCTGGGCTGTGCAGCCCCTTCATGTCCCCCCTGCTGGAGCCACCACGTGTGCCTGAGTCACCGAGAGCAGGAGGGGAGCTGGGGGCTGGGGACAGAGCAGCTCTGTCACCAGAGGTGCTGACACAGGGATCCTGCCCAGCCAGGCGTTGGTGCTGCTGCTGCTCTGGGAGCCCCACAGTGGCTTCCCCCTGCCAGGAGCCAGCCCAGGGACATGCCAGGGCCTGTGCCAGGGATGGGTTGGTGCCAGGGGGAGGGTGTGGGGCTGGTCCCAGGGCATTGGGAAAGCGCTGGGGTGGGTGGGTGGCTGGGGACACCCAGCCCTGGGAGCTCCCTGTGGGTGCTGCTGTTTGCCAAGTGCTTTGTGCGTGTCTGAGCCCACACCCAGGTGGTGTTGGCTGCAGGGGTTCCCCTCCTCTGCCATGCTAGGGGGCTGTGTCCCCTGTCCCCAAATCCCTCCAGTTCATGGCTGGATGTGCAGCCAAAGCTGCTGGTGGAGGGACAGCCACTCGTGGGTGGCTTTGGTCGCAGAGCTGGAGCACAGAATGCTCTGTGCAGCCCTCAGTGCTGCCTTGTGCTGGCAGGGAATGCTCTGCACAGCCCCCAGCTCCTCGGGGAGGCTTTGCTCAGCCTGATGGACGAGCCAGGGGGCGGCTGAGGCGCTTCCTGAGGGTGACACATCAGCCCTGCCAGATGTGAGGGGTTGGGACACCCTCTGGCACGGGCAGTGTGGGCACCCACCCTCTGCTCAGGCACGGCCCCCACTCTTATATCACCCCCAGGTGTCCCTGTCCCTCTTGCTCCCCTGGGCTTGCCACCAGGGCTCCCAGGCAGGGAGCACCCAGCATGCCCCAGCACCCTGAGCATCCTGCTGAGCCTGGGGAGATTTAGTCACCTCTGCTGTTTGACTGCAAGCCTTGTTCCAACCTCTGCAAATAATTGACTTTTGCTTTTCCATGTGCTTAAACCCTCCTTAATTGGCCCTGCTGTTAATCAGGGAAGAATGAGTGACTAAGCTGTCTCGCCTGCCCGGGGAGCAGGGGCTCCTTTTTTCCCATGGACTGAAAGGAAATGAAACCTCAGAATGTCCTTTTCAATCTCAGCTCTCTGCATGGCTGCCCAGAGCCCTGGCCAGGATCACACAGCCTGGGAGACAGGAACTGCAACAGAGGTGCTGTGTGCAGGCCAGGAGGAGAGGCCAAAACCCAGCCTGAGGAATTCTGTGCTGGGATGAGCTGGGGTGTCCCATCCTGTGCTGTGAATTTGTGCAGTTTTGTGGGGCTTTGCCCTGGCCTGTGGTTTGCCCAGTGGCTGGCAGTGCTGGCATCTCCTCAGGGATGGGTTTATCTCTCCCTGGGCAGCATTTTCCTCTGGAGCTGCTCATCCCGTGGGGATTTGCAGCACCCTGTAGCAAAGCTGCTCCTTGTGCTGCCTTGGCTGCCAGCGCAGCTCCGGGCTGGCTCCTGCTGCAGATTTTGGCTCCTGCTGCAGATTTTGGCTCCTGTTGGAGGTTTTGGCTCCTGCTGGAGGTTTTGGCTGCTGCCAGGCCGTGCCAAGCCGGCGTGGGGGCTGTTTTGTCTGGGTCTGTGCCCCCAGCATCGTGCTGGCTCCAGCACTGGGATGCAGAGCCAGGATCCGTCCTCCCCGCGCCCATCGCCGGCGCTCCGGCCAAGCCTGAGCTGTCAGAAATCGTTGGAGGAGACTCAAATTCTTCATTTTTCACAGGCTCTGGGGCAAAGTTGACTGGGGAGTTCAAAGTCGAGGCTGTGTGTGCCAAAAGCAGCTCAGGGGGGAGTTGTTTCTGCAGCTTTGGGATGCTTCAGGATGGGGTTTTGGTGTGCAGAGGAGGTTGGGGCACGGGTGGGGAGGTGCTGGGTGGGTCAGGATGCCCAAGGGGCTCCTCTGGCCACATTGGGGCTGGCAAAATCCCATCCCTGCTGTTTGGGGTGGGTTTGCAGTGTGCCCCCACCCCCTGCATCCAGGGGCTGCCTGTGGGATGGAGGGGATCTCCTCCAGTGAGGGGTGCAGGGGGATGCCTGGCACCTCAGGCTCTCCCAGCACCTTGGACTCATCCCAGATTGGAGTTTGGGGTGCTGGTGGGGGTCTCTGCCTCAGGTGAGTGAGTGGGGAGGTCCAGGCTGTCCTTTCCCCTCACCTCAACCCCAATCCCAGCCCTGCTGCAGCCCAGGCTGGAATCCCTTTGTGTGGGATGGCCCTTGTGGGGCACAGTGGGGATTGGGGGGTGTCAGTGATGTTTGGGGGTGGGGAATGGGGGGCTCACCCCAATCCCTGCTACAGCCCAGACTGGGATCCCTTTGTGTGGGATGTCCCTTGTGGGGCACAGCGGGGTCAGGGGGTGTCAGTGATGTTTGGGGTGGGGAATGGGGGGCTCACCCCAATCCCTGCTACAGCCCAGACTGGGATCCCTTTGTGTGGGATGGCCCTTGTGGGGTACAGAGGGCTCAGGGGGTGTCAGTGATGTTTGGAGTGGGGAATGGGGGGTTCACCCCAATCCCTGCTGAGCACAGGCTGGGAGCCCTTTTTGGGGTGGCCCTTGGGGGGCACAGAGGGGTCACGGGGGTGTCAGTGATGTTTGGGGGGGATGAATGGGGGGCTCACCCCAATCCCTGCTGAGCACAGGCTGGGAGCCCTTTTTGGGGTGGCCCTTGTGGGGTACAGAGGGCTCAGGGGGGTGTCAGTGATGTTTGGGGGGGATGAATGGGGGGCTCACCCCAATCCCTGCTGAGCACAGGCTGGGAGCCCTTTGTGTGGGATGTCCCTTGTGGGGTACAGAGGGCTCAGGGGGGTGTCAGTGATGTTTGGAGTGGGGAATGGGGGGTTCACCCCAATCCCTGCTGAGCACAGGCTGGGAGCCCTTTTTGGGGTGGCCCTTGGGGGGCACAGTGGGGTCAGGGGGTGTCAGTGATGTTTGGAGTGGGGAATGGGGGGTTCACCCCAATCCCTGCTGAGCACAGGCTGGGAGCCCTTTTTGGGGTGGCCCTTGGGGGGCACAGAGGGGTCACGGGGGTGTCAGGGGTGTTTGGGCTGGGGAATGGGGGGCTCACCCCAACCCCAGCCCACTGAGGTGGCCGGAGCAGGGCCAGGAGCTGCACAAGGCACAGGAAGCTCCGGCACCGCCGGAATCAGCTCAATGTCAGGAATTTCCTGCTGGGGAGAGGAATCCATGAAATTAATGTGAAAGGCCAAAAAAAGAGATCATCCTGACCCTGAATCAGGCTCTGGGCTGCTCAGGGAGGGCAGGAGGGAGCGGGTTCTGCCTTGGTCCCTGCACCAAAGGCTGTTCCAGCATTGTGGATAAACTAGAACTCTTGAATAATTGATTAATACAATTAAGTAGAAGTTGTTTATTGTTTGTACTATAGATTTTATAAATCTACTCTTCTTCGTTGGTGTTTTCATTTTGTTCTTTTGTTTTCTGCCTTCATTTTTTACTGTTTGTGATTGGTTGCTGTGTAGGTGTTCTGCAGTCTTCTGTTATTTAGTTCTTGTGATCTTGGTATGCAGTCTCTCAGCTTCTTCGTTTTTATTTTAGTACAGTTGATGTTTTAGTAACTTTGGTGAATTTTGGGTTGCTTTGAGACAATTCTAAGAACAGTTACAGACAGTGTGGCTGGTGCACGTTGAGGCTTCAGTTGTTCAGATATATTTTTATATTCCAGCAGGCAGGAGGGGACTGGGGAGGGGTCTGGGTGGGCTCTGAGGGGTTCAGACCCCAAACCCAGCCCGTGCCTGATGTGGTTGTGCTGTCCCATTGCAGATGTGAAAAGTGAATATTATATGGCCCTACGCAGATATTTACTATATGTATTATGTTGTATTGATTAGTAATGCTGTATTAACATTTTAATAGTATGGTAAATGTAATTTTGTGGTTCAAATGGAACTTTTGTAGTTAAAATAGAAACTATGTATGTGGGATATTTTTTTAAAGAAAGGAATGAGGTACTCCCACCAAGACAGCAGCCACAGGACACCTAAATCCTTCAGAGAAGGAGGATTTATTACTCCATTATCAGAAGAAATGAACTTCTCCCCACCTCACTCAGCCATGAAGAGCTGTTAGGATTAAAAGGAAGAAGTTGACACTGACCAGACAGAATCCTGTGTTTGAATGGAATTTTTGCATCATGTATGAGGTGTATGAATATGCAACAGGCTGTTGCTTTTAAGGGTTACTCCTCTGTTAATGTGGGTCCTTTTTCAGGCTTATTTTGCCCAGAAAAAGGTACCCAGACTACCCGTAAATCTTCGTTTCTTTTGTCTCCATTGTCCTAATCTCAATTTTTATTACTCTAAATTAATACTCTAATTATTACTCTACTCAAATTTTTATTACTCTAATTATATTACTATTTTTATAACCACTTTATTACTATTAAACTTTAAAAAAATGTTAATATTTTTTTTTGTCATTTTTCCTGCAGAGAGGACGGGGAAGGTGCTGGGCGAGTTCTGCCGCTGCTACAAGGAGCAGTTTGGGGTCGCTCTCTTCAACAGCGTCCGCTATGAGATCGAGGGCGCGGGGAGCCCGCAGGCCCAGCTGCTGCACCGCAAGGTGAGGGCTCCTCCCAGATCCCTGTCCTGTCCTTCCCACAGCAGGGTAAGGCTCCATCTCCTTCCCCAGCTCCCTGTCCTTCCTACAGCAAGGTGAAGGCTCATCCCAGCTCCCTGTGCTTCCCACCGCAAGGTGAGGGCTCCATCTCCATCCCCAGCTCCCTGTCCTTCCTTCCACAAGGTAAGGGCTCCATCCCCAGCTCCCTGTCCTTCCCACATCAAGGCAAGGCCTCCATCCCCAACTCCCGGTCCTTCTCATGGTAAGGTGAAGGCTCATTCCAGCTCCCTGTGCTTCCCACCACAACTTGAGGGCTCCCTGTGCTTCCCACAGCAAGGTGAGGGCTCCATCTCCATCCCAGCTCCCTGTGCTTCCCACAGCAATGTGAGGGCTCCATCTCCATCCCCAGCTCCCTGTGCTTCCCATAGCAGGGCAAGGGCTCATCCCCAGCTCCCTGTGCTTCCCATAGCAGGGTAAGGGTTCCCTGTCCATCCCACAGAAAGGTTAGGGCTCATCCCAGCTCCCTTTCCTTCCACTGCAAGGTGAGGGCTCCATGCCCAGCTCCTCTCCATCCCACAGCAAGGTGAGGGCTCCATCTCCATCCCCAGCTCCCTGTCCTTCCACAGCAGGGTAAGGCTCCATCCCCACCTCCCTGTGCTTCCCACCACAGGGTAAGGGCTCATCCCCAGCTCCCTGTCCCTCCCCAGCCCTGGTAACTGATTCTGGCTCCACTTTAGGGGGGCTCATTCCCCTTGGTGAGTCACTGCTGGAGACTCCCCTGAACTGGCACTTCCTTTCTGTCCCCATCCCTGCTGGTGGCCCTGGGGCTCAGGTTCTCCTTGCTCCTGGGTGGAATGTGCCCAGCCCATCCTGGGGCCCTGTGCACTGCCTGGGCTGGGTTTGTCCCACCTCATGGAAGAGCACGCAGCAGGGTCAGCTGTGTGCCTGTCTGTGCTCCATGCCAGGGCTGCAGGAGCTCAGGGACCCCTCAGTGCCCCCCTGAGCAGCTGTGCCAGGCACTGTCCCCCTGCTCCTGGGTGTGAGTGCTGCTCCCACCTGGGCACATCCCCAGGGAGGCACAGGAAAGCCCTGGCAGGTGATTCCAGAGGTGGCTCTGAGTCTGATCTGCACCTGAAACACCAGCAAGATACAACAGCAATGAGAATATGGGGTAAACACATCTGCCTCTGGCCTCTCCAGCAATCCAGAGCTGCTGAAAAATCCTCCCTGGCACCCTCTGCCCCTGGCCCTGTGGCAGGGATTTGGGCACCCCAGCCCCACAGCCTGGCACACACCTGCCTGTCCCAAATATTTCCTGGGGCTGGGAGGAGCCCCCTGGGTGTGAGGAGGGGACGGCTGTGCTGGGGCTCCCAGGGTGCTGGTGGCTCCCCAAGGTCCCCAGAGCCGTGTCAGGGCTCAGACTGGGTTTTATTCCATCAGCAGCTGATCTGCCACGGTCTCTTGCCTGGCTAAAGGGATGGGATTGGTGCTGTGGCTCTGTGGGATCCTGCCTTCCCCTCCTCCCAAGGCAGATCACCTCAGCTGGGGCTGCTCACCAGCTGACGTGGCTTGGGGAGCTCCCTGGGGTGGTTTATTTGGGGTCCTGCCTGGCCAGGTTGGTGGAGCTGCTGTCTTTGAAAGCAGGAAGAGCTGTGATTGCACATGGCCACGGGCTGCTGCTTTTGTCTGGGGCTTGAAGGGGTGGCTGTGCTCAGGAATCTGGGCAGTGCCTCCCTGAGCTCAGCCTCCAGCCCTGGCTGCTCACAGGGGCCGTGTCCCTGACCCACCCGTGGAGGTGACACCTTGCCCAGGCACCAGGACACGTCCCATCTCCTCAGGGACCTGCCAGGGCCTGGGTGTGTTAGCAAAAACCAAGGAGTGGAGGTTCCTGGTGTCCTCAGCACCCTTGGGTGCCTCAGATGCCTTCAGCCCCACCCCCCCCCCCGGGAGGTGCCTCCATCCCCAGGTTGGTTGCTTCATCCAAAAGCTCCAGCAAGCAGCCCAGGAATGTCTGAGGGACAGCAGCGAGGTGAGGAGGTCAGGGACACTGCAAGTCTTGGACAAAACCCTGTGTAGAAATAGGAATTCCTGCTGCTCAGTGTCCTGTCTGCTGCCCAGCCCCTCCTAGGGACACAGCAGTGCCACTGGGATGTCCCATGTGCTGCCCACCCCCTCCCAGGGTCCTGGCAGTGCCACTGGGATGTCCCATGTGCTGCCCAGCCCCTCCCAGGGTCCTGGCAGTGCCACTGGGACATGTCCCATGTGCTGCCCAGCCTGTCCCAGGGTCCTGGCAGTGCCACTGGGACATGTCCCATGTGCTGCCCAGCCTGTCCCAGGGTCCTGGCAGTGCCACTGGGATGTCCCATGTGCTGCCCAGCCTGTCCCAGGGTCCTGGCAGTGCCACTGGGGCAGGGTGGGATCCAAGCCCTGGCTGGTCCCTGCTGGAGGCCACCATGGTGCAGGGTGGGTGGCCACAGCAGAAGAGGCGGCTGCTGCACGCTCCAGCCCTCACGAGAGCTCTCAGCTCTTGTTTATGTTCCTGAGATCATAAAAATTCCTGGGACAAATTGTTGGCTCCCTCAGGCAGGCTGTGTTTGGGGTGATGCAAATGCTGCTGGCCAAAAGGTGCTGCAGAGCTGGGGAGGGGCTGCACAGCCTGGGGGGCACGGGGTGTCCTTGGCCTGGGCCAGGCATGGAATCCTGGCATGGAATCATGGAATGTTTGGGTTGGAAGGGACCTTAAACCCCCTCCCATCCCGCCCCTGCCATGGCAGGGACACCTCCCACTGTCCCAGGCTGCTCCAGCCCTGCCCAGCCTGGCCTTGGGCACTGCCAGGGATCCAGGGGCAGCCACAGCTGCTCTGGGCACCCTGTGCCAGGGCCTGCCTGCCCTCCAGGTGGGTCACCCTTCCCAAAATCCACTCAAAATCTCTCCTAGTTTAAAAAAGTTGTTACTGATCCCAGGGAAGTCCAGAACATCTGAGCATCTTCTATGGGGTGACTTTGTGCTTTTCCTCTGCCCTGTCCCATCAGAAGACCCTGCTGGGCAGGGTTTGGTTCCTGCCACCTGCAGCTGCCCCTGGCAGGACCTTCTGGCAGTAGTGGCACACGGCCTCCCCCTGCCCCAAGGCAGGGAAATTCCAGCTGGGGCTGCCAAGAGCTGCTGGAGAGCTCAGCTCCAACCTTCCACCCAGCACGGGGAGCTGGAGGGGCTGAGCTTGGTGTGTCCCTGGGGGGGATGTCAGGTACAGAGGTGTCACCACCACGTGCTGGATAAGCCACCCCTCAGAGCTTTTCTAGGCCTGTGCCTGTGATGCCCCTCAAAACATCTCCCAAATGCACCAATTCAGGCACCAAAATTTGTGCTCCCGTGGGAGGTGATGCAGTGGAGACTCTCAGCACGGGCCTGGAGAAGAAACACCCACCTAGGACACCATGGCTGGACCTCACTGAGCTCCCCAGGGCAGAGCTGTCCCTTCCCTGATCCCCTGCTGTCTCAGTTTGAACAGACAGGTGTCTGCTAAGGAAGGCAGGAGCCTCCTTTGAAATGGAAAATGCAAACCTCCTCCCTCTGAATTATTAGAAATTTGAAATTAAGGGGGACCCTCAGGCAAAGGTATGGGAGCAGGAATAACAGTTCTTTACTATAAAAATTAAAATACAAATGAAATAGTATAAAAAAAGAAAACAAACCACTGAATCCAGCCTGTCCCCCTGTGTGTCAGGGCGGTGTCCCAGCCCCATGCCATGGGGGCTCAGCCCTCCTGCAGTGCCAGCTGTGGCTCTGCTGCAGCAGGGATCCTGCACAAGGGGGGAGTTTTCCTCTGCAGCTCCAGGGCTGCTGCAGATGGGCCTGGGCTCCCTCTGGCCATGCAGGGCAGCAGAAAGCTGCTCCTCTGGCAATGCAGGGGGCAAAGGCTGCTGTGCTGTGCCAGGCTCAGATTGGATCCAGGCAGGAATGCTTGGCTCCTCCCCTGGGCGCAGCATCTCCCCATGGGATGCTGGACTTGGATCAGCCCTGCAGGGACACTCAGTGGCCATGGACAGCAGAGATCTCCTGGAGGGAGGGTTGGCTGTGGGAGAGAGAAAGAAACAACTGCCCCATGGACAGCAGAGAGCTGCCCCAGCTCTGACAGATGGTGACAGAACACACATTGCTTGGCAGTCCAGGACACCTGTGCTGTCCCCTCCCTGCAGGTACCACTGGAGGACCACGTCATCTACTCAGGCAACATCTTCCAGTACATTGAGGAGAGCAAGAAGTGGAGGAACCGCTTCTGCGTGGTGCCCCACAACTACGGGCTGGTCCTCTACGAGAACAAACTGGTGAGGACAGCCCCCCTTTCACCCATCCTCAGCAGGGTCCACCCCAGGGGACACCCCAGGGGACACCCCATCCATGACCATTTCTCCTGCTCAGGCCTATGAGCGGGAGCAGCCACCCCGGGTGTTGGTCAACAGTGCTGGCTACAAGGTCCTCACCTCCGTGGAGCAGTACCTGGAGCTGGTCAACAACAGCCTGCCTGGTGAGGGCCCTGGTGGGGACCTTTGGGTGGGTTTGGGGGTGTGATCCCTGAGGGGCTTCAGAAAAGGGTGATTGTGGGGTGTCATATCCTTGGGAACCTTCAGAAAGGGGTGAGTTTGGGGTGCAGCATCCATAAAGGCTTTCTGGAAGGGGCAGATTTGAGGTGTAGCATCCCTGGGAACTACTGGAAAAGGTGATTTTGGGGCATAGCATCCCTGAGGGCCTTCAGAAAAGGGTGATTTTGTGGTGTTATATCCCTGGGAACCTTCTAGAAAAGGTGGGTTTGGGGTGTGGCATCTTTAAAGAACTTCTGGAAGGGGCAGATTTGAGGTGTAGCATCCCTGGGAAACTACGGGAAAGGCTGAGTTTGGAGCTGTAGCATTCCTGAGAACCTTCTAGAAAAGGGTGATTTTGGGGTGTTATATCCCTGGCAACCTTCAGAAAAGGGTGAGTTTGGGGTGTAGCATCCATAAAGACCTTCTGGAAGGGTCAGATTTGGGGTATAGCATCCCTGGGAACCTACTGGAAAGGCTGAGTTTGAGGGGTAGCATTCCTGAGGTCCTTCTAGAAAAGGTGAGTTTGGAGTATAGGATCCCCAAGGATCTTTTAGAAAACGTTTGGGGTGTAGCATCCTTAAAGACCTTCTAGAATGGGCAGATTTGGGGTGTAGCATCACTAGGAACCTGCTGGAAATTTTGGGGTGTAGCATTCCTGAGGACCTTCAGAAAATGGTGATTTTGGGGTATTATATCCCTGGGAACCTTCCAGGGATGTAGGTGTAGCATCCTTAAAGACCTTCTGGAAGGGGTAGGTTTGGGGCATAGCATCCCTGAGGGCCTTCAGAAAATGGTGATTTTGGGGTGTTATATCCCTGGGAACCTTCTAGAAAAGGTGGATTTGGGGTGTGGCATCTTTAAAGAACTTCTGGAAGGGGCAGATTTGAGGTGTAGCATCCCTGGGAACCTACTGGAAAGGGTGAGTTTGGGGTGTAGCATTCCTGAAGACCTTCTAGAAAAGGGTGATTTTGGGGTGTTATATCCCTGGCAACCTTCAGAAAAGGGTGAGTTTGGGGTGTAGCATCCATAAAGATCTTCTGGAAGTGGCAAGTTTGGGGTGTACCATCCCTGGGAACCTACTGGAAAGGCTGAGTTGGGAGCTGTAGCATTCCTGAGGACCTTCTAGAAAAGGTGAGTTTGGAGTATAGGATCCCCAAGGATCTTTTAGAAAACGTTTGGGGTGTAGCATCCTTAAAGACCTTCTAGAATGGGCAGATTTGGGGTGTAGCATCACTAGGAACCTGCTGGAAATTTTGGGGTGTAGCATTCCTGAGGACCTTCAGAAAATGGTGATTTTGGGGTATTATATCCCTGGGAACCTTCCAGGGATGTAGGTGTAGCATCCTTAAAGACCTTCTGGAAGGGGTAGGTTTGGGGCATAGCATCCCTGAGGGCCTTCAGAAAAAGGTGATTTTGGGGTGTTATATCCCTGGGAACCTTCTAGAAAAGGTGGGTTTGGGGTGCGGCATCTTTAAAGAACTTCTGGAAGGGACAGATTTGAGGTGTAGCATCCCTGGGAACCTACTGGAAAGGGTGAGTTTGGGGTGTAGCATTCCTGAAGACCTTCTAGAAAAGGGTGATTTTGGGGTGTTATATCCCTGGGAACCTTCAGAAAAGGGTGAGTTTGGGGTGTAGCATCCATAAAGACCTTCTGGAAGTGGCAAGTTTGGGGTGTACCATCCCTGGGAACCTACTGGAAAGGCTGAGTTTGGAGCTGTAGCATTCCTGAGGACCTTCTAGAAAAGGGTGAGTTTGGGGTGTAGCATCCTTAAAGACCTTCTAGAAGAGTGGGTTTTAGGATGTAGCATCCCTGGGAACCTTCAGAAAAGGGTGATTTTGGGTTGTAGCATCCCTGAGGACCTTTTGGAAAGCATGGGGTTGGGATGTATCCTTGAAGAGCTTTTAGAAGGGGTAGGTTTGGGTGTGGCATTCCTGGGGACCTTTGGGAAGAGGCTGTTTTAGGGTGCAGCACCCCAGGGTTGCTGGAAGGGATCATTTGAGGGTGTAGAGTCCCTGAGGGCCTTCTGGGAAAAGTGGGGTTTGGGTGTAGCCTCCTTGAGGACATTCAGGAATGGGGGGTTTTGGGATATTTTCTTCTTTTGGGTTTTTTTTTGGGCACCTTTGGGAAGTGGTGGTTTTGGGTAGTGGGGAGGGAGGGAGGGAGGGAGGGAGGGAGGGAGGGAGGAAGGAAGGAAGGAAGGAAGGAAGGAAGGAAGGAAGGAAGGAAGGAAGGAAGGAAGGAAGGAAGGAAGGAAGGAAGGAAGGAAGGAAGGAAGGAAGGAAGGAAGGAAGGAAGGAAGGAAGGAAGGAAGGAAGGAAGGAAGGAAGGAAGGAAGGAAGGAAGGAAGGAAGGAAGGAAGGAAGGAAGGAAGGAAGGAAGGAAGGAAGGAAGGAAGGAAGGAAGGAAGGAAGGAAGGAAGGAAGGAAGGAAGGAAGGAAGGAAGGAAGGAAGGAAGGAAGGAAGGAAATTGATAGGAAGGAAAATGTGTCCATGACTCTGTGACAGCCACATGATTTTTAATTACTTTTAATTTTACTTCTCAAATTTCATTTTTATTTCCTTTTGAGAAAAATGAGGCTTTTTGGGCATTTTTTAACGACTCCCAGCAAAGGCCTGGGAAGGAGCTGCAGGGTCTGTGTGTCCCTGCTGGACACCCCCAACCCTGCAGCTTCTCCGTCCCTGTCTGTCCCCCTGACACCACCCCCGCTTTCCCACAGGTGTGACACCGAAATCTGGGCACTCTCCCATCCTGAAGTGCCCCACGGATTTCCCCCTGGTGCTGTGGCACCCCTATGCCAGGCACTACTATTTCTGTGTGATGACGGGCAAGGAGCAGGAGAAGTGGCGGGCGGTGTTCCAGGACTGCGTGCGGCACTGCAACAACGGTGGGTGACACCTGGGGACACCGAGCCACCTCCTGCTCCACGGGCACCTGCTGAGGGCTCTGGGAGAGGGGATGGATTGCAGCTCATGAGAGTTGGGTGGGAGTTGTTGAGGAACTTTGGAGAAGGGAAGTGTAGCCACATTTCACAGAGAAAAGCAAGGCGTGGTTCTTCCCAAGAATATTTCTGGGTTTCACATTCTCTGAACTTCACATTCTCTGGGTTTCCTTCCTCAGAGAAAGGAAAAACACAGAAATATTCTTGGGAAGAATTCTGCCTTGGTTTTCTCTGTGGGATGTGGCTACAGGGAAGGATCCAGGGAGGTCCTTCCAGTGCCTGGAGGGGCTCCAGGAGAGCTGGAGAGGGACTGGGGACAAGGGATGGAGGGACAGGACACAGGGAATGGCTCCCACTGCCAGAGGGCAGGGCTGGATGGGACATTGGGAATTGGGAATTGTTCCCTGGGATGGTGTGATACCCTGGCACACAGCAGCTGTGGCTGGCCCTGGATCCCTGCCGTGCCCAAGGCCAGGCTGGAAGCACCCTGGGATGGTGGGACATGCCCCTGCCCACAGCAGGGAGTGGATCAGGATTATTTTAAGGTCCCTTTTAACCCAAACCAGTCTGGGATTCCATGACTGAGCATCTCATCAATGCCAGCATCACCCCCAGCTCCCTGGAGCATCTCTGTGCCCAGCTCCATCCTCTGCCCATGAGGAACTATTACCAAGAGCCTGCACAGAGATGGCTCCAGAGCTGCCTTGATGCCCATTTCCCACCCTGAGGGAGAAAATATTTGTTAATTAAAATCACCAAAACCCCAAATCCTCCTGAGGGCTGCCGGGGCTGTGGGCAGGAGTGCAGGGCAGGGGTGCAGGGCAGTGCAGATGGGTGGAGGCAGGACCTGCCTCCCACACCAGTGATACTCTGGCAGGAAAACATGATTTTCCTGCTTGGCTGTGGCCTGGGCACTTCTGGGCTGAGCCCCAAGTCCTGGCCATGCTTGGGATGGTGAGAAATTTCCTGAGGAAGGCGGTGCCAGAGCTGAAACCTGCTCAGAATCAGGTGTTTAGTGGGCATTTTAGACTCTGCCCAGTTTCTAAATGCTTATTTCATTCCTGGGAACTCTGGGTAGCCTCAATTTTGCCTCAGTTTTGCCACTGCTGCTGTAATAGGGTGGGATCTGGAGCCTGGGTTTCACTGATGTTTCCATCCCCCCACATTGGATTAAATCTGAAAAAAATCTCCTTTTTATTTTGTGCGGGGGGTGTCTGAGCTCACTGGGCTGAATGTGCCCCCTCCTTTGTGTGGGGCTGGGTGCTGTGACCCCTCATCCCTCTGAGGATCATTTCTGGGTGAGCTCAGCCCCCCAGAACCCCTCTGTGCTGGCTGGAGCAGCAGCTGGGAGCAAAACCAGCTCTGGATAAAAGAGGAATTGATCTCCTGCTAACAAACCCCCAATTTTCATCTCTAATTCCCCTCCCACCTGCTGGGTGCTGCTGTGAGACACAGGGGAGGTGGGAGCCCCTCCACCACCCCCTGTGCCAGCCAGAAAATCCTCTCCTCCCTCTCTTCCTCCTCAGCATGTGATGGAAAAGCCTTCCCAAGTGGGCAGTGGCCAGGGAGGGCTCAGTGCTGCATTCCTCCAGCCTGGATTTGTCTGTGACTTTGTTCTTCCTGCTCCTGGGAGCTCCAGGATCCTGTTTCATATTCCATGAAGGCTCTTTTGTTGTTGGAGAGCACTTTAGGTTGTTGGTTTTTATTTTTTTTTCTCCCCTAAATTAGAGGCTCTTTCTGCCTCTGGTTGTGATTGGTGTGGGAATGTTCAGCTCCCTGTCTCAGACTGTGTTTGTGTAACAGCAGCTCCTCTGTAGGGACTGGGGATGTGCAGCTCTGTTCCTCACACAGCCTGGTGTCCCTGCAGCCCCTGGCTGCTCCAAAACTGTCCCTTGGCCAGTCTGGTGTTACCTGGGGCTGGGCAGTGCCCACCCTGAGGGCTCCTGCCCTTGTTTCAGGATGGTTTGAGTTAAAAGAGGCCTTAAATCCCATCCAGTGCCACCCCTGCCATGGCAGGGACACCTCCCACTGTCCCAGGCTGCTCCCAGCCCTGCCCAGCCTGGCCTTGGGCACTGCCAGGGATCCAGGGACAGCCACAGCTGCTCTGGGCACCCTGTGCCAGGGCCTGCCCACCCTCACAGGGAACAATTCCCAATTCCCAATATCCCATCCAGCCCTGCCCTCTGGCAGTGGGAGCCATTCCTCCAGGTCCTTAACCCACATTGATGAAGGAAACTCAATAAATTTGCCCTGGGAAGTGGCACAGGGGCTTCTTGCACCAGGAGAGGGCACAGGGCTGGGGACTCAGGGATGTCCCCTGCAGGCCTGGAGGGAGTTGTCGCTGTCTCGGCTGTTTCAAAGACCTGGAAAGGCCCGGGGTGGCCTTGGACAGCCCGCGCTCCAAAGGACGAGGAGAGACTTCAGGGTTTTCCTCGGTCTTCAGTGTTTATTAGTTATTTATCTACAAGATTTTCTCTCGGCCCGACAGAGGTCTGCACAGCAGCCAGCCAGGAGCACACTGAGAGCCCCCGGGGCGGTCACCTATCTTTATACTCAAAATTACGTATAAGATATTTACCTATTTTCCCCAATACCTTTTACCCTTATTAACCAGTGCACTTTTAGTAAGAACCAATCCCAAAGTGCCAACATCACCACAGAAGATGGAGGCCAAGAAGAAGAAGAAGAAGGACAGGACACGCCCCAATTCCTCCATCTTACTTCTCTAGACCCCCCTGTACAGAAATCCTAAACCCTGTGTTTCACACTCTAATTAACTTATCCCTTCACCATTCACCCCAGTGAAATCCTCCCATCCTCATACAGGTGTCGTCTCCTGTGCAGGATCAAAGTCCAGCCACCAGACACTTCTGGCAACATTCCAGGACTCCCGAGCCCCCCAAGGGGTGGTCCCAGTGACCCAGTACATCAGTCCTGAGGTGCTGAGATCCCACAGGGAGTGACCTTGAGAGGGCTCTTGGGAGGCAAATCCTGCCCCAGGCCTGGCAGGGACAGGAAGTGAAGATTGTCCCACCTGCTCCCATGGATGGAGCAGCTCCAACCCCTGGAAGCTCAACCCAGCTCTGGCTCCCACCAAACACTGAGAAAGGAGCAGATTTTACTTTCTCAGTGGTTTTTTTCCCCTGATTATTAAGCTGCTCCTTAGCAAAAGCTGCTTAGGCTTGGAGTTAATTGTAATCACCTTAGAAAAGTCTGTGTGCACTGGGAAAGATCTGCTCGCTGCGCTGGGCTGCCCCTCCTGGACACCTGGCTGTGTCCCCAGCCCTGCCAGGTGTTGTGGGACATGTCAGCAGTGTCCTCAGCCCTGCCAGGTGTTGTGGGATGTCTGAACAGTGTCCTCAGCCCTGCCAGGTGCTGTGGGACAGGTCAGCAGTGTCCCCAGCCCTGCCAGGTGCTGTGGAAGGTGTCAGCAGTGTCCCCAGCCCTGCCAGGTGCTGTGGGACAATGTCAGCAGTGTGCCCAGCCCTGCCAGGTGCTGTGAGATGTCTCAGCAGTGTCCTCAGCCCTGCCAGGAGCTGTGGAAGGTGTCAGCAGTGTCCCCAGCCCTGCCAGGTGCTGTGGGACAGGTCAGCAGTGTCCCCAGCCCTGCCAGGTGCTGTGAGATGTCTCAGCAGTGTCCCCAGCCCTGCCAGGTGCTGTAGAAGGTGTCAGCAGTGTCCCCAGCCCTGCCAGGTGTTGTGAGATGTGTCAGCAGTGTCCCCAGCCCTGCCAGGTGCTGTGGAAGGTGTCAGCAGTGTCCCCAGCCCTGCCAGGTGTTGTGAGATGTGTCAGCAGTGTCCCCAGCCCTGCCAGGTGCTGTGGAAGGTGTCAGCAGTGCAGGGATGATCCCCTGGAGCCTCCCAGCAGGCTCAGATCCCATCCTGATCCCCTCCTTGGGGCATGGGGAGGGGAGCTGGGCTGCAGGGGTCTCCCCCAGGGGTGTTTCTTTCCCTGACAGGCAGGGACAAGGCAGGGGACATGTGGCACAGCTCCTGCCTGCTGTCCCCATCTCCTGGCTGTGGAGGCTCCCAGCCCTGCCCCTCCTGCTGGCTGGGGGTGGCACCCGAGCCCCCCTCGTGCTGCAGTGACTCACCCGGGACAGCCCGGCCCTGACTCACTCCTGAGGCCTCTTGGCCACTTTCCTCTTCCTTCCAAGCCTTGCTGCTCCCCACAGGGCCCCTCCGACTGCAGCCCCCCAGCTGGGGGCTCACTGGGTGCTGTGTGGGGTTGGGGGTCACTGAATCCCCATCCTGGTGAGCCCCTGCTCCTGCTGTGCCTTTGGAGCTCACTGAGCCCTCAGGTCCCCATGCACCATTTGTGGGTCACTGAGTTCCCATTTCCCCATGCACCATTTGTGGGTCTCTGAGCCCCCATCCTACCAAGTTCCTGCTCCTGGGTGCCTTTGGGGGTCACTAAGCCTCGATTTTCCTGTGCACCATATGGGGTCACCGAGTCCCCAGGTCCCTGTGCGTCATTTGGGGGCCACTGAGCCCCCATTTCCCCATGCATCATTTGGGGTCACTGAGCCCCCATTTCCCTGTGCACCATATTGGGGTCACTGAGTCCCCATTTCCCTGTGCACCATTTGGGGTCACTGAGTCCCCATTTCCCCATGCACCATATGGGGTCACTGTGCCCCTAAGTCCCTATGCACCATTTGGGGTCACTGAGCCCCCATTTCCCTATGCACCATTTGGGGTCACTGAGTCCCCAGGTCCCTGTGCATCATTTGGGGGTCACTGAGCCCCCATTTCCCTGTGCACCTTTGGGGTCACTGTGCCCCTAAGTCCCTGTGCACCATTTGGGGATCACTGAGCCCCCACTTCCCCATGCACCATTTGGGGTCACTGAGTCCCCAGGTCCCTGTGCATCATTTGGGGGTCACTGAGCCCCCATTTCCCTGTGCACCATTTAGGGTCACTGAGCCCCCACTTCCCCTTGCACCATGCCCCTAAGTTCCTGTGCACCTTTGGGGTCACTGAGCCCCTAGATCCGTGTGCGCCATTTTGGGTCACTGAGCCCCCATTTCCCTGTGCACCATTTGGGGTCACTGAGTCCCCAGGTCCCTGTGCATCATTTGGGGGTCACTGAGCCCCCATTTCCCTGTGCATCATCTTGGGGTCACTGTGCCCCTAAGTCCCTGTGCACCATTTGGGGTCACTGAGCCCTCATCCTACCCAGCCTGCCCGCCCTCGGGGTGGCTCTGGACGGGATCACTCTGGAAGCAGGAGAAGCCCCCCAAGCCCTGCTGCCCCCCAGTGCCTTGGGACAGCTTCCCCAATCCCAGTGACAGCCCTGGGGGTTTGCCTGGGGGTCCGGGGGTGTGGGGGAGCACACACAGGGGGGCTGGGGGCGCTGGGCCGCCCCTCCCTCCCAGTGCAGGCTGCTGAGCCGTGTCCCCTCCGCAGGGATCTCGGAGGACTCCCGGGTGGAGGCTCCCGCCTTCACGGACGCCATCCGCATGTACCGGCAGTCCAAGGAGCAGTACGGCACCTGGGACATGCTCTGCGGCAACGAGACCCAGGTGGGCACCGCGCCCCCGAACCGGGCTCCCAGGGCTGGGGGTCTGCAGGCTCCCCAAAAACCTCCTGCTTCCACAGGTCCTGAGCAACCTGGTGATGGAGGAGCTGCTCCCCGAGCTCAGGAGCACCATCGGGCCCCGGCTGAAGGGCAAAGCCCCGGAGCGCCAGCGGACCTGGATCCAGGTGTGGGGCTGGGGCTGCCGGGGGGGTGCCCAGCGTCCCTGCCCTCCCCATTGCTGCAGAGCCGCCTTGGGGAGCCTCCTTTCCCCCCTGGGCTCGGTGCCCACCTTCCTTCCCCACTGGGTTCTGTGCCCACCTCCCTTTCCCCTGGTTTCGGTGCCCACCTCCCTTCCCCACTGGGTTCTCTGCCCACCTCCCTTCCCCACTGGGTTCTCTGCCCACCTCCTTTCCCCGCTAGGGTCAATGCCCACCTCCCTTCCCTGCTGGGGTCAATGCCCACCTCCCTTCCCCACTGGGTTCTCTGCCCACCTCCTTTCCCCGCTGGGGTCAATGCCCACCTCCCTTCCCTGCTGGGTTCTGTGCCCATCTCCCTTCCCCACTGGGTCCTGTGCCCACCTCCCTTCCCCCTGTGCTCGGTGCCCACCGGCTTCTCTGCCCCCTTCTCCCGGCCCCTTCCAAAGAACCCAGTGCTTTCTCCAGAGTGGATTTTTCAAGCTCCTTCAGTGCCCCTGCCCAGCCCTGCCCAGCCCCGCCTGGGGCCAGCCGAGCAAACAGGAGGAAGCCCAGCCCCGGAGCCAAGCCTGTCCCGGCTAAATTTAGCGAGCCATTTTTAGAGCAGCGCGGGCTAAATCCGGCCCAAACCCTTGCGAAAGACTGAGGGCTCTTCAGAGCTGCCTGTTAAAACCTTAAACCCCGATAATTACCACCAGGCTCGTAATGGGCCACTTGAGCGGCCTGAAAACACACAAACGCTGCTTTTCCAAAAGCTGCTGTGGCTGGGGAGGAGGGAGGAGGGGAGGGCTCTGCATCCTGCCAGCCCCAAAATCGCCGCCTTTGGCTGCAAAGTGAGCGTGAAGCCTCAGCGAGTGGCTCCATCCTGCTCAGGAGCTTGGCTCTGGGAGCCCAGGGAAGGGGAACAGGGCAGGGAACAGATTTCAGGGTGGGCTGGGGCTCTCCTGCTTGGACCACCGCTGTCCCTGGACCACCAGTGTCCCCAGACCTGCAGCACCCCAGACCTGCAGCACTCCCAGACCTGCAGCACCCCCAGACCTGCGACATTCCCAGATCTGCAACATCCCCAAGCATCCCCAGCCCTGCAGCATTCCCACACCTGCAGCATCCCCAGACCTGCAGCATTTTCACACCTGCTGCATCCCCAGACCTGCAGCATTCCCAGACCTGCAACATCTCCAGCCCTGCAACATCTCCAGCCATGCAACATCCCCAGCCCCACAGCATCCCCAGACCTGCAGCATTTCCAGACCTGCAGCATTCCTGGACATGCAGCATCCCCAGCCCTGTATGGGGCAGGTTGCCTGATGGAGGCAGCACTCACCTCTCTGCCCCTCCAGCACCACTTGGAAGCAGTTTCTGCACTGCAGGAGCTCCATCTCACCCCACTGGGGGGTCCCTGGTGTGGAAACCCCTGGCAGGCTGTGGGGAAGGTCCTGTCAGGGCACAGGGGATGGCTCAGCAGACCCTGCAGGCACTGTTTGGGGTGCAGCTGGAGGGTCTCTGACCCCCCACCTGTGCTCCCAGGTGTCAGATGCTGTCTATAGGATGGTCTATGAGCTGGCCAAGGCACAGTACGATGCAGCTGTGGCCAGGTGTGAGCAGGAGCGGCCGCAGCTGGAGAGCACCATCCGCACGGACATGGACCAGATCATCACCTCCAAGGAGCACCTGGCCAGCAAGATCCGAGGTACAGGGGTGCCCTGGCACTTGTGGGTGTGCCCATGGCTCCTGGGGGGCTGTTCCTGGGGTGCAGCACAGCCCCTGGCACCCTTAGGGGGGTGCATGTCCCCACTGGCATCGTCCCAGGGGTGGGGGACAAGGTGGGCAGTCACCCCCTATGGAGAAACAAGGTGACCCCTGAGGCAGGGAATGGTTGGTATCTGACTCTATTGATTCAGAATGCTGAACATTCACTTTAAACTATATTACATTACATTATAACTATATTAGAGATATTATATTACATTATATTATATTATAGTATATTACATTACATTACATTCTACTTACTACTAACTGAAAAACTCGTGACTTGTGAAAAAATATTACATTTATATTATATAATATTATATATATTATATTATATTATATTATATTATATTATATTATATTATATTATATTATATTATATTATATTATATCATATCATATCATATCATATCATATCATATCATATCATATCATATCATATTTTACATTACATTACATTTTATTATATCATACTTACTGCTAACTGAAAAACTCGTGCCTGTCTGCAGACTGACAGTCCACACAGCTTGGACTTGCTATGCTAATTAACATAATCTCCACCAAAATCTAATTACCCAATTCCTTCAGGTAAACAATCTTCCCACCACATTCTACATGTGCAAAACACTCAGAGCAGCAAGCAGAGATAAAAATTGTTTTCTCTCTGTGTTTCTCCAGGAGAAAACCTGAGAGAGAGAATTAGATCTCTGTTCAGAGAATGTGAATGCCACAACCCCCTGGCATGGAGGTGGGGCAGGAGTGGGTTCAGGACAGAGCAGGGGCAGCCTGCAGGAGCTCCTTGTGTTGCTGTGAAAGGAGGAGACTCCTCCTGGAGGGCTTTGGGAGCAGGGGCAGCTCCTCCTTGCTGGGGTGGGTGTAGGATGTGGTGTGAAGGGCTGGGAGGACAGAGGAGCCTCACCATCCCCATCCCTGCTCTTTCCCAGCCTTTGTCCTGCCCAAGGCAGAGGTCTGTGTCCGTAACCACGTGCAGCCCTACATCTCCTCCATCCTGGAGGCCCTGATGACCCCCACGAGCCAGGGCTTTGCTGAGGCACGGGAGGTGTTCTTCAAGGAGGTCACCGACATGAACATGAACGTGGTCAACGAGGGCGGCCTGGAGAAGCTGGTGGAGGTGAGACCTGGTGGTGCTGGTGGTGCTCCTTGCCAGCTCAGGGGTGACAGGGCCAGTCCTGCTTCCACCCCCAGTGTGGACGGCACTGGGAGAGCCCAGGCTGAGAAGATTCCACCCATGAGGGGTGGAATGTCCCTGCCCTGAGTGTGTGGAGAGGCTGAGCTTGGCTTTGTCCCCAGTACATGGAGAAGCTCTCCCACCTGGCCTTCCACCCCGTGAAGATGCAGTCATGCTATGAGAAGATGGACCAGCTGAAACTGGAGGGTCTGCAGCAGCGATTCGATGTCTCCAGCACATCTGTCTTCAAGCAGAGGGCCCAGATCCACATGAGACAGGTGGGATGGGGACCAGAGTCCTCCTCTGTCCCCGTGGGCTGGGAACAGAGGTTGGGGGAGCCCAGGTTGGGATGTTTGTGCTGCCTCTTTGGTCTGGAGCCCATGGTGGGCTTGGGCATCCTGGCAGAGCCTCCTGGCCCCTTTGCCACAGAGCCCACTGGCACCAGCAAGGCCAGTGAGCCAGTTCTGGGGTCTGATCCAGCCTAACCTGGCATGGGGTGTAGGGGATGAGCTCTGATCAACCTCCTCTCCCAACTGCCTTGATCCTGGGAGGTCAGGGATTTGTGCAGAGTGAAGGCTCTTTGCCTGTTGGATATTGGGATTTAGGAATTCCTCCCTGTGAGGGATCCCTGGCAGTGCCCAAGGCCAGGTTGGACACGGCTTGGAATAACCTGGGACAGTGGGAGATGTCCCTGCCCATGGATGAATTCACCCTCTGGATGAATTTAGGGTCCCTCCCACCCCAAACCAGTGCAGGGCTCTGTGCTGTGTCTCACCTCGGTGTGGCAGTGCCCCAAGAGCCCCCTGCCCACCCTTTGGGTGCCCCCCACGCTGACCACGTGTCTCTGGCCACAGCAAATGGACGATGCTGTGTACACCTTCGAGACCCTGCTGCACCAGGAGCTGGGCAAGCTGCAGGGCAAGGACGAGCTGTGCAAATCCATCCAGCGCATCCTCGAGAGGGTGCTCAAGGTGAGCTGAAACAGGAGCTTTTTTGAACTGTCTCATAAGCTTTTGGAGGTCTGTTTCACACCCAAGATAGCCCAGCTACCTTTGGAGGCATAAAATTAGCAGGATGGCTTCTGTTGCAGTGTTGGAAACAAAAAGGTTTTAAAAAAAGGCAAAATAAACTCTTTATAGAGAAAAACTGAGACAGGTGCAAGAAGTTCTTACTCTTGGTAAAACACCTCACAAAAGCCTTTTTTTTTTTTCTCTTCTTTTTCTAGTGAATTGTCCAGGTGGGACTTTTTGACTCTTTTCCAGTTAGCTATCCTTTAGTTTGAGGTGAAGTCCCCCACACCTATGAGATGCCTTTTTCACCTAATCCAGGAGAGAAACTTCTGGGCTTCTTTCCTTTTTAAGGAGACAAAGGATAGCTTGGTCACTCTGTCAACAACGGGCACATTCCTACAATGAGCCAGGGGGTCAGGCCTTTGGTGGCCTTTGGTGGCCTTTGGTGGCCTTGATCTTTGGCCAGGGAAGAGGCTGGCAGTGATGTTATCCATTTCAAAATTCTTTAAGGGTTTTAATGGATTTTCTACTTCAAAAATCTTTTAGGGGTTTCATGGATTTTCTATTTCAAAAGTCTTTTAGGGGTTTCATGGATTTTGCTGGGGGCAGGCCAGTGGGAAATCACCTGGAGGAGCCAGGTCCCCTCTGAGCACATCTGTAAAATGTGCTGAACCCCAGGGTTCAGACTGACCCCAAAGCCTCCTGCAGCCAGCAGTGGAGGAGCTGGCTCCTACCCGGGCTCAGAAACACTGGAAGCAGCTGCAGAGAGGGGTGTGAGGCCAGAGGGGTCTGTGTGAATGGGCTGGGGGGCAAATCTCAGGGGTTTGTGCCCGTGGGCAGGGGCAGCCAGCCCACAGCCCTGGGTGACCTGGGGCACCTCTCACCCTGCAGAAATTCGACTATGACAGCAGCACTGTGAGGAAGAAGTTCTTCAGGGAGGCCCTGCTGCAGATCACCATCCCCTTCCTGCTGAAAAAGCTGGCACCCACCTGCAAGGGGGTAAGAGGGGAAGGTTTGAGGTTCAGGGGAGGACTGTCCACCCCCATGGAGGGGCTGGAGCATCCATTCCCCCCAACCTGCTGGGCTGAGCCGCCTCTCCCCTGGCAGGAATTAGCCAAGTTCCAGGAGCTGATCTTCGAGGACTTTGCCAGCTTCATCCTGGTGGAGAACACCTACGAGGAGGTGGTGCTGCAGTCAGTGATGAAAGACATCATGCAAGGTAGGCTCCTGTGGCACCTGCTGAGGAGAGGGTGACCCCTGCAGGGTCCTGTGGCACCTGGACAGGAGGGGGTGAGCTCTGCATGGTTCTGGGGGCTGTGTGAGGAGGGGGTGACCTCTGCAGGGTGTTGGGAGCTGAATGAGAAGACCCTGTATGTTCACTCTGCAGGATTTTGGGGGCTGTGTGAGGAGGGAGTGACTTTTGCAGGATTTTGGGGGTTGTACAGGGTTTTGGGGACGCCCTATGACAGGGGCTGGATAAGGAGGAGTGTTCCCACGCAGAGCCAGCTGGGGGATGTACAAGGAGGGGCGACTCCATGCTGGGAGCTGTATGAGGAGGGGGTGATCCCATGTGGGGTGCTGGGGGCTAGATGAAGAAGGAGTGACCCTCTGCAGGGTGCTGGGGTGTCTCTGGTGAGGGGTGACCCCATACCAGATGTTGGGGACCCTATAAGGAGGGGTGACCCTGTGCAGGGTGTTGGGGACTCTATAAGGATGTCTGACCCCGTGCAGGGTGTGGGGGGTTGTATGAGGAGGGGGTGACCCCATATAGGGTGTTGGGGACTCCTTAAGGAGGGCTGACCCCATACAGGATATTGGGGACTCTGTAAGGAAGGGTGACCCCATACAGGTTGCTGGGGACTCAGTAAGGAGGAGTGACCCCATACAGGGTGTTGGGGACTCTGTAAGGAGGGCTGACCCCATACAGGGTGTTGGGGACTCTGTAAGGAGGGCTGACCCCATACAGGGTGTTGGGGACTCTGTAAGGAGGAGTGACCCCATACAGGGTGTTGGGGACTCCATAAGGAGGGCTGACCCCATACAGGGTGTTGGGGACTCAGTAAGGAAGGCTGACCCCATACAGGTTGTTGGGGACTCAGTAAGGAGGGCTGACCCCATAGAGGGTGCTGGGGACTCAGTAAGGAAGGCTGACCCCATACAGGGTGTTGGGGACTCAGTAAGGAGGGCTGACCCCATACAGGGTGCTGGGGACTCAGTAAGGAAGGCTGACCCCATACAGGGGGCTGGTGGCTCCCCCACAAGCAGCTTTCCCACCTGGCTGCCCCCTGGCAGGGCTGAGCAGAGGGTGGCATGCTGCCCCCCTGCCCAGCTCCAGCCCCCCATCCCAGCACCCCGGGGAGGACTGGCCGAGGCGCCCCAGCCCGGCCGTGCCCGCAGCCCCCTGAGCTGTCCCTCCTGTCCCCAGCTGTGAAGGAGGCGGCCGTGCAGCGCAAGCACAACCTGTACAGGGACAGCATGGTGATGCACAACAGCGATCCCAACCTGCACCTGCTGGGAGAGGGCCTGCCCATCGACTGGAGCGAGGAGTACAGCGGGCAGCCCGAGGAGCCGGCCGCCGAGCGGCGCCGCAGGGCCAAGCAGGTGGTGTCGGTCATCCAGGACGACGAGGGGGCCCTGCCCTATGGGGCTGAGGCCCTGCTGCAGCCCGGCTCCCCTGAGGCGGGGCAGGCAGAGCAGGCACAGCCCGGGGCGCCCCCCAGCCCCCCGGATGCGGTGCAGGAGATCCGGGAGGCGCTGGCACAGCAGAGCCTGGGGGACGGTGCCAGGCTGGAGGAGCGGCTGATGAACGGCACCGAGGGCAGCGGGGCCAGTGAGGAGGGCGTGCTGCTGGCAGGGGGTGCCACACAGCAGGGCCCAGCCCGGGATGGGGACGGGGTGAGCTGTGCCACAGCAGCAGCACCAGCACCTGGAGCTGAGGTTCCATCAGGAACGGGCAGAGAACGTGTCACACCAGCGTCCTCACCTGTCCCTGGAGCTGAGGTGTCATCAGGGGGGCAGCGTGTCACACCAGCGTCCTCACCTGTCCCTGCAGCTGAGATCCCTTCAGGAATGGGCAGAGAACGTGTCACACCAGCGTCCTCACCTGTCCCTGGAGCTGAGGTGTCATCAGGGGGGCAGCGTGTCACACCAGCATCCTCACCTGTCCCTGCAGCTGAGGTCCCGTCAGGAGCTGGGACACGCCGGCCTGCACCAGCACCCCCTGTGCCTGGAGCTGAGGTGTCATCAGGGGGGCAGTGTGCCACACCAGCACTGTCACCTGTCCCTGGAGCTGAGGTCCCATCAGGGACTGGGAGACGTCCTGCACCAGCATCACCTGTGCCCAGAGCTGATGTCCCAGCAGAGGCTGAGGTGCCCCCTGTCACACCAAGATCATCCGTGCCAGCTTCCCCCGGCTCTGCAGCTGATGTCCCATCAGGGGCTGAGGTGCCACATGTCACTCCAAGATCTTCCATCCCAGCATCTGTGACCAGAGCTGATGTCCCATCAGAGGCTGAGGCGCCACACGTCACACCAAGGTCATCCGTGCCCAGGGCTGATGTCCCATCAGTGCCCAGCGTGCCACAGGGCACAGCAGCCCCGGCCAGCCCCCGAGCCAGTGTCACAGCAGAGGCCGAGGTGCCCCGTGTCACAGCAGAGGCCGAGGTGCCCCGTGTCACAGCAGCACCACCTGGAGGGCACAGCCCATCAGCAGCGTGTCACCAGCACGGTGACAAGGAGCCAGGCGAGCCCAGGGGCACCACAGAGAGCGGTGAGGGGGTGCAGACTGAGTTCTAGCCCCAGCCTCTGCCATGGACTGGCCCCGGTGACACTGGGGCTGAGGGAGGGGGACAGGACCCCCGCGATGGAGAGCAGCACTGTGGGAGAGGGAGGGGATGGGGACACCCAGACCTTGCTGCCCAAGGGGGTCCCACTGCCACAGCCCCATGGGTCTGACTGGGGTGGCCCCAGCCTGGCTTGGGGCATCCCCTGCGCTCTGCTCTGTCCTTCTTCTGCCTTATTTTCTTTCCTACTGAGGAGATGCTTTACTGAAGAGCTTTACCTGCCCCCCACACCAGTGCCTGGGGCTGCTGGGGGGGCTGGCACTAGCCCTGCTGAGGGAGGGTGTGTGGGACACTCCTGGCTGTCCCCAGGGTTGTCCCTTCCCCAGTCTGGGGTGTTTCCTCAGAGCCTGCCCACTGCCACCCATCCAAGGGGGGGGTTTCTGGGAGTGTGCCCACTGCCATCCCCACCTGGCCAGCTCCAGGAGTGCCAGTGGGAGCGGGAACTGCTGGGGATGATGGCAAACAGGATGGCAAATGGGGACATGACAGGGACAGCAATGCTGGGGGGCTTGAGCCACCACTGAGGGCGAGAGCACTGGGATAGCTGTGGGTTGCTGGTGCCCAGACTGGGCTGACAGCATCCAAGTTGGGCTTACAGCGTCCAGACTGAGCTTACAGCGTCCAGACTGAGCTTACAGCATCCAGACTGAGCTTACAGCGTCCAGACTGAGCTTACAGCATCCAGACTGAGCTTACAGCGTCCAGACTGAGCTTACAGCATCCAGACTGGGCTCCTGGTACCCAGGCTGGGCTCACAGCACCCACCCCCAGCCACCCTCACCCCCAGGAGCTATTTCAGGAGCTATTCTAAGTTCAGAGTTCAATCTCTGGGGAAGGTGGCACCCAGGCTGTGCCAGGCAGGACTGGGATAATTCCAGGCTCAGCTTGCTGTGCAGTGGAGAGGTCCCAGCCCTTGCCCTCCACATCTCCTCAGCACCTCCCATGGCTGGTTTCTCCAGTTTTGCAGGTTTTGGCATCTGCTGTGCTGGCTGAGCAAAGAGCAGGGGGTTGCTGACCCCTCTGTGTGTCATGAGGACAGGAGTGCTGCAGCCCCCACAGAGTGATGCCAAAAGTCCTGGAGGTGCTGGGGGTCTGCAGGACCCCTGGGTGTGACACCTGGAGCAGGGACCAGCACCCCAACACCCACCTGTGCCCAGCCTAACCCACTCAGGGGGGCCCCCAAAGTGGCTTGGGACGCCCCCCTCAAAGTGCCTTTCTCTGTGAACTTCAAACCTGTCTCTTCCAGGATATTTTATTAAGAAAGTTATACAAATGTTTAAAGATATGCTTATAATAATTAATAAAATGGAAAAGCTTTATTTAAAGCCAGAGGAGCCTCTCCTTATTGCTGAAACACCTCCCTGGGCAGGGCTGGGGATCCCCAGTCCCACTGTGAGACCCAGGGGTGTCCCGTCCTGAGCCCACCCAGCAGTGACACAAGCCAGGAGTGGAGCTGAGATGATTTTATTCAAAGGGATGTCCTGAGGAAGCAGCAAGAGGCACCAGGAGCAGCATTTCCCTGCTCCAGCCCCATCCCTGAAGCACAGGAGCGGGGTGGGGGTGGCAGGACCCCCAGTGTCCCCAAAGGCACTGTGTGAAAAGGGGCTTGGTGCAGGGCAGCTCTGGGCAGGAGGGTCCCTGTCCCCAGCAAGTCACCGGCTCGTTCCTGTTCCAGCCAGGATGAACCTCCTCGAAAAGCAGGGAGGGGAGGAAATGCCAGCACTGCCCCCACCCTGCTGTCACCACCCGGACAAAGGTCCCTGAGAGCCAGGGGACAGCCACCAGCTGAGTGGCAGCATGGCCATGGGGCTCCCTGTCCCCAGAGCAGGGCCCCAGCAAGTCCTTGGGGTTCTGTGTCCCACAGAGCACGGGGACAGAGCCAGAAGTGACAGCAGCTGTTCCAGACAAAGGAGCAGGAGGTGGGACACGTGTGCCACCACGCCGGGGGGCTCTAGCCCCGGCCCAGCAGCGGGTACACCATGAAGTAGCCCAGGGTGGAGCCTGCAATGGCCCCCAGGAAGATCCAGGCGTTGTAGGACATGACTGCCAGCATCACCATGTAGCCCAGCACCACCTGCAGCACGTGGAACAGAGTCTGGGCCACGTGGAACCAGAACCACCTGGGCAAGGAGAGGGGAAATGCCATCAGTGAGGGGCTGGCACAGCTGGAATCACCTCCCACCAGGAGCCTGGAGAGGACACAGGGGGTTTGGGCAGCAGGGAGAGGGGTGGGGGCTACAAACAGCAGCTCAGGGGGAAATCCTGCTCCAGAATCAATGAGGCTGGCAGGAAGAGCAGCCTGAGGAATGATCTGTGATTAAATACAAATGGAAAAACCCAGGGCTTGGCTCCAAAGAAGGAACTGCCAGGGCCTCGTGGGGACTGAGTTGTTGCTTGCGCCCATCCCCAAACCAGCAGGACCCTCCTGCACCCTGCACAACCACACCTGGAGGGGAACATGAGCCTCCAGCCACCACCCTGGACACCTCCCAGGGCATCTGGAGGGGCTGGGCTGCCACTGGAGCCCCGTCCCCAGGCTGTACACACCCCCCTTCCCTGGGAGCTCACAGCCCTTCTCCCCTGTGTGCTGACCATGGCCCCACAGCTCCATCCCTGACCCCCAGGTGGTGCCAGGGCTCCCTGGGTACCTGCCCTGCGCGGGGTCGCTCTGCTCCTCCTCCTGGGGCTCCGTCAGGGCCTCGTGGCTGAGGCTGCGGGGCAGGGCCAGCAGCGCCCGCCGCAGCAGCACGGCCTTGCCCATCTTCACAGCCTCATAGAGCACAGAGAGCAGCAGGATCACCAGCACTGAGAGCACCATCCCTGCAGGAGAGACACCCCAGCACTGCCATGGGATCACCATCCCTGCAGGACAGACACCCCAACACTGCCATGGGATCACCATCCCTGCAGGACAGACACCCCAACACTGCCATGGGATCACCAGCGCTGAGAGCACCATCCCTGCACAAGAGACACCCCAACACTGCCATGGGATCACCAGCACTGAGAGCACCATCCCTGCAGGACAGACACCCCAACACTGCCATGGGATCACCAGCACTGAGAGCACCATCCCTGCAGGACAGACACCCCAATGTCGCAGACTTCTTTCTATGAAAATCCTTTCCTTAGGATTTTTCCTCCTGAGAAGCTGAAAGGCCTCAGGAACAAAATGTAAACCCTGATTATCTGCTGCTGTGGAATGCCACAGGTACATCTGGGATTGGCCTCATGTGGTTGTTTCTAATTAATGGCCAATCACAGTCAACTGGCTCTCACTTTGTCCAAGCCACAAACCTTTGTTGATTCATTCCTTTCGATTCTTGGCTTAGCTAACCTTCTGAGATGACCCTTATCTTCTATTCTTTTAGTGTAGTTTTAATGTAATATATATATCTTAAAATAATAAATCAAGACTTCTAAAATATGAAGTCAGATCTACATCTCTTCCCTCATCCTAAGACCCCTGTGAACACGGTCACACCCCAACACTGCCATGGGATCACCAGCACTGAGAGCACCATCCCTGCAGGAGAGACACCCCAACACTGCCATGGGATCACCAGCACTGAGAGCACCATCCCTGCAGGAGAGACACCCCAACACTGCCATGGGATCACCAGTGCTGAGAGCACCATCCCTGCAGGACAGACACCCCAACACTGCCATGGTCCCTGCAGGACAGACACCCCAACACTGCCATGCACGGGGAGAGCCTCTGGGGGTGACAGGGACACAGCAGGGCCCAGCACGGGGAGCTTGGGGGATGTGGGGTGCTCCTGGCACCGGGCTGGGCAGCAGGGTTGTTAAATGTCAGGGAATTGTGTGTTTAGCTTTTTAACTCACAGAGTTAGGTTGGAAAAGCTGTTTGAGATCATTAAGGTCAACCTGTGACCTCACCCAACAGCACCTTGTCACCCAGACCATGGCACTGAATGCCCCATCCAGTCCCTCCTCAAACACCTCCAGGGACACTGACTCCTCCCTGGACAGCCCCTTCCAATGAAGAAATTTTTCCTAGATTCTTAATTTAGGAAAATGGAGAATAAACTAAGCCTAAACTTCTCCTGGCTCAGCTGAAGGCTGTGCCCTCTTGTCCTAGAGAGCTGCTGTGAAACAAATACACAGCTTTGCATTGACTCCACAAAGAACGTGGGAGTTAAAATACAATGTTGGGAGAATAAACAAAATCAGAAAGAAGAGTGAAAGTGGGAAGCTGAGCCACTCTTGAGTGCTCTGGGGGCTTCACACAACTCCCTGCCTGCTGCTCTTGGCTTGGGAGGATCAAGCTGTGCCTGGGGAATGCCCAGCACACAGCACAGCTCAGCAGGGAGGGGCAGGTGCTGCCAAAAACTGCTCCAGGAGCACAGAGAGCTCTGCAGGGAGGGGATGGAGTGATGGACAGGGACTGAGGGACAGGGATGGATATGGAAGAATGGATAGAAGGATGAAGGAACAGGGAAGGAAGGAAGGAAGGAAGGAAGGAAGGAAGGAAGGAAGGAAGGAAGGAAGGAAGGAAGGAAGGAAGGAAGGAAGGAAGGAAGGAAGGAAGGAAGGAAGGAAGGAAGGAAGGAAGGAAGGAAGGAAGGAAGGAAGGAGATGGATGGAGTGGGACAGGGATGGAGGGATGAAACAGGGATGGATGGATGGATGGATGGATGGATGGATGGATGGATGGATGGATGAATGAAGGAACAGGGATGGAAGGATGGATGAATGGATGGATGGATGGATGGATGGATGGATGGATGGATGGATGGATGGATGATGGATGGATGATGGATGGATAGGACAGATGGATGGAAGGATGAAGGAAGACAGACAGAAGGACGGATGGATGGATAGGGTTGGACAGGGATGGATGGATGGATGGATGGATGGATGGATGGATGGATGGACGGATGGATGGACAGGATGGGGTTGGACAGGGATGGACAGGATGTATGGAGGGATGGATGGATGGATGATGGATGGATAGGACAGATGGATGGAAGGATGAAGGAACACGGACAGACAGACGGACGGATGGATAGGGTTGGACAGGAATGGATGGATGGATGGATGGATGGATGGATGGATGGATGGATGGATGGATGGATGGATGGATGGATGAGGGATGTCCCAGGGCTGGCAGCCTACCTGTGGGGCTGTGGACACTCCAGAAGTCGAAGAGCAGCACGACTGTGTCCGAGAAGTAGAAGGTCATCTGGAAGAGAGGCCAGGGAAGGGCAGTGCAGGAGCCCTGGGGTGATGGGTGCCCACACTGCCAGCAGGCCCTGCACCCCCACCCTGGCATGCTCAGCTGGGGAGTCCCCAAATGGTGCAAGGCTCTCCCCAGCTCTGAAACGGGAAGAGGAACTCGCACAGACAATCACAGTCACGCTGAGCTGTGATTGTCCCGTGAGCTCCAGCAGGATGATTCCCACCCCCAGCAGCAGCTCCTGTGTGTGTCTGGGCTGTGGCAAAAAGCCACTTTACCCCTGTGACAATGAGAAATGAATTCAGGACTTCATCTACATGGATTTGAGGAGGGAAGGTCCCTGGGGACAGGTGGAGGCTGAGGGGAAGTTGGTGGGCAGAGCCTCCGCTCCCCTCCCAGGGCACAGAAACCTCCTGCACTGCCAGGACACCCAAAAACTCAACAACCAAGGCACCCAGAGCCACAGGTGTGACCACCCAACAACAGGGACCAGGTCCAGAGCCACAAGTGTGACCACCCAACAACAGGGACCAGGTCCAGAGCCACAGGTGTGACCACCCAACAACAGGGACCAGGTCCAGGGGCGCCTCCCTGGCAGAGGAGCATCCATCCCAACACTGCCAGGACGCGCAAGGGCAGCACCCCTCCTCCTTCACCCTGCTGAAACAGGAGGAGCAGGAATTGCTCTTGTGTAACATCAGCTGCAGAGCTCACACAGCTGCCCCATCTTTCCCAAAAGGTGGAATTTTAATTTTGCTGCGTTTCTCGTGCTCCCTTTGGTGAACCTCCCTAGGAGGTGTTTGTGGAGCTCACAGCTGCTGCTCTCCTGCACAGATCCGTGTTTGGCTGCTCTCTCCTGCCTTTTCCAACACCAGCAGAGGTGACTGACAGGAGCAGGACCAGCCTCAGGCAGAAATACCATCCAACAGCCCGTGGGTGTTCAGGCCACAGCCCGGCTCCAATTACAGCCCTCGGCCCTCCTTACCCACAGCACATTAGCACATGTAATTGGCTCACCCTTTTAAGCCTCCTTTGGCCACAGATTAATGATAATTAGCCTTTAAATGAAGCTATTTCTCCTTCACAAGCTTCACCCACAGGTGGTAGAAGGAGCAGGTGAGTGTTTTAGGGATAGGGGACAGAAGTGATGGGCAAAACCAGAGTCATTAACTTTGGAAAAGCCACCAAATATAATGAAATCCAAATATTAACCCAGCATGCCAAGGTCTCCACTAAACCCTGTCCCCAAGTGCCACCTCTCTGTGTTTTCTGAACAATTCCAGGCATGGTGATTCCACCCTTTCCCTGGGCAGCCCAGAGATCCAGAAGATCCCTTTGTTGCCCCAGCCTGAGGTGGAGCCACATTTTTTGGGGTTCCCAGCATGGTTGTGACACCAAAATAACGCTCCTTGGGCCAACAGCGATGCCACAGAGAGATTTCTCGGTGGGTGAAGGTCAAGAGGCCAAAATCCTAAAAATCCCTGCATTCTTCCCAACGGGGAAGAGCCACCACCAGCAGGGAGATGTCCCAGGGTGTTGAGGGATGTTGTTCAGAGGGAGGGGACCCCGTCCTCCCCCACCTGCCCTGCAGCAGGGATTGGATTGAGCAGGTGAGGCTGCACCCAGCTCCTCCCCCGCAGGAATTCACACCGGGAACAAAAACTTGTTGGGAAATCTCCTGAGCTCAAGGTGTATTTAGGGCAGGAGCTGCTGCACTTTTGGGGTTGTTCTAGCAAAACCAGTGGTGCCTGCACAGAGCAGGGCCAGGCTGCACCCCAGCCTGCTGCTCCAGCCCAACTGGGATGTCTGATCCCACATCTTGGATAAAGCTGCAGCACCCTGACCCAATCTGGACAGTCCCAGCTGCAGCCCCACACTGGGGACACACTGGTTATGAGGATGTCCCCAAACTGGAATCCTCCTCAAGGCCTTGCTGCTTCAGGGGGCTGGGAGCCCTAAACATGAAACAGAACCATGGAATGGTTTGGGTTATAAGGGATCCTAAAGTTCATTTTGTCCCAGCCCTGCCGTGGGCAGGGATACCTTCCACCATCCCAGGCTGCTCCAAGCCCTGTCCAACCCGACCCTGGACACTTACAGGGAGATTTAAGGAGTTATAGGGGGATTCACGGGGTTCCAGAGGGAATTCATGGGGTTCCAGATGGGGATTCATATAGTCCCGGGGGGGATTAGGGGCTTCCAGGATTATTTATGGGGTTCCAGGGGGGGAATCACGGGGTTTCAGGGGGGATTTCCAGGGTTCCAGGGTGAAATCATGAGGCTCCAAAGATTTAAGGAGGTCCAGGGTGGAATCATGGGGTTCCAGGGGCGATTCACGGGGTTACAGAGGGGATTTAAGGGGATCCAAGGGGATTTATGGGGTTCCAGGGGGATTTAAGGGGTTCCAGGCAGGAATTCATGGGATTCCAGGGTGGAATCACGGGGTTCCAGGGTGGATTCACGGGGTTCCAAGGGGATTTAAGGAGTTCCAGGGTGGAATAGGGGAATCCAGGGTGGAATAGGGGAATCCAGGGTGGAATCACGGGGTTCCAGTCAGATTTAAGGGGTTCCAGGGTGGAATCACGGGGTTCCAGGGTGGAATCACGGGGTTCCAGTCAGATTTAAAGGGTTCCAGGGTGGAATCACGGGTTTCCAGGGTGAAATCACGGAGTTCCAGGGTGGATATAAGGGGTTCCGGGTTGGAATCACGGTGTTCCGGGGGGATTTCCGGGGTTCCAGGAAGGTCTCCCGGTGCCGGCAGTGCCGTGCCCGTCCCGTCCCGGGGCTCACCTGCATGGTGGCGGCGGCAGCGGGCGTGGGGCCCGGCCCGTTCCCCCCGGGGCCGCTGTCACACCGATATCGCGGCGCTGTCCCGGCGCTGTCCCGGTGTTGTCACACCGATGTCACAGCCTGTCACGGGGATGTGGCGGCGCTGTCGCGGTGCCGTGTCTGGCGCGGGGCTCCCCGGGAGCTGTAGTGCAGGGCGGGCCCAGGCCCGTCCCCTCCTCCCCGCGGCCCTGCCGGGCTCCGCGCCCTGGGTACGGCCCGGCCTGGCCTCTGCGGCTCCGCTTTGCCTTCGCTCCCGGCTCCATCCTGAGCTAAGGACCCCAAGGGGTTTTCTGCTGGTCAACCCCGGCACCCTGAAAATGCTGAGAGATTTTTGGGGGTGTGCAGCGTGGAGTGGAGAAGCTCCAGGGAGAGCTCAGTGTCCCTAAAGGGGCTCCAGGAGAGCTGGAGAGGGACTGGGGACAGGGGATGGAGGGACAGGACACAGGGAATGGCTCCCACTGCCAGAGGGCAGGGCTGGATGGGATATTGGGAATTGGGAATTGTTCCCTGTGAGGGTGGGCAGGCCCTGGCACAGGGTGCCCAGAGCAGCTGTGGCTGCCCCTGGATCCCTGGCAGTGCCCAAGGCCAGGCTGGGCAGGGCTGGGAGCAGCCTGGGACAGGGGGAGGTGTCCCTGCTATCGGATGGTCTCTAAGTTCTATTCCAACCCAAACCATTTAGGAGTCTGTGATTTCATTTTCCCTACAGACAGGCAGGACAAAGGGGAACTTTCTTTCCAGCTGTGAGTAGAAGCATACAAATGTTTGCTCCATGCTGGGACTATCCAACCATCCCCATTACACCTGGGAACAGAGAGTGCTGAGCTGGCCCTGCCTCAGTTTCCCGAAGTGCCAGCAGGTGCAGGTGCCCACGAAGGCACCCAGTACTGCAGTGCCTGGCTCTGCACCACTAAAATCCCTCTCAGTGAGACAGACACTCAAAACTGAGGCAGGATTTGGGGGAGAATTAACATTTTCATCCCTTTGCAGCACTTGGTGCCTGGCTGGAAGGGAAAGGAGCAGCAGCACACTGGGCTCTCCCAGGCTCGCCAGGGCCACTTCCCAGCCCAGTCCTGGGCCAACAATGCTCCAACCATTTGTGTACTTCACTCTGGCAAAGAAAAGCTCCTTTCCTTCCCCTTTTCCCAAGCTGGCACTAGTTTTGCTTCTTTTTTTTTTTTTTCTCACAGACAGTTCCCAGCAATTATAATTCTCAAACCTCCCCCAAGCAGTCATTAAATCAGCACCTTCTCATATATAATATATACATATATAATATATTTATAATTTATAGAGAAATGACTTCTGTAAACAATATTCCTCTACTCCAGAAGGAAATGGAGTCCAGGGCATAACACAGCTCCAAACACAGCAGCTCTGTGGAGCAGCTGGGAGCCCTGTGCCACCTCCAGCTCCACTTGTCCCCACTGGGATGGCTCTTGGGTGGGGACAGAACCGGCTGGCTCAGTTTGGGTGGCACCACTTTCAGCTGAAGCAAACTGGTCCGACTGTGAAACCAAACTGGTGCGAGGCGTCGCCGTTGTGGAACACAGCCAGGTCCCGCAGGGGCAGCAGCCACAGCTCCTCCGTGCTGAACTGGAAGATGGTGTCGGCGATGGAGGACTCGTTGTCCAGCTGAAATGACCACCAGGGACAGCTGAGTGCCACCAAACCCCTCAGCTGACGGCCTGGAGCTCCCTTGGCTCCATCCCCAGCCCCTCCTGGCTTTTCCAGGCTGGTTCCTTCCCTTTGCCACATCCCCAGACCAGGAAGCCCCTTGGTCCAAAGGAATGGATGTTCTCCATCCCCATCCCACCCTGTGCAGCCTCATCTCCCTGCTCCATCCCAAACTGCTGGGCTTCAAACACTCTCCAAAGGAATGGATGTTCTCCATCCCCATCCCACCCTGTGCAGCCTCATCTCCCTGCTCCATCCCAAACTGCTGGGCTTCAAACACTCTCCAAAGGAATGGATGTTCTCCATCCCCATCCCACCCTGTGCAGCCTCATCTCCCTGCTCCATCCCAAACTGCTGGGCTTCAAACACTCTCCAAAGGAATGGATGTTCTCCATCCCCATCCCACCCTGTGCAGCCTCATCTCCCTGCTCCATCCCAAACTGCAAACTTCAAACACTCTCCAAAGGAATGGATGTTCTCCATCCCCATCCCACCCTGTGCAGCCTCATCTCCCTGCTCCATCCCAAACTGCAAACTTCAAACACTCTCCAAAGGAATGGATGTTCTCCATCCCCATCCCACCCTGTGCAGCCTCATCTCCCTGCTCCATCCCAAACTGCAAACTTCAAACACTCTCCAAAGGAATGGATGTTCTCCATCCCCATCCCACCCTGTGCAGCCTCATCTCCCTGCTCCATCCCAAACTGCAAACTTCAAACACTCTCCAAAGGAATGGATGTTCTCCATCCCCATCCCACCCTGTGCAGCCTCATCTCCCTGCTCCATCCCAAACTGCAAACTTCAAACACTCTCCAAAGGAATGGATGTTCTCCATCCCCATCCCACCCTGTGCAGCCTCATCTCCCTGCTCCATCCCAAACTGCAAACTTCAAACACTCTCCAAAGGAATGGATGTTCTCCATCCCCATCCCACCCTGTGCAGCCTCATCTCCCTGCTCCATCCCAAACTGCTGGGCTTCAAACATTCTCCAAAGGGCTCTGCCAAATGTTGGGAGCCTTTTTCAGGTGTGACATATGTTAGAAAACAATTTGTGCTAAAGGAAATGAAAACCACAGCATTTTGTGTACACAGCCAGTGTGGGGCAACAAGCAGTAATAGGCAAAGTGATAAAACTGGAGATTGAGGTGTCATCAGATGATTGTCTCCAGGGATGGATATTTCAAGGGATTTTTCTGTCTGACAAGACCCCAGCAGAAGGCATTTGATAGGCAGCATCAGAAGTTTATCCCAGAAAGTTTTCACCTGATAGGATTCCAGCAATTATCCACCGATTCTGGGAAGCGTGGTAGCAAGAAAGAAAAATTGCAATAACAGGCTAAAATATGCTAAAGAAGAGCCCAAAAGACTGTATAAAACAGAGCCCAAAAATGACATTTGGAGACCCACAGGGACTTTGGTATGATAGAGGCCAAATCCTGACCCTCCCTGACCATGATCACCTGGGTCGAAGTCGATATTGCTTGTGGCTTTTCCAAATGTATACTTTGATAATTTAATAAAGTATTACATTTAATAAATATTAAATATATAAATAGAAATATAAAAATTATATTATGTAACTTATATAAATATATACTATCTATAATATAAATTATACATTTTATAGAAATTTATATTATAAAAATTATATATATTTATATAATATTGCTTGTGGCTTTTTCCAAATGTATACTTTGATAATTTAATAAAGTATTACATTTAATAAATACTAAATATATAAATAAAAATATAAAAACTATATTATGTAACTTATATAAATATATACTATCTATAATATAAATTATATATTTTATAGAAATGTATATTATAAAAATTATATATATTTATATAAAATATTATTTATAAAACATATAAATAACTAAAATTAAAGATTAAATTGAAAATTGAAAATAATTAAAAATAAAAATTAAGAATAATATAAAAGAAATATTAATGATTTAATTTATAATTATATTTTATAATAATCATTATTAATTATAATTATTTATTTAAAACAAGTAATTATAGATTATTTATGAATATATTTATTAATACTATTATATTTATAATAAGAATAAATTATTATGAATATATTACTATATTATACTATTATTATAAATAATGATAGTTATAAATAATTAAAACCATAATAATATAAAACTAAAAATATAAAAATCGTTTTATATTTAAAATATAATATATGTTATATAATACATAAATTTATATTTATTATATAAATTTATAAAATACATTTATTCTAAATTTATTATATCAATTTATAATTTATGATAAGAATAAATTTAATTTATATTTAAAAGACAGTCTATATTATATAAGATAAAACATATATAATTTAATATAAAAATATAAAAATATAAAAATTAAAAAGAAATTACAGATAGAAAATATAGATAATAAATGATTACAATAGTTATTTGTCACAGACAGCTTTTGTGAAAAATCCTTTCTTTAGGATTTTTCCTTCTGGGAAGCTGAGGCCCCAGAAAAAGAATGTAAACAATGGTTATCTGCTGCTGTGGAATGCAACAGGTGCATCTGGGATTGGCCCATGTTGCATGTTTACAATTAAGGGCTAATCAAAGGCCAAGCTCTCTCTGGGACAGAATCAGAGAGAGCTCCTTTGTTTATTCATTCCTTTTGTATTCTTAGCATAGCAAGCTTCTGAACTTTTCTCTCTATTCCTTTTATTATAGTCTTAATGTAATATATATCATAAAAGAATAAATCCAGCCTTCTGATCATGGAGTCAAGATTCTCATCTCCTCTTCACCCTGAAAAACCCTTGCAAGCCCTGTAACAGTTACTTTTGTGATAAATAAGTATGATTCGTGCTAATAAAAATTGAAACAGTAATCAATATTGATACAGTAATTAGTATTTGAGAATAATAAAACAGTTAATAGTTAAAAGTTGTAATGCCAAAGAAGAGAGGGAAAGGAGGGGCTCCACCCACTCTCCCCTTCCCAGCAGATGTTCTCAAGGACCACAGGAAAGAAGCTGAAGATACAGTTGCTAAAAATGACCAAGAACCTGGTTGGGTCCAAGAAAATGCTAATTATAAGGGACTTATTGCTTTGATATGTAGATGCAGTGATACGTTATTCTTGGCTTACATTGTACTGGCTTTGTGTGCATGTGTAACCCAAAGGTGAATTAAAGGACAACGAAGAAGACTACAGGGCCTTCATCAGTGACGACCCCCAAAGACTTGTGTGACCACCAAACCCAGTGGTGGCGCATGTGTAGTAAAAGTAGTAATGAAAGCAGAGACAGAAAAGTGACAAACCGAAAATAAGAAGAGATAGCATTGACACATTGTTGCAGAATTTTCTCCACAGAAATCCTTTCTTTCGGATTTCTGCGTCTTCTGGAGGCCAGAGGCTTCAGAAGACAAGGTAAACAATTATTATCAGCTGCTGTGGAATGCAACAAGGACACCTTGATTGGCTCATTTCCTATGTTTATAATTAAGGGCCAATCACCAGTGCAAGCTAGGGGACTGAGTCCTTGAACACAACTTTGTTATAGATTTCTTTCTATCTATTCTTAGTTAGCCTAGCTGCTCTGAAAACCTCTCTCTATATTCTATTAGTATAGTCATAATGTATTATATATAATATCTTAATAAATCAAGCCTTCTGATCAAGATACAAGATTCACCATCTCTCTCTCTCTCACCAGCTGCGACCCACTCAGGCGCGGTAATAACACATGGCATATAAAGAGTGACTTTCACTTAGCAAGCTTGTACGTGAGGTGGCAAGAGTCATTGAACCCTGCCCTCCGTACCCCGCGGTTGTTTTTGCTTATGCGCCATTATTTGAACCAAATTATCCCTTGCTTATATATTTTCTAAACTACTTAATTAAAATTGTTACTATTTCTAATATCATTTGGTCTTTTTATGATGGGCTAATTGGGCAACCACAACACTATTCATGATGCAATTGGAGCACTGATGTATAACCCGGCCCCAGGGCTGCGCGGCGCTCACCAGGCAGCCGGGCAGGCTGGCGCTGTAGCTGTGCTGCCGGGAGTCGCTGAGGAAGCGGATTTCCGTGCGGGGCTGGGGCCGCCGGCGCTGCGGGGCCGCTCTGCACGAGTACGAGACCTGCTGGGCGGCGCGGAGGCTGTGCAGGCGCAGGAAGCGCAGCTGCACCGGGCTGGCCCCCGCGTATTCCAGCTGCAGGGAAAAAATTGCATATTTTATCATTGGCTTTTCACAAATGTTAAAATGAGTATTGTATGTGTTGTCTTAAAAAGTTGTGCTGTGTTAATTTTCTTAAGTTGCACGTTAAATGTTGTTTTGGGTTATAGCATGATGTTAAAATAGAAACTGTGCTATGTAAGATACTTTTTTTAAAGAAAGGACTCGCACCAGATAGCAGCCACAGGACACATAAACCTTTCAGAGAAAATGAATTTATTGCTCCGTTATCAGAAGAAACGAACTTCTTCCTGCCTCGCTCAGCCCTGAAGATCCTTCAGGATTAAGAGGGAGAAGCTGACACTGACCAGACAGAAATCCTTTGTTTGAATGGAATTTATGCATCATATATGAGGTGCATGAATATGCAACAGGCTGGTTTTTTTAAGGGTTAATCCTCTGTTAACGTGGGTCCTTTTTTGGGCTTATTTTGCCCAGAAAGAGGTACCCGTACTGTCCATAACTCTTCATTATTATTGTCTCATATTGTCCTAATCCAAATTGTCCAAATTATTATTACTCTAATTATATTGCTATTTTTGTAACCACTTTATTACTATTAAACTTTTAAAATTTTTAAAATAAGTGATGGCATTTTTCACATCCAGCATGTGGGGGCTGTGCTCCCCCAAGGCTAAACCCTGGCAGGTTCCATCTGCCTGTTCAGCACTGGCGTTTCTCACAGAAGGAATGTCACATCCCTCTGTGCACAGCCAGAGGACACAGGTGCTGTCCTGTAGCCATGATATCTTCTGAAAAATCCTTTCCTTAGGATTTTTCCTCCTGAGAAGCTGGGAGGCCTCAGGAACAAAATGTAAACATTGATTATCTGCTGCTGTGGAATGCAACAGGTGCATCTGGGATTGGTCTCATGTGGTTATTTCTAATTAATCACAGTCAGCTGGCTCGGACTGTCTGGTCAGTCAGAAGATTTTATTATTATTCTTTTCCTTTCCTTTCAAGCCTTCTGATGAAATCTATTCTTTTAGTATAGTTATAATATATCATTTTCTTTTAATATAATAGATATAATAAAATAACAAAGCAGCCTTCTGAAACATGGAGTCAAGATTCTCATCTCTTCTCTCATCCTGGGACCCCTGCAAATTCCCACACTGTCCCAGCACTGCAGGGTGGCACTTGGAGACCCCCAACCCAGCTCTGTCCCCCCATGGCTGTTCCAGCCAGGCACTCACCAGGAATCCCCCGGGCAGGCTGCTGAACCACTCAAAGGTGTTCTCAGAGCTGTACGTGCTCAGCCAGGCCTTGATGGGGACCTGAGGGGAGAGGGGACAATTGTCACACTGTCCCAGCAGGGCATAGTGGCACTGACAGGACAAGGAGGCAGCACAGAGCTCCTGTGTGTCCCTGCAGCCTGGCACACACCGTGACCAGGATCCTCAGTCCTCACTGCCTGCCAGGGCAGAGGGCACCACAGCGAGGGACTGGCACCACAACGAGGGACTGGCACCACAACGAGGGACTGGGCACCACAGCGAGGGACTGGCACCACAGCGAGAGATTGGGCACCACAGCGAGGGACTGGGCACCACAGAGAGGGATTGGGCACCACAGAGAGGGACTGGGCACCACAGCGAGGGACTGGCACCACAACGAGGGACTGGCACCACAGCGAGGGACTGGGCACCACAGAGAGGGATTGGTCACCCAGCAAGGGACCGGGCACCACAGCGAGGGACTGGGCACCACAGAGAGGCACTGGTCACCACAGAGAGACACTGGGCACCACAGAGAGGCACTGGGCACCACAGCAAGGGATTGGGCACCACAGCGAGGGACTGGTCACTACAGTGAGGGATTGGTCACTACAGTGAGGGACTGGTCACTACAGCCAGGGACTGGGCACCACAGCCAGGGACTGGGCACCCTGCCCCTCTCCAGCCCCACCAGCCTTTGTCCCCACCCACGCTGAGGGGTCCCTGGGGCTGCAGCTGCCCCATAAAAGCCACCCCGTACCTGGTTGTGCACGGGGGCGATGCAGGTCTCCCCCCCAGCTGTGAAGTTGCAGAAGGCTCTCAGTGCATCCTGGGGGCTGCCCTGGTTGGGGTCGATGTAGTATTGCCCTGGAGGGAGGAGAGGACAGCCCTGGCACCCAGGTTTGGCACAGGGAGGTGCCACACAGTGCCATCCCACCCCAGGCTGCCAGCCTGTTTCTCCAGCAATGCCCATAAAGCCCATCTGACCTCATTCCCCAAAATTTCTTTATTTCAAAGAGCTGCTTGTCCCTTCCCAGGCTCTGGAGACCAGGCCAGGCCCAGGGGTGCCCCCATGCCCTGGTACCATCGGGCAGGCCGGGGTGAGCCAGCAGCAGCTCCTTGCAGGTGGTGGCTGGGTGGGTTTTGGTGCCATTGGGATGCTCCACGAGGGCTTGGAGCTCCCGGCTCAGGGTGTCCAGCAGAGCCCAGACCAGCGTGTAATTCAGGTGGTTGGAGGAATAAATGAGGTGCTGGAAGAAAAAGGAGGGGATATCACCAAGCTGACCACAGATCCCTCCACCAGGAGCATCATCAGGGATGGCACATGCAGGGGACAAGGACAAGCATGGGGACAGAGGGAGTAGCTGGATTTTCTGGGTCCTGGTGCACAGGGGACATCAGAAAGAGCAGGACATGGGGATAGCATCCCTGGCAGCCCCTTCCTGTCACAGATATTTTCTGAAAAATCTTTTCATTAAGATCTTTCCTCCTGAGAAGCTGAGAAGCCTCAGAGGAGAAAAACAATAATTATCCGTTGCTGTGGAACGCGATAGGTGCACCTTTGATTTGTTTTATGTGGTTGTTTTTAATTAATAACTAATTACAGTCTAGCTGTCTCAGACTCTCTAATCAGTCACAAGATTTTATGATTATTTTATTCTTTTTCTTTGCCAGCTTTCTGATGAAATCTTTTTTCTATTTTTTTAGTGTAGTTTTAATATAACATTTTCATGTAATGTAATGTAATGTAATGTAATGTAATATAATGTAATGTAATGTAATGTGATGTAATGTAATATATGATATAACAACCTTTAATGTAATGTAATGTAATGTAATGTAATGTAATGTAATGTAATATATAATATATCAACCTTCTAAAACATAAAGCCAAATTTCTCATCTCTTCCCTCATCCTGGGACCCCTGTGAACACCACCACACCTTCCCCCTTGGGCAGGGTCACTCACCTGCAGCTCCTCCTGGGACAGCATCACTGCAGGCCCGCTGGGACCAGGGGGTCCAGCCACACCCTGGGGGACAATGACAGTGCTGGTGGCACTGGCTGCTGCCCACGAGCCCCTCAGCAGCATCTCCACAGCGCCAGCAGCTGGGCATCCCCATGGAGTGACAGCATGGCATGAGGGCCTCACTGCCACGTTTAGGGGAGTGGGTGACCCAGATTTTGGGCTGGGGGGAGTTTGTGACTCTGCTTACCGGCATCCCTGGGGTGCCCCTGGGTCCTGGCAGGCCTGGGAAGCCTCTCAGCCCCTGCCACAGGAGAAGGTGCAGAAGGGAAGGAAAGAAGGGGGAAGATGCTGCTGTGCTGAGCTGCACCCCCAGAGTGGGAAAGAGGGAAGGGATCCCACTGATCCCACTCCAGCTGCTTCCCACCACTTACTTTGGGTCCAGACAAGCCCTGGAAGGAAAGGACAGGACCAGGATAAGAGGGAGGCAGGTGGGATCAAAGCTGCATCCCTGTGGAGTGTGGAGTGAACCTCAAGCCTGTGGGAGGGGGAAGGACTCACCGGTGTCCCGGGAATTCCAGGGTGTCCCTGTGGGCCAGGGGGGCCAGTGTCACCCTGCAGGGACAACAGAGAGCTCAGGACATCCCCCAGCCCTGCATCCTTCTACAACCCAGCCCCGCATCCTTCTACAACCCAGCCCCGCATCCTTCTACAACCCAGCCCCACATCCTTCTACAACCCAGCCCCGCATCCTTCTACATCCCAGCCCCGCATCCTTCTACAACCCAGCCCTGCATCCTTCTACATCCCAGCCCTGCATCCTTCTACATCCCAGCCCCGCATCCTTCTACATCCCAGCCCCGCATCCTTCTACATCCCAGCCCCGCATCCTTCTACATCCCAGCCCTGCATCCTTCTACAACCCAGCCCTGCATCCTTCTATATCCCAGCCCTGCATCCTTCTACATCCCAGCCCCACATCCTTCTACAACCCAGCCCTGCATCCTTCTACAACCCAGCCCTGCATCCTTCTACAACCCAGCCCCTTCCCCAGGTGGATTTTATATGGAAAAAACAAGAAATTCACCCCAAATACTCATTTCAGTCCCTAACATTCCTCTCCACCCTGCCCTTACCTGCCTTCCCTTAGGTCCTGGTCTCCCAGGGACACCGTGGGGTCCTGGCTTGCCCTGGAAACGTGGCAGGATGTCACACAGGGTGACAAGGGATTGGGGGGAAGGAAAAGAGCAAAATTTGTCACGCACCTTGAAGCCATCGTCCCCTTGCTGGCCCAGGTCACCTTTGCTGCCCTTCTCGCCCTAGGAGAGAGTCAGGGAGAGCTGTGGTGGCAAAGGGAAGGACACAATCCCCAGGACACCAGTGTGGGTGGGGAAATTCCCACTCATGGCTGGCTGCAAAATTTCTGGAGCAAAAACCCCAAACACCAGAGAATTGTTCCAGAGAATTCACTGCACCCACATTGCTGGGGACAGAGGCAGCAGCAGGGATGAAAGGATCATCCCAGACTACAACATCTCTCAGGAAAACCTTGGAAATTGGAAGGAAGCACTTGGAGAGAATAAAGAAGACTCTTTATGTGTGTGTGCTGAAAGAAGAAGCAGGGGAAAAATCCCAGCACAGCCTCCCCTCTGCCTGCTCTCTGGAGCTGCTCAGAGCTAACAATGAATTTAAAGTTTTAATTATTCCCAAAGTTTTCTTTTCCTGAAGGCTCTGAGCAGCTTCCCATTGCTTGGAGATGGGATGGGATCAATGGGATGGGATCAATGGGATCAATGGGATGGGATTGATGAAATGGGATGGGATCAATGGGATGGGATAGAATTGGATGGGATCAATGGGATGGGATGGGATAGGGTTGATGGGATAGGATGGGATCAATGCCATAGGATCAATGGGATGGGATCAGTGGGGTCGGATAAATGGGACAAGATGGGATGGGATCAATGGGACAAGATGGGATGAGGTCAATGGGACAAGATGGGATGAGGTCAATGGAATGGGATGAGATCAATGGGATAGGATGGGATCAATGGGATGGGATCAGTGGGATAGGATGGGATCAAGGGGATGGGATGGGATCAATGGGATAGAATGGGATCAATGGGATAGGATGGGATGGGATCAATGGGATAGGATGGGATCAATGGGATGGGATCAGTGGGATGGGATGGGATGGGATCAATGGAATGGGATGAGATCAATGGGATAGGATGGGATGGGATCAATGGAATGGGATAGAATGGGATGGGATCAATGGAATGGGATAGAATGGGATCAGTGGGATAGGATGGGATCAATGGGATGGGATCAGTGGGATGGGATGGGATGGGATCAATGGAATGGGATGGGATCAATGGGATGGGATCAGTGGGATAGGATGGGATCAAGGGGATGGGATCAATGGGATAGGATGCAATGGGATCAACAGGAGGGGATCTGGGATGGGATGTGCTCAGTTTCTCCAGCCAAGAATCCATCAGGAATGGCACAAGGGAGGTTCAGCTCATGGTGCATCAGCATCAATGCTGAGAGCAGGGGTTAAAAGGCTCCACACTGCTGCTTGCAACTCCAGGAGGATGGAAAAGCTGCAAAAGGACTGGATATGGGAAAAAATCCAAAGGTTCTATCTCCCAGCACTCAGGGACATGTGGCCAACCCCCAGAGAAAAATGGTGCAGCCATCAGGGTTCAAAAAGAGAGAAATAAGGGATGGCATTCAGCAAATTAAATGCCACCCTGTGCCCAGTGTCCCTGCTGTGCCTGGCACATGTCCCCTACCTTGTGTCCTTTTGGTCCAGGGTCTCCTTTAATGCCCTTCAGCCCTGGGATGCCCTAAGAGAGAAACATGGAACTGCCTCACCCTGGGCTGAGCTGCTCCCTGGCAAGGAGGGCCCCCCCCACACCTGAGGATCCTGAGGATTTAAGGCAGTTTTAGAAGCTTTGAAGCATTTTCTCATTTTTTCTTTGATTTTTGCTTTCAGGAGGATCCCTCAGCAAAGCCCATTAAAAATGCACTGGAGGTGCCTTGGCTCTCTGAGAATATCCAGCTTGGGGAATTTTGTGAAGTTGCCAAAGTTGGGCTTTTTTTTTTTTTTTTAATTTTAAGCAGAGAAAAAAGCAATTTCTAGTAATTAAAATAAATATTTGTGTCCTTTTTTCTGGATGCAGTTTGTCCCTCTGTGACAGCTCTCTGGGCACGTGGGCACAGTCCCACCAGTGCTCAGCACTGCCTGGCATCAGACACATACCTAAAAGAAAGATTTGGCTTCTAGAACCACATTTTGGGAATGAAGTGATTTGTCTGACTGCACACACCCTCCTGAGATGTTCATTTGGGAGGAGAAGACAGGAGGAGATGGATGGACCATTTAAGAACTCCCTCAGTTTAAACAGATCCCTGCTCGGTCACACAGCGGGGTCACACAGGCAGCAGCCAGCACCCCAAAACCCCACACTGATACTCACATAGAGACCCTGGGGGCCCTGGGGTCCTGGAAGTCCTTTGTCACCTGGGTAGCCCTGAAATGCAAAGGGAGAAGCCCTGGCTATGCCCAGGGTGATGCTCCAGGGCAGGGAGGGCAGCCCATGGGGCTCTGGGCGATGCCCATGTCGGGCTGGGAGGCTCTGGGGGGACAGAGCCCTCAGTTATCCTGCTTTATTCATTTCTAACCCAGGGCCCAGGCAGGTGGGAGCACCCCCAAATTGCCAGGGGGGCAAGGCAGCCTGACAAAGCCACCTACCTTGTGTCCCCAGGGACCCCGTGGGGGCTGCTGGCCCATCTTGCCTCGCTTGCCCTGGGGAGCACAGGGGAAAGACTCACAGGTAGTTCCAAACTGATCCAGCCACCCCTTGCCCCTCCAGGATCCCCTCTCCAGGGATTCTGAGCCCCCAGAAAACTGGGACCACCCTGCAGAGGCTCCAAGGAGCAGCTCCCTGCCACCCTGGTGGGGACAGCGGTGCCATTTACCCGTCTGCCAGCTTCTCCTGGGAGCCCTCTGTCCCCTTCCTGGCCAGCATCGCCCTGGGGGAAGAGGAGAGGGGGGATGAGGGTCTCCAACAGCTCAGCCACATCCCAGGAGTGGGCAGGAGGAGATGGGGACAGAGCCCAGCAGGCACTGGGGGATTCTGGAGATGGGCACCAAGAGCTGGGGGCAGGATCTGCCAGCCCCTCACCCCAAAACCAGCCCAGAAGCATCCTGTGCTTGCCAGGTGGGGAAAAACAGATCCTCCTGGGCAATTCCCACTGTTTGCTCTCCACGGTCCTCCCAGCTCAGGCCTGCCCACCCCATGCCCGCTGGGCAGACCCCTCAGGTGCCATCCCCAGGGGAGGATTTGGGGGTACCTTATCTCCTTTGCAGCCTTTCCGTCCTTTAGGGCCAGCTTGTCCAGGTGCCCCCTAAAATGCCAAAGGAGAAGGAAAGCCCTCTGTGAGGATGCTGTGCCAGGGATGCCCCTCCTGGCTTCCCTCCCTGCATTGCTCCAGTGTGCTCAGGAGGACGCTCTAAGCTGGAATCTGCCCTTTGGGATTTTCCCTCTCTCTGGAGCAGGCTGGGCAGAAGGGGGCTGTGGGAACGTTCAGCAGGAGCAGGAGATGGTGCCTGATTGGACTTTTACACCTCCAGGAGAAGCCAGCATCCCCCAGCCTCTGTCAGGGAGAACCACCATGGCTCCATCCCACTCCTCACCATTTGTCCTGGTTTTCCTGGCTCTCCTGGCTCCCCTTTTGCACCCACCAGGCCCTAAGAAGGAAAACAGAATTCAAGGCGAATCCAAACCTTTGGGTTATTCAGATATTTGGGTTATTCTGTGAGGGACACAGGTGTGGGAGGCTGGAAAATGGGGGCAGAGAGGAGCCTGCTCACCTCAGTGCCACTCAGCCCGGTGGCTCCAGCTTCACCCGGTGGCCCGAGAGTCCCCTGAGTTCATTTGGGGACAAAACATGATGCTGGCAGCAAGGGAAGGCACAGCTGGGGCGTTGTCCCCAGGGAGAGCTGTGCCAGGGATGTCCCCATGGAGCAGAGCTGTTACCTGCCGGCCTGGTTGGCCCTTGGTGCCCACCACTCCTCTGGCTCCCTCGTGCCCGGTGTAGCCCCGGAGCCCAGGGGCACCTGCCAGGCCCCGAGCGCCCTGTGAGCCCTGCAGGGCACAGAGAGGGGGACACTGCTCACCCCTGTCCTAAGCAGGGCCCGAGCAGCTGCACCTTGAGGGGGCTTTGCAAATCCACCTGGGGTTTATTCCACAGCAAATCCACCCAGAGTTTATTCCACAGCAAATCCCTCTGGAATTCATTCCACGGCAAACCCCTTGGGGTTTATTCCACACCAAACCCCCTAGGGGTTTATTCCACAGGAAACACCCCTGGGGAATAAACCCTGGGGTTTATTCCACAGCAAATCTGCCCCAAGTTTATTCCACAGTGCACATGCCCCAAGTTTATTCCACAGCAAATCCACCCAGAGTTTATTCCACCGCAAATCCCTCTGGAATTCATTCCACGGCAAACCCCTTGGGGTTTATTCCACACCAAACCCCCTAGGGGTTTATTCCACAGGAAACACCCCTGGGGAATAAACCCTGGGGTTTATTCCACAGCAAATCTGCCCCAAGTTTATTCCACAGTGCACATGCCCCAAGTTTATTCCACAGCAAATCCACCCAGAGTTTATTCCACCGCAAATCCCTCTGGAATTCATTCCACGGCAAACCCCTTGGGGTTTATTCCACAGCAAACCCACTAGGGGTTTATTCCACAGCAAATCCCTCTGGAATTCATTCCATGGCAAACCCCTTGGGGTTTATTCCACAGCAAACCCCCTAGGGGTTTATTCCACAGGAAACACCCCTGGGGAATAAACCCTGGGGTTTATTCCACAGCAAATCTGCCCCAAGTTTATTCCACAGTGCATCTGCCCCAAGTTTATTCCACAGCAAATCTGCCCAGAGTTTATTCCACAGCACATCCCTCTGGGGTTTATCCCACAGCACATCCCCCTAGAGTTTATTCCACAGCAACCTCCCCAGGATTTATTGCAGAACAAATTCCCCTGCAATTTATTCCACAGCAAATCTCCCTGGAGTTTATTCCACAGCAAATCTGCCTAGAATTTATTCCACACCATATCCCCCAGCAGTTTCTTCCACAGCAAACCCCCCCTGGAATTTATTCCATGACAAATTCCCCTGCCATTTATTCCACAGCAAGTCCACTCAGAGTTTACTCCAGAGCCTGACCTCTCCCAGCAAATCACCCAAGCTAAAGGCTTGGAGCAACCTGTGGAAGGTGTCCCTGCCCATGGCAGGGGATGGAATCCAAAGAGCTTTGAGGTCCCTTCCAACCCAGTTCTGGGATTCTGGGATTCCATAAGGGCACGTTTTGCCTGGGCAGAGTGGCACTGCAAGGTGGGAAAACTGGGATGCAGGTGGGATTTATCCTGCAGCTGAGCTTGGGGCATCCATAACACATCTGGGGCGCTCTACCATGCCCAGAATGCCCATCCTGGGGCACTGGGCAGCTCCTGGAGCCACAGGACACCTGTGGATCTGCTCCAAGGAGGGGAAATCAGCCCTGGAGCTGCCTCAGGCAGATTGCAGCAACCCAGGGTTACCTGTGCAACAGCCCTGGCACTTTGGCATGGCTTTTAACAGCTCTATTAAAATTCCTTTCTTAACAGCTCTATTAATATTCCTTTTGGGAGGCTTCTGCTGTGGGAAATCCAAGGAAGCAGTGACTCAGTCCCATGGCCAGGCTGGCAGAGCTCACTTTGCAGCCACCCCCAAGGTGAGACACGTCCCAAAATGCCACCAAACCTCTTTCCCAAGGGAATTTCTGAGGGCAGAGCTGGTACTCACCACTGGGCCGGGCTTGCCACTATCCCCCTTCGCTCCATCATCTCCAGCCTGTCCCTGTGGGGACATGGGGGTTCAGAAAAAGCCCCTCAGCACTGTATCCTTCACCTCTGAGGGGACTTTGGGCATCCTGTCCCACATCCCATGTTCAGCTGGCCAAGCCAACCCTGGGAACCACTTGGGAGTGAACAGAATTCAGCAGCAGGAACAGGTTTTCCATGAGGCACCACTGGGTGCTGGAAAGGGTCTGATTTTGGGGGTTTAGGTCCTGGGAGTTTGGGGTTTTAGGGTTTTGGGAGTCAGTGCTGAGTATGAGGTGTTAAAGCCTCTCCTCATTTCTGAGCCCCCCAACCTCGCCAGTGAAGGGGCAATAAATCCTTTGGGTTGTTCTGGAAATAGGGAAGTCTTTGGCAATTCCCAGCTCTGCAACATTCCAGGCATCAGTACCTCAAATCCTGCAGCCCCAGCAGGTCCATCCACACCTCGTGGCCCTGGATCTCCCTGGGGAAGGAGGGGAAACAGCTCTGTCCATGGAAAACCCTTCCCTGCCTTGCTGGCTCTGGATCTCAGGGTGTCCCATGGCAGGTCCCCCTGTCACCAGCCTGCCCAGGACACCCAGTGCCAGCACATTCCCACTGGGAGAGCTTGGGAAGAGGCCAGAAAAGGGAGTTTCACCCGGAGATGAAGGGTTGGAGCCATCATCTCTCTGTACCTTCTCTCCCTCGGGACCGTCGAGCCCAGGAGGACCTCGGAGTCCTGTCCCCCCCTGTTCAGGGCACAAGCAGAGGAACATGGGTCACCCAGCCCTGCCAGTGCTCCCAGTCACAGACATGTCCCCTGGCAGCCCTGTGACAGAGGTGGGCCTTGCCCAGTGCTCCCAGTCACACAAATGTCCTCTCACCAGGTCAATGACAGAAATGGGCCCTCCCAGTGCTCCCAGTCACACAAATGTCCCCCCACCACATCTGCGACAGAAATGGGGCTCTGCCAGTGCTCCCAGTCACACAAATGTCCCCTCAGCAGGTCAGTGACAGAAATGGGGCCCTCCCAGTGCTCCCAGTCACACAAATGTCCCCTCCCAGTGCTCCCAGTCACACAAATGTCCCCTCAGCAGGTCAGTGACAGAAATGGGGCCCTCCCAGTGCTCCCAGTCACACAAATGTCCCCTCCCAGTGCTTCCAGTCACAGACATGTCTCCTCACCAGGTCAGTGACAGAAATGGGGCCCTCCCAGTGCTCCCAGTCACACAAATGTCCCCTCCCAGTGCTCCCAATCACAGACATGTCCCCTGGCAGGCTTGTGACAGAGATGGGCCTTGCCCAGTGTTCCCAGTCACACAAATGTCCTCTCACCAGGTTAGTGACAGAAATGGGCCCTCCCAGTGCTCCCAGTCACACAAATGTGCCCTCACAGTGCTCCCAGTCACACCAATGTCCCCTCACCATGTGTGGGACAGGTTGGAAAGGGACAGAGGGACATGATCTGACTTACAAACCATCCTCTGGCTCCAGCAGGTCCTGCAGCTCCGGTGACCCCGCCCTGGCCCTGGCACACAGAGGCAGACATGTTCCCAGCCTGGCAGGGCTGGGGTTTGCCTGGAGGCAGCATTGCCCCAAGATGCCCCACAAACCCAAACCACCCTTTGGTGCCAGCAAGACCCAATTTTGGTGTCATGCCTGTGAGACATGAAACCCCCTAATTATGGAGATTTGACAGTTCCTAGGGTTTTCTGCAGCTCCCAGAGCCCAAGGTTTCCCAGCAGGGGTGAGTGCCCTCCTGGGCAGCCCTCAGGCAGCCTTTGGGGACACTGGAGGGTGAGGGAGCCCAGCCCCAGCTGTACTTGCCAGCAAACCTTCTCGGCCTTTCTCTCCCTTCTGCCCTTTGCCTCCAGTTTCACCTGTGGCAGCTCCTGGACCAGGAATTCCAGGAGGGCCCCTGGGGCCAGCATTGCCCTGCTCAGGGATGGAGAAAGTGTCACCACAAAGAGGGAAAAAGAACAGCAATAAATGAGTTTCTGCATGCAGGTGAGCTGTGTCACCCCACAGACACCCTGGGCTGCTCCTCAGCCATGGAGACACCCCTGTCCTGCTCTGTCCCCACCATGGAGCAGCAGAGGTTTGTCACAGACATCTTTTATGAAAAATGCTTTCCTTAGGATTTTTCCTCCTGAGAAGCTGGGAGGCCTCAGGAACAAAATGTAAACAATGATTATCTGCTGCTGTGGAATGCAACAGGTGCAGCTGTGATTGGTCTCATGTGGTTGTTTCTAATTAATGGCCAATCACAGTCAGCTGGATCAGACTGAGAGTCCGAGCCACAAACCTTTGTTATCATTCTTTCTTTTTCTATTCTTAGCTAGCCTTCTGATGAAATCCTTTCTTCTATTCTTTTAGTATAGTTTTAATATAATATATATAATAAAAGAATAACTTCTGAATATAATAATAGCATAAAATAAAACTTCTGAAACATGGAGTCAGATCCTCATCTCTTCCCTCATCCTCAGACCCCTGTGAACACGATCACAGAGGTTGAGCAGGCCAAGGGTGTTCCTGAGGTGCTGCAAAGAGGCACAGGGTTAGAGACACCCCTCACCTTCTGTCCCCGCAGTCCTGGCTCACCCAGGTCCCCAGTGTCACCAGTGTCACCCTGCCCGGGGAGAAATGCCCACATCAGACACAGCAGCTCCTCCCCAGCCCCATCCCAGGGAGGGTTAAAAGCTGGGCTTTGATTTCTACGGCCTTCTCCACCCTCCCCTGGCTGGGATTTTGATGCTGGGTAAGGCACAGCCTCTCCTCCTGTGCTGGGAGATCACCCCAGCTGTGACCCTGCTGCCCCAAAAGTGAGAGGGGACAAAACTCTGAGCGTGCCTTGCCCAGCATGGGGACCCCAAATCACCAACCCCCGATTACGTGGGAGCATCCAGGCCCTGTGGGGCAAAGCCAGAGGCAGGGTGCAGAGGCAGCACCTTTCCCATTCCCATTCCCTGTGGGGACAACCCCACACGTACCTCCTTGCCTTGCTTCCCAGGCCGTCCTGGTGGCCCCTCTGTCCCCTCGTCCCCCGGCTCCCCAGGGCTCCCTCGGATGCCTGGAGCTCCACGGGTTCCTGCCTCTCCCTGGACAGGATGAAGACGACCAGGATGATTCCTGGCTGCCTTTTCCACCTGAGCCTGGCTCTGCCCACCATCATTTCCCATACTGGCAGATACATTTCCCATATCACAGCCATATTTTCTGAAAAATCCTTTTGCCAGGATCTTTTCTCCTGAGAGGCTGGAAAACTTCAACTTCTCCATGTTTTGCTGCTTTGGAATGTGATTTGGAGAATTCTTTACCCAGCATGTGTGAAATTTGTTTTTACTTGATGACCAATGACAGCCACCACTGTCGAGGCTGTGAGCAGTCACAAGATTTCATTATGATTCCATTCCCTTGCTTGCTAGCCTTTTGATGTCTCCTTTCTCTTTCTTTAGTGTAGTTTTAGTATAGCATATATAATATATACATAATATATAATCTACAATATATAATCTATAATCTATAATCTATAATCTATAATCTATAATATATTATATATTATATATTATATATTATATATTATATATTATATATTATATAGTATATAGTATATAGTATATAGTATATATCATATAATACATAATATATAATATAATATAGAATATAAAAATATGGTAGATGAGATAAAATATGATATATGAGATATGAGATTATAATATAAATTATATAATATAAATTATATATTATATAATAATACAATATATTATATAATAATACATTATATTATATTATATTATATTATATTATATTATATTATATTATATTATATTATATTATATTATATTATATTATATTATATTATATCTCATCAATTATATTTTATATCTCATCTACCATATTTTTATGTTACATATTATATAATATAAAAATATTTTATCAGCCTTCTGAAACATGGAGTCAAGATTCTCATCTCTTCCCTCATCCTGGGACCCACAAACACCACCACACTGGGAAAAACTCTGTTTTCTTATAGGACCCCCCTGCCATGCCCAGCAACGTCAACCGCCAGGCATGAGGATGCTGGGGAGGGGTTTCAAACACCTGCCATGGATTCAGGTGCCTGTGTGACCCTTTAGGAGTGGGGTGAGCCCAGCAGCACCCGCAGCACCCACCTGCTCACCCTTGGGTCCCAGCTGACCCTCTGCTCCTGGTGGTCCTGGTGGTCCCTGTGGAGGAGAGAAAAGCCCAGCCCTAGCACAGCTCACAGCTGTAACCTTCTGGCTTTTTTGAGGATCAGCAGCCTGCTGCCATCCTTGGAGCAGGGAGCTGGGGAGGGGGTGGCTGGAGCAGCCCCACTGGGGTGGGCACACAGCTCCCAGCTGCTGTACCTGCTCCCCATCCAGCCCGCGGGCTCCGGCTGCCCCGGCATCTCCCACCTGGCCCTGCAGAGGACACAAAGGCAGGACAAGCAGCCGTGGTGGATCTCTGTCTCTGTAGCTCCCTGAGATGCAAATCCCCATCCCACAGCAATGGGCCAAGCTGGGAGCAGTGCTGGCCCACCCCAGCCCCAGGGAGGTCAGTGGGGTGAGCCTGAGGCTATGGGCACCTCCCAGGGAAACCAAATCCCCTCCTTTGTGCTCACCTTGTCTCCTCTCATCCCTGCAGGTCCTTCACGTCCATTTGGACCTTCCTGGCCCTGAGAACAAACAGCCCACATCAGCAGAGGGGTTTGGCCTGAGCTCAGGAGCCTTTGCAGCTCCAGAGGGGGGCCTGGGATGTCCTGACACACCACACAGGGCCATGGGAAGGGAATCCCTTTTCCTTCCCTTCCTGCAGGTGCCTCAGGGAGCTCCCCAAGGCTGCAGCTGCAGGAAAACCCCCAATCCCTGTCCTGCTGAGAGGCTCAGGGGAGGGCTCCCAGCAGCACTCACCGGGTAGCCAGGTGGGCCAGCAGCCCCAGCTGCTCCAGGAGTGCCCCTTTCTCCACCTGCACCAGCCTTCCCGGGCATGCCATCCAGCCCTCTTGTGCCTGGAACACCCTGCAAGGCCAGAAATCTGAAATTCTCAGCAAACAGGGTTCCAATAGATTCCCACCCTGTGGGACACCCCCCATCCCAGCAAGGTGCAGCTCTGCACTTACAGGCAGCCCTGGGAGCCCTCGAGGACCTGGGTCACCTGTTCTGCCCTGGGAAAAGAAGGATGTTCAGCAGTGTGTCCATGGAACTGGGATCAGGGGGAGGCTTTGCTCAGAGAAATCCCCTTGTCTTGGGACTGTGGCATTCACATTCTCTGAAAAAATCCCTTCACCCAGGATTTTTCTCCTGGGAGGCTGAGAAGCCTCAGAGAAAAGGAAAACAATTCTCATCTCATTTGCTTCTCCTGTGCTGTGCTCATGTGGAATGTGTTTGGAGATTGTTTACCCACAGGTGATTGTTCCATTGCATTCTGCTGGGAGTTGTTTTCACTCTTTGGCCAATCAGGGCCAAGCTGTGTCAGGACTCTGGAGAGAGTCAGGAGTTTTCATTATTATCTTTTTAGCATTCTGTAAGTATCCTTTCTGTATTCTTTAGTATGGTTTAGTATAGTATTATAGTATACTAATATGTTTATATTAGCATACTATAATACTTCTATTTTATATTTAAGTAAATATAATATATATAATACAATGTACAATATACAATATACTATATATTATATATTGTATATAATATAATATATAATATATAATATATAATATATAATATATAATATATAATATATAATATAATATATATATTATTTATATAATATATAATATATATAATATATATAATATATAATATATTCTATAATATATATAATATATTATATAATATATAATATATAATATATAATATATAATATATAATATATTATATATTATATATTATATATTATATATTATATATTATATATTATATATTATATATTATATATTATACATTATATATTATATATTATATTAATATAATACTTCTATTTTTCTATATCTTTAATATATTATAGTATAATAAAGCAATAAATTAGCCTTCTGAGCACATGGAGTCAGATTCACCATTCCTCCCTGCCACAGAGGTTCCTGCAAATACAATGTGGAACCATCTGAGTGGTGCCTGTGCTGCATCAGGACAGAGCCCAGCCAGCAGGGAGTGGGACCAGGGTCCTGCCTGCCCCCAGCAAGGGCTGTGGGATGGATCCATGCTGCAGGCAGCTCAGTGGATGTGCTGCAGCTCACACACCCATGCAGAGGGATTGGAACAGCCAGGAATGCAGGGAGCAAGGAGAGTCCTACCTGGGGGCCTGGAGCACCACGAGGACCAGGAGGACCTGGCAGGGCCTGGGGGACAAGAGCACCGTGGGTAACACAGCCTTGGCTGAGCCCCCTGCCAATTGAACTGCAAGACTGGCAAAAGGTCTCTATTGTAGCAGCCAAAGTAGCTGCTAATAAAGTCCAGGGTAAGGAAGCAAAAAGGGCCTTTGCATGGTATCCCCAGATGTTTAATTCAGGTGCACAGTGAGAGGGTCAGGGTCCATAGCCAGCACTCAGGGGGGACCCCAAGGTTTTGTGTACGCAGGGGTAGGGGCTGAACGGTGCAATGGGAGCAATACAAAGATGAGGGTCAGTGGGGAAAAAGGGAGGGAGTGGCTGAGGGAAATAGGAACAAGGGGAAAGGGCCAATGGGGTCAAACAGCTTTTGAGGGAAGCTTCTTGTGTCTCCCTAACCCAGGGAATGCCTCTCAGGGTCTGCACACCCTGAGATGCTCAGGGTTCAAAGCCAGCACTCGGGGGGAGCCCAGGTTTTTGTGTCCCCTGAGGTAGGGACTGATCAGTGCAATGTGGGCAGTGCAAGGACAGGGGCCAGAGGGGGAATAGGGAGGGAGTGGCTCAGGGACATAGAACAAGGGGATGGAGCCAATGGGGTCAAACAGCTTTTGAGGGAAGCTTCTCGTGTCTCCCTAACCCAGGGAATGCCTCTCAGGGTCTGCACACCCTATGGCAAAGCTTTCCTGTTTTCCCCATTCCCAGCCCAGCCCAGAGAACTTGCCTGGTGCTTTCCAGGGGCTGGAGCTGCCCAGAGCAGCAGCAAGCAGTGCTTACCTTTGGACCAGCTTTTCCTGGAAATCCTGGTGGACCTTGAGCTCCCCTTTCTCCCTGTTAGGAGGCAAAGAAAATTTCCTTTCCTCTGTAAGTTTTAATGCAAAAAATTCTTTAAAAAGCACAACAAAATAAACGAAAACCAGCTCTTAGAACAATCCAGTGGTGTTTGGGCAGAGGAGGTGCTGGAGTGCCAATGGTTCACCTGCTGTGGGAGGCAGATCCAGCTGTTCTCCTCCCACCATGGCTGCTGCAGACTGTGGACACCTCCAGACCCATCCACAGGCTTCAAAACTCATCCCCAAAATGCTTCCAATGCTGCCAATGCTGGAGGACGTGTCCCATCCCTACCTTGTCTCCCCTGCGTCCCAGCCTCCCACGGTCTCCAGCAGCTCCTGGGTAGCCCTGGGAAGAGCACGGGGTTAGAGGCAGCTGGGGCTGCCTGGCATTGCTGTATTTTTGGGAGAAGGGAAAGGCAGGAGCCCTGGGAGGGTGGGGAGTGCCCAGCTGGAGGCTGCTGCAGCCCCCTCCCAGTTTGGCCACCACCGTGTCCCCTCTGTGTCCCCTCCATCACTTACATAGGTGCCCACAGGTCCTTGTGGCCCCTCCAAGCCCGGCTTCCCAGGCAGCCCCTGGCAGGCAAAACAAGGGAATCAGCAAAGCCTCACTCCTGGGATGCAGTCAGGCCCCCTCCCTTGCTCAGTGATCCCACAGGACCCCCTGGGCTGAGTCCATGGGATCCCCCCAGAGCACCCCAGAGCCTCTGGGGGCTGTGCACCACCCTCACTGCCACAACCAGCCCCCCCAAACCCCAGCTCTCACCTTTGGGCCCAAGCAGCCTGGGTCTCCATCATGTCCAGGCTTTCCTGGAGAGCCCTTTGGGGTTATTTGGGGAGGAGGTGTCAGTCAAAGAGGAGAGGAGCTGAGCCCCCATTGCTGCCCCCGAGCTCATGGGGCCAACAGGGTCACAGGGGGCAAACTCAGCCATTGTGCCTGGTCCTAGTGGCTCCTGCACATCAGCCCCCGTGGCTGGCAGGGCTGCCACCAGGGCAGGTGACAATCTTTGCTCTCAACATCACCACCAAGCCCAGCTGAGTGCAAGCTCTCAGGGAGGATCTGCTCCAGGTCTCCATCCCAGGTCACTGAGCTGGACGAACCCACCAGGACTGAGTCCAGCCCCTGTCCCTGCCCAGCCCCCCCAGCAGCCCCACCCTGGGCACCCCTGGCAGCGCTGCCCAAAGGCTCCTGGAGCTCTGGCAGCCTCGGGGCCGTGCCCATTCCCTGGGCAGCCTGGGCAGTGCCAGCACCCTCCCCCTGAACCTGTGCCACCCTCTGGCACTGGGATCTCCTCCCTGCACCCAGAGCCAGCTCCTGCTCAGCCATGGAGGGTTTCCATGAGCTGCCATTCCCCATGGACACCCTGCCAGGCCCAGGGAGGCGGCACAGTTCCTGGAGCAGGCTGATTCCTTGGGGGAATGATGCTGCTCTTCCCTAGCCCCAGTTATTTCCACCACTGAGGCTTTTTCGTGTCTTCTATCAGCCAGGTATGATCAGGTCCTACAGATGCCCTGATTCCCGAGGAAATTCCCACATTCCCCACCAGCAGCACCAGCCCCACTGACATCCCACCTAGGAAAACACACACAGTTCATGCAGAGGAACATTTTCTATTTCCTTACTATGGATCCAGGAGTTCCAGCATGCCCACGGCCTCCTGGCAAACCAGCAAATCCCTGGAGGGAAGGAGCAGAGGAGCCGTGGAGGGAGGGCAGGAGAGGAGGATGGGGAGACTCAGCCCTGGGTTTGAGCCCCACCCAAAGCACAGGGGAAGGGCCCAGCCTGGTCAAGGGAGCACTGATTTTCCTTAAAATCCAGCTCCTGGATTCTTCTGGAATCACTACACAGACACAAAACCCACTCGTGCCCCCAGACACTCTGTGTGATGCTGGCAGCACTCAGGTGTGTCTCTGACCCAGTTTTCATCCTCTTTTTTGAGGGAAGCACCAGATTTTTATTTTTTAATTATAGTTTTTTTAAATTTCAGAGCAAAGATAAATATATGATATCCCGCAGAAGGGAAAACCTGCTGCCAGCCCTGGTCTTGCTGCAGGATCTGTTCAGGCTAGCAGTGAGAAATCCCCCTGCCCTGTTCCCAATCCTTCCCCCTCAGCAGGATTCCCAGAGGAGCACCCCCAGCTGCCCATGGACGTGCTTTGGAGGCACATTTCCAAAGGGATAAAACTCAGCAGAGGGATGGAAGGGCAGAAATCAGCTCTACTCACCAGGGGGCCCCTCCTGCCTGGGCTGCCCAGAATCCCTGGGGGGCCCTGCAGGAGAAGGATGAGGATGAGGATGGAGAAGCAGAACAGCATCTCCCAGTCCCCATCATGGCAAAGTCCATGGAATCAAGGTCTTATCCCACAAGGATGGGAGGTTGGGAAGTGGTCCCATTGATGGTATCAGGTCTTGTCCCACATGGCCATGGGATGGGAGGTTGGGAAGTGTGGGAAGTGACCCCATTGATGGTATCAGGTCTTGTCCCACACATTCACAGGGATGGGAGGTTGGGAAGTGACCCCATTGAATGGTATCAAGGTCTTGTCCCCACAGTCACAGGGATGGAAGGTTAGGAAGTGATCCCATTAAAGGTATCAGGTCTTGTCCCACAGAGTCACAGGGATGGGAGGTTGGGCAGTGACCCCACTGATGGTATCAAGGTCTTGTCCCACACGGCCATGGGATGGGAGGTTGGGAAGTGTGGGAAGTGATCCCATTAAAGGTATCAGGTCTTGTCCCACACATTCACAGGGATGGGACGTTGGGAAGTGACCCCATTGAATGGTATCAAAGTCTTGTCCCACATGGCCATGGGATGGGAGGTTGGGCAGTGTGGGAAGTGACCCCACTGATGGTATCAGGTCTTGTCCCATATGGCGACAAGGATGGAGGTTTGGAATTGACCCCACTGATGGCATCAAGGTCTTATCCCATATGGCCACAAGGATGGGAGGTTGGAAAGTGACCCCACTGATGGTATAAAGTCTCATCCCATACAGCCACAGGGACAGGAGGTTGGGAAGTGTGGGAAGTGACCCCACTGATGGTATCAGGTCTTGTCCCACACAGTCACAGGGATGGGAGGGTGAGAAGTGACTCCACTGATGGTATCAGGTCTTGTCCTGCACTCTTAGAGGGATGGGAGGGTGAGAAGTGACCCCACTGATGGCATCAGGTCTTGTCCCGCACTCTTAGAGGGATGGGAGGTCGGGCAGTGACTCCATTGATGGTATCAAGGTCTTGTCCCCACAGTCACAAGAATGGGAGGTTGTGGGCTGTCCCCATGGGCTCAGCTGCCCCTGCCCACCCCTGCCAGCACCCTGTCCCCAGGCAAGTACAGATGTAGGATGGGAACCTGTGTACCAGGCTTTCCTTCTGCGCCCTCCGCTCCCGGCGCGCCCCGCGAGCCCTGCAAGGAGAGTTTGGGTCAGGATGGCCCCACAGGGGCTCCTGCAGCCCCAGAGCCTCCCCTCAGGGGGACAATGGGGGACATCAGCTGTGGATTCCTCGGTGCACAGCTCAGCCCACAGTTCCAGCAGCTCCTCCCTGCTCCATCCCACCTCAGGATGGGAAATAACATCCACGTGGGAGGGGAGCTGTTCCCACCAGCAACACCTCAGCTGGGTTTTCCCACCTCCTGCCCCAGCTATTTATTCCTGGCTCCTTCACCAGCCTCAGCCCTGAATGACAGAGCTTCCTTACAAAGTTCTTTCCTGGAATTTTCTGTGCTCAGCGTTCTGGAGGAAGTCGTGGTGTTAAGCAGGTGGTTTGTCAAAATGCAACCTGCCACGGCCTGAGCTGCTCATCCCCAACTTTTCCTGCTCAAATTCCTGACCCTCTGGTCTGGCCACATCCCAGCATGCTACTCCCATGTCCCAGAGCCAGCAGCTCCCCATGGCAGCACAGGGGTGTGGGATACCCTCTACTTACAGGCAGTCCAGGCACTCCAACCAGCCCACGCTGCCCCACACGGCCCTGCAAAACACCAGCAATCACCAAACCATCCCCAGATGCACATCTGGGGGAAAATCTTGTACCTGAAGGATGTGCTCTGCCCCAGCACATCCCAAGCCAAGGGAGGAATGTTTCAATCCAGGCTTGTTTCAATCCCCCCACAGCCGAAGCTGCTCCAAGATCCAAATTCCAGCACCCCTTTAGTTACCCGGGCTCCCCGTGCTCCTGGGGTTCCCTTGGGGCCATCAGGTCCTTGGCATCCCTAAAATCCACACAAAGGGAAACACAGGCATTGCAAATCTACAGGGATAGGGCAGGGCAGGGGGCCAAGAGGCTGGAGCCCCCCAGGATGGTGCCCTGGGAGCCTGGCAAGGTGGGCACAGCCCTGTTTGCCATGCAAGGCAGTGGGCAGCCCCTGGGAAAGCAGCAAATTCTGGCACTGACCTTGGGGCCCTCGCTGCTGTTGAGCCCTGCAGGGCCAATCTGACCTTCTTCCCCCTGCCAGGAGAGAGAGGAGGAATCATCCAGGGAAAACACAGCCCCAGATCCTGGGGGAGTCACCAGCCTGCTGCTGGTGTGGGGAAAAACACTGAGAGTGTGAGCAGAGGTGACATCAATAGTGGCACCAGCTGAGCTTTGGTGGCAATGGGGACTTGCCCCAACCCCTAGGGCTAAAAACCAGGCAGAAAGAAAAATCCCAACAGTTTGGTTAAGGGTATTCTTGTTCCCTGGTGGACAAATTAAAGGCAATTCCAAGGAGTGCTGTGCCAAGGCTGCTCCCTGCTCCAGCCCAGCAGCACTGCCTGGAGGGGGGACAAGGCAGCAGAGGATTCCTACTGCATCCCCAGCTCCTGAGAGGTGGGAGCAGCTGTTACTCATCCTGGAGAGCCAAAGAGCAGGTCCAGGAAGGTATCCCAAAGGCCCTGGGAGTGGGAGGGCAGCCCCTGCAGACTGCAAAGGTGGATGGGAAAGTCATCGTCTTTTTCCTGAGGAGCTGGGAATCACTAGGGATCAGCAGCCAGCCTCAAACACGGGGCTGGAGGTGGCTTCAGTCTCCCAGACAGCTCCCTCAGAGCACACACTGCAGGAAGAATCATCCCCAAAGCCCTTCAGCCTGTCAGCACAGGCTCCAAGAGCCTGGCAGGAGCCAGAGAGAGGCACAAAAGGAACGATCCATGAACCCTGTGCTCCCAAAGGCTGCAAAGGAGCTGACCCAGAGCAGGGACTCAGTGGGATCCTGCACAGCTGCTGGGGAGGGCTGGGAATCCTCTGCTTGAGGCTGCTCTGCCATCAGTGAACCCAGCAGAGAATTTTGGGGTGAAGGGGTGTGGAGCAGGCAGGGCACAGGTTGGTTTGCAGTCCCATTGGGGCTCTGGGCAAAGCTCCCCAATGCTGTTAAAGGGATCCCTTAGGAGAGATCCCATAAATCAGCACTGGTGCCCCCTCAGGGCTGTCCCCACACAGGTGACACGTGTGCTCCCGCCCATGAAAGTCCATTCCAGCAGTGGCACTCACGTCTGGTCCCCGTGGCCCTGCAGCCCCTCGGGGGCCAGGGAAGCCCTGCAAGCCCCCCTGGCCCCGAGCTCCTGGAGGGCCTTTGGCTCCTTGTGCTCCTCGTGGGCCCTTGGAGGAACAAAACACAGAATGTCACCAAGCAGGGACAGCAATTCTCTGATCCACAAGCAGGAATTCCCCTGGAGAACCCATCACTGGCATGGGGAGCACCCCAAACCTCCTCCCACAGCACCCCTGGGCCACCAGAATGGGGAAATTCATTGTTGAAACAGCCAAAGGAGGTGGAGCAGGGGAGGATGGATCAGGTGGTGGGATCAGCACAGAATGAGCTGCCTGGCTGTCACAGAGCCCAAAACCCAGCAGGGCCCTGTCCCAGACATATTTTCTGAAAAATCCTCTCATTAGGATCCTTTTCTCCTGAGAAGCTGAGAGGCCTCAGAAACTAAATATAAACATTGATTATCTGCTGCTGTGGAATGCAACAGGGGCATCTGGGATTGGTCTCATGTGGTTGTTTTTAATTAATGGCCAATCACAGTCAGCTGGATCAGACTGTCTGATCAGTCACAAGATTTTATTATCATTAATTATTTATATATAAATATATCATCATATTATTTATACATATATAAATGATAATTTATTATTATCATATATAATTATATATATTATAATTTATTACTATAATTTATTTATTCCTTTCAAGCCTTCTGATGAAATCCTTTCTTCTATTCTTTTAGTAGAGTTTTAGTATATAATTTTCTTTAAATATAATATATATCATAAAATAATAAATCAGCCTTCTGAAACATGGAGTCAAGATTCTCATCTCTTCCCTTGTTGGGGTTCCCTGCAAATTCAGCAGGGCCCAGGGTCCTTGGGCAGCCACAGCTGGGTAAAGCACATCTGGGCAACAGAAGGAGCAGCTCCATGAATTGTGCCCATTCCCTGGGCAGCCTGGGCAGTGCCAGCACCCTCTGGGGGCAGAGCCTTGCCCTGAGCTCCAGCCTGAGCTGCCCTGGCCCAGCCCCAGCCGTGCCCTGGCTCCTGTCCCCGTCCCACAGTGCAGAGGGGTCTCATTCCAGCACCCAGCCCCTCCATGTCCCCTCCTCAGGGTGACCAGGAACCTCCAGGTGGCATTTGGAGGCAGTACAGCCTTGGGAATCAGTACCTTGCCTCCTTTGGCTCCCAAATCTCCCTTGGCTCCAGCAGGACCTCGGCAGCCCTGCAAGAGCAGCAGCAGTGGGGGTTACAGTGAGAAACCCCTGGTGCAAGCTGTGTTTGATCCTAGCTCCAAATAAAGCGAATTTTGCCCTGCTCCAGTCAGGGCTTTGCTCTGGATGGGCCCATCTGAGCTGGCAGCAGGGACCTGCTGGATTTGCCTCCAGAGCTTTTGGGTTCAATCCCCACCAAACCAAGCCCAGCAGCCCATGCCAGTGCCAGCTCCCAGCTGGTGGTGGCACCTCTGGCACCACCCAAACAATGCCCAGTGTCTTATCCTCACTGCTGTGTCACTTAGCTCAGGCCAAAGCATTCCCCCTTCCCTGAGCTCCCAAAGGCAGGTGACCCCTGAAAATTCCAGCAAAAGGAGCCCAAGCTCAGCTCTGCCTCCCCAAACAGCCCCAGCTGGCACCTCCTCAAACACCAAGTCCAGGCACACACAGAGCTGCAGCTTTGGGCTGCTCTGCCACAGCTCTCCTGCCTCCAAAGCAGGATCCCATGGATGCCATCACTCACCTGCTCTCCTTGGGTGCCTTTTGCACCTGGCAGGCCAAGGAAACCCTTCAGAGAGAGAGAGAATGCAAGTTAAAAAAAGAAAATCACAAAGGGAAGTATTGCATGTGCTGCTGGAGGTGACAACCCATCCAGAGCACAGGGATGGCATGGGCTGGCAAATGGGGGCACCACTTTGGTTCTGCAGGGATGCTGAGATGCCCAGTAGGATTTGTTCCCCAAAAAGGGACCAGAAGAGTCACAAACCCTCCCAAAGCTGCCCTAAGACAAGGGTGAGGTCCTTGTTTGACTCCACAATGCACCCCCACATCCCACCCCTCATCCCTCATCCCATTCCAAGCCTCAATTCTCAGCTCTGTGGGTCGGGGTCCCAGGACACAGACAGGGACACCTGGGCCAGGCAGGAGGAAGGTCAGGCTGTCCCAAGTCTCTGGAGCACCCAAATCCCTTGGGAAAAGGGTGCCCCAGGGAAGGGATCAGCAGGGCTGGGCCATCTCTGCTGACAAATCCACAGGGCAAGAATAAAAACAGAGGTGCCTGAAAGCAGGAGGGACAGAAGAGCTTTGGGGATGAGGACAGTGGCATCTCCAGCAGCCCTGTGGGAAGCTGGGGAACCCTGCAGGATTCTGTGGGGCTGTAGGGGGAGGATGAGTGTGGCCACAGCTCTCCTCACAGAGAACAGCAGGCACAAATTCCCAAGGATCTTTCTTGGGAAAGCAGCGAGAAGTAGAGAGAGAAGAGAAAACAATTCTTATCTCTATTCACTGCTCCTGTTTTTGCACATGTGGAATGTGTTATGGAGATTGTTCACTGAAAGTGATTTGGTTAATTGGACACCAAGGAAAGTTGTTTTGAGTGATTAGCTTTGAATCACTCAGAGCTGTGGCCTGGCTGTCTCAGACACTCACGGGTTTTCCGTAGTATAGTTTTAATATAGTATTAATGTAATATATTATAATATAATATATTATAATATATTATAATATATTATAATATAATATAATATAACACAATATAACGTGATATAACGTGATATAACGTGATATAATATAATACAATGTAATATAATATAATATAATATAATATAATATAATATAATATAATATAATATAATATAATATAATATAATATAATATAATATAATATAATATAATATAATATAATATAATATAATATAATATAATATAATATAATATAGCAATTGTTCAGCCTTCTGAATCATGGACTGAGAGCACATTATTCCCTGGCTGGGGGATCTACTGTTTCTGCTATAGGTGAGAACACCCCATGCACCCCCTTCCCATCACTTACCCCAGGGCCCTGCTGTCCCAGCTGTCCCCTCACCCCAGGGGCACCAGCTGTACCCTGCAAGAGGAATCCTGGAATCACAGAACATCCTGAGCTGGGAGGGACCCCAAGGATCCCCCAGCCCAGCCCCTGTCCCTGCCAACCCCACCCTGGGCACCCCTGGCAGCGCTGCCCAAAGGCTCCTGGAGCTCTGGCAGCCTCGGGGCCATGCCCATTCCCTGGGCAGCCTGGGCAGTGCCAGCACCCTCTGGGGGCAGAGCCTTGCCCTGAGCTCCAGCCTGAGCTGCCCTGGCCCAGCCCCAGCCGTGCCCTGGCTCCTGTCCCTGGCCCAGGGCACTCCTGTCCCTCATCAGAGCACCCAGCCCCTCCATGTCCCCTCCCCAGGGTGGCCAGGTGGCATTCTGGAGGTCAGCTGGAAGTGCTGCCCCCTCTCCCCTCCAAAAACAGGGACAGGGACCCCCTCAACCCCACATGTCAGGTCCTTCCAGGGAAATCCCTCCAACCTGGGCTTTATCCCCACCAAGGTCCCCAAAAAGCTCTTACTGTGTCTCCTTTGGGACCAGAGGATCCCTCCAGCCCTGCTGGACCCTGGGAAAAGCAAAGGCAGGGGGATGTTGGGAGAAGAGGGATGTGGCTCCCTGTCCTGCTCTGGGGATGAGACCCCAGCCTACAGGAAGCCACCCAGGAGCTGCCTCACAGCTCAGGGACAATGTCCTCACCCAGGGGACACCGCCCGCTCCTGGGGGCCACAAGGATCCCCAAGGTCAAGGATTTCCCATCCACTTCCCAAATGCATGGGGAACAAACCCCAGCAGCTCCTGGAAGAGACCCGGGGGGATGCACGCAGCCCAGGCCAGCCCCACTCACCTGAGAGCCCCTGGGGCCGGGGGGGCCACGCCTGCCCTGCAAGCCCTGGGGTCCCTGCACAGGGGGGACAGGGAGCTGCCATTAGGATCAAACCCTCTCCTGGGAATTCCCAGCCTCTGAGGAGCTCCAGAGCTCCCACTTATGGCACACGAAGAGCTACAGAAAGGATTCCCACCCCTAAGCCAGCCCCTGCAGCTTTTGGGATGGCTTGGGATCACATCCCAGCTGGAGAGACCACTCCAGGCTGGGTGAGCCCGGGACAGCCTCCCATGCCAGGACACCCCATGCCAGGACACTCCACACCATCCCATCCTGTGACACTCCATCCTGGGACACCCCATTCCAAGAAACCCACCAAGGACACCCCATCCTGGGACACACCACCCCATCCCACCCTGGGACACCCATCCCAGGACACCCCATTCCTGGACACTCCACCCCATCCCACCCCGAGACACCCATCCCAGGACACCCACCATGGGACACCCCATCCCATCCCATGGATCCCATCCCACCCCATCCCATCCCATGGATCCCATGGATCCCATCCCATCCCATCCCATGGATCCCATCCCATCCCATCCCATGGATCCCATCCCATCCCACCCCATCCCATCCCACCCCATGCCATGGATCCCATCCCACCCCATCCCATCCCATGGATCCCATCCCATCCCATCCCATCCCATCCCATCCCATCCCATCCCATCCCATCCCATCCCATCCCATCCCATCCCATCCCATCCCATCCCATCCCATGGATCCCATTTCATCCCATGGATCCCATCCCATCCCATCCCATGGATCCCATCCCATCCCATGGATCCCATCCCATCCCATCCCATGGATCCCATCCCATGGATCCCATCCCATCCCATCCCATCCCATGGATCCCATCCCATCCCCTCCCATCCCATCCCACGGATCCCATCCCATCCCACCCCATTCCCAGACCCCCACCCCAGGGATCCCCTACCTTGGGGCCGCGGGGCCCGGCCATGCCAGGAGGGCCCAATTCCCCCTGTGGAGAGAGCAGAGCAGAGTAGCGCAGGGGTGGGGTGAAAGCAGCAACCCCAAAACCCCAAAGAACAAAGGGTGGGCACTGGGGCACACTCACCTGAGAGCCATTGATGCCTCTGCACCCCACGGGTCCCGGCTGGCCAGGCTCTCCCTGCAAGGCAAGACCTGCTCAGCCCTCAGGGGAGGTGGGACAGGGGCTCCTGAGCATCCCAGGGATGCTGGGGGGGGTTTCTGGTGAGCTTCAACACCATGGGTGGGTGGGACAGGGGCTCCTGAGCCTACAGGAACCCACCCCAGGGATGCTGGGGGGGGGGTTACTGGTGAGCTTTGACACCCTGGGCCCTTCTGGAATCCTCCCCCCGCTAGCAGGGATGGTTTTAACCAAATGCAGCATTTTTAGGTGTAGATTAGAACAAAGGAGGAACACAGTGCCACTCTGGGCACAGCAGCTCTGCTGCCTGGAATTCCATCTGTATCAAGCCCTGAGACTCACCATGGGACCAGCAGGGCCTGGAGCACCCACTGAACCACCTTCTCCCTGCAGCAGGAGAGAGAAAAATGCCATTTTTCACTTTGATTCTCTCCTTCAGCCCAAATCCCCCTTTTTCTTCACATCATTCTCACATTCCTTCACATCAGCTGCTTGATGCCCCCTTGGACATTTGCTGACCAACCCCAGCTCCCTTTCCTGTTGGAGAATCCATCCATTCACCGCCAAACCGCTTCAGTTTTCCTTTCAAACTCCTTTTCTGGACAGGATGTCCCAGTTATGTGGGAGCCCTGAGCTGTCCATCTGCTGAGAGAGCCTGGAAAAACCAGGAGCTGCCAGCCTGGGATTCATCTCAACTGGAGGTGGCCACCTAAAATAAATCCCAGTGTGCTCTGGAAAAGCTCATTTCTCTTCATTTCTCCTCATTTCTCCTCATTCCCAGCCAGAACAGGGATGGGAAATGCTGGAGGAAATGCCCCAAAGTGCTTGGATGCAAATCCCTGCTCAGACCCCTCTTCCCAGTGGGAATCCTCAGCTCCTGCAGCCCTTTGGGTGGCACAGAGAAGGGAAGAGCACTCACCTCTGGCCCTGCAGGGCCCTGCAAGCCCATGGCACCCTTCAGCCCTGCCAGCCCCTGGGAGAGAAGCCAGGAGTGAGGTGTCAGCACCCTGAGGTGACACTGCCTTTGCAGGGACACCACAGAGACCACCAGGGCTTTGTGAAAGGCAGGAGAGCGTGGGCTGGGGCTTGGGGACATCACAGAGAGGGACAGGGGCTAGAAAAGGGGATGGAGGGAAGGGTGTGGACACCTCCAGCTCCCCAGTGACTCACCTGGAGCCCTGCAGGACCTGGCAGCCCATTCTCTCCCTTCACCCCCTGGAAAAGCCAAGAGCAGCCTGAGTGATGGAGGAGAGCAGGAGCTGGGGCAGGGAAGGAGAGAGCCCTGCGCACCCTGGCAGGGCTGTGAGGGGCAGGGACAGCCACCCTCACCTTCACTCCCTTCTCTCCTTTGTCCCCAGCTGGTCCAGGGTCTCCCAGGAAACCCTGAAATGGAACAGGGATGAAATGGGAACAAGGGTGAGCCTCAGCTGGAGCCACACCACGAGGCTGCTGTGCCTCAAAGGACACAATCAGGGTGGGACACAAGGATGGGAACCCTCAAGGTTGGGCTACATGGGGCAAAGCCTGGCTGCTGGTGCCCAGCATGGTGTCACCTCCCTGCAGCTCCTGTGTCACCCACAGCAGTGGCACAGGGCTGGCACAGGCAGCAGGGCACAAAGTGTGGCCCAAAACAGGGGTCTGATAACCCACAGGGGATTGCTGCTGCAAAAAGAAGTAATTAAGTCTCAAACCTGCCAGGATGATCAGACCTTGGAGGAGCCTAAAAATCTCCTGGGCAGCTCTAAAAATGCTGGCCTGAAGAGGACTAATTGATGGAAAAATTAAAAAAAATTAAAGGGTGACAAGCCAGCAGCATTCTCTGTTTTATGGACATTTTCCATCCTGGCTGCCAAAGCCCTGGGTGAGCCTGGGGAGGAGCTGCAGGAGCAGTGCTGCTCCCAGTGGAACCAGTATAGAAGGAGCTGGGTTTGGCACGGCTGGGGCTGGCACCTCATGGTGCCCACGGCAGTGCCAGCCAGAGCCAACTCACCTCTTCTCCCTTGTCCCCTGCCAGCCCTCGGTCACCCTGGAAGCCCTGCAGGCCCTGGGGAGAGGGAGGAAGGAGCAGGGCAGGCACTGAGGGGCTGCCACCAGTGCCCACCCTGCTCCCCACCCTGCTGAGGGTGGCATTCACAGTCTCTGGAAAAATCCCTTCACCCAGGGTTTCTCTCCTGGGAACCTGAGGAGCCTCAGAGAAAAGGAAAACAATTCTGATCTCATTTGCTTCTCCTGTGTTGTGCTCATGTGGAATGTGTTTGGAGATTGTTCACCCACAGGTGATTGTTCCATTGCATTCTGCTGGGAGTTGTTTTCACTCTTTGGCCAATCAGGGCCAAGCTGTGTCAGGACTCTGGAGAGAGTCAGGAGTTTTCATTATTATCTTTTTAGCATTCAGTATATTTTCTGTATTCTTTAGTGTAGTGTAGTATCATATCGTATCATCATATCATATCATATCATATCATATCATATCGTAATAAATTAGCTTTCTGAGAATATGGAGTCAGATTCATCATTCCTTCCGGCCTTCTGTAAGTATAATTTCTGTATTCTTTAGTATAATTTTGTTTAGTATTCTTTAATATGATACAGTATAATAAAGTAATAAATTAGCCCTGTGAGAACATGGAGTCAGATTCATCATTCCTGCCTTCATATGGGCATCCCTGAAAATACAACAGATGAGAGCCCCAAACTTTGCAGCACCCTGCAGTCCCTGGCCTCTAAACCCCCTGAGGGTTTAATCCCAAGCCCAGGGGCATTGCCTGTGTTCCCCAGGGGTCTGGACAAGGACAGGGACCAAGGAACCAGAATCCTGGATGGGACACTCTCCAGGCATTCTGGAATTACTCTCATTTCCTGGTCACCCTCCCAATTTTGAGCCCTCAAGGTCTCAGAGCACCCTGGTCTAGTGGAAGGTGTCTCTGGCAATGGCATGGGGTGCAATGAGATGACTTTTAAAGTCCCTTCCCACCCAAGCCATTCCAGGATGTGCAGTTATTTCCCACGAGGAGCTCCAGGTGCAGCAGCCCAGCCCTACCACAGCTCTGGATATCCCAGCCCTCAATGCCCATGTGGGATGCCCCACAACCCTGTTATTCCTGGCAAACCCAAACCTCGAGGCACTAATCCAGGCCTGCCCGGTTTGGGGGCTGAGGAGGATCCTAAAGGAGGCAAGAGAAGGAAGAGCAGCTTTAGGAACCCCCTGTTTCCAGCCCAGGGTTTGGAGCTCCAGCTCCCCCTGATCCTGAGGCCCCCTGGCCCTGCCTGCTCATGGCTCACCTGCTCCCCTGGCAGCCCCCAGGGCCCAGGTTTGCCATCCAAGCCAGGGAAGCCATCAGAGCCAGGGTATCCCACACGTCCTGGCAAGCCCTGCAGCCCGGGCTCCCCCTGGGGAGAGAAATCCAAGCATGGAAAATTAAAATATCCACATTATGAAAGCAATAAAGGAAACCCTGAGCTCTGCCTGGCTCTGGAGCCGGGGCAGCAGGAGAATGACTTCGAGCAGAGCCACCCCTGGCTGGCACAGCAGGGAGAGCACCAGGACATGGATCCCACCCCTCCAGAGCAGGCACAGCATTCCCAAAATGTCCCCAAGCCCATCCCGACCCTCCCTCACCCTGATCCAAGAGGGGCAGGGGTGCTGAGGGTGCCAGGCAGCCCTGAGGGCACCCTGGGCCTGTCCCAGGTGTCCCCGAGCCCTCACTCACCGGGTACCCCCGCTGGCCTTTGTCCCCCGGCTCTCCTGGTGCTCCGCAGGGTCCCTGTGCACAAACAGGGACTGGGTCCCCCAGTGTCCCCCCAGTGTCCCCCCAGTGTCCCCCCAGTGTCCCCCCAGCCTGCCCCGAGCCCTGAGGGGGCTGGCAGGACAAGCAGCAATGCCCACAGGGGACCCTGGGAAAGGCACAGCGGGAGAATTCACATCCCTGGCACCCCCACCATGCCCAGGGCAGGTTTGGGGCCAGCAGCAGATCCATTTCTACACTGCTTTGGCTCCTGATGGGATTCAGGACAGGGAATTTTGCCCTTTTCCTTTGCTTTTAGGGAGGAATCATCACCCAACAATGCCAGGGCAGTGAGCATGGGGCTGAAACCCCCCACACAAATCCCACCCCAGCCCTTCCCTGCCTTGTTTTTGTGCCTCTGGGAAGGATCCACGTGGTGCCTTCCCCAAAAACAAGGGCTGGAAGCTGATGCCCCAGGAAAAGCAGCCAGCCCTGCTCAGCTGGCAGAGCTGGGATATCCAACCTGGGAGTTGGATGTCAAACATCCTGGGTTTCAGGGGGAATTAGGCAACAAATCCATTAGGCTGCTTTGAAACCCAACCCCAAATCCCCTAATTACAGCCTGAGTGCTTGGGGACACCCACCCTGAAAGTGTCCCCAGGGCAGCCAGGGTGGCAGCAAGGCCACCAAAGGGACAGCAGGGCTTTTGTACTTACAGGTGCTCCTGTTTTCCCAGGATGGCCTGGTGGCCCAGGAGCTCCAGGTTTTCTCTGGATTAAAAAAAAAAACAAACAAAAAAAAAAACATTATTAAAACCCATCAAGTGTTTGGAGCAAGGAGAACTGAGCTGCCAACAAGGAAAATTCCAAACAAAGAGACCAAAGCAGCACTCACCGGCCAGCCTGCGTGCAGGAGTTGGTAAAATGATGATTGCTGGAAGAAAAAGGAGGGGGGAAAAGCAAAATGTTTAAAAAAAAAATCCCAAATCCCTTTTTGCTGGCTTTAAGGATGCTCTTCTTGTCTTGGGAAGGTGCAGCAATGAACCACTCCTTTAATTAATTTATTTATTTCAGACTCTGTGCATGCAAGGCATGGGAGGAAGGACAAGCTGAGGGAATAAGGAATTACTTCAGCAGAAAATGAGGCAGAGAGCTCACTTCTCCTGAGTTTGGTGAAATTCAGGTCCTCCATGGGTGCACCAGAAATGTTTGGGATATGGAAAGGTCAGAAATGTGGTGGTGATGAGCACAGGGACTGCCAGGTTTTAGATTAAATGAGCTGGTTTGACCCTGCAGGTTACTCCAGGTGGGGAATCTCCTCCAGCCCCCTGAAAACCCAGAGGAGCAGATCCCAAGAAGGTTTTCTCCTCTTGCTGCTCCCAGCAGCCAAATCCTGGATGCACTTCCAAATTTTCCAAAGAGCAGGTGACCACAGAGAGGGGGAAAGGCACCTGAAAGGCCCAGGGTGGGTTAATCCCATCCCAACCAGGTAATCCCATCCCATTTCCAAACCAGCAAAAAGGTCCGGACACCACCTGGTGCAGCCTGCTCTCTGCACACTTCCAAGCCAGGTTTTCCCAAATTTTGGGAGGTGTCCAGGAAATAAAATCCCCATCTCCAGCTACCAGCAGCACAGGGAGGCAAAACCCATTTTTCCTTCTCCTCCTCCTTCCCATGGTGACCCCAGACCTGCAGTTCCAGGCAGCTCCTCCAAATCCTGGCTCACGTCAATGGCTAAAAATCCCTTTGTTTATCCATCATCCCAATCCCAGGAAGCTGGAGGGGCAGCATTCCTCTGTTCTCTCTAATTTCAACCTTGAGAGCACTGGGAAACCTCTCCTGTCCCCTGCCCCAGGATCTGTCTCCCACTGGCAATGGGGAGAGAGGGGAAAAGCCAAGGAGCTCATGAAGGGAAATAACCACAGAGCTTTGAACAGCTGGAAATATTCCTGGCAGTGGGCAGATGATGGGGGGCATCCCTGCTCCTTCCAGGCTGACCCCAAATTGATTTCCCTGGGTGAAGGGGTGCAGCCCCTGGCAGGACCATGTTCCTCCTGTCCTGCCAAGTTCTCATTTCCCTCAAACTCCACTCCTAAAATCTCTCAGGAGGAGGTTGGAGCATGACCAAGGCTTTTGCCTTGTCTCAGGAATCAGCGAACTCAGGGCAGGATATGATTTCATCCAACCTTTGACAAAGAGGGGAGACAAAATCCCACGTGAGACTCGGGTTTCAGAGCAGCAGATGCCAGGGAGGGGCAGAGCAGTAAATGGGCTCTGCAATTCCAGAGAGAATTGTCAGAGCTCTGCTGCTGCTGCTGCAGCTCTGCGAGGGGGAAACAGCACAAGGGGAGGGCAGGAGGGGAGCAGCAGCCACGGGGATCTGGAGAACTCCAGCCTGGGAGCAGAGCAGGGGAACTTTTCAGGGCACAGAAACCCTTCAGCAGCCCGGGGGGAGCAGCTCGGGACTGGCAGGGCAGCTTAAGCTGCCCACCTGTGCCACTCTCTGCTGTCACCCCATGCCCATCCCCATCCTGTGCCACCCTCTGCACTCACCCCATGCCCACCCTGTGCCACCCTCTGCAGTCACCCCACGGCCATCCTCATCCTGTGCCACTCTCTGCACTCACCCCATGGCCATCCCCAAGCTGTGTCACACTCTGCACTCACTCCATGGCCACCCTGTGCCACCCCCTACAATCACCCCATGGCCATCCTCATCCTGTGCCACTCTCTGCATTCACTCCATGGCCATCCTCACCCTGTGTCACCCTCTGCAGTCACCCCATGCCCACCCTGTGCCATCTCTGCAGTCAACCCATGTCGCAGACATTTCTCCACAGAAATCCTTTCTTTCGGATTTCTGCGTCTTCTGGAGGCCAGAGGCTCCAGAAGACAAGGTAAACAATTATTATCAGCTGCTGGGGAATGCAACAGGGACACCTTGATTGGCTCATTTCCTATGTTTATAATTAAGGGCCAATCACCAGTGCAAGCTAGGGGACTGAGTCCTTGGCCACAACTTTGTTATAGATTCTTTCTATCTATTCTTAGTTAGCCTAGCTGCTCTGCAGACCTCTCTCTATATTCTATTAGTATAGTCATAATGTATTATATATAATATCTTAATAAATCAAGCCTTCTGATTCAAGGAACAAGATTCACCGTCTCTCTCTCACCAGCTGCGACCCACTCAGGCGCAGTAATAAACCCATGTCTATCCTGTGCCACCCTCTGCAGTCACCCCATGGCAATTCTCACCCTGTGCCACCCTCTGCAGTCACCCCATGGCAATTCTCACCCTGTGCCACCCTCTGCAGTCACTCCATGGCCATCCCCACCCTGTGCCACCCCCACCATGGCAGATGCCAGCCCTGCAGTAGCAGCACATCTTTAACAATTCCCTCTTTTTCCCAAGGACCAGTTTTTCCTTTCCCCCTGAGGTTCCCACTGGCCAGCCTGAGCTCCTGTTTCCAAAGCACCAAACCAAAGCAGTCTGGCGCAGCAGACTGAGCTCTCCAACAGCTGTGGGAGCCCCAGCTCTCCTGCCCAGGCCTCTGGGGCTGCCCCACTGCTGAGCCAGCTCCAGAACCTGCCAGCAGCAGTTCCTGCCCTCCAGCCACATTGAGATAACTTCTTGGCAAAGCCCACATCTGTCAGCACATGGGGAACACAAACACAGCACAGGGCTGGGACCACGGTGGCCTTGAGCTGCTTTTCCTTCATTCCTGGTCACAACAATGGGAGTGGGAGAGGCTGGGAGCAGCACAGCAGACACAGCTGCTCTGGGACAGCCACCACAGCCCCTGTTGTCCCAACACATCCTCCTGCAGTGTCCCTGAGCCTCAGGGGCACCTCCCCTGCCCTGCATTCCCACGGGCTGAGCCAACACAAAACCCAGGGTACCCCAAATCCCCCAAACCACAGGGATCAGCTCCATGGGAACAGCACCAACACCAAACCACAGGGATCTGCTTCATGGGAACAGCACCAACACCAAACCACAGGGGTCTGCTCCAGGGGGCCAAACCACAGGGATCTGCTCTATGGGAGCAGCATCACCCCAAACCACAGAAATCTGCTCCTTGGGGGCAGCACCCCAAACCACAGGAATCTGCTTCATGGGAACAGAACTGCCCCAAACCACAGGGATCTGCTCCAGGGAGCCAAACCACAGGGATCTGCTCTATGGGAGCAGCATCACCCCAAACCACAGAAATCTGCTCCTTGGGGGCAGCACCCCAAACCACAGGGATCTGATCCTTGGGAACAGAACTGCCCCAAACCACAGGGATCTGCTTCATGGGAACAGAACTGCCCCAAACCACAGGGATCTGCTCCAGGGAGCCAAACCACAGGGATCTGCTCCTTGGGGGCAGCAGCACCACCCCAAACCTCAGGGATCTGCTCCATCCTCCCCAAACCACAGGGATCTGCTCCATGGGAACAGCACCAACACCAAACCACAAGGATCTGCTTCATGGGAACAGAACTGCCCCAAACCACAGGGATCTGCTCCTTGGGGGCAGCAGCACCACCCCAAACCACAGGGATCTGCTCCATCCTCCCCAAACCACAGGGATTTGCTCCATAGGAACAGCATGGCCGCAAACCACAGGGATCTGATCCTTGGGAACAGCAGCAGCCCAAACCACAGGGATCTGATCCTTGGGAACAGCAGCACCCCAAACCACAGGGATCTGATCCTTGGGAACAGCAGCACCCCAAACCACAGAGCTGTGGGCGCTGCCAGCCCCATCCCCAGAGCAGGCAGTTCCAGCCCAGCCTTATATCAGCTGAGATAAGCAAATCCCAGCCCAGGGCTCTGCATTTTCCTGCTGCCGCCAGCGGCACTGCCAGGGTCACAGGGGCACAGACACAATGGGCACAGACACAATGGGCACAGACACAATGGGGCACAGACACAATGGGGCACAGACACAATGGGGACAGACACAATGGGGACAGACACAATGGGGCACAGACACAATGGGCACAGACACAATGGGCACAGACACAAAGGGACAGACACAAAGGGCACAGACACAAAGGGCACAGACACAATGGGGCACAGACAATGGGGCACAGACACAATGGGCACAGACACAATGGGGCACAGACACAATGGGCACAGACACAATGGGCACAGACACAATGGGGCACAGACACAATGGGGCACAGACACAATGGGCACACACAATGGGCACACACACAATGGGGCACAGACACAGTGGGCACAGACACAGTGGGCACAGACACAATGGGACACAGACACAATGGGCACAGACACAGTGGGCACAGACACAATGGGGCACAGACACAATGGGCACAGACACAATGGGCACAGACACAATGGGGCACAGACACAATGGGGCACAGACACAATGGACACACACAATGGGCACACACACAATGGGGCACAGACACAGTGGGCACAGACACAGTGGGCACAGACACAATGGGGCACAGACACAATGGGCACAGACACAATGGGGCACAGACACAATGGGCACAGACAATGGGGGACAGACACAATGGGCACAGACACAGAGGGACACAGACACAATGGGGGAAAGACACAGAGGGACACAGACACAGAGGGACACAGACACAATGGGCACAGACACAATGGGCACAGACACAGTGGGGCACAGACACAGTGGGGCACAGACACAGTGGGGCACAGACACAGTGGGCACAGACACAATGGGCACAGACACAATGGGGCACACACACAATGGGCACAGACACAATGGGCACAGACACAATGGGCACAGACACAATGGGGCACACACACAATGGGCACAGACACAAAGGGACACAGACACAATGGGCACAGACACAATGGGGCACAGACACAATGGGGCACACACACAATGGGCACAGACACAATGGGCACAGACACAATGGGGCACAGACACAAAGGGACACAGACACAAAGGGACACAGACACAATGGCCCTGGTGGCTTTGGGGTGGCCCAGGGTCCCCTCAGCAGACACTGCCCTCCCCTGAGATGGGCACGGGGCCAGCTCTGTGGGGACAGGGCCAGCACGGAGCCAGGGGACAGCACAGAGCCCAGGGGACAGCACAGAGCCCAGGGGACAGCACAGAGCCCAGGGGACAAGGGCCAGCACAGATGTCCTGGTGATTCACAGGGGACAAAGGGACAGGGCACATGCTGATCCCATTCCACCCACAGAGCCACCCTCAGTGAGCAGCACCTCCCTCCTTGGCATGGCCCCTCTGCCCCCACCTCCCATACAACAATGAGGAATTCATGCCATGTCATGCCATCCCAGATCTCATCCCACCTGAGATCCCATCCCATCCCAGATCCCATCCCAGATCCCATTCCATCCCATCCCATGAATCCCATCCCATCTCAGATCCCATCTCAGATCCCATCCCATATCCCACCCCAGGGATGCAGGGAGCTGCTGTGAGTGCAGCACTGCCCACTGTGGCTGTAACTCACCATGAATGACTGCCAGTCCTCCCTGGAGTTCCTCCAGAGGACGATGCTTGGGACACCAGGGGTGCCAGCAGGGCCAGGGTCACCTGGGGGGCCTGTCTTGCCCATGGCCCCCGGGTAGCCCTGTAGGGACAGGGACAAGGGCAGCTCCTTAAAACCAGCAGGGATCTGGGCCCCTGGACATTGAGCTGGGCAGGGAGGGCAGCCTGGGGCTGCAGGAAAATTGTCCCTGCAAGGACTCCATGGGTATGGACTGAGCTGGGCTGTGGGACACAGCAGGGTCCCCTCTCCCGGTGACCTGAGCTGGAGCTGCTCCATCTCCCACTGAGAGCTCAAAGGGAAGAGAGCAGCTGGTGCAGGCAGCTCAGTCACAGAACCAGAAAATATCCTGAGCTGGAGGGACCCCAAAGATCATCAAACCCAGCCCCTGTCCCTGCCCAGCCCCCCCAGCAGCCCCACCCTGGGCACCCCTGGCAGCGCTGCCCAAAGGCTCCTGGAGCTCTGGCAGCCTCGGGGCCGTGCCCATTCCCTGGGCAGCCTGGGCAGTGCCAGCACCCTCTGGGGGCAGAGCCTTGCCCTGAGCTCCAGCCTGAGCTGCCCTGGCCCAGCCCCAGCCGTGCCCTGGCTCCTGTCCCTGGCCCAGAGCAGAGATGGGAGCTGCCCCTCGGGAGGAGCTGCAGCCCCGGGGAGCTCTGCCCTCACTCTGCCCCAGCTGAGCAACCCCAGAGCCCTCAGCTGCTCCTCACAGCCCCTCCAGAGCCTTCCCTTGTTCCTCTGAACCCTCTCCAACAACTCAATGTCATTTTTATATTGTGGTGCCCAAAATTACCCCACAATTCAAGCCTGGCTTAATCCTGAATGTGGGCTTAAAGTACCAACTAAATCCAGCTCCTTCCTCTTCCAAACCCACAGACAGGGCCACCACCCTACAGGTTCAGGAGCTCCCACTGCCCTCTGGATGAAAAAACCCCAAACCAACCCAAACCATTGGTGGTGTTTTCCCCAGACCCTCCACCCCCCGCAGGACACCCCCCAGTTTTTGTGGGTGCTCACTTTGTCTCCTTTGGGTCCCACCAGTCCCCGTCGGCCAGGACAGCCCTGAAAGGCAAAGGAGCAGAGCTGAGACCCCAAAGGAGATCCCACAGTGACCCCAAAGGGAGATCCAGCCCCAGGGAAGCAGGGACTGGAATGGCTTATTCAGAGCAAACCAGCAGCTTCCAGTCCCCAAGAAATACCCCAAAAACCAGTGTGGGGTGGGAAGAGTCTCCTGGCACCAGCAGCTGAATTGTGCCACCCTGAATTCTATTCTGAGCTAGCCTCTGACGGTGCTCACAGGGGTCTGAGGATGAGGGAAGAGATGAGGATCAGACTCCGTGTTTCAGAAGGCTGATTTATTATTTTATGATATATATTATATTAAAACTACACTAAAAGAATAGAAGAAAGGATTTCCTCAGAAGGCTAGCTAAGAATAGAATAGGAAAGAATGATAACAAAGGTTTGTGTCTCGGACAGAGAGTCTGAGCCAGCTGACTGTGATTGGTTATTAATTCCAAACAACCACATGAGGCCAATCCCAGATGCACCTGTTGCATTCCACAGCAGCAGATAATCAATGTTTACATTTTGTTCCTGAGGCATCTCAGCTTCTCAGGAGGAAAAATCCTAAGGAAAGGATTTTTCATAAAAGATGTCTGTGACACTAGCCTTCTGATGAAATCCTTCCTTCTATTCTTTTTAGTATAGTTTTAATGCAATATATATAATAATATAATAAATCAAGCCTTCAGAAACACGGAGTCAGATCCTCATCCTCAGACCCCTGTGAACACGGCCAAAGCTCCCCTGGCTGGTCCCTCCTGCAGGCTGACAGCAGGGCTCTCACACCTCGTGACGTTTCCTCTGCTCCTGGGATTTTTTTCAGCCTCCAGCATCTGTTCCTTTTGCCATTTTCTTCTATTTTTGCAGGCAAGAGAGATGGCTTGAGGGGGAAGTTAGCAGGACTAAATTTAAACCAAGCCTGGCTCAGGGATGATGGATTTAGTGCCAGGTCCCTCAAGCCCAGCCATGGAAATGGCCCTGCAGGACCCCTCAGCTTCCACAGGGATGGAGGGAAAGGGGAAGAGAAGGTGCCCAGGGTCATTTTGATGGGGAAATAAAATAAAATTTCCTAAAGAAATTGCTAAGAAAATGAAACCAAATGAGGGGAATAATTTTGGCAGGATAAACAAACATGGAAAAATATTTAAAGCCATTTTTCAGCCACTCCTCAATGAAGAGAAGACTCCTCTAAAGCTTTTTCTATTTCTATTTTCTATTATAATTTTGGCAGAATAAACAAACATGGAAAAAAATTTAAAGGCATTTTTCAGCTACTCCTTAATGAAGACAAGACTCTTCTAAAGCTTTTCCTATTTCTATTTTTCTATAAATAAAATAAAATTTTCTAAAGAAATTGTTGAGAAAATGGAACCAAATGAGGGGAATAATTTTGGCAGCATAAACAAACATGGAAAAATATTTAAAACCATTTTTCAGCTACTCGTCAATGAAGACATGACTCCTCTAAAGCTTTTTCTATTTCAAGTTTAACTTTTTTTTTACAATTTTCCTTTTTTTCATCCTCAATGAAGACGTGACTCCTCTAAACATTTCTCTAGTCTAAATTTACATTTTTTTTTCCTAAATTTCCCTTTTTTCATCCTCTACACCCACTGAATGACTTGCAAAACAGTCAGAACTTATTGCAAGATAAATTCAGTGCTCTGCTTTGAACCCAGCATCAATGTGGGGGTGCAGAAGCCCAAACCAACGAAGCCAGCTGGGTCCATGTGTGGGTGCAGGGTTTGTGTGGGGACTGCAGGAGATGGCTTGGTCCCCTCTGAGCCCTCAGCCTAATTCTGGGCTGGACCAGTGGGAAATAAAAACCCACAGTGAGATGAAATTATTTGGGACCATCTCTAGAGCAAGGAGGACAAGGCAACCATCTTCTCTCCAGTGAAGTTTCTCCAGGAATATTAAAAACCTTTTCAAAAGGTCAGTGCAGAGCCCCACTGTGCCTGCAAGGGGAGGATTCCCCTCCCTGGAGAAGTTTCCCCATCCTGGAGAATTTCCCAGCCTGGAGAAGATTTCCCATCCTGGGGAATGTTTCCCACTCTGGGGAAATTTCTCCATTCTGGGGAAGGTTCCCCATTTTGAGGAAGGTTCCCCATCCTGAAGAAGGTTTCCCACCCTGTGGAAGTTTCCCCATCTTGGAGAAGGTTCCCATTCTGGAGAAGGTTTCCCATCCTGGAAAAAGCTTCCCATCCTGAGGAAGTTTCCCCATCCTGGGGAAGGTTTCCCACCCTGGAAAAGGTTCCCCATTCTGAAGGTTCCCCATCCTGGGGAAGTTTCTCCATCCTGAGGAAGTTTCCCCATCTTGGGGCATGTTTCCCACCCTGGAGAAGGTTTCCCACTCTGGAGAAGTTTCTCCATCCTGGGGAATATTTCCCACCCTGGAGAAGGCTTCCTATCCTGTGGAAGGTTCCCCACCCTGGGGAAGTTTCTCCATCCTGAGGAACATTTCCCCATCCTGGGGAACATTTCCCATCCTGGGGAACATTTCCCACCCGGTGGAAGTTTCTCCATCTTGGAGAAGGTTTCCTATCCTGGGGAAGGTTTCCCCATCCTGGGGAATATTTCTCACTCTGGGGAAGTTTCTCCATCCTAGAGAAGGTTTCCCACCCTGTGGAATGTTTCCCACTCTGGAGAAGGTTTCCTGTCCTGGAAAACATTTCCCACCCTGGAGAAAGTTTCCCACCCTGGGAAAATTTCCTCATCCTATTGAAGTTTCCCCACCCTGGAGAAGTTTCTCCATCCTGAGGAAGATTTCCCACCCTGGAAAAGGTTCCCCATGCTGGAGATGATTTCCCACCCTGGGGAAGGTTCTGCATCCTGGAGAAAGTTTCCCACTCTGTGGAAGGTTCCCCACCCTGTGGAAATTCCCCATCCTGGAGAAGGTTTCCTATCCCGTGGAAGGTTCCCCACCCTGTGGAATGTTTCCCACCCTGTAGAGGTCCTCCACCCTGGGGAAGCCTTCCCTGTGCAGTGTCCCCATGCCAGCAGCCCCTTCCCCTCCCTGTCCCTGCACTCACCGGCAGCCCTGGCGGTCCCGGCAGCCCCGGTGGCCCCGGTTTCACCACACAGCCCTGCTGTGCCACCCCCAATCCAGGATGTCCCACTCCAAGAGGAGGCTCCGGGCCACCCAGCCCTGCCCCTGCCCTGAGGGGACCTTTGGAGACGTTTCCTTTGGGAGCAGCCCCCCGAAGAGCAGGAGGGGACTCCTTGGGGAAGGGTTTGCTGGGCAGGAGCCGCCGCGTGCCCGCGTCCCCGGACAGCTTCTCCGTGGTGATGTTCTCCTCCTGGTCTGAGCCATGCTCCTTCTTGGCTGCTCGGGGGGGCTTGATGGAGGCTCCTGGGTGGAGGAAGCACCGTCAGATTCCCAGGAATTGCGATGGAGAAAAGGAGGAAAATCATGGACTCACCTGAGCTTCTCCTGAGCACCGGCCTGCCGGGGCCGGTGATTTTGTTGTAGGTGGAGTTCAGCAGCTCAAAGCCTTCATCCTCGATGGAAAGGCTGCCCTCCTCCTCATCCTCCTCCTCAGCTGATGGCATCTCGTGAGCAGAGAGGGAAGCCAGGGCACTCCCATCAGGCTGGAGGTTGAGGGTGCCCTGGGTGTCCTCCCATGGCCAAGGTGGCCCCAGGGCCAAATCTGAACTGGTGAGCCTGGAGTCCTGAAAAAGGAGAAGGGAAAAGATGAAGTTTGAAGGGTTCACTTATTTTTTTCCCTTTTTCCTGCCCAGGGAGGTGGTGGAATCACCAGCCCTGGGAGTGTCCACGGAATGAGTGGATGTGATACTGAGTGCTCTGCTCTGGGTGACAAGGATTGGTCACAGGCTGGACTCGATGGCCTTGGAGGTCATTTCCAACCTTAATGATTCTGTAATTCCTCATTTCCCACACACAGGAGTGCTGCTGAGGGAACAATGCAGGGCACACCTGGTGAGCACCAGGCAGAAGCCCTCAAATTCTGGGACAGTTCATTGAGCAGGACCCTGCACCCAGCTGCCAACCTTCCACCAGGGACACCTGCTGTTCCTGCACATCCCAAGACCGTGTGTGACACCTGGAGCTGGTGGCACCAGCCCTGCCCAGTGCTCCTGCTGGAGGAGCTGCTTGAGGAAGCAGCTGAGAGGAGTCACTAGAGGGAGATGCAGCCCCACGCTTGCCTTGCAGGGCCGGGAGGGAGGACCTGGAGAGTCCTTCCCATCCTTCTCCCCACATTCCAAGGGCTGAGCCCTTCACCTGGCTCTCATTCTGGGCAAGAAGTTTTACAGTGACTTCTGTGACCAGAGATTTTGGGGGTTTTTAGAATGGGGTTTCAGGGGGGCAAGATGGAGGGATCTGGGTATGTCCAGCCTTTCTCCCTCTTCTTCTTGGCCTCCACCTTCTGCTGTGATGTTGGCACTTTTAGATTGGTTTAGAGTAGAAGCTCACTGTCTAACATAGGTGATAGGTACTGGAAAATAATTGTAAATATTGTACATGTAGTTTTTAGTGTAAAGACATAACGCTGCCCCAGGGCAGGCAGAGTTTGCCTGGAACTGTCCTGCTGAGCAGACAGGAGAAAGAATTTTATAGATAAGGAACACTAAACAACTTTGAGACTGAGAAATGAAGAGCCCTGACTCCTTCTTCAAGTGCTGGTCTGGGAAAAGAGACTTTCCAACATTTCTTGGGGTCACTCTGACCAGCTAGAGATCCCAACAGGACACCTTCCATGGGCCAGGTTGCTCAGATCTCCTTGCAACTCAACCAGCAGGAGAGGAAAAGCATGGTGAGAATCCCCAAATCTAATTAAGCACGAGCTGAGAGGAGCTGCAGGAGCTGAAGTGCTCAGGTTCCCAGAAGGTGATGCTGGTGCAGAGCAGCCCCACAGGATGTGCCAGCCTGGGAACCCCAGTGGGAAGCCACATCCAGGCCTGGCAGCTGGCACTGGGAGCCCAGCATTCCCACACAGCAAAGAAAAAAGGGAGTTTAATTCAACTTCAACACTTGACATGGGAAAGGTTCACTCTGGAAACTCCCATCTCCCAAGCTTAGGGGAAATGGGGCTCTAAAGAGAAATTAGTGAGCACAAGGCTGAATTATACTGGCTTTGTAAACACAACTAAAAGCCAAAATCAATAGAATCCATCCTTGCTCCTCCAAAGTGGCCAAATTTAGAGGAGAACCAGCTGAGAGGGACAAATTGGGAACAGCTCTGAAGCTGTCCAAAAGCGTGAGAGTCGAGTGAGGCATGTGGGGCTGAACTCCCAGAAATTCCAGCTGGGAGGTGGGGAGGGAGCCCAGATTGAAAGCAGCCATTAAGGATGACAAAACAGACGGGAAAAAGAAGGAATTGGCACGTGGCAAGCAAGGCAGTGTCTGTGATTTGCAGAAAATTGGATTAAAGAAGGAAAATAAAGGCAGGAGGAGTGTCTGCCCCAGCCACATGTTGGGTCCCCAATGTCACCTGCCACGTGGCACTGACACAACCCCAGCAACCACCTGGGAAGAGCTGGGGAACCCCAGTTGTGTCCACATTTACAAAATCCAGATGACATAAGCAAATGACAAGGAAATACTTCCCGTTCCAGAGGTTTCTCAATCCCAGCCCCAGAATTCCACCCCAAAAGCATGAAAACCCCAGGCTCTCCCCAGGATGAGCACTGAATTCTCAGTTTGGCTCAGAGAGCTGGGGAAGCTCCAGGGGACTGGCTGGGAAAAGGCTTTTTGTTGTGCCAATATGGAATTTAAAAAAAGAAAGGCATAAAAAAGGCAAATGGGAAGCTTTGAGTAATTACAGACCTCTTCCCTCAAGCTGAGCCCAAGCAAAATAACAGAACAACTGATATGGGGCTCATTAATAAAGCAACCACAGATATGCAATTAATGCCATGGTTTTGGAAAGGGATTCTAACTTGGTATCTTGCCTGAGGAGCCTAGGAGTGTTTTATTGACAAAGATAACAATGTTTTATTGACAAAGATATCAATGCTGCTGCACATCTGGAGGGCTTTCCAGCTGGAGCCACGCTCCAAAACCTCCTCAGTGGCAAAGGGGTTAAAGCCCAGCTTGGAGCATCCCTGTTTTCAGCAGCCCAGAAAACCAACATAACAGTCTGCCCTAATTTTTAGCTGGGTCAGGCTGGGTAAAACAGAGTTCAAAGCTCAGGGTCTTCTCCCAGGAAACAGATTGTTTTGTTAATAGAAACCTTTTCCATCCAACAGCCAAAGGTACAATGTGATTCACTCAAGCTCAAGATCAGAAACAGACAATTTTAAACTATTTTTTTCCAGCACTTTATATCATCAAGAAGGGGCTGGAATATAGGAAAAAAAATCAAAAATCAATGTTGGACTGATCTAAAGGAGAAAAAGGTGCCAGGAAAAGCCATGGGCTGTGGTGGAAGGGATCCCAGGTCAGGTGCTGGCTGTACCTGAGGAGCTGCAGCAGCCACAGCAGGGCTCTGGAGGGGATAAGCCCCTCCTGGAGCTCAGCACAGCCCCTCTGCTGTGCCCTCAGTGATGGGACAGGGCCAAGGAGCTGCAGTAGGACACCAGACACTGGTGGCAAGAACAACACCCGGGGAATCTTCTGGAAATCTGATGATCAACCAAAGCCTCGCTGCCACACTTCTGGCATGTGACAAGTTCTAAAAGCCAGCAAGGGCACAAAAGCTGCCCCCAGCTCACAAATTACTGCCCTCATCAGTAATTCCCACCCGAGGCTCCTCACAGCACCTCTCTTCCCAAAGCAACGTTTATTTTCATGATTGAGCCGGATAAACTCAGCAAAGGTTTGGAATTGTGCAGAGGGCTTGGGTTGGGTGGAAGAGCACTGGGGTTTGGGATTAAAAACCTCTAGGGTTCAGCTGAATGGGTTCCTGTCATTGCATTTATCCCACAGTGGGTTTGTGGGACAATCAATTACCCACAGAACTCATCCTATTGGAGAAACTGGATTCTGAGAGAGCAACAGGCACAACTTCCCAAGGACCTTTCCTGGGGAAGGCAGTGAGAACATCAGAGAAGAAGAGAAAACAATTCTTATCTCTGTTTGCTGCTCCTGTTGTTTGGCACACGTGGAATGTGTTATGGAGATTGTTTACCCAAAGTGATTTGTTAATTGGAAACCAGTGAGGGTTGTTTGAATTGATTGGCCAGTTGAGTCAAAGCTGTGTCCTCAGACAGTCATGGGATTTCTTTTAATGTTTTCTTCTTTTCTTTTTCTTTAGTATTTTTCAGTATAGTATCTTTTTAGGATGTCATTTAATATAGCATTAGTGTAATACAGAATAGCTTAATAAAGCAATTGTTCAGCATTCTGAATCATGGAGTCAGAGCGCATTATTCCCTGGCTGGGGGAACCCTGCATCAATATCTGAGCTCTGCAGGGGCTGAGATATCAGAGCTATCAGGAACAACACCTCAAGATAAGGCCTGAGAGCAGGGAGACAGAGCTGGGCTCCAGCTGCCAGTCACATCCCCACAGGGATATTTGGTGTTATCCCAGCTCATCCAAGGAAGCAGCAGCCCCAGAATCCAGGGAAACTGAAGGTGGAGGAGGGACAGTTCCCCCATGAGGGCTTGTCTTTGTTACTGAGGATAGGCCAAGCCTAGGCCTTTTGGGATGGGTTTTAAAGCCCAGCATCAGGAAGGGAATACACTAAAATAATAAATAAGGAGTATGTGCAAGTCCTGACTTCCACAGGCTCCAGGCTGCTCTGACTGGACAGGCAGGATGGAATTTTAGGACTGAGTGAGCCTGAAGGAGTGATTCCCACACCAGTTGTGTTCACTGGCAAACCCAAGCACGAGAGAACAGAAGTGCCACGACCCAACCAAGCATTTCCACAGAGCTTTCAGAGCATTTTTAAATCAAGAAGGTATTTCCCAACTAGTCTGGACTGCCCAGAAAGTTAAACCTGTGAAGTTTTGTCTCTGTGGGATTTAAGCTTTGACTGTTTGGTGAATGGCTTTAGGATCCCAGGTGAAACTGCCTTGGAAAAGCCATTCAGTTCAGGAACCCTCCTGCTCACGTTTAGGACAGGCAGTCTAAGAGAAAATAAAATGCAGCAGAAGTGGCTCAACACACGTCCCAAAGACTGCTCAGAAATGGAAACTTATTCCACAAAAAAATCTGCCAGAAGGAGTGGGCTGCAATTCAGGTATCACTGCCAGGGACAAGCTCATCTATTGCCTCCCCCCATTACATCTTCCTCTGCCATCACCCTGAGCCTCCATAATTATTTAGCTCTAATTAACAATTAAGGAATCCACCAATGTACCAATTTACTTCTAAATGAACAAAGGAACTAGAAAGCAGAGCTGTGGCCTGTGCCTGCAGCAGAGCTGGGCTGCTCCTCATTACTTCCAAACTCCTTTTTTATTCCTAATAAATCTCAACGCCAAAGATTCCAAGGCATCTCTGCTCCTTATTAAGTGCTTGAAAAATAAACTTGGCCCAAATCCAGAATATTGTTCATTTCCCCCTATGGACCTATGAATTTCACCCCTTTCCTTGTTATGGCAATGTCTTGCCAGGCTCTGGAAGAACCCACAGGTGGGAATTACACCCCAGAGAGGGTCCAGCAGGATGGCAGAGCCCTTCCGTAAGTGGAGATGACCTTCCAGAAGTGCCCAGGAAAGGTGATTTTGCCACCTCAGTTCAGTACAAACCCACAGCACATCCTCCTGAGCTGCTGAGGCCAGAGCAGAGGAATGGATCCAGCTGCCAAAGGCCACTTGGACAGTTCCAGTTTGGAATTATCCAGGTGTAGCCAGGCAGTGGAAACCAGCTGAGAGAAGAGAGACTGTCCCCAAAGACTAAACAGGCAAGAGGAGGGTGAGGTGAATGAAGAACTCCAACTGTTCACACACACACAAATCTCAATCTGCATTTGGGATTCCCCCTCAGTGTGACCGTGTTCACAGGAGTCTGAGGATGAGGGAAGAGACGAGGATCTGACTCCATGTTTCTGAAGGCTGATTTATTATTTTATCATATATATTACATTAAAACTACACTAAAAGAATAGAAGAAGGGATTTCATCAGAAGGCTGGCTAAGAATAGAGAAAGAAAGAATGATAACCAAGGCTTGTGGCTCAGACTCTCTGCCCAAGCCAGCTGACTGTGATTGGCCATTAATTACAAACAACCACATGAGACCAATCATAATTGCACCTGTTGCATTCCACAGCAGCAGATAATCAATGTTTACATTTTGTTCCTGAGGCCTCCCAGCTTCTCAGGACGAAAAATCCTAAGGAAAGGATTTTTCATAAAAGATGTCTGTGACGCCCTCAGGATGTGTTTGCGTGGACTTGAACAACAAAGCTTGGCTAAAAACCCCAAACAAAGCAGGAACATAAGGCCAGCCTCAGCCAGAGCACTCCCTCATGTCCCCAGCACATGCACAAGAGCTGGGGACACGCTCCAGGCTCCAGCTGGGGGACAGCAGCTCCAGCAAGGAGCTCAGCACCAGGAGCTCCAGTGGGAAAGGGGGAGAACCATCCCTCTCCCAGCCCCAGATCCCAGGAACCATGCCAAGGAGGGCCCCCAAAGCACAACCACCCCTCCCACAGGGAGCTGCAGCCCTTCCCAACTGAGACAGAGCAGAAATTCTCCAGAATAACAGCCACAAAATCATCATTAGTGGCATTGCCTGGGTATTTTGGGTTTGCCTTGTTGCCTATTAGAGCCAGCCTGGGGGTGACAGCATAGGGACACAGGAAGGACAGTGCAGGAGCCATACCTGAGTGGATGAATCCTGGATTTCATTGGTTTCCTTTGGCACCTGGAGAGTTGGAGAGAGAGAAGAGGGAAAACATCACTGCCCAAGGACCAGCACTGCCCTCAGCACGTGTTTATTGTTGTTTATTGCTGGCTCCAGGACTGAGGAACTGCCTCTGCTGGCCCAGGAAGCATCCAGGGAATGCTCAGCGGGAGCCAATCCTCCACAGCAACAGCAGGGAATGGCTTCTGATCAAACCACTTGAGAGTTTGGGTGGGTCTTTTGCAGTTTCTGTTGATTTGGAAGCTCCTCAGTCCTGAGGAGGGCCTGTTACTGTTATAATTTTTGAAAAATCTTTTTGCCCAGGATTTTTTTCCCTGGGAAGCTGAGAAGCTTTAGAGAAAAATGAAAACAATAATTATTTGATTTGCTTTTCTTGTGTTTTGCTGTTTTGGAATGTGTTTGGAGATTGTTCACCCACAGGTGATTGTTCCATTGCATTCTGCTGGGAGTTGTTTTCACTCTTTGGCCAATCAGGGCCAAGCTGTGTCAGGATTCTGGAAAGAGTCAGGAGTTTTCATTATTATCTTTTTAGCATTCAGTAAGTATCCTTTCTGTATTCTTTAGTATAGTTTAGTATAGTATTATTTAATATAATCTCATAAAATAATAAATTAGCCTTCTGAGAACGTGGAGTCAAATTCATCATTCCTTCCAACAACAGGAGTCCCAGAAAACACAACAAAGGCCAGCAAGGGATGGGAACTGGGGGGTCCCACCTGCAGACAATTTACTGACGCCTAAAGTGAAATTTTCTGCTTGATGGGTGACACCCCAGAGCCATTCATGGAAGAGCTCCAGAGCTTGGGACAACAGAGGTTTCATTTTGGGGTGACCAGGTGCTGCAATGGCCCCTCGGGGTTACCCTGGCCACTCCTCTGTCCCCCAGAGCAGGAGGTGACCATCTCTGTGTCATACTCAGCCTGCTCCTCAGTCCCTCATCAGCAGGGCTTGCACACAAACCCTCCTCTTGAAATCACCAACACAACCCAACACAGCCCATGCAGGGCTGTCCCAGTGCCACCACTCCCTGTTCCCTGCCTGGACGTGCTGGCTCCAGCATCCCAAAGGAATCCCTGGGCAGCAGCCAGGCAGGGCAGTGCCCCATGTTCCCTCCCTTGGCACTGCCCTGTCACTCTGGTTTTTTAAGATTTTCTAAGCCTTCTGATGTTGACATCCTTGTAGTGAACTTTCTCGCACACTTTCTGTAAATAACTCATTGTTTTGCATGCCTTTATGGAAGAGGAGAAAGTTGACAGACTGTTGGTTTGTCCAGTGTCATTGGAGAGGTGGCACTGTCACCCTCCAATCCGCTTTCACCCTTGGAAAACTATAAATGTTAGAGTCAGAAAATAAACTTCCCTTTTCCTTCACCTTAAGAACAGCACTGTGCGCTTGTGGTCTTTTGTGTCCTACAGTGACACTGCCCTGTCCCTGCTGCTGTTCCCAGCTCCTCCCCAGCCCACAGACATGGGTTACACACCACGGGCAGGCTCGTGCCAGGCACTGACATCCAGCACTCGCCTCTCTCCAGCTTTTTCCAGGCTCCTATGAAGCATTTCCTATGAAGGTAGCTGGCCTAAGATGTGAGGAATTTCCCTGGGCCAGCTCCAGCTCCTGAGGAAAGCCTGGGTGCTTGATGTTTTGGGGGATTTATGATGTGATCTGGGATTTTTGACACAGATACGGTTGTTGGAAATTTGTTGAACTCCACAACGAAAGCAAAGTCCCCCAAATTTCCATTTTCCAGCAATGCTGGCAGGACAGAGGGACAGCTTCAGGAAGGATGATGTACCAAAGGGTGCAATGCTGCTGGGAGTGGGCAGGGATTCCAGAGTGGTGTCCAATGCCCAGGGACAGCTTTACCTCCTCTCAGCAGCACAGCTCCAGCTGCAGCATTACTCAAAGCCACCCACAGGAGCACATCCAGTCACAGCCACCCCCAGGCTTTCCCTGCATCCCAAACTCTCCCTTTAACTCACTCTCCTTGGCACCAAGCCCATCTGTGACTTGAAGGGATGGAAAAGAACCACCCCATCCCAAACTGGAGATCCCAGCAGTTCCAGACAACGCCCTGGGTTGGGCCTTTCCTTGGGATGGTGTGACACTGAGGAAAAGCTTGGCCCAGCAGTCCCTAAATGTGTCAGCTGTCCCCAGGCACACCTGTGGCCAGGCTGCTGGGAGCTCCCATGGGATCCTGTGGAGGTTGAGGGAGCCTGGGCAGGTTGAGTTGTAGCTGTGGCACTGCTCAGCAGCTGCTGCGGGGTCCCCCATCACAAAGGTGAGCTGCTGGAGAGCACCCTGGAAGAGACAGAAAGCAGAGTTTGTGCACCTGCTTCTTCCAGAGGAGAGGGAAAGGTCTGGAAGGGCCTGGAGGGGAGGTCATCTCCAGCTTCTCATAGCCAGGGATTTCTTTAGGGGATGGTTTGGCAATGAATGTTCCCTCTGCAGCTTCAGGAGTTGCATGCAAAATGTCCAAACTGCTTCAGCCTGGCCTTGGGCACTGCCAGGGATCCAGGGGCAGCCACAGCTGCTCTGGGCACCCTGTGCCAGGGCCTGCCCACCCTCCCAGGAAACAATTCCTTCCCATTATCCCATCCATCCCTGCCCTTTGGAAGTCTGAAGCTATTGGACACACTTCCCCAACCAGATCTTTCCATGCAGACCGCACAGGGATTTCTCCACATGATCAGGTCATGGCCTGCACCAGAGGATGAGTGGAAATCCAGCCCAGAGGTGACCTGACTGCTGCCCTGACCCAAACCCAAGCCCCCTACACAATTCCAAGCCTTTCCTAAGTTCATCCTGCCCAAGCATGGAAATAAATGTTGCTTTGGGAGGAGAAGGTGATGGAAATGGATTCCATTGGGGGAACTTGAAGCCTCATTCACACAGGTAGAGCAGACCCTGCCCAGCTCTCACCTTAAAGGGGATCTCGAAGGACTCGATGAGGCCTCCAATGATGATCAGCCCCTCAGTGTTCACTCCCATCCCAAAGTGGTTGGACCAGCTGACTCTGTCCACCAGCCGACAGTCCACGTGCAGCTCCAGCCTCTCCAGGGAGATGCTGAGAGCCACCTGGTGCCAACGCCCATCGCCCAGGAAGGACACTGGGAACCTGAGGGAAAGGGAGGAGACACAACAGGAAACTTCCCACACCTTATCCAGGAGCAAGCTTCACCCCTCAGCAGCTCCCAGGGTCCCTCAGGTGTCCATCCTCAGTGCAGACACAAGCAACAATCCCAGAATTCTTACATCACTTGTTTCCCATGGATTTGGGGATGTCTACAACCACTTGAGGCATCTGAGAAATGAGTGGGGTTTCGGTTTTGATTGATCCCCAGGGATCTGAACCTTTTTGTTCTTTGCTTTGTTTCCCAGAGCTGCATCGTTCTGGCAGAGTGGAGCTTGGCAGTGACAACCTGTGCCAGATCTGAGGGACATCACCTTCCTTCAGCTGAGGTGAGCTCAGCACTGCCCAAAGCCCACCAGAGAGGGAAAGCCTGACCCTGGGCCTTGGAAGGGAGGAAGGGAAGGAAGGGAAGGAAGGAAAACAGCCCCTGGGCTGGGACTTACTCATAGTGTCTTCTCCTCGTGGTGACAAAGACCAGGGCGTAGGGGTTAACCCTGATCTGGAAGAGCACGCGGCTGCGGTGGCTGAGGATGGTCACCAGGCTGGTGTCCTCCTTCAGGGAGTACCTGAGCTTCAGCAGCACGCTCAGTTCGTCTGCAAACCTGGTGGGAAGAGGGGACACGTGCCATTGTGCAGCTGCTGCTGCTGTGTCACTATCAATTGAGCCCTCAGGATAAAAAAATCCGAGTCACGGCACAGATAAATGAGTGAGAAGGAAAAATAAAGGGAGAAAAGAGCCAACAATTGTTCCAGTTGAGAGGTTCAAAGAGAAGCAGCCAGGCCTAAATTAGCACTGCTAACACAACCTCAGCACGGGGTGATGGGGCCATGCCAAGGTGTCCTTCCTGCACCCAGCCAAGAACGATCAAAGAACCCCAGAATGATTTGGGTTGGAGGAAACCTTCAAGCTCATCTCATCCTGTCCCTGCCATGTCAGGAACAGTTTCCACTGCCCAGGCTGCTCCAAACCCCATCCAACCTGGCCTGGGGCACTTCTGGGGACAGGACAAACTGCTCCAAAATGTAAGAAATGAAGGAAACTCTGAGCTCAGAGCAGAGAATGGCTGAGTTATCTCCATGTCACCATGGAATGGGCTCTCCAAGGAACTCCTCAAACCAGGAGCCAAGCCTCAGATGATTTTTGAGCCCCAGCACCCCTTTCCCACCCCCTGGAGGGAGGTTACCTGTCCCCAAAGGCCTCCCTGGTGGGCATGTTGAGGGTTGCATACTGCCCGATCTCCAGGATCCTGCACTTGCTGTGGTCGTAGCCAAAGGAAACATTGCTGAGGTCCCGGGCGTGCAGAGTGATTTTGTCCAGCAGGTTCACCTCATCTGCATTGGGAGAAAAGAGAGAGATGCTCAGTAGGCTCAGAAGCCTCCACTACAGGGCACTGTTTATTCTCCAGCAAGAGAAAACCGGACAAATTGGACAACAGAAAAAACCTGCAGGAAGATGAGTGTCACTTTGGGAAAATTAAAATTCAGTGCACAAATTCAGCAGACTCAGACCACAAAAACCATTCAGACAACTTCACAAACAGCCAGGTGAGATTTTTGAATCACAATGTGAGTTTGGAGGCCACTGTCCCAAAGGTAGGAAGGGCCATTCCTTCCCCAGCTTCACAACCACAAAGTTGTGATGCTGAGGGATGTAAAGGACACAAATGCCCCAAACCACAAGTCCTGGAGCAGCTGGGTACAGGAATCCTACTCATCCTTTCCTAAACTCTCCTGTTGATGCTGTAAATAAAGAATTGGACCAAGGAATGGGAGGAAGTCTCTGTGTCCCTCAGCATGTCCTGACCAGAGGGTGGGGACACCCCTCTCTGCCCAAAGTGGGGTTCAGCCCTGTCACAGCGTCAGGAATTCCAGTGGGAAACCCAGGAAAGAAAGGATCCACTCCCAGAATGTGCTGTGAACTTTTGAGATGGTTTGAACAGGGGAGAGCCCCTGCCCTGGCCTGTTTGGCATCACCATGAGAAGCTTTTCACTCTCCTGGTGAGCAGACTCTCTTCCCAAGTTCACCTTTAACTGAAGAGTCTTTGAGCTACAGGAATACCTGAGGAAAAACGTGTTTTAAATCCTCAAGGTTTCTTCTTCCTCTCTATTAGCAAAAAGACTTGCAGACCTTAGACATCTCAAAGCAGATCCCTCCAGTGTGGCAACAACCCTGCCACCAGCAAGGAGTGGGTGTAAGAGCCTGAATGCGGGATGTGGGACTCCAGGTTCTCTCCAAAATGCAGTTTATTGTATCCAAAATGCAGTTTATTCCATCCAAGAGGTCACAGCAGCCCAGGATGGTGGGTGACAGAGCTGTGCCCACAGCTGTCAGCTCCAGCTGCAGGCAAGCCTGGAGACCCTTTGGGTTTGGTTACAATGCATTATAGACTTTTCTTTGCTCAGCATCTTCATACAGCAGAACCAATCTATACCTTAACTATTATCTATAGCCCATCATAACTACTGTAATTACCATATTCATGTTACTGCTCTCCAATCACTAAAAGTCAGTACATTACAGTTTAAGCTAGAAGTTGTTTTTCAGTTTTCTGGCAGTGGAAAATTCTGAGACCTTTTTTCTACTTGTAACTTTCCTGACTTGTTTGCCTGTGCTATCTTTCTGCTTGGTAAAAACATCTTGTTTGGGGTGGGTTTATCCTTTGCTCTAAGCCATAAAAACCCCTTCTAACTCACACACCCTTTGCCTCCTTGGTTATCCAGTGAGACTGGCTCAGCAATTCTTTTCTTCTATATCAAAACTTGCTTCCATCTCTATTCCTTCATCAGACTCAACATTTAAAAATCTTTCTGGCAAGCACAGATATCTGTGAGACTTTCTTGTCAAACTTTCATCCTTCCCAACACCTGGGGACAAGGGGCAGGCTCAGATCACCAGCCCTGGCCCAGCCCTGCAGGATCCCCCCAGACCCCACATTCCCTTTCCTGGGATGGTCCGGACAATCCCACTCCATGATTTGTCAGTGGGAGTTGTGCCAGCACCATCTGCAGGAGCATCTGCCATGGCTTGGGAAGCATCCAGCCCCTTCACTCCCTGGAATTCCCGCTGAGGATGAGGTGTGAGATTGATTTGAGGGCAGACAAACAGCCCCGGGCACGCTGCGACCTGCCAGGAAAGATCCACAGCCAGAGAGGCAAAATACAAATCAATCAAGCAGAAAACAGCTTTGATCTGCTTCAGACACTCGTGTGTCACTCCTGACACCACCTCCTTGGAAGATTCTGCATGGGAAAGAGCCCTGTGGTGGGAAAGGGGAAGGAATGGAGGAGATGGGGCTGTTTGTGGGGAGTTGGGATTTCAGCTGGGATTTCCCCAGCTCCCCACATGGGCACAGCATCCACTGGATTCCAGGCAACCTCTAAAGCTCTGCAAAATGAAGGTGCAGCAGCTTTTGGCAGCAGGAACACCAAAAAACTGGGACCAAGCCAGAGGGTGCAGGGTTGAGCCCCTGGGAACCCTGACCAGCCAAAACCCCAAAGGCAGAGCCAGCAGAGTTTATCAGCACAGCACAGGAATTAACCCCAGAGCAAAGAGTTCACAGAGGGGAAAACACCAGGAATGTCTGTCCCTCTCAGCCCCAAGCATTTCTGGGAGTGAATCCCTCACTGCTGGCATCAATGGATGTGCCAGGACCTGTACAATTCCATCACCAGGGCCCTGGAGATCACAGGCACTGAGAGCTCACTGGGTACTGCCAGGGATGGGATTCCCACACCTGCTGCAGCTGGAATTGATGCCTTGTGCAGGCTCACCCAGAACAGAGGCTGGACAGAGCTAAAGAATAAAGCAGCTGCTCCCAGGAGCTGCTGTGGGGAGCTGGAGCACCACAGGACAGGCACAGATTCCAAGGGGGAGCAGCCCAGGCAGTGCCAGCCCCTGGGGAGATGCTCCACAGGCAATCAGGAATCAGGGGCAGATCCCTCCTGCAGCACAGTCAGTGGGAAGGGGAAGCACAGGCAGAAGCTGGTGTAGAACCCAGGCTGCAGTCAGGTGTGGAGTCCATCCAAGGGCAGAGACGGGACAGAGAGTAAAAGAACAAGGAGAGAAATTCCATCCAGAGACGGTCCATTGCCCATCCAGGAGGCAAAGATCCTCACCAGAACTCAGGCCAGGGCTGAGGGCACAGGGCTGAGCTTAAATGGGGCTGCTGGGATGAGCTAGGGGTCTCAGGTGAGGCTGGTTGGGGTCATTAAGGCCTATTGGTGCTCTCAGGAACCAGATGGGTTCCAATAGTGACTCTCCACCATCCCATCCCATCCCATCCCATCCCATCCCATCCCATCCCATCCCATCCCATCCCATCCCATCCCATCCCATCCCATCCCATCCCATCCCATCCCATCCCATGGTGCTCCCTGAGGGATACCCCCAGCTGCAGACACAGAAAAGTGACCACCCATATTCTCCTTTGGCTCATCTAAATGTGTGGAAATTCCACTGAGCTTTACTTTCTCCCCAAAAGAGGGAAAATTGTATTAAACAGCCAAAATTTGGGGCCTTGGAGAGCTCTTAGCAGGGTCTGTCAGGCTGAGTCATTTCCCCTGGATGTGGCACTGGCTGGAACCTGAAATAACAGAGCTGGCCAAGCCTGGGGACAAGCCCAGGGGACAGCCCTGGCTGGGGAATGGAGCCCATGACCTAATGGACCTCTCCTCCCTCTAACTGCTGAGTGCCTGATGGAAATGTCCTGCCAGGACTCTGCTTAGGATCACTCCAAACTCCGCATCAGAGAGGCTGGGACATCACAGCTCCAGATTGAACCAGGAAGGTTCCCTGCATTAGGTGATGGAAAATCAGGGCTCCATGCTGGGCCTCACACCAGGGCCACCAGCACCAGGCATCCAAACCAGCACAGCCCCCCTGCTCCACCTCCCCTGACATCCCATGGCCATGGGGAGATGTTGGAGGCTGTGTAGGAATGTGCTCCTGGTCAGACTCTAAAAAAGGCAGGAGTTTTCATTATTATCTTTTTAGCATTCTGTAAGTATCCTGGCAGTATCCCTTAGTATGGTATTCTTTAATATAATATGGTATTATAACATATTATAAATATATTATATTTAATATAATATAGTATTATAAAGTGTTATATTATTTAATATAATATAGTTATATTATTTAATACAATATGGTATTATAAAGTAATAAATTAGCCTTCTGAGAGCATGGATTCAGATTCATCATTCCTTCCTTTGTCACGGCTTTCCCTGCCAATCCAATAACTGCCAGTGCCACATCCACTCCCTGCTGCTCCCATTTCCCTCCCCATCCAAGCATCCCTTTCCAAGGGCACTCCAGAAGGCACCTGAGGTGAGCTTTGAGCCGCAGCACTCACAGCTCCCAGGGCTGGTTATGCAACAGGATTTGAGCCTCCTGCTCCGGAGAGCAGGGATAATTTGGGTCTGACCCCGTGGCTGCGAGTCCAGAGGGGCCAGAGCCAAGGCAGGAAGAAAAGGAACAAGGGCATTTCCCACAGAGGACACCAGAGCCATTATGGAAGAGTGAATGCAGGCACCCACCCACGGAGAGGACAGCGAATTCCAGGGGAGAGAAACCTGCTGGGAAGAAAGAGCTCGGCTGCACGCATTGTCTGGGCAGGAAAAGGGAGCACAGGTTCTCCTGGAGCTCATTACACACAGCTGCAGCTGTGCTGCCCCTCCTTTGTGCCTGCCCAGCACGGGGGGCTCTGCGGGGAGGGGATGGGGCTTCTGGGGACAAAGGCTGGGCAGGAGGAAGGGCTGCTGCAAGGAGGGATGACCCCCGGTAAGGATAAGCTGGGAAAAGTAGGGCAAGTGGCAGGAAAGGAAGGGAGCTGTGGGAGCAGGGGAGAGTTTCAGAGCTGCTGAAAGCACAGGGTGGGCACAGGAAAGTGGGAGCATCAGGGGTAGGACTGTGGGGATGGAGACAAGAGATCTCTGGAGCCAGGTTGTGGAATTTGGGGTTTATTGCAAAGGGCCTGGGTGCAGGGTCCTGCTGGGAGCTGCCAGCCACAGCTCAGAGCAGGCCCCAAAGAGGGAGAGAGAGGTAAAGAGAGTGAAGGCAAGAGCGTGTTAAAGAGGATGAGAGAGTAAAAGAGAGGATCAGAGCACAAGGTTCCTGTTACAATACAATAAATCTTCTTCTGGTCTTGGAACTTGGGGTTCATTGCAAAGGGCCTGGGTGCAGGGCCCTGCTGGGAGCTGCCAAACACAGCTCAGAGCAGCCTGAGAGAGAAGTAAAGAGAGTGGTACAGAGGGTGAGAGACAGAGAGAGGATGAGAGAATAAGAGGGTAAGAGAGTGCAGTTCCCGTTCTAATACAATAAATCTTCTTCTGTGTTGAATATTCTGATTCTCACTAACCAATCTAGTACAAGATACAAATCCTACAGCATTTACACACAGCCTTTAAGAATCATTACATCACCACACTGTGTTACATTTTAAACCCTACAAACTCCTCTTTGGGCCCCTTCTGCCAAGCTGTAGGGTCTGCTCTGAGCCTTGGGCCTGTCTGCAAGCAGAGGGTGTTGTTCCATCAAAAGGGGATCACCTTCAGCTGGCCACACCATTGTTTTCCAGTTGTTCAGTAACTGAGGGATCTCAAAGCTTGCTTTCATTTCAATCTCGCTTATAGTTTCTATATTCTCAAAATCTTTTGCCAGCCAAACATATTTATAGGGCTTTCCTGTTTCATCTTCCCCAAGGGGCAAGGGGCAGCTCTCAGCCTTCAGCTTCATCCTGCTCAGGGCAAATCCCAATGTGAGTCAGCATAAAAATCTCATCCCATTAACTGAGGGGAGAGGTCTGGGAGGTTGTGTGCTGCCCTTGTGGGGCCAGGGGAGGGGTTGGCACAGGGAGCAAATTGATATCCTGGAAGCTGAGCAAGGAGACCCCTCTGAAGAAGGGAAGGGCAGGGGGGGATGGCCCACAAGAACCAGCTGTTCTGCAGGGTTTGGTGGGCTCGCTTGATTTAGGGTTTTTTTAATAGGAAACTAAAAAATAAACCACTTTCGACCTTTCCAAGTTGTGCTGAGGGATCACAGAATTGTGACATAGTTGGGTTGGAAGGGACCTTTAAAGGTCACCTCATCCAAGCCCTCAGAGCTCCCCATCCATCTCCTTCCTGACAGCCCCAAGAGTTAACCCCACCCAGAGCTCCTGGTCCCTGGGGAGGTGCTCTGGTGTCACCCCAGACTTGCCCAGCCCTCACACCCCAGGCCACACTCCCACCTTGGTGCATCTTCCATCCCCTGCTCTCATTTCCCCTCCAGATCCTCCTTCCCCTGCTCTGTGCATTCACCTCCTGCCCCTCCTGGAGCACTGACAGCTCCTGGGCTGAGCTCAAACCCTCACTTAACTCAAACACCATGGAAATGATGTTTTATTCACATTTAGAGCTTAAAAGCTTTAGCTGGAGGGGCATTTTTACATGGTTTTCATTTAAATCCCCACGCAACTGCTCCTCAACCTGTTCAAGTTGGCCTCACAGCAATTAAATTAATTACTGAATTACAGGGAGTCAGCATTGGAATTGGTGCACAATGCCTGTCCAGCAGATTCTGCGGGATTCCTTTAAAAAAAATAAAAACATCCCAATAAAATCTGTGTGACACTGAGTGGGGACAAGTGCCATAAACATTGGCCCTCACTGTAGCTCGTAAATAAATTTCTCTTTATTGCTCCATTGTCAAAGTAATTAACAGCAAATTCTCCAGTCTCTCCCACTCCAGGGACTTGTTTCCAGCACCAGCTTTCCAAGAGCCTCCCTCTCTGTGGTTTTATAAAACACAACCCCATGTTTTATAGGCTTGGAAGACAAACAGAAATGAACACCACAGCCATGAAGGGATGATCCCAAAAAGCTGCTCTGGGTGGGTTGGACACCCCCAGGCTGCCAAGAGCACCCAGCCAGGGTTTGTAGCCCTGATTTTCATCATCCTCTCATTCTGATCACTGAATCCCAGAATCATTTTGGTTGGAAAAGACTTCCAGGACCATGGAGTCCAAGCCATCCCATCCCCACCTTGTCCCCAGCCCAGAGCTCTCAGTGTCACCTCCTGGGCATTCCAAACCTCCCTGGACAGCCCCTGCTGATGTTTAACAATATTTTCCATGGGGAAATCCCTGCTGATGTCCACCCTGAGCCTGCCCTGGCCCAGCCTGAGGCTGTTCCCTCTCCTCCTGGAGAGCACGTGGATGTTGGGGTGCAAACAGCTCAAAAACTCCTGGGAATTGTCTGGATTTGAAAGATTCCAAGGTCAGGAGCACCAGGAGGTGCCTCCAGCCCAGCTCTGACAGGAGAGGAGAGGAGAGGAGAGGAGAGGAGAGGAGAGGAGAGGAGAGGAGAGGAGAGGAGAGGAGAGGAGAGGAGAGGAGAGGAGAGGAGAGGAGAGGAGAGGAGAGGAGAGGAGAGGAGAGGAGAGGAGAGGAGAGGAGAGGAGAGGAGAGGAGAGGAGAGGAGAGGAGAGGAGAGGAGAGGAGAGGAGAGGAGAGGAGAGGAGAGGAGAGGAGAGGAGAGGAGAGGATGAAGGGAAGGAAAAAGAAAAAGGCAGCAAGGCCTCTGCTTCTCTCAGCCAGTTTGTCTTCCAAGCCTATAAAACACGGGGTTGTGTTTAATAAAACCAGCAAAACCAACACCAGAAACTACAAAAGGTAGAGGTGAGTGAGGCAGGAACAGAGTGTCACTATAGGACAAAAAATAGCTCAACATGAACACGCAGCTCTCTCAAGGGTAAAAAGAAAATATTTAATTTCTGACTCTAACATTTATAGATTTCCAAAAGTGACAGTGAATTGGAGGATGACAGTGCCACCTCTCCAATGACACTGGACAAACCAACAGCCCATCAAATTTTTCCTCCTCCATAAAACAATGCAAAACAATGAGTCATTTACATAAAGTGTGTGAGAAAGTTCATTACAAGAATGTAAACAGCAGAAGGCTTAAAAAAACTTTAAAAATCAGAGTGACAACAGAGTAAATCTTTCCTGCTGGTTCCTCCCAGCTCCCTGCAAGCCAAGGATTTGCTGATCCAAAGGCAAAAGTTGTGTTATCAGGAAGTGAAGCTCAAATCCCTCCGGTCCTGGGAAGCTCTGGAGGATATTCCTGCAAGGAATCCCTGGGCACACAGAGCTTCCATTGAATTTTCTGATGCTTTGTGGAGCCTCAATCTCCACCTGAGGCAGGCTGGGGTGTGTTTGCACAGCCTGAGCTCTGTTGAGGCCAGGCACAGGGGAGGAACAGCAATGCTGAGCCAAGGTCTGCCTGTGCTCAGGTGACAGATGGCTCCTGGCACAGGTGCCACCTCCCTGGCTGCCCTGCAGCACTGATTCATACCTGCCTGGCACATCTCCAGGGGTGGCAAGTTTATCTGCAGCCTCCTCTGACGTGCCCTGCCGAAGGAGGGGGCACATTCCACCTCATTTTCAAGCCACGTCCAGAACAAAAAACCTTGGTGCACTGAAGAGAACGCTGGAATTCCCACCTTTATGGACACACACTCAGCACCAGAAGGAGGAGCAGAGCAGGAGGGTTTGGGGTGCAGCCCATTTGCTGAAATGAGAGGAATTCCCAGGATGGGCTCCTGGATGTATTTATTTGGATTTTCTCAGGCTGTAATCTCTCCCAGACATGTGTCTGCAGCAGCAGATAACACCAAGGCCAGCATTTCCCTGCTCACTTTTAACACTGCTGAAATAACCCAGACTGAGCCTGTGCCAGGCTTTAAAACAACTTCTCTGAGACAATGGAGAAACATTCATGGAGATCAGCTTGGAATGGAGAAGAGGGGGACCAAGGTAGCCCAAAAGTCATTTCCCATCAATTTGTAGCTTCATTGCAGAGCCCTGACACTGCATTTTCTGCTGGAAGAAATCTTTCTGCCTCACTCACCTCTACCTTTTGTAGTTTCTGGTGTTGGTTTTGCTGATCCTGCTGGGTTTTGGTGAACAAAGCGGGGTTGGGAGTTAAATCAAACCCTTCCAGCTGCTCCCCTTCCCACAGCTGATGGGCAGAGGGGCTACAGCTCCTTGTCCTGATCCTCAACACACAGCTCAGGCTGTACAAACACACCCCAGCCTGCCTTAGGAGGAGTTTAAGACTCCACAAAACATCAGGAAGCTCAAGAGGAGGAGAATGGAAGCTCTGTGTGCCCAGGGATTCCTTGCAGGAATATCCTCCAGAGCTTCCCAGGACAGGAGGGACTGGAGCTCCAGTTCTTGCTGAGGGCTGTGAACACAAACTTTGCCCTTGGATCAGTATTCTTAAATATAATACATATATAATATTCTTTAATGTAATATATAATATATATATATAATATACAATAAAGTAATAAATTAACCTTCTGATAAAATAGAGTCAAATACATCATCCTCTCCGCCCAGGGGAGGAGCCAAGCATTCCTACCCAGATACAATCTGAGCCTGGCACAGCACAGCAGCCTTTGCCCCCTGCATTGCCAGAGGAGCAGCTTTCTGCTGCCCTGCATGGCCAGAGGGAGCCCAGGCCCATCTGCAGCAGCCCTGGAGCTGCAGAGGAAAACTCCCCCCTTGTGCAGGATCCCTGCTGCAGCAGAGCCACAGCTGGCACTGCAGGAGGGCTGAGCCCCCCTGGGATGGGGCTGGGACACCCCCTGACACACAGGGGGACAGGGACTGCTCTGACTCTGCTAGTATTGTTTTGTTGTTTTTGTTGTTTATATTTGTCGCAGACATCTTTTATGAAAAATCCTTTCTTTAGGATTTTTCCTCCTGAGAAGCTGAGATGCCTCAGGAAAAAATGTAAACAATGATTATCTGCTGCTGTGGAATGCAACAGGTGCATCTGTGATTGGCCCATGTTGGATGTTTGTAATTAATGGCCAATCACAGTCAGCTGGCTCAGACTCTCTGGCCGAGACACAAGCCTTTGTTATTCATTCCTTCTTATTCTATTCTTAGCCAGCCTTCTGATGAAATCCTTTCTTCTATTCTTTTAGTATAGTTTTAATGTAATATATATAATAAAATAATAAATCAAGCCTTTTGAAACACGGAGTCAGATCCTCGTCTCTTCCCTCAGCCTGAGACCCCTGTGAACACTATCACATATACTAATACATTTCTATTTGTTTTTTAGTTTTCCTAATAAAGAACTGTTTTTCCTACTCCCATATCTTTGCCTGAGAGCATCTTCGTTTCAAAATTATAATAATTCAGAGTGAAGGGGTTTACATTTCCCATTTCAGGGGAGGCTCCTGCCTTCCTTAGCACACACCTGTCTGTTCAAACCAAGACAGCAGCACAGCCTGGGGCAGAGCAATGAATAAAAGAAAACAAGAAAGAGGCAGGGCAGCAGAGCAGAGCAGGGCAGCAGCACCAGCCCTGGCCTTCCCCTCCTGCTCCCTTCAACACCGCTCCCAAGAATAAAAAAATAAATTAAAAATGAGTGTTTCCCAGCCTAACAAGCTGCCATTTCACAGCCAAGCAGAGCTCAGATTTTCACCCCAGGCAAAACATGTGCACATTTGTGATTCAGTGCACGCCAGCGGCTGCCAGGTTTCTGTACAAACGATGGAATTGTTGCGGTTTCAACCTTGACTCAACTCCCAAACGCTCCTCCAAGCTCCTCTGACAGAGCTCATCACCTCCCACCTCTCCCCAACCACTGGTATTTTTACACCCAAATTATCTCTGGGTGCCTGGGAGCCTTCAGATCCCCTGAGGAGCTGCTGCTTCCCTGGGTGTGGGAGTCACTGAGAGCCCCAGCCAAAAGATTTCCTCCTGTAAACTCCTTTCACCAGCCCAGATCGAGCCCACAGTGCTGGAACCAGAGCTCAGGAGCCTGTGGGCAAATAAACAAACATCAACCAAGGTTTTATTCATGTGCAGAGAAGCTGCCAAAGCCCAAAAATGGGGCTGGAGGCACCACTTAGCCAAATCCCAGGAGGGGCTCAACCCTCTGGAGCTCCATGGGCCACATCCTGGGCTGGGCAGGCTCCACAAGTTGGAAATTTGGGTGAGGATGAGCATGGATGGGGCTGGAGAAGCTTCCAGCAACTTCCAGCATGGATGAGATCCCACAGAGTGTCGGAACTCAGCACATCCCTTTGGATGTCCAGAGTTGCTGAGGACCCCGTCAGGGGGCTCAGAGACCCTGGCATGCTGCCCAGAGCACCTGGGGATTTGATTATGACCCCTGGAGCAAGTTACCAGCTTTGTATGAGGACATGAAAGTCACACAGGTTTGAATGGTGTAATAATAAAATGATCACAGGGTGAAAATGTAGATTTTAGGATTTTTGGTATGGGGGTTATGGGGACAAGATGGAGGAACTTGGGTGTGTCCAGCCTTTCTTCTTCTTCTTCTTGTTCTCCATTTTCTGCGGTGCTGTTGGCACTTTGGGATTGGTTTAGAGTAGAAGCTCACTGTCTAACATAGGTGATGGGTATTGGGAATTCAGTGTAAATATGTTATATGTAGTGTGTAGTATAAAAGGACAACACAGAGTGCCTGTGGCTGCCCTGCTGAGCAGATCTCGGCTGGGCAGAAAGAAAATTTTATAGATAAGAATTAATAAACAACCTCAAGACCAAAAAATGAAGAGTCCAGACTCGTTCTTCAGTTGTGCAGGCCAAAGCAGAGACATCCTGCACATCTCAGGCAGCAATTATCAACAGCAACCCAAGAACAGAGGACACGCTCAGCAGGAGCAAAATGCAAAATCCCCTTGCTGGATATGGGCTCCTCCATCCCTTTTTCCTCTCCAGGGTTCAAAATCCTCAAGTTCCCCCTGAAAAACTTCCTATCCAAGGCCTGGCTCGTGCCCATTCCTGTATTTTCTGCTTCAAAGGCTGCCTCACAGCATCCCACCAGCAATAATGATTTCCCAGCTCAAACCAATCTTCCTTTCTCTCTGTTTCTTCACTAACCTAAAGAATTCCCCAGAGGGTTTTTTTATGCTGTAGAACCCAGAGGAAAATCTATTTTTTCCCCCTCAAAATTGCAGTTTTTGAGGATTATTTATCACAAGTGAAGCTGAGAAGAGCCCAGGTCAGACAGACTCCCCCATCCCACTGCCTCTGCAGGGATTTGGGTGGATTTGGGGAGAGCCCCAGACAAGTCTTGTTTGAACAGCAGAGATGTCTCTGCCTTGTAAAAAAAAATATATAAAAAAATCTGCTCTTCATTCCTCCCTCTGCCTTTGAGCAGGGGAAAACATTTGTTAGTGATTCATCACTTCCCTGAGCAGCCCAGACTGAGGAAAGGATGGATTTGGGATGTGGGGGAGCTCTCAGGGTTAAAGGGAATTGCTGGAGAGAAATCATGTGTCAAACAGAAAACTTTCCCTGTATTAGAATTAAAAAAAAAAAAAGGAAAATGAGTCAGTTTGAGTCAGCCCAGAAATGAAAGGCTTCACCTCTGTGGATGAACTGCCTCTTTCTTGTTTTCTTTTATTCAGTGCAAGTTCACTTTAATTAACTGAAAGTGAAAATTCAGTGTTATTTTTAACCCTGGAGATGACAGGACATTTTCTCCCTCCCCCAGTAAACCACTTTTTGGGTTTTTAATTTTATTCTTTTTTTCCTTTTCACAAACCCCAGGAAACCCAACAGTTTCAACAAGCTGGAGTTTCACTCCCACTTCATGATTGGAAATTTTCCACCTGCTCAGACCCAGTTTCACCAGCCCTGCTTCAGCTTCCACCAAGTCCAATGAACTCCAGACTCCTGAGCCCACCCTCCCTCAATTCCCTGTTCCTTTAGCTGGAAGCAGCCTGAAGAACACTCCCAAGCAGAGAATTCCTCTATATTGTTCTATTTTCTCTAATTCCTCTACAATATTCTACTTTCTATAATTCCTCTATATTGTTCTATTTTCTCTAATTCCTCTATAGTCTTCTATTTTCTCTAATTCCTCTATAATATTCTATTTTCTATAATTCCTCTATAATATTCTTCTATTTTCTCCAATTCCTCTATATTCTTCTATTCCACATCTTCTGTTCCAGTGCCTCAGAATCCTCTGGATTCTCTCATCTCTGACAATGCAGCCAATATTTTGCTGCATCTCCATTCCATCTCATTTTCAAGCCACCTCCAGAACAAAAAACTTTGGAGCAGTGAAGAGGAACCCTGGAATTCCCACCTTTATGGACACACACGGGCTGGAAAACACCAGGACATCACCTATAACCCACCCTGGAATGCTGAAAATAAAGAAGAAAACCTAAATCCATGAATCCTGAGTGGAAAAGTAGGATTTGCTAAGCTACAACAATATTTCACACTGTGCCCCCACAGTGTGCCAGGAATTATTTTTTTAAGCTTTATTTTGTATTCAGTACCACAGTGGGAGAAATCCTCCTCCTGCTGGAAGGTTTCAAGGTTTCTCTTTCCAAGACAATACAACATTCCCAGCTGGTGAAAAGCAATCCTGGGCACCTGGCATTGGCTCTCAGTGCCAGGAAGGGAGAGAGCCCCAGCATGGGGAGGTCAGGGGGGTTTTCCATGGACCCTGGGTGTCCCCAAGGCCCTGTGAGGTGCCCAGCCTTGGGTGGGCATCCCTGGGCGCCCCTGGCAGCGCTGTCCAAAGGCTCCCAGAGCTCTGGCAGCACAGCTCTGCCCCTCAGAGAAGGACAGAGCTTCTCTCCTTCTTTTTTTGAGAAAAATATCCCTAAAAATATCCCAAAAACATCCCAAAAAAATTAATCACTCTGCAAATCTCCCCGAGAGGCTGCAGTGGTGCAGACACCACGGGATGGCTGCTCCTGCTGCACACCTGCATTTCCTGAGGGCACAAACCCTCACTTCCCTGTCCAACTGCAGCAATTCCTGCAGGATTTATCCATCCAGCAGCGAGCAGAGCTCCTCCAAACCCACCGGGCTGCCTTTGTTTTGCAGTCATCAGATTAAATGTCCTGGAGATTGCTGCAGCAGCTCTCCTGCTGGGCTTGGAGCAGCGTTCCAGCCTTCCCAGCACACTCCAGTGCTCTGGGAGCAGCAGGACCACGTGAAGGAATGGCTCTGCTGCTTTCTTCCAGGTTTGGAAGTGAAGCAAACAAAGAAAAGTAATGTGAAAAGTGGAGTTGGCATGAGCTGCTGTGCCATTCCCATCAAACCTGAAGTAAAAGAAAGACTCCAAGGGATCAGCTCAGCTCTAAATATTGAATTGTTTTAATTCACTGACAGAACAAGGTTAAATCACACATCTGCAAAGCCGTGGGGCTGTTCAGTCTCTGCCACAGCCAGGACACTGCTGCAGGATGTGGGCACGCTCAAACACCATAAAATATTTGATTCCTGCATTTCAGGAGCCTGCCCAGCCCTCCTAAGTCCAACCATCCCCCCAGCTCTGCCAAGGCTACCACTGACCCAGGTCCCCAAGTGCCACCTCCAGGATGGGCACTCCAGACCTCCCTGGGCAGCCCCTGCCAATGTTTAATCACCCTTTCCATGAGGAAATTCCTGCTGGTGCCCACCCTGAGCCCCTCCTGAGGCCGCTCCCTCTCCTCCTGTCCCTGTTCCCTGGAGCAGAGCAGGCATGGCAGGGATGTGATCAGGATGTCTCTGGCTCATCTGGAGCTTGCCCTGAGCCTCTGTGGCTCAGCTGAGCCAGATCTGCTGGATCAGGGAATCAGCCAGGTGAGGGAAAACACACTCTGCTTTTGTGGCTGCCATGAATAAAACAGCAGCCAGTTTAGAACCCCAGGATCATTTAGGCTGGAAAAGGTTTCCACATCATCCAGTTCCACCTGTGCCCAATCCCCACCTTGTCCCCAGCCCAGAGCACTCAGTGCCACCTCCAGCCCTTCCTGGGACACCTCCAGGGATGGGCACTCCAAACCTCCCTGGGCAGCCCCTGGCAATGTTTAATCACCCTTTCCATGGGGAAATTCCTGCTGTGCCCACCCTGAGCCTCCCCCTGAGGCCGTTCCCTCTGCTCCTGTCCCTGTTCCCTGGAGCACAGCCCGACCCCCCCGGCTGTCCCCTCCTGTCAGGAGCTGTGCAGAGCCACAAGGGCCCCCTGAGCCTCCTTTGCTCCAGGCTGAGCCCCTGCCCAGCTCCCTCAGCCCCTCCTGGGGCTCCACTCCATTCCCTTCCTTGGGAAGCAGCAATTCCCAGCAGTGGGGCACTCCTGGGCTGCTTTATCAGCCCATTTATCTCAGCTACTTCCAGCCCTATTCTGTTTCCAATCAGCATCCCCGACCCCGCTCAGGCCTGTGGGAATTCCAGTAAAAGCCTGGAAGGAGTAGAGAAATGAAACAAAAACACATCGAGGGAGATTAAATGGGGAAAGGCAACTAACTGTGTGCAGTGGAAAGGAGCAGGGTTCATGTTCTCACATCTGCTGGATGCAGAGCTGGGGGGGTTGAGCATGGGGAAGGGGCACCCCACAGCCAGGTTTGGGAACTGGGGGCAGGAATTGTTCTCCTGCTCAGGGAGCTCTGTGTGTGCCCCACATCCAGGTTTGGGAATTGTTCTCCTGCTCAGAAAGCTCTATATAAGCTCCCCACAGCCAGGTTTGGGAATTGGGGGCAGGAATTATTCCCTTGCTCAGAGAGTTCCATGTGGGCTCCCTACAGCCAGGTTTGGGAATTGTTCTCTTTAGGGAGCTCTGTGTGTGCTCCCCACAGCCACATTTGGGAACTGGGGGCAGGAATTGTTCCCCAGCCCAAGGAACTCCGTGTGTGCCCCACAGCCAGGTTTGGGAACTGTTCTCCAGCTCAGAGAGCTCCATGTGGGCTCCTCACTGCCAGGTTTGGGTGCAGGAATTGTTCTCCTGCTCTGGGAATTCTGTGTGGGCTCCCCACAGCCAAATTTGGGAATTGGGGGCAGGAATTGCTCTCCTGCTCAGGGAACACGGTGTAAGCTCCCCACAGCCAGTTTTGGGTGCAGAAAAAATGGTTCTCCAGCTCAGGGAGCTCTTTGTGTGCCACACAGTCAGATTTGGAAATTGTTATTCTCAGGGAGCTCTGTGTGAGTTCCCCACAACCAGGTTTGGGAATTGGGGGCAGGAATTGTTCTCCTGCCCATGGAGCTCTGTCTAAACTCCCCACAACCAGGTTTGGGAATTGGGGGCAGTAATTGTTCCCTTGCTCAGAGAGTTCCATGAGGGCTCCCCACAGCCAGGTTTGGGGGCAGGAATTGTTCCCTGGCTCAGAGAGTTCCATGTGGGCTCCTCACAGCCAGGTTTGGGGATTGTTCCCCTCAGGGAGCTCTGTGTGTGCCCCACAGTCAGATTTGGAAGTTGTTCTCCTCAGAAAGCTCCGTGTGGGCTCCCCACAGCCAGGTTTGGGAACTGTTCTCCTCAGGGAATTCAGTGTGTGCCCCTCGGATGCTGCCCTGCCCAGGGCTCCTCCAGGCCACAGCAGCTCTGTCCCCACTCCTGAGGCACAGCCACAGCTGGGAGAGAGCCCAGCGCCTTTAAAGGGTCCCAAGTGGGGAGCAAATATTCATTGGAGTTGTCAGCAGCTCCTTGGGAATCAGCAGGGCACAGGAAAGGCACAGGAGTGAAGGGAGGGAGCTCCACTGCCCCCAGAGAGCAGGGCTGGAAGGATAAATCAACCAAAAATCACCAGCAGAGCAGGCAGAGCAGCAAGGGAGGTGATTGTGCCCCTCTCATAGACCCCATCTCTTACAGGGGGTCCCCTCTGGTGTCCCCAGCACAGGGAGGACCTGGAGCTGCTGGATTGAATCCAGAGGAGGCCACGGAGCTGCTCCAGGGCTGGAGCCAGGCTGGGAGAGCTGGGGGTGCTCACCTGGAGAGGAGAAGCTCCAGGGAGAGCTCAGAGCCCCTGACAGGGCCTGAAGGGTCTCCAGGAGAGCTGGAGAGGGACTGGGGACAAGGGATGGAGGGACAGGACACAGGGAATGGCTGCCACTGCCACAGGGCAGGGCTGGATGGGATATTGGGAATTGGGAATTGTTCCCTGTGAGGATGGGCAGGCCCTGGCACAGGGTGCCCAGAGCAGCTGTGGCTGCCCCTGGATCCCTGGCAGTGCCCAAGGCCAGGCTGGACAGGGCTGGGAGCAGCCTGGGACAGGGGAAGGTGTCCCTGCCATGGCAGGGGTGCCACTGGATGGGATTTAATTTCCCTTTCTGCCCAAACCATTATGGGATTCCATGAAAAAAACCTTCCTTGGGTCAACACAGATCCAATCCCTACCAAGCTGCAGCAGAGCCATGTTCACAACCTGTTTCTGCAAGGGGGAAAATAAACACAGCAAATTAAAACCAACAGCACAGGAGTTGTTTTAATCAGCATCAGGAGGTCATTCCAAGGTGAATTCCCAGCCATGCCCTCTCCCTGTCCTGCAGCTCACACCTTCCTGGGGAGGAGGTTTAATTTAGGGTTTTCTCCAACATGGGCAGGATCCTCTGGGCTGGAAATCCAATCCCAGTTCAGGATAAGAACCACAGAGCCCTCGGAGTGGCTTTGGAGCAGCTTTGGGAGCACTCCCCACTTGCTGATGCACACCCAGACTGAATGCTCCAGCTGCTGCTTCATTAACAGCTCTGAACCTCTCGTTAATTAAACTTCCTGAGCCTCACAGCCATGGAGAAAAGCATGGAAAACCTGACTGCTCATGGTGCACAAAAACTGGACACAAAAAGTTCAAAGCCAATTTTTCATTATTTATTATTTTTAAACTTATTTTTGGTTTTTTTTTTTTGTTTTGTTTTTTGGTGGTTTGTTTTTTTTTTTTTTGTGGGGAAGAGTTAGGGGGCTTTTGGGCTTGGAGTTGTTTTGGGTTTTTTTTAGTTTTTTTGTTTGTTTGTTTTTGTTGGTCTTTTTGTTTCCATTTTTTTGTTTGGTTGGGTTTTTTGGTGGTTTATTTGTTTCCTTTTTTTGGTGTTTTTTTGGTGTTTTTTTGTTTGCTTTTTGTTGTTTTGGTTTGGTTTTGTTTGTTTGGGGTTTTTTTGTGGTTTTTTTTTTTTTTGTTGGTGGTGGTGCGGGGTTTTTTGGTGGTTTTTTTTTGGTTCTTTTGCTTGGTTAGTTTTGGGCCAAACATTGTCACATTCACATTCTCTGGAAAAATCCCTTCACCCAGGGTTTTTCTCCTGGGAAGCTGAAAAGCCTCAGAGAAAAGGAAAACAATTCTTATCTCATTTGCTTCTCCTGTGCTGTGCTCATGTGGAATGTGTTTGGAGATTGTCACCCACAGGTGATTGTTCCATTGCATTCTGCTGGGAGTTGTTTTCACTCTTTGGCCAATCAGGGCCAAGCTGTGTCAGGGCTCTGGAGAGAGTCAGGAGTTTTCATTATTATCTTTTTAGCATTCTGTAAGTATCCTTTCTGTATTCTTTAGTGTAGTATAGTATTCTTTAATATAATATAGTAATATAAAGTAATAAATTATAAAAATAATTTAAATGTATTATATTTATAATAGATTTATAAATTATAAATATACTTTATTAATATGTTTTAATATAATAAGTAAAATTTAGATGTAATAGATAAATATATTTATAAATATATTAACTTTATAAAGTAATAAATTAGCCTTCTGAGAACATGGAGTCAGATTCATCATTCCTGCCTTCATCAGGGCACCCTGCAAATACAATAAAACATCCCAGGAACCTCTTGGCTGTCTGGATGGAGGAATCCTCCCTGACACCCAGGGTTACCCATGGAAAAGGAGGAAGAGGAGGAAAAGGCTGTTTTCCCCTTCCTTCACGGCCCGGAGAAGATAAAGCCATGAGGTCTGGGGTGTTCTCCTGCGGGTCTGCAGCCCAGCCCAGGGAACATCCCAGCTGCTGCAGGCATCAGGGGGGGATTCACCAGAACCAGAAGGGTTTCCTCTTCAAAATATCCCCTAAAATGCATTCCTGGAAGCCAGGAGTGCACAGCAGCCAAGAGGGGATCAGGCTGGATCCATCCAGGACCACTCCTCACCCTCTGACACTCAAACTTCCAGCAGAGCCCCCACACCCTTCTGCTGGAGGAACCTATTCCTGAAAAGCTGAGAGGAGCAGGGATGCTGGGGCCACCCCTGTCCTTGGGGGGGTCCCTTTGAGGGCTGTCCCCACCACCACACCAGGGCTGGAGAGGGAACACAAGGAGCCTGGGAGGGCCTGGGCCGCACGTGCCTGCCAGATGCTGCTGTTGAGCAGGAGGGGAGCTGGGGGTCAGGGTCAGCAGCGAGGCCTGCCCGGGTTCCTGCAGCAGGGGCCGTGCAGGGGAGAGGCAGCCAGGGGGAGGAAATACCAGCCCGGGGGAGGGAAAGCCATCCCGGGTGGATTCCCGGTCACGTTTGCACATGTCTGGCTGAGGAGAGGCAGGAAGCTGCGCGGGATGGGGGTCCCTGGGCTGAAGGGAGGAGGCAGAGCAGCCCCACATGCTGGGACAGCCTGGGATGCTCCTTTCTGCATCCCTGTCACACCCTGGGGAGCTGCTTTGGGCTCAGCCTCCTCTCCCCCTGCTCCTTCCCTTCTTTCTCAATTCCCACAATTGCAATTCCCACAAATTGGACAAATCTGGAGCTGTCTCCGTGCCCTGGGAGCTCCTGGAGTGTGTCAGCCCTGCCTGCTTTGCCCATTCTGGGATCAGTTGGCTCCTTGCCCTTGACAGGAGGAAGCTGCAGCCTCTGATGTAACCCCAGCCCCTTCTCCCCAAGGCTGGAGACCAAGCTAAACAAAACCAGACTCTGCAAATCTCAGGAACAAGAGCCCAGACACAAAGGAACAGTATTGTATTTGTTGGGAATGTCCTGAGGAAGGCAGGAGCGGTGAATCTGGCTCCATGTTCACAGAAGGCTAATTCATTACTTTATTATACTATATTATATTAAAGAATACTATACTAACTAAAGAATACAGAAAGGATATTTGCTCAATGCTAAAAAGATAATAATGAAAACTGTTTCCAGAGCCCTGACACAGCTTGGCCCTGATTGGCCAAAGAGTGAAAACAACTCCCAGCAGAATGCAATGGAACAATCACCTGTGGGTAAACAATCTCCAAACACATTCCACATGAGCACAACACAGGAGAAGCAAATGGGATAAGAATTGTTTTCCTTTTCTCTGAGGCTTCCCAGCTTCCCAGGAGAAAAATCCTGAGCAAAAAAAATTTTTCAGAGAAAATGGAAATGCCACAGAACAGCTCTGGAATTGCCACTCCTGTTCCCACATGTTGGAACCCTGGCTGCTGAGAATTTTAAAATTTCTGTACTGATAGGTGTTGGTTCTTAAAACAACACTACATTTGGCTTGAGGCTGTAGAGAAAACTTCTAAAATTGAATGATAAATCTAAGATTACAGGTGTGTAGTTTAAATAGAAGTGTGTAATATCACATAGCAGAAACCTTAGAGTTTAAAGTTTAGTAATGTATATAAGGTAAAATGGAGATTTCAGAGTAGTAACTGCTCTTTCTTCTTTATTTTCCTCTTTATAGATTTAGGTAGTATTGTGTAATTAAATAAAAAGGCCTACATTGTGAGTAGATTGATTATTAAGTCAAAAGTATGATATGAGTGACTGATTATTAAGTGAAAAGTAAAAATAATTTAAATATCATTTCTTAATTTGTTTATCCTTAAAAGATTTTGTAGAGAGAGACATACAGCTCTGTTATATAGTTTGTAAGTGAGGTGCTGTAGAACTCACAATTTGTGAGACTGTAATATCGATAAGAACTAATAAACATGTGAGTCTGAACATGAAATACTGTTTTAAACATTTATTCCTGACCCACAGCAAACAGGGGAGCCAGGCCCAGATCCCTGGATTGGGATGGAGCTGCCCAGAGCAGCTGCACCATCTCCAGAAGTCTCTTCCAAGGTGAATAATGCCCTGAAAATGTCCCTAAAACACCTCCTACCCCTCCTGCCACTGCACAAATGCACTTGCAATGTCCCAACAGCCATAAACTGGATTTTTTTAGCAGCCCAGCACTTCCAGAGACCAGCAGGAATTATACCAGTAACACCAGTTGTTGCTGCTGGAGCACCATCACGCCCTGCCCGCCAAGAGCCACAACCAAGTGGTATATTTAGGACAGGAAAATATAAAATCAGAATCACTAAATGAAAAAAGCATAAGTATCACACCTAAGCACTGCCTCCTATAGCTGTACCAGTGAGGAACAGCATTTTTCCTGCTTTAGTTTCATTTTGGGTCCCTTTTTCTCAATCAGCACTCAAAAAATGGTGATACAAGGGTCACTGAGTGTGGGATCTGCTCCTATTCATGCAGGGAAAAAAAACCTCACTGAGATCTGACCCAGAGCAGCTGTGGCTGCCCCTGGATCCCTGGCAGTGCCCAAGGCCAGGCTGGATGGGGTTGGAGCAGCCTGGGACAGTGGGAGGTGTCCCCATGGCAGGGGTGGCACTGGATGAGCCTCAACATCCCTTTGAACCCACACCATTCTGTAATTCCATGATTCTGTGCTCTGCTGTCCTACAGAGAACAGGCCAAAGGTAATCTCCAGCTCAATTCCGGCTTTGAGACCAACAGTTGTGGCTGAATTTATAAAAACATCCTTCCCTTTAGGAAAAACATCTCATCTGGATTTAAAGCCTTGCCAGCAGCTGAGAGTACCAAAAGGCAGCCTTGGAGTAGGCCAGGAGCAAATGAAATAATAAATACATGAAACATGTGGGTTGTTGGAGCTGGCCTGGGAGTCACAATTAAAACCAGCAGAGCTGGGAGAGAAAATCAGCAGCACTTTTACTGCAGGAGGTGTAGGGTTTGCAGGATTCCCCAAAGTCTCCTCAAAGGGAGAGGAAAACCACAAGTGAGGCATTACAGGATGGATTCATGTGGCTCCAGAGCTCTGTGTGCCCCAGCAGGAGCCTGAGCTCTGCTTTGGGAAGAGCCACTGAGGAAGGCTGTAAGAGCCGAAATGAGAGATGTGGGACTCCAGGGGCTCTCCAAAATGCAGTTTATTGTATCCAAAATGCAGCTTATTGTACCCAAGAGGTTACAGCAGCCCAGGGTGGTGGGTGACAGAGCTGTGCCCACAGCTGTCAGCTCCAGCTGCAGGCAGGCCTGGAGACCCTTTGGGTTTGGTTACAATGCATTATAGACTTTTCTTTGCTCAGCATCTTCATGCAGTAGGACCAATCTATACCTTAACTATTACCTATAGCCCATCATAACTACTGTAATTACCATATTCATGTTACTGTTCTCCAAACACTAAAAGTCAGTACATTACAGTTTAAGCTAGAAGTTGTTTTTCAGTTTTCTTGCAGTGGAAAATTCTGAGACCTTTTTTCTACTTGCAGCTTTGCTGCCTTGTTTGCCTGTGCTCTCTTTCTGCTTGGTAAAAACATCTTCTTGTTTGGGGTGGGTTTATCCTTTGCTCTAAGCCATAAAAACCCCTTCTAACTCACACACCCTTTGCCTCCTTGGTTATCCAGTGAGACTGGCTCAGCAATTCTTTTCTTCAGTATCAAAACTTGCTTCCACCTCTATTCCTTCATCAGACTCAACATTCAAAAATCTTTCAGCTAAGCACACCCATCTGTGAGACTTTCTTGTCAAACCTTCATCCCTCCCAACAGAAGGTGTTGCTCAGAGCCTTTTTAACAGCTGAAATGTTTTCCCTGATAAAGAGCGAAACACCAAAGGCTTCTGTGGGTCTGCGATCTTCCAGGACCTGCCCAGTGGGAGCAGGGTGGCGTCTGCTCCCCACAGGGGCAAGGGGACAGGACTCAGGGAATGGCTCCCACTGCCAGAGGGCAGGGCTGGATGGGATATTGGGAACTGGGAATTGTTCCCTGGCAGGGTGGGCAGGCCCTGGCACAGGGTGCCCAGAGCAGCTGTGGATTCACAGAATATCCTGAGCTGGGAGGGATTCTTGTATTTGTGGGGAGCCCCAATAAAGGCAGGAATGATGAATCTGACTCCATGTTCTCACAAGGCTAATTCATTATTTTATGATACTATATTATATTAAAGAACACTATACTATCCTAAGGAATACAGAAAGGATTCTTACAGAATGCTAAAAAGTTAATAATGAAAACTCCTGACTCTCTCCAGAGTCCTGACACAGCTTGGCCCTGATTGGCCAAAGAGTGAAAACAACTCCCAGCAGAATGCAATGGAACAATCACCTGTGGGTGAACAATCTCCAAACACATTCCACATGAGCACAACACAGGAGAAGCAAATGAGATCAGAATTGTTTTCCTTTTCTCTGAGGCTCCCCAGCTTCCCAGGAGAAAAACCCTGGGTGAAGGAATTTTTCCAGAAAATGTGGCTGTGACAAAGATCACCCAACCCTGTCCCTGCCCAGACCCCCCAGCAACCCCACCCTGGGCAGTGCCCAGCACCTTCTTTTTCACCCAAACCCCAGATGCAGAGTGTGAACCCTTTAGTTTTCCCTCTTTGTCCCTTTTCTTTGCATCTCACTTTAACTCCACACTCCTCAAAATGTCACCATCAGACCAGGGGGGACCACGTGACACAATGGCACCATGTCCTGTCTCCTGACGTGAATCCCACCCCATCTTTAATTTGCCATCCTCAAAATTGAAACATCCGATTGAAACACCCAAAACCATCCAAACGCTCCAGGAATGAAAAAAAAAAAAAAAAAACAACCAAAAAAAACCCCAAAAAGCAACAACAACAACAAAAAAACCACGAGGAAAAGAAAAAGAAAAAAAGCGCAGGAGTTGATTAAAAATCTGCTCACACAAAAATCGCTGCCAGAAACTGAGATCTGACTTCAAAACTCCTCTGCATCTCTAATGACCTTTTAATAGCTCTCATTACAGAACATCTCCCTCAGCCCTGCCAGAACAGAGCCCAGCATTTGCACAGGCAAAGCCCAGCTGTTTCATTGATCCATTCCAGCACTTCAAACAAGTATTAATAACTCAGCTCTGCCAAATGAAAGGTTCCACTCCTGGCTGCTGTGCCTGCCTTGGATGGCAGCTCGTTTAACCTGCCTCTTTCATCAAGCATTTCCCACTCCCTGCGGGAGCTGCCGTGGAAAATGTGGCTTTGAAATGAAGGTTCAGCAGCGGGGAAGTAGAGAAAGTAATAAATAACATGTATCTCTTGCACTGTGAGCAGAAATTACCTGTGTCATGTACTCCTAATCTTCAGTATAAACACATTTCATTGTTTAGAGAGGAAATCAGAGAATGATGGAATGGTTTGGGTGGGAAGGGAAATTAAACTCCTCCAGTGCCACCCCTGCCATGGCAGGGACACCTCCCACTGTCCCAGGCTGCTCCCAGCCCTGCCCAGCCTGGCCTTGGGCACTGCCAGGGATCCAGGGGCAGCCACAGCTGCTCTGGGCACCCTGTGCCAGGGCCTGCCCACCCTCACAGGGAACAATTCCTTCCCATGTTCCTCTATACTGCCGTGTCTCTCTGTCCCTCCATGTCCCTCTGTCCTGCCTTGTCCCTCTGTCCTGCCATGTCCCTTTGTCCTATTGTGTCCCTCCAACCCAGTGTCTCTCTGTTCCAACACATCCCTCTGTCCCTCCATGTCCCTCCATTCCACTGTGTCCTTCTGTCCTGCTGTGTCCCTGTCCTGCCATGTCCCTCCATTCCTCCATGTCCCTCTGTCCTGTTGTGTCTGTCTTGCTGTGTCCCCTCCATCCCTCCATGTCCTTCCGTCCCACCATGTCCCTCTGTCCTATCATGTTCCTCTAGCCTGCCGTGTCTCTTTGTCCCTCCATGTCCCTCTGTCCTGCTGTGTCCCTCTGTCCTGCCATGTCCCTCCATGCCTCCATGTCCCTCCATCCCTCCATACCTCATATCCCTCTTTCCTGCCATGTTCCTCTGTCCCTCCATCCCTCCATGTCCTTCTGTCCTGCCATGTCCCTCCATCCTGTGTGTCCATCCATCCATCCATCCATCCATCCCTCCATGTCCCTCTGTCCTGTCGTGTCCCTCTGTCCTGCCACATCCCTCCATCCTGCCATGTCCCTCCATCGCACTGTGTCCTTCTGTCCTGCTATGTCTCTCTGTCCTGCCGTGTCCCTCCATCCCTCCATGTCCCTCCATCTCTCCACGTCCCTCTGTCCTGCCGTGTCCCTCCATCCCTCCATCTCTCCACGTCCCTCTGTCCTGCCGTGTCCCCCCATGTCCCCTCTGCCCTGCCGTGTCCCCGTGTCCCCATCAGCCCCGGGATCAGGGCTCTGTGTCCTGAGCTGCCCCCTCACCCCTCGGGGCTGACACTGCCGGCAATTAGCGCTGCACTAATTGCCCTCATTGAGGCACAGGAACGCCCTGTCAGGGTTGAGGTGCGCTAAACAGAAGCTGATTTTTGTAATTTTGTTGCTCTCTCGAGTTCCTGCAGCGGCAAAGGCACGGGAGGAGGGTGCTTAAATCCTGGGGAGGCTTTTTCCCTTAATTGATGACCCCAAGAGAGCAAAGCTTTCCATCCGAGCGTGAAAGCAGCCTGAGCACAACAATGCAGGAGCAGCGGGACGGGAATGGCTCTGCCCCGGCCAGGAAGCGCTTCCCTGTGCCAGTGTCCCCAGGTGCCCCGAGCTGAGCATCCCGCAGGGCCGGGGATGCTCACAGAGAACCCTGGGCCATGGCAGGGGACGTGTGGGGATCCACAGCATCAGAGGGGTGGGGAAAACTGCAAAAGGCAGAGGCAGCAGAACCGGGATTGGAGCTAAGCAGCAGCCTTGAGATAGGTCAGCAGAAAAAAATATTTTAAAAGTAGAAAAGTAATGACAAATAGAACAATGATCTGTGTGTTGATGCTTGTCTAGGAAACTCCCTAAGCTACAGAAAAGTTTATCCAGTGAGATATAAGGAAGTTCTAAGCTTAATAATGGAGCTCTGTGCATTGTACCTTAAGGCTTACAAGAAGGTCTTATATTTGAAATAAGCATTGATTTAACCAAAGGTACAGGTGCTTATATGATTAGATAGAAATACTGTCAATGTACTTTTGCTTTGTGTGATTGGTCAAAAAACTTATAAAATAAGTTGTAACATTAAGTTCTTTGTCTGCTGCCTAGGATGTGAGCTGGTGGCATCTTCCCATTGTCATAACCATGTAATGAGACTGATGCTGGAAAATCAAACAGCTCAAGGCACGTTCCTCAGCAGCCCTGTCCTGTTTGTGATTTGTACAGAGACCCCAGACAGTGACAGGGACACAGCCAGCCTTGGCAGCTGCGTCACATTCACATGGTCTGGAAAAATGCCTTCACCCAGGGTTTTCTCCTGGGAAGCTGAGAAGCCTCAGAGAAAAGGAAAACAATTCTGATCTCATTTGCTTCTCCTGTGTTGTGCTCATGTGGAATGTGTTTGGAGATTGTTCACCCACAGGTGATTGTTCCATTGCATTCTGCTGGGAGTTGTTTTCACTCTTTGGCCAATCAGGGCCAAACTGTGTCAGGGCTCTGGAGAGAGTCAGGAGTTTTCATCATTATCTTTTAGCATTCTGTAAATATCCTTTCTGTATTCTTTAGTATGGTATAGTATTCTGTAATATAATACAGTATCATAAAATAATAAATTAGCCTTGTGAGAACATGGAATCAGATTAATCACTCCTGCCTTCATCAGGGCACCCCACAAATACAACAGCTGGGTTTCTCTAAAAACAGGGAGCAAAGCACCAAGAACCCCACTAAGCCTGTAGTGGGGTGGTGGATTGGGTGAGCAGCCTCTGTTTAGGGGAAGGCAATGGGGTTTCTGTGCTCAGATCTGTGCCCCAACGCTCTGCCTGGGCTGACAGGAGCAGAGCCCCCGTGTGCAGCAGCCTGCAAAGAGCTGCAGCACCAGCACAGCCCCTGACACATCCCAGAGCTTCCCTGGGAGGAGGGAGCCTCGTGGGTCCCTTCCAACTCGGCAGATTCTGTCATTTTCTGGCTGATTCTGTGATTGATTCTGTGATTCTCTGATCGATTCTGTGATTCTATGACTCTGTGGTTTATTCTGTGATTCTGTGATTGATCCCGTGATTCTGCGACTGATTCTGTGACTGGTTCTGTGATTCTGTGACTGATTCTGTGATTCCATTATTGACTCCCTGACACTGATAGATTTTGTGATTGATTCTGTGACTCTGTGGTTCTGTGATTGACTCTGTGATTGATTCTGTGGTTCTGCGATTGATTCTCTGACTCTGATAGATTTTGTGATTGATTCTGTAACTTTCTGGTTCTGTGGTTAATTCTGTGACTCTGTGGTTGATTCTGTGGCTCTGTAATTCATTCTGTGACTCTGACAGATTTTGTGATTGATTCTGTGGTTCTGTGATCCTCCCTCACTCCCAGCAAAGCTGAGCCCTGACCCTGCACCCAGCAGGGCCACAAGGACCCATCCCATCACCCAGGATCCATTGATATCCCCCAGCTTTCCCTCCCAGCCAAGCCCCAGACCCCAAACCCCCTGAGGAGCCCCAGACCCCACAACCTGCAGTGTCCAGGGAACATCCCCTCCTCAGAACTGAGCTCTAAAACCGTTCCCAGCTCCTGCCAGGGCACCACAGCCAGAATCCCTGTCCCACACAGGCAGTGCCAGCCCTGGGCTGGCTGTGAGAGCCGTGTCATGTGTAAATAAACACAGAAATTCATCTGCAGCACACCCTGAACGCACACAAAGAGCCCCAGCTGCCTCAGCCAGGGAGGCACCGACGTTACGTCACCCACGGCCAGGACTCAACCAGGAGCAGATGGCTGCTCCTCCTGCAAGGAATTAGGAGCTTTTTGGGAGCCTGCCCAGAGGAAGGAGGTGTGGGCAGCCTCTCCGAGCTGCCTCTCACACCAAACTCTGTGTCTGCCCTGGAATCTCCCGCATAAGCCCAGCCTGGATCAGTTTGGGTTTGACACTGGGAGCTGGAGGGTCTGGACAAGGTTTAGGACATACCATGTCCAGGTGTGACACTCAGCCCATACCATGTCCAGGTGAGACACTCAGCCCACACCATGTCCAGGTGAGACACTCAGCCCAGACCATGTCATGTCCCTTCAGGTGTGACACTCAGCCCAGACCATGTCCATGCAGGTGAGACACTCAGCCCACACCATGTCCAGGTGTGACACAGCCCACACCATGTCATGTCCATTTAGGTGTGACACTCAGCCCTGACCATGTCCAGGGGTGACACACAGCCCACACCATATCCAGGTGTGACACTCAGCCCTGACCATGTCCAGGTGTGACACTCAGCCCTGACCATGTCCATTTAGGTGTGACACTCAGCCCACACCATGTCCATGCAGGTGAGACACTCAGCTCACACCATATCCAGGTGTGACACAGCCCAGACCATGTCCCTTCAGATGTGACACTCAGCCCACACCATGTCCAGGTGTGACACAGCCCACACCATGTCATGTCCATGCAGGTGTGACACTCAGCCCAGACTGTCCCCCTTCCCGTGGGAATGATGTTTGTGTGCTCCAGCTCAGCTCCTGGGAGCTGCTCTGATCCCAAGGCTGCAGGATGATCCATTCCACCTCGCTGGAAAATCTCCCCCTAAGGAACAGCACTTGAAACCCTTCCCCACTCCAGAGTTTAAATTGGATGATTTCCACCTACTGAGGTGCAGAAAATAGAGGTGAAAGCAGCTCTGGCATCTTTCTGTGCTCTGTGGTGGCACAGGGGACATGGGCTGCGAGTGCCAGAGCCAGCTCAGAGCTGGGCCTGGATCTGCAGGGAAAGAGGCTTTAGGAAATGAGGCTTGTGCAGAAGTTTTGGGGTTTTTATTTGGTCTAATCTGGAGGGATCTCGTGGGGATGCAGCCAAACATCAGCTCTGCACTCCAGCTTCCAAAACATTTTGAAGGCAGGGATCCTGGGAACAGCTGGGAAGCTTGGGCTGGAAGTTTTCAAATAATCCAGCACGAGACAGACTTAAAACAGAGAGAGACTTTTCAATCCAAGCTCCAGGGAGAGCTCAGAGCCCCTGCCAGGGCCTGAAGGGGCTCCAGGAGAGCTGGAGAGGGACTGGGGACAAGGGATGGAGGGACAGGACACAGGGAATGACTCCCACTGCCAGAGGGCAGGGATGGATGGGATATTGGGAGTTGGGAATTGTTCCCTGTGAGGGTGGGCAGGCCCTGGCACAGGGTGCCCAGAGCAGCTGTGGCTGCCCCTGGATCCCTGGCAGTGCCTAAGGCCAGGCTGGGCAGGGCTGGGAGCAGCCTGGGACAGTGGGAGGTGTCCCTGCCGTGGCAGGGGTGGCACTGATGGGCTTTAATGTCTCTTCCAACCCAAAACATTCTGGGATTCTATGAAAGCAACCTAAGAAAGGATAACAGAGCAGGCTGCCATGGTGGGGCAGCCTTCAAGGGTAGCTCTTTATCAAAGGTGTTTATTCTCCCCGTTTCCCACTCTCCCAAGTTTTCTTCAGGGATGCATGGCCCATCTCCTGTTGTGGGAAGTGGTGGCAGTGCCTGGCCATGCCCTGACCCTCAGGCTCCCTTCAGTACCAGCCCTTCCTTTTTCAGGAAAATAGTGTCAGGCCAGGTAGAAATTATTTTCCAATCCTAATTTATTATTTCTCAGATGGATGATAAAATCCTAAAGCTCTGGTGCCTGTTGTGAGCACCATGAGCATCTGTGCAACAGGAAAGCAAAAAAAAAACCAACCTGGAAATGATGACTTTGATAACCCAGATATCAGATATGTGCCTGGCACAGATGTGGCTCAGTGGGAGAAGAATCGATGCTGATTCAACTGAAACAACAGCTGCTCACTTCCAAAAATACCTGTAAAAACCCACGGTCACCTCCCAAGTCTTCCCATGCTCTCAGATCCCGATTTTACCCTCAATTGAAGATGAATAAATTCTATTATAGCATCTTTCTGGTTTGCAACAGGGATTTGAGACTTAACTTCAGGATAACTGGTAGAGCAGCTGCTGTTCTTGTTCCCTGGGGCCATTTCCAGGCTGGAATTCCCAAAGCAGCCAAGCCAGAGGCACCTGGGTGTACCAGGGTCAATGCAAGGGGGGTACAAGAGAAGGGATCAAGAGAAAGTATTTGAGGGAAAGCAGGAACCCACCTCCTCCCTATTCCCAGATTAAAGGATTTTAGGGAAAAGGGTCCTTCATCCAGCAGAAAACGCTGGAAAATGATGCCCAGCAAACACAGAGTTCACATCAGGAAATCCTTCAAACCGATCTGAAGCACAAACCCAGGCAGGATTTTTCCTCCTGCCACGAAGGAGCTCAGGGATGAAAGCTGGGTTGTGAAAATCTCCTGGTGGGCTCTGTCTGGGCTTCCCAGCACCCCTGAGAGCCCCCAGGGTTGGGTTTTCCATGCCCTGCCCTCAGGGGGAGGCTCCCAGCTGCTCTCTGTGCTGGGGGCACAGGCAGTGACCCCTGTGTTTATCCCACTTTAAATGCACAATTTAGGCTCTTGTCAAGGGGAAAAAAATTGGTAATTCCATATAATTGCCTAATTAAGGACGTCCTGACACTCCACAGAATGGAGGGTCAAATGGAAACGGCACAAAGAGTACAAATCTGGGATTTCTGGAGTTGTAAGAAGCTGGACTTGGAACTAGTTAAGATTATCAGCATCACAAACATGATTAAAGAAAAATAAATATATTTATAAAAAGATATATAAACCACACGCAATTATACATAGACAGCACTGATACAACACAATTTATATCTAATTTTCCATATTTTCATCAGGTTCAATGTTTCATTTACCAAGTTCATGTGCACATTCCCAAAAGACCCCAGATTTGAGCACCTTGCCCAATGCTGGATATGACATTTTGGAATCTCAGGCCTCCAGCAGGATAATTTCCTGCAAACCTACTTTTCCCAAAACCTCAAGAAAGAAATGCCATCTGCAGGAGCCAAGCCCTGCATTTCCGGATGCATCCCTTAATTAAGCAGACTTAATTGGACGACTCCAGCTTTAATTAATGGCAAATTGTTTGTGCGCTTTCCTTTCTGGATCTCATTCCCAGATGGGATTTTCTGGGTTGATTTGGGGGAGTTTTGTGCTTTGCAGAGTGGGGTTGCAACTATCATTTATGGCATTTCCTGAGGGAAAAGTGGCTCCCAGGAGCTCGGGGGCTGCTGGGCTCCCACTGAGCCAAGGAGCTCCTCACATTCCCCTCCTTGTGAACCAGAGCAGCCAGGAATGGTGGGGGGAGCCCAGGGATGGAGGGACAGGACCCAGGGAATGGCTCCCACTGCCAGAGGGCAGGGCTGGATGGGATATTGGGAATTGGGAATTGTTCCCTGTGAGGGTGGGCAGGCCCTGGCACAGGGTGCCCAGAGCAGCTGTGGCTGCCCCTGGATCCCTGGCAGTGCCCAAGGCCAGGCTGGGCAGGGCTGGAGCAGCCTGGGACAGTGGGAGGTGTCCCTGCCATGGTTGGGGAGAACCAAGCTGAGCTCTGAGTCCCTTCCGACCCAAACCAGTTTAGGATTCTGTGATTCCGTGATGTGAGACACCCAAGAAGCCACACACAAATCCCAGCAATCCCCCTGCTCTGTCCCGCGGAGAGGGACCCGTCCAGGCACCTCTGTGACACAGGGACCTCCAAAAAGCTCCATCCCTGCCGGCCCCAACAGCTCACGGGGGACGCCTCTCTCTCGCCATGGGCAGAACCTTTTTGCCCCATAACATTTTTGGCCGGGAGGGGCACCTGGGGAGTCCCTTCCACCCGAACCGCCAGGAGCCGCCGCCGCCGCATCCCCGGGGTTCCCGGCCGAGCCATTTCCCCCTTCCCCGCATCCTCCTGGGGGTCCAAGCCGAGCCCCCCATCCTTTCCCCGCTGATCCCGAGTGCCCCGGCCGAGCCCCCTCCCCTTTCCCCGTTCCCCCCTCGGCCGTGCCGGGCTCCCAGCGCATCCCTTGGGGACCGCCCGCATACCTGCCCGGGATGTCCCCGCCGCCTCCCAGCCCCGCTGAGCCCCCCCGGGACCCCCCGGACCCCCCCGGCCGCCGGCCGTACCTGAGTCCAGCCCGGAGCCCGGCTCGGAGGCCGCCGGGCACAGGGAGAGGGCCCAGAGCAGCGCCAGCCCCAGCGCCCCGCCGCGCATCGCGCCCGCCGCATCCCGGCCCCGCCGCATCCCGGCCCGGCCCCGCCGCCGGGACAGGCCCGGGACAGGCACGGCCCCGGCCCCCGCCCCCGCCCCCGGGCCGGCCCCCGCCCTGCCCCGCACCGCCCGGGCCCGCATCGCCCCCTCCCCGAACCCCGCCGAGCCGGGGATGAGCGGTTTGGGGTTTGGGGTTTGGGGTCCGCCTTCCCCCCCCCCACCCCGTGCGGGTGACAGACGGACGGACAGACAGACGGACACAGCCCAGACACGCGCACGCGGCTGTGCCTCCAGGGACACCTCCGGGGGTTCTGCAGGGGCTGCCGACAGCCCCTCCTGCGCTGGTTTGCCCTCCGCAGGTAAAGGAGCCGTCCCACATCCTCCCATCCGCAAAAACTCACTGCGAGTGTTTCTCGGGGTGCTTCACCCCCACCCCCGGCCGTGCCCGGCTCCCCCTGGGGGTAGCGGCAAAGCAGCTCCTGCCCTGGCATTCTGGGGTGATTGAGGCTCCCCAGCGCTCCAGTGAGAGCTGCACTGGGCATAACCCCTCTGTCCTCAGGGTCTGGGCCAGTCCAGCCCCTTACTGGGACCATAGGAGGTAAATGTGAGCCAGGCCAGGTCCTCCCCAGCCACACCACCCTCCCAATGGGAGATATTTGCAGCTCACCCCAAAAAAGAGAACCCCACAGCAGACCCCACCTGCTCAGCTCTCCAGTGTCCCCCATTTGTGTGACAAAGCCCTGGGTGCTCACAGATCCTCTGGGGGGTTTTGGCTCAGGTCCATAGGGAAGGCAGGCTCATTCCCAATCCATGATCATATTTTCCCTGCAGCAATCATGCAGAGACACAAAAGACTTGGGAACCTTCAGCAGGAGACAGGCAGCCAAACTGCAGCTGGACATCCCTGACAGAGAGCAGGAGATGCTCAGGAGTGACACCCAGCTGTCATTTTGCTGATGTGTGCCACACCGTGGCATAGGGAAAGAAATTCTGGAATCCCCACCTGAAATCCTGCTTGAGACATGAGCCAAGCTCAATGCTGTGCCACCTCTCTGTGCCCCTTCCCAGGTGCTTCCCCTGCCACACTGGCTCGGCTTGCTGGGGAAATGAAGGTCAGAGACACTCCAGGAGCTTTTGCTTTGCCATGGAGAGGATTTTATTTGTCAAGAACACGTGACACAGGTTTGCCTTTCCTTCCAGAATCTCACTGATTGATTCCCTCGGCTGCGAGCATCTGTCCCAGCAGCACATGTCCCATCCCTTGGCACCCCACCCCTGGGGGACCTGTGGGACTCTGCCCTCTGCTCCTTGCACATCCCACCAGGTCTGGTTTAGGTGGATCACCTGCAGAACCAGATCTGGTTTAGGTGGATCACCTGCAGAATCGGGTCTGGTTTCCATGGATCACCTGCAGAATCAGGTCTGGTTTTGGTGGATCACCTGCAGAACCAGGTCTGGTTTCCATGGATCACCTGCAGAATCAGGTCTGGTTTTGGTGGACCACTAGCAGACCCAGGTCTTTTTTAGGTGGATCACCTGCAGAACCAGGTCTGGTTTTGGTGGACCACTAGCAGAACCAGGTCTGGTTTTGGTGAATCACCTGCAGAACCAGGTCTGGTTTCCGTGGATCACCTGCAGAACCAGGTCTGGTTTAGGTGGATCACCTGCAGAACCAGGTCTGGTTTTGGTGAATCACCTGCAGAACCAGGTCTGGTTTTGGTGGATCACCTGCAGAACCAGGTCTGGTTTAGGTGGATCACCTGCAGAACCAGGTCTTTCCAACACTCTCCAACCCATGAGGAGGAAAATCCCCTTGTCAGATTCCCAGGATTCCTGTGCCACAGTCCTCTCTCAGCTCAGCATCCTCTTTTTAACCACCCTCTCATCTGCTGTATCCAGTGACACAACCACATCCACGCCCTCCTCAGCCCTCAGAGAGAAAATTCAGGTTTCCACCCCTGTGGGTGTGCATGAGGAGCTGGACAAGGACCACACCTCCTCCTGCTCCTCCTCTGTGTGTGCTGGGCAGAAAAAAAGGCTGCCATAACCCGAGAAATAATGAAAACAGACACAGACAAAGCCAGGGCTGGGATATTCTGTTTCAGAGCAACGACAGAAAGTGGAGGTGAGGCTAAAATGAATAAACTCCCGTTATTTGCTTTGAATTAACAGCTCTGCTCCACCAGCTTGTTCCTGCCTCCCTCCTTGGGTGGAGGGGTTCCATTTTGGATTTCCATCCCTTCTCTCAGGGTTGGTTTGCTCAGATTTCTGTTCTCCTGCTGACTCACCCACCCAAACTTCACTCCCAAATATCTGCACACCCTTCTCAGAGCCCCCAGTGCATGAATTGCTGCCAGCCCTCAGTCCCCAAACCTTCCAGCATTTCTCTTACTGCTCTGCCCTTTAAATTCTCCCCAAGGGAATTCCCTGCTAGGGAGATGCTAAATTCCCAGTGACCCCTCCTCACTGGGATCCTATTAAAAACCTATGGTTGTAAAATAATCCTGCACACCCCAGTGACTTCAAACATAAAAGAAGACACAGAACGACCTTAACCTTGTCTTCACTTGACCCTGGGCAATTTAGTCCTTTTCAAGGGTCTCAAGTGACTTTTTTTTTTTAATCAAAAATGCAAAATTTGCCTCTTCTCCAAAATATTTTGGAATGTGCTGAGTGACAGCGTTGAGTGGAGGTTTGTTATCACCATCAGGCACTTTGTGAAAACGGTGTTTTCACAGCCTGGAAAATATCAGGAGATCTGCTTAGGCTTGATAAAGAGGGATGAATACACTGGGATGAGTAATCTGTCACCTTGGAGGGGATGTAGGAGTCTGTGGGTGCTGTCTGAAATGTGGCTGGAATGAGGAATCAGCAGATGATCCCAGCTTTTCATGCTCCAGGGAATAAAAAAAGCCAAATTCCCTGAGCATCTTGAACTCAGGTGTGCCTGAATTTTCTGCATCCCAAGACAAATGTTCCAGGGAATGACTCTCAAGCCTTTTGAATCAGTGTTTTTTCTATTTTTTTCTGTTTCCCTAGAAAGTAGAAAAAGCCTGAAAATGCTACCCCCTAATGGCACAACCGGGTGTGGGGTGCTGGCCTAGGAAAAGCTGATCCAGGTTTTATCCACAGGGAGTGAAGGGAATGGAAACTGTGTTGTCTCTGCTAGAAAGATGTGCCCCTGGGGGGGCAAACACTCTGACAGCAAAACCTTCCACCAGGAATGGGATGAGAAACAAAAATAACGCCATTTTTGGGATTCAGCTGAACTCAAAGCCAGAGGTTCCAGCTGCAGCATCTCAGGTGTGGGAGTGTGGGATCAGGGACCCTGCCTGTCCCAGCTCCCTCAGCCCAGGGCTCAGGCAGGCCCTGGAGAAGCTGATGGATTCATTGCTGCCTTGCACCCAAAGAGCACAAGTGGAATAAGGAGAAGGAAAGGAAAAAAAAATTCTTTAAAAGGGCAGAGAGTCATCAAAAGGATTTTAGGATTTAAAAACTCATACGGGGTTGTAAAGTGGGTTTGGAGGTCTCTGTGATCCAGGTGTGAAGGGGAGAGGTGCTCCCCAAGCAGATTGCAGCTTCCCAGGTGGTTGTGGTGAAGCAAATCCTGCAGGGTATCCTCAGTGGTTGGGGTGGACACTGATTCCCAAATCCTCCACTTCAAACCTTCCCTTGGACCCTGCTCAGAAATCTCCATTTCATGTTTATTTGGGATATTTCAGAAAATAAAAATGGTACCCTTCAGTGTCATCCAGCCAAGAACCCCAAACCCAGCACAGACCAGGCTGCAAGCCAAGGAAGGTTCTCCTGCCCCAACCCTTGCTAACCATGAACTGTGTGACCTGAAGCCAAACATCTCCTTCCCAAGCTCCAGCCTGACCTGGAGATCAGGGGCTTGAGGACGCTTTCCTTTAACTCCACACCAAATCTCAGGTGGGACCTTGGGTGGTCTCATCACAGAAAAGACAACAAAAGAGAGAAGAGTCAAGACCTCGTGCTCTAAAAAGTTCTCTACAGCATCCAAGAATTTCTGGAGTCCTTGGTGTTGTGTGACACCACAAGACCCTGAGAAGGAGGAACACAGTGGATTTCTGTCCCTGGAAAGGAGTGAGGGGGATTCTCCAGTTATAAAGAGAAATGAGAAGTTCTTTCCTTCTGTCCCAACAGCCCTTGGGTTTTTCTATTCAGTGCAAGCCTTGGAAGTACAAACTTCCGATTAATTCCACAAGTATGATTAAGATTAACTCTGTTTTCTCCAGGTGCTGCAGCAGGGCCTGTAACAGACTCTGACACCAATCCAGCCCCTCAGGCTGCTGACTTCTGAGGGAGCCCGAGGAACACCTGCAGGGAGTGGGGCCAGGGTTCAGTCAGGATTGGAGCCAAAGGAAGCCACACATGAAACAGTCTGGGTTGGGTTTAGGGTTATACCCTTGAAAGGTTTTAGAGTCCAACCCTTCTGGGACGAGCAGGGGCACCTTCTGCTTGTGCAGAGCCACATCCAACCTGACCGGGAATGCTTCCAGGGATGGGGCATCCACAGCTCCTCTGGGCAACCTGTGCCAGCGTTTTACAGGAGAAACTTCCCTCTGTTAAAAGCCTGGCAGGAATCAATCCCTTCTGGGGGATTTTAACCCTCAGATTTACAGTTCTGCTGCCTGTTGGACTCCAAGAACTGCGATCTCCATGCTGGATCCACACCACAAATTTCCAAACAGCTCCCTACTCAAACCAAGCATCTGTGAAGCCTCTATGGACAAAAAAAACCCCACAGATGTGGCCAATTCCTGGCAAAATGCCAGTGTGGAATGCAGTTTCTCCCGGGCTGTCACTCCTGGAGGTGGGCAAGCCCTCGGGGCCGGCCCTCAGCGCCTCCCGCTCAGCAGGCACACCGCACACACCGTCTGGGAATTGCTCAGGTTGGTTTTTTTTTGCTAAGTTTTTATTTTAATTCAAGGACTTTGCTTCATACAAAATGGAATTGTAGAAACAACTGCAGAATTCAAAGTTTGGCTGATAAATATTACTCAGGCAGCAAACTAGGCAATCACAGAACCTTTTTTTTTTTCTCAATTTTTTTCTCCCTTATTTTTTTTTTGGGTAAAGTTCCACTTGTGTTGCATGGTTGGAACTTTGATCGTTTTTCACACTGTTTTTTAAATATAAAGTTTTGCAACAAACCCCCAAATTTATATCAAATATAATTAAAAATTAACAACTGATGAATACATTGTATCAAAAAAGTACGAAGATAAACATTTTCCATGCACATACTTTTTATAGATATGTATATATGTATATATATTACATGCAAACATTACTTATTCAAAGTACAGCCACTACGAGACTGGTTCTGGATGCAGAAAACTGATCGGTGCAATTCAAGTTTGGCAACTCACTATGAGGATTCTTGGAAAGATGGAGAGACAGCAGAGAGGCTGTAAAAAAATGTCAGGAAAGGGTTATGGATAATTGTGGTCAGGCTTGTCTGTCACTGTCATCGACCCCTACGAGGCGGGTGGAGGATTTGGACAACTTGAGATTCTTCTTCGTGTTCTGCCTATGAATTGGGGTGACCCAAAACTGTTAGTGCAGGGCTGGGGGGTTGAGGATGGAAAATGGGAGAGGAAAAGGGGGAAAAGACAGAATTATTCCGTACAGAAAGACATCTCTGTTGCTTTCCAGTGTGGGTACAGTGTTTGCATGCACGGGCAGAGAGATGGTGTTGTCCCTTCCCCTCGACTTCCTGGAGTAAAATAGGAACGTTCCCTTGGAAAATTTCAAATAAGGTGTTTGTGCCTTCATTTCAGGAAAATGTATAAAACATTTGGTCACAATCGCGCTGAAGCCTGAAACAGGAAAATCCAGCAGCTAAAGCTAGAGATGGATGAAGGTCTTGGAGTGGTGGTGGGGTGGGTGTGTGTCCGGACGTGTCATCTGGTTGCATAGCCCTCCGTTTGGGAATGCCAGGAATGCCAGCCGTGACCTCTGGCTACCACACTGCCTTTATTCCGAGTGCACACGAGTACAGAGACAGAGATACAGACAGGAGTTATCCTTTAGCAGAATCCAGGGATGAGATCGGCCAGAGATTGCTACTGAACAGAACAAAATTAAAACAAAACACCGGAGGGAACAAAACCGGGTTGAGTTTCCTCAAGAGAAGAGCTACAGGAGATGTGAAGAACCACCCTAGAGCAGACTGCTCCTGCCTGAGGCTGACAGACTTTGCTGAGAGCATGAGAGACCTCCTGAGCATTTTGGTGGTATCTGATCCCCTCCAAGCAACCCAGGGACGGAACAGATCGCCAGGGCCAGCGGGATTTCCACCCACCCCGTGCGACTGCCGCGCCTGGCGAAGTTCCACAGGTCTGGGGCCTGGTAGATCCTCTGAAAAAATTCACCTCTCCAACCCTATCCTCTATCCTAGCGGCGCTTTTAGGGATGTGCTCAGCACCTCCCACCCTTCCTCCTTTCACCTTTTAACCTCTCCACATCCTCTGGCTGCCCTGTGCCCCAAACCAGCCCGACAAGGGCTCAGCAGAGCCCTGGGCAGGAGGTCCTGGCCGGGCTTTGCCCCCAGCCTCCCTCCCCGCCAGCACAGCGTGTTTGCCCTTTTCCCAGGCTCACAGTGCAGGAATCCACACGGGCACAAAAGAAAGAAACCAGCCAACACAAAAGTCGTTGCAAGAACGCAGAAATCTCATCCCTGAGAATCAGAGTTAGAGGTTTGGATTATTATTATTATTATTATTATCATCACTTTTTTTTTTTAAACCTTCTCCTATCAGGCAATAAAAACAACTCACTCCAACTGCCCTCCACACCAGTGATGCATGGCCAGAGCTCTCTCAGCTGGCCTGTGGGAGATGCTGCTCCTCCTGCAGGAGCACCCCTGCAGATGCTGCCCTTTCCCACCTGCATTTCCTCCACTGGGCAATGAGACAAGGCCGGCTTTGTTTGCTGCAATCACTCCCCTCTCACCCATAAAATTATATCTATATATATATATATATTTATATTTCTATATTCTAACCAAAAATAAAATAAAATAAAATAAAAGGCCAACCAAACCCAAACCAAGCCCAAAGCACGTTTGCCTTCCCCACTGGAAGCTCCCAGCCTGGGGCACAGTGCCCCCAGGGCCCCTCCAGGCTCCGGCTGCTCGGCCCCACACCCTCTGCCCTCCCCACGCTCGCCCAAGCTCTGATGCCTCGAAGCAAGAGGTTGCATCGTCACTGTGAAAGATTTCAAAGGTTAGGCACTTAGTAGTGAACAACTGGAGCATTCGGTAGAAACGGTGGGACCTGGAATGACAATTGGACTAATTCTCTACAGAAAGAGGAAATTTTTTTCTTTTTTTTTTTTTTGGTTTTTTTTTTACTGTACAATTTACAAAAATGCACACAATGAAAAGTTAAAGTTCTATCTAATAGCTTGATATAAAACCAATAACATTTCTTCTTCTCAACCCTACGCTTTTTTTTTTCCTCTTTTTGTTCGGGTTGTTCTTTTTTTGTGGACTTTTTTTTTTTTAAGTTGTTTTTTGCTAAATCAAGCTTATATTGTAAACAAGACAAAACAGTGAGGGTGTGTTGCAGTCAACAGGAGAGAGGGATGGATTGAAAAGTCTCAGCAGCAAGGAAACAGTCCTTACAAAGGAGCTCTCTTGTGGCTTTACCGTGTGTCAGTGTGAAGGACCCAATGTGGTGAGTGACATTAGAGACCCCCAGGGCAGTGGTGTCACAGCAGGGTCAGCTCGGGGGTGGCACCAGCTCTGCCCTAAAGGATTGCAGTGGCTGAACATCAAGTCCCAAAGGACTGTCCTTTGTTCTGGGCTGTGTTTCTCCTCTCCCAGTTTCTTGGGTGCATCTCTTCCTTCTCAGCGCTCAACGAGACAAAATGCGGGGGGCGCGCGTTGTTCGCGCGAGTCCCTTTGCGACCCCCGGCTCCCGCCCTGGCAGGGGGGAATTATGATGGTAAATTAATTAAGAAATAGCCCAACAAAACTGCGCCAATCATGAGAAGGACCCACAGTTCTGCTTTTCCACCGTGGAAGGTGAGGATCGCTCTTCTCCCGGCTCCTGGCCTCCGCGGCCGGGTTGGCGCCTGGTGCGTGTCTCGGGACTAGACAAGGCAGTGGGGAGGGGGCAGTGAGGGATGTGCTCCTCTCGCTGCCTTCCCCAGAAGGAGGGAGCCTTCTTCCTCCATCTGTCTAGTGCAAAACAAAAACAAATCAAAAAGGAAAAAAACTAAAGAACAACAGAGGAGAGAGAGGCTGCAGGGGCATCTCCGGCCCCAGGCGCTGAGCAGTCCTCAGGGCTGCCCCGCCGGCCACCTCTGGCCCCGGGCCCCCACGGGAGCTCCCAGCCCTCCAGATGATAAAACTCATCCTTATTAAACACGCACACCTCGCAGGGTTCCGCCGAGCCGCTAGCACCAGTCATCCTCATCGGCTTCGTGGTAGTAACTGCGTCCTCTGGCGCCGGGGCCCGTGTTGAGCCCCAGCGTGTAGTGGTACCCGTTGGGCACGCGGCGGATTTGGTGCGACTGCGAGGTCAGCGAGGAGACGTAGGAAGTCCTTGAGGAGCGGCCCGAGTTGGTGGCCACGGCCTCCTCGAAGGTGAGCGTGTCCTCGGGCGCGGCGCGCTGCGGGCTGTCGGCGGCATCGTCGCGGTGGCCCAGGTAGGGGTCGGAGCCGATGCGGGCCACGGCGGGCGGGGGCGGCTGCTGCTCCCCCCGCAGCAGCGCGTTGTGCTCGGACAGCCCGCGGCTCAGGCGGCCCGGGGAGAACGTGGGGGTTTGGAAAGTGGTGAAGTGCACGGGCGAGGAGTTAGCGGTCTTGTAAGTGATGCTGGGGCGTGGGGTCAGTGGAGTCTGTGGGAGCTGCCTCCGACCCCGGCAGGGGGTACTAGCACCAGATGTCGACAGCAAGGGGCTCCCATTAACTGAACCACTGCCCTACATCAAAATTGGAACAGAGCAAATCAAAAAATAAAAAAAGGGAAACACCGGACAAACACAAAGGCAGGCAGGTATCAAACAGAAGGAGAAGCAACAGAAGGCGGAGACGAGTCACAAGAGGAAAGAAAAGCAAAAAAAGAGAGAGTTTAGACAAGCACAGTCGGGGCGGGAGGTTCTCGAGAGATAATTCAACACGAGATGTGAAGAGCTGGAGAGTTCAAGTCTGGGAGCAGTAGGAACAGAGAGGGGCAGAGCATCGGTAGGACGCAAACTGGCACACGGCTCCAACAGAGGGGACACTGCCCAGGGGAGGCACCCACAGCATACAGGGCTCGACATGCGCCTTACCTGGCCTGGGAGCAGCTCAAAAACCTGAGTTATTGGGGATTTTTATGAATTATTGTTGGTTTTTTTACAGTTTTGCTTTGGGGTGGGTTTGTGCAGAACTTCACCCTACAATTGTGCGTGTTGGGTTTGTGGGAGATGACCCTGCCCACAGGAGGGGGTTGGAAAGAGATGAGCTTTAAGGCCCCCTCCAAATCAAACCATTTTAGGACTCCATTAATCTATTTCTGTTGCCAAAACTGGATTATGGGTTACTATTATTATTATTATTATTATTATTATTATTATTATTATTATTATTATTATTATTATTATTATTATGTTATTATTCTTACGGATTCTGCATGGAAGGAGGGTCTGGGTGACTGTTTTTTGCAAGTTGGGAATGAAATGCCTTTGGATTAAATAGCCAATTTCTGAAAAAATAACAACCAAAAGCTTTTTGGACAGGCTTTAACAAGTCCCTTTAACAGAAATGCATTCACATTCTTCTCTTTAATATTATACATTTGATTTTGGAGTGGTAGAAGGGTCTGGCAGCTTCCTGGGTTACTAATAATGTCTTGTGAGAGTGAACTAAGCTGCAGTAATTTACACAAATGCCATGAGTGAGAGGAAAGGGCCTGTCTTCCCATTTCTGTTTACATTCTCCCAAGGCAGGACATGAGTGCATTGAACAATCCCCCAGCCTTTCCCAACCTAACATTTTGAGACCAGACCTTTAAGTTTTAAAGAGCGCCTTTTCCTTCCTATCAACTCGTCAGGCTGTCAGTCACTGCTTGCTCTGCCCTGCCTGGCTCTCCCAGTGACCAGGAACATTCCAGCATCATGAGGAAGCTGTCCAGCTTCTCCCAAGGGCCTGAGCACCTCACAATTACAAAAGGAAAACTAAATTTTAGCCTGGAGAAGAGGAAGCTCAGGGAGGAACCTTTTGGTTTCTCTAACTCCCTGACAGAAGCATGGAGCCGGGTGGGGGTCAGGCTCTGCTCCCATGTAAGAGGAAACAAACAGCCTCAAGTTGTGCCAGGGGAGGTTCAGGCTGGACATCAGCAGGAATTTCTTCCTGGAAAGGGTGGACAGGCATAATAATGGGCTGCCTAGGGAGGTTTGGAGTTCCCATCCCCAGAGATGTCCAAGGAAGGCCTGGACATGGCACTGTGGGCTGGTGACAAGGTGGGGATTGGGCACAGCTTGGACTTGGAGGGTTTTTCCAGCCTTGGTGTGAAGCTCCAAGCAGGACCCCAATAGCTTTATCTGCAACTGCCTGACCTTCCTTGCCCGTTCCACCTCCTCTAATTTAAACAAAACATGGCAAAGGTGCACAACCCCCTGGCAGAGCTCAGGGCTGTTTCCCCACGCTGCCTCTCCTCACCTGTCTGTGTGGGCCGTGCTCTGGGCCCCCGTTGGGCGAGGTGGGCCTGCTCTGGTCAGCAGATTTGGGCTGGGCACGGTCCCGGCTGCCGTAGCGGTCGCAGGAGTAGAAGCGCTGCTTTTCGGAGGAGGAGGAGGAGTGCTGCTTCCTCTCCTGGGAGCGACCACGCTCCTGCTTCTTGTCCTTGGAAGAAGACTCTCCAGACTGGGCTACTGAAAGGAGAACGTTGGGTAGGGGGTCACCAGTGTGTTGAGACATAAACTTGAAAGAATTTAGAGATTTTAGAGGTGCTAAGATTTTAGTTAGAGATAAGCTTTATTGGAGTTAATTAAAATAAATGGGTAGGCCTTGATGGAGTTAAGAGTTAGTAGTTAACTTAATAATTGATTGCTTGTGAACACAATGTTTGACTAGCTGGGTTTATAATGAAGAATATAGAAACTGATAAATAGCATTTAGGAACATAAGACAATTGTGGCGTTCTCTGTTCTGAAACCAATTGAAGATGGGGAGTAGGAGTCTTACCAAGGGTTCATTTGTCATATTTGCATTGAAAAGAGGAACAGCAGCTGCCTCTTCTTCCACTGGATCTTCAGAGGAAGAATACATCCTTCTCTACAGATTCCCCTTGCTCCAACAGAACCACCCCTGACACTGCAGGAGGGCTGCAGCCACATTTCCAATGGCACTGCCACCAACACCCTGACCCACAGGGTGTCAGGCTGGGTTCTGACTCTGTCAGTGTTGTTCAGTGCACTGCATTGTTTATTTTATCCTTTTATTTTTTTCTTCCCTATTAAAGAACTGTTATTTTCTGCTCCTGTATTTTTGCCTGAGAGCCCCTTAATTTAAAATTTATAGCAATTGGGAGGGGTGGGGTGGGATTATATTTCCCATTTCAGGGGAGGCTCCTGCCTTCCTTAGCAGACACTTGTCTTTCCAAACCAAGACAGTTTTCTACAAGAATGCAAACATCAGAAGGCTCAGAAAAATCTTTGAAAATCAGGGTGACAGCAAATCACTCACCAGCTTGTCCATCAGCCATGTGATGGGCGGCCCTATCCAAGGACTTCTGCTTCTTCTCCTTGCGCCGGTGGCAGCGGTGGTGGTGGTGGTGGTGGCCCTGCTCTGGTGGCATGCGCTCCAGGGAGTACTCGTAGAGGTGCATGGCGTGAGGACGCTGCGGGGCCAGCGTGGAGACCGAGCGCTTCATGGGGCTGGTGTCCGGGATGGGCTGCGGGGAACACGGAGCGACATGGAGCGCGGTGAGGGAAGGAGCCGCGCCCCGCTCGGCTGCCTGCTTCCCAGCATGGAGGGGGTTAAACAGCCAGAGAAAGGGGCAAGGAGAGAAATGGTTAACTGGAGACAAACTGGAGTGGGAAGGAGGGTTTGTGGGATGTGGACTGAGTGTGAAATTTGGGGAGGGAATAGGATCTCCCAGTGCCAATCCATGGGGAGCGCACACAGGCAGCACTGCACAGCACACCCAGCGGGGAGCTCAGCAGGGACACGGGGCAGAGCAGCAGCCAAGCACCTCACAAGGGGAATTTTTCAACACCAGGGGCACCCACAGCTGCTCCAGGGCCTGCATCCCAAAGCAGCTCCAGAGAGGAAAGCAGGTAGCATTGCTGAGCACCACACAGAGGGGGAGAAAAATCAGGAATCAGGGGAGGTACAGGCCAAGCCACCAGGAAACTCCTTCTACTTCCCTGCACTGAACACAACATTTAAACTTCTCTTGTCCCATCATCATTTAAACATTTAAACTTCTCTTGTCCCATCATCACTCCCTGAAGCCCTTTGCCTGGGGCAAGGATAGTGTGTACATCCTGCAATCCCACCAGGACATCTCCAGAAAGGAATACCTGGGTTTGCTATTGCTGTTTTTAAAACATTTGTGTCCAAACATCTGGGCACTGAGAGCTGTAACAGCACTGCTGGACACCCTCCCTGTGCCAGGGGCAGCTCCAGACCCTGTTCCCTTCCCTTTAGGTACAAAACCTGACAAAGGTTCTGCAGAGCCCCAGACAAGTGTCCTGCAGGACAGCTCCTCTCACAGCCTCTACCCAGGGATAAAGCTCAGAAAACAGGGACAATTCCCACATTTCCTTCTCTGCTGGCCTCTGGCTGGCTCTGTGTGGAGACAACAGCTCATCCATCCTCTGGATGCTTCCCTGAGTCTGTCACTGCACCCCAGCCGTGTGCCAGAGGAGAGATCTCAGAGCACAGTGTTCCAGCTTGACAGTGGAATTCAGGATGTTCCCCAGTCCCTCAGCCTTACACTTGTTCGAATTCCCAATCCAATAACTCCCTCCAACACCAGCTCTCAGGGAACATTTACTCTGCTCACTGTAACCTTTCCTAAGACCTCTGTATTATTTTTCCTGTCTGCTCTCTTTTGTTTGCTTATCCTGAAATCCAGATCTCTGCTTCCCTTGTGATATTTACCCAAGGCAAAGCCAATGGTTTCATAGTTCTGCTCGTTATTTTAAGTGGAAAAACCACTCTCCCTCCATTTGAGGGCGGATTTTCCGGGGTGTAAAGGCACCACTGGCCAGTCACCCACATTTTGGTGCTTCCCACTGAAGGGCAGTTGGGATCCTGGTGCTGGAAGGTTTATCAGAGGCACAAGGCTGGGATGAGGGAGCCCAGCAGAGCTTTTGGTGTGGCTCTGGAAGCACCAATTCCATCAGCAGGACCATGTTAATGTCACCTCTTGTGGCCCTCATCTGTGTGGACAAGAAATTATACTCAGGAGCTTCCTATCTGTCCTTGTTTAGTGCTGAGCCTGCATCTGGAGGAAGGAAGGAGGGCTGTAAACTAGACAGTCTGATGGGCAAAAATGTGGGAAGTGAAAGTATTTCCCACTAAGAAACACATCCAGATTTTCAAAATCCATACAGGGCTGCCAGAAAGAAAGCAACAGAAAAAAACCAACCAACCAACCAAAACCAAAACAAACCAAAACAAACAAACAAAAAACAAAACAAAACAAAAAAAAAAACCAAAAAGAAAAAAACAAAAAGAAAAAACCAAACCAAAAACGCAAACAAAAAAACCCCATCAAAAATCAAAAAAAAAAATCCCCACCAACAACAGAAAAACCCTGCATAGATTGACAAGAAATGAACATTTCTTTTTGGGCTTTGGTCCTGCATCCACACTTATTCCAGGGACAGAAATCCCACTGACACAAATCAGTGGCAAAGCAATCAATCCTTTTTCCATAAATTCTGGCAAGGCTCTTGTTATGGGAGGCACAGGCCTCAAAAAAAGCCTCAGGAGACAGCATGCACCCCTGCAGAGAGCTCCTAATTGCTTCTTCATTACCAATCTGAGTGTTTTCACTGCCTAAATTCCAGAGCAGAGCAACGAGGCATGAAAATAAACAAATCAAAAAACAAAAAAAGCAACCCACCCAGCCAAGCCCTGCTAGCAGAGCGAAGCATGCGACCAGGACAGAGAGAAAAGTGGGAAAAGAAAGAGCGTCTGTGCCGGAGCGACTCCAGATGAGAGGGGAGAAAAGTCAAGGGTTAAAGGAAGGTTAATTAACTCTAAAGGTGAATTTAATAGGATACAATTTAGTGCAAACTACATACTGCCAGGTAACTCCCAGGTGACCGTGCTTTGCTCCTCTGCAAACAATTCGGACAAGGTGAGGGACATTATTGGAAGTAGCCCCACAGTACAGCCAGTGTCAGACATCAGATGTGCAGCAGACACCATGACGACCAGGGAGGGAGGTGATGAGGGCAGGACAGCAAAGAGGGAGGGTGCAAACACAGGAGGAGGGGTTTTGTTAAATAAGTGGAACATAAAAGAGAGAGACAAACAGAAAGGGAGGCATCCAGGAACAGAAAGCGTTGCAAATAAGAGTTAGAAAGAACTCAAAAGTTTGGGGAGGGGCAGAGCAGCACATGAGAGGGAGGGTGGGGGGTGTGGAGGGGGAGACACACACAGAAAGGACATCAGTTATTCACCCAAGCTACAACCACTGAACATTGTATTATAAATGAGGTTAGACCTGAGATTCCGGGCCTGATTCACACCCAGGTGTAGCACGAGGGGCAGTGACACCCCGGGGACACAAGCCATGCTTCTGTCAGGGACACTCCTGCAATATCTGACTGCCATGGAGAGGAGCTTCCCAAGGGAAGGCTCTGCCAGCTGCACTGCCAAGGAAAGAGGAGGCTACCTGCGGTCTAGGAAAAAGGACAATTTCTGGGAAGGAGAAAAAGCTTTGCTTTGTGAGCTGTTGCTTTTATTAAGCACAGTGAGGAGTGATAATTCTGAGAATCACATGGCTCACACAAAGGTCAGGAGCCAGGCTGGAAATCCTCTGCCTGGCAAGGGGCACCTCCAGCAGTTTGGCACAATTCCATCTGTTGGAGCTATTGCTGTGTGTGCACAACACAGGGTTTCACTTTGTGGTGCAGCAAATCCTTCACATTCTGCTCCTCAGGGAGAGCCACAGAAACAGCCCAAGGTGTGGGAATCCACAAAATGAGATGGTTTTGGGAAAGCTGCAAAAGGCAGCCCCAGAGGCAGCAGAATTGTGATTAGAGCTAAGCAGTAGCCATGAGATTGGTCAGCAGAAAAATTATTTAAAAAGAAGAAAAGCAAGAACAAATAGAACAATGGTCTGTGTGTTAACGCTTGTCTAGAATAACTCCCTAAGCTAAAGAAAAGTTTATCTAGCAAGATATTAGGAAGTTTGAAGCTTGATAATGGAACTCTGTGCATTGTGTTTTAAGGCTCACAAGCAGGTACTGTATTTGAAATAAGCAGGCATTGTTTTAACCAAAGGTATGTGTGCTTATAGTGGTTGGATAGAACTACTGTCAATGTGCTTTTGCTTTGTATGATTGGTCAAAAAACTTTTAAAGGAAGTTGTAACATTGAGTTCTTTTTCTGCTGCCTGGGATGTGAGCTGGTGGCATCTTCCCATTGTCATAACCATGTAATGAGACTGATGCTGGAAAATAAAACAGCTCAAGGCACGTTCCCAGCAGCCCTGTCCTGTTTGTGATTTGTACAGACCCCAGCTGGCGATACAAGGCCAGGCTGCTCCCTCCTGGCTGTGTGAATCAGGCCCTGGGAATGAGGCAGGACACGAGTGGTGAGATGCTGTGACACAGGAGACAGGATGGTGGCTGGGCAGCACTGGGGACAAACAGCAGCAAATGTGTGAAATGGCCAGAAATGATCTGTGACATCCTACACACTAAGCAGTGCCCACAAGCTGATGTGAAAGTCAACTCCAGTGAGGAGATTTCTTTGAAAAATAAGTTAAATAAATCAACAAGGGAAATCCTCAACACCAGATTAGTGGCCAAGGTCACAGTACAGGAAAATACAGGGAGCACACTCAGTGTTCCAGTGCAGCTCCCTGGTAGTCCCTGTGCCTGCTGCGTCCACCTGTGTGTGTCACAGCACATTGCAGCTTTCTGGAAGGATAGGGTGCAGGAACATGGCTTGGCTGGCTGGAAAAACAACACACAGCTAATGGGAACACAGCCTGAATGGCCTTGTCCCCAAATAGTGACACTGACACTGTTGGGTGGCCCAGCCAGAGGGACCATCCTGGGCTGCTTTGTGCTGCTAGCAGGGAGGAGTAAAACTGGGGACAGTGCTGTGACTGCACAGGACATCTGCCACACCCTGCAGAGAATCACTGCAGGGAATCCCTGCCACACCCTGCAGGAAATCCCCCAGCCACACCCTGCAGGGAATCCCTGCCCACACCCCGCAGGGAATCCTGGCCACACCCTGCAGGGAATCCCTGGCCACACCCTGCAGGGAATCCCTGCCCACACCCCGCAGGGAATCCCCCAGCCACACCCTGCAGGGAATCCCTGCCCACACCCTGCAGGGAATGCCTGCCACACACCCCACAGGGAATCCCTGCCCACACCCTGCAGGGAATGCCTGCCACACCCTGCAGGGAATGCCTGCCACACCCTGCAGGGAATCCTGGCCACACCCTGCAGGGAATCCCTGCCCACACCCCGCAGGGAATCCCTGCCCACACCCCGCAGGGAATCCCGGCTACACCCTGCAGGGAATCCCCCAGCCACACCCTGCAGGGAATCCCTGCCCACACCCTGCAGGGAATCCCTGCCCACACCCTGCAGAGAATCCCTGGCCACACCCTGCAGGGAATCCCTGGCCACACCCTGCAGGGAATCCTGGCCACGCCCTGCAGGGAATCCCCCAGTCACACCCTGCAGGGAATCCCTGCCACACCCTGCAGACAACCCCACTGCTATCCCAGAACAAGGCCTGGATTCCGGTCTCCACATCTTTTAGCACCAATATTCCCAAGCCAGCTCCAGCCCATGACAAGCAGAGAGAAGATGCTGAGACCTTGGCCTGCTCTCAGTCTCCCACCATCACATCCCCACCTCTCTCTCACCTGGGTTTCAGCAGCCAGGCGTGGCATGGAGGCTGCACGGCCCTGGCTCTCCAGGCCTGGCTGGGGCTCTCCGTTGGCAACTGTGGGGCTGATCTCCTTCATTTCTACCACCTGAACAAAACATGGAATGGTTTCAGTAGCAAGAACATGTCAGCTTTGAAGCCACCATCAGCTTCCTGAAGTTTGATTGGACTGGGAAGAGATGCTGGTGTGGCAAAGAGAACAACTGAAGAGCTGTGGAGTGTTGAAGTAGAAAAATGATAAAGAAAAGCCTCCTAAAATCAGGCCTGCTCTGGCTGGTCTGTCACTTCATCTAAGTCAAGCCAGCACTGTGCAAGTTCCCATGTGAAAGCAATCCTGGCGTCAGCAATTCATTAGCATAACAATCTGTTCCTGGGTTAAAACTGTTTTTATACAGTTTTATAACATTTTTATACTGTTCTATAACAGTTTTTATACTGTTAGATAGAAAAATGAAAACTATCTCTCACAAAGAACTTTTCCTGCACGTGCACACCAACGGTTTGAGTGACCAATCCATACAGAATAACAACTTGTTACTGACCAATAAGTAATTGGTAAGAAAGCTCCTGACCAATGGAAATGACACTGAGATCTGTAGAACTGAATAAAAAGGAGTTCTGTGAATAAATAAGGGTTTTTTTTCCACCATGAAGAAAATTGAGTCCCATGTGATTTATTCCCACAGTGGGGTGCCCAGGTTACTCTGTCCTCAGCCAGGACACCCCACAAGCAGTGGGATGAGCTCTTCCACCAGCCAGGAGCCCCAGCTGTGACCTTGAAACCCCTCAGGTCATTCTGACCATTCAAACCCCTCACCTGATTTGGCACAATGGGATTGGGAAATGGGAAGAGAGAGCCTGAGGTAACCCATGGCAGCAAGACAGAATCCCAGGAAAAGCATGTCCAGATTGGCTGTGGGAGCTGCCAGGTTTGGGCTTTCTCCACAATGCTCAAGCAAACAAGAGACAGAACAGTGCTTGCCTCAAGGGACAGCTCTACCAAATGCAGGTCCCCCTGCCTTCACCTGGATATTCTAAACACTTTCTAAAATTTCTGAAAATCCACCATGGCTCTAAAATCTCCTGCACCTCACCCTGTCTTCACCTGCTTTTTCTAAACATTTGCTAAAATTTCTTAAATTCTACCACACCTCTAAAATGTCCTGCATCTCATCCCATCTTCACATAATCATTTTCTTAAATTCTGGAGTTCTTACATTCTAAACATTTTCTTAAATTTCTGGAGTTCTACCACACCTTTAAAATCTCCTGCATCTCACCCCGTCTTCACCTGATTTTTTAAACATTTTCCTAATTTTCTCGAGTTCTCCCACAGCTCTAAAACCTGCTCCTCCCCCTTGCCCCATTTGCTCACCCTCTCGATGGGGATCTCCTCGGAGTGGCCTCGCTCAAAAGCTGGGCTCCTGGTTTCATAGAACACGTCCTGGGTGCGCTGGGTCCCCCAAGAACTGGACTCTTTGATCCCTCCCTCTGGGGGTGGCCTGTCCAAAGAAAAAAAAAAGGGGAAAAGATTCATCCTTTTGCAAAGAGATTTTGCTAAATTTGGCAAATCAAACTTGAGCACCCTTTGGGGTTTCACGTGTGCAAATCAGTTGCAGGATGGGCACAGTGGTTGGTGAAGCTTTAAGGTGCTCTGGGTTTTTCTCCTGTAGAGCCTGAAGATCCCATGAGAACAAAGAAATCAAACCAACTATGATTTTTTTTTTCAATAATTAAGGAAAACAACTTCTGCCACTTAAATCCTTCCAGACAATGAAGAATTTGGGAGTTCAGGCTGATTTTGTGTGCAGGACCAGCTGGACACTGGCCAAACACCTCAACCATGCTGAAGTCCCTTCAGCTGTCAAGTCTGGTGTTTGTTTCCCCATCAGGATTATTTGGGATGTTTAAACCTCAGCTGTCTGTCGCTAAAAATACACAATGTTCATGATTCAGAGGAAAATCACCTGCAGAGCAGGAAATGGAGAATTGATTATGGATCACTGTCACCAGTGTTTGGAAAGCTCTCCATGAAGGGATCATTTTCCCAACAAGATAAATTGAGCATGGCAAGCTCTTGCTGTTGCCCAGTGCAACAGGCTTGAGGGCTGAATTTATTCCCAAGGAATCTTTGGCCTCCCAAAACCTCATTTCCGGGGTTTGCTTGGTTCTTTTGCAACAGTCCCAAATTCCTGTGAGCAAACTCACCCTGGGCAACTCCCAGCGAGGATTCATGAAGAAAACACCAAGATCCCAACACCACCAGCACTGGGATAACCACAGCAGGAGCAGAGCCACCACATGAATTGTCCCAGCCATGGTGTGAAGGGGCTGCTGGCTTTGGTGTCACCAGAGCAGCAGTGGTGGATGGGGTGACCCTGAGGTGTGGTGGCTCTGGAGGGGCTCAGGGGTGACCCCAAGCTTTGGTGGCACTGGAGGGGCTCAGGGGTGACCCCGAGGTTTGGTGGCTCAGGGGTGACCCCAAGGGTGGCTCTGGAGGGACTCAGGGGTGACCCCAAGGGGGGCTCTGGAGGGAGGTCAGGGGTGACCCCGAGGTGTGGTGGCTCTGGAGGGACTCAGGGGTGACCCCAAGGGTGGCTCTGGAGGGAGGTCAGGGGTGACCCCAAGGGGGGCTCTGGAGGGAGGTCACGGGTGATCCTGAGGTGTGGTGGCTCAGGGGTGACCCCAAGGGTGGCTCTGGAGGGGCTCAGGGGTGACCCCGAGGTGTGGTGGCTCTGGAGGGAGGTCAGGGGTGATCCTGAGGTGTGGTGGCCCAGGGGTGACCCCAAGGGTGGCTCTGGAGGGCTCAGGGGTACTCACAGGGCTCCCCCGTTGTTGAGGGAGGCCGAGCTCTTCTGGCGCAGGAAGGCCTTGGCGTTGCTGAAGGCCACGGGCTGCGTCTGCTCCAGGGTGGCCTTCAAGGGGTGGAACAGGGACACTGGCCCGGGCTGCCAAGCACAAGGGAGAGGTGTCAGAGCTGGGATGGGCTGCAGGGCTTTTCTTACTCTGTGAAAAGTCCACTTTGCCACCCTGGGACAGCAGAAAGGCCACGCTGGCCTGGGCACAGCAGGGAGAGGCTCTGAGGGACACCTGATACAAGTCAAGCCCTGCTGCAATCCCTCTTCCCTCTGAATGCTCTCCCAAATCCTGCTGCAATTCCCCTTTCCTCCTGAATGTTCTCCCAAGCCCTGCTGCAATCCCTCTTCCCTCTGAATGCTCTCCCAACTCCTGCTGCAATCCCTTTCCCCCAAAATGCTCTCCCCCAGTCCTGCTGCAATCCCTTTTCCTCCTGAATGCTCTCCCCAGCCCTGCTGCAAATACCTTTCCCTCCAAATGTTCTCCCCAGTCCTTCTGCAATCCTCTTTCCCTCCAAATTTCTCCCAAGCCCTGCTGCAATCACCTTTCCCTCCAAATCTTCTCCCAAGCCCTGCTGCAATCACCTTTCCCTCCAAATCTTCTCCCCAGTTCTTTTTCAATCCCCTTTCCCTCTGAATGCTCTCCCCATCACCAGAGCACAGCAGTGAGTTTCCCCAAGGATGTAGCCAGAGGGGCAGTGCAATTCCAGTGGCTCTGGATGGATCTGGTGGAGCCATCCAGGTGTGGGACAGATCTCCACCCTGTGCTGGAGATCAGCTGCATGCTCATCCTAAAAACAACAGCTGTTTGTCCTACTGGAAGTGACAGGGCTTTCAATGCCAGTTGTGTGAAAATATTTTCTAGAATTTGTAAAAATTAGAGCCAAAATGACTTGGAATAATTCCTATTTTCAAAAATAACTTAAACCTTCTATAGCCAAACTACCAGCAGCTTTCAATAGTTCTTTGGTCTACCAAGGAAATATTTGGTGTACCCTAGGCCACTTTTAAACACATTTTAGACTTTCAAAGATCAGTTGTCTTTTTTTTTTTTTTGAAAAGATCTTTCTTTACTGGAAAAGGCAACTGCAACAATTTTTTGAAGTATTTTTTTGGAGAGAATTTCCATTTTTGAGCCAGCATTTTGAAACCCTGCCTGGAAGAGCAGCCAGGCCTTCTGGGTGAATCCTGCTGGTGATTGTTGTTAAAGCTGCCTAAGAGGGAGGATGGAAAAACCCCTTTTGTACCTGGCACAGGCCCCCGGGGGGCTGGACTTGCTCCCTGCTGTTCTTATTCTGCTTGTAGAAGTCAAATATCATCAGGGCTGCGTAGACCTTCCCCACAGTCATTTCATCAGCTGCCAGAGCACGGGCAAAACACAGCAGAGCCATTCCAAGGATGAAGAGAAGACAGGAATAGGAAAAAAAAAAAAAAAAAAAAAAAAACAAACCACAGAAAATGGTGAAAAACAGGGAGAGGGAGGAAGCAACATGAAAATTTTTAGGAAAAAATAATTTATTAATAAAATAAATAATAATTATCAATAAGAAATTATTTTATTAATAAGATAAATAATTATTAAGAATTTTTTATTTTATTAATAAAATAAAATTATATTTTATGAGAATAATGAGGCAAAACAGACACAGAAGAGTAGGGGAAAGGAAAAAAAAAAGAAAAGGTTACAACAGATTCTTCAGGTCTTTGCCTGTTGCTGCTTTGCCTTGGTTCGGAGCTCTCTGTGGCAAACACAGGGATTGTGTAGGCAAAACCAGGCAGGAAAACTCAGTGGCATTGTCAGCATTGCTGAGAGAATTCCTAAATTCATCCTAAATTCATCCCAGACCCACCCCAGCCTTACCCCTGCTTCTCTGAAGTACAGTGAGTGGGGTATAATGGGCTAATATACTTTTAAGGAATATTTCCTTTTTCAGATGTTTTTTCACCCTCAGAGCCATGGGACAGCCCTTCCCTGCCCAGCACTGCTGCACTCACCATGGAAAAAACTGGAGCAGCAGAGATACAGGAATCAAGAGAGGAGGGGAGGGAAAGACTTCAGCAGTCACCACCCACTGATCTGCACCTCCTCAGCTCCCTCATTTTTCTTAATTAACAATGCCTTTATTATTCTATACTGCTTCTCATTAATCAGGAACCCAGAGCTAATCAAGAGAATAGCAAACTCCCCATTTTCTCAGCACTTTTTGCCCAGGACATCACCAAGTAACACAAATGCCTTTAACCCCCAAACACCTCACATCTGATTCCCTAAGCTGTCAGCAAGCTTTAGCTTTTCTTCTCCCCATTTTTCTGGAGCTCAAATGGCAGAAATTGCTCTCCCACCTTGCAAGGCACAGCCTGGAGACTGCCAGAGCTGAGGAGGTGCTCTGGGAGAGGCCACACAGGGCATTGCTCTCTTCTGGGTGCTGTTTGGGATTTGGGGTTTTCGGTGCACAGGAGATCTGCAGCACAATGAAGTCCCTGCCTGGAGGGGAGCTCAGCTCCCCCAGTCCCTGTGTGACAGAGCCAGGGCAGCACAGCGGCTGCCAAGGAGCCCAGCTGCCCTTGGGGTCCCTGCTGCATCCTCCAGGTGACCCAGACAGGGCTTGGGACAGAGCAGGCAAGGAGGGAAGAACCTAATCTGGGGATGGATAGAGCAGGCAAGGAGGGAAGAACCTGTTCTGTGGTTGGACAGAGCAAACAAGGAGGAAGAAACTTAATCTGGGGTTGGATAGAGGAGATGGGGAGAGAAAACCCTGATTTGGGGTTGGATAGAGCAGGCAAGGAGGGAGAAACCTAATCTGGGGTTGGATAGAGCAGATGAAGAGAGAAAAACCTAATCTGGGATTGGATAGAGCAGATGAAGAGGGATAATCTAATCTGGGGTTTGACAGAGCAAATGAGGAGGGAAAAACCTAATCTGTGGTTGGATAGAATAAATGAGGAGGGAAAAATCTGTTCTGGGATTTGATAGAGCAGACGAGGAGGGAAAAACCTGATCTGGGGTTGGATAGAGCAGGCAAGGAGGGAGAAATCTAATCCGGGACTGGATAGAGCAGATGAGGAGGGAAAAACCTTATCTGGGGTTGGATAGAGCAGGCAAGGACAGAAGAACCTAACCTGGGGTTGGACAGAGCAAATGAGGAGGGAGAAACCCAATCTGGGGTTCCTGGGTGTCTGGGATGGACCCAGTGCTTGAAGCACTTACGTTTGTGAGGAGGCACCAGCAAATCCAGAGTCTTCTGGGACAGGTTGGGCCAGACCAGCGAGATCTCCTTCCTCAGCTCAGCATCACACTGGTGCTGCTTCACACCTCCTGCAGCCAGGGAGGAAGAGGAGAGGAGTGAAGCCCTGCCCTGGAGCACATCCCACTGTTTGCATCCCCCTTTCCCTTTCCTTGAGAAGGGTGAGCCAGCACAGCCCTTCCCTGCCCAGGGAATCTGTGAATTCTCCATGACAGAAGTGTAGGAACCCAGCAGGACCAGCCTTGCCTCAGCCTGGGCACCCTGAGTGTGAAAAATGTGTATTTTATTATTGGCTTTTCACAAATATTAAAATGAATATTATATGTGTTGTGCTAGAAAGTAATGCTGTGTTAATTCTCTGAAGTAGTGTGTTAAATATAGTTTTGGGTTATTAAAAAATGTTAAAATAGAAACGATGCTATGTAGGATACTTTTTTTAAAGAAAGGACTTGCAGTGAGATAGCAGCCACAGGACACCTGAATCTTTCAGAGAAAAAGAATTTATTCCTCTTTTATCAGAAGAAATGAACTTCTTCCTGCCTCAAAGGCGCTGTTAGGATTCAGAGGAAGAAGTTGTCTCTGACCAGACAGAATCCTGTGTTTGAAAGGAATTCATGCATCATGTATGAGGTGTATGAATATGCAACATGCTGTTGCTTTTAAGGGTTAATCCTTCATTAGCTGTGTCCTTTTTCGGGCTCGTGCTGCCCAGAAAAAGGTACCCGGACGTCTGTAACTCTGTTTCTATTGTCTCATATTGTCCTAATCCAAATTGTCCAAATTATTATTAATCTAATTGTATTACTATTTTTTATAACCATTTTATTACTATTAAACTTTTAAAATTTTAAAAACAAGTGATTGGTGTTTTTCACATTGAGCAGTGACCTGGGACTTAAATTTGAGCTCAAACTTATTCCACACTTAAACTCCAAGTGCCTCTTCCATTGGGGAGTGCCTGTGAGGGCAGCAGCACCTCCCAGGTGGGATGGAAAGGACTCAGACATGAATAACAGTGACAGTGTTCACAGGGGTCTGAGGATGAGGGAAGAGATGAGGATCTGACTCCATGTTTCAGAAGGCTGATTTATTATTTTATGATATATATTATATTAAAGCTATACTAAAAAGAACAGAAGAAAGGATTTCATCAGGAGGCTGGCTAAGAACAGAATAGAAAAGAATGATAACAAAGGCTTGTGGCTTGGACAGAGAGTCTGAGCCAGCTGACTGTGATTGGCCATTAATTAGAGACAACCACATGAGACCAATCCCAGATGCACCTGTTGCATTCCACAGCAGCAGATAATCATTGTTTACAATTTGTTTCTCCCAGCTTCTCAGGAGAAAAAATCCTAAAGAAAGGATTTTTCAGAAAATATCATGGCTACAAATCACAAAATCCCATAACCATTGGGTTTGGGTTGGAAAAGACCCTAAAGATCCTCTAACCCAACCCTCTGCCATGGCCAGGTTCACCCTCCACTGAGCAGTGTCCTGATGGATTACAAACCCTCCTCAAACCCACCAGCTCTTCCCAAAACCCCTGAAATGACACAAATTCAGAGTCCTACCCTAAGGTAAAGCAGAGCCAAACCCACAGCTCTGCTCCATGGGCCAAAGCCAGCCTAAATGCACACATGGAAAGTGATTAAAGGCTGGGTGAGCCCCAGGCCAGCTCCCACCTGAATTCCCCTCACAGCAGGTAATTAAAGAGTTCATCTGAATGACAGAGATTATTTTTGTAAGAGCAGAGTGAGGGAGGAGGCTCTGGGTACTCTGTTACACCGTGGTTTGAACTCCCACAAGGGAACTCATTAGGGAGGTTTATTAAGGGCCTGTTAAGCCCGCTAAAGACTCAATTAAATGTAGCACATGAAACCTATTCAAAGGGAGCTCATAACAACAAAACAGGTCAGAACCTCACACCCCAGAGCAGAGCTAAACCACAGAAATAATCCAGGGTATCAGCTGAGTTCTCCTCTCTGGCTCCCTTCCAGTTTTCAAATGGGTGGGGGGAGCTTTTCCAGTCGAAAAAGGCTGACAGGTAACTAGAAACTGAAAATTAAACAAACTCTCAGCATCCTTAGCTAGGAGTTATTCCTGAAATAAGGTGCTGGCTCTCAAAGTCACAGGAAATCCTAAAAGCATCTGTAGAAATGAATGTCTGATCCTTGTCTTGATCCCACTCCTTTGGGGAGCCCCAGGCACCTCAAAATTTTGTCCTCTTCCAGCAATGCCTCCCCAAAGCATCACAGGAGGGAGGAGATTAACTCAGATACTTGCACTGGCCTAAAACTGCTTAGTAAAGCACAGCAGCCTAACCCTGCCTTGCCCCTGCTCCCTGGAGCCTGGTTCCCTCCTGGTAACTTTTAAATTAGGTGTAAGACTGCTTAGGCCAGGCATGGCTCCAGTGTGACCCCAGGCAGGCTGATGAGATGGGGTAACGACCCAGAGAAAAGGCCGGTGCATTTGTTACACTGCAAGGTTTAATTGGGAGCTGAGTAAACGCCTGATTAACCACCTCAACAATTCCATTTTATCTCAAGGTGGAATGTGCTGCAGGGCATTTGCATTCCCTGCCAGCATGGAAGGGCTGGAACGGTTCAGAGCTGGTGTGGAAACTCATTTCTGATTCAGAGAAAGGAGGACACGTCCTGGGCTTCCCTTCAGCTGGGATGGGCAAAGATTGCCACATTTCACTGCACCCCAAAGGCAAAGGGATGCTCAGGACCCCTCTGGCCTCTCCCCAAGCTCCCCTTCATGGCCACATTTCTCTTCACAGAGAAAAACAAGGCTTTTCTCTGTGAAGAGAAAAGGATATTCTTTCTACAGCTTCCCAAGGATATTTTCTGGGATTCACATCCTCTGAACCTCAGAGAAAGAAAAAAAACCAATTCTTATCTCATTTACTGCTCCTGTGTTTTGGAACAAGTGGAATGCATTGAGGAAGATTGTTTACCTGAAGGAATTTACTTGATTAGATTCTGGTGTGAGTGTTTTGATTCACTGACCAGTTGAATCCAGGTGTGTGTGTGTGTGTCAGGACAGTCACAAAATTCTGTGCAGTTGAGTACTTGTGCAGATTCAGTTTGGATGCAGTGTAATATAAAATAATATAGTATAATAAAGTAATTAATTAGCCTTCTGATATCAATGGAGTCCTCCTCATTTTCTCCCCAGACGTCAGGGTTGCCTTGATTTACTACACCCATGTCCTCAGGTGTTGGCATGGGAAGATAGGAATCCCACCTATATTCTAAATTCTTCTATGGCAGAATTCCCATGGTTTTGGGAGGACACCAAGCCCACAGATGTCACTGAATACTCTGAGCTGGATAGGACCCGCAAGGATTAAGTCAAACTCTTCAGTGAAAGGCCCAGCCAGGGATAAATCTGTGTCCTTGGTGTTCCTGGCACCTTGCTGTGACCAACCAAGCCCATCTTGTGGTCAGGAGCTGGGCTGTGAGTCAATGTACTCTCAGAAAACCCCAGTTTTCTCCTGGTTTGATCTCCAGGTGCCCCAGCCACCCTGTTCCTCTCACCTGAGGCCAGTTTGATCTCCAGGTGACCCAGCCACCCATACCTGTCACCTGAGGCCAGTTTGATCTCCAGGTGACCCAGTCTGATCTCCAGGTGACCCAGCCACCCTGTCCCTCTCACCTGAGGCCAGTTTGATCTCCAGGGCCGTGCGGATCAGGGCCATCAGCGTGGAGGTGAAGTGCACAGTTAAATCCTCAGGGGAGATGGGCATGTTCATCCTCACCAGGCGCTGGGGACAGACAGGGCTGGCTGTGAGGAAGGCCAGGAGTCCTCCCCCCCACCCTCACCTGCCCCTCTCTGAACCCCCAAAATACCCAAAATACAAACAGGAAGGAACTTTTTGTGTGCTGAGCTGAAATTCTGCACGTGGATGGCAGCTCCTGTCCAGGAGTGGGTTTGGGGCAGAACCTCAGGGGTTTAATGGGTGATTTGCCAGCACTGCACTGCAATCCTACAGAGCTCCCCCAAAAAGAAGCCAGGTGGGGAGGCTCTCATCCCATTTCCTGACTGCCTCCAGTGGTGTCTGCACCATCCAGATGTTGGAACCCTGGTTACTGAGAATTTCAGATTTCTGTGCTGACACTGACCCCCAAGAGAACACTGCATTGACCTGAGGCTGTGGAGAAGCTTCCAAAATGGAATGATGGAACTGGGATTGTGGGTGGGGAGTTTGAATAATTATGAATTCATATTGAATTATGAATAATTACTGAATAATTTTATATTATAATTAGATAATAATGGACTTTGATAAGTGTGTACTATCACAGGGTGGAAAACTTATTAAAGTTTTAGGATGTAGTAATACATGTAAAGCAAGATGGAGGTTTTAGGGCAGAGGCTGGGCCTCCTTCACAGGTTTAAGTACTATTGTGTAATTAGATAAAAAAGTCCAAGGAAGTCCCTGGGTGTTGATCTGCCTGAGCACAGCCTCAAAAACCAGTGGCAGCTTGGTCTGGCCCCTTTGCTGGGGAGAGAATTTCATCTCCATGTGAAAGCTGCTTGGGCTGATATTTACACCCCTCTGTCTGCCCAGGAACCTCCTCTGTGTCTAACAACAGCCCCCAAGGGCTGGTGGAGGTGCCAGCTGCACTCCCCTGTGGCACTGCAGCAGTGGGCACAAGCCTGGCATTGTCTGTAGAGACACAGATTTTGCTGCAGCCTCTTTGCTGCCCTGGGCAAAATCTGCAGGATGGAAACTCCTCAGCTGATGGGAATTCTCCTGCTGGGGAAGGAGAGAATGGTGCAGGTGAGAGCAGGGAGCTGCTGGAGCCTCAGGGCTCGATGGGAGCCCCAATTGCTGCTCCTTTGTTTCCCCAAACCAAGCCCTGGCTGGGGCATGAAGACTTGGCCAGGTTTTCCATCTCTGGGATAACCTCCCTGCTTAGATGATCTTCCAGGTTCCAACTTCCACCTTCCCAGATGTATGGACTGAGCTGCCCTAGAATCCCAGAGTGGTCTGAGTTGGAAAAGACCTTAAAGATCATCTCATCCCACCCCCTGCCATGGGCAGGGACCTTTCCCTAGCCCAGGTTGCTCCCAGCTCTGTCCAGCCTGGCCCTGGACACTCCCATGCCCTCAGGGAGGGCAGATCCCAACCCTGGCACCTTCTGGAGACAATTTCCCCCCAGGGGGACACTTGTTGGTGTTGGCATGAGCAGACAGAGAGCACAAAGTGCTGGTCCAGTGTAAAATCTGCTCAGAGGAGCTGAAATCTCCTTGTTCACCCTTTTACACATTTTCAGCTCTCACTGCATCCTGCAGGGACCAAAGACCACTGTAACAATGTCCCTGTCACCTGAAGTCTGGGACAGACCCTTTTGCTCTCCCTCACAGCATGCCCAGAGGTTATTCTGTGTCTGCCCAGCCTCAGAGACAGGGAAATCAAAGTTCAGCCTCTCAGGCAGTGACAGTGACAAGTGCTAGCAACACCACGGGGTTGTTTGTGTTCACTCATGTCAAATGAAACGGGATTTAATTCCAATTCTGCCCTCAGCACACAAAAAGTTACAAAAACCCATCAATGAGAGCCCACAGTTAGCAATCAGAGAGTCCCAGAATCCCACTGGGGTGGGAGTGAGGGAAGGGATGCAGAAAGAAGATGCATGCAAGTGAAGAACAGGCAAATGAGGAGCAATTCCCCACAGGAGAGCTCTATCCTCACAGAAACCACCCCCAAAAACCACTTGGGCACATCTCAGGTGTCCCCAGGTGAATTCCCAAGGGATACAGATGCACAAAACAGGCCACCCACCTTTTGCTGCAAACCCAAATTTTGCTGCAAACCCAAATTTTGCTGCAAACCGGTGCCTGGAAGAAGCTCTCCCTACCCCACCTCCTTGCCCTGCTCCCTGCATTTCCCTCTGCACTGCCATTTTCTCCATCCCAGTATCCAAACTGGTCAAAATGGTAACTCAGACACCTCCAGGCCACTGGAATCCCCAACGTGAGAACACAGCAGGGAGCAGAAAGGGGGGGTTGAGGTGCTCAGGAGAGGGAAGCTGGGATGGGATGAGTCCCTGTGTCCCCTCAGGTGCCAAACTGGGATTCACCTCCCTCTGGACAGCACTCGAGGAGTTCTTGCCCTGCCAAGAGGAGCTGCAGGTTGCACCTTCCAGCTGCCCATTTTTTGGCCAAAAAAAAAGGCCATAAGTTAAGAGAGAAATGTCTCAGAACCTGCAGCAGCCAAAGCCAACAGGCCTCAGCTAAAGCCACAAAAGATCCTCTCAAAAACAGGGAAAATTCCTGTCTTGGAAGCCCCTGGCTTGAGAAAATCTGTTCTTTAAATGAATATCTGGCATGTCTGAGAGCTCCTGCTGAGGGTGGAGCAGCTGGAAAAAAAGAACTGATTCATCTTGGATCCAAAACAGCTTTGCCATCATGGCCGGGGTGGTGAGGGAGGGTTGAGTGAGACATTGTCACCCCACAGCCCAAATCAATGTCCCAAATCCCCGTGGGCACCCAGGGGAGCCAGGAATCGGCTAAGAACATAGCTTAAAAAAAATTGAAAAAGTTGTTTAGAGTGTACTCAATTTTTAAAAAAATTAACTTTCACCCCATTTTTTTTCTGTTTCTTCTGCTTGAAGTTGTGCTTCAAGGCTGTGTCAGAGCTGTAGCTCATGGTTTGAAACAGGATGAAAAAAAAAACTAAAAGGGGGGAAAACGGAAAAGGGGGGGAAAGGGAAGGGGGAAAAAGGAAAAGGGAAAGGGGGAAAAGGAAAAGGGAGGGAAAGAAAAAAAGGAAAAGGGAGGGAAAGGGGAGGAAAAAAGGAAAAGGAAGGGGGAAAAGGGAAAAACAACACCAAACAAACAAAAAAAAAAAAAAAAAAAAAAGCCACTAACAAAAATAACTGAACCAAAACAAACAGAAAAAAACCCCCAACTCTAATTTGGACAATTTCCCATCTTTCTGGAGCCCAGAAGGAAATTTTAGGAGCCTGCTGCTCTTTCCCTGCACTGATGAAGAACGTGCATCACTTGGGAATCACCCAGGGGCTGGATCAGTGTTTGGGCTCGGTGACCTTGGAGGTCTTCTCCATCCTAAATGATTCTGTAATTCTATCAATCTTAGTCTTTTCTATGCCATCAGACGAAAAGGGGGAAAAAACCTCTTTGACATCACTCTGCTGTTTTAGGATTTGCTCACTGTCCTTGCCCATGGCAGAGGGTGGATGTGGAAGAGCTTTGAGGTCCCTTCCAACCCAAACCATCCCGGGATTTTCTGATTCCTGGGCTGATCCAGGGGCGCTCGGGTGAATTAATGATGGGGAATATAATTTTAAAAAAGAAGGGGTAAAAAAAAAAAGAAAAAAAAAAAGGTGGGAATGGTTCCCAGGAGCCCTGAGCTGCCAGGACAGGAATCCCCAGCCCCGGGGGAGGAGGCGCAGCCGGCAGCAGGTGGAGTCCCCGCTCCGCTCTGGGATCCCTCCCGCAGCCCCCGCGGTTCATTATAGTCGGATTTGGAGCTCGTTAAAGCTCCTGCAGGAGAGAGCCCCAGAGGCGGCAGCCCCGCCGATGTCTCCGGAGTCTCGTAATTAACGCGGTGCTGATAACGAGCGGCTGATTAGAGGCGGGGTCGGGAGGCTGCGCTCGGGGCGCGGGGTCCGGGCGCGGTCAGGAGGCGGCCCCGGCGCTGTTTAATTGGGAATTAACAAAGGCAGCGCTAACGAGGAACCAAATCTCTGTGACAGGAATAAATTCACTTCAGTTTTGCTCAGGAGCTGCTTGGGCAATGGCCCAAAAGGCAGGGAAAAGGTTGGAGGAATAGGGGGGAAATTCATCCCGGGATCAAAGGTGTCTTGCTGGATTCCAGCGTGACCCAGAAAAAATTACTACACCCTAAATCCTGTTCCCTGGCACATTTCCAAAAAGAAGCACACAGTGCCTGGAAAACTACTGGCACTCCGACAGATTTGAATTATTAAGAGCACCCCATAAACCTCTGGGACAGGAACTGCTCTGGGAATGATCCCCAGACAGGAATAAATTCGGGACAGTGGGAAATGAGGTCGAGTTTGGTGAATAAATTATTTGCTATGAATAATTCACCCCGACCTAGTTGGAATGATTCTATCTGGTTTAATTCTGCTGGCTTTGGAGAGGCTGTCCACAGCTTTTATCCCTCTCAGATCATCCCAGGAATCACAGAATCCCGGGATGGTTTGGGTTGGAAGGGACCTCAAAGCTCGAACAGTTCCACCCTCTGCCATGGGTGAGCAAATCTTAAGACAGCAGTGAAGGCAAAGAGGTTTTCTTCACCCTTTTCATCTGATGGGATAGAAAAGACTAAAATTCATGGCATCACAGAATCATTTAGGATGGAAAAGACCTCCAAGACCATAGAGTCCAAACACTGATCCAGCCACCACTGACCCATATCCCCAAGTGCCACATCCACATCTGTCTGGTTTTAAATCTCTCCAGCAGTGGTGATTCCACGACTACCCTGGGCAGCCTCTTCCAGGGCTTGAAAACTCTTTGTGTGACAAAATTCCTCCTGATGTCCAATCTAAACCTCTTCTAACAAACCCTGAGGCCGTTCCCTCTGCTCCTGTCCCTGTTCCCTGGAGCACAGCCCAACCCCTGGCTGTGCCCTCCTGTCAGGAGCTGTGCAGAGCCACAAGGGCCCCCTGAGCCTCCTTTGCTCCAGGCTGAGCCCCTGCCCAGCTCCCTCAGCCTCTCCTGGGGCTCCAGACCCTTCCAGCCCCTCCATGCCCTCCTCACTGTGGGTGGCCCAGCAGCGAGCACAGGAATTTGGGTTTTTCCAGCCTCGTCCCCCAGCCCCGTGCAGGATAGAGCTCCCTGGTGCACCTCGGGCAAGCAGCAAAGCCACACGGAACTGCAGAGGCTGGTCAGGCTGACCAAGGAGAACAGTTGAGAAAGGGGAACCAGAAAACAGCAGAAAGGAAGGACAGCAGCCAAGGAGGCTGCAAAGAGGGGAAAATCCAAACAAAAACCAGTGTGGACGTGCTGAGAAGGCAACAAAGACGTGGGGAGAACACACAAAACCTCTGACAAGGACTGGGGAAAGTAGACATGGAAAGAAAAAGGGGGTATATGTGAGGCAAAAGAGCTTTTGCTGGACAGAACAGTCAGGGGTTTAAAAAGCAGAGGGACAGGGAGAAAACAGGGCAGAGACAAAGCCCTGGCTGCTGTTGGCACTGACTGAGCAGGAGCAGGGGGTGATACCCCTCTGCAGGCTGAGGGAGGGGGCAGTGCCCAGGGGGATTTCAGTGCCCAGGGGGATTTCAGTGCCCTCCCGAGTCTCTCAGGGGGATTTCAGTGCCCTCCCGAGTCTCTCATCACTTGGGAGCAGATGTCACATGAGTGACACCACGGGGGACACCTGGCAGGAGCAGGGCAGGAGGTGCCACATCCCACCACAGCCATGGGGGAAGGTGCCCAGCACCAACCCGTGAATGTGCTCATGGAAAAGAGGAGGAGGGAAGGAGCAGAAACCAGTCCTGGCTCATGAGGGGTTAATTTATCAGCAATAACTGGGTGAGAGATCAGCCACAAATGCAGCTTTAATCCATGGGGGAAATCCTGATCTTGCCTTAAATCGGTATTTTGTAGTTCAGGGCTCTTTGATAAGGGGGAAATGAATGTGATCATCTCCAAACTCAGAGAAATCCAAAGTTCACCCAGACTGGAGCTGTTTGAACCCATCTCTGCCTGTACTTGAAACACACAGACACAATCCAGAGGTTTCTTCTGAAATTAATGATGTCTTTAAAAAATCAGGAGTCTGGGTTATAAAAAGAAGCTATTCCTATGTACCCTGGTTCTGTGGGTTTGTTCTGTAGGGACAGACAAATTAAAGGAGATATCAGGAAATTCTCGGGCTGAAGAAATGCCTCTGGGCACAAAGTCTGCTATGAAAACCAGCCCAAAATCTTATTTAAAAGGGTGAGTTCTCTCCAGTTTTAACACATGATCTCTTTATCCCCTTTTGTTTTCTTCTTTTTTGAATTCTATAAGATTTAGGAAAAAGCATTTTATCCTTGTGTTACAGCCCCAGAGCAGATCTGGTTGCCCACCTGCAAACACCTTCTTCCAGCAGGACACAGCTCTCCTAAATCAGTGGAAACTCACAGGAGGCAAATCCTTGGATTTCTGTGGATAATTCGTGCCTAAAATAGCTGAGGCCTGGAATTTGTATCTAGTTGGGTTCCTCAAGCTCAGTTATGGTGGCCAGAAACAAATCAAATACAGCAAAGCCACCTCACTGAAGAGATTTAAAGTTATGTTTCATTTAATTTTAAATCCTGGAAGGCTGAGGAAGGATCTTGTAGGAAGATTTATCTGAATTTCTTCCTGCCTGAATAAATCAGCCCCAGCTTTGGGTCTGGCTTGAGCCTCTTCACAAAAATCTTGGGTTTATTTGGTCTCAGTGAAAAATCCCTCAGTACAGGAGGGGCTGTTGGGGTGTGGATCCTTTGGGTTGAGTTTTGGGGTTTGGGGGTGGCTGGAGTGACACCAGCAGCCAAAAACTCCTGTTGGGTTTGGTGGATCCTCAATCACACCAGTGAAAAATAGCTCTGAACAACCTCTCCCTCTAAACTAGGAGGTTCAGTGGTGAAACTTCAAGGAATCCCCCTGGAAATGGAAGTCTCCAAGCACCCTGAGAGTTGTTGGGAGGCCAGCCTGGCCTTTACTGCTCCATTTCCATCTGAATTTCCAGCCAGGCAGCAGCCTTTGGGATAGAATTCATTCTGGTGGCTCAATTAAAAAGTTTTGCCAAATCAGCAATAAGCTGGAGTGATTTCTCCATCTCCCTGTCCTAAATGTTTTCTGTTAAAGTAATTTCTTCCACGAGAGTGTTTAAGGAGCCCTTCTGGTGTCCTCTCTGTTTAATTGCTTGCTCACTCCTACAGTACTGCCTACTCTAATTACTCCAGTCTAATTAAGAGGAGACAAAAACAACATTCTACTGGAGGATTAGTGAGACAAAGAGCCCTAGGAAGAAAAATGGGGATCTAATGGGGGGTAATTTGCTCATTAGCACTGTCCCTCCCCAAATTAACCTAAATGGGAGGAGAATGAGAGAAAAGAGAGAGAAACACTGACAGAAAGAGCAGAGACATACTTAGAAAGACAAACTGATGTGCCAGTTTCAATGACCAGAAAAAAAGTTACCCCCCAAAAATTATATATATAAATATATAAGAATGAAAAAGAAAAAAAAATCAGAAGATCCAAAATCTTCCTTGGAAAGCAGAGAAAGCACCAGAAAAGTCCAGAAGAACAACACCAATGCCACAGAAACCCCACTTGAGCCACGGCACAGAAAGCTGGTGGTTGGGCAGGAGTTCCTGGGGAGGTTTTCTACCTTATAGGCAACACGAGCTGGGCATTTCTTCCCAAGGCCTAGAGGTGGGGACATGTGTCTCAGCATCTCATACATGTCTGTGTAACTGATGCGCCCGCTGGCACCACAGGGATGGAGGCAAAAGCACCAGGACACAGAAATCCCATCGGATTGAGGCGGGGAAAAACGGGGAAGGGGTGGGGGAAAAGGCAACACAATGGAGCAAATGAAAAGGGGGAGAGAGAGAGAGAGAGAGAAGGGAAAGCAGACAAGAAAACAGAGATCTGGTTAATCAGATTTCTCCGGGAAACAAAACCAAACTCAAGAGGTGGGGCAGGAGAAAGGAGGCTCCGCTTCCGTTGCTGTTTCGGCGCCCAACGTCTCCTCCTCCTGCAGGGGTGGCCCTGGGAATGATTGATGCCCCTTGGGGGATAACTGATGCCCCTGGGGAATGCTTGATGCCCCTGAGGAATCCTTGATGCCCCTGGGGAATCCTTGATGCCCCTGGGGAATGCCTGATGTCCCCTGGGGTAGAAGGGGTGGCAGGGCTGGGTTTGGCTGGCTGTTGGTGGGCTGGGGATGAAGGCTCCCCCATCACCCCCCCAAAGCAGCCAGGTCACCATGCCAGGGAGAGCTGGGGGCAGAGTTATGGGACAGGGCTGGGGGAACACAGCCCAGCTTTCCTGCCAGGAAGCAGCACTTTGGGTTTGGGTGATGGGACAAGGGAGGAGTCAAACGTGGGGGAATTGCTGAGGGATGCACAGGGACTGCTCCCACTCCAGGCTGGGATTCTGCAAATTCCTGTTCCAGTAAAAGCAGAGCCCAGCCCTAGCAGGAGGTGGGAGGAGAACATGCTCCTCCCTTACTTTTGGCACTTTCCTTGTTTTTCACCAAGCCAACCTCAACTGCGAATTGCAGAGGTTTGGGAAAAGTCACTCAGAGCAGCCCATTGCTGAGGGCATCTCCCTTCAGCACTCGATGGAAAAATCCTGGCCTGAAAAACAAGGGGTGCAAAACAGCAAGAAATTCCTGCTTCACCTTTTTGTTCCTGTTGGAACTGGGAGCAGAACTGTGCCAATCTCCTTTTGTTGTCCCAACCGCTTATACAATGTGCAAATCTCTGTTGCCTGGCATCTGAGGAGACCCAGGGATGTTATTAATTAGAGTTTCACCCCTGGAAAAGCAGGATAATGTCCTCATCTCTATACCAACAAAGAAAACCTAAGCACCCATTTAAACCCCCCTTTCTGAGCAGGAACCTTCCCAGCAGCCCAGTGCCCTGACACACATCTCAGTTCCTATGTAAAGCTTTGATGGAGGAGGAGAGAACTCACCCAGCCCAAAACATCTATTCCTGTCCCTGGTAACTGTGCAGATAAAATCCCACCCAGCTCTCCCAGCCCAGAGCTGATTTGGAGGCTGCTGAGAGACACAAATGGAGCTGGAGCCAATGTCCTCCCCTGGCTCCTTCCTGCTCCTGGGCTTGGGGTCTCCTCTTCCTCTGCAGAGCTTCAGAGCTCTTAATCCTCACTCAGGTGTGGGAAACACCTGGGCTGGAGTGGAGAATAAGAGGAAGCTCTGGCTGGTGGCTTCCAGCCTTCTCCTTCATCCTCTGTTTTCCAATAAATTCCCTGCCTGCAACTTGGTCCCCACTGCTGCCCATCCCATGCTGATTTCTCAGCAAGATCTGTCCCAAATCCCCCACCTGGGCTCCCAAGCACAGTGAACTCCCCCTTTGCCATGAGCAGGAGCTTTCCCTGGGTGTCCACCACAGCTTAGAGACGTCATTTAACCCCCAGGTCATCTCTGGCTGTGGCACCATGGAAAACTCATCCCTCATCCCTTATCTCTGCCCAGATCCAATGGATTTCCAGCTCAGGAAGTTGATCACTCAACAATGCTACGAAGCCAAACCAAAGTTGCTGCTCCCTGGAAACTGTGGGATGCCATTTCTCTCTGGAATCTATTGAAGTGCTGGGATAATTTTCCCCAGGACTTCCCAGCTGGAGCTGGCAGGATGGAAGCTGGAGGGTTCCCTGTCCCATAAAACTGCCTGTCCCCAGCCAGCTGGGGTGTGGGAGGAGACAGGGAAGGGATGCATGGAGGAGAAAGGAGGCAGTCAGTCAATCATTCCTTTTTTCAGGCAAGGGATTGGTTACGTTACACTTTCTGTTCTCTACTGGTTGCATTTGCACTCGGGGGAGGGAAGAGGGGATAAAAAGAAACAGAACCAGGACTAGAGATGCTGGAGGGATCTCTGAAATTCCAAACCTTGTAGGCCACCCTATGAGGGCACTTCTTTCCTAGGCCCAGGGGTGGAGCAATTACACGTAACAAATTGTACATATCCTTATAATGAATGCGGCAACTGGAAAGGAAACACCAGAGGTTATGACAGCAAAATCCAACAGGAATCAGCTTTTCCACAGGCAAACAGGGAAAAAAATCAGCTTTTCCACAGGGAAACAGGGAAAATCAGCTTTTCCACAGGGAAATAGGAAAAAAATCAGCTTTTCCACAGGGAAACAGGGAAGAATCAGCTTTTCCACAGGCGAACAGGACAAGTTGGAAGGGCAAAACACGCTGAAAAGAAAGGTTAGTCTGGAAAGGAAGGAGCCACTTTAACACACAGAGAGAACTTCCAACTGCTCACCCAACCTGATATCCTTGGATTTTCCTCTGGGAAACCTTCAGTGCTGTGTGGAAGGCTTCCCAAGCATTTGGTTTCCTTTCCCACTCATGCTTTAATTCCCTGTCCTGAGCATCAGCCTCCAGACTCTGCTGCCCAACACCCAGAGCCTGCAGGCTACAAAGAGCCCCTTTAATGGATTATACCTGGGATTTTATTACAGCTCTTCAATGGATTATTGCCAGGATTCAAATTAGCTGCTTTAAAACCTTGGGAACCTTTCCCTGCCATTGTCACCTCCTACATAACCCCAGCAGGGCCATTCCTGAGCAATGAGGAATTTGCTGGGAGAGCAGAAAGTGTCACCTCCAGAGCCTATTGGGCATTGGCACTGGGAAAATCCCACTTTCAATATGAGAAGGAGAAATCAGACACCTCCTGGAAGCTTTATGGTCAGTCTCATTAACTTCCCACAATAATTTCAGCTAATTAAACAGCAGGATTATATTTCTTAAATTTTTTGTATAACCAGCTTTTAGGTGAGAAGAGCTGAACTTCAAAACTACCTCTGAAGAAAACCGGAATGCTTTGGTGCCTTAGATTAGAAATGGGGCTGTGTGTTCTATCCCCACCTGTCAGAGCTGGGGCAGCTCTCTGCTGTCCATGGGGCAGTTGTTTCTTTATCCCTCCCACAGCCAACCCTCCCTCCAGGAGATCTCTGCTGTCCATGGCCACTGAGTGTCCCTGCAGGGCTGATCCAACCCCAGCATCCCATGGGGAGATGCTGCGCCCAGGGGAGGAGCCAAGCATTCCTACCTGGATCCAATCTGAGCCTGGCACAGCACAGCAGCCTTTGCCCCCTGCACTGCCAGAGGAGCAGCTTTCTGCTGCCCTGCATGGCCAGAGGGAGCCCAGGCCCATCTGCAGCAGCCCTGGAGCTGCAGAGGAAAACTCCCCCCTTGTGCAGGATCCCTGCTGCAGCAGAGCCACAGCTGGGGCTGCAGGAGGGCTGAGCCCCCTGGGGTGGGGCTGGGACACCCCCTGACACACAGAGGGGCAGGCTGGATTCAATGGTTTGTTTTATTTGTACTGTTGCATTTGTATTTTTAATTTTCCTAGTAAAGAACTGTTATTCCTGTTCCCATATCTTTGCCTGAGAGCCCCTTAATTTCAAATTTATAATAATTCAGAGGGAGGGGGTTTGCATTTTTCATTTCAAGGGAGGCTCCTGCCTTCCTTAGCAGATAACCTGGCTTTTCAAACCAAGGCATTTGGCCTCTCTGTATTTATTTTGGTGCATTCTGTAAAGAAGGATGGAATGTTTTGGGAGAACTCTTTCAGTGTTGCTGCTTTTTGGGATGTGAAGAATTAAGGTCTATTCAAAGCCTTCTCCAATCAAGTCCAGACTGTGAATTTGAGAGGAAATGGAACCATGCAAGTCTTGGCTCCAGGCCTAATTGTGGGTCTAAAAAGGATTTGGTTTAACTGAAGCACCAAGTTTACACTTTCCTTACAATTCTAGAAGGATTCTGGAAAATCAGGGGGTCGCAAATACGGCTGAACACTTCCCTGAGCTCTCCAAGAGTTTGAGGAAGGCTGGAAAACCAACAGATGATTTGTCTTGGGAGGAGATGGCACAAAATCAGGACAAACAGGGATCCTTTTCCCGGTTCAGAGAATTCCAGAATGGTTTGGGGTGGAAGGACCTTAAAGTCCATCCCATCCGTGCCATATCAGGGACACCTTCCACCATCCCAGGGTTCTCCAAGCCCCTCCAGCCTGGCCTTGGGCACTGCCAGGGATGGAGCAGCCACAACCTTTTGTTTAAATCTGATTTTCCTCAGCATCCTGTTATCCCAGAGAGCCCAGAGCCCCCTTGGGAGCACCTGCAGCTCCTCCTGAGTGCTCTGGGGACAGCTGATGGCAATGGGATGGCCAGAGCAGCATCACCACTATCCCCACTGGGTGGGCACTGGGAGAGGAATAAAACTGATAAAGAACTCACTTTCTGTATGTTGAACAAATAAAAGCTCCTATAAATCCAATTGTGTTTTCTTTCCCTGTTCATCCTTAAATCCTGTTTTTCCTACTTTCTTAATTAACTCTCACCAAACCATCCTGGGCTCCCTATTTCTCTCAGCCTCTCTTTTTCTTTTGTGAGCTCAAGGCTTTTTGTCACCCCCAAATGCAGCAGTTTTCCAATACTCCCCCCTAGGGAGGGTGGCACAGCTGGAATAACAGCTCCTAACTGCCTTTTTTACTTCAATTTCAATGTTTTTTCCTAGAAAAGTTGCCAAGAATTTGGATTTTGTAACAAAACCAGTGTTAATATCAGAAATAGGGGTAAAATACACATTAAGTTGTGTTTAAAATATTATCTATATAATAAAAATATAACAGTTGTGGAGCATCTTTCATTGGGGGTCTCAAGCTAAGAAAAATGGATAAACACTGTAATTCCATTTTCCTTGGGATAATAAAGAAGAGACCTTGGGAGAAGTGATAGCTAGTGACCACATTCAGTTCAAATCATGGAATAATCAAATAATGGAATAATCAAATAATAAAATCAGTTGAGTTGAAAAAGACCTCTAAGATCAGAAAGGTCTTAAATCAAAATTATTGAAAGTTCTGCCTTAAAGTGTGGAAGGATTTCAGATTTGTGGAGATTTTAGTCCCACTTCTGAAAATGTGATTTCAGTGGAACTGTTCACACTCGATAACTTCCCACCAGAGTGAAAAGGAAACAGGGTTAGAGAAAAAAAAATAAAAACAAAAAACCAGAATTAGCATCTTAGTGTGTGACACTTTCTGCATTAGCAGCTCTGGGAGTGGAAAGTTTGGCCCCTGAGTGACTCAGAGTTAATAGAGCAAGAAATCTTCCTGTAAACTCACTGCTGGTGCCTCTTCTGGGTGGAAGGTTCCTGAATATAAACATTAAAAATCCACATTGATCCCATTTTCCCCCTTGCAGGTGTGTTCCTCCTCCCACAGATGTAAAGCCAAGGCTGTTTTTCTAAGGAGCACTCCCGAGTTTTCAGCTTCATTGAGATTTTTTTCATTGAGGATTGGATTAGAAAAAGGGAAAAAGAAAAGCTATTTGTGCCTACTAAATCCCCACAAAGGATTTGCTGTGTCACAGACCTCGTGGGGATGAAAATCTGCCTGGAGATTACAAGCTGGTAGTAAGTGTGGAGTAAATATTCAGGTTGGTAGTAGGGATGGCTTGGAGCAGTTCAAATCCCCCACAGTTCAGAGAAATGCAGGTTTTTGGAACAAGTTTCCATTTAAAGTTAGGCTAAATCATTTGAAGTGAGATTTGAAAGCAGTTTAATTGCATCCTAGCAGGGAGTTTGAGATGTTGCTTATCCAAATACTCCCTGCCTCTGTCTCTGCTGAAGGGAAACAAAAAAGAAAGGAAAGATTGGAAGAGCTGGAGGCATCACAAATCCAGAGGAGATTCATGGCACAGGAACTCACAGGGAGGGAAAAAGGGATCCAAAATTAGCAGAGCTTTAAATTAACAAAGAGTCTCCCAACAGGCAAATTCCCAAATAGAATATCAAGGGATTATTGGGACCTGGGACAGAGCATCCAGAAATGAGAATAACCCCATCACCAGGGCTGTGGTGCAGCAGTACAGAAAAGCCAGAAAAGCAATATATTAAATCAGTCCTGCTCTTAAGTGGTCATTGGGCAGGGCCATTCCCTCAATTTAAGAGAAAATTCCTTAATTTGGGGTCTGTGCTGCTGCTCCACTGCCTAAGCCCAGTGTACAGGCCCCTGTGTCTTGGAAAAATTAAAATTTAAAAAGAAACATTGTCCAGTGTGAGAAAACCATCCCCTCCTTTAACCCACTCATAAAACAGGAATATTTTATCAGAGAATTAAATATAAGAATTAAACAGTTCCAAACTTTGGCCCATTTCATTTCATCCTGATAATTCTGCACATCTTATAACTTCAACTGCAACTCCTGAGCTAAATATTACTGAAAAGGCTAAAATTCCCACGTAGAGTTTGGTATCACTACAAGGAGGCTTGCAGGAGGAAAATGTTGTGTTTAATGAGGAAAGGCTGTTTGAAAAAATCCCATTTATTCAGGAAACCACCCTAAGGCAGAGGAGCATCACATCATTCCCTGTGGGAGCGGGTGGGAGGATGGAGCAGAGCCTGCAGGACCTGACTCAGATGCAGCCTGAGGTGTCTGCACAGCATTTGGGAACCCACTAAGGTTGATCTCAATTAAAACAACGCTGCACAAATGAGGTGTGAACCTCTCCCACTCCCTCAAGTGCTGCCAACAGCCGCAGATTTGCGGATTTGCATCTCCGGATGGGATGCAGGAACCAAAAGCTCCTTTTGGAAGTGCTAAATCACTTTTCTCCAGGGCCATTTAGGCGGGCTCAGTGGAACTGAGGCTTTAATCTGTTCATTTTTGGCTGCGCTTTGCTTGCAGGACTTGGGTGTGCGGGAAGGAAACGCCCTTGCAGTGACACCAGCTCTGTTCCTCTCCAGCGCTCAGGGAATCGCAGCATTTAACAGCAGTGGTACCCAAATCCTGGGGCTGTTGAACGGGCTCTGGGCGTGCTCAGGTGCAGCATTACAGCTGCAGTGTCCCTCTGTCCTTATCGTGGTGTCCCTCTGTCCCACCCTGCTGTCCCTGTGTCCCGCACGTACCAGGCTGCCGGGTCGTACTCTGCCCACACCCGCACGAACTCGTCCAGGTGGTGCGGGCCGAGGATGGAGGAGTCCCGGGTTAGGTACTCGAAATTGTCCATGATCACTGCCACGAACAGGTTCAACATCTGCGGGGAAAGAGGAGCAGAGAAGGGAGGGGAGAAAGAAGGGAAAGGAGAATGTGGAAGGAGAAAATGGGAAAGAAGGGAGAGGGGAGCAGAGAAGAGAAGGGAGGAAGGAAATGGGAAAGGAGAAAGGGGGAAGAGAGGAAAAGGGAAAGGAGAAAGAGGGAAGAGAGAAAAAGGGAAAGGAGAAAGGAAGGGGGAAAGGGGAAGGGAAGGGAAAAAAAGGGGAAGGGAAGGCAAGGCAAGGGAGAAAGAAGGGAAAGAAGAAAGGGGGAAGAGAGGGAAAGGGAAAGAAGGGAGAGGGGAGCAGAGAAGGGAAGGGGGAAAGGAGAAAGGGGAAGGGAGAAAAAGGAGAAAGGAAGGAAAAGGAGAAGAGAGAGGGAAACAGAAGGGAGCAGAGAAAGGAGAAGGGAAATGAGAAAGGGGGAAGAGAGGAAAAGGGAAAGGGGAAAGGAAGGGAAAGGAGAAGAGGGAGGAACAGAGAAGGAAAGGGAGAAAGGAGAAGAGAGAAGGGAGAAAGAAGAGAAAGGAGATGGGGGAAGGGAAAAAAGGGGAAAGGAGAAGGAAAATGGGAAGGGAAGGGTGGAAGGTAAAGAGGAAGGGGAATGGGAATGAGAATAGAATTTTAAAAATTAAAACCTGGTAGAGAAGCATGCATGAGTCCCATAACTGGATGTTTCTACAAGGACCAGCCTCACCCCAGGGAGAAACTCTCGGAACACAGCCCTGGATCCCTGGGAATGCCACTGCTGCCTCCTCCTCTCCTGCCCATTTTTCCACAGCCCCATCACTGGTGCTGCCTCCAGCATGATCCAGCCTGGATCCCATCTCAGCAGATCAATGAAATGAGTGTGATGCTCCCAGGAAAGGCTGCTGAACTCACACATTGTCCCACTGCCCTTCTTCCGAGGGACGGTATAAATCAAGCCAAACCCCATTAATGCTTAATTCCAAATGTTAGAACCCCTGGGAGAAGAGAGATAAACCCTTTCCCTTTAATGATTAAATGATCTCTTTAGGGATTTTATCAGCAGGATGATAAATGGGGTTTAGCTAAGTTGGCTTGGTGGTGTCTAAATTATAATTAGGGATGAGGAGGAGGCACAAGGATGAGGAGGGTTTGGGGGATCCACAGCAGCACCTCCACTTTGAGGGGTCAGGACTGACTTACCAGGAAGGAGCAGAGGAAAATGAACGACACAAAGTAGAAATAGGCGAAATCACTGCCACACTCCTTTTTGGTGAGGCCAGAGAGGGGGTCACAGGCTCTGTTGCTCAAGCAGGACAACATGATCTCGTGCCAGGCTTCCCCCGTGGCGCTCCTGCAACACCAGAGCAGAGGCTGAGTTTATCCAACCCTCCCCATGACAGCCACCCTGCAATAATACTGCACCCAATTAACCAAATTAATGAGGGGGAAGGTTGTGTCCAGGAGCAGAGACTGTATTTACACTGGGAGTTGGAACAACTCATGAAGAAGAAAGGAGAAGGAACATTTCCCTCTGTTACAGGGGGGTAAAAGAAACCAGACAGGTTCAGGTAGGCTAAAAGCTTTATTGCTTCTGTGGAGAATAAAACCAAATTGATTTAAACAAATCTGAGTAAACAGAGTTTAGATTGTTGCCTTTTGAACCTAGTGCTGGCTTTAAAGCCAGTGCAGAGGATGGGAAATGAAACCAGGCTTTTCCACTGGAATCTCTTATTTCCTTTATCAGGCAGATAAATTCCAGCATGGGCTGGCTGGATTGGGTCTCTTTTTCATCACAGTCTCCTGGATGTTCTTTACCCATTTCCTCCTCCCTTCCTATTTCCTATTTTCCTATTGAGAGAAAAGAGCCAAAAGGAAAAACCCTGGAGTCCCAGAGAGTTTGTCCTCAAAATAAAGCAGTGCCTGTGAAGTGCACCCTTGGTTTGGAAGTCAGGGATTCTCCACATGCACTTACTCTGAATTCCTGTTTCACTAAATTTTCTGCTTCCCAAAATTCCTTTTTTCTCCTCAACATTGAGGGGGGAAAAAGGAATTTTGCCTTTTATTCACAAACTTTGGGAAAACTCAGTGCTCCATCTAACCTGGAATAACTTCCAGGCTACTCTGAATTACAGCAGATTTCCCTCCTGGTGCCTGGGTGCTAAAGGCCCATTCCCTTTGTGGGGAATTGTGCAGAAACCAGCTCCCATCCCAATCCTACTACCTCTGCTCCTCACTCCCTCTGCTGTGGGGCTGGTGAGGGACCATGAGGCTGAATAATGTCCCAGTTTTATTAAAATTCAGAGTTCTGAATCCAGTGGTTATTCTGAGCTAGAGAGGGCTAATTCCATTTCTGTCTGGCTTCACAGAAACTCCCAGGCAAGGATCCAGCACCAAGCACCACAGAATCCTTGGAGCTGAGCCCTGGAAGGGGCTGCTGTTCACTGAGGGGTCTCCACAGCTGGATGAGGAACATCTCCCCCAAAGTGCCCCAAGCTGGAGCAGGTCTTAAGGTGAAAATCTGTTCTTTAATTGATTGGTTTTCAACTTGAAAATGCTAAGTTTCCAGGACAGGACGGATCCAGAGGGAAACACCTGAATTCTGAAGCAGAGGTGGGGTTGGTGTAGGAGCTGGTGACTTCTGGTTATGCAAAAATTGCCAATTAAAACAATTCTCACTTAAAAAAAAAAAATTAACCAAGTTTCAGGACAGGAAACACATCAATCAGTTAAACCAGTGGGGTTCTGATCTATATTCAGCTTCTGCCTGAGTTGCCTTGGGGGTCACAGCTCTGGGTGACACTTTGTGGAGGGGCTGAATCCGATCTGCTGAGGAGGAGGAAGCAGGAGTGGATAATTTACACAAATATCTATTTTATAGGATGCCAAAGTCTGAGCAGCTCAACTGGCACCTGCACAAAGATATTTTTGCTGTTCACACACAAACCAGAGGGTGTTTCATCCTCTCCTTACCTGAACAGGAGCATCAGGGCTTGGAGGAAGGTGCGGAAGTTGTTGTGCCGATTAATGGAGGTTTCATCATCTAAGGCAATGTTCCCAAACACCTGCAGGAAAACAGAAGGGATTCAGCCAGGCACATCAAGTGGAGCTGGAAAATAAGGCAGGGAAAGAATTTGTCCTTGTTTAAAGGCTCTCAAAAGCTGGAATAATTTCTGTGCTGAAAAGGGAGATAAAAACGTGTTGTGGAGATTAAACACAAGATTAATGTGCTTTGTATTCACAAAGGTCCTTTCCAGCAGTTCAGCTCCATCCCAGGCCAAGGAAAGTTTATTATTTCTTCTCAGGAAGGTGCAGTGCATGGGCTGCTCCCTCCTCTCAGCCTCTTGGTGTGTCCATAGTCAGGGGAAGAGTCTTTTCCCATGGGATTCACAGATGTCCAGTGCTGAAATGTGATCCAGGCTCATGCCCACAGCTGGCTTGTCCAGCTCACTGGGGACACTTCAACACAAAAGCTGACAATTAAAGTTGGAAAAGAGGCCTTTTTTTCATTTCTAATTTACCTGCACCAGAAAAGAAGAGACTTTCCTCATCACAAATCAGTGCTGCTCCTGCTGTGGAGGCAACAACCATCTGCACTCTGAACAAACCCAGGCTGCTTATGGGCAGAATGAAAGAATGAAATATTTTACCTGCATGCCTATAATGGCATAGATGAAGAAGAGCATTGCAATGAGGAGACACACATAAGGCAAGGCCTGTGGGAAAGGAAAAAGTGGATTAATGACAGCAAATGCAAACTCTGAGTTCCGTGGCAGGACTGAGTTTTGTAGCATTTGTCCTTTTCTTAGGTTGGAAATGGGGCTGTGTGTTCTATCCCCATCTGTCAGAGCTGGGGCAGCTCTCTGCTGTCCATGGGGCAGTTGTTTCTTTCTCTCTCCCACAGCCAACCCTCCCTCCAGGAGATCTCTGCTGTCCATGGCCACTGAGTGTCCCTGCAGGGCTGATCCAACCCCAGCATCCCATGGGGAGATGCTGCGCCCAGGGGAGGAGCCAAGCATTCCTGCCTGGATCCAATCTGAGCCTGGCACAGCACAGCAGCCTTTGCCCCCTGCACTGCCAGAGGAGCAGCTTTCTGCTGCCCTGCATGGCCAGAGGGAGCCCAGGCCCATCTGCAGCAGCCCTGGAGCTGCAGAGGAAAACTCCCCCCTTGTGCAGGATCCCTGCTGCAGCAGAGCCACAGCTGGCACTGCAGGAGGGCTGAGCCCCCCTGGGATGGGGCTGGGACACCGCCCTGACACACAGGGGGCAGGGCATGCTCTCACTCTGGCAGTGGGTTGTTTTTATTTGTACTTTTACATTTGTATTTTTAATTTTCCTAGTAAGGAACTGTTATTCCGGCTCCCAAATGTTTGCCTGAGAGCCCCTTAATTTCAAAATCATAATAATTTACATTTTCCATTTCAAGAGAGGCTCCTGCCTTCCTTAGCAGACACTTGTCTGTTCAAACCAAGACAGTCTTTCAGGTGTAGGGTCTGGAAAGAAGATATAAAGAATTCTGGCAGCCCTCAGGAGACAAACCCCTGGAGCCAGGTGTTCATGGATCACACAACAGTCAGGGCTTTCCAAGGGGTCTCTCTGTGTCCTTGGAAGCAGCAAGCAGGGAAAACACAATCTGAGGTTTGGCAGCAAACACTGGAGCTACCAGCAGGCACTGACACTTAGTGTGCATCACTGTATGAACATTAATTGTTAATGACCTTGCTGGAAATTCTGTCTGAGCAAAAAAAATAAATTTCCAAGAAATGAGTTCCTGCTCTGAAACAGGCCCAGTTTGGAATCCCAAGAGGACAAAAAGATTTTGAGTTTTAGTGAGAAATCAGTGAAGGCTGCAATGTAATTATGTCACCCAGGCTGAGAGTGACAGCTATTTTCCACTTGGGCTAAATGAATGGGTAATTAATGCCTCTTAATTAGTAATAACTCAAAAATAGAGAAGTCTTGCCCTCAGGCCAGCTCCTGTGGTGCCTGAGGCAGGAGTTCTGCAGGCCAAGGGAGCAGGAATTGGAGAATCATGAAATATCTTGAGTTGAAAAGACACCCAAGGATCATCGAGTGCCACCTCTGTCCCTGCCCAGCCCCCCCAGCAGCCCCACCCTGGGCACCCCTGGCAGCGCTGCCCAAAGGCTCCTGGAGCTCTGGCAGCCTCGGGGCCGTGCCCATTCCCTGGGCAGCCTGGGCAGTGCCAGCACCCTCTGGGGGCAGAGCCTTGCCCTGAGCTCCAGCCTGAGCTGCCCTGGCCCAGCCCCAGCCGTGCCCTGGCTCCTGTCCCTGGCCCAGAGCAGAGATGGGAGCTGCCCCTCGGGAGGAGCTGCAGCCCCGGGGAGCTCTGCCCTCACTCTGCTCCAGCTGAGCAACCCCAGAGCCCTCAGCTGCTCCTCACAGCCCCTCCAGAGCCTTCCCCATCCCTGTGTCTCTCCTTTGGACACTCTTTCACAGCTTTTTCTTACTGAGGTGCCCAAAACTCCCCAGCACTGGGGGTGAGGCCCAGCCCAGAGCAGAGCAGGACAATGCCATCCCCGGCCCAGCTGCCATCGCTGGGCCTGAGGCACCTCTGGGACAAAACCTGGAGGAAACCTGGGAAAAAGGACTGATGGACATCTCTGCTGGACGCCTCTGCATGAGGGATAGGGCCTGAGAGCTCTGAGCTGGGGCAACAGACAGACAAACAGCTCCTCATGAAGGCCAGGAACGTCATGCTCTGCATCAGGGCCACACTCTGGACACAGGATTTGGGAAGGGTTGGGATTGTGCTGGAAAAGGCTGAGCCCATTCTCCCAAAATCCATCCACTCTCTCCTGAGTTATTCCTGATGGAAATCCCTCTGATGGAAATCCCTCTGATCAACCCAGAAATCCTCATGGAAATCCCTCTGATGAGCCCCAAAATCCTGATGGACCCCACAGAGGGGCTGGGGCTCTGCACCACAGCTCCCAGCCCATGAGTGTTGGTGTGCCAGAGCCCAGGATCACTGCCACAAATCCTGGTTCCACATTTGGTGTTCTCCTGCTCTGCAGAGCCTGAGCAAGCCCCAGGACCAGAGTTAAAGCACCAAACAATGAAAAATGGGCTGCAAACCAGCTGAGAGCTGTAAAAACAACCAGCTTTGGGGCATGTGGGCTTTTCCAGATCCAGAAAACAGCTAATTCAGTGTGCCTAGGATTGGTGGGAGGAAGGGCAGAGGTAAAGGAAACCAGGCAAAGCAACTGCCTCAACTTCACAACAAAACCTCAACAAAACCTCATTATTTTAATCCTCCAATCATCAAACCCAGGCCTGTGGCTCTACAGCTTCACAGTTTGTGTTACCAAAGCTCCAGGGGCTGGCTTTCACCTGTGCCAGATCCCACCACACCCAAATCCTGGGGCAGGTAATTTAACCTTACACTCACTGCAGGTGAAGAACAAGGCACTCATCAGTCTGGCCACTGCTTCTTTATGCAAATTCCTGAGCATCCAGACTTTGCCAGAGGGATTTTGGGGTCATCTCTAGGGTAACCTGAGTGTTGAGCACTTGCTGGACTCTGCATGAGCAAGCAGCCCTTCATCCTCCACAATGCAGCCTTTAGAGGATGGTCAGTGCTAACCTGCTCTCTTTTCTGTAGAAAATTAATATTCCTGGGGCTGGGCAGTGCTCACCAGCTCATTTTTAGCAGAATTAATATTCCTAGGAATGGTCAGTGCAAACCAGTTCACTTTCAGCAGAATTAACATCCCTTGTTACGCAAACCAGTTGAATTAACAATTAATATTCTTGGTGCTAACCAGTTTGATTTTCTGTAGAATTAATATTCCTGGAGCTGGGCAGTGCTCACCAGCTCATTTTTAGCAGAAATAATATTCCTAGGAATGGTCAGTGCAAACCAGTTCACTTTCAGCAGAATTAACATCCCTTGATATGCTAACCAGTTGAATTAATAATGTGCTAACTAGTTAGATTTTCTGCAGAATTAATATTCCTGCAGCTGAGCAGTGCTCACCAATCCTCTTTTCTGCAGAATTCCTGAATTCTGAATTCCTGTAATCACTCTGTAGAGTTGCAGAGAGGCCATTCCAAGACCAGGGAAGCTCTTGGATCCTCACTGGAAGATGCTCCACGTGCACCAAGCACGACCCTCTCCCTAGAACCTCTCCCCACAGTGCCAAGGCTCACCTTGAAGGACTGCACGAATGTCCAGAGCAGGATGCGGATGGTGTAGCCCTGGCGGAGGAGCTTGATGAGCCTGGCTGCCCGGAAGAGCCGCAGGAAGCTGAGGTTGATGAAGTTGTCCTGTGGAAAGTAAAGGTTTTGTGTCCTTCAGAAACGACCGCGACTCGAAACCACAGCCCGCAAAAAAGAAATTAAAATTACCAGCTTCACGATCTAAGCAGCAAATCGGCCACCAGAAAACCTTCCAAAAGAAACATTCGTCAGTGCAGATCACTCCACATGCAGCAAGAATGAGAAAACCCCTCTCCACAAGAGCCCTCCCCTCTGCTACTGGCTCAATGAGAGAAAAGGAAAAGGCCCTGTCACGCTGTCCTTGGAGGGCTGGTTTGCTTAGAGCAAGGTAGATTTTCTCCCCCTCAAGACTCAAGAGGGGGGATGGTGCCAGATTTTCATTTTGAAAAGGAATGAGGTTGGTTGAAAGTCTTGGTCAGCTCGTTTTCGACAGGGAATTGAACTTAAGCCAAGACACTGGCAAGGGACTGTCCTTGACTGGAAAGAAAGGCACTGTCCAGTGAAGATTCAAACATCCTTGGTAGAATGAGGATGTTTTCCAACCTGGAGGTTTCCAGTGTTTGTACAGCGTGGAACTGGACAGGTTTGCCAAGGAGAAACGGCACCAGAAGATTGTTTGGAAGATGGATCAAGGGCAGCGAGTCAATTGGGGAGGTGGAGCTTTCACCAGCAGGAAGATGCCTTAGGAACCTGCTGGTTTTCCAAATTCTCGTTAAATGTGTCTGCACAAGTGGATCAAAGAACTGCTGGAGGCAGGTTCTGATTTTCATTTGTTTTCTAGGATTTTCCCCACCCCTCACCCCATTTTGTTTTTTCTTCGGGGAAAAGAGGATTCTTGCCCCAGTGAGCTAATCTAGAGAGGGTTCTTTCCAAAACAAAACATGCAAAAGCCAGATCCCTCTTGCCCTCCTATTTTAAGGAGATGAAAAATTATTCCCTCGTTCCATAATTCACTTTTTTGTGGATCTCTGATCACAGCCACTTATTTGACTGAGTGAGCTAAAGAGAGAAAATGTTCCACTTTAAACTATTGAGCAGTGAAGCAGCAAATATAATCATAAGGAGCTCTGCTTGGTAAAGATGAGCAAAAATTTCCCTTGGATTATTGTTTTACCAGAAGTCACTTTGAACTGACCCACGTTTCTTGCTCATTTGGCTACAGAGCTCATGCTGAAATTGGGGGGCTTGTTGGATCTATGGATTCTTTCAATGCCAGCTCAGTTTTGGGGCCATTAGCATTGCATTCCACCAATCCCATCAAAGAGTTCCAGAACTCAAGTCTCAGGCATGCACTCGGTTTCTCTCAGGTTAAAAACACAAGCAGCTCAGAGTTAGGCACAGACCGAAAATCAGACTCGATCTTCAAATAAAGAGAAAAGAGAAAAGCACAGGAATGTTCAATGAAGGAGCAGACAACACTGAGCTCATTCAAGCCAGCAACAGAAGCCATCTCTGGCAGGCAAAGCACGAGCGAGGATTCCCCTGGGTTGGGCAGTAGAACAGGCACTGAAAATGTCCAGTTTGTCTCAGCATCAGCTCCAGGTTTGATTTCACAGTGCTTACCTTCCCTTCACAACAGTCCAGCTGCACTCACCTGAGCAGGGCAGGGCCAGGGAAGGGCCCTGGGGCAGAGCTGGGGCCCAGCTGGGCAATGGGGACCATCACTAATGGGGTTCTTCTTCCCACTGTGAGCCAGGCCCAGGGCAGGGCAGAGGTTTAACCATAAGCCCTTTAAATCAGGAACATCTCCCCCAGTGGGAACTGGATCAGCCCTCATGTGTAATGCTGGCAGAACTTGGGCCTAAAAGTCTGATTTTAACTTCAGAGCAATGCTCAAGCCTGATCTTTGCTATGCACAATCCTTAGGCTCCAAGGAGGAGCAGGAGCACAGGATCCATCTCTGTGGGATCCTGTGGGATCTCCCTCCTCCCACATAACTGCAGCCCAGCAGCAGGAGCATTGTCCTGCTCAGGCTTTGCTAAAACCTCATCAGCACAGCTGCCAGGATGTTTAACACCTGCTTTGGGCTGGGCTCCCTGCAAGCTGAACTACCCCAGTGCTACCATGGAACAGGGATAGAAATGGGAAAAGGGTTCAAGATGTGCAGTTAAGTCTGTGATTCCCCACTCCCTGGGATTTAGATAGACAAAAAGTCCACAGATTTATTTATTTTTCCCCATGTTCCCTATTTAACTCTGGCATTGACACTTCCTAAAGAGCAGTGAAAGCCTTGGCTCCATGTGGAGCCGCTCCCAACCCAGGAAAATCCCCCTCCCACCACCCTGGGATGTTGAAGGGCCGTTCTCAGCACTGCCCGGAGAGAGAGGCCAGTTCCCCACACTGCTGGGGGCTGCAGGGGCTCCACGGGTGTGTGTGGCACCCTCAGCACCCCACAGACCAACCCCATCCTCCCACACACCTCAGCTCTCCAGGCAGCAATTGGGATGGCATGCAGCCAAAGGGGAAACTCCACATTGCTCTGTTTCTCAGGTAAAACGGTTTTTGGCATCAATTCTTCTCCCACTGAGCCACATCTGTGCCAGGCACATATCTGATATCTGGGTTATCAAAGTCATCATTTCCAAGTTGGTTTTTTTTTTGCTTTCCTGTTGCACAGATGCTCATGGTGCTCACAACAGGCACCAGAGCTTTAGGATTTTATCATCCATCTGAGAAATAATAAATTAGGATTGGAAAATAATTTCTACCTGGCCTGACACTATTTTCCTGAAAAAGGAAGGGCTGGTACTGAAGGGAGCCTGAGGGTCTGGGCATGGCCAGGCACTGCCACCACTTCCCACAACAGGAGATGGGCCATGCATCCCTGAAGAAAACTTGGGAGAGTGGGAAACAGGGAGAATAAACACCTTTGATAAAGAGCTACCCTTGAAGGCTGCCCCACCATGGCAGCCTGCTCTGTTATCCTTTCTTAGGTTGCTTTCATAGAATCCCAGAATGTTTTGGGTTGGAAGAGACATTAAAGCCCATCAGTGCCACCCCTGCCATGGCAGGGACACCTCCCACTGTCCCAGGCTGCTCCCAGCCCTGTCCAGCCTGGCCTTGGGCACTGCCAGGGATCCAGGGGCAGCCACAGCTGCTCTGGGCACCCTGTGCCAGGGCCTGCCCACCCTCACAGGGAACAATTCCCAACTCCCAATATCCCATCCAGCCCTGCCCTCTGGCAGTGGGAGCCATTCCCTGTGTCCTGTCCCTCCATCCCCTGTCCCCAGTCCCTCTCCAGCTCTCCTGGAGCCCCTTCAGGCCCTGGCAGGGGCTCTGAGCTCTCCCTGGAGCTTCTCCTCTCCAGGTGAGCACCCCCAGCTCTCCCAGCCTGGCTCCAGCCCTGGAGCATCTCCATGGCCTTCTCTGGACTCCAGGATCTCCATGTTCTGCTTCTTTGGGGGGTCTCCAGAGTTTTCCATGCTAAAAATCAGGAAAGCCACGAAGAGCAGGGCACGGGCACTGCCTGGATCTGTCCCAGTGCCTTCAGCAGCAGAGTGGTTTCCTGCCCAGCACAGGAGCTGCTCCCTCTGTCCACAGGGATGCAGAAGGAGCAGCAGGAAGAGGCCTCTGACCAAGCCAAGAATGGGATCACTCAGCAAGCTTTGGGACTTCTCTTCATCTGGCATCAATAAAAAGCACTTTATTAATTAATTAATTAAGGAATTACTGATGAGGAAATAGCTGAGTTCCCATGTAAATGTCCATGGTATTGTCAGCACTGAAGGTCTCCTGAATCTTGCACAGGGTCCTGCCTTCATCTGGAGTTTGGGGAATCCACTGCTGATTTTAAGAGGTTGAAGATTTTTCCCACCCTCGTCTGTGTCTCGAGGATTTTGCCTTGGGAGGGACTCCCTATCAGTCCTTCCATCCTGAGTCAGGAATGCTGGAAAAATTATTTTGTGTGTGATGCCCAGAACTCTCCTCATTCCCTGCTTGACAGAATCACAGAATATGCTGAGCTGGGAGGAACTGAAGGGATCCACCAGCCCAGCCTCTGTCCCTGCCCAGACCCCCCAGTCTTTGATCAGTAACAGGGACAGCAGCCAAAATTCAGCAAACTGATTTTTCCCTAATACAGTTCACAGCTAATGCCAGAGCCCTTTTCTGCACTGCCTGGGCCAAGTGTGCAGCAAAGTCTCCAAATTTATCCTGAGTGCTCCCACATATCTGGAAGGGATCCAGCACCACGGAGGATTTCCTTCTTGGCTTGCACTGGGCAAGCTTTGAACTTACACACTGTCTTTTTCTCTGCTGCATGCCAGCAGATAATTCCCCCCAGGACCCTCCATGAACATGCATGGAGCTTCTGTGCAGCCTGGAAATAAAAATTCACCCTGATTCCTTTCTTAACAGCAACTGTGCAACAGGAAACGTGGATGTTCACAGATCCAAGAGCTGGTGTCAGGTGGCTGAGCAAGGATTTTTGAGAAGCTTTTGGCCTCATAGCCAAAATAATTAAGAATGGAAATATATATATATATATATTTCTGATTGCATTTTCCTTTATGGATTCTCTTTTGTTAAACTGGTGATTTTCAAAGATAAAGGTCAATATTTCTGAAGGCATTTTTGGAATAAATTTGCACTTTGGCACTGAATTCCCAGTGGGATCTGGTTCCTGGTACTTTTCAGCTCTGGTCATAACATGATTTAATCATTTTACTTGGAGTTTTGGGTTTGCATCCAGTGACTCTCTACCATGGTGGCAAAATGGGTTCATTCTTTGGGTTGATGTCACAGAGAATTTTCAAATTTAAGATCCTTCTTTCCCATAATTTTTGATTTGAAGGAAGCAAGTCTGCCATCACCCCAATAATATTTTTGCCTTACAATACAAAGGTTAAAACCCCAGTAAGGCTATCAGGTGCTTCCTTCAGCAGAAAGCTCCATCCTCTCATCCAAAAAGAAGCCAAACCCAGTTACAGAGAGCTGAATTTGGTACCACCACCTCCAAACCCCAGCGTTTCCAGGTGCAGAACATCCTTCCCTGGCCATCTCATCCCATTTCCCATGGAAACAAAGCAAGTGGCAGTGTCCCCTTTGGCACAGGGGTGGCACAGGGAGCAGGGACAGGCTATTGGCAACTGCTCAGGTCACCAATGAGCCCAGGGAGGGAGGTGCAGGGCAGAAGCCACTTTGGGGCACGCTGCAGTGAGGCTTTTCCACCAGTGCAATCAGAACTCTCATAAAAAAAAAAAAAAAAAACCAAAACCAAACCAAAAACATATCAAATCAAAGAAAAACGAGAGAAAATCAAAGCAGAGAATTTAAAGAATTGTTTAAATTCAATGAAACCAACCGTGTCCTATATGTGATGTTGTCATGGATGGATATTTGCAAGATTATTTACAAAGTTTTATATTTGTTTTTGAGCAGCAGGTGCACAACATACAGACGGAGACATGGTTTTCGCATTGTATGTTGATTGGATGGCGTGATTCAGCAGGTAGATAAGGAAAATAAGGAACAAAAACAGGAAACAAAAGAGAAAATGAGTAATCAGGACAAGCAAAAAGGAAACTCTGAAAAATTTAACTGGAAAAAAACCGTTGGGCTATAGGGGGAGGTGTTATTTTATGGGAACTCCAGAAATAAAAAATGCTTTGAACCAAAAGGGATTCGGAGATCCTTGAGGTAACACAGACAGTGCAGTTGTTATTTGCATTTCAGTTTGCAATGCAAATCTGGAGACAATTCACAAACACTTCTCAGGATGGCTTTTTATATTTCCAGGCATAGAAATAGATGTCAGTTTGCTAAACACCCACTCAGCCTCCCAAGGCCGACTGTGTCCACAAGGACACCTTCTCCTTAATCCCACCTCTTTTCCCTCATTTACTGAGGGTAAGAAAAACTGACATTCATGCTTTTGCCTGAGGAAATAAAAAAATAGATATTCCACTACAATCACAAAGTAAATTACATGTGACATGATCAGGAAAATTAAAACAAAGCAATTAATCCACACATTTCTTTTCCTTTTGTCTTTACTTCTCAGAGGGTTAAAGGTTACCAAACAAGGCTGGTGGAAGCCAAGTCTCTCAAGGTGAGGCCACCCAGGATTATTTATTTACCTTTGGAGAACACTTCTAGCTGGAAAATATGGAGGAAAACAGTGCTGTGGCAACAATTTGTGAGCCTGAGCTCAGTGTCCCACCTAGGAAACATCTCCACGGGGACCTGGAGGGTGCTGGGACAGGGACAGCTGCAGGCTGGCTCTCAGGGTCACCTTGTGGCTGTCACCTGGACTTGCCAGCTGAGGAAACTCCATGGGAATGGCTGCCAGGAGGGATGGAGGGACTGAAGGGGCTGCCCCAAGCTCTGCCCAGCTGAGGAGGTGTTGAAGATTGCAATGCAAGATGTTTTCCATTACCATCTGTATGGCAGATTACCTTTGTCAAGTGGGCAGTTTGCCTTATCTCTCTGTTTGAGTGACCACAATCACTCCTCCCTCGGGAGGGGACATTGCTGATAACAGCTACTGAATGTCACTGCATGGCTGATAAGAACTGTAACATCCCATTGGGAGATGCCCCGCCCAGAGGGAGGAGCCAAGCATTGCTACCCAGATATAATCCAGAGGGTTTGAGACACCAGCACGGCTTTCTGCACTGGATTCCCCAGAGGAACAGCAGCTGCCTCTCCTTCCACTGGATCTTCAGAGGAAGAATACATCCTTCTCTACAGGATCCCCCTTGCTCCAGCAGAACCACCCCTGACACTGCAGGAGGGCTGCAGCCACATTTCCAATGGCACTGCTGCCAACACCCTGACCCACAGGGTGTCAGGCTGGGTTCTGACTCTGTCAGTGTTGTTCTAGTGCACTGCACTGTTTATTTTATCCTTTTATTTTTTCTTCCCTATTAAAGAACTGTTATTTCCTGCTCCCATATTTTAGCCTGAGAGCCCCTTAATTTCAAATTTATAGCGATTGGGAGCGGTGGGGAGAGTTTACATTCTCCATTTCTGGGGAGGCTCCTGCCTTCCTTAGCAGACTTCTGTCTTTCCAAACCAAGACAGGAGGGGAGGCTGGAGCTGAGGAAGGCACATGGAGAAATGGCCATTCCCTGCTGGGGACACAGCTGTGGGACTGATCCAAGAGCTCTTCTCCTCTCTGCTTATTCCCTCCTCCAGGAGAGTGCCCTGAGGAAGATGAGGGGTTGGTTCAGCAGCAGCTGAGTGGATGCTCATCCCCAGCCTTTATTTCTTGCTCTGCCCTACCTGGAATTGCAAAGGGAGAGAGGGTGGGCAGAGGCCACAGCTGGGCTGTGCTCTGTGAGTGAGGCCCCTCCTGCTCCTCATCTCCATCCCTGCATGTTCACATCTCTGCATCAGATCTTTCAGCCCCTTTTCCTGCATTTTTCTAAACTTGGTTCTATATTGGAACCGTTGGTTCAAAATTGGATCAGTCTGGTTCTGTTGGTTCATTTTTCTGCATTGGTTCTTGTGGCAGCAGCTCTCTGGCCACAGAGAGAAACACAAACTTTCCCAGACATCAAACTGGGAAAGGCTGTGAGAAAATCAGAGAAAAGAATGAGAAACAATTCTTATCCTAACCTGCTGCACCTGTTGTTGTGCACATGTGGAATGTGTTATGGAGATTTGTTCACCAAAGGGTGGTTTCTTAATTGGCCACTGGTGATGGTGTTTGGATTGAAGGACCAGTTGGGTCCACCTGTGTTGTGACTGTCTATAAGGGTGATGAGTTTCTTAATTAGTATAAAGAAGTGATTGCTCAGCCTTCTGAGAATCATGGAGTCAATGCTAATTATTACCCAGCTGGGGGCTTGCAGTGACAGGTTCTTAATACCAGAAGTATTTAAATCAGGTGAAATTGCAGTTTAACAAAATATCCCAAAGCTGGCCATGTGGGGCAGGAACAGAGGGCTGCATCCTTCTGCTGCTTTTCCATCCTCAGGACTGGAAGGGGAAAATCATAAAATCTTGGAATGGCTTGGGTTGGAAGGGACATTAAAGCTCATTTTCTTTCCCCACGTGCCATGGGCAGGGACCTTCCACTGTCCCAGGTTGCTCCAAGCCCTGTCCAGCTTGGCAGTGGAGGGCCTGGTACAAAACCACATCCACCACATTCCACTGGCAGAAGTGCAATGAATTCCATGAGGGGCATCCTGCCAGCTACCATGACCAATCCTGTTATCAGTCCTGTTATCAATCCCATTATCAGTGTGATCTTCAGGGCACCACTGCCAACATCCAGTGCCAGAACAAAGCAGGGGTGCTTAGGCCTGGCCATCAGTGTCCCCTGCAAGCAAGCTGAGCTGCTCAGGGCACTGTGCAGATCCCTCTGATCCCTGTCCATTGTCCCTGGGGGAGGCTGGCATGGATGTGTGTGGCTTGGTGCTGGTGGCTGTCCCATGGGGATGGACGCCTGCTGGAGTGAGATCAAGCAGGAGCTGCATCAAAGAAGTGCTGAAAACCAAGTTTAGAAAGAAAAGTGGCAGGGGATGATCACCCATGGGCAATCTCTGTCTGAAGGGAAAAGCAGAGAAGGAGATCTGGTGGCCACACAGAAATCAGGGAATTGTTCAAGTTGGAAAAGATCTCGGAAATTATTGAGATTCCCCCTGCACTGCCAAGGCCACCATTAAACACTGTCCCCAAGTGCCACATGCACACAGCTTTCAAATCCCTGCAGGGATGGGGACTCCACCTGTTCCAGTGCCTGACCACTCCTTCCATGCAGCAATTATTCCTAATATCCACCCTAATCTTCCTCTGAAGCAATCTGAGGCTGTTTCCCGTTGCCTTGCTGCTTCTTACTTGGGGAAGAGATCAACCCCTCGAGGGTTCTGCAGAAGGGAGAGAATTTAGAGAGAGCAGAGACACCAAGGACTGAGAGCTCAGGGCTGGAGTGGTCCTGGGGACATCTGGCTTTTATATGAGAGATGTTTGTGATCAGCTCCATGTTGGACACTGCCAGGGGAATCTGGTGACCTCCTTCAGAAAATCCTCTCAGTACTGAATGGATTCAGTTGCTCATAAACCAAAAAACCTCTTCTTTCCCACTTAGAAGGAGAAGGGAAAGGCACTTGGATCCCTGGGAGCTTAGCCTTGTTGGAGTTTTAGGGGTAATTCCCACAACTCTGCAAAGGTTTTGATGCTGGAAATGTCTCAGAGCCCAGCCTGATCCAATTCCCTGGCTGGGCCATCCTATGGGAGCTGGAGGGAGAGGCAACGTCCCATTAACTGAGCAGGGAAGGGCAGCATTGTGGCTGTGAAATAGCTCCAAAATTGAGGATTTTAGCAGCATGTGGGCTTGGTGTTGAGAAGTAGAAACCTTCCTGAAGGAGAAAACGCCAGTCTGGGAGCAACCAGAGGCTCCCTTACCCTGTGTGAGCTGTCAGTGCTGCTTCCTCCCAGGAAAAGTGGCCAAAGTGGGGCTGGAAAAGCTTCAGTCTGGTTGTGGCTGACTTGCAAATATTTTCATTAATTTTCAAACCAAAAGTTTGGGTGCACTTGGCAAGAAAACACATCCCATGGCAGACGGAGTGGGGACAAGCACCCCGTGCCTTCCCACAGCACTCAGAGAGGGTGAGCTGAGTAACTTCAGCCTGGCTGCACTGAAAACAAAATCCGAAGCCTACAACATAGGATTCACCAGCAGATAAATGAACATCATTTGTATGGGGAGGAAAAACTGGGGGGGTTGTGCGTTATTTTGTACCAAGGAGGTTAAATAAAAATGCATTTTGTTAGAAACAGTCACATGGTCTTCACCACCACCTGTAAAGGAACGTGAGGAGCACAGTTCTGAGCACACACAAAACAGATCTACAGGCAAACCCCTGGGACTGAGGAAAAAAGTTATGGTCAAGTTCAAATTCATCACATCTGATACATCATCAGCTACAACATGCACTGGGACAGGAGAGGAGCAATTTATACATCAGGTAATATCAGACTGTCAGGGATTGAGACAGACATTGGCTGCCCTTAAGGAAAAATCCTTCAGAATTTAATGATGAGTCTGGCCACTTTGTGAGATGTACAAGGCTTGTTAGCAGGGAAACAGCAGCCCTTGTAGGGCTGGCCAGAAATCCTATGTGAGAGCTGTTTGTTTATTCATTGCCCCACAGAGGTTTTGTGACAGGATCAGACTCTTCACCTCTTCCTTTCCCTATGTTCCTGTCACTTCCCTTCACCCTCACCCTGCCCTGTGACCCACACTGGGCAGGAACCCCAAGGGCCAGACACATGCCCTGCAAAAAACCTCCCCCATTAACACAGCAGAATCCCTTTGGTCTCTTCCCTCTCTAAATTCAGCAGGATTTTTCCATGAACAGGCAGAAAAGGCCTGGGGATGGAGTAGTTTGCTGCAGGAGAGAGGGAGCTGCTTCCTGGCAGAGTCAAGAGCACTTTGCCTCTCATCAGAGCCTTCCCTCTTTGGGGCAGACAGCTGTGCTCAGCTGAGCTCGTGGAACAGGGTCAGCCAAGGCCATCATGACTCCCAGAGGCAGCTCCAGGGAATAAGGCTGGTAGGGAGAAGGTTCAGTGTCTTGACAGGGCACAGCTTTGTTTATAAATGAAATAAATTGAGCAAACTGTACTTACCGCAATCTCTGTTACTAAAATATCAGTAATACTTCCCAACACTGTTACAAAATCAAAGACATTCCAGGCATCTCGGAAATAATTCTGCCAAATGAGAACACAAGGGAAATCGAAAGATCCAGGGGTTATTTTTTTTATTGCCAGCACAAGTCAGGGATTTTTTTGTTTTTAAATGTGCATCACGAAATGCGAGCATTTCGTTGAGACAGGAAAGAGGTGGAAGGGAAGGAGGAAAGCACCTACCAACACACCAAAGGCAATGATCTTCAGCACACATTCCATGGAAAACATGGATGTAAACACAATATTCAGGCATTTCAGCATTTCTTCGTATGCTTCTGGAGCATCATAGAACTAAAGCAGGATGGAAGAAGGGCTGTTACTGGAAGATCACTGACAGACTAAAACCTTGCGCAGCTGATTCCTGCTAATTTTAGTCAGGATTCTGTGCTCACTTTGAGCAGGATTTGGGGTTACAACACAATTATTCCTGTCTCTCTTGCTCCATCCTGTACTGAGGGGGCAGCTGGAATATCCCCAGCAGTGGAGACTGTTGCTGAGGGACATCCCCCTGTAACCACAGCATGAACCAGGGGGTAAAGGCATTTTCCAACCCAAGAGACACGTGCAGAACTGTTTCTTCCACTAATATGGGGACTCCTTGATTGTGAAGATACTCTAAGACAGGCAAGGGATAGGAGGGGACATCATCCACCTGTGTCTCTTCCCCCACTCTGGATCACATCCCAGGAGCCTGATGCTGTTCCAAAATTGAGTAAATCTATTTTAAAGAATGATAGAATGGCTTGGATTGGAAGGGACCTTAAATCCCATCCAGTGCCACCCCTGCCATGGCAGGGACACCTCCCCCTCTCCCAGGCTGCTCCCAGCCCTGCCCAGCCTGGCATTGGGCACTGCCAGGGATCCAGGGGCAGCCACAGCTGCTCTGGGCACCCTGTGCCAGGGCCTGCCCACCCTCACAGGGAACAATTCCTCCCCAATATCCCATCTAAACCTACTGTGTTTCAGTTTGAATTTCCATGGCCTGACTGGACTTTGAGCAGCCCCAAGACCCTGCTCTGCAGGAGAAAGCTCAGGCTGGGCTGGAGATCAGGACCTGCAGATCCCAGTTCCCATCCCCTGGTCACACACTCAAAGGGGCTGAGCCCAACCACCACTCTGCAAGGAAGCCCATGGTGAGATCTCATCCCAGCTAATCCACCTCCCTCAGGGGCCAAAGGAATCCCACCAGGCACATGGGGAGTGGTGGTTGCTCTGCTGAGACCCCCAGCTCTCAAGGTGAGAGTCTCTCCAGCCAACAGCCCAAAATTCCAAGATTCAGGAAGGTCCCACTCACCTTCATCATGAGGACGATGGTGTTGAGAGCAATCATGACCATGATAAAGTACTCAAAGGGAGGGGACACCACGAATTTCCACATCTTGTACTGGAAGGATTGCTTGTTCTGAGGCATGTAGCGGGTCAGGGGCTTGGCACTTATGGCAAAGTCTATGCAGGCCCTCTGCAAAACAAAAAGGGGATGAAACGGTGCCACAAAAAGGGCTGGAAGTCTTTATCCATTGGGATGTGGTTGGGAGAGTGAGCAGATCATTAATACCAAGTGAGTGCTGGCTGTTCCTGTAAAATGCAGCACAGGATCCCCAAATCCTGATCCATTCTCCTGGAATATTTACCCTTTAACATTCCTATGCTCCTTGCAGTCCTACCACATTCCATTAGAGCCCAGCTCCTCCTAGGTCCTGATCCCTTCCCACTTCTAAAAACATTTCCAGTTTCTCCTGATGGGTGATTATAGGAACCAGAGGATTGGTAAAGATGTTATTTGTTGTTTCTAAAATGTATTGTGGAACTTGGGTGTGTCCTCACACACAGCAACACCCAAAGAGCTCAGAATGTTTCATAAAATGAGAACTGAATTTACCAATAAATCATCCACCAAAAGCACTTGGGGGAACTCTCAGAGATCCCCTTCACTGGCTATTTCTGTTCACTTTATTATGAATATAAAAGTGATAAAAATTTATTTCTACAAGAGGTTTTGATTCTGGAGCGTTTTCTCATCTTGAATTTACATAAAAATTGCAAGTCTGAAATCACTTTCTGCTCAGTAGGAAAATAACATGGGTAAAGCTCTCTAAATATTCTGCTTTATTTTGGACTTTTTGTTCATTAAGACAAACAAGGAACTAATTAAAAATCACTTCAAAATTCATCTCTTTTCATCAAAAATCAGGTTCCAGTTTCAAAATATATGAAAAGAGATGGTTCTTCCCAAAAGAGGCCATTGAGGCTGTGGGACCCTGGAGGAAGGATGCTGCAGATGCTAAAAATCTGCATGGATTGAGAAGGAAACTGGATACACCCATGGCAGGAAGATACACAGATGCCAGTAACTAAAGAAAAACCAGCTCAGGAGGTCCCTGAGTGGAAAACAATGGTATTTTTGGGGGCTTTAAAGAAAAACCTCACAGCTTCTTCTACCCTGGTCTTACACTCTCCTCAAGGCATCTCCTTTTGCCTGCTGCCAGGAGGAAAAATCCCAGCCAGGCACAAAACCAGCCTGGAGAGAGGAGTTTTCACAGTAGTTGAACCTCAGTTTGGCTTCTGAGGTCTGCCCTCAAGGTTTGCCTCCTTCTACCCCTCCACACTCGAGCAAACATAAAATCATGGAATGGTTTGGGCTGGAAAGGACCTTAAAGCCATCCCTGCCATGGCAGGGACACCTTCCACCATCCCAGGGTGCTCCCAGCCCTGTCCAGCCTGGCCTGGGACACTGCCAGGGATGGGGCAGCATCTGCCAGGGCCTCCCCATCCTCACTGTGGTGTGGTCCAGGGGAATGTGTGACAGTGGTTCCCAACAGGAAGCACTTGGGGGCTCTCCCTGGGGTTTGTTTTATGCAGAAGCTGAAACAGCCACTCATTTCTTTGCTCTCTACACCACACACCCTCCAATAACCACTGCTTTCCAATCCCCCCAGCACAGGGGGAGTGGGGATATCCACCAGTATCCAGCAGCTCTGAGCCCCTGGAACACCAACTCTGGAGTCACAAGAGGTGGGTACCTCGTTTTTCTCGAGGCTGCACTCTGACATCACTTTATCTCCTTGCTCCTGGAAGGTGATGATGATTAATGCCACAAAGATGTTGACAAAGAAAAAAGGGAAGACAACAAAATACACCACGTAAAAGATGGACATTTCCATCCTGTAGCCAGGGCTGGGCCCCTGTTCCTCGTAGGTGGCATCCACCGAGTGCTTCAGCACACTGCAAGCAAATGCAAAGAGAGAGGAAAGGTCAACACAATCCCTGGGAAGCACCAAGGACCCCCTGAGAATCATTCCCTGGCCTTCACTCTCGTGCAGGGTTTTCCACATATGCTCAGGAAAAGCTTGCTCCCACCCACGAGGCTGGGAAGAAGTTTTCCTTGAGGATATTTTTAAGGAAACCCTTTGTTCTCACCATTCTGCAGAATGGTGGAGATTTGCTGTGCCCAGATCCACTGAGCCCCCCTGACCTCCCAAAGGGGAGAGGATCCAGCTGGATCTGGCTTCTCTTCTCTGGTCAACAGGGATGGAGTAAGAGTGGGGAGAGGTGTTGATGACAGCCAAGTAGGGGAACACAGTGAGGGACTGGGAAAGGGAGGCTGATGCTGTTTTAGTCTTTATTTTATGAAAGAGTTGAACGTGGAGGCGGAGAAGCCCTGGCCACGCACTGCACTCCACGTGTGCCAAAATAAAGTCATTTGCTGAACAGGAAATTTTATCTGGGGCCTGTCACGCCCAGCAGACTTTCAGCAGAGCTCACAACACTTTTTCCCCTTCTTTTTCTACCATTTCCATTATCAGTTTTACCCCTGAGAAAGGTGTGTGAGTCCAAAAGCCTGAGGCAAGAATTGAAAACTTTCTGAGAAAATGCAGAGCTCTGCCTGCTGGTTCACCCAATAATCACACAAAACTTAGCTGATAAAGGACTTTTCTCATTTCCCACGTCACCTGCTGTCCCTCAGAGCTTTGGTGACCTGTTTTACCTGCATCATCAGCCCCTGCCAGGGCCATGTACTCACGTTGGCCACCCTTCCCCTGTGGACACGGTGAAAAGTGTGAGCAGAGCCCAGAGCACGTTGTCGTAGTGGAACTCGTATTTTTTCCATTCCCTGGGCTGTGCCTCCACCTCATTTTTTTCATAATCGAGGTACTGACCCCTAGGAAAAAAGAGATTTGGAGCCAATGAGAGAATTCAAGCAGATCAGGCATTTCTTACCACTCAGGAGTGTTGGAAAGCCCCAGCAGCACAGTCTGGACTGTGCTGTGGGTTAAGGACAAAGGGACTCCCTCAAAGTCCATGACAGAAGTAAAAGCCAATTTTTGAGCCAGTTCTAGCCATGGGAACTGGACCTGAGGTCTGAAAATGAAAGAGATTTTAATCAGGGCATTCATTAATTCATTAGGCAAAGCCAGCCATTAACACTACGCCTGCCCCTCAACTGTCTGACCCCACAGGAAGCTTCTGCTTGATGGGGAAACATCTCTGCCTCCTACTCCAGGGTTGGATATAATTCCTAAATGTATCCCACTCTGCGGGGCCTGGCAATTCAAGAACCCTCTCCAACCTACCCTAATCTGTAATTTCACATTCCTTTCCATAATTTAGTTGCATTTTTCCAAGGAAGAACTGCACTGACAGCCCCTAGGACCCCACCAGGGATGAGCCCTGCAGGTGCCAGGCAGCAGGAGAGGGGTGGGCAGAGCAGACAGTGCTGAGGAGGTGCTTTGGGTGCCAAGAAAAAAGCTAATGAGATGCACAACACACCTTGCCAGCCTGCTGGGAAGAACAAAGCATGACAGGGCTTTTAAGATATTCACATCCTGTCCCTGTCCTCGCTAATTAGTAGCTCTTTAACATCCCACGCTTCTGATTATTTATTCAGTGTGTTTTTCTAATTCATAAGAGCTCTAAGAATGGAGGCAACAGGTGGAAAGAGGAGTCACACTATCACAATCCTTTCTCAAACATCACACTCAGCTTTCCCAGGAAAGAAGATCAGAGCCAGGAATGACAGACCTGCTAAAGAAAAAGAAGGAAAAATTCACCTCCAGGCTACCTGAGCTGGATTATGGCTCTTTATTTACAGAAGACTCTTCCCACTGAGCAAATCCCTGCCTTTGGGCCAGCCTGGGGAGGTGGAGGAAGCTGCTCCCTGCCACATTCCCTGCTCCCAGCTGTACCTGCAGTCCTTCTCCAGCTCCTTGGACTCGTCCGTGCAGTAGAAGAAGCGGCCCTTGAAGAGCTGCACGGCGATGACGGCGAAGATGAACATGAAGAGCATGTAAACAATGAGGATGTTGAGGACGTTCTTCAGGGAGTTCACCACGCAGTCAAAAACAGCCTGGGGAGGCAGGGGGACAAGGTCAAGGGGTGGGAAGAAAGGAAGAGTTCATCCAAAATCTTGGCCACCAAGATTTAACCACATTCAGGGAATCACAGAAGGGTTTGGGCTGGAAGGGACCTTGAAGATCATCTCATTCCCACCTCCCACTGTCCCAGGCTGCTCCCAGCCCCATCCAACCTGGTCTTGGACACTTCCAGCCTCAGCTGCTCTGGGCACCCTGTGCCAGGGCCTCCCCACCCTCACAGGGAATAATCTCTTCCCAATATCCCACCTAAATCCCTCTCATTTGGGACTCATTACCCATCCCACCACCCATGGATGCTTCAATGCATTTTTGCTTCCCAAACATTTCCCAAAGTCGTGAGAAATAACTCCAGCTTCCTTTATCTCGTGCTTTATCCACAACTTTGGCTGTGCCACTGAATCTTCTGATGCTGCTCATAACATTTATAAAGACAATCACAGCTTGTCAAGACAATATTAGTCCTGAGCAAACATTTCATTATAAAATGAAAATTGCACTGGTTTTGATTTTACTTCCAGTGGTTGGATAAAAACTGTTGGAATAATTAGGAAAAAATACCAGAAACAAAACAACCAAATGCTTTGAATAAATATTTTTATAAAGAGCTGTCTGTCAAAATGAGGTGTGACTAATGTAGTCAGCATGTGCACTCCCAAGCTCCCTGCAAAGAACTCCTCAAATCCATTTCCTACGTGGGTATGAGGCCCTGATTCATTACAAGTAATTTGCAGTTTCATTTCAGTCAGAAGTTTGTCATAATACCAGAAATTGAGCAGTCCGTGCCCGAGCACAGGGTTTGTACAATCCTGCTTCTATTCCTCTGAATGGAAGTGAATCATTCACAGAATTAATCCTGATGCAACTGTCTCAGGTTGCAAATGTGAGATGTGGCAGGAGGTGTCAATTCTGTTGTTATTCTCTGCTAATGGGTCAGCCATTAAAACCAGGTGGGGCAGCTTTCTTTATCTCTTCCAGGACCCATTCGCCCTCCAGGAGGGAGGGGAAGGGAGGAATCTGTTGTTAATGGGCCATTGAGTGTCCCTGCATGGTTGATCAAATTCCATCATCTCATTGGGAGATCTCTGCCCAAGGGGAGGAGCCAAGCATTCCTACTTGGATATAATCTGAGGATTGGAACAGCACAGCAGCCTTTGCCCACTGCATTGCCAGAGGAGCAGCTTTCTGCTGCCCTGCATGGCCAGAGGGAGCCCAGGCCCATCTGCAGCAGCCCTGGAGCTGCAGAGGAAAACTCCCCCCTTGTGCAGGATCCCTGCTGCAGCAGAGCCACAGCTGGCACTGCAGGAGGGCTGAGCCCCCATGGGATGGGGCTGGGACACCGCCCTGACACACAGGGGGCAGGGCATGCTCTCACTCTGGCAGGGTTGTTTTGTTGTTGTTTTGGATTACTGCATTTTATTTTTCCTGCTAAAGAACTGTTATTCTTACTCCCATATCTTTACCTGAGAGCCCCTTAATTTCAAAATCATAACAATTCAGAGGGAGGGAATTTACATTTTCCATTTCAGGGGGGGCTCCTGCCTTCCTTAGCAGATACCTATCTTTTCAAAACAAGACAGCCAACCCAGGAATCCTGATGGAAATCCCTCTGATCAGCCCAGAAATCCTGATGGAAATCTCTCTGATCAGCCCAGAAATCCTAATGGAAATCCCTCTGATTGGCCCCGAAATCCTGATGGAAATCCCTCCAATCAACCCAGAAATCCTGATGGAAATCTGTCTGATCAGCCCAGAAATCCTGATGGAAATCTCCGATTAGCCCCAAAATCCTGATGGAAATCCCCCTGATCAACTCAGAAACCCTACATGAAATTTCTACATTAATGCTCTTTTTTAGAGAAATTTAGTGAACATAAAACTACAATTATTTAAGCATGAATAGTGGGCTCAGACAAAAGCAAATCTACAGAACAGCTGACCCTTATTTTGATGTGAAAACAGAAATTGTCTAACACATTTTCCCCCTTCCAAATCATTCATTGCTTTTTCCTCAGCTCTCACAGAAAACAGCCCACAAAAGGTATTGAAGAGTCCCTAAACCTCAGAAATTATTGAATTTTGTTAACTCCTTCCATTCTCTCTTTGCAGGGCCTGGCTGTTCCTCAAATTGTTGGTGCTGGATGAGTAATCCCAGGCAATTAAATTTATTGTATTTTTTAGATCAGTGCTCTAGGGATAAACCCTTGAACTATGGATTCTTTAATAGAAAGATGAATAAATTAAAGCTTCTCCTATAGCAATGACAAATCTCTTTGCACAGCCTGTGGAAAATCTTGCAATATTCATGTTAAATTCTCTAGGGAAAGCCAAACCCTTCCAACTCCATTTTCTCCTTTATCACATCGAAGACCATCCCACTTATGAACTGTAATTTAATTTATTTGCTTTTTTTTCCCTATTTGTAGAGGTTTTATTTTCATGTGGATTCACAAGAATCCCCAACATTATCCACAATGTTTGCAAAAGCACCCAAGTGTTTGACATTTGCTCAACATCTGCCCAGCTCTTTGTGCTCATCTGGCAAAAAGATTCATTGCAATGGAATAAAAGCAACAGAAACAACTTGGATTAAGTGAGGTCCACCAGCTTCCACTCAGACCAGCCAGAAACCTCCAGAGAAGGAAAAATAAGGAAAAATTTGGGTTATTTTCTAACCTTTAGTTTTGGCAGCCGTTTTATGGTTTTCAGAGGCCTGAGCACACGCAGGACCCGCAGGGACTTGATGGTGTTGATGTCCTTGCCTTTGGTTCCTCTGCAAAGGAGAAAAAGGCACAAGAACAACAGAGGGAATTGTTTGCTCCCCAGGCCACTCACAGGGTTATCTGTGGGCATCCAGGATGGCTTTGGTGGTGGAACTGGTTGGGTTTGGGGATGTTTTGATGGGTTTTGTGTCCATCCTCACCAGCGCTGCAGGCAGGATGACTCAACCTCACCTGGGGTGTCTCCAGCAGCACAGAGGAGAAGGATGGGGCAGGACAGGGTCCTGGCAGGGCTCAGCCACACGTGCTGGCCCAGCCACTCACCAGGACCTGGGGCCCTTCCTGCTCCAACTCCACACCTGAACAATGCTCCCAGTCAGGGCAGCAGCACCAGGACAGGAGGCTCAGCTCCTCCATCCCATTCCCAGCAGGAGAAGGGACAGAGCCACACAAGGTTCTTCTCTCCCAGCTGGATGAGGCCAGGGGTGTTTCTAGATGAAGCCAGGGATGTTTCTGGATGAGGCAGGGGGTGTTTCTCCGTGCACTTCTCTGGCAGGAACATCGTGCCAAGAGGGTTTGGGAGCCTTCCTGATGAGGGACAGAGCTCTCCTGGCGGTCAGAGCCTGTTCCCTCATTCCTGAGTCTCCCATGGAGGACATGCCACCAATCCCATGCAGGAACATGTAATATGGCAATATATTACATGCCTGGACCAATGCTGGGGCAGCTCCCCACTCAGGCATGCAGGTGCTGTCAGTCACTTTTGGGGTTTAGGTTTTGTTAAAACTGAGTGCAAGGTCAAGAATGTTCCTCTTGTTAACATCGAGTGGGGTTTTAGGGCAAGGACAGAGCTCCTTTCTTCGTGCACTTCCAAAACAAAGAAACACAAGACAACAGGAACATCTTCTTCCAACCCCATGGCAAAACAACGACATTCCCTTCGTTTCATATGGAGTGGGAAATGGGATGGAAATCTGGAACAGAGTTTTATTCATGGCTGGAGATTTGGGTCTGGAACTGTGTTAAGGGAACACAGGTGGGAATGAAGAACGTGTGGGACAGATGCTGACACACCTATTCTGGACATTCTTTTTCTCCAAGAGGGAAATAATGGAAGGACAAGAGGCACGAGAGACCCACGGAGGTTTGGGAAGGACTGCAAAGCTTCCCCCATCCTGCCCCACATCCTGTGCTGAGGGAGGAGCACCAACAGTGGAGGAAACCACCCAGTTTTGTGGCTGGCTGAGCCTGCTCAGCCCTGGAAAGGGAATTTTTGGAAATCCAAGAACTCATTGCTAACCCTGTACTACTCAACAGTAACCCTGGAGCAGAACGTCCAACCCAAACCCACAGCCCTGCCTCAGCTCCAGTCCCTCTGTCCCGTTCCCAGGCATTGCAGGTGTCTGGAAATGCAGGAAGAGGGACACACAGGAAGTTTTGAAGGGCTGTGGGTTGTATCCCAGGCATGTATAACTTGGGGAGAAATTTCCTTTCCACAAGATTTAGTAGAAGGTGAGGAGAGGGGAAACAGAATGGACAGGTCTTCTCTCTCTCTCACCCTTCAGGGCTCTTTTAGGACCAGTCTAATCCGTCCCAGCTGGACCCTGATCTTTGACATGGCTCTAAACCCAGGCACTGGATTTACTCCCAGAGCAACAGGACTGATTTAAAGCCACAAAATAACTACTAAATATTTTAAAAAATAATATTTGATTTTCATTAGAGATCTTTGATCTGCTCTAGATGAAACAGGCACTGCCAGCAGAGTTTTTTCGGCCTTTCTCATCAGGTTTCAGCAGAGCTGAAGGTTTGGCTTTGCAGGTTTGCTTTCAGCTCAGTGTCCCTGCCATGGTCACCTTGGTGTCACCAGAGCCACTGGCTGACCTGCAGCTCCCTGGTGTGACCCTCAGCAGTGCCCTAGCTGCAGAAGAGTTTGTTCAGCCTCTCCAGGAGGATGGGAATGGCATCAGGGAAGCAAAAGGGGAAAGGGGTCATGGCCCAGGAGATGCCCCAGCAGATCCCACCCCATCCCCTGGGCTGTCCCCTCTGCCAGGCCAGGCCAATCCTGCCCTGCTCCTGGGGACAGCCAGGGGAGGGGGGAGCTGAGCAGGGCAGGGCTGAGGGAGGAGTGAAGGGGAGACCCTTTGGGGCCATGTGGCATCTTGGGGCAGCAGGAAGGGAAGGGGGGGACATGGGGACAGTGAGCCCACAGCTCTGCTCTGTCCCCACCAGCCACAGCCACACTTCTGCTGTGCCCATCAGCACCTCCAGCTTTCCTAGAGAGAAGAGAAACCCTCTGCTTTCCTAGAGAGGACAAAGAACCAAGTGCCAAATTTCCTGGACCCCATCAAAGACTTTTCCTGGCATCCTTCTCCTCGCTGTGGAGGATCCCCCTGGAGCTCCTGGAATGTGGGGACAGAGGACACAGCTCTGCACTGACAGCAAAATTGCCCCTTGCACAGGGTTAAATACAATGTTTGGAACCTCCTTCTTCACAAATCACCCTTGCAAAAAGCTCCCTGAGCTCAGTTTTCATGGCAGAGACTTTCCCCAGTACCAGAGCCTGGATCCCAGCTGGGTCACACTGCAAAGCTCAGCTCTGCTCCCCTGGGCTCACTCAGAACCCCAGAACATTCCCAGGTGGTGCTGTCTCCTGACTCCAGCAGACCCCAATTACCACACTGCTATTGTGCCAATTAACAACTGCACTAATGAGGCCTCGTGCAAATGAGAACAGAGACATTTCCCTGCTCTGCTCTCCCAAGGGCAGGCTCCACACCTGAAGGAGGAATTTCTGTGGGTTTAATATTTCCAGGAAGGTTAAAGAGATGTAGAGCAGAGCAAATCCTGACTCCTGCTTTTCCCTGGAATGGGAAAGGCATGGATGAGTGAGCTCAGAGGTGGAGGGCAGACAGCTCCAGTCACACAGAATTCCTTCTGCCTCAGCAGAGGACACTAAGAAGGGCTGACTGATTTTTTCCATTCAGGCACTTAAGCAAATAAAAAGCGTGAGCCAATTAAATCTTAATGGGATTTATGCTCTGAGCCATATAGAGAATCCTGAGGAAAAAAAAAAAATCCCATTTCTTGTCACAGTAAGGTCCCTGCTACAGGAAAAGCTTTTCCTGGTGCTCTGACCCAGAGTGATGCAAATTGCATTTTAATTAAAAGGATCCTCTGCAACTCTTCTGTCAAATAAAACCCTCAGGGTTGGGTTTGGGTGTTTTTAAAACCCTCTAAAATATTGGGTTTTTTTCCCCTGCTTTCATACAAAGCCAGATGTCCCAGAAAATAAAAGGTCCAGATGGAGCTGGGACTCAGTCAAAAGGTGTATCCAAGCACACATCTGACCTGAATATTCCTCACAACAAAAACAAATTGCCATGGAAAGACAAGGTTTTAACTGACTGCAGAATAACAACTGCAACATTCAGGACAGCTGAATCTTGAATAAGAGCTAAAGAGGAGCATAGGATGAAGGCAGACAGCAAAAAAAAAAAGAAAAGAAAAGAAAAAAAATTTGCATTAGATCATTTTTGGGTGCATTAGGCCAGTGCTGTTTTGTTGTTGTTTTCTGTGTCAGTTTGCTGCATGTTTATTTAAAACATTAGGAATTTTTTACAAGAGCTTTGCAGCGCCTTTTCTCCCTTTAATAAATAAAAGAGCCTTTAAAAATTCAGTGGTTCTTTCAAATGGAAGCTGCTTGTTCCTGTTGCTGCTGCCAGCAGCTCTGATTTCAGGTGACATGGACCCCTCAGAGTCAGGGCATCAAAAATTCAGGGTGAGGTGGAGCCTCTGCCTTCTGTGATAGCCTGGAATCCTCCTGGCAGAGTGAATTCTTCCCTGGAAGAGTAAATGAGGTCACCCCACCCTGCCCAGACAGAAAGCCACCCTCTTTCTGCCCTAAATCCTCTGCTTTCCTAGAGAGAAGAAAGAACCAAGTGCCAAATTTCCTGGACCCCATCAAAGGCTTTTCTTGGCATCCTTCTCCTCGCTGTGGAGGATCCCCCTGGAGCTCCTGGAATGTGGGGACAGAGGACACAGCTCTGCCTCCCATGACAGCAAAGCTGCCACTTGCACAGGGTTAAATACAATGTTTGGAACCTCCTTCTTCCCAAATCAGCCCTGCAAAAAGCTCCCTGAGCTCAGTTTTCATGGCAGAGACTTTCCCCAGTATCAGAGCCTGGATCCCAGCTGGGTCACACTGTCCACACTGCACTAAATCAGCCCTGGAGCTTCCAGCTTGGCTGTTTGGAGGTGAAATCCTCTAAAAGAGACTCAAAATTCTTCTTTAAATCTGGTTATTAAGATTTTCACGAATTGTACCTCATCCCTCAGTGCCCACTGAGTCAGCCCCTCAAATCTTGTTGGTACAGAGATATCTCCATGTGGTTTTTTGACTCCCTGGCTTGGATTTTAGTCTGTTCTTATCTCTGCTGAAGGAAAATCAGGATGGATGAGTTAAAATAATACATTTCACTGGATAATGAGCAGTAAAGGGACAGAGGGGTCGATGGGATGGGTGGAACATGGCTGGGTTGTCTCCACAGTGGCAAAATGTGTGGACACAGGTTGGACAGGCAAAACAGAGCAGCAAGAGACAGGAAGAACATATTACCCCATGAAACTCCTAGAGAGAGATTCCAGCGAGGAGAAGACAAAGAAAGAGCAGAGTCAATGACAAACAGAAACATCAGAGAGATCCCCCAGCCCCTGGCCCACTCCCACCAAGCCCACGGGATAAACCAGCGGGGAAGGGAAGGCACTGCACAGAAATCCCATATTTGTCACATTCATATCCTCTGGAAAATTCCTTCACCAAGAGTTTTTCTCCTGGGAAGCTGGGAAGCCTCAGAGAAAAGGAAAACAATTCTGATCTCATTTGCTTCTCCTGTGCTGTGCTCATGTGGAATGTGTTTGGAGATTGTTCACCCACAGGTGATTGTTCCATTGCATTCTGCTGGGAGTTGTTTTCACTCTTTGGCCAATCAGGGCCAAGCTGTGTCAGGACTCTGGAGAGAGTCACAAGTTTCATTATTATCTTTTTAGTATTCTGTAAGGATCCTTTCTGTATTCTTTAGTTTAGTATTCTTTAATATAATATGGTATAATAAAATAATCAATTAGTCCTGTGAGAACATCAGATTCATCATTCCTGCCTGTCCCTGCAAATACAATACACATTCCCTGCTGGATCAGCCCTTCCACTGGAAAAAACACCTCCACATCTCTCCCACTTTGGGAGGGATAACCTCAATTATTTGTTTTTTCCAAGAACATCCCGAAATTCTGGGCATCTCTGTTCCAATTTTTTCCAGGCCAAATTTTTGCTTCTCTCCCTCAGCTGTTCCTCCCAAGTACATTCTGCACCTGGGGCTGAGAGATTTTGGTGACAAGCTTCCATGGGTTTTTTGTTTGCTTCCTTTTCCCTAAGGACTCAAACATGTCTGGGTGTTTGTGGCATGTTTATCTCCAGAAAAAGAAAGGGATTTCTCTTTGAAATGCTTTGCTGAATGGGAAAACATTAGTTTATTATTATCAGCATCATATTGTCATTCCCAGCATCACTCCGGGGGTGTTGTTTGAAATTTATTTTTTATTTTTCTAACCACAGAGCTGCAGGCAGAAAGAAAACCCACAGCTGCTTTGAGAGCTGGATTTTATCAGTCTTGTACAAGTGACTGATACCATCTCAAATACTTAAATTAACAAAGGCTGCTGCAATATTCCAGAGGAGAGCATTTCAGGGAGCTTTGTTATTCCCAGGTTTTTAGCGGACGGGTTAATTCAGTAAGAAGTTGGTTCACATCACCTTCAGTGGACAGCAAGAAGCCAAACACATGAATTAAATCCCACCTTGCACGTGGCAGTTGTGGGTTCTTGCAAACAAAGTGGTGACAGCCACATTAAATCCCATTTTTAGTGACACTGAGGAGGGTGACAAGGCTGAAGGATTTGCTGGAAAAACCCAACTGATTGAACAACAAAGAGACTCCAGGAGCTCCTTTTTGGGATTATCAACATTCGGTCGCCTCTGTGTGTCCATCTGGTTTAACCAAACCAGGAGCTGGGCCTAAGTCACAGCTCTCCACCCTGTCAGGACTCAGAAAAAAGCCATTTCCTAGGAATGACTGATTTTCCAGCTTTGGTGCTCATCAGGGAGGCTGCAGGCATTCCCTGGATTGGATGTTGCCTGCTGGAACAGGGATGGGGAGCAGGGCTTACAGAAAGCAGAAAAATCACAGAAGAAATTCAAATTTTCCCGAGTCTTACAAATGAGCTTGTCTGACTTTAATCTGGGAGACAGTAACTAGGCAGGGTTTATGCAGTCCCTGGCTGTAAAACCCTGCTCAAGACTCACAGTGGAAAATAAAAGCAGCTTGGGGCACCTATTACAAAGCACAGGCAGGGGATGTACAAGTAATTTATTTGGAGGCTGATGAGGTGCTGTTAGATATTCATGGCGCAACATCAGCAACAGAAGAAAACCCGAGCATGAAAAGCCTCGGAAAGATTAAAAATTATTCATTTTAATCCATAACTCGAGCAAGGAAAATCTCCCTCAAAAGAAGATGGTGTTCAAAGAGAAGATGTTTTAAAGGCAGAGCCTGAGGTTTGTTCTCACAGCACAGGGAGCTGCTCTGAAGGGCTCCCAAAATGCCCCTTCTCCCATCACCCTTAGAAATTTGAATTCCTGATGGAAAAGGGAAATTCTCATGGAACTGCAGACTTTGAGTTGTGTTGTTTTTTGTGATTATTTTACTTCTCTAGCTCTCTTCAACTCAGAGGAGCTTTGTTAAATTCTCATGTTGCTACATGGCTTTTTAAAGTTAAATTTTTGATTAACTCAGTCTGGCTTAAGTCAGTCTAGTTCTGAAAGATGTTCCACAGATATATTTCATGTGCAGGGAAATAAAACCCCACACATGTGTAGTGAAGCTAAAAAAGCAGCTTGGCTTTGGATATTAAATTTTAGGTGAACAGTACATTCACCAAGATAATTTTGCTTAGGACAGAGCAGTCAGCTCCTCCAAAAATCTGATTTTTAATGAGGCACAAAATGTTTAAAGAGAGGAGAGCATCACCCCTTTGAAAGCAGCATGTTGGATATGATTTTTTCCAACACCTGACTAATTTGGTGAAGGATCCGGCACAGCCCAGCTTTCAATGTCTCCAAAAATCACACCTAAAATATCAATCCTGTCCCTTAAAATATTGATCCTGTCCACTTCTTGGTCAATTTAACTTAGAGGGTTTATTTGTATGTATTTGCACTGAAAAAAAAACAGATCTAAACCACAAATCTCACAGCCTGGATGTGACAGCAATTTTGACACCTCAGAAAACAAAAAACTGCTGAGGAATTTTTTACCAGAAAGGCAACATTTTGTGCTTTTTTTTTTTTTTTTGTGCAGAGCTGAGAGAGGAGCAGGGATTTGGCTCTGCTTTAAAAATTTGTGCCAGTCTAAAGCAGCCCAGGCACGCTCCGCGGCTCCCTGACAAAGGTGGATGCTTTTCTCATTAGCTGCTAATTCTCTTTAGCAAGTGAAACAATTTCCTCTCCTCTAATCAGGGTGTCACAAACCGGGCAGTGCGGGGCTGCTGAACATTCCCCTAATTGCTCGGAGCTAATTTAGCAGAAGATTAAACTGGTCAGGTCCCTCTGCCTGCTTCCAGGTCTCTCCCATTGTTTCTCAGCAAAGGATTTGCAAACAACAATCCGAGTGGAAAATTTCTTGCCATTCTCCAGCTCGGCTCCTGAAGGATGGAAGGAGCTGCATTGCTCTTCCTCTGGTTGTTTCCAAGGAAAAAGGCTCGGATGAGAAGTTAATCTTAATTTTTAAGGAGTTATTTCTCTGTGTTTGTTGCTCAAAATCCTCCATGACATGAAAGAAGAACGTGGGGTGTTATTTAAAGGCAAAAATACAGAGCTGGGTTTGAGGGAGGGAGTGAAACTCAGTGGAAGAACAGAGAGAGGAGAGAAATAGCAAAGGTTTGTGAGCCAGAATAAATATCCACAATTCTGGAAAGAAGGGTTTGCCAAGAGTTCACAGAGTTACCAGCTGATTTCTTAAACTGTTTTCTCAAAACACTTCAAGATTCTCACGATCACTGACTGGAGACACTGGACTGCCACAAAGTGTTACAGTGAGTTCCTGAAAAGAATTGGCCAAAGAGTCACAAAAATCTTGGCTTGGTGTTTGAATGAGCAGTGAATGGACTCAGCCTAAAGCTGGCAGGATTTTCTCCAGATTCCACAACACAAATATAGCTGGGTTTATTCTTTTCTTCCCACCCCCTGGGAAAAGGGCAGGAACTGAACACTTCACTGAGGAATGGAGCCACAAACATCACACAGCCTCCTGCCCCCTCTGTCACTTATTCTCTGGAATTCGGGAATTTGGAGGAAAAATGAACTTACGAGAAGGCAAAAGCCACCAGGGCCCCACTGACCACAATGAAGTCCAGAATGTTCCACAGGTCACGGAAGTAGGAGCCAGGGTGGAGCAGCAGCCCCAGGTCAATCATCTGCAGAGAAAACCCAGCAAAGGAAGAGTTTTAATTAAACATGGCCCAAATCCACCCTGCCAAGGGGCAGGAGAAGGTTCTGGATCAAAGCACCCTTCAGAAATTGCTGAGATACTCAGCCAAGCTGCTCCTCTTTAACAGGCAAGAAAACTCTCCCAAAAATGAAGCTCAAATTAACAAACCACAACCTAAAGCTGTAGAAATTAGAGCTCTCACTGCTCCCTAGGATTTTTTTCCACACACATGCATTAATCCTGGTTTTATTCTGCATCTCTTTTGCATCTTGCTCTGACAGGAAAACCCAGTTCCTGCCTTACCCCAGCACTGAACCCTGGTTTTATGGAATTTTGCTCTGTGGGAAGTTACTGCCCCATAGTCTTGGCAAAACCTGTCACCCTACTGAGCAAAAGATAAATTCTCAGCTTTTTGAAACATGACAAACCAAGAATCAGTTGTTATTAATATTCCTTCCAAAGGGAAGGATCAGGAGTGTCTCAGCAAGGTCTGTCAGCTCCTGGTTCTTCACAGATTTTATCCTCTTACACAGCCACAGCTCCTAAAGATATCCTGATTTTCCTCCATAAAATATGAGATTTAAGCCAGGAGAGCTGCTGCATCTGATTGAGAACTGCTCCCAACTCCATCCTCCCCACCTCTGTCCTGTTCCAGCTTCTCACAAATAAATCTGAAAGAGGAGGTGAGAAAAGTTGGAAAAGTTCTTACCTTGATCACCATCTCAAAGGTGAAGACTCCAGTAAATATATAATCCAGGTATTTCAGAGCCTAAGTAGGAAGGAAAAATGTGTGTTAGGGAAGGCCACACACTGAAATAACCTGCACATGAGCAAGGAGTAAAATACCTCATCCAGCAATGGATGGATCTGCTGGGATGGACAAAAATCATCTGGTGGGAGGGTTGCAGATAATTTAGGCACAAACCTGAATAATCTGATTTAAAGCACCATTTTCCCAGTCCTTGCCACACTGCACCCACCCAAGGCTGGCTCCAGTGCACCTGCATTTCTGGCAGGTTTACCAAGGCAAAAGGGTGTTTCAAAATGAAATGTTTGAACATCCTTTCCTAAGGATCTTCAAGGTCCTAGGGATCCTTTCCCTGTGTGGAATGGGGTGCCAGCTTTGCCACATCAGCCACACAACCCCTGATTTCCAAGCTCTCAGGCTCAGATGTGGCTGAAGCAGCAGAAAGGGGCAGGAATTTGAGCATTTTGACAGTGAAACAAAGATAACTGGAGTGTGTTCCCAAAGGCAGCTCTAATTCTGCATGGCCAGCACCTGCAGAGATGGGAACGGCCGTGAGACGGGAGGAGAACAGCACCTGAATTCTGGGCATTTTAGGAGGAGAACAGCACCTGAATTCTGGGAATTTTGGGAAGAGAAAAACCACCTGAATTCCGTGAATTTTGGGAGGAGAAGTGTACCTGGATTCTGGGAATTTTTGGGAGAAGAAAAGCACCTGAATTCTGGGCACGTTGGGAGGAGAACAGCACCTGAATTCTGAGCATTTTGGGAGGAGAAAAGCACCTAGATTCTGAGCATTTTGGGCAGAGAAAAGCGCCTGCATTCTGGGCATTTTGGGAGGAGAAAAGCACCTGAATTCTGGGAGGAGAAAAACACCTGGATTCTGGGAATTTTGGGAGAAGAACAGCACCTGGATTCTGGGCATTTTGGGAGAAGAAAAGCACCTGAATTCTGGGCATGTTGGGAGGAGAAAAGCACCTGAATTCTGGGCATTTTGAGAGGAGAAAAGCACCTGAATTCTGGGCATGTTGGGAGGAGAAAAGCACCTGAATTCTAGGCATTTTGGGAGGAGAACAGCACCTGAATTCTAGGCATTTTGGGAGGAGAACAGCACCTGAATTCTGGGAATTTTGGGAAGAGAAAAACCACCTGAATTCCGTGAATTTTGGGAGGAGAAGGGTACCTGAATTCTGGGCATTTTGGGAAGAGAAAAACCACCTGAATTCCGTGAATTTTGGGAGGAGAAGGGTACCTGGATTCTGGGAATTTTGGGAGGAGGAAAAGCACCTGAATTCTGAGCATTTTGGGAGGAGAAAAGCACCTTGATTCTGGGCATTTTGGGAGGAGAACAGCACCTGAATTCTGAGCATTTTGGGAGGAGGAAAAGCACCTAGATTCTGAGCATTTTGGGCGGAGAAAAGCGCCTGCATTCTGGGCATTTTGGGAGGAGAAAAGCACCTAGATTCTGGGCATTTTGAGAATAGAAAAACCACCTAAATTCCGTGAATTTTGGGAGGAGAAGGGTACCTGGATTCTGGGAATTTTGGGAGAAGAAAAGCACCTGAATTCTGGGCATGTTGGGAGAACAGCACCTGAATTCTGGGCATTTTGAGAGGAGAAAAGCACCTGAGTTCTGGGCTTTTTGGGAGGAGAAAAAGCACCTGAATTCTAGGCATTTTGGGAGAAGAAAAGCACCTGAATTCCATGAATTTTGGGAGGAGGAAAAGCACCTGAATTCTGGGCATTATGGGAGAAGAAAAGCACCTAGATTCTGAGCATTTTGGGCGGAGAAAAGCGCCTGCATTCTGGGGATTTTGGGAGGAGAAAAGCACCTGGATTCTGCAAATTTTGGGAGAAGAAAAGCACCTGAATTCTGGGCATTTTGAGAGGAGAAAAGCACTTGGGATTCTGGGAGGAGAAAAGCACCTGAATTCTGGGAATTTTGGGAGAAGAAAAGCACCTGGATTCCGTGAATTTTGGGAGGAGAAGGGTACCTGGATTCTGGGAATTTTGGGAGGAGGAAAAGCACCTGAATTCCGGGCATTTTGGGAGGAGAAAAGCACCTAGATTCTGAGCATTTTGGGCAGAGAAAAGCACCTGCATTCTGGGAATTTTGGGATGAGAAAAGCACCTGGATTCTGGGCATTTTGAGAATAGAAAAACCACCTGAATTCCGTGAATTTTGGGAGGAGAAGGGTACCTGGATTCTGGGAATTTTGGGAAAAGAAAAGCACCTGAATTCTGGGCATGTTGGGAGAAGAACAGCACCTGAATTCTGGGCATTTTGAGAGGAGAAAAGCACCTGAATTCTGGGAGGAGAAAAGCACCTGAATTCTGGGCATTTTGAGAGGAGAAAAGCACCTGAGTTCTGGGCTTTTTGGGAGGAGAAAAAGCACCTGAATTCTAGGCATTCTGGGAGGAGAAAAGCACTTGGGATTCTGGGCATTCTGGGAGGAGAACAGCACTTGGATTCTGGGCACTTCAGGAAGAGGGAAGCACCTGGATTCCGGGAAATTTGGGAGGAGAAAAGCACCTGAATTCTGTGAATTTTGGGTGGCACTCACGTCGTTCCTGGGAGACTCGGCCTGCACAGGGTCCTCTGCAGCCAGGGCGATGCTGCTGAGGGCGATGACGATCAGGATCACCATCTCGAAGTAGCGCAGGTTGACGATGTAGTGGAACAGGCGGCGGATCCTGCGGGGACAGGAGCACACCACGGGTCTCAGAGAGGGGACAATGCCACAAACCCAGCAGGGGCAGCACCTCTGGGACTCCTGCTGTGATCACGGGCAGAGGAGGAGCTGGATTTGTGTCTACAAACAAGCTGTGGGTCTGCTGGGAGATAAAATAGCGCTGGGAAGGATTCCGCTGATTGGTGAATGGAAAAAGATATTTGGTTTTACAAATAAACTTTGGATTTGCTGATAAATGAAATTAGACATTGAAAGATGAGAGAAGGAATGGGGAAAACCCCCTAAATTCAGTAATATTTAAAAATTAAAAGGGAGGGTTATACATTAGAGGGAAATCTTTGGGATCAGGTGTTCTGGAAGTCTGTACCTCTCAAGTAGCTCATTCAATGGGGAAAAACCCCTAAATTCCATAAGAATTAAAAATTAAAAGTGAGAGTTGTACATTAGAGGGAAATCTTTGGTATCAGGTGTATTGGGAAGTCTGTACCTCTCAAGTACCTCAGCCAGTGGGGAAAGAGAGAAGGGAAATGTGGCTGGAAATTGGGATAAAAAGGAGGCTGCAACCTCCGAAAATTTGAGAGATCCCAGGGGAATGTCCCATGGCCTCTTGCTTTATTCAAATAAAGCCAGAAAAGACTCCTCTGTCTCCTTTTTGGACATAAAGCTCTGGTGTTTGTGGATTAATTTTCCTAACAATGGGAAGGAAATTAAAAAACAGGCTAGAAATTCCAGTTTGCATCAGATCTGTGGTGAGAGATAAATAAGGGAGTTCAACATCTTTGCACTGATCTCTGCTCCCTCTGCAAGGCAGCAACATCCATTCATCTCCTTATCTCTTGATCTATTTATCTCCCTATCTAGTTATTTCTCTATCTATTTATCTCTCCACCCATCTGTCAAAAGAGCACTGAGAGCTTTCAAGCATCCACACTCAATTCTGCAAATTATGTTTATGGCACTCCCCCGTCCTTCTCCCTCTGAGCTGCCAGGTTAACGCCCCATGAGCTCAAAACAAGGTTTGAAATCCTTTTAGTGTCAACTAATCCCTTTAAAATGTTGAGACTCTCAGCTGAATCTGCCTTTGTGGCTCTGAGTGTTCCTCCCACCAATTTCTCTCTGCTTGCACTTTACTCCAACTCTCACTTTACAGCACAAATACTTTACAGGAATAGATTTGATTACTTCCACCTAATCTTTTTATTCACAATTTGTGTCCAAGGAAAATGGTAAATGCTCCCATTTCTAAGCAATCCAAAAGTCTTCACAAATTGCAGCTAATAATTCCTTCTGACCACAATTCCCAAATCCTTAATTGCACACAGAGCTCTGCATTTGCACCATATTTGTCAGCTGAATAAAGGACTTAGCCTGAGAATCAAATTATAGATTTAACTTGCCAACAACTTTGTTATCTGAGAATGTATTTCAGCTCCTCTATCCCATTTTCTCTAAGCAAATATCTGAGCAGTGAGAATTAAAGTCTATTTTTCACATCTACTTACATACTCCTTTTCTTTGGCTTGCTAATGGATTCAGAGTGGAAAAGAGCTCCAAATACCAGGGAAGCAAATGTGATAGAAAATAACCTGGAGAAAAGTGCTTTTGTGGACCCCTTAACTGTGGTTTTCAATCTGCCAGGAGAAGATGATCATCTCCATGCCCTGAGAAGCCACAGAAGTGAAAGGCAACATTTCCAATACCATTTGGAGCCCTAATTCCTGCATCAAACTCAATTCATCAAAGCAGTAACAAGCCCCTATTTTTAGCCCCTCACCGTTCATAACCAGCAGTGAGATGTGGGAGCATTTGTGAACTGCCAGTGGGGCTTGAGAAATCACTTCACAGCCCTGTGTGCTCTAAGAGGGTGGTGCCACTTGGGGAAAAAAGGAATTTATTTCTGCTTCCCTGAGCTGTTTTCCCCTCTGGCAGCACCTGGGTCATGGATCCCAGCAGGGCTTGGAAGGGAGGTGGCAGCACTGGAGTGGGGAAAAGCTTCTGACCCCAGAAAGAGCTCTCAGCTCTGTTCCCAGCAGCCAGAACCCCTGGGGGATGCAGCTGGCTCTGCACCTTGCCCAGAGGACAAACAAGCTGCTGACATTCCTGGAGTTTGAGCTTTGGCTTGGTATTCCCCCTTGGATTGCTTGTAACACATTTTTTCTGCTAGTGAACTTTGTTTTTCCAATTCTCTTTTTTTCTTTTTATTCCTGGGGGGAAGTGAAAGATGAAGGAAGCTGAAACAACAAAGAAACTGAAAGAACCCCCAGATCCTGAGGCTCACAAGGTTCTAGCTGGGATGAGGGGAGAGAAAAGAAGCAGCCACAGGAAAGAAGGAAATTTTGCTGCTTCTGTGCCTGTCCAGCCCTCAGCTCAGAGCCCCGGGCTCATCACCTCTCACTTCCCACCCAGCCCTGCTGCCTTGGCACATCTTTCCCAGCTCATTTTTGGTGGTCACTTCACAGCAAGAAGACCAAATATTAGGGAAATACCATTTCCTTGCTGTCTTATATATCAAGAGTTCTATTATCATTATAGTGCAAGGATTCCATACTGCCAGAGTCTCATACCTCCTCAATGTTTTCTGTTAGCAGTTCCTCTAAGCACTGACTGTTCTTGGTCCTTGCAGCAGCAATCTGACTCCTGATCCCACCAATCCACTCTTTTATACCACTGTTCTTATTTTCTAGAGGTGGGGCCTGTTAACATTAGGCCTGCTCCTAATTTTTAGTAATTGGTTCAGCTGCAACTCTTTGGGATAAGATTACATTCTCTACCACCTTCATATTGTATCCCCCTATGTTTCCTTATCTATCCAGACAGGCCAAACTCCTTAATCCTAATCTGGCTCCCCAGGTGATGGTCCCAGGGCTGCCAGAGCTCCAGGAGCATTTGGACAATCTGGGATGGCCAGGGTGGGATTGTTGGGGTGTCTGTGCAGGGCCAGGAGCCAGACCAATGATCCCGGTGGGTCCCTGCCAGCTCAGTCAGGAGATTCTGGGATTCTGGGATGTGCTGTTCAGCCGGTCCAGGGGTACCACAGGGGCTTTTTGGATGTCAAATCTGAGAACTCAGAGCCTGTTTTGTTCCAGGACTGCGCAGGATGTCACAGCCCTCAGCAGCAGGAGGAGAACTCATCCTTCTCTTCAATCCAGCTGCCAAAGAAGGGTCTGAGCTCCCCTTTGGTATCTGGACAGAGAGAAATTCCAAGTACAAGTTTACCTGAGCCAGAGAGAAACCTCTGCTCTGAGGGGATCTCCACAAGTCCCAAAACCCCTCCCTTAAAATGCTCAAACTGACTCACACCCTTCATGCCACAATAATTCCAACCCCACAGCCCTGCAGAGGAACAGATTCAGAATTCCCAGCTTGGAGTCCAAAGCTCCCCAGGAGGCAGCACTGCCTGAAGGGGAAGAAATGCTCCAACCCCAGCAGATCCCACTCTCAGCCTTGACAAATAAAAAATATCCGGGTTTTCTCAGAAGTTCAAAGTTTGCAGTGATGCAAACCACTTTATGGAAAGAACAGGAATTCCAGCTCAGGAATCTGCTGGTATCCAAATATTCCTCAACCTGTTACTCCTGATAAAATCTTTCCCCAACAGTAAGGGAATATTCTTCAACCTGCTAATCCTGATAAAATCTTTTCCCAACAGTGAAGGAATATTCCCCAACCCGTTGTTCCTGATAAAATCTTTTCCCAACAGTGAGGGAATATTCCTCAACCTGTTGTTCCTGATAAAATCTTTTCCCAACAGTACCTGTGTCTCACTTTTTGGGTTCTAAACCAACAGAGTCTGCCCAAAGCATTTTATTTTCCCTGTCCTGATAATTTATCCCCCCAGGAAAACTAACAGAACAACAGCATCTGACCCACAGAAATAGGCTTTTATTTAATGCCCCAGTGTGTTTTCAGAGATGAAAATCCCACTCATGTTATTGCTCTGAAGCACCTGGAGCCCGTGATTGGTGTTGAAGGAACTTACGGGTTTGTGGGGCTGAGGATGAACATGGAGCTGTAAGGCAGGATTGGTTTAGGCCCATTTTTGGTCAGGTCATCGACGTCTTTCTTCTCCTCCGTTTTGCTTTCAAACTCCACGTTGTTCACTGGAAATGGGAATTGAGGGAGAACACAAAGGAGAGGGTTAAAAATGGATTAGCAGGCTTCCTGCTGCCTGGAACAGCTGGAAATGGCAGCAGTGCAGCTGGGAGAGCAAACAGCCTTGGGAAGTGCTGATTAAATGGGATGAACAATCATCGGATCGTTATCACTCCCTGCCCCACGCTGCTGCTGAGCACCGAGCAGAACAGCCAGGAAATGAAACCATGAGCTGATTTAGCCCAGAGCTGCCAAACTGGGGCTGGAAAACCTATCCCAAAGAGCACAAATTCTTAGGGAGAGGGATCAGCTCGGGATCTTTGAAATAAAATCAAAAGGAAGTCTGACCAGCCTCGTAATTCGGTTTTTTCCCGTGGAGCAGGAGCACAACTGGCTTTGGAACACATGAAAGAGCAGATTCATGGAAGAGGTTTAATAATCTGAAGGCTGAGATTTCTGAACTTCCCAGAAATAGGAAAAGAAACATGGAAAGGACTTCTTGGACTCTCCAGAGCTGTGCCTGCATCGTGCACCTTGGTTTGGTCAGAGTTCCCCACAGGCAAAGGTGAGCAGCTCCATCCTGCAGCAGGTTTTGGGATCTCCTTCTCTGAGATTGTTCCCAACCTCCTTCCCAAAGGTTAGAAATTCTGCAATTCTCACCCTGACTTCCCTTGCAGGGGGTTTATGGGATAATTTACTGAAGATAATTTCCCATCTATGAACTGGGTAACATTCTATGCTGCAAATTCTCTTCTTAGACACGTGTAAAGGCTCTTCCCTTAATTCCCAGGACCTAAAGTCCAACGATCCCACCCTTTGGAATGCATTCAGTGCAGGGCTGTTATTACTTTTTATTTTATTTTGCAAGAAAATGACATTTCTTTGTGTTTGAGTGACATGTTCAATAAACTCCTTATTGGATCTCCAGTCAGATCCAGAGGAAATGGCCAAGAAATGGAGAGGCTGATAAATTGTGATTGACAGGAACTCAGCACTGCAATATAGGAAAATAACCATTGAAGAGGGGGGAAAAAGGAGAAAGAAGAAGGAATACTAATAAAAAAAAAAAAAAAAGATAAATTTTGCAGCTGACAACAGAGTGAAAAACCACAGGGGCCCTGCCAGATCTTGGAAAGCAGAGTCCTGACAGCCTGAGGTTTAATGTGGACCTCTTGGATTTCCCTCTGGGATTCTCCTGACTTCTCCAGGCTGTTCCCACCCTGCCGGGGATCAGCACCAAGGTGGTGGGAACAGCCTGGTGCTGGCTGGGCACAAGGATCATCTTGGAACCATCTGTAAATCTGTGCTGATAGACCCAAGGCAGAGAGCTCTGGAGAAGGACAGGGAGGGTGGATCTGCTCCAAGAGGATTGTAAAAGGCTCTGGAATGTCACAGGATCCCCAGCAGCAGGGTCACACATGGATTTTGCTCTCCCTGCTCCCTCACCTCTCCCTTACACACAGGGTGTGGCCTGGCTGAGCCATCTCCAGGGAGTCTCAGGTGTTTTCCAGAGCCACCAGGAACCCTTTCTGAGTTCCTGCAGTCCATGTGGCAATTACAGCTCCTCCATCACAAAGCTCCCTGGCTGCCTCTCTCAAGGATGGCAGATCCCAGGAAAGCCCCCCCTCACTTCTTGGAGATTTGGATTTCCTGGCAATTCCACAGCAGGAAAAGCAGGGGACAGAGGCACTCACTTGGGATGACAGTGGTTTCCCCTGGAGGGGCAGTGATGGTGACAGGGATGTTCACAGTGGTGGTTTTGTCCAGGGGGGGCTGAATCATCCTGGTCACGTTCTTCTGGTTGTCGGCGTCCTCCGGCTGCTCAGGCACCTTCTGCAGGTAAGTGCTGGGCAGGGTGTGCACAGGGACACTGCCAGGCCCACTGCCACTGCCACTGGCCTCCAGCTCACACTGGTTCTCCCTAGGAAAAAGCAGGATTTGTTCAGCATGGCCCGGGAGAGGTTCAGATCCCTGATGCTGCACCTCGTGCTGGGTTTGTTTCCTCCATGGAAATCCCTTGCAGGACTGTGGTGCTCACATTCTCTGAGCAGAGAGAGACATAATTCTCTCGCCCACGATTTTTCCTGGGGAAGGCAGTGAGAACCTCAGAGAAGAAGAGCAAACAATTCTCATCTCTATTTGCTGCGCTTGTTGTTTGGCACATGTGGAATGTGTCATGGAGATTGTTTACCCAAAGTGATTTGTTAATTGGAAACCAGTGAGGGTTGCTTTGATTCCTTGGCCAGTTGGGTCAAAACTGTGTCCTGGCTGTCTCTGCAGACAGTTATGGGTATTTCTTTAGTATCTTTGTAGTATCTGTATAGTATAGTATAGTATATACTGTAGCATAGCATAGTATAGTATAGTATTACTTTAGTACGTAATATAATATAGCTTAATAAAGCAATTATTCAGCCTTCTGAATCATGGAGCCAGAGCACATTATTCCCTGGCTGGGGGCTCCCTGCATTGATACAGGACAACCTCTGACAGCAAAATTTGGGATCTTTCTCTCCAAGACATCCCAGGCCAAACCCCAATCCCGACATTAGGAGGGGACTGTGGCACTGGACATCCCTAGGGTCACTTTAATGATGCTCCCAAGCCAGGACCATGTAGCAGTGCCAGGAGCCACTCCCCAGAGCAGCTGCTGGATGAATCCTCACACACTGCTCCCTAACACTCTCCCCAGGCCTTATTTAATTGTGCTGATTCTCTTTTCCCGTTTTTGGAATGGTTTTGGAACCATTCTGGAACGTGGCAATCAGCAGCTAAATGGCTCCTGCTCTCCTCTGCAGCAGCTCTGCTCCAGTGAGGAGGGAAGTGAGCCCGTGCACATGAGCACGCTGAACAGCAGGCAGAATGTTTGGAAATTCAGCTGAAAGGAAGATAATTTAGACAGGAAAATTATTATCTCAGTGCCACTCACGGCTCTCCACGGTGACATGAACTCTATTCTAAAGAATCCCAGTGCAATTTCTTTTCCATCAGACTAATAAAGCTGAAAAGGCAATCTATCCTTCTTTATTAACTACTCCAAATGCTTCACCAGGGCTGCTTTTCTCACTTGACTTACATAAGAATTAAAGCAAATAGGGGCCATCGTTGCTCTTAATGGAAGAGGCCATGTGCTGGAACAACTGGTGGTGCAGCTGAAGGCTCCCCATTAAAAATGAAAATCAAAGGGCTGTAAGCAAGGCTGGCTGAAATTTAAATAGATGTCCCTCAGGAGCTTCCTTCAGAAGGAAGGAAATTTCCCTTCAGAAGCTGGGAAATTCTCTGCTCCACTTGGTGTCCTACAGGGTCTGTTGGTGTTTACAGCAAGAATATTTTCTGCCTTAAACCTGAGCTGTTTTATGAACCAAAATCGTCTTTGGGAGCCTCTGTCACTGCTGACTGAGGCAAAACAGAACTGCAGTGTTGGGAAAGATGAAACAGGAAAGCCTGATAAATATGATTGCCTGGAAAAAGATTTTGAGAATATAAAAACTATAAGTGAGATTGAAATGAAAGCAAGCTTTGAGATCCCTCAGTTACTGAACAACTGGAAAACAATGGTGTGGCCAGCTGAAGGTGATCCCCTTTTGATGGAACAACACCCTCTGCCTGCAGACAGGCCCAAGGGTCAGAGCAGACCCTACAGCTTGGCAGAAGGGGCCCAAAGAGGAGTTTTTAGGGTTTAAAATGTAACACAGTGTGGTAATGTAATGATTCTTATAGGCTTATATGGGATTTGTATCTTGGACTAGATTGGTTAGTGAGAATCAGAATATTCAACACAGAAGAAGATTTATTGTATTGTAATGGGAACTTCGCTCTCTTACTCCCTTACCCTCTCACCCTCTCACCCCCTCTCTTCTCTCAGCCTGCTCTGAGCTGTGGCTGGCAGCTCCCAGCAGGGCCCTGCACCCAGGCCCTTTGCAATGAACCCCAAGTTCCAGCCCTGGCTCCAGAGATCTCTCGTCTCCGTCTGTCCCCATTGTCCTACCCCCTGATGCTCCCCCACTGCAGGTTGTGGTGGTAGCTGATGTGGGCAGAGGGACAGCAGGGAATGCCACGGGGAGGCCAGAAGGGATTTCCTAGAACACATCTGGGGCTTTGTGACCCCTGAACCGACCCAGGCGGGGCCTGGCAGCACCCACTCACTTGGGCTGGTGATTGCGGTGCTCCTTCTCGCCAGCCTCCCCCTCCTTCTCCCCGCCGTCCTTCTCCACGGACTCATAGGTGGACAGGGCCCTGTTCCTGAGCCGGTGCCGCCGGTGGGGCTCCTCTCCGCTGTCGCCCTTGGCGCCGGGCTCTCCATCCCTGTTCCCGGAGCGGGACCCTCCGCGGTGCCGGGAGCGCCGCTCGCCGCGGGCGCCGTTGGCGGTGCCGTTGCCCTCCTTGCTGGGCCGGTCGGAGGAGTGCCGGTGGCTGCGGTGCCTGCGGTGCTCCTTCTCGCCCCCTTCGTCCACCGAGCCCCGCCGGTGGTGCCTCTTGCCCCCTTCCTGCCCCCTGGTACGGTCGCTCTTCCCTTCCTTGCTGCCCCCTTCCACCTCCTTGCTGCGGCTCCGGTGCTGCCGGTGCCGCTCCTCCTTGGTGCCAGCCCCGGCTTCGCCGCTCTCCTCCTTGGTGACATCTCCCTTCTCCTGCTCTCCCAGCTTCTCCTTCTCCCGATGCCGGTGGTGCTTCCTCGGCGCTTCTGCCCCATCGGCGGAGGTGGGTTTGGGGTGCTCCGCCACCTCCTGGACATCCACGGGGCTCAGCTTGGTGAGGTTGTTCCTGCCCTCGCTGCGGGGCTCCACGACCAGCGGCCGGTCCAGGTGGGTTTTCATGTCGGGACGGATGTGCAGGGTGGTGGCGTAGCGGACGCGCTCCTCGGGGTCCAGCTCGTTGTACAGCGCCTCGCAGCTGGCTCGGAAGTTGTGCATCCGGATCTGGCTCGTCCTCTGCTCCCAAACCGACTTGGATTTGGAGGAATTCTGCTGCTTGCTAAGGGCGGGAGAAAGGTGATAAGTCAGCGCCCGACTTCGCGCCAATTCCCTAAATGCCGACTAAAAAAAAAGGGAATTTTCAGCTGAGGTGGGGAATTAGAGGGTCAAACCAAAGGAGTAACAGGGATGGAGAGAGAACATAAGCAGGAAAGCCAGCAGGATCATCCGTGTTAGTTTGCCCACACACTATGAGATCAGCCCTCTGGAAAGGAGTTATTCTGTGTTTCAGAAATGTGGAAGCCTCGGGAATAGTCTGAAGGATTAAAACGTCAGCACACAAAAATCACACACCCCAGCCAGAGCCTTGGAACAGCCCGCAAAGCTTCCCAAAATTAGCAGCACTTTTCTCCCCACCTGGAAATATCTGGATGAGGAAATTAGTGGTGAGCAAGAGAAGTTAGATCAGCAGGAGGAGCAGGGAAAATCAAACCTGTCCCTGAGGATGCACCAGCCCCTTCCCCTTCCAGCCAGCCCCAGGGCTTGTTTTCCAGCTGTGCTGCCCTGCTGGCTCAGGAACAGGTTTAAAACTGCTCTAAATCCACAGCATCCTTCCAGGTGAGCATGGACCAGCCAGCCCACACATCAATGGAGAATGGAAAAGTCCAAGTAGGAAAGGAAAACTGTCCTGTGCACCAGGAAAAGTGGGAGAGTCACACAGAGATCCATGAAAGATCCTGAGCAGGAGGGACTGAAGGGATCCCCCAGCCCAGCCCCTGCCCTGCCCAGCCCCTCCAGCAGCCCCACCCTGGGCACCCCTGGCAGCGCTGCCCAAAGGCTCCTGGAGCTCTGGCAGCCTCGGGGCCGTGCCCATTCCCTGGGCAGCCTGGGCAGTGCCAGCACCCTCTGGGGGCAGAGCCTTGCCCTGAGCTCCAGCCTGAGCTGCCCTGGCCCAGCCCCAGCCGTGCCCTGGCTCCTGTCCCTGGCCCAGAGCAGAGATCAGAGCTGCCCCTCGGGAGGAGCTGCAGCCCCGGGGAGCTCTGCCCTCACTCTGCTCCAGCTGAGCAACCCCAGAGCCCTCAGTCCCTCCTTGTGTGGCCCCTCCAGACCCTTCCCCATCTCAGTATCCCAACATGAAGATGAGATGGGACCACCTGGAGACACCTGCTCATCTCTGTCACCTCTTGTGGCCAGGACACCTCCTCTGGCATGGCCTGAATGCTTGGATTTTTTCAGCACAGCATTTGGGTTCTCACCACCACATTCAAAGTGACCACAAACCCAACCAGGGTTTGAAGGTTGTGAAGGGACAACTTTTTCTCCTAAAAACCTCAAGCCAAACTCTGCTTTCCACTGGCTGCCAGGGTGAGTTCTGGATTTAACCTCATGGAGGCTCAGCACCTCCTTAATGAAACTTTTTCTAGCAAAACCAGGGAAGGCATTTCCCTCCTCCCAGCCTGCTCTGACACCTCCATTCCCCACACTTCAGGCTGAGCTGTGCAGCTGGAGGGAGCAGAGCCCCCATGGGAGGCAAACACTGCTTCCTTACGCATTTTTGGGCTCCCCTGGCAGTGGAAAAATGCAGCTTTTGCGTGTTCTGGTGCTGATTGGGACTGTCTGGCCCTGTCATCGTGCACAGAGCCCGGGGAGGTGACGTCCAGCCACGCTCATGTGGCACAGTGGGAGCTGTCAGAACGGTTTTGTGTCTCTGGGCTCTGCTGGGGAATTGTTTCTTTACTGAGGTTGCTGCTGCCTGGTGTTGCTAAAGAGAAAAAAATTCACTAAAAGCCCTCATGAGAGCACCCAGGCAGATGTGAAGAAACCTCATTTAGTCCCAAAATCAGAGCTGATCACCAAAATTAAATATCTATGCCCTGTTGCCAAGTTCTGGACTCGTTGTCCAGCAGCTGAGTCCCCCATTTGCACCATGGCAGGAAAACAAGTGATAAAAATCACAGTTCTAAATGTAAATAATACCAGAAGGTCCTGGACAAATGGCTTAGAGCCCTGTTCATCCCAAATCCCACACTCAGGGGGGACAGGCTCCTCCCGAGGCAGAGCTCCCTTCAAGGATGAATAGCCCCATTACAGTGGGCACTCACCACTTTCTTTAGATCAAAATTATGAAAAATTAAAATATTCTCACTCATCAGCAGCTTTCCTTGGTTTGAGAAGGAATGAGGAATGTGCAGAGCATCTGACTGACCAGCCCTGCTGCCCTGTCCAAGGATTTCCCATGGGAAGCCACAGCAAAAGCTCTGCAGAGCTCTCACAGGGATGGAGCTGCCTGTGCTGGGCATCCTGGGGTTTTAGCTCTGCTAAACCCAACTGGGCTACAAATCTCTTCAAAGCCAGACTCAGGAAAGCTGAGGGATTTTCTGTGCCTGGTTGAGCTCTCTGAATGCTGCCACAAACACCTCTGTTCTTAGGGAATATTCCTCACTCCATAGTGAAAGTCCTGGGGTGGAACCGGCCTCTGTCCTGTGCTTTGGGCAGCACTGAGGTGATAATCAGCCTTAATGATTCATTAGACAAGTGACTTTGTGCTGAAACTTCCAGTTTATCTAAAACCCAAGAGCAGAGGGAGGAGCACAAGCACCCCCTGCTCCATCCTGTGCTCCACTGCCATGGGACAGGAACCAGCAGGGCTGGGACACAAAGCTCAGTGTCCCAAAGGAAAACAGTGAGAAAATCTTCAGGCAGCTCCCATGGACACAGCCTGTGCCTGCTGCCTGTGCTGAGCCCATCCCAGCTGTTGGAAATGCAAGATGTGGTTGGGGCTGTGTGTTCTGTCCCCACCTGTCAGAGCTGGGGCAGCTCTCTGCTGTCCATGGGGCAGTTGTTTCTTTCTCTCTCCCACAGCCAACCCTCCCTCCAGGAGATCTCTGCTGTCCATGGCCACTGAGTGTCCCTGCAGGGCTGATCCAACCCCAGCATCCCATGAGGAGATGCTGCGCCCAGGGGAGGAGCCAAGCATTCCTGCCTGGATCCAATCTGAGCCTGGCACAGCACAGCAGCCTTTGCCCCCTGCATTGCCAGAGGAGCAGCTTTCTGCTGCCCTGCATGGCCAGAGGGAGCCCAGGCCCATCTGCAGCAGCCCTGGAGCTGCAGAGGAAAACTCCCCCCTTGTGCAGGATCCCTGCTGCAGCAGAGCCACAGCTGGCGCTGCAGGAGGGCTGAGCCCCCGTGGGATGGGGCTGGGACACCGCCCTGACACACAGGGGGCAGCTCCTGCTCTGACCCTGACAGTCGTTTGTTTTCTTTTTTTTTTTTTTTTTTTACTATTGCATTTGTATCTTTAGTTTTTCCTATTAAAGAACTGTTATTCTCTTCCTGTATCTTTGCCTGAGAGCCTCTTAATTTCAAAATCATAGTAATTCAGAAGGAGGGATTTACATTTTCCATTTCAAGAGAGGCTCCTGCCTTCCTTAGCAGACACCTGTCTGTTCAAACCAAGGCACCAGCCAAGAAGGAAAGAAAATCCCTTCCATCAGGCTGGAGGTGAGGAGGAGGAAGGTCGGGATTCAGTGCTGATCCTCAGCCCAGCTCTGACATGAGCTGTGCCACTGCAGGAGGGGTTTTTGCACTTGTGTTTCAGTTCCACCAAGGACATAAATCAGCTTTTAAATGATCTCTGAGCTGTTCCCACTGCCCATCAGTCAGGGCTAAGTGAGAGGTGCTGCCAGGGAAGTGCCCTCCTGAGAACCTGCAGGAAGCAGGCAGTGCACACATCAACCCAGCTCAGATCCCTGGGTAAATCAGGCACTGACATTCCAAGCTGGAATTTCCCAGCACCTGGAAATGAGCTGCATCCTTAACACTGACACAAGCCACGGAGGCGAGTGCCAAACCCCCCAGCACAAAGCCACCCGCTGGCTCTGGGCACCAACAGCTCCAGAGCAGGAGCTGCAGAGGCAATGCCTGCACAGCCATTCCTCTTTCCACAAGGAAAACACTCAAAAAACATTTTTAAAAAGGCAAATCAGGATATTTACAAAGTGTGGTAAAAACCCAATCAGGAAAACGCAGCACCTGTGAGCTCAATTCCATCTCCAGAGTGTCACGGACATATTTGATGAAAAATCCTTTTGCTAGGATTTTTCCTCCTGAGAAGCTGAGAGGCCTCAGGGACAAAATGCAAACAATGGTTATTTGCTGCTGTGGAATGCAACAGGTGCATCTTTGATTGGTCTCATGTGTTTTTTTTAATTAATGGCCAATCACAGTCAGCTGGCTCAGACTCTCTGATCAGTCACAAGATTTTATTATCATTCCTTTCTATTTCTTTCAAGCCTTCTGATGAAATCCTTTCTTCTATTCTTTTAGCATAGTTTTAATATTTCATTTACTCTTACTATAATATATGTCTTAAAATAATAAATCAGCCTTCTGAAACATGGAGTCAACATTCTCATCTCTTCCCTCGTCCTGGGACCCCTGTGAACACCACCACACCTGAGCAGTGAGGAGCATCTCAAATCCTGTCCTCCTCAATCCTGTCATCCCAAAAACACCACCCAGGAGCCAGAGCCAGGGATGCTGTGGCAATGGGGGCAAAGCACCTGAGCACATGGGCCCCATGGGGACAGCGCTGGGAATTGCAGAGCCAGAGCAGCAGCAGGAGTGGCAGGTGCTTGTCTGGCTGGATTTATCCAGTCCTGGCTCTCTCTGAGTCCCCACAGCCACTGAGCTCGGGCTTTGTGGCAGCTCCTCCTCTCCTGGTGCTCCCTGGGCATGGGGACAGCCTGGGAGCTGATCTACGGCACCCCTTAAAGCAAAGCAGGGCTCCAGCCCCCTGCCCAGGAGGAGATGCAGCAACAGGAGGGTTTAGAGGAGATGGAAAAACATCAACAGTGCGAAAATTATTTCCTCTGCTTCCCCCTCATTTGGGGCAGTGAATTCTGCACAAATCAGGGCAGGCACAGCTCAGCTACACCTCGAGCAGGGCAGGGCTTGTCTGAACTGATCAAAAAGAGGATTTGTGATAATCAATATTTACTTTACAAAAAACCCAAAAATCCATAAAACCCATAAAATTCCACAAAAAACATAAAGCCAACTGCTCGTCTGAACCCTGCTCACTGCTGGCTGCTAAAAACGCTCCTGAAGCCATTAAGGAAACTGCTCTGTAAATCACTCCTGACTTGCCAACATCCCACAAACACTGCTGGTAATTCACTGCTTTACTCCCCACCCCTATTTTCAGGAATATTTGGAACTCTTTGAAGGCTCTTCTCTATCCCCAGACCCTCCAGGCTGGAAATGTTGTAGATATCACTGCTGGTACCAGCTCCACTGGTTTTCCTTGGGTTAAAACACCACCAAACAACTCCTGCCTGTGGCTGGAAAGAAAACCCTGCAATTCCTGGAGAATCAAATAAGATTCATATTAATGAATCAATGACTAATATTGGTATAAATAAAACCTGCAAGCACTGTGTGGTTTGTTTAAGAAAGGGAAGTGTATTTTTAGTCAGATTCTAATCTTAGGGTGCTCCTTAATGATTCAAGATTTTGTTCCCATAACCTTTGAAATCACTGCTGCACTTCATGGAAATCCTTAACATTTTGCTGCAGTAAATAATGAATGAAAGCAGCCTATGGAAAGATAATAATTCAGTGTTAAAAATAACCACACATTACACACTGGCTGTGAAATTCTGTGTTTCAGATAAAAGGGAATTTGTTGTTAAAATACAACAAAACCTTTCCGCTCAAATCCTATTTTCTGTTCATGAACTCAGGGTTCATACACTCCACGTTTCCATTTTCCACTTGGAAAACACAATGGGATATTTCACTTTGGGGTTGGTGTGCACAAAGCCCAATGTTTTATCTCTCTGGAGGTTTTGGGGGAAACTCTCCTTAAAACTCACTGAGGAAAAAAAGCACATTCAGCTCATCCATCTCTGCACCTTTCTGCCTGTCAAAACTCCCAGGAAATACATTGGAAGAAATGATCCAGAAGATGACTGAATCTAATTTATTCCCCTGATTTTCCCTGTGAGCCATCAGACCTGGAATTTTGGATTGAAGGCAGCTCCCAGCACCTCCCTTTCTCCATCCTGTCAGGGTGGGAGGCACCCAAAGTGTCACTGAGCCCTCTCTGCACCTTTTTGTCTGTCAAAACTCCCAGCAGTCAGGAAATACATTGGAAGAAATGATCCAAAAGATGACTAAATCTCATTTATTCCCCCAATTTTCCCCATGAGCCATCAGACCTGGGCACAGACAGGTCACATCTACTTTGGGCAGTCACAACAGCTCAGTCTTGGTCACAGAAGTTAAACTCACATAAAGCATCAACATATTTTAAATCCCAGCTTGTCCAAGATCCACCAGTGCACAAAGAACCCCCAAACACCCAGGGGAATATCAGGGAGGAAAAGCTGCTGGAAAAGCTGCTGGAAAAGGTCCTTGGCTTCACAGTACCTTGGTGCCTGCTGTGGGGCCAGGACAAACCCCCAGGCTGGAATTGCACTTACTTGAGTCTCCAAAAGCATTAAAGAAGAAAGACAAGGTCACACAGTTAAAGGATAACCCAAAGGACACTCGTGGGGGTGGGACAGGAGCTGATGAGGAGTTTTTGGGGTTAGTCAGCAGCAGTAATGATGTTTTACCAACCTGTTGGTGTCAAAGCACACCCTGACCCACAGCACAGCCAGCAGGATTGGATTGGGAGGAAGCACATGGAGTGAGAGAGAGTTTTCCACTGTGTTTGCTCAACTCCAGCTCCAGAGGAGTTGCCAAGAGCCTCATTAGGACAAAATCTGTCGCTTTAAGCTCCAGCTCGAGAAGGTCAGAGAGCAAAGACATAACCAGCTTTTCAAGAGTTTTCCAATTTAGTCTCACTTGGACCCCGTTTCCAGAATTCTTTTGAAGTCCTCCTCCAGTTTTCCCTCCAAGAGAGCTCTCCTGGTTCTCCCACAGAACCCAGAGTGCAAACACTGGTGGAACATCAAAGCAAACAGCCCAGCACAGAGTAAACACAGAGAACAGAAAGAAATACAAGTGAGAACAAGACAAACCATCAAACGAGGGGAAACAGGAGAAGAGAGGAGAAGAGTTCAGGAGAAATGATGGAAAGGAATTAAGGGAGAAAAATGGAGGAAGGAAGAGGGGGAAAAGTCACAGTCAATGTATGGAACACAAGAGTTGCTCACAAATCACAAGCATCAAATGACAATGACACCTTCCAGTCCTTTCCCTGGATGTTGGTCTGGAGGCTTTCCACAATGATGGGAATGATTTTTTGGGGAAAAAGAACACAGGGAGAGTGAAGGCACCAGGAGAAGGGGGAGGTTGACAGAGCTCTAAATGAGAAATCCACGTAGTGAATATCGTAACAGAGAGCAACTCACGGTGAATTTACGCTGGAGACTGACGAGCTGCGAGATACAGTACCTCGAGTTTGCTTTACAAAACTGCACATGCAAAAAAACAAAACAAACAAAGAAAACAAAAAGTGAGAAAAGAAAAAGCCAAAAAACCAAAAAAAAAAACCAAACCAAAAGGAAAATCAAACCAAACGGGCAGAGAAACCATAAAAGACATCGGGAGGAGACTCGTACAGGCCGCGTCCTGTCGAGTGCAGACAGGGAGGAGACCAGGCAAGCTCCAGGGCTGTGGAAACCATGGACACACCACCCTCTGGAGAATGAGGACACAACCAAAGAGTCCAAAAGGGAGCCAAAAGGAAGAGGTGACCAAGAGGCACGCAATGAGCATGGAGCTCCATGGCTCCCTGGTACTCACACCGCCAACGTCCTGCAGGAGCCACCTCTGCCACCCTGGGGAGGCCTGGCTGCAGCCACGGGGGGATTGTGCTGCAAATCCTCACTTAGAAGATGATTCCATTTGCTAATTCCTGCTCCTGGCACCAGGAGGAAGCTTTAGCACAGAGCAAGAGCTGGAGAGAGGACCCCAGGCTCCAAAATCCACCTGAGCTCCAGCAGCTGGTGCCACACAACTTCTCCTCAGTCCCCGCCTCAGATGGGCTCTTTGGAAGCACCTACCTCTCTCCTCAGACAGGGACTGGGATGGGGCTGGCTCAGACTGCCCAAAATTGGGCCTAAAAACCTCAGCTCTGCCTCAGCTCCAGTGGGGCAGGGCCCAGGGGTGAAAGGAGCTTCCTGCAGCTCAAGGAATTTTGTAGATTTTCCTCCATCTCCTCCACACCATTTCTGTGGGGGGTTTTAAATATGGAAATCACTGAATCACATAGAAAAGGCAGGGAATTCACAGAAAACCAGGATTCTAAATATCCTGATTGATCCTGTGTTGAGGCATTAATTTTTTCCTAGCTCTAATGATGATTTCTATCAATCTACAGCATTCCAAAAACCCTCCCCAAGACTGAAAATAAAATTCCTTCACCTCCTGATTTGCCTTTTCAGTTGCAGCATTTTTCCTCCTGCTTTCACAAGCATTTAAATCTGTTAACAATCAATTCTAGCCAACCAGAAGGCCCAGTTAAAATCTAATGTTCTCTGGGTATCATAGAAGTAGAGGTTTAAATATACGTTTATTAAAATTAATGGATTGTTCTGAACAGAAATATTGGCTCAGTTACTGCATATAACACAAAATCCAGAGGTTCAGAAACCTGGAGTGAATATAAGAAAAATTATGGAAGGCATCATAAAAGTTTTGCTTGAAGCAAATAATCTGCTGAGCAGCCAGGTGAAGTATTTTACCTAAACCCCAGGATTTCTGTATTTGTCTGGTTCATTTCAAATATTTCATTTGCCAAATGAAACAGGAGCAGAGGCAGAGTGGGGGTGGCATGTCCTGCATGCTAACCAAGGAAATTATAATTTCCAAGTTGTTCAGGCTGGAGGCCTTTTTACTCTTTGGCAACAAAATCCTGCAGAGAACAAGCCCCTGAGTGCAGGGCATAACCAAGGAATTCCTTTGGGAAAACTTGGGATGGAGGAGAACACTGCCCTGATTGACCTGGGAGTCAGCACTGTGCAGTACATGTGGGGATTTTGGGTTTAATTGTTGGAAATTGTGGAAAGCAGATGAACATCCCTCAGTGGGAGGCTGGGATGAGCCTCTGTGTGTCTCCCTGCCTCGTTTGGTGCAGGGCAGGATGAAAGCCACACTCTGTCCTTGTCACCTGGGGTCCTGCAGCGCTCCAGGCTCTCCGCTCTGCTCCCGTGGCTGTATCTGCCTTTTTCAAACCATAAATTTGCCTGGAACCACCATGTGTGAAACCACAGAGCCAGCCCAGCCTCCTTTTCCAGGGCAAAACGACAGCAGGAGTTGATTTTCACCAGATGCTACTTACCAGGAAGGAGGGACAGAGCCCAGAGAGTGGCTGTGGGTGACACCGACGGTGAGGACAGAGAGGAAAACCCACGGGAGGAATCAGAACCTCACACACTGACACACTCCAGGGGAGGAGCAGAGGGAAGAAACCACAACCAGCAAGAGGAAAAGAACACCTCTTCTACTCTACACCCCCCAGCAGAGCACAGGGCACGGGCTGGGTGTTCAGGCAGCTTCTTGCTGGGTCCTGTTGGGTGCCCAGAACCCAACAGAGACGTGGAAATCACCACAGTACTCCCGAGACAGAAGGTAAACATGGAACCTCTGAGATGGAAAACCTGGAGAAACAGAGCAGTTCCCCCCTCCCTGCATCCCCAGACCTGTACAAAAGGGCCACAGGGGTCAGGGTGAAGGGCTGAGGTGCCACCTCTGGTGGCTTTTCTGCCTTGCTCACACTAACAGGCACTGTCGCCCTGTGGGACTGCAATTACAGCACCAGTTCTGTGAACAAGCCCAGTGGGAGCAGCAGAAACCAGTCCTGGAGACAGCAGGAGGTCCTTGGAGGCTGGGAAGTTGTCCTGGGAAGCACAGATAACTGGAACAGCAGTGGGCAGTGTGACAAACTGTGCTTAGGTCTGGTGCCCACGTCCAGGAGCTGTCTCTGCCACTGCCCACCAGGTTTCATGCACCACCCAGGTTCTCCTCCCACCCAAAACTCACACCTCACACCTGTGATTAAATTATTCCCGTGGATCTGGCTACAACTCTAATCCATTACCTCATGGATTTAATAAAACCCCAAACCTCATAATTCACGGAGTGCAAAAGGTTCCTCCAAGTGTGGCTGATTACCTGGCAGCTCCTACAAATTTAGAGGTGATGAAAAAGGCTTTCCCCAAGCAAAGGTGAGGAGAGGGCACTGGGGAATGCTGTGGGTGCCAGGTGAGCCCCAGGTGTGCCCTGCCTGGGGCAGGATGAGCTCCTGGCAGCCCCTTTTGTACGGGCCATTGGTGCAGCTCTGGTTGGGACAGAGAAGGCAGACAGGAACCCAAACATGGGGAGTTCAGGCATCAGGCCAGGCAGAAGCAGGAAAAAACCTCAACTTTGCTTGGGGGTCTTTGTGTGACCCACAGGGATGAACCTGAGGGCTCCTCCTTCCACTGGCAGTGGCACCAAAAAGTGCTTTGGACGTCCAGTGCCTTGGAATTGTCCCCTTGTCCCTGGTCCGGCTGCCAAGGAAGCTGCACCAATGGCTTGCCCTAAGGACCCCTGGCTCTGTGAAGTCCCTCAGGTGCAGAGGCTGAGCAGGGCAAACGACACAGAAGGGCTGAACAAACCCAGAACTCACCTCCAGAAACAACAAAGCAAGGAAAATGCTAAACGGAAAACAAACAAACAAAAAATAATCACAAAAAAAGAAGAGTGAAACAATGGGCTCGAATCAAACACACCTCCTGTGTTCAGCCAAACATTGCAAACAGTGACAGAACCAACACATCACCCTTGTTTTTCATCCTAAAGAAATCCTTCAGGGTAGAGTTCACCAGGTGAAAAACCAACTGTGGTCAGCCAAATCTGCTCTCTGGTGGAGCAGAGAAATGCTGGGGGCTGCATGAGGCATGAGCTCCACACCAGCCTCACTTTTCATCCAGAGAAACCACAAAATAAATCCTGCAGGTTAGAGTTCACCAGGTGAAAAATCAACTGTGGTCAGAAAAATCTGCTCAGGTCCCTCTGGTGGAGCAGAGAAATGCTGGGGGCTGCATGAACCAGCAGCTCCACACCAGCCTCACTTTTTCATCCTAAATAAATCCTTCAGAAAAGAGTTCACTAAATGAAAAAGGAACTGTGGCCAGACAAATCTGCTCAGGTCCCTTTGGTGGAGCAGAAAAATGCTGGGGGCTGGATGAGGCAGGAACTCCAGACCAGCCTCACTTTTCATCCAGAGAAACCATAAAATAAATCCTTCAGGCTAGAGTTCACCAGGTGATAAACCAACTGTGGCCAGACAAATCTGCTCAGGAGAATCCCTTTGGTGGAGGAGGACAGTCACTGTCATATTTTCTGGAAAAATCTCTTTGCCCAGGATTTTGCTCCTGGGAAGCTGTGAAGCCTCAGAGAAAAAAGAAACCAATATTATCTCATTTGCTTCTCATGTGTTTTGCTGCTTTGGAATGTGTTTGGACGTTGTTTACCAACTGGTCATTGTTTGATTGGTGTAATGGGAATTGTTTTTACCTAATGACCAATCATGGTCCAGCTGTGTTGGGACTCTGGAAAGAGTCAAGAGTTTTTCATTATTATCTTATAATCTTCTGTAAGCATCCTTCCTCTGTTCTTTAGTATAGTTTAGTATAGTATTCTTTAATATAATAAATAATATAATATTATAATAATATAATATAATTTAATATAATAAAGTATCATAAAATAATAAATTAGCCTTCTAAGAACATGCAGTCAGATTCATCATTTCCTCTCAATGACAGGGGACCCTGAAAATACCACAGATCATCTCAACCCAGAAGCGTCCTCTCTTGTATTCAGGGCACCCTGACAAAGGCAAGGAAAGATCAATCTGGCTCTGAACACAAGAGAGGACATTTCTGGAGCTCCAAAGCAATGCAGGATGTTGTGAGGCAGATGATGAACGATCCCTCCCCAGCACTGCAATGATCAGCCTGTTATTAAAGGAGATCCCTGGTGTCCATCAATCACAAAGCAATTCCCAGCTCCAGGTGGGAAGGTGAAGGTGCCTCTTCAGAGCCTGGGTAACACTGGATAACAACCATTCCTGATGCTTAGGAAATGATGTTCAGTAACCAGCACAATAAATGGAGCTCAGAGCAGAGGAAGGGGGACAAGGGGACAATTCCAAGGCACTGGATGTGCAAATTTGGTGGAGCTTTCTTAGGAGGGGAGGCTGGGGCAGGTGATTAAATTATTCCCTTGCATCTGGCTGCAACTGTAATCCATTACCTCATGGAATTAAAAAAACCCCAAATCCTGTAAGTCACAGAGTGCAAAAAATTCCTCTCCAGGCACAGCTGACCCTGTGTTGGCAGGGGAGAAATGCCAGAGGTGGGGGATCCAACCCTGTGGGAAGGGTTGGAAGGAGCTTTAGGGGAGCCACAGTCAGTGCTGGGAGCAGGACTGGCAAGGGCAGGGAGGAAACAGCACCTGAGGCAGCACAGCCAACGTGAGTCCTGAGCAGGCTCAGCCCAGGGACAGCTTTGTCACCTCTGGGGACACTGGCAACGTGAACATCGTGATCAAGAAAATCCAAGTCATGCTGTTCTCTGCCACCACCTGTTTGGACTGATGCAGGCAAGGAAAATTTCAATGTTTTCAGAACATCCATCCATGCCATCGATGCCTGCTGTTACAGAAATCCATTTCCACAGGTTGGGAAAATAATATTAAACTAGAAAGCAAAAAAAAAAAAAAAAATATTCCTTAGGGGAAAGTACAAATAGAGATTGATTGGGTAGAGCCACCTTTGCAGGAGCTAATACCCGTTTTCCCAGGCCTTGCTCACTGAATCCTACAGGGATTGGATTCTTTGTACCCAAGTTTTGGGTTCTGGTGATATTTCCATTCATCAAAAATCCCATTCTTAAGAACACCCAGCACTTTTAGCATGTCCAGCTCTGGATCTGATCTGCCAGGACTTGCCATGGTCTTGACACCTGCTCCACCCTCAGAGCAGGGGAATAAGAGCAGGAGAAATTAACTGTTGGGGTGGATTTGGGTGCCAAAAGGTCCCTCAATCAGCCCTACTGTGCTGGAGAGAGGTATTCAAGGGATAGTGGCTGCAAACCACCCCCTGTTCAAGATTTAGGGGCTGCAGAGCACCCCCTGTTCCAGATTTAGGGCCTGCAAACCACCCCTGGAAGATTTAGGGGCTGCAAACCACCCCCCTATCCAAAACTATCGGGGCTAAAAACCACCCCTTGTCCAACATTTAGGGGCTGCAGACCATCCCCCTATACAATATTTAGGGGCTGCAAAGCACCCCCTGCAAGACTTAGGGGCTGCAAAGCATCCCCTGCAATATTTAGGGCTTCAAACCACCCCTTATATACAATATTTAGGGGCTGCTAACCATCCCAAATACAAGATTTAGGAGCTGCAAACCACCCTCCTATCAAAGATTTAGGGGCTGCCAAGCCCCTCTGGAGCTCCCTGAGGATGGACACTCCACCGCTCTGTGGGTTCTTCCCTTGAGAGCTGGATTTGATCCTTGTGGGTCTCTCCCAACTCAGAATATTCTAGGATTTATGTATAAAATTGCTTTGAGATGGATTTATTAAATCTCATGGGTCACAAGCCACCAATCCACCCAACATCCTCTTCCCATCTCCCAAAATCTGATTCCTCCCTTGCCTGTTCCTCCAGGGCCTCATCTCTTTGGGCATCAATCCCTTGACCTAAATGTTGCTTTCTTTCCCCAAAGCAGAGCTCTGTGAGTGGCCATGGAGCAGGGTAAGAGATGTCACAGAGTGTCACAAGGTCAGGAGATGTGCAAACCATCCCTTACACTGTGCTCCTGTGAATTTTCACACAGTCGGGACAGGGCAGACTCAATTTGAGGTAAAATAAGCAAAAATCCTTAATTTCGTCCTCACTTTGAATTGTTGTCACAAAAATCTCCTTGTGCTTTTAAAAACCTGGTGAAAAATCATGGGAAAGATGATTTTTAACAATTTCAACCTTAGATTCATGGAAGTAAGTTGTTTTTTTTCTCCTAATTTCTAAGAAATCTTCCCATGCAAAACACAGAAGCAAATAAGCACCATCATCATCTTGCATTTTCAAATACCAGAACCAAGAAATTCATCAAAGAGCAGGAGCAATTATCCTCATTTAACTTCTTTTCAAGGCTGGCCAGAAAATAATTGTAAGGAAAAAATGGTATTTAAAACTATCAAACAGCCAGAGCATAAATAGGAACTGATTACAGCAGTAATGACAAAATAAAATGGTAAGAAGAATAAAATAGGCAAATTAATAATATTCTTTTCCTTCACATGTAATAAACTGGCTCCACTTGGCCTTTTGTCTTTGCTAAAGTGGATTAAAGTCCCAGTAAAAAGAGATTTCCACCGAAGGGATCCGGCTGCAGTTCAGGTTTTTTCCAGTAAATTGAGCAGGAAATTTCTTTTTTTTTTTTATGCTTGAGCTTCTCCAGCCCTTGGAGGTCTCCCCCTGTAAAAGCGGCCTGGGAAACATCAGCAGCTCCCAGTAAAATGCAGGAGCAAACTTTTTGGTGTTGATGCTGAAATTCCAGAAGAGTTCAAGGAACATTTTCAGCAAATCCTTGTGTGGAATCCCAGAACAGAGTCATGGAATGGTTTTAAGGAAGGACCTTAAATCCTGTCCCAACCTCTGCAGGGACACCCTCCACCACCCCAGGCAGCCCCAAGTCCATCCAACACTTGGATATTTCCAGGGATGTCTCAAACACAGGAACCTGGACCTCAAATATTTCCACCTACACCTCATTTCTGCACCTCCAGGATCCAGGAAAAGTTAGGCCCTAAGCAAAGCTCTCCAAGGGTTTTGGTATCACAGGGCCTGTGCTTGTCCTCATCCAGGCATCTGGGAATCCCAAATGGATCTTCCTGCCTCCAAACCACAGCATTTTACTCCACCCAGCTCTTTCACACAGCAAGGAAAGGGAATTCAAACACATTTTCCAGCTATTTAAGAGGATGCCTTTGCACTTCAATTCTCAAGATTATTAAAAAATATTGATTTCTGTGCACACACAGAAACAACTCATTAAAAATCATTAAACTCATCTCCTCATTAAAATCCAAAGTGGGATGTTAACACTTCATCTGGTGAAATCCACCTTAAAAAAAAAAATCCTCCTAAACCTAAATTATTCAGAGCTGAGGCCTTACAAAGAGCACCAAAATGAAAGAAATCCTTCATTAAACTCCTAATTAAGTGCTCAGCACTGAAGTATTTGGCCAGAGGTGGTGCAGGAGGGCTCCCAGACCACGGGATGCTCCAGCTGGACAGACAGACAGACAGTGACACTGCAAAAGGGAAATGCTGTCCCAAGGAATCAAAGGTGCTTACGCAGCTATGGAGATGTTGGCTGCTGACATGGGGCTCACTTCAGCCACCTCCTTGGCCTTCTGCAGGGCCAGCTTCTGGTTGGTGGCTTCCTCCATCTCCTCCTCGTCCTGGGGCACAAAAACAAGAGGAAACAGGGAATAAATCATGGAATAACAACAAGCAGAGCTCCCCTGGGGCGTGGTGCTGCCACTGGTGGGCTGCAAAGACACAGGAATTTCAATATAGGGCTGCAAAGACACAGGAATTTTAATTTAGGACTGCAAGGACACAGGAATTTCAACTGAGGGCTGCAAAGACACAGGAATTTCAATTGAGGGCTTCTAGGACACAGGAATTTTAGTTTAGGGCTGCAAGGACACAGGAATTTCAATTTAGAGACAATATCTGCAATTTAGAGACAGTATTTGCAATTTAGAGACAGTATTTGCAATTTAGGGCTGCAAGGACACAGGAATTCTAATTTAGGGCAGATTTTCTCACAAGGAGCCCCAGGTTTGGTGCAGGCTGAGGTGAGAATGCCAAGGTTTTGTCAAGAGGGTCTTTTACCCTCATAAATGTTCTTGACTCTGCTGGGTCTCCTCTCAGCACACAGCACTGAGGAAGGATCTCTGAGGGAGCAGGGATGGGACACTTATAGGTTGAATTCCCCAGTTATCCCAGAGCTGTGTGTGGAACAATCCTCTAAAGCCAATGTCCTGCTGGAACACCTGCATGGGCTCCTAAATCCTCCCTGACCTCCTGCCAAGGGGACTTTTCTGAAACAATGATAAAAAAGGATGGATTTGGGGTGGTTCTGCTCCCATCAGCTATTCACACCCACCTCAGATCCCTGAGGACTCAGAAAACAAAAAAAGAACCATATTAAATGTCATTTGTGGAGCAAAGCAGGGTTCTGCTCCTTCTTCCTGCATATCCCTGGATCAGGAGGATTTTTAACCTCTGAAGATTGTAACTGGGATTTCTCTCTTCCTACCCAACATGAAAAGCACCACTAAAACTCAAAATTAAGGATCTTAATTTAAAAAAATTACAAAAAAGAATCTTAAACATTGAGGCAACAGCAAAACCTAAGGAAACAACCTGATTCCCCTTCAATGGCAACTTTGAAGTTGCCAAGGGCAACTTTGCTGGAATTTTTAAAAAAAATTTCTTCAAAATAAAGTCAAAGCATGGAAGGATCAGCACAGAGCTCTGGTAGCAACACCAGCATCTCACAAATCCAGGGAAAACCACACTGAGAGCAGTCCCAGGCTCTTGTGTCAAACTTCATGGAATGCACAGGTCTGCCTCTGCTCTCCAGGCTGCTGCTGCAAGGAGTCAGGATTAAAATAATGAGAGCAGACAGATCTCCAGCTTTGGAATAGGAAATTATAGAGATTTATCCACCCTGAATTCCATCTGCATAAACAGCTCCTCGCTCTGCCTTTGGTGCTATTTGCTTCCACTGAACTCATTTGGAAACTGTTTTATTTTTCTCCTTCAGAAGGAAAAAAAAAAAAAAAAGTGGAAAATTGATTTAAAAAATCGTTACCATATAAATTTCTTTGGTTTTTTTTCCTTATTTTTCCCTTTGCAAATATTTGCAAGTCTATAACCAGGCCTGAATAAAAGACCTGCTGAGCAATTATACAAAGTCAATATTTCTCATCTGCCAAATTCCAGCATTTTATGGATTTTTCTCCATAATTTCCAGTATTTTATTTTTATTTTATGCCAAATTCCAATTTATCAAAGCTTTGGGAGCTTGTTGCAAACCAAGGGTGTTTGGTTTAACCCTAGTCCCCAGCTCAGTCCCAGCTGTCCTTTCACCCTGCTGGGGTGGGAAAGCAGCAAAGCACCCATGGATTGGGATAAATTCAGTGTATTTGGGGTGGAAAAACAGAAAGGAATGAATTCCACATTTCCCACCCTGGGTTTTGCCATCCCCAGCACAGCAGAGCTCCCTCCATGAAGCAGACTGGGACAGACAGATGTGTTTGTCACAGCTGTGTGTCCCCAGGTCCTTGTCCCCCCCAGTTTTCCCCCTGCACTCTGTGGTGTAGGGGGATAGAGTATGGGTAAATGAAGGCGATGTAGAATGTAATCTTATCCCCCAATGAGTTGCTATTACTATTACTAAAGATTAGGAGCAGGCTGAGTGATAACAGGCAACACCTGTAGCCAGTATGACCAAGTGGTATAAAAGAGTGGATTGGTAGGCAATGAAGTCAGAGGTGTTGGATGGTTACTGCAAGGGCCAAGAAGAGTCAGTGCTTAGAGGAGACGTCTATGAGAAACATTGAGGAGGTGTGAAAGTCTGGTGCTGTTGAACTCTTGCACCATAATGATAACAGAACTGTTGCGCTGTATAAGACAACAAATAGTGACCCCGACATGATTTGGGATGTGATTCAGGAAATGACTGCATGATTTGGAAAAAAAGGACTTAAATACTAAACTGTATGTCCAATGTGATTCAGGACTAAACTATATTGCCCTGTGGATTTGGGACTAAATTATATTACCCCATGGATTCAGGGAAGCCAGATTTGACCACCAGATTCAACATATAACCCCATGGATTTGGGGAAACACGATTTGACTATTAAACTATTGGCAAAATATATCAATTACAGCTATTAGTGTTTATAAAATATGAAGATAAGTACTCTGGAAGCTATAAAACTGAACTAGCATTTAGGAATATATGTATCTGTGCTGTAATATGCTGTTTGAACACTTGTATAACTCTTAGGTCTAAATTAAATGTACAAATACGTCATAATGTAATTTATTTGAATATGTGCTTCTGGAAAAGCTGCAACTCTGTGGTTAAAAGAAAAAGGGGGAATTGTAGGGGGATACAGTATGGGTAAATGAAGGTGGTATAGAATGTAATCTTATCCTCCAATGGGTTGCAGCTGGACTCTATTACTAAAGATTAGGAGCAGGCTGGATGATAACAGGCAACACCTATAGCCAATATGAACAGGTGGTATAAAAGAGTGGATTGGTGGGAACTGGAGCCAGATGGCTGCTGCAATGACTAGGAACAGTCAATGCTTAGAGGAGCTGTCTACGAGAAACATTGAGAAGTATGAAACTCTGAGGACATGGAACCCTTGCACCATAATGATAACAGAACTGTTTTGCTGTGTAAGACAACACTGTGGGGTCACTGCTCAGCAAGAACAAAACATCCCCGAGTGGTTCCAACACAAATTGTCTTTCCCACACAAATCCCACAGCAGCTCCTGTTTTATTTTTTTAATTTTTAAAAAATTAACTGTGCCCATCCCAATGCAGCAGAAATGTTATCCTCAGGACACAAGTTTTAAAAGGAATAACACCCCAATTAAAAAAATCTTTCAGGTTTTCCTTTCATCCTCCAGGTAAATTCAAATTATTTCTTCCTTTGAGGGATCTCTAGCAGCCAAAGGCTTAAAAACCAAAGGCTGCTGATTTTTCTTTCTCTGCCCCTAAAGCAACAGGTGCAGGTTTTAAAACCTCTTTTAAATTTGTGGCTTCTGCTCCATTCTCCCGGGTGCCTCTGTAATTCTGCTGGATTTCCATCCTGAAGGAGCAGTAAATGCAGCTGTTCCTCCCTCACAACAAGCTCAGCCCTCAGCAGATGTTTGCTTTGTAAATCTCTGTGGCTCCTTCCATGCAGATATTGCAGATGACTCCAAAAATTCATTAATTTTTTTACCTGATATTTAAAATTCCAGCTCAAACTGTCACCCCCATTTCAGAGATAAAGATCTTGCCCATAAGGACATCCCTGGTTCATGTCCCTTTCTGTTTTCTAGAGCTCTAAATCTTCATTTAAATCAACTTCTCACGGGGTAAAACCCATCTTTGTTGCTACCCATCATGATGTACATCACTAAAACTGAATTTTCTTGAATATATTCAGCCAGTTAAAGCCTTTTCCATAGGAAGGAGGGGGATTTATGGATGCTTAGCTCTGGGTTTGGCCACTCCTTTCAGTCCAGAATTTCTGGGCATTCCTCAAGAATTTTATACAAATTTACATCAAATTCCCACATCCCTCATATATGTTTATATGGTTTTTCAGGGATCACTGGCAGTGCACAGAGATGAGAAAACACTACCTGCTTGGATATTTAGGAAAATAAAGCCTCACTTGTAGTGGGTTTACCCTCCAGTTTAGTGAGGATAAAGCAGGAGCTGCTGGATGTCACCAGGGACATTCTGCATGAGCAGCAGAGAGATTTGAAAAGCAAATTTTGGGGGCAATTGTAAATTCTGCTCTGAATAAATGAACAGGAAGAAAATCTTGTCAATATGTTGAAAAAAACTTAAAGGGAACCCAAAGTGATTGAGGAGCGGTCTCAGGAATCACTAAAATTTGGGTGACAGAGTTTGAGTCAGTGCAAGGCCAGAACAGGAAGAGCAGGAGAGGGAGCTGGGAGCAGATTTTTTATAGTTTGAAAGCAAAGGTGGTGATTCTTTATTTTTTCCCTCAAAAATGAGTCATTCCTAAGCTGGTGAGTTCTGTAACAGCCACAGGGTGATCAAGCTGCAGTTAAATATAGTCCCAGCTCTGTGAGCTTCTCTTACAGGTCACAGAGCCCAGAAATGGCCCAAATGCCACATAAAAAATCCAAATTAGGATCCAGAAGTGGGGAAAGTTAAGATGTTCCAGTCCTGAGGCAGGAAAGTTTTCTGCCTTCCCTAAACAGAGGCAATTTCAATTGCTCCTGGTTCTCCCACATAAAATTCAGCGCTGATCTCAATTAATTTCACAGAATAAATGTCAGCAGAGTCTCCTGGGACCAACTGACTCCTGAGTAACTTCCTTGTATCTCTGGGCCATTTTTGGGGCTTGCATGATCATTTACTCAGCAGGAAATCCCTCATTCTCCAGGTATCTGTCTAATTGAATTTTAGCTTTTTCCTCTTCTTTTGAAAGCCCCAGTGATTTGGGAGGGGGGATCATAAATAAAATTAAACTTAAAAAAATCCCCAAGAGATTTTTTGGAGAAGCTTTATGATTTGGGAATGTTGTTGAATCCATCAATATTTAATTAGACTTTATAAACATCCCCAACGTCAGGTTTCTAACCCTCCCTGTCAGCTGCTGAAATATTCACAAGAAAGCTCTTAAAGGATTAAGAAAGAAGGAGGATGAGCTTCATTATCCAAGAATTGTGCTGGGCCTCATCTCCCCTCTTTGCACATGCATGGGATGCCCATAAATCTGGGAGGATCTTTGCCTCCAGGCTGGAGATTTCTGTGAGCACAGAAACAGCTGAGCTGCTGAAAGGGGGAAAAAATTCCCATTAAAAAAAAAAAAAAGGAAAAACTTCTAAACAACAGAGTAACAGAGACACATTAAAGACAGCCATGAGCAGCATTTTAAGGGAGGAGGGTTGCAGAATACAGAATTGGAACAAAAAATAAAATAATAAAAATGTGTAAAATTTCATTTATAATAGTAAAAATTATTTATAATAACAAAAATACTTATAACAAAATTATTTATTAAAATGCTATTTATAAAAATTCTATTTATAATAAAATTATTGTGACAGTATTTAAAATAAAATTTATTATAATATACATTATTTAATAATTTCTATTATCATATATAAGATATTTAATATATATTATTATTTTAAAAATAAATATTATTATTATGAATATTTTAATTAAAAATATAATAAAATATTTGTAATAAAATATTTATAATATTAAAAAAAATTCACCCAGGCTGTTTGGAGGGTTTGTTGGGAGAAAGCTCCAGAAAAGCTGGGAGCTGGAGCCAGTCCTGCAGGAACAGGGGAGATGAGAGAGCAGCTCAGCCACAACAGGGATGTGGTTTTTGATGGGAACCTTTGGCTGGTTTGCTTTGCAGCAGCAGGAGGAGGGTGGGAAACGTGGGGAAATCTTCGTGTCCCTCGAGTGTGGAGCTGCACTGGGACCCAAAGAGCCAAAAATGTTGGGAAAGCTTGAGTGCAGCAGTGCCAGATCCACCCCCAGAACTCAGCACCAACCCTGAGCACTGCATCTCTGTGGATTTTGAACAATTCTGTGGGGTGGTTTAGGGTGGAAGGACCTCAATGCCCATCCAGGACACCTCCCACCAGCGCAGGCTGCTCCAGCTCCATCCAGCCTGGCCTTGGGATCCAGGGGCATGAACTGTTGCACCTTTCCCTAAAAATAAAAGCCACCTGTGCCTGCTGCTGCCTCAGCACATGGGCAGAGAGCTCTGCCACTGTCAGGAGGAAAGCAATTAAAGTTTTAAAGCACAACCACCCAATGGGGACACTGCTGCCTGTGCCCCCAGCAGCTCACTGTGACTGATGGCAGAAGCACAGGAATGGGTGAGAAAAGGTAAAGATGGGCAAAAATCCCTTTAATTCTCCTCATAAATCCACCAGAGTGCACCAAGAAGTCAAAGTTGTGTAATAGCCCAAATACCAAGGGCAACAGTCACAGTCCTCCTGCACAACTGTGGGCTGAGTTGTTCTCAGTGTAAACATTCTCCAACAGAATTCTGTGTCCACACCAGTGTCACTGCCATCCCCTGCCAGGACCTGGCTTTGTGCCTCTGACTTCTCTTACACCTGGTGAGAAGCAGGAATATCCCAACATCTCCCCTGAGTGCTCACAACAGCCTCTGCAAATTGTTTTGCCTGGAGCTGATTGGAATATTTTAATTCTTTAATCCATCACCAACCTCAGCAAGGTAAGGGACACAAAGTTGAGACCAAACTAAACACAAAATACTCCCTGCAAGCTGAAATAAAGAAACCTGCAGGGGAATGAACCTCTCTGCAGTGCAAGCTGCTCACCAGAGGGGCAAAAGCAGCACCACAATGCCTGAATTTGCTCCTGTCTGAGCTTCCAATCAGCCAAAAAAACTCTTAATTGGTTCTCCTCTGCTCTTGGAAACAGAAAATATGAGATGAGCAATGCCCACTCTGGGATAAAGCAAATACAAAATATTCACTGCAACCAAAAATAAAGAAAGCTGAAGGGGAATAAACATCCAGGTGCCTCTCTGCAGTGCAAAGTGGTCATCAGAGGTGCAGCAGGTGATGCCTCAGGTTTAAAAATTTTCTATTTTTCATATTCTGTACTGCTTTAGTGTGTGGGTCTGAGCTTCACATCAGGGGATGGTGAGCTCTGTGCACAGAGCAGGGAGACAAAACAATTCCTGCTCCAGCTGGGCACCAAGGACAAATGATCCAAATCTCAGCCCAAGAGCACAAACACCGTGGGCTGGAGAGAGAAAAACAAGCAGGGTGGGACTGCCTGGGCTAAAGCTGGAATGGGACAATGAACTGCAAGATGCAAATGGAGCAGAACTTACAAAAAACGTGAGATCTCATGACCAAGCCCTCTCTTGCTCCCGTCTTGGAGCCACCTGGGTGCCCTTCAATAAATCTCCACTTTATTCCCCTTAACTCCATCTAGCCTCTGTCCCAGCTCCTTCAGGGACCCCAGGGGACAGCTCAGGGTGTCCCCCTTGCTTTGGAATTTACAATAAAATGCAATGTCCCACCTACCTTGGTCAGCTCCTGGGCATTGGCCAGGTTGTCCACAGCGATGGCCAAGAAGACGTTCAGGAGAGTATCTGTGGGAGCAGCTAAGGAAAAGCTCTTCATACAGCACAGGAGCAATCATTCCATCTCTGCTGCCCCTCTTTTCCCATTTTGTTTTTCATGGATTGATCCCTGGAAGCTTTGCCACCATTCCCAGCTCACCCACCCTGCCCAGAGCTGGCCCTGCAGGGCTGGACACACATTTGTGTCCCCAGCACCTGTCTGCAGAGGGGACAGGACCTGAGGGGTGTCACCCTATCAGAGGGGCAGGGTGGGACCTCCTGCTGCTCCCAGAGGTACCACAGCCCCTGGTTTTCCACCCCTCCAGCCCAGAAATGCAGATTTTCCCCTCACGCAGATTTCAGCCTCATTTCCCCCTCTTGTTTAAAAGCACAACCAGCGGAGCTGCAGGAAATGGGTCATTGTAAGCCAACATTTACATTTTTATACACACAGAGCTGTATAAAGTCACGGAGAACATGGAGAAGTGAATCTCAGGTCGTTGCTGCTGGGAGGAAACCATCCTGGCTTATCTCACTGGGGTCAGGGTGGCAATGGGGCACCCCAGACCTGCTGAGCCCCACACAGAGCTCAGCTGCCCCAGAGCAGCACACCCAGCCCCATTCATGAGCTCTGCTGATAAAACAGCCCCTAAGCCCAGCCCAGAGCCCAGCTAAGCCAGGGCAGTGCCCAGCCCAGGCCTCTCAGCAGAGCTCTGCATGCCATCCCTGAGACACAACACTGGCCTGGAATTATTTATTCTTCTTTTACTTTCATTTTTCCACCTCATGATTTCAGCTTTCGCTGAGTTTATTGTTGTTATTCCAGCCTTGTGGCTGCAAAACAGCCCCAGAGCAGCCATAAATCAGCTGCCCTAGCACAGGGAAGGAGGGCAAGCAGAGCAAAAGCACAGCAAAACCACTCTCCCAAGGAGAAAATGTGTTTGGCTCCTGCATATCACCTGGGGACAGGAGAGTCACTCACTGCAGAGCTCTGTGTGCTCCTCCAGGTAGGATTGTGCAGGGGAATGGTTCATAAACCCACTGAAAGGACTGCAGGAGATTTAGGAAATTAATCCAGGTGTTTGCAGGAAGCTCCAGGAGAGCTGGAGAAGGACAGGGATGGAGGGACAGGACACAGGGAATGGCGCCCACTGCCAGTTTTATGGGATATTGGGAAGGAATTCCAAGAGGCTGGAAACACTTCCAAGCCTCCTATCAGGGAATAAATGTCCCAGCAGGACAACTGCCTCCCTGCCCCTGCCTCCCACACCCTCTGGAAGTGGCTCATGTAACAAAGGCAACCCCTGGAAATGGAATTAATTTCTTTTTATCAGATCAGCCTGGCCCGATCTATTCCCAAGCAGACACAGTCTGGCAGACTTGGGTGTTTCTGCCCCAAAAAAGGTCCCTGAGTCCTCTCTGCAGAGCTGGGGGATTCCCAATTTTCTCCCAAACTGCAGGCTCTGCCTCAGGCTGTGTAATCTGGATAAGGCAGTGCTCAGAGCCAGGAATCATCTCCTGCCTGGCACTTGAGGGCCAGGGAAGGGCAGCATCCTCCAGGCAGCTCCTGCTTTTCTTTTTTTTTCTTTTCAGGTTCCTCTGCAGTTTTTCTTGGAGGTTTTTTTTTTTTTTTCTTTTTTATTGTCTCAACAGATGCCTCAATTTATCAATTAAGTGGATAACAGTGAACCCAGGCATGGTGTAATTTCCTGGAAAATGGGCCAAATCCTGTTGTTACTTTAATCATAAAACTTTCATTAAACCATTTCTAGTTCCACACAGACTCTCTGGAAATGGAAACGTAACATGAGACACTTCCCACTTAGAAAAACAAACTTTTCCTTGCTGTGATCCATTGAAAAAGCAAATTATTCCCTCTCTCTCTGTGCTCACAGAGACTCACCTGCAGCAAACTCATCCCAACCTGCAGGACTCAGGGAGGATCAAAGAATCCCACCTGGCACATCCTCCTTCCTTCCTCAATGCCCAGTGATGTCCCAAGGAGCTCAAGGGGCTGTGGGCTAGGGGGCATGGCAGAGGCAGTGGAGATGTCTGGAGGAACTCAGGAAAAACAGCCCTGGATCCCCTCAGCAGCAGAAGGGGAAACAAGAGAGCTGCACCTGATGAGATTTAGGGAGAAGGTGGGTTGTTGGGGAAGATGAAACAGGAAAGCCTTATAAATATGAGTGCCTGGCAAAAGATTTTGAGAATATGGAAACTATAAGCGAGATTGAAATGAAAGCAAGCTTTGAGATCCCTCAGTTACTGAACAACTGGAAAACAATGGTGTGGCCAGCTGAAGGTGATCCCCTTTTGATGGAACAACACCCTCTGCTTGCAGACATGCCCAAGGGTCAGAGCAGACCCTACAGCTTGGCAGAAGGGGCCCAAAGAGGAGTTTTTAGGGTTTAAAATGTAACACAGTATGGTGATGTAATGATTCTTATAGGCTGTGTGTAAATGCTGTAGGATTTGTATCTTGTACTAGATTGGTTAGTGAGAATCAGAATATTCAACACAGAAGATGATTTATTGTATTGTAATGAGAACTTGGCCCTCTTACCGCTTTTACTCTCTTACGCTTTTGCTCTCTTACCCTTTTACTCTCTCACCCTCTCATCCTCTCTCCCCCTCTCTTCTCTCATTCCTGCTCTGAGCTGTGTTTGGCAGCTCCCAGCAGGGCCCTGCAACCAGGCCCTTTGCAATGAACCCCAAGTTCCAGATCTGGCTTCAGAAATCTCTCGTCTCTGTCCGTCCCCACCGTCCTACCCCCTGATGCTCCTACAGTGGGTGAGGTTCTCACTCTCCAAATCCCAAATCCATGGCAGGGGCAGCAGATCCTCTCCTCTTGAACGTGCCCTGCTCTTTCCCTGGCACTGGAAGCCAAAGGAACAGGGAGAGGTCCCCTCTAAATTAAAAGTGAGGAGGGGAATTATTGCCCCGCTGGAGCTCAGCAGCTCAGAGGTGAAACGTCTCTCCCTCAGCTGTGCTGTCAAGCCTGATTACAGCTTAATCCCATTTCCAAATGCCAAGCCCAGAAGATTTAGAGCTCTCCCTCCCTCCCTGCTCTCTCTGACCCAGTTTTGCAGAGCCTGGTGTTTCTGGAAGGGCCGTGCTGGCTGCTGTGAGATGTCTGAGCATCACTGCCACGGCTCCTCCAGGAATGGGATAAATCCTTGCGGACACTCGTGTGACAGGCACAGCTCCCACTGCCTGCTCTGCTCTTCCTGTCCCTGCTCCTCATCCTGCAGGACAGAATTCCAGCCAAGCCAAAGGGCTGGAGCCATGTGCCACCCACAGGCACCAATGTCATCGATGGCACCTTCTGTCCCCTCCAATCCAGCTCCAGCAGCCCATTTCTGCAGGAACTCTGTCTTGAGCCCCAGCATTTTCCCCAGTTCACCCCTACCCTTCTCCTGCATCTCCAGCCCAAACAAGACTCCAAGGAAAAAAGGAATGTCCTCGAGGATCATGACAGCGGGCAGGACTGTGGCACAAGGATGGAAGGATACAGTTACCAAACAGCGTGAGCACGATGAAGTAGATGGAGGAGAACATTCCAGAATGGACGCCGCCCTGTGACTCTATCCCGTGGTACATCACAGCGTTCCAGTCCTCGCCCGTCAGGATCTGCACAGAGCAGAGGGACACAGAGGGTCACTCACAGGAAGGGTCACTCACATGAAGGGTCACTCACAGGAAGGGTCACTCACAGGAAGGGTCACTCACATAAAGGGTCACTCACAGAGAGGGTCACTCACAGGAAGGGTCACTCACAGGAAAGGGTCACTCACATAAAGGGTCACTCACAGGAAGGGTCACTCACATAAAGGGTCACTCACAGAGAGGGTCATTCACATAAAGGGTCACTCACAGGAAGGGTCACTCATAAAGGGTCACTCACAGAGAGGGTCATTCACATAAAGGGTCACTCACAGGAAGGGTCACTCATAAAGGGTCACTCACAGGAAGGGTCACTCACAGAGAGGGTCACTCACAGGAAGGGTCACTCACAGGAAGGGTCACTCACAGGAAGGGTCACTCACAGAGAGGGTCACTCACAGGAAGGGTCACTCACAGGAAGGGTCACTCACAGAGAGGGTCACTCACAGGAAGGGTCACTCACAGGAAGGGTCACTCACAGGAAGGGTCACTCACAGAGAGGGTCACTCACAGGAAGGGTCACTCACAGGAAGGGTCACTCACAGAGAGGGTCATTCACATAAAGGGTCACTCACAGGAAGGGTCACTCATAAAGGGTCACTCACAGGAAGGGTCACTCACAGGAAGGGTCATTCACAGGAGAGGGTCACTCACAGAGAGGGTCACTCACAGGAAGGGTCATTCACAGGAAGGGTCACTCACAGAGAGGGTCACTCACAGGAAGGGTCACTCACAGGAAGGATCACTCACAGGAAAGGGTCACTCACAGGAAAGGATCACTCACAGGAAGGGTCACTCACAGAAAGGGTCACTCACAGGAAGGGTCACTCACAGAAGGGTCACTCACAGGAAGGGTCACTCACAGAAGGGTCACTCACAGGAAAGGGTCACTCACAGGAGAGGGTCACTCACAGAGAGGGTCACTCACAGGAGAGGGTCACTCACAGAGAGGGTCACTCACAGGAAGGGTCACTCACAGGAAAGGGTCACTCACAGAGAGGGTCACTCACATAAAGGGTCACTCACAGGAAGGGTCACTCACAGGAAGGGTCACTCACAGCAAGGGTCACTCACAGAGAGGGTCACTCACAGGAAGGATCACCTCTGATGCTGGCAGAGGGCTATTTACAGACACGAATGAGACAGGGTTGCTGCTGAAAGCGCCTCGAGCTGTTTTATTTTCCAGCATCAGTCTCATTACATGATTATGACAATGAGAAGATGCTAGCAGCTCACATTCTAAGCAGCAAACCAAAAAACTTTATGTCACAACTTACTTTATAAGCTTCCTGACCAATCACACAAAGCAAAAGCACATTGACAGCAGTTCTATTTCACCACTATAAGCACACGTACCTTTGGTTCAAACAATGCTTGCTTATTTCAAATACAATACCTGCTTGTGAGCCTTAAAACACAACACACAGAGCTCCATTATTAAGCTTTAACCTTCCTAATATCTTGCTAGATAAACTTTCTGTAGCTTAGAGAGCTATTCTGACAAGCATTAATACACAGACCATTGTTCTATTTGCCCTTGCTTTTCTACAGTTTAAATACTTTTTCTGCTGACCAATCTCATGGCAGCTGCTTTAGCTCTACTCACACTTCTGCTGTATCTAACGCCTACATCTTGCAGCTTTCCCAAAACCCTCTAATTTTGTAGATTCCCACAACCTCATCACTCTCCACAGCTCCTGAAAGGTGGCACCCACAGGCAGGGGGCTCTGACACTGACCCACAGCCAGACCCTGGCACTGCTGAGGGCACACCCTGAGTGCTGTGCCCAGCTCTGGCCCCTCAGCTTGGGAAGGACATTGAGATGAGAGCATCCAGAGGGGGCAACGAGGCTGGAGAGGGGCTGGGAACACAAACCCTGTGAGGAACCCCTGAGGGAGCTGGGGGTGCTCAGCCTGGAGAAAAGGAGACTCAGGGGTGCCCCCATCACTGCACAGCTCCTGAAAGGTGCCTGTGCTCAGCTGGGGCTGGGCTCTGTCTGCAGCAGCACTGACACACCCAGAGCACACAGCCTCGAGCTGTGCCAAGGGAAATTCAGGCTGGATAGCAGGGAGAAGTTTTTCACTGAAAGAGTGATAAAGTTGTGGAAGGGCTGCCCAGGGAGGTGGTGGAGTCCCCATCCCTGGGTGTGTTTAACAAAGCCTGGATGTGGCACTGGGGGCCAGGGTTGAGTTGAGGGGTTGGGGCTGGGTTGGACTCGATGATCCTGAAGGTCTCTTCCAACCTGGTGGCTCTGTGAATTCTGTGAAAGGCAGCTCTGGGGGAGCCAGGGTGAGCAAAGCCACCAGGGAATGTCCCTGGGAAATGAGGAGCAAAAATCTGGAATTCTGGGCACACATTCCCTGCCTGCCCCAGCAGAGCCAAACAATGACCACTTTTAGTGCATTAAACATCAGGATGTAAAGATCCAATTCCTAAACAGGAAGTTGTCCTTAGGTTTAGTAGGAGAAAGAGAAAGAAATCTGCCGTTTTTTTTTTTTTTACAAAAGCAAGGGAAAAATGTCAAAGTTTAAATGGACTTGCAAAAGGTAAATACTTTGCAACATAGGATACAAACAAGTAAAAAAAAATTAAAACTATTGAAAAATAAACAAGTTTATTTAAATGTGTCCAATTTTGGTAACTGCTGGGAAAATCATTCAAAACTGAGTTTCTAGGTAACTGATTACAAAAGAAAACTAATTAAAATTTTTCCTAAACTGAAAGCTGCTTTGGGGGGTCAATTATTCTTACAGTTACCTTAAAAAAATTGGCTCTAAACAGTCTAAAAGCAATAAACTTAAAAGGACTTAATCTTTCATAGTATCCAGGAGCTAAATGTATAAAACAAATTCATTTCATAATAAAAGTTCCTAATTTTCTTTTAATTCTGACTTGAATTTATAATTTAAAACCAAAAGACGTAGTATTAAATTGACTAAAAACTAACTGGCTCCTGGTTACTATTCTTTTAACAACTTAACTTTTCTTTTTGTTAATACAATTAGAAAACACCCAAAACCAAAACACAAAAACCAAAAACAAACAAACAAAACTCAAAAAAAACCCACCAAAAAACCCAAAAACAAATAAAACCACAACAAATAAAAGAAGATAAAAAGTGCTAAGCCCTCAGTATACTCTAGTGATGGAGTTCCATGTGCAGGATGCTTGGAATGACTGCAAATTCCATCCTGCAAACTCCAGCCTGGCTGGCAGCTGCTGAGAGAGAGGAAATTTCTGGCTGCAGGGATGGTGCTGATGACAGCACTGGGCAAGAGTGAGTCTAGACACAAGGACACCCAGAGCAGACACCAATTCCTCTCCCAAATGCACAATTTCGCCTCAAATAATTCCAAAATCAGGATTCAGACCCAACAGTGCTGGAGCTACTCTGGATTTGCACCAAAGAATATGGAACAGGGCTTTGGGCTTTCAAATCTGCCACTCAATTATGCAGAGTATTGTCCACAAATGTGCATTCACAGAATTTCCATGAATTCACAGCTGCTCCTGCTTTCTGGGAATAGCCATAAAGTGATTTCTGATCACACAAATATTCATGGAAAGGGCAACCACTGGGAACTTTTCTATTTCCAAGCAGAACATCAGGATTTGCAGGTATTACGAAGTCCAGCAGGGTCTGGGTTCAAAATTCAACTTTTGGATTTTTTAGGAGTGGAACAAAGAGATCAAGTTAAAAAAAAAAAAAAAAAAAAAAAAAAAAGAGATGTTTTATGGGGTTTTTGCAGAGAGATAAATAATCTAAACTGAGCAGCCTGCTTGGAGAAGCTGAGGATGCTCCCTGAGGCTCTGGAAGGAGGAGCTGGTGTCCTTCCCACTGTCACCCATCAGCTGCAGGAATTACTTAAATAATTAGGGAGCAGCCTGAAGGATCCAGGATCTGCTGGCTCTGTCCTCAAGCAGTTAATGAAATTCATTCAGGTCTCTTTAGGGATGCTGTAAGGAATTTTTGCTGAGGAGAGGGAAGGACAGCACTGCAGAGGGAGAGGCACAGGCAATGAGGGCTTGGGAGCAAGGGCACAGATACCTAACACAGAATTTTGCTTTCCAGAGGCTCTGTGCTCAGGGATGTTGTGTGTGTGTGTATTTGGATTATTTTTGTTATTCCCCAGGCTCCAAACTGCCCTCAGCTGCCCCAAATGACCATTTGGAGTGCAGCTCACTGTTTAATACTGAGGCGCCAGCACGTGATGGAATAAAGGAGATGTCAGGAGCTGCGGTGAAATGTTAATGGAATAATGAACAGGTTTAGGGTGGGACAGGAACAGGAACAGGATTGTGCTGCTTCCAGGGGCTGCAGTGCAAGGGAGGTGCCTGAGGGATCATATCCCACACGCAGGGTGCTCTGACACTGACCCACAGCCAGACCCTGGCACTGCTGAGGGCACACCCTGAGTGCTGTGTCCAGCTCTGGCCCCTCAGCTTGGGAAGGACATTGAGATGAGAGCATCCAGAGGGGACAACGAGGCTGGAGAGGGGCTGGGAACACAAACCCTGTGAGGAACCCCTGAGGGAGCTGGGGGTGCTCGGCCTGGAGAAAAGGAGACTCAGGGGTGCCCCCATCACTGCACAGCTCCTGAAAGGTGCCTGTGCTCAGCTGGGGCTGGGCTCTGTCTGCAGCAGCACTGACACAGCCAGAGCACACAGCCTCGAGCTGTGCCAAGGGAAATTCAGGCTGGATAGCAGGAAAAAGATTTTCACAGAAAGAGTGATAAAGTTGTGGAAGGGCTGCCCAGGGAGGTGGTGGAGTCCCCATCCCTGGATGTGTTTAACAAAGCCTGGATGTGGCACTGGGTGCCAGGGCTGAGTTGAGGGGTTGGGGCTGGGTTGGACTCGATGATCCTGAAGGTCTCTTCCAACCCAGCCCAGTGATTCTGTGTGTCATGGGCAGGCAGAGCTCTGCTCCCATCCTGCCACTTCCACCCCTCATTTCCAGCTCTCCCCACTGCTCTGCTCTGCCTCAGCAGCCTATGAGGATTGCCAGTGGAAATCAGGGAGCAGGGCACAGGTGACTAACACAGAACTCTGCCTTCCAGAGGCTCTGTGTCATGGATCTTGTTTGTGTGTGGATTTTATGTGATTATTCACAGCTGGGCATTCAGCTCACAGGGACTTCCTCAGGAGCTGGAGCTGAAGGTTGACGCTCCTCTGAGGGAATTCAGGCTGAGCTCAGCCAGCTGCCAGGTGGACAAAACCCATCCTGGGTGTCCAGTGACAGGACCATGACCCAGCCAGGGCTGCTGGGATAAAAATGGGCTAAAGCAGAGGGCAGAAGGGTTTCTTTGAGAAGCTTCTTACAAAAAGAATCTCCAAAGGTACAGGGGGACAGGGTGTATCTAACTTTATTTATTCAGCACACTGAATGCTGTCTCTGACTGAGCCTGGCTGAGGTTATGGAAGAAAAGCTTGGAAAGGGATCCCAACCCCAGGGTGAAGAAACACTGAGCTGGAGTTTGCAGTTCAGGGAAGGAATGGGATGGAAGGGAGAGCAGGGAGACCACAGTGAATCCAGGGCTGATGGCTTTTGCTGGGTTTAGCTCCTACCCCTGACATTCCAGAAAATATCTTAAACCCATGTGCTTTCCTTCCCCCCACACTGCAGGACTAACAGGAAATATTCCAGCTGAGTATTCCACAGGCAGCTCCAGTCCCAAAGCAAAGCAAAACCAACATTCCCAGGGCTCATATCCGGAGCTGCGCCCTGGCAATACCTGTCTGAGCCCTTCCTTTGATGAGCAGGAAAATCCTTATGCAAATCTTATGCAAATCTTAATCCCCCGTGATGGGCAATATCCTGTGAGGTGAGCACTGAACCTGCCTCACATCTGGGCAGTGGCTCCTGCAGAGCTCTCAGGACATGTCTCCATTGAGATTCTTTTTCTGTCTTAATCCAGAAATTGTCATCACCCCCCTTCCCTTCCTTTTTATCTCCTTTTGGGGTCGTGACACTGAAATACATCAGCCAGACCTTGCTGAGATCTGGGGAATTCTGGATCAGGGAGAGCCCACACTATGCAGGACACGGCTAGAAATGAAATCTGTGAGGGTCACCTGCAGCTGGAGCAGCCCCAGCTCTCCTGAGTTGGGAAACACCTGAAAACATTATTTTCTAATTATTTTTAATTATTTCAAACCATTTTAAATTACTGTTTTTTAAAACGACAGGTAGAAAACAGCTGCAAAATTCAGCTTTAAATCCAAGCATTGCATGTGCCAGAGCTGCAACTCTGTGGGCAGGGGCTGGAAAACACAAAGAGCACACCCAGATGTGGCATAGCCCGGGCACACACAAATTTTAATTAACAGAAATTATCAGCATTTTTGCCCCCTAGCAATAAATCTTTTGTTCTAGTTTTCCTTAATACCACAGCACTGATTTTTAATTTGATTTTTAGTGATGCATGTATCAGTCAGAAAAGTAAAACACATGAGAAGGAAGGACTCTCCCTTTCCAAAATTCCACAGACTTTTGGGGACTTGTTTGTCCCCAAAGCAGGAAGAAACACCCAGGAATTTCAATTCTAGCACTGCCCCAGGACAAGGAATGGCTTTACCTGGAAGACTGTGAGGATGGCAGCAGGGAAGGTATCGAAATTCGTGGTTGGAGTTTCATCTTGGAAATTGAACCTGGAGAGAAGGGAGAAATAAAAGCAGGAGTGGGGAGGGACAGGCAGCTCCAGGCAGCCTGGAACACCCTTTAACATCCCATAAACCAAGTCAGGGAGCAACATTTGTTCCACCTGGCTGGAACACCCCAGGCAAGCTTGGTGGGGAACATCTCAGAAGGTGCTTAACAGAACCATCAGCAAAAACTCAATTTCATTCCCAGAGAAAATTCCAATGCTCTGAAATTCATTTTCATCCCCAATTAAAATGAACAATCAAAATCTCCAATGATTTTGCAGAATGAGCCATTCCAAGAAGTTTTCATCCTCAAGTGTAAAAGCTCAAATTGAAATGACTCTCTTAGCAGATAATTTCTTTTTACCATTTTAAAGATAAAATAGGTATTGACTGGGAAAATAAAAGACCAAACAAAACCATTTCATTATTTCAGTTCAGAAGTGAGGCTGGAGTTAAATGCTAACACTGTGATGGTTCTTACTGCAAAATTCACCATTACTGGCATTTTTAATGAGAATAATCAGATCCAACCAAACTGTGTTCTCCAGCAGGAAAATATTCCAGAGTGCCATTACATTTTATAATTGGATATTATATTTTATGGTGGATAAATACAATGGCACTCTGGTTACCAGGGAAGGAACAGTACAGAAAGTTCTGCCCCAGTCCTGATTCAGCTCTGGGTGTCCTGGGCACCAGGGGATGCTGGGGGAGCTTTAAACTGGGGACATTCTCCCTTGGGAAAGAATCCAGCTCCAGGGAAAACACCAGAACAGGAATTATTTCCCTATCCCCAGCCCTGAAACCAGGGATGTGAACACTTCCAAGCAGAACAAAGATTCCTCAGACTCACTGTTAGAAACCTAGTTACTAAAAATTTTTAATATCTGTACTAATAGACACTAACCCCCAAGAGAACACTACCTTTGACCTAAAGCTGTAAAAAAACCTTGCATAATAATATCCTTCCTTAAATAATAAAAGTAAGATTATGAGTGTGTAGTTTAAATAAGTGTGTAATATCACAAAGTAAAAAATCTTAGAGTTTAAAGTTTTAGAATACATATATATTATAGAAAGCAAATTTTTATATATATTATATAAAACAAAATAAAAGTTTTAAGACAGAAGCTAGTCTTTCCTCTTTACCTTCTTCTTCATAAGTTTAAGTAGCATTGTGTAATTAAATAAAAAAACACATTTCAAGACACAAATAGTTACTTATTGAGTTAAAAATAAAAATAATTTAACTATCATTTCTTAATTAGACAGTTTGTCCTTAAAAGACCTTGTAAAAAAAGAGATACAACTCCATTTTAGTTTGTTAAAGGAAAGTACTATAAAACTCACAACTTGAAAACTAGAACCTAAATAAAAACCAATAAACATCTAAGTCCAAACAAAAAATTCAGTTTCACAATTTAATACTGACTTTAACAAAAACAAACAAACAAAAACCCAAAACCAAAAAAAACGAACAACTTACTGCCCTCCGAAGAGCTGCATCCCCAGCAAAGCAAAGACCACGATGAACAGGAACAGCAGGAAAAGCAAACTGATGATGGACTTCATGGAGTTCAGCAAGGAGACCACCAGATTCCTCAGGGAATTCCAGTACCTGCGTTGGATCAGAGCAGCCAGGGGACAACATGAGTGGGGAGGAGCCTTTGGGGAGAAATTTTTAGGAATTTCTTTCCCATGTGTCTCAGGTTTAGCTGGGTGTGTGTTCTATCCCCACCTGTCAGAGCTGGGGCAGCTCTCTGCTGTCCATGGGGCAGTTGTTTCTTTCTCTCTCCCACAGCCAACCCTCCCTCCAGGAGATCTCTGCTGTCCATGGCCACTGAGTGTCCCTGCAGGGCTGATCCAACCCCAGCATCCCATGGGGAGATGCTGCGCCCAGGGGAGGAGCCAAGCATTCCTGCCTGGATCCAATCTGAGATTCTGGGACACCATACACAGCCTTTCCACTGGATTCCCAGAGGAACAGCTGCCTTTTCCTGTGGATCTTCAGAGGAAGGCTACACCTTTCTACAGGATCCCTGCTGCAGCAGAGCCACAGCTGGCACTGCAGGAGGGCTGAGCCCCCCTGGGATGGGGCTGGGACAGCCCCTGACACACAGGGGGACATGGCATGGTCTGACTCTCAGCAGATTTTTTTGCTGCTTTGTATTACTGCATTTTTATTTAAATTTTCCTAGTAAAGAACTGTTATTCCTGCTCCCATATCTTTGCCTGAGAGCCCATTAATTTCAAATTTCAAATAATTCAGAGGGAGGGGGGTTTACATTTTCCATTTCAGGGGAGGCTCCTGCCTTCCTCAGCAGATGCCTGGCTTTTCACTCAGGCACTGGGATAATGCAGGATTCCCCCTGGGAGCTGCAGGGACCTGGCTCTGGTCACACAGTGAACTCAATTCTGTCTTGTTGGATGAAAAATCCACTTCATTAAGGCAGGGGAACTTCAGCATCAGTGGCCTGAGAGTGTCACTTGCTGTCCTGAGAAGGGGAAGAGCCCTCAGCTCGGTTTGTGAAGTTAAATCTCTTCTCCCAAGGAAAGAGCAATAACAAGAAGGAACGGCCTCAGATGGTCCCACACAGGTTTAGGTTGGGTACTGGGAAAAATTTCTTCATTAAAATGTTTGTCAAGCCCTAGCCAGGCTGCCCAGGCAGTGGTGGGGTCACCATCCCTGCAGATGTGGCACTTGGGGACATGGATGAGAGGTGACCTTGGAAAGACTGGTTGGATACGATGGCCTTGAAGGTCTCCTCCAACCTAAATTATTCCATTTTTCATCCCTTTATCATGCTGACTGCAATCAGTGGTCAGAACTCATAAAAATAAAATTGTAACTTGCAAAAACATCCAAGATATTTAAAAAATCAGCAAGAGCAGATCTCAGCAGCTCTGGGTAAAATGAACTGCTGAAAATTGCTCCGAATTTCCTGCAAACCCAGGAGTTTCTCACACATAAATCAGTGCAAAGGTAAAGCACAGTGACATTTTTGGTGCAGGTGCCCAACTTTCTTGCTGAACATTTACAAAACTTTACAGTTTCCACTCTGTTTTTCCCAGAGGACAACAAATGACCCAGTACCACACACAAACCTTGGATCTGAATAATAATAATTAGAAATAAACAAGGAGCAGGTACAAATCAGCCCCAGAGAGCTACAAAACTCATTCCTGCTTACTTCAAATGAGTGTTTTGCTCAGATTTTCTTTATCTATTTAAGGTGGTTGAGGTATTCTTGGAGGGAGGGGCTGTCCCTGCTCCTATTACTTCAAGCCATGAAGAATTCAGGGAGTGATGGAAGCAAGGGAGCACTGAAGAGGTAATGGTGTAAAAAATAAGGTGGAAAAAAACAGCAGGAGCACCTAAATTTGTCATCAATTTCTCCAGCAATCCTGCAAAAACGGCTCTGGATGGGTTTGGAGATGGCACAGGAGCTGTTTGCTGAAGCCAGCACACATTAACTCAAGGCAGGAGCACAAAAACAACAGAAAAGCTGTGGGAACCTGAGTGAAACTTCCACCTCAGAGCCTCCAGGCTGAAAAACTCCAACATTCCCAGCCCAGGCAGCAGGAACACATTTCAGATTTGTGTCAGCACAGCAGCTCAGCCCCAGGATTAGCACCCAGCAATCCCCAGGGAAGCTGCTTTTCCAGAGCCTGGATACTTAAGGAATTGTCATCAAATCAGTGGGAAGTTGATGGGACTTAAAAAGAAAATAAAACTCGGGGTTTTCACCACAAATTCCAAGTGGTAACACAATATTTTTGTTTTGAACAAGCCTAAGGATAAAGCAAAGAAAGACATTTTAAGTTGATGGGTTCCAGAAAGGAAAAAAAAAATTTTTACCACAAAATATGAGTGATAAACTGAGATTTTTGTTTTAAACGAGACTTAAACTAAAAAGGACATTCTCCTGTCAGCCCACTGTCATTCCCACTTAAGGAATCATCATCAGATCACTGGGAAGTTGATGTGACTTAAAAAGAAAATAAAACATGAGATTTTTACCAATTGACATATCTATAAAAATATTAAAAACTTGGGATTTTTATGAAATACAAATGATAACACAATATTTTTGTTTTAAACAAGCCTGAAGATAAAGCAAAGAAAGACATTCTGCTGTCAGCCCACTGAGAACCGAGGGCAGACAAACCTGGATGTGAGGCTGAGGAGAGATTGAGGCTCTTAAAATCCCTCCTGGGTGTAAATCCAGGCTCAGGAATTCCCAGAATTTCCAACTGCCCATCCAAGGAAAGGGGAATTCTGCACCTGCAGATTCAATCTGCTCCTGTCCCCAGTGCAGACCTTGGAGGTAGGGGCAGGCAGGGATTTTGTGCCAGCTGCACCAGGGGGTTGCGACACTGGGTTTTTTTTGTTTGTTTATTTTTAACTTTTTAGCGATTTAATTATGATTTTATTGTTGATAAATGTGGAAAGCACTCCTGCTGGCCCTGGGGCTGGGCACAGGGATCTCCTGGGGTGCTCAGAGCCTGCTGTGAGTGCCAAGGGAGCTGCACTTACTTGGTCACTTTGAAGATCCTCAGCAGCCGCAGGGCGCGCAGGACGCTGATGCCAAAGGAGGTGCCCGGCTTCACTGCAGCCCAAATCACCTCAAAGATACTGCCCACGATCACCTGCAGGGAGAGACCACCTCAGAGCAGGGAGAGACCACCTCAGAGAGGGCATCTCGGGCTTTCTGTGCTTGAAATGGCTCCCAAGGTATTAGAAAGTCTCTTTTTTCCCAGCCCCACGACCAAAGAAGTTGAGATTCATCATTTCTGCTTCTCAAGGTTGTTTATTTTTCCTTATCTATTCCATTCTTTCCTCAACCTGCTGAGATCTGTCCAGCAGGGTGGGTTGTGGCACAGTCCCTGCCCTTTGGGTGGTGTTAACCTTTTATACCAAGAACCGTGTGTACTTTATTTACAATAATTTTCCAATACCTATCACCTATGTTCGACAGTCTGTCTCTACTCTAAACCAATCCAAAAGTGCCACCATCACAGCAGAAGGAGTAGGAGAAGGAGAAGGAGGAGAAGAAGAAAAAGAAGAAGACAACGAAGACGACGAAGACGACAAAGGAGGAGGAGGAGGAGGAGGACACACTCAGATTCCTCCATCTTGCCTCTTGAGCCCCCATTCTAAATCCCCAAAATTCTACTTTTTCACCCTGTGATAAATTCACTAACGTTCTACTCAAACTCTTGTGGCTTGTAACTCTTCACACAAAGTTGGTAATTGTTTCCAGGGGTAAAATCAAAGGCACAGGTGTTTGTGACTCCATGCCAAGGTCTCTGAGCCCCTGCCAGGGTCTGGAATCCTCCAGGGCAGCCAGAGGAATGTCCTGGGTTCCAACAAGGGCACAGCTGCTGCTGAGCTCCCTGGCAGGCTCAGGAACCAGAGTTCAGGCTGTTCAGGAGAACCTTAAATTAGCCAGGAGAACTGGAAAGCCTCACCCCAGCCTTCACCATAGCCAGGAGGAGAATACTCTGTGATTATACACAGAGAGGAGCTTGTTGCTTTCTTCTCTATCCAATCAAATTACCACAAAACACCTTTTTTTTTTGAAGTACACTGTAATTTTTAATTAGATTTTTTTTAATGCTGGCACAACTGCAAATGCCAACACTTGATGGGACTCAGAAAATAAAACTTGGGGGTTTTACCACAAAATGCAAGCAATAAGCTGAGATTTTTGTTTTAAACAAGCTTAAAACCAAAGCAAAAAAGAACATTCTCCTATCAGCCCACTGTCATTCCTTTTCCCACCCTACACAACCTGCAGAGGTGCAGGAGGGCACAGCCCCATCCTCTTCTTCCCATCAAAGACTCAATTTCCTCATCTACAGCAGAACAGCAGCTCTGGGTAACATCTACCAGAAACTTCTGGCAGCTGAGAGTTTTTAGGAAAGCAATTAAAGCAATAATTATTATGAGACCCTGCAAAGCCTCTGGCACAGATATCCCATCATCTGCCGGGCCCTCAGCCTGGGGGTGCTGAAAAAATTGTCCCAAATCAAGGTGGGCTTTTCAAGTTTTGTTTTTCTGGTTGGTTTAAGGACGGCAGAGAATTCACCTCAAGCAAGGGAAAAATCTTCTCAGAAATCCTTCATTAGGAAAAGGACAAACAGTGATGGGTTCAGCACAGCTGGGAAGGACAATTAAACCCACACAGGTTTCTGCAGAGTTAATAGGATCAAACAGGCATTTCCCTGCCAATTGCTGGTGTAATTCACATTAACACAACATTTCTGGGCTCCCACAGCCCGTGGGCCCCAGCTGGGCAGAGCACACCATAAACACCAGTTCAGAACCAGAGCCAGGCTGGTTTGTGCTGTGGGAGGGAGGATTAATGGGGCAGCAGCACTGGGAACCCCTTTGTTACAAAAAGTTCAGGAGAATCCTAAATTAGCCAGGAGACCTGGAAAAACTCACCCCAGCCTTCTCCATAGCCAGGAGGAGAACATCCTGTGACTCATAGTCTGAGAGGTGCTCGTTGCTTTCTTCTCTAGCAATCAAACTACCTTAAAACATCTTTTTATGAAGGACACTAATTCATAACTAGAACTTTTTAATGCTGGCTCAACTGCAAATGCCAACAGTTCCTTCTCCCACCTTTTCATGACAGAAACTTGGAGTGTCTCTGAAAATTCCATCACTGCTGAAGTGTCCTGCAACACATGCTGTGCCCTGAGCTTCCAGAAAATACAGAGGGAAAGGGAACCCCACAATAGTTGATAATTCCAGTGTCTGCCACCTGAAGAAGGAACTAAAACTTCTCTCCCACCACTGGGAATCCCTCATTATCTCAGGTGTAGTTGGGTGTGTGTTCTATCCCCATCTGTCAGAGCTGGGGCAGCTCTCTGCTGTCCATGGGGCAGTTGTTTCTTTCTCTCTCCCACAGCCAACCCTCCCTCCAGGAGATCTCTGCTGTCCATGGCCACTGAGTGTCCCTGCAGGGCTGATCCAACCCCAGCATCCCATGGGGAGATGCTGCGCCCAGGGGAGGAGCCAAGCATTCCTGCCTGGATCCAATCTGAGCCTGGCACAGCACAGCAGCCTTTGCCCCCTGCATTGCCAGAGGAGCAGCTTTCTGCTGCAGCCCTGGAGCTGCAGAGGAAAACTCCCCCCTTGTGCAGGATCCCTGCTGCAGCAGAGCCACAGCTGGCACTGCAGGAGGGCTGAGCCCCCATGGGATGGGGCTGGGACACCCCCTGACACACAGAGGGGCAGGTAGTATTCAATGGTTTGTTTTTTTGTTTGTACTCTTGCATTTGTATTTTTAATTTCCCTAATAAAGAACTGTGATTCCTATTCCCATATCTTTGCCTCAGAGCCCCACAATTTCAAAATAGTTATAATTCAGAGGGAGGGGGTTTACATTTTCCATTTCAGGGGAGGCTCCTGCCTTCCTTAGCAGACACCTGTCTGTTCAACCCAGGCATTCATGAATCAGCAAAAACCTTTCCTCAGCCCCTGTACATGGCACTGATAATTAATTTTCCTCAGCCGCCCCTCCTGGGAGCCTGGTTCCCACTGGAGTGCTGCTCCCCAGGCAGATGTTGCTCTGGTTTGTTGTTTCACCCTTTGAGCTCGCACGGTTCCATCTCGATGGTTTGTCAGACAAAACTGGGTACAGAGCTCTGTGATGTTCCAGTGCTGAACTCGTTCTGGGGGCTGGAAGGTGGGTGAGGAAGGGAAAAACACAGACAGAAGGAGGATCCCTATGGATTCTCTGAAGGAGGAGGAATTAGCAACAGATCAACAGCTTTCCCTCCTGGGAAACCCTCGGTGGAGCTCCCTGCCACGGCTGCACAGCCCACAAAGCTCAGACACCTCCTAAGTGCAGCTTTTGCCTTGTGCAAGCTCCTAAATCACCTGTCCCCAACAAGCCCTCATTGTGGAGGAAGCAGCCTGGATTTGGGGTTCCAAGGAAATTGGCAGCCAGTCTGGGGGCAGCTCAGAGCTCTCCGGGTTAAAAGGAACAGCAACCACGGGCTCAGGGAGTTCTGTTGGAGCTGGTGCTGCATTGTAAGTCAGAATAAAGCTCTGGATCCAAACCCTCCATCAGAACCGACTCCTTTCCTTCACCATGGCCTTAAAGCTTCTCCACAGAGGGAAACCTGAGGAGCAGCCCCTGTTATGGGGGGAGGCTCCATCCCAGCACCACCAGAGCTCCTGCAGGCCTGGGCTTGTCTCCACAGGCCCAACTGCAGCACCCAGCCAGCCCAAAGTGTCTGTGGGGTGAAACACCACACACGCAGCCAGCCCAAAGGGTCTGTGGGGTGAAACACCACACACCCAGCCAGCCCAAAGGGTCTGTGGGGTGAAACACCACACACCCAGCCAGGCAAAAGTGTCTGTGGGGTGAAACACCACACACCCAGCCAGCCAAAGTGGTCTCTGGGGTGAAACACCACAGCTGCCCCTATTTGGTACAGCACCAAGGGCCAGACAAGCCATATCCTGTCCTGCTCTATTGGTAATACCAATACTGAGCCCTTCTCCCTGTGCCCGTGGATTTAAAGCTCCATATCTGGGTTGTTACAACAGCCTGAGTCCTGCTCAGCCCACACTGCAGATAAGAGAGGGGAGTTCTCCTCTGAGCAGAGATTACAGCTAATAGCTTTTAATGAATAAATTAACGTCCACACGCCAGGCTCTCTGTCAGGTGGAGCCAAACCCAGCCCTGCTATTCACAGTCTGAGCCTGGACTTCTGCACTGAAAGGATTTGAATTATTGCCCTGCTGTCACCTCATCAGGTGTTTACTCTGCTGTTCCTGGTGATGTCTGCAAAGCTCTGCCCTGTGACTCCGGGTGAAGGCTGCTCAGTGGGTGACACCAGCAGGAAGATGTGTGGGTTTTTTGGGCTATTTTTTTTGTCTTTCAATCAGCTCATTGCAATGGGAGGGACAGAATCTGCAATCAGAGCACTCCGGGGTGCTGATGCTGCCAAGAGCCCGGGGCTGGAGGAAATGAAATCCCCCGGCTGTCACTTCCCTTCCAAAAGGAGGATAACGAGGGAAGCTGAATGCATTTCACTGCTAATTTATACAGGGATTGCTCCCCTCAGGAGCACTTCCCGTGGATTTCCATACTCATCCTCAAACGCCCAGCACCTGAATGACAGCAGAGACACCTGCTCGTCACAGGGAGGGCTTTCAAGGACATGGAGTGACAGGGTTGGATGGGATATTGGGAAGGAATTCTTCCCTGTGAAGGTGGGGAGGGGTTGGAATGGAATTCCCAGAGCAGCTGTGGCTGCCCCTGGGTCCCTGGCAGTGCCCAAGGCCAGGTTGGACAGGGTTGGGGTAACCTGGGACAGTGGGAGGTGTCCCTGCCATGGCAGGGGGTTGGAATTAGGTGATTTTAAGGCCTCTCCCACCCTAAACCATTCCATGATTTATCCACCCTGTGTCACGGACATATTTGATGAAAAATCCTTTCGTTAGGATCTTTTTTCCTGAGAAGCTGAGAGGCCTCGGGAACAAAATGTAAACATTGATTATCTGCTGCTGTGGAATGCAACAGGTGCATCTGTGATTGGTCTCATGTGTTTTTTTTAATTAATGGCCAATCACAGTCAGCTGGCTCGGACTTTCTGATCAGTCACGAGATTTTATTATCATTCCTTTCCTTTCCTTTCAAGCCTTCTGATGAAATCCTTCCTTCTATTCTTTTAGTATAGTTTAATATATAATTTTCTCTTAATATAATATATATCATAAAATAATAAATCAGCCTTCTGAAACATGGAGTCAAGATTCTCATCTCCTCCCTCATCCTGGGACCCCTGTGAACACCACCACAACCCTGCTGGACGTTACTCACCCCAAAGTCAAAGCAGTTGAAGGAAGAGTGGAAGTAATTCCTTGGCCCCAGCCCATACATCTTCAGAGACATCTCAGTGAGGAACAGCCCCAGGAAAACAAACTCTGCGAAATCTGGGAACAGGAGAAGAGATTAAATTAATCCTTGGTGGGCAGAGCTCTTCATGCAGGGAGTTTTTGTTCCTTTTTTCACAGCACCAAGGGCCTGCTGGCAGAAGGAAATCCCTGTGCAATGGCAAACAGGAGCCAGGCACAGTTTGGCACAATTTTCTCTGGGCATCCATGAGCTGTGTGAAGGCAATGCTCACCTGTGCCCTTGGGTGAGAAAAGGAGCATTAAATCATATCCTCATTGTCTCTGTAAAGGAATTTCAAAGGAAAGCCCTGGATCTAATATTTTTAAAGGTCAACTTTAATTGCAGAGATGTTTTGGGACTTCTGTACTTGCAAGAGATGGAAACTTTTGGGTGTGGGGTGTAAGTTTCTGTACCATCCTCTGATGATAAAAATACCTTCCTACCCAACAGAAGTGCTGACTCTGAGGGCTCATATTCAGAGGTGTTGTGTCTCCTGTTACCACATTTATTTTTATTATGCCTTTATAGCCCTGTAATTATGGAAGAGCCCCTTCTGTTTCCTTTTTCCTTCACACATCACAGGCTGGGAAGCTTTTAATGGGAAAATTTATCACCTATGATGAAACAAAGGGCAGAAGGAACAGAGCTGGAGGCTTCAATTTCCACATCAAGTTTTGAGAACTTGAAGCTACAGCAAACACTGCCTTTGGCATTTTAAGTTTGGATCTGGAGGCCAATAAGCAACAGCAAGAGTGAAATGTTAAAAACAAAAAAAAAAACCACCAAAAAAAAAAGGCAAAAACCACCTACACTACCAAGAAAAACCAAACAGCAGAAGGCAAAGCTCTCTCTCTGGAGAAAAGATGAGGACAAGAATCAAACCTCAAAAGGTGGGGATTAATCACCTTGTTCAGTGCAGCACAGGAGGTTCTCAGAGGCTGCAGCAGAACAGATGCTACAAGAAAGTCTCCTGTAATTTCAATTTTATGATTCCAGGAATGATAAAAAGGAGATGGCGCCAAACTTTATGCAGAGGTGCACAGAGACAGAAGAAGGCAAACAGATACAAGGAAAATTTCAGCAGGATGATCCTGGATTCCAGGTGCTTTGCACTCTGGGACAGCTCCCGTCTCTGCTCTGGGACAGGGACAGGAGCCAGGGAACAGCCGGGCAGCTCAGGCTGGAGAATGAGAGCACACAGCCTTAAGATGTGCCAAGGGAAATTCAGGTTGGATATTAGGGAAAAGTTTTTCACTGAAAGGGTGATAAAGTTGTGGAATGGCTGCCCAGGGAGGTGGTGGAGTCCCCATCCCTGGGTGTGTTTAACAAAGCCTGGATGTGGCACTGGGTGCCGGGGTTGAGTTGAGGTGTTGGGGCTGGGTTGGACTCGATGATCTTGAAGGTCTCTTCCAACCCAGTGATTCTGTGAATTCTGTGAGCTCAGGGCAAGGCTCTGCCCCCAGAGGGTGCTGGCACTGCCCAGGCTGCCCAGGGAATGGGCACGGCCCCGAGGCTGCCAGAGCTCCAGGAGCCTTTGGGCAGCGCTGCCAGGGGTGCCCAGGGTGGGGCTGCTGGGGGGGCTGGGCAGGGACAGGGGCTGGATTTGATGATCCCTGTGGTCCCCTCCAGCTCAGGATGTTCCATGATTCCACCATCGTCTGACCTCCTGCAATCTGCAGCTTCAGCTGAGCGTGGGGCGAGATCTCCATTCTGCCTTGGATTTCCATTCCCAGCCTTGCACATCCACTGGAGTGAGCAGAGCCGGCCCAGTGCTGTCTTTGGAAATGCCTTGAAAACTCCAGCTTTAATTACTCAAAAATAATAGAGGTTTTAAATTTGAAATTTTAAATGAAAGCCAGTCATGGAACACCATGGGCATAAAGATCCCTGAAATCCAGGAAGCAATAATGAGATGAGAGAGGCTTTATTAACACCTTAGTGAGGAGCCTGCAAGGACACCTGTGCCAACATTTGCAAAAGGGGAGGAAATTTCAGGAGTATTAATTATCCCACATGAGCTGCTCTCCTTGAAAACAGCACCAAGATCATCCAAGGAGACTCCAAGGACAACATGTTCCCAGCTGAGGAATAGGATGACAAAATCTGAGACCCTGCTTTTTCCCAGGAAGAGGCAGATCCTCCCTCTGGGTCTCAGGGCACAGGAGCAGCACAACTCCCTCTCACCTTGAGCTTGGAGCTTTTGAGGAGAAGCCTCTTCACAGCTGACCAAGCTGCAACTTTTCTGTCCTTTCTCACAGGAGGTGCAAGGACTCAGTGAGGAAACTGTGCCCAGCACCAAGGATCCCAGAGTAAGGAGATATCCATGATTGTGATGGGAATGCATCTGACCTTCCATCTGCTCTGGCGAGCCTCACCTGCAGAGCTGCCTCCAGCTCTGGGACCAGCAGGAGGACTTGGGGCTGCTGGAACGAGTCACAGAATTCACAGAATTCACAGAATTCACAGAATTCCAGAATCACTGGGCTGGAAGAGACCTTCAAGATCATCAAGACCAACCCAGCCCTAACCCCTCAACTCAACCCTGGCACCCAGTGCCACATCCAGGCTTTGTTAAACACACCCAGGGATGGGGACTCCACCACCTCCCTGGGCAGCCATTCCACAACTTTATCAACTTTTTGTAAAAAATTCTTCCTGATATCCAGCCTGAATTTCCCTTGGCACAGCTCGAGGCTGTGTGCTCTGGCTGTGTCAGTGCTGCTGCAGACAGAGCCCAGCCCCAGCTGAGCACAGGCACCTTTCAGGAGCTGTGCAGAGTGATGGGGGCACCCCTGAGTCCAGAGTAAACCTGGAGATGCTTCAGGGCTCTGGAGCCAGGCTGGGAGAGCTGGGGGTGCTCACCTGGAGAGGAGAAGCTCCAGGGAGAGCTCAGAGCCCCTTGCAGGGCCTCAGGGGGCTCCAGGAGAGCTGGGGAGGGACTCTGGTGTCACACTCAGCTGGTGCTGACTGGAAGAACTTCCAGGCGCAGGCTCCCTATGCCAAGGGTTGATATCCAGCCAATGCTGTGAAACCTTCTTAGATCAGCTGATAAAATCACAGGGAGGGGTTGTGGATTCTCCAGGAAGCAATGCACAGCTCTCACATGTGTCATATCTCTAGCAGGGAGATTCTCATCCCCTTATCTCTGCCCCAGCCCCACCTGTGCCAGTCACAGCTCAGGTGCCCTCCAAATTCTCCACAGAACAAAAATCCTCAGCACCAACAAATTTGCACCAACAGACCTCAGGACACTTTTCCATGACAATTACCATCATCCCAAAGGAGCAAAAAAGGAGGAAGGTTCAAGGATTAGTGTTCAGTCACTGCTCCAGCAGAGGCTGAACACACCCTGGGTATCACAAGTGCAAAGTGTCACCATCAGGCTGACACATCCTGCAAATCCACAATATCACCCAAAAAAAAAAGGTAGAAAGCGGCAAAAGAGAATGAAGAAATATTTGATTATATATTCAAAAAATATATATATAAAAAGCCAGGAAATGTTTAAAACTCAGAGCATCTAAACACCAACTTCCTTCTGCTGCTCTTGCAGGAGGCACCCTTGGCCTTTCCCAGCTGATGAATTCCAGCCTTGGCAGCAAGAGCTGTGTCCCAGCAGGCACCAGATGCTACAAATCAGAGCCCAGTGAGGCTGGGATGGAGGGAAGTGGAATTCAGACCCTGAACTCCTCAGGCAGAAGGAATTGGCTCCATGGAGAAGCTGCTGCATCCAACACACAATTTCTTCTGAGAAGGCCCTGCCTAAATAATTGAAAATGCAATTTTGTTGTTTGGGCCTCCTGGTATTCAAGCCTCACCTAATTTCATTTGCCTTACTCAAAAGCATTTTGTGATGTGATTTAAGGAGGAAAGGTTTGATAGAAACACTCTTATTTCATTTCCAAGCTGTGCTGTTGGCAAAGGTCATGCAAGCATCCCTTCACCCCACACCTTTGAATTAGGTTCCTAATTAGAGTTACCAGCTCGTTTTTGTCAATCATTTATGGATCAATTCCATTTCTGCCACATCTCCAAGTCCAGTGGCATCAGAAGCAGGTGCTGAGCCTGTCACTTTCCTCTCCTCTCACGTTAAACCAAGCAGGAGAATCTCAGCAGGGCAAAACTTCCCCCTTTTTGCCCAAGCAGATGTGAAATGCTCAGCATTCCAAGCTCCTTTTGCTTGTAAATGCTGTCATATTGGTATCCAGACGCATCTGGGTCTTGGCTTCAAAGGCAACAACAACAACACCAAAAAAAGGCCAAATTGCCCCAAACATGAGGTTCAGCACTGGGCAGGGAACAGGCCATAACGGCTCAAATGCTGTGCTCAAACACTGGATTTATCAAAAGGAGACACTGGGGATTTGGGGTTCAGATTAAGGAGCCAGGAAGGATCCCTGCATGACTTGCTGAAGAAGAGAGCTTTGGGAAGGGCAGCCCCTGAGTGAAACTTGAGTGACCCAGTGGTGAAACCTCCTCCCCAGAGTCCCTAAAACCCATCCCACAGTCCCTAAAACACATCCCACACACCCTAAAACCCATCCCACAGTCCCTAAAACCCATCCCACAGTCCCTAAAACACATCCCACACACCCTAAAACCCATCCCACAGGGCCAAAAACCCATCCCACAGTCCGTAAACCATCCCACAATGCCAAAACCCATCTCACAGTCCCTAAGACCATCCTACAGTCCCTAAAATCCATGCTACAGTCCCAAAAATTCATCCCACAGTCCCAAAAACCCATCCCACAGACCCAGAGAGCTCTGGTCCCAACCTCACCCCACAGCTTTAGGCAGAGGAAGAGGAGCCCAGCCCAGCCCTATCCCTGGGGCCTCCTGGCCTGCAGCACTGCCTGCAGCTGCTCCCTCAGGATGGGATTTAGGGACTGTGGGATGGGTTTTAGGTACTGTGGGATGGGTTTTAGGTACTGTGGGATGGGTTTTGGGGACTGTGGGAAGGGTTTTTGGCACTGTGGAATGGGTTTCAAGGACTGTGGTATGAGTTTTTTGGACTGTGGGATGGGTTTTAGGCACTGTGGGATGGGTTTTAGGGACTGTGGGATGGCTTTTTGGGCCTGTGGGATAGGTTTTTGGCACTGTAGGATGGGTTTTAGGGAAGGTGGGATGGGTTTTAGGCACTGTGGGGAGGAGGTTTCAGCACTGGGTCACTGCAGTTTCACTCAGGGGCTGCCCTTCCCAAATGCACAGCCCTGGTCACTCCTGGTGTCCCCAGCATGGATTTTGAGGGGCCCTCAGTTGAAAATTCATCTTTGCTGCTACCAGACCTCAGTGCTGCCATTGCAGAGTTGGTTTCTGACAGAAATCTCCTCTTTTTCAGAATATTGGCAGTGGTGGAAAGGAGCGTGAAGAGATAATAACAAAATCATGAAATAGATGCATGAAATATATTCTTTTATATGCAACTGCAGCTTATTTAACCAAAGTTCTGTGCTTCAGTGAGCAGTGTCCATCTGCAGCATGAGAGGAATCCTATTTGGCCCTGGAGTCCTTTCCACACAGAGAAGGAGAATCTCTGATTGAATTTGAGGATAATTACAGGGGCATGAACTATTGCCTGTTATTAATCATACCACAAGAATTCAAAGAATTCCTCATCAGTGCTTTCAATAAGGCTAAAGAAATCCCAAGCCTCTCTCCAAAGCTCCTGCAGTCCTTTTTCCAAAGCAGTTGTAGAGATATGGAGCATCAAGCAGAGAAAGCTAATCAGAACAATTCAAAACAGAAAAGTTAAAAGAAAAGACCAAGGGGAAAATAAATCAATGCAGAGCCGTAGGCTTTTACCAACCGTTCTTTAAGTAAAATTAATTTGTAATGTAATTAAACTTCTCCCCAGAGGGACAGGTATAATTGAATTAGAGGTGCCTGGGTAGAGTTGCAGGGTTTAGCAGATCCTTTCTAACTGCTCCCATCTTCCTTCCTAGGCAAAGGCTATAGGTACTTTCATGTTTCTATAGATGCTCATAAGGATTATGTGGAATTGTCTGATTTACCAGACTAAGAGAAAAGTAACTGCAGAAATTAAAATAGAGCAGAAAGTACTGATCTTGTGTAATGTTTGAGTCTGTTTGGGTCTTTGAGTAGTGCTTTTAGCACCTCCTGGTATAAAAAGATGAAACATTTCATTTTGATTTGTTTACAGATTTGCATTTAGACCTCTCCTGCTGCTGCAGTTCACAAAAAGCCTCCTCAGTCCATTCCTGTTCCTTCCCTGAAACAGCATCTCTGGAATTTCTGATTTCTCTCTTGCTCTGCATCCCACCAGCCAGGCCCTGCTCCTCTGCAGCGATGTTCCCTCACCATGGATTAACTTTTAAGCCATTTTTAAACTCTGTCACTCTCCCAGTTAAAGGATTTTACCAATATTTCAGGAGCTGTTTCAAATCCCCTCGTTCTGCCTCTGTCTAATGGATTTGTGCACAAACCTTGGGCAGAACGGGGCTCTCCAGGAGCATTCCTGGAGGGCTATGCCCCAGCTGGGCTCCTCCCCAGATGTTTGTGCTGTGAATTACCCAGGCAGGAGTGAGGGGACACATCCAGACTGGCTATCACCATGATATTTTCTAAAAAATCCTCTTGCCAGGATTTCTCTCCCGAGAAGCTTCAGAAAAGAAATGTAAACAACAATTATCTGATTATAACCTGGAGGTTGCTTCCCAACACATGCATCTTTGATTGGTTCCATGGGAATTGTTTTTAATTAATGACCAATCCCAGTCCAGCTGTGTCATACTCTGAGTCTGTCACAGGTTTTTATTATTCATTCTTGTTTTAGCCTTCTGATGTCTCCTTTCTCTTTCCTTAGTATAGTTTTAGAATATAATGTAATGTAATGTAATGTAATGTGATATATGATATATAATGTAATGAAATGAAATATGATATGATATGATATGATATGATGTGATAGGATATAATATAATATAATATAATATAATATAATATAATATAATATAATATAATATAATATAATATAATATAATATAATATAATATAATATAATATAATATAATATAATATAATATAATATAATATAATATATATCAGCCTTCTGAGAACTTGGAGTCAAATCCTCATCTCTCACCTCGTCCTGGGGACCCTCACAACACCACAACAGTCTGGCCATCATTGTGCCACCAAAACAACCAGTAAAGTCCTTAAGGCACCAAATATTCCCTGCACTCAGTACTCAATTAGGGATTTGTAGAAATCTGAGCCTATGGAAACTCTGCCATCCCCCAGGAAAGGGGTGGGAAGGTTTGGGTCATCCCCAGTGCACAGCCAGGTGTGAATGCAGTTCCCACAGCTCCTCAGCCTGGAATTCAGGAGGGTTTGGAGGTATGGGATACTTGGAATTTAAGAGGTTGAACTTGTAGGGCTTTTCAGGATGATTCTCCATAGTTCTTTGTTCAAAAATCACACTGAAATAGGTTTCTGCCTGGAGCAGAGACAAAAATGAGCTCACAGAGCCACTGCTTCTTCACTTGGAGAAAACCATCTTAAAAAATAAAACAAATCCCAAACCAAACAAATAAAAACCCCCAAAACTGGCTGGTGTACTTCAGAATTTCCATGATGACAATTCACGGAGAGATTTAGTTGGGAAATTGGGCAGGAATTGTTCCCTGGCAGGGTGGGCAGGCCCTGGCACAGGGTGCCCAGAGCAGCTGTGGCTGCCCCTGGATCCCTGGCAGTGCCCAAGGCCAGGCTGGGCAGGGCTGGGAGCAGCCTGGGAGGGTGGAAGATGTCCCTGCCTTGGGATGGGATAGGATTTAAGGTCCCCTTTAACCCAAACCAGGCTGTGATCTCTGGTTTTTATTCTCATTGTTACAGTGACCAATCTTGCACCACCCTGTCTAAAAACCCAATGTGAGCATCCACAAAACCTTTCCCTACTTCTGAATAATCTGGTTTTTTTCTGTGACCCACACTGGGCTGCCTCTCCCCAATGCCAGGGGAGTTTCCAGCAGGGTTTAACATCCCAGAAATACTCAGAGCTCCTGGATGAAGGGCAGCAGAGATGCTGAGGGGACTGGAGCACCTCTGCTGAGAGAGCTGGGGCTGTTCAGCCTCCAAAAGAGATGATTGAGAGGAATCTCATTAAAACACCTGCAGGGAGGGCTCAGAGCAGGGCCCAGGCTCTGCTCCAGCAATGGGACAGCAGGACAGGCAGGAACTGATCCCAGGAAGTTCCAGCTGAACATCAGGAAGAACTTCTTCCCTGTGAGGTGAACAAGCAGCTCAGGAGGTGTGGAGTCTCCTCCCTGGGATATTCCAGAGACAATGCTGTGCTCTGTGCTCTGGGATGGCCCTGCTGGAGCAGGGAGGTGGCTCCAGGTGACCCTCTCAGGTCCCTTTTCTGCCCCATTCTGGGATCCCTTTCAGGGATGGTTGGTGGAGCCCCTGCCCAAGTGTTTCCCCAGTGACAAAGAACCCTCAGGGCTCCCAGGTAAAGGAGAAACAGGATGTGCAAAGGCTGGGAGGATGCTGAGAATTTAATCCCCAATTTTTGGTGGTTTTCTGCCTCTTCCATTAAATGCCAGATAGGGGGATCCCCACTCCCAGCTCAGTGGGACTCTACACCAAGAAATCCAAATTGCTGCCCAAGTGCTCCTGACACTCCCAACACTCCTGACATTACTGGGTTCTGGACAAATGCAGAGTTCCTCAAACATGGATCCATCCCTAATTCCAACCTATTTTTTGTCTTCAGCTGGGATAGATTGGAAGCCTAATTTGTGGCCTCTGTCTCAGGTAAATTTCCCAACTGGAGGTGAATAATTCCCAGAGACAGAACCAGCCCTTCCAGCCCTCAAACAAAACCCTGAAACATTGAGGAGCTTCTGGCTCATGGATTTCTTCGTGTTCCCTTGGAAAAGTCACTGCAAAAGGTGCTCCCAAAACTGAGTTTTGTAAATCTGTGACCTTTTTTTGAGTTGAAAGACTTCAAGTGTGAGGTTTGTTTCCTAAACATTTAGTCCTAATTCCAGAGGAAATCCTAATCCTCAAACTTTTAATTACTCTGCCAATCTAGCTTATTATTTCCTCTGGTAAATGGAGGGAATGAATAAGCAAGAGTGACTTCTCTGTATGGTCTGTCTCTCTTTTCAGTTGAAATCTTGCCAAAAAAAAAAAGACTTGAAAGAAATTTCTGTCCTTATTATACATCTCTCATTAGAGCTCCATTACCCGGTGGCATTAAATATTTCAACAAATATTAATAAGGAGCTTTTGATGTCAGAGCAGTCTGTATTCCTGACCTCTTAGGTCTAGTAAAAAAAAAAACTTCAAAAGTTTGCCTTCCTTGTAATAAGGTAAGACCTGAGGATCTGAGGCAAGAAATATTTAAGTATCTAATTTAGGGAGAAATCAAGGCAAATTAGGTAGATAAGGATCTTTAAAGATCTAAGCCAACACTGTTAGACTGTTGGAAATATTTGAGGTTTTTTTCCAGTCTTCTGTTTGGTTTTTTCAGAAGTTTTATTTAAATTTTCATCTGGTCAAGTGCTGAATAACAGATTTGCTCCTGCCCATTTTATAGGGTCATGAATGGCTTTGTCTTCCAGAAACAAACCTCATCCCATCCCTTGAAAGGGAAAAATTTGCATTATCAGTGTGAGGAATTTCTAGGAGTTTTCCAGCTCTAGGAGTCCCAGCCTCCAAACTTCATTAAAATAAACAAAAAAAGCTCCATCCCTCACCTTCCACTTTTTTTTTAAACCAAGCTTTGTCAGCAAGTCTGTGACCTCAGGGAGACACCATTTCTCATTCATCAGAGCAATTAAAAACCCAAAACTCATATTTCAAAAGCACTTCTAGACTCTCTGAGCTAAACCAGGTGACGACAGGAACCAGCTAAAATAAAATCTTTTCACAAATACAGGATAATCTTCCCTCTGGGAGTATTTCTGTCACTTAATGTCACAGGAGGGCACGGTGACACCCATCCCCTGTCATCACACCCCATCAGGGAGGGCATGGAACCCAAAAAGAGCTGTAAAGTTGAAACCTTTTAAAGGCTATGGCAGGAATCACAGCTCCAGTGGGGGCTTAGTGCCTGATTCCATAAGCACTGGCAGGATTTTTATCTCCCAGGCCATTCCAGCTGCTGGTACCCCAGGAATGTCAGAGCTGGCAGAGCTCTGAGTGTCCCCAACAGGAATCACCCACGGGTGCAGATCAGCTGCACAGTGACACAAATTTGCATTCTCTGGACACAGGTTAGCCAGAGAATCCTGCTTTTCCCAGGCATCATTCCTCTTCCTTTTGTGCATCCTGCTCCAGGACAAACCCTCCTGCATTCCAGGATGTGTTTAAAAAAACACTGGATATGGCACTTGGTGCTATGGTCTAGATGAGGTGTGAGGGCATAGGTTGGACTTGATGATCTTAGAGGTCTCTTCCAACCTCATTATTCTGTGATTCTGTAACATCCAACCTGTATTTCCCTTGGCACAGCTCGAGGCTGTGTGCTCTGGCTGTGTCAGTGCTGCTGCAGACAGAGCCCAGCCCCAGCTGAGCACAGGCACCTTTCAGGAGCTGTGCAGTGATGGGGGCAGCCCTGAGTCTCCTTTTCTCCAGGCTGAGCACCCCCAGCTCCCTCAGGGGTTCCTCACAGGGTTTGTGTTCCCAGCCCCTCTCCAGCCTCATTGTCCCCTCTGGACACGCTGCAGTGTCCCAAAGCCCTTTATTGTTTGTAGAATGCTGCAGAGCTCACCACTTGTAATATCGATATGAAATAATAAACACCTAAGTGTCACAGACATATTTTATGAAAAATCCTTTCCTTAGGATCTTTCCTGCTAAGAAGCTGAGAGGCCTCAGAAACGATTTGTAAACAATGATTATCCGCTGCTGTGGAATGCAACAGGTGCATCTGTGATTGGTCTCGTGTTTTTTTGTAATTAATGGCCAATCACAGTCAGCTGGCTCAGACTCTAGTCAGTCACAAGATTTTATTATCATTCCATTCCTTTCCTTCCTTTCCTTTCAAGCCTTCTGATGAAATCCTTTCTTCTATTCTTTTAGTATAGTTTTAATATATCATTTACCTAATATAATATATATAATAAAATAATAAATCAGCCTTCTGAAACATGGAGTCAAGATTGTCATCTCTTCTCTCGTCCTGGGACCCCAAACCTAAGCCTGAACAGGAAATATTGTCTTGAGAGCTTCAATCCCTCTTGACAGAGGTAGAAAAAACGAGCCAAAAACCAGCAGTGAGGGGAGCTGTAGAGACTGATAAGGTCACCTGAGTCTCCTTTTCTCCAGGATGAACACCCCCAGCTCCCTGCAGTACTCACAGAGAGCAGTGGTCAGCTTCTCAGGCTGGTCATAGTGCACCATGGCCACACAGAGGGTGTTGAGGGCCACCACGCAGAGCACCACCCAGTAGAAGCTCTGAGCCTTCACCATGCGGCGGATGAAGAAGCGGAACATCTTCTCCTTCCTCCTGAAGTAGGACGAGCTCTCGTTCTTCCCACTCTTCAAACTGGCACGGGCAAAGGGAGACCCTGGGACAGAGAGAAGAGTCACCACAGCCCATCCCAGCAGGGAAAAGGCTGCAGGGGGTTCCTGGGCACACAGAGCCTCTCCAAGCACCACCAGAACAGCTCAGCAGGAAGCTGGGGATGTTGAGAATGGGCTGAGCAAGGGCGTCTTGCTTGTAATGAGGGATGGAGGCTGGGCTTGTAAAACTTCATGGCTCAATGCCTGGCTCCACCATCTAAACTGGGCTTCCAAACCTTTGCAGCAATCCTGATTGTCTCAGTTAATCATCACTTTTTCCTGGTTGACAGGGACAGAGCAGCAGGCACAGGGTATCTCTGCCCATGGTGTGGAGCACATCCTCATGGAGCTGGGTGGGTACAACAGGAAAGATATTTTTCCTGCTCCAGGGACTGTTTTGTCCCTGGTTTTCCTGTTCCAAGGACCAGTTACCAGGGAATTGAGTGAATTCTCCTTAATTTACTCTCCAGCCTCAGCTATTTCTTTAGCAGAGGGCTTAACCTGCCTCCGTATATCAGATTTTGGGCTCAGCCATTCATTTGTCTCAATTCTGCCTCTATCAGCTCCATTTCCACTCTGGGCTGAAACCCTGGCAAAGAGTCAAGGGTTTCAACAATAGGGAGCTGATGGAAGAAATGATTCCTGATGCCAGCTCTCCCCCTGGGGTAGAGGCACTGCTCAGATGAAAAAGCCATCTCCAGCTGATGCTGAGGCAGGAGAAATCAGGAATGAGGGAAGAAACACATGGACCCCTTGGGGCTCCTCTGCAGCAGCCAGGGAAGCTGCTGCAAGCAGGGGAAGTGGTGATGGTGCCAGGCTGGCCACTGCCTGTGCCAGTGGTTTGGGACAAGATATCATTGCTGCCCTTCCCCACCCTGGGATGGAGCATCCCAGCAGGATGAGCAGGACATGTCCTTGTCCTGTCCTGGAGCTCTCCTGGGCTCACTGACATGAACAAAGCGTTCTGGCTTCAGCAGCCAAATCTCAGAGTGTGACCACCTCCATGTCAACACTTGGAAAGGGTGGGAATCTCACCCAGCCTCGTCCTGCCACATCAACCACAGCAGCCAGAGAAAGGATGAGGCATCCAGATGTGACAGCAGCAGGTTCTCCGAGCCTCACAGCCCCACACAAGTGTGATGTTCCCCCATGGAAAGTGAGCTCTCTGCTCCATTTCACATTTCTGGCCATCCACCAGCACTCCAAAAGCAGAACTGGCTCTGGCCAGGCTTTGAACAAACTCCATGCTGAAAAAATCAGTGTGTTCTTCTGTTGTTTTGAAAATCCTGCCTTTGGCAGTTTGGAAAAGAAGAAATCATAGTGCTCCTCCTCTGCTCTGCTTTAAGACAACAAGAAGAGCCAAAGTTTGGGATTTAGGCAGCTTCATATCACAGCACTCCTTAGCAGGTACAGAGCTCTCAGATAGCCAAGCCCCTGTGTACTGCCAGACTGGCAAAGGAACAGTGCTGCCCTCTCATTCCTGTCTGATCTTCCAGAAATGCAAAGCAGTGATATTTAAACTGCTCCAACGTGGAAAACATCCCCTTCTCCAGGCTTTGGTGTCTGGGAATTAAAGCAGAGCCCCGTGCCTGGTACAGCACAGAGAGTGTGAAGCCAGTGGGAGTAAAAAGAGAAGAATAAAAGCTAAGAACAACTGCAGAGAACAGCCTGGGAAGTGTTTACCACTACAGAGCTTTAGACTGCAGCTATAAAGCTCATCAAGGTGCTTGTGCTTGAATTAAAGTGCAACATTTTCAGCCAATGGCCAGAGAGAGACCTGGCAAAGTCTCCCCCACCCTGAGCTGCATCTTCACGTGGCACTCAGGGATTATTTGTTAGTTTTTCCACGTTGCTTCTGCACCCATATGAACACACTACAGAAACACACTACAGAAAACCATCCAAAAACCCCTTTTCTCCAAAACAGATCCTTTATGCATAATTGCCCACGTGATCTGATTGTTTATGCTCTGCATTCCAGCCTCTTCACAAGCCTGCAGAAGTAGCTGCTTAATCCATTCCTTCTTTTCTGCCTCGTTCCATGAATCAAAATCAAAGCCACTTTTCCCAAGTGGGTGAAGCACTCACAGAAGGTGGAAAGCCCTGCTGTTATTTTCCCTGCCATATGCTCCCGAGACAGTTCCCAGCTCTGCCTCGGATTATTCCCGAGCCCAGATGCTCCATCATCCATTGCCACCTGAAATGCTGAACTCCAAGATCTGTTGGTGTGGTATTAGCTGCCCAGAGCCTGGAGGGACTTGGATTTGGAGGCAAAGATCTGATAATTATTGTAACCGTGAGCAACTATTCCAAAAATGACCATTCCTTGTTATCCATGCAGGGATCCGAGAAAAAACAACAACAAACCAAACCAAAAATGCACACAGGCTGCTGCATTTTTGCACTTTTTCAGCACCAAACCTCTCCTGGAAGTGGCAGCAGTTTCACCACAAAACCTGCACCCAGGGGACTGTGGCAGCTCAGTGCTGGTGACAGGAACATGCCAAGCCACGCTCATTTTCTGCAACCAACTCTTCCTTTAAAAGGGGGGGAAAATAAATTCCAGCAGCAGCTGTGATCCCTGGAAACATCAAGGCCAACTTTCCAAAGGGCAACTGAGGCACTCATGCTGTGCAACAGCCACGGACACGGATTCTCAAATGTGCTGTTTGTGCTGCTCCTCCTGTGCATCCAGGATTTGCTGCTTCGTGGGGACTGGGCTGCCAAGACATTTCTTTGGAAGATAATGAGAACATCTGCTGCTTCAGCAGCAAAACAGCCTCCAACAACAGGCACAGGATGAGCAGAGCGCCCGACTGCAGAGCAGCAGGAGAGGCTGTCCCACACCTCACAGGGGTTTGGCTCCAGCAGCTCCCTGAGGTGGGTGCTGGGTGCCCAGAGCCTCCCCTGGCAGCCCAGAGCTGCCCCTGCCTCCCCACCTGGGCAGATCTCAGCAGGAATCAGCTCTGGGAGCTGCAGAACGGGCAGCACCTCCTCAGCCTGAGGATGCCAAATTCACCACAGCAATGCCCCACAGTGCAGGATGCCCTGCTCTGCACTGGATCTCCAGATCTGGCCTTAAAATCACTTCAAGATCTTCCTCTAAGACAAGAATGAGAGAATTGAGGCCGCTGCCCAGCACCTCCCAGTGACCACTCCCACAGCAAAGGCTGTGACACCTCAGCTGGGCATTAGTGAACCACAGGACTGTGGCCACTTCTCTCCTCTCTCCAGCAGTGTTGTTTGGCAGATTTGGGGTTCTTTAGCATGGATGAGCACGTTCCAAGCAGAATCCCAGGGTGGCCAGCCCAGCAGGGACTGTCCCAAGGCTTTGCAGGGCTCTCCCAAGGGTGCAGCATGCAAGAGCTGAGGCAGGCAGCGCAGGGAGAGGGTGAAGCCACGGAGCTTTTTGCTTTGGGAAGTCGAGTGGAAATTCATTCTCCTTCAAGAAACTGCAGCTTCTGGAGCAAAGGAGCCTCTCCAGAGGAGAAGACATGGCATGGACAGGTTCAGGTGGAGATCGAAACCTCGGGGGATGCGAAGCCAGTACTCACCAACGGAGCAAATGTCTGTGAAATGGTCCTCACCTTCTTCTGCATGAATCAGGTCATTTTTGCTCTTCTTTATTGCGGCTCTTTTCAACACTGCGTGCAAATTAAAGAGAAAATGCCCCGTGAGGATGCAGAGTGGATTCTCTCTCCCCCTCCCTTCACTCTCCAGGGCCAGCATTTCCTTCCCAATGCCAGCTCAAAGCTCTCCCACCAGGGTACCCTGGAGCAAACAGGACAACCCACAACCTTGCAGGGCCTCTGCACGCCTCAGTGCCAGGGTGCTTCACTCCTTTGCCCTTCCAGCTCTTGAAGGTTTGCCAGGCACAGCTCTGCATGTTCCACTTCATGCAGCAGATGCAGGAGGGTGGGGAGGTCACTGCAGCTGCACTTTCAGCACAGCACAAAGGCTGGGCAGGGACACTGGAGCTTCGTGAGCCCCACGGGGCTGGGAGATGAGTGCTGCCACCCCTGGAACCACCAGTGCTGTTTGCAGCAGGCACTGTGAGGGAGTCAGAGTTTACAGAGCTCGGTTTACTACCCAGCCATGCCTCAAGGAGCAGAAATGCTGCGTGGAAAAAGCGGCCACACATCAGTGAGCAGCCTCTCAGCAGCACCCCGTGGGCAATCCCTGCCCTCTGGGGATATCAGAATTCTTTGAAAACACTTCTTTTTCCTCCAAAAGCAGCTTTTAGTGGGGAGGGCAAACATCACTACATTTACTCCAACAGGGAATGAGAGCTCTGCACTTCCACCCAGAGCACGGGGGGTGAGGCAGGAGCACTGAGGACGCTGCTCCCAGGACCACCTACCTGCAGAACCTTGAGAAGTGGCAGAAAAAAAAAATCACGTTGGTACAGTTTGGTGACAGCTTCGAGACAGACAGTAACTAAAGCAGCACTTTCTATCAGCAGTAAGACACCCCACGGTGTGGTGATACAGACTGGTCCGTGGGCACACCCAGCAAAGCCACTCACGCTGCAGAGACTGCCCCGGGGAGGCTCCTCCACAACATCCCCTCACCCTAATTATCTACAAATTCCTTTCCCACACTGCACGGATTGCCCTGCGCTGACAGAGACATGGATGCGCTTCCTGCTCCTACGGGCTGTGCCTGAGTCACTTCAGGGGAACACCCAGAGCAGAGGGGAGGATGCTCTGAACCTGCAATCTGGATCCATTGTTTTGCATTGTTGTGTTCCTTGCTGCCCCACCCAGCTCTCCTGAATCCTCAGTCCCAGCAATGCCAGCTCAGGGGTCCCTCAGGCTGGGTCTGTCCCAGTTCACTCCAGCATGTCCAGGGCCATCCTCAGCACTGGAGCACAACCAGCACCGGGATTAAATATTTCCAACATTCCTGGCATGAACTGAGCAGCTTTTTATCTTCTGCCCCAGAAAAGTCCTCGGTGTGTTTGGCAGTGAGGCTGTGCCATCTCTCCAGGCACATCCCTGTGTTTCAGGGACTCGGAATTTACCACCATAGACTGTGGGCTGCTCCAGGCTGGGAACATTCTCGGGCTCCTTTTGCTTTCGGATAAGAGGAACCTGAGTATCTCTGGGTCTTTACTCCGTGCCTTGCACCCACCTCGAGTTTCTCACAGCACTCAGACTGCTCCTCAGACACAAACTCCAGTGAAGCCTGGCTGTGCCCAGGTGCCAGCCAGGCGTCCCCAGCTCACACACACCCCCAGCACACACAGCAGGACTGGCACTCACACCTCAGCCCTGACCTGCTCCAGCCCCAGGTCCTCCCCAGCGCAGGTCACCGGCCCGGCCGAGGCTGCAGCAGCACCTGCAGCCTGCACGGCTGGGAGCCAGGCCAAAAATCCACCTGGGCATGTCACCGGTGACCTGGGCACGGGGCTGCGGGGGGAAAGCTGCCCCTGGGTGCCACCTAAGCCCCTGGTGATTTGCAATCCACTCACTGTTGTAGCTGCTGCCGCTGCCAGTCTCTGCCGGCGCCGTGCCTTGAGGAATCGGCCCTTCCGAGGCGGCCCTCCCTGACAGTGAATGGGAGGAGAAAAAAAAAGAGGGGGGGGAGGGAGGGGAGGGGAAAGGAGGAGACATGGGAGGACGAAAGATGGTCAGAAAAGGGAGAGGGAAGAGTCTTTAACTGAGCTTTGAGTGGCTGGCGCATCCTAAAAGCTGTCGGGGCTGGAGGCCCAGGGGGAGCATCCCCGTGGCCTCGCTGCTCGGCTCCTCCGGCCGTCCTGCCACGCCGGGCTCGCACGTCGGAAGGAAGGATCACCACACCCTGTTATGTCTTACTGCTTACAGCTAACAGGGGGCTCAGTCCCTTGGTCAAATCCGTTCGGAGCCCTGCCTTTCTCTCAGGTCAGCGCATTCGCTCTTCTCCATCCTCCTGGCAGCCTCTACCCCCTGCACACACAGCCAGCCACCCTCGGCAGGGCGTGGGCACCGACCCCGAGGGCACATCCCCATCCCGGGCCGGTGTGGGGTGTCCCAAACCGCTCCTCAGCCACCTGCAGCCTGCGGAAGGGGCTCTGTGGCCGGATTTGTGCCGGGTGCATGCGGGAGGATCCTCCTGCTCGGGAGGAAGGCGTGGCAGTGACAGCAGTGGAACCTCTCCCGTGGCACAGGAGGAAAATGGCCAGCAAAGGCACCTACCGTCCAAAGGGGACTTCTCTTCGGCGTTCTTGTCCTCCTCGGCCAGCATCACCTCCTCTGAAAAAGGAAAACCAGCCAAGATCAGCCTCAGGTTCCTCAGAGCCCTGTTCCAACACCGGCTGGGGGGGCAGCAGGACCCTATCCCTGTGCCACTCAACCCATCCCATCCCGGTGCCACCAGCCCACCCCTGACAGAGTCTGCAGAGCAATTCATGGCTCAGGGCTGTGTTTCTCACAGAATTACAGAATCACTGGGTTGGAAGAGACCTTCAAGATCATCAAGTACAACCCAGCCCCAACACCTCAACTCAACCCTGGCACCCAGTGCCACATCCAGGCTTTGTTAAACACACCCAGGGATGGGGACTCCACCACCTCCCTGGGCAGCCATTCCAGAGCTTTATCACTCTTTCAGTGAAAACCTTTTTCCTAATATCCAACCTGAATTTCCCTTGGCACAGCTTGAGGCTGTGTCAGTGCTGCTGCAGACAGAGCCCAGCCTCAGCTGAGCACAGGCACCTTTCAGGAGCTGTGCAGTGATGGGGGCAGCCCTGAGTCTCCTTTTCTCCAGGCTGAGCACCCCCAGCTCCCTCAGGGGTTCCTCACAGGGTTTGTGTTCCCAGCCCCTCTCCAGCCTCGTTGTCCCCTCTGGATGCTCTCATCTCAATGTCCTTCCCAAACTGAGGGGCCAGAGCTGGGCACAGCACTCAGGGTGTGCCCTCACCAGTGCTGAGCACAAGGGCACAATGACCTCCCTGCTCCTGCTGGCCACCCCATCCCTGACCCAGGCCAGGAGCCATTCTCTGCCTGTGTCCCTCTCACACAAGGGGAGGGTTCCAAACCAATCACATCCTCCATGGGATCCCTCCTCACAACCACCCACACCACCTCCTACCCTGGGTTCTTCACCAGCTCTCATCCCCAAGGCACCTCTGCAGACCAAGGACTTCCCTCCAGACCAGGCAGCCCCACAAATCCCACAAGCCCAGGAAGGTCCCTCATGCCCATCCACACTGGAGACAGTTTGGGGAAGCTGCTCCACACCCATCACTGCTCTTTTGTCTCCAAAAAATCAGGATTCAGCCATGGGGAGCAGAGTGGTGGCACAGGGTGAGAGCAGCCACATGCCAAGATAGTCACTGTCACCACAGAGCCATCATGTCAAATCTTTGTCCAAATAAAATCTACAGCAAGTTTTCCATGGGGGAACTCTGCCTGGCATAGTGATTGCAACATCTCCCTTCCATTCCTCTGCAACTCATCTCCAAAATACAATACACCTTGCACTGTCCTACATTAAAAAAATAAAAAAAAAATAAAAACAAACCGGAAACACTAAAAACTAACCTCCCCAAATGGAATCGTTTTTATCTGTGTGAAAGACAACCCAATTTCCTGAGGTTTCCCAGGGCACTGCCATCCCCCTGGCCAGTTTGCAGTGCTGTGCCAATACCTGAGACTGCACTCAGAACTACAGATTTTGAGTTTGCTGCTGGAAACTGATGTGGGGATCTGCTAAAGGACAACCCAAAGCAAACAAAACATTGAGTTGGCAGCTGGTAAACTCCACACTTCCTTCTGTCCTCATAAATGGCAAATTCACACGCCTGAAATTCCATCAATGTGAGCTCTTACTAAAACATCTGACACCATGTTCCAACCAAATTTTGCTTTAAAGTCCGTTTAAGCCAGTCTAGATGGAAGAGCAACTTCAGAAAAATAAATACAAACAGACCAGAGGCCAAACATCAAAGTGTGTAGCTGAGAGCTGTCTAGAAGGATACCAGAGGGATCAGCCTTATATAAGCCTATATAAGCCACACAAGCCTTATATAATCTCTTTATTAATCATCTGGGAGAGAGAGGGAATGATACTTTATTAAGACAGCAAAATGAGAAGGCTGAAAAATAATACCAAGGGCTGAGAAAGGCTGGAAAATTAAGCAGAGGGGAAGGAAATACAGAAGTGCAAAGTAACGACCAGAGATGTGAAAGAAAGGAGAGCTGAGAGGGGTAAAAATGTCAGGTGAGCTCAAAGCTGCACTTTAAAAGGTGTAAAGTCCTTCCAAAACCCCACAAGTTGTGCCTGCAATCCCCACCTCCAATTCAGGTGGTTTTCAAGTCTTCTTAAGAGAGGTCAGAACAGTGAAATGGGCTTTTGTAGGCAGTTCAAGAGACTTCTCTGACCAGCCAGCACCTCAGACCAAAAGGTTCTTCTGAAGTATCCCCCAGGGAAAGCTGTGCTGATGTTTGGGGACGAAAATATGGGAGGATTGAAATGGCAATTGCCAGTCTGACTGCCCTGAAACACAAGGAAGGAATGGGAGATCCTTCCTAAAAGCTGTGCCATACTGGATTTCCATCTACAGATTACTCGTAGAAGACAATTTTGCAAACCTTTGCCCCAAATTCAGGGTCCTGAATTGGTTCTCACACAAATCTCCATCCATAAACACAGCTGGGCTCAGTTTTGCTGTTCCTTTAAAATTTCCTTTTTCGCCTCTGAAATTCCCTCAAGCCTCGCTCTCCTCCTGCAGCGTTCCCAGGTTCTCTCCCTTGATCATTATTCCTGTCTGCCTCGTGTCCTCTGGGAATCCAAAGGACCACAGCTACCCCAGGAGGTTTTTAAGGCTAAAAACAGAGCTCAGCAGGTCACTGAGCACTGCCAGGAGGGGTTTTTCACCAGGCAGCATCCTGAACAGAGCTGCTCTGCCTTTAGTCATCCCTAACAGAGCCTGGAAGGAGATAATTGGGCACCTGAATAAACGAAAAAATGGTGTCTCTGCATGAGGAGAAATGTTCAGCAGAGAGATGGGACCAGATCAGCAATTCTGAGCCTCCAAACAAAGGCTCAGGAGCTTTGCCAGGGTGTCAGAGGAAGGGGTGTCTTGGCAGCAAAAGGAATTTTTGGTCATTAAGTGCTGGGTGTGACTGGGCTGGAAATAAAGGCAAAGCAGCCTGGTCTGGAGCACCAGGAATACCTGCTTAAGGGTGTGAAGGGTGCTGTTTGAAGGGAAATAAAAGCAGGATGCAATCCTTGCTCTCTCCTTTTTTCCCCAAATGTGTTAATCATGAATAATGACTGAGGTATAGCAAGACAATGGGGCCCCTTCTCCTCCTCTTTGGTGTGGGGAAAGAGGATATTTGGGGCTCAAAGGAGCAGCAGATTACTGGAAATAGCAAAGACTAAATGAGTATCATTTCGAGCTGGGTCAATAGAAAAAAATGAAGCCCTCCTAAGTGGCTGTCACACCTTCCCAAGGAGCTCTGCTTGTTCTTTATGGCAATTACCCTGCCTTGGTATTTCACACGTGTGGTATTTTCGGGGTCCCCTGTCGTGGGGAGGAAAGATGAATCTGATTCTATGTTCTTAGAAGGCGAATTTATTATTTTATGTTCTATATTATATTAAAGAATGCTATACTAAAACTATACTGAAGAATAGAGAAAGGATACAGACAGAAGGCTTAACAAGATACTAATGAAAAACTCCTGACTCCTTCCAGAGTCCTGACACAGCCTGACTGTGAATGGTCATTAAGTTAAAACCATTCACATGTTGGATAAACAATCGCCAAACCACATTCCAAAGCAGCACAACACAGAAGAAGCAAATGAGATAAGAATTGTTTTCCTTTTTCTCTGAGACTTCTCAGCTTCGCAGGAGAAAATCCTGGGCAAGGAATTTTTCCAGAAAATGTGACAGTGACACACACACAGGGTTCTTTGCTCGAGGTGTCTGTTCCCATCTCTCCCAGGGGCTCAGGGCTCTGTTCCTCTAAAGAAAGCTGAAACCTGAAGTTCAGAAAGCTCTGCCATGCCAAGGGATGGCCTTGAAGTTCCAGAGGACTGGCAGAGAGAGGTGAAATCATTCCCAAAGCCTGGCACTCCAGGAGAACAGAAGCACTCCAGTTTGGTGTGAAAAATGTGGATTTGGAAAGAATTAAAATGCAAAAGACATGAAACTTGATTAGCCCTCAACAGGAAGATTTTAGAGTCTCTGAGCCAAGTGTTTTCCAAATGATTCATGTCTTTATAAGATAAGAGAAACATCTTCAAAAGAATATTTGTGGGCTTATAAATGCTTTACTCTGTGTGGAGAACTTGTAGTTCCCTGTTCTTCAAAAATCCCAGCCTTGGAGTTCCTGCAGTTCTCAGGAGTTCAGTGGAGAAAACATGAGGAGCAAAATCATTTGCATGGATTTCATCACTTGGCACACTTAATTCCTCTGGAAAGGACAACTGCCTTCAAAGTGAAGGAGGGGAGGTTTAGGTGGGATATTGGGAATTAGGAATTGTTCCCTGGCACAGGGTGCCCAGAGCAGCTGTGGCTGCCCCTGGATCCCTGGCAGTGCCCAAGGCCAGGCTGGACATTGGGGCTTCCACCCCAAACCAGTCTGGGATTCTGTGATAATTCAAATTACTGACATTATTGAGAAACATTAAAGTCACTTCAGAGTGGTCAATGAGCAATAACCCCTATGTTAAATTAAAATTATTGTTGAGTGAGGGGTGGTAGGGCACAAGTAAAGGAGTGATTTTAGTCACTCACACTTCCCTTGTTCCCTAAAACAACACTTGAGGCAAAAACTTGAGCACTACAAAGGACAAGGGCACTTCTTGTCCAGCTGCAGCAACTACACAGAATATGTAAAAAACTACAGAGCAAAAGCCATCTTAAGATTAAAACATCATTTTGTGAAGCACTGGAATGCAGCTTTCCACTCTTCCTGCCTTGCATCAAAAATAAACGAGGGAGAAAAAAAATCGAACAAACCAAATGCTCAGGGAGGATATTAGAAATATTGGAAACCTGATGAGGCTTCCAGGGGAAGAGAAAGGATTGGGCTGATTGGTTCTGGGTGCTTTGGAGCAGGAAAAAATAAGATGAAACAAGGTAGAAGGAGATTAGAGAAAGAAAAGTAATTAAAAGAACTCCTGAATTCTTCCTCTCGCTGCAGAAAGGCAATGGATTGAAAGTGAGGGCAGGACACAGCTCCGTGGGATTGTTTGGTTTTTAAAATCAAACTGGGTGTTAGCACTTGGCACTCCGTGCTCTAAGAGTCAACGAGGTCAAGGCTGGCAGAAGGATTTAAAAGCAATTAGATATTCCCAGGAATAATGACCAAATCCTCCAGAGTTCCATTAGAGCAGAATCCCAGGAGCTTTCACTCTTCCCTTTGTGCAAACAGCTCCTGCCTGGGGCTGCTGCAGGATTTCTGTCCCCTTCTGCCTGTCCTCCCTGGCTGGATCTCCCTGCTCAGAATCCCAGAGAAGGAATTCCAGATCATTTCAGAGCTGAAATCCCCAAGCCAGACCTGGGAAATCCCCATGGACGGCACAGTCCCAATTTTCAGTGCCTCAGTCCGGATTCTCTGCTCTGCTTTGCCTTCACGCTGCATTTTCATTCCAAGATTTTATTAACACTGCTAAGCTGATTTTAATTACTGTTATTATTCAGCTGTACTAGGAAGCTCTTTTATATTCCTATTGTATTCTCAACAATGCCTTTCCAGAGTATTTTTAACATTCCCTGATTCAGCTCTTTTGCATGCACTGCCCTGTTCCACAAAGCCTTCTGGCTCGTGTGTTATTGGGCTGAAAAATGTGCATTTTTCAGCAGTTTCACTTGACATTAGTGTGGTATTTATTCAGCCCTGGCAACATAGAAATGGAAGAAGTCAGGAATTCCCACAGGGATGGGAATTGGAGCAAAGGTTGAGTGTACATTTTATAATTTCTCCATCCCAAGTTTCTCACAAGTTCAGCTGGTGATGGGCAGAGCAGGCCCCAGAGTGACACAACGCCACCCTCAACCCTGCAGGGGAATTCTCATCTCTGTTTTAGTGATGGAGATCAGGATTAAGAGACCAAAAATCACCAAGAGCCTTAAAAGCAAGACAGGAGGAGAAAAGGAGAAGCCCAGAGAACCCTGCTCCAGCCACTGGGCAAGGCAGGAATTTATGTGAGTTAGAGGCTGCACAGAAGCTGTAAACTAATGAGAAGACAAATTCTCAATGGAAAGGAAAGGGAATTCTTTATTTTCTCATTCCTCCAGAAGGACGGAATGAGGAGTGGCTGCCTGAGTTGCTGCCGAACAGTCACTGTGAATAAAAGTCTGACAACACAAGTGGCCCTCAATTGTCACCCAGTGCAGTGCTAGAAGAAATAATGGGTTTAAAGCACCACATAAACTGCTGATATTTCTATTTTACATTTCAGTTGTAAAGAGCAAAGATGAAACTCATCTGTCTAAAATGGCACACAGGAATCCATTTGAGAAACCAGCACTCCTTTTCCTCCCCATCATTGTTTTAAAAGGCCTTTTCACTTGGCTCAGATGTTGAAAAGCAAGCAAGGAGGAAATTACCCCCCATTTTCTTGGTGCTGCATGAAAGAATTGACTGTGGTTATGTCAATATATAAATATCAGCTCCTCCATAAAGCAGGAAGGTTATTGGTAATCGTTGCAGTCTGATAAAAATGCTATTTTCTGTTAAATTAATGTGTCTGGGTCCCGGTTAAAGTTGCTCACGCCTTGCAATAAAGAGCAATGTTCAGTTCCAGTGGTTATAAATCAATGTTAATATGGGCTGGGGGAGTTTCGTGCAAGTGATCTTTGTAGCTCATAAAATGCCACTTGGGTGGGTTTTACCAGCACAGAAAGAAAGGCTGATAAACCAGCTGGGGCAGGGAGCAAATAAAGAAGAAATTACTCATGGAAGGGAACAGTTCCTCCCTGTGCAGGCTTTGGGCACTCCATCACTGTAGGTGCAACAGCCTGATCAGAAAGTGAGAAAGCAAAGCTCATTTTCTCTCTTTCTGACCAGGCTGTTGCATCCACAGATCACTTTTTATATTATCCTGTATTAGGACAATTGCTTTGATCTCAGCAATAAAGCTGGCTCAGCTCCTTTAGTTTTGCTTAAACCAAACCAAGATCTTTTTGCAATAATTTTGGTGCAAACACACAGAAATAATTCCAACAAAACCAACGAGTGCTGGCCAGGCCCTCCCAGGCTTGGCCACACCAAGGACTCATTCTGGAGCCCATCACTGTCACCAGATGGGGTCTCTGTACAAATCACAAATGGGACAGGACTGCTGTGGAACGTGCCTTGAGCTGTTTTATTTTCCAGCATCAGTCTCATTACATGGTTATGACAATGGGAAGATGCCACCAGCTCACATCTCAGGCAGCAGACCAAGAACTTAATGTTACAACTTACTTGATAAGTTTTTTGAGCAATCACACAAAACAAAAGCACACTGACAGTATTTCCATCCAATCACTATACGCACACGTACCTTTTGGTTAAAACAATTCTTGCTTATTTTGAATACAATACCTACTTGTGAGCCTTAAAACACAACACACAGAGCTCCATTATTAAGCTTTAACCTTCCTAATATCTTGCGAGATAAATTTTCTGTAGCTTAGAGAGTAATTCTAGACAGGCATTAATACACAGACCATTGTTCTATTTGTCCTTGCTTTTCTACAGTTTAAATAATTTTTCTGCTGACCAATCTCATGGCTGCTGCTTAGCTCTAATCACAGTTCTAGTGCCTCTGGGGCCTGTCTTTTGCAGCTTTCCCAAAACCCTCTAATTTTATGGATTCCCAGACATACCAGAGCTCCCTTGCCCCAAAACACATCCAGGCAAGCGTGGGAGATGCCTGCCTTACCTGCTTTGAAGATCCACTCCAGGTAGCCGTTGAGCTCGCGCTCGATCTGCTGCTGCCTGCGGAGCTTCAGGAACGCCCGGCGGTTCTCCACCCGCTCTCGCTCCTTGGCAAATTCACTGCGGGCACACAAGAGAGGGAAAACACATCACAGGCAGCCAGGGCAGGTGCACAGCCCTCCCCCAGCCTTCCAGGGAGCCTGTGCAGTCCAGGATGGGAGGAGGGAGTGGAAAGCACAGCAAGGGACTCATTGTTGTCCTGATGCCTTGTGTAGGCTGACCTAGAACACAGCTAAAAGTATAAAGTAGGGATTTGGGTTAAAATTTGGGATTTTTGGGGTATTAAAAGCCTCAATGGAGCAGCAACCACAGGACAGGGAGTTTTGTTGGAGCTGTTGCTGGGTTCAGAGGCCTGTGGGCCAGAATAAAGCTCTGGATCCAAACCCTCCATCAGAACCAGCTCCTTTCCTTCACCATTGCCTTAAAGCTTCTCCACAGAGGGAAACCTGAGGAGCAGCCCCTGTTATGGGGGGAGGCTCCATCCCAGCATCACCAGAGCTCCTGCAGGCCTGGGCTTGTCTCCATTGCCAACTGCAGCACCCAGCCAGGCAAAAGAGTCTGTGGGGTGAAACACCACACACCCAGCCAGCCAAAAGGGTCTGTGGGGTGAAACACCACACACCCACCAGCCAAAAGTGTCTGTAGGGTGAAACACCACACACCCAGCCAGCCAAAAGGGTCTGTGGGGTGAAACACCACACACCCAGCCAGCCCAAAGTGTCTGTAGGGTGAAACACCACACACCCAGCCAGCCAAAAGGGTCTGTGGGGTGAAACACCACACATCCACCAGCCAAAAGTGTCTGTAGGGTGAAACACCACACAGCCAGCCAGCCCAAAGTGTCTGTGGGGTGAAACACCACACACCCACCAGCCAAAAGGGTCTGTGGGGTGAAACACCACACACCCAGCCAGCCAAAAGGGTCTGTAGGGTGAAACACCACAGTTGCTGCTATTTGGTTCAGCACCAAGGCCCAGACAAGCTCAGGCACATCCCATCCTGCTATATTGGTAATTATTCCAATATGAGCCAGCAGCTCCTCCCTGGCACTCAGCACATCCTGCAATGTCAGCCATATCACCCCTTTTTCCTTTTCATGTTCTCATTCCTGCTTCATCCCCTGCTGCCTGGGGCCAAGGACCTTCCCTCAGTCTGGATTTGTGTCTGGAGCAGGAGGAATGAGATCAGCACAAGGAGACAACGTGCATTTCATTTTCCAGGCATGGCAATGGGGGCTGGCATCAGCACAGCTTCCCAAAGGAGGAGACAGCAGCAGTGGGAAGTTTCCTGGAGGACCCCCGAGGGCAGGAAGGACAGCAGATGAGCCGTGGCACTGCTCCTTCACCCCTCAGGGGCAGCAAAGGGAGAGCTCTCCTTGCAGAGCTTTTCATCTTCTGCCAGGTCCTGTCTGGCCTGAGGACAGCAAAAGTTACCCACGACTTGTCCTTTTTATCACAACTTTATATTGCAGAGTCACAAAACAGAAAGGACCCACAAGGATCAGAGTCCAAAATCTCAAGTGGAAAGTCTGTACTTTAAAAGTGTAAGAAAATAAGGGAGGAACTGCTGGAAGTTGCAAACCATCAGCAGTTTCTGTACAGCCCAACACAGATCTCCCAGGGCACCAGTGAGGGACATTGTGAGGTTAAAGCCACCTGTGCCCTCCTGTTCCCTGGAACTGGCAGCTTTGGCCACCACAGAATCCGAGAATTGTTTGGGTTGGAAGGGACCCCAAAGCTCATCCAGTGCCACCCCTGCCATGGCAGAGACACCTCCCACTGTCCCAGGTGCTCCCAGCCTTGTCCAACCTGGCCTTGGGCACTGCCAGGGATCCAGGGGCAGCCACAGCTGCTCTGGGCACCCTGTGCCAGGGCCTGCCCACCCTGCCAGGGAACAATTCCCAATTCCCAATGTGCCATCCAGCCCTGTCCTCTGGCAGTGGGAGCCATTCCCTGAGTCCTGTCCCTCCATCCCTTGTCCCCAGTCCCTCTCCAGCTCTCCTGGAGCCCCTCCAGGCCCTGCCAGGCCACACTGAGGCCCCCCCAAAGCTTCTCCTCTCCAGGTGCACAATCCCAGCTGTCCCAGCCTCTCCTCCCAGCAGAGCTGCTCCATCCCCTGATCCCCCTGGAGCCTCCTCTGGATCTCTGCAGCAGCTCCAGCTCCTCCCTGTGCTGGGCCAGGGCTGGGGCAGCTCTGCAGGTGGGGTCTCACCTGGGCACAGGCACAGGGGCACAATCCCCCTGCCCTGCTGCCCACGCTGGGCTCAGCCCAGGGCTCAGGGGGGCTCAGGGCTGGGGCAGCTCCAGCTCTCACCCCCAGCTCCCTCTCAGGGCTGCTCCAGCTGCTCAGCCCAGCCTGGGTTGGTCCCAGAGGTTCTCCTGACCCAGGGGCAGCTCCAGCACTGCTGGAACCTCCTGAGGCTCCTGTGGGTCACTGCCTTGTCCAGGCACTGCTGTAGAATTTGGGAATGTCACTTCCAGGAGAAGGCAATTCCTTGTGTTCAAGCCCATGAAATTCCTCCTGAATGCTCCAGAGCTGCTGCTCAATCAGGTTCAAGACTGGAGCGTCTTGATTTAGGATCTTCCTGGTGAAAGAAGCTCCACTTGTTCTTTCTCATTTCAGGAGATGACAGAGAGGTTTAGTGAAGCTGAGACTTGTTAAAAAGAGGAGTTTCTACATGAAATGAAATATTAATGATGCGTGTCTCTTCCACTATGTCCATCACCATTCAGGAACTGAAATATTCCCCATTTGCTGCAACTAGAAAACTCCCAGAATTTCCCTTTGAGAGCTCTTCAACAGATTTCAGAACACATTCAAAGAAAGGGGGGGAATGATATCAAAATGCCTTATTTAATCTAAAAATATTTCAACTGAAGTTTCCCTGCCAGCTCCAAATGAAAACACAGAGAGCCCCATGGGAAGGGTTGGGAGCAGTAAATAGGTTTCCCTTTTTTATTCAGCATAATTCCCATTTATGCCATTGACTTACAAAAAATCTCCCAAATCACCAGAAAGAAAAACCTGAGCGGGAATTTGCTGCTTCCTGCCCAGTTTTACCTCCAGGATTTTTTTTCAGAGCTGGTTTTCAACCCTTTGGCCAGTTCTGGAATGTGTCATTGTGAAATACAAAGCTGTGTTTCGTGTCAGGTACATACAGGCAATGTGTGTGTTTGTGATTGTGATATGTGTGGAGACCGACCATGGGACAGTTGCGAATTCTAATAATAACTGAGGAAAATAAAGCATGGAAGAAGGCCTTTAAACCTATCTTTTGTTTGCAATTAACCTTAGTTGATTTAGAAGCGTTGGAATTAAAGCGTTAAGGATGTTGCTTTGTGCTTATAGTTAAGCCTAAAGAGTTCTGCAATAATAACCTTTTGAAGTATAATTTTAGAATATTACTTGTATCCTTGAAACTATAGCTTTGGAATATATATAAAGGAAATATGCTTATCTCATGCCTTAATAAAGCAGAGAAAAACAGCTTGAGAAAGGAAGATGAACATCACCTCAAGGGTTTATGGTTTCAACCAAGGGAAGCTGGACATCACTGTTATGAGATTTATAGTCTCTGCAATTAAAAGGTGGGCCCACATCTGGGGAGCTGAACCCCACCAGATGAGATTAATCTTTCTTCTTTCAGAAACTGGACCACCACCATCTGGGGATACTCCTTTTGGGATACATCCTGAGAAAAACTAAATCACAATAGTGTATAGAATTGTGATGTAAAAATTGGGAAATAGAAACTGCTGATGAGTAAAAATTGGAATAGAAACTGCTGAGAAAGTTTATGAGTACCCCTATAAATACCTGTAAGCCTCAACTATCAGTGTGCAGTTGGAGGGAAAACTTCCCCCGCTGGACCCAGCGCTGTGTTGCTCATACTTTACCATATTAATTAATAAATTGATTGCCGCTTGAATATTGGCCTAGTCAATCTTCTTATTCATAACATCGTGATGGTTTTTTTTGTGAGGGTGGAGAGGTCTTGGCACAGAGCAGCTGTGCCTGCCCTGGATCCCTGGCAGTGCCAAGGCCGGGATGGGTCGGGAGAAGCCTGGGATGGTGGAAGGTGCCCCTGCCCAGGTTGTAGCTGATTGCACAGAGGCAGCAGCAACAAGCAGGATTCCAGGGCAGTGCATCCATCATGGAAACCACATCCAGTCAGGCTCCTCGTGTCACATTTTTCTCCTGGAGAGTGGCTGGTGCTTAGTGTCACCAGGAAATGGATGGCTGCTGCTTTCCACCTTGCTTGGGTGGAGGAGGGAAATCAATCTCGCTGTGAAATATGCACTGAGACAGCCACTCCAGGGCAATTCCAGAGCCCCCCGAGGCACACAAGAGACAGAGGCAGCTCCTCAATAACCACCAGGGTCAGTAAACTTAATAAACTAATGAAATTCTTGTAACTGCTTCATCCACGTTGCCCTTAAATTAAAAATCCTGTCACACCAACGAGGAATAAAAATCAACAACCCACAATCTTCATCCCCTGAGTGTGTGATTAACTTTGCTGTGTGACAGCAGAGAGCTGGGATGGAGCATCCTAAATCCTCCTCCTGCTTTGGCTTGCATGGCACACACGCCCAGGGCACGGCAGTGCAAGACTGATGGCATCCTCAAACCTCTGCAATTCAGGTTTGCTGCTCAGAAATCAGCCAGAAACGCTTCCCACAGGCGGGGAAGAGGCAGAGAGAGATGAGACAGCACCGCTGTCATCCCTGCGCTAATAGTGCTGGTGATTAGCGACTCGTAATTACAGCACAGGTAATTAGCTCCTCATTGAGAAGGATCCCACGTTCAGATCTCAGGAAATCTCCGACTCTACACAGCAGAGCAGCCGCCATCCCCGGAGATGAAGTGCTGCTGAGAAAGCAGCAGATCTTGGAAGGACTCAGCCTGCCACTCCTGGAAAGCAGCTGAGAAGAAATTTCGGAATTTCATAAATTAACATAAAAAAAAATATCCAGTGAGTTTTAGGACTGGCTTGATCTCCAGCACGAGTACATCCAAGGATTGTATAAAGTTGGGACTGGATGGCAAATGGCATCGCAGGAGGCATGAGGACAGCCAGTCCTGCTTGGAAAAACAACGATTGATAAAGCACTGGATGGCAGTGACACCTCACGGGACACGGGGACAGCCAGTCCTGCCTGCATGTGGGAATCCAGGACTCCTGAACTTCTGACCGAAAACAGAAGCCATTTATTGTTTACCTTGCACACATTTTTATAGATTCTACAAACTACTAAGTACACAATTCTTGATTGGTGCCTTTGTGTTTACTCATTTTCTGCCTGCATTTCTTACAGTATGTGATTGGTTACAGTACAGATGTTTCACAGCCCTCTGTTACCCAGTTCTTGCTGTCTTGGTAGTCAGTTTTTCAGCCTCTTCTTTCTTAATTGAGCACAATTTATGTTCCAGTAGCCTTGACGAATTCCTGAGGCTTTGATAACAAACTCAGAAGCAGGCTGGCTGCGCACTATGGCCTAACCCTTGCAAATATACTGCAACACCTGGAAAAATAAGGATTGATAAAGCAATGGATGGCAGGTGACACCTCAGGAGCTGTGGGGACAGTCAGGTCTGCCTGGAGGAACAAGGATTCCATAAAGCAATGGATGGCAGGTGGCACCTCAGGAGCTGTCACCGATATTTTCTGAAAATCCCTTCGCCAGGACTTTTCTCCTGAGAAGCTGAGAAGCCTCAGAAAACTAATGTAAACAATAATTATCTGATTGCTTGGAATGTGGTTTAGAGGTTGCTTCCCAACAGGTGCATCTTTGATTGTTTCCATGTGAATTGTTTTTAATTAATGACCAATCCCAGTCCAGCTGTGTCAGACTCTCTGAGTCTGTCACACGTTTTGATTATTCATTCTTTTCTAGCCTTCTGATGTCTCCTTTCTCTTTCTTTAATATAGTTTTAGTATATGATTTTCTGTAATATAATATAGTTTAGTGTAATATAGTATAGTGCATATATATATATAAAAAATGCAGTGCAATTTCCAGCTGCCTACATGACCCAGAGCTGGGAAGGTGCAAACCCCAGAGGGCAAATCTTAGCTGGCACTTTGCACCCACGAGGGCTGCAAACAGAATGACAGGAGAGCAGTAAAAACATGGATTTATTCCCCATAACATCAGTTCTTTACCACAGCAAGGATCAGGAAAAGTTCAGGATGAGCTGACTTTGATTATTCTCATCCACAGACAAAATCCTCAGAAATCTGCAGGCAAAACTAAAAATAATTTGATGCCTCTGACTTACTGCTCTGAAAACATGAATAGAGATGAATGTGGTGTATTGTTAAATCACTGGTTTCCAATAGTTCTAAAAATCAGGACCAGGTCACCACTGAACACAGGCAAAGCATCTTGATTGGAAAGGCCCCATGGGACAAGAAGGAAAAGCATGGAAACGCACCTCATTTGGGCAGGGAAACACCTGAGGGAGGTGAAAGGAAGCCCATCCATGGGGCACAGGGAGAGCACACTGAAAACTGCTGGAATGAGAGGAAACCAAACAATGGATTCACCTGAAAAGCCAGAATTTTTTTAGAATTCCTTTGTCCTGGTGATAGTTGGCGCCTCTAAGATAAGTTTTACTGCAGTTTGCTGAAAAGTCAGAGTTTATTAAAGAAGGAAAGCCCAGAGGGCCTGAGCTGACAAAGCTCTGTGGCTCCTCAGCCACCCCAAGAAACACATTTGTTTCTATTTCACCTGGAGGAGCTGCAGCCACCCAGGATCCCAGTATGAAAGGTCCAGACTGAGCCCAAAGAGCTGCTTAACCTATCCCAATGTCCAGTACTGAGGAATAAGCACTGGATCCATCAATCCTGCACAGGGAGAGCTGCTCCTGCTCCCTCCTCATTGCTCTAAAGAGGGGAAATCTCAGCTCTCTACAGCAGCTGATAAGGGATGGGAGTATCTGGAGAGAATGATCTCTGAGCACCCAGGCAGGCTTCAGAGTCACTTTAATCACTGCAACAAGAGCTTCAAATGCAGGCCAGAGATGGGAAATGTTCTGTATTTCTGGGGAGAGAAGGGAACAGCACAGAGGTGAAGCCTTCAATCCATCTTCCTCCCTCCTTTCCTTTGTCTGTCCATTCAGCTTGTGCCAATTTGATTTTGATTCCCCAAAATCTGATTTGAGAACTGCAAGTGCCACAGCTGGGCAAACCTGGCTGGAAGGAGGCACTGACAAAGGGAGAAAAAGGAGTTCAAAAGCCTCATTTATCTCCTCGCTTCAGCCTGCTGCAATTGCAGGATGAACCTCTGGTTCTGTTCAAGTTTCCACTCCCAGGACAAAGCAGAGTCCCCATGAAATTCAAATTTAGGTCTCCTCTGTATCATTTTTGTATTCTAGGCTTTGATTTCCATTGTGGCTTAAGAGAAGGGCAAATAAAGGAAGTGCAGCTCTCCTGGACTAACCAAAATCACAGAAGGAGCAAAGGACCCACATTCAGCAGGATCAGTCACTGCTCTCTGTCTCTCCAGCAAGAAACCAGGAAAGAAACATTTCTCCCTCATTTCATGTTTGCAATGATGGCTTTGTTAAAAAGGGTGATGAGCAAAGAAAAAGGGAAAAAAGAATTCTGCTTTTTTCTTCTCTTTCCCGTCCCTTTTAAGCACAGCCTTGGAACAGACTAAAAGCAAGGAGGAAGCCAGAATCTCATCTGTTTCCATGATGCAGCTCTTCTGCTGCAAATAATTAACACCAGGCAAAGTCAGATCACAGCAGGCACCAGTGCACTGGGAACAAATGAAGGATTGTCTCTGTAATGAGGGGAAGGAGGACACAAGAACACTTTGCCATTGTGACAAATTAATCAGCACCGCTCTCCTCCAGCCTCTGCACGTCTTGCAGGCAGAGATTTTATGATCTCAATCTGGCAAAAGTCCTCAGGATGGGAAAACTTGTCATGAAATTCAGCAGGGCAAGCAGCTAGGGTCAGGGAGTTGGGGATGGGGCTGCTCCAATACCACAAAACCCTCAGTGACCCTGGGACAGCAGAGACACAGAGATCCCCCAGGGAGCCTGGAGCACAGCACAGGGAAAGTGTACAGTGGGATCAAGCACCAGACTGCTCAGAAAAGGGTGATAAAAAGAATTAAACCCCTTTTTCCCTGCCCTTTGTCCCCTCAAGGCGCCAGCACAGCTGGGGCTGCGTGCCCTGCCAGGCTCTCACTTGCACAGAGCTGCTGCACCCATCCCAAACATCTCCCCAGAGTCCCTGTGATCCCTTAGGATTTGAGCTTTTATATTTTCCATACATTTGTAATCCTGCAGTTCTTTAGTGTGTAACTCCAAACTCCACACACAGTGTGAGCTGCAGCTTTCCCATTTGGGGCAGACACAACAATTCCTCTCCAGGCCTGGCAATCAAGGACACCTCACTGCCTCAGGCCCCAGAGATGGAATCAAAAGTGGGTTTGGGGCGAGCAAACTTGGGGTGAATGACTTCATTACCTGAAGCTGTAATTGGCAGATTAACCCCTAATAATGGGCCAAACTTATAAAAGTATGAAACCTGTGAAACCATCATCCATTTTTGGGTGTAGGCCCTGGAGGGGTTTGCCTGCCCTAAATGTACCTGAAGGCTTTCAATAAATATAACTGCTTTTTATTGCCTTAATTTTGTCTGGCCTCTCTTTTTAAGTAGGCTGAAAAAGGCATTACCTGCCCCAGGTGATCCCACAAACCAGAGGTGTGGCACACCCAGGACAGAGCAGTTCCCGGGCCTCACAGAGCAGCTCCAGCTCGGCTCTCACAGCCAGATGAGTAAACCCTGGCAGCAACCATCACTCTGCACTGCCTGGGCTCGAAATACCTCAGGCTTCACCATAAATATTTGAGGACATGACAAGCAGCATTTTTCACACTCCAGAGGTGCAGACTCCCAGGATCCCAATGCATCACTCTGGGAGCGTGGCCTCTCTGGCCAGAATTCCGGCTGTCTCGCCACCCTCAGCACTCCCCCAACCTGGGTCCATGCCAAAAAGCACTTAGCCTTGAAATAAGTTCAATCATCTTCCTCCCAGCATCCCAGGATAACGTTTATCCTCTTTGCATTGTGTAATCCAAAGCATCAAAACAGTTCAGCAATGTATTGTGTGGCATCATGCAGCTCATTAGCAGGCAAAATTAATACCCGAGCTGTAGGAAACCCCATAATCCCAGCAGGCTGTGGGAAATGCTGGGAGCTGGGAGGGGAACAGCAGCAGGAGGAGATAAACAGCATTGAAGGGGCTGCTGAGGGAGGGAACACTGGGAAAACAAAGTGGGGATGGGATGGGATGGGATGGGATGGGATGGGATGGGATGGGATGGGATGGGATGGGATGGGATGGGATGGGATGGGATGGGATGGGGATGGGATGAGGATAGGATGGGATGGGATGAGGATGGGGATGGGGATGAGGTTGGGTTTAGGATAGGGTTGGGATGAGGATGGGGTTGGGGTTGGGATGGGGTTAGGTTGAGGATGGGGATGAAGATGGAGTTGGGTTTCGGTTATGTTGGGCCAGTGGGTCCCTGGCCAGGTAATAATTGACATAGATTATTAATAGTCTTCTGAAATACATTAAATCTGAAATACATTAAATCTTTTTTAAGAAAGCCATACTTTTATACCTTGTTTTTTACAGGTGTTTTTTTACAGGTTTTTTAATTGGTCCTTTACTTAAAACACCATCACCACTGGCTAATTAAGAAACCACCCTTTGGTGAACAAATCTCCATAACACATTCCACATGTGCACAACAACAGGTGCAGCAGGTTAAGATAAGAATTGTTTCTCTTTCTTTTCTCTGATCTTCTCACGGCCTTTCCCAGAAAGACCTGGGAAAGTTTGTGTTTCTCTCTGTGGCCAGAGAGCTGCTGCCACAGGGTCAGTTTTCCAAGATTTCCTCAAACAGAAAAACCCAGGAGTCAAACCCATTCACAACTGGTATCTGCTCAGTGTTAATACGGATTCACGAATTCCAGAAAAGCAGAAAATTCCATCAAGATTTATGACAGAATTCTGCACAATTTAGGAGGAAGCTCAATAATTTGTTGTCATTTTTGATTTAGGCAAGATTGGACAGGGCTTGGAGCAGGAGCTGGAGCTGCTGCTGTCCCTGGGATGTGATGGCTTTATGTCCTTGAGTGAAGCTCTGTCCTATGGAAATCAACTTCTCCATGCAGAAACCTAGGCAAACAACAACTCCAGATTAAATTTCTCTTTTTTTTTTTTTCCTTTTTTTTCCATGATGCTGTCTGGGCTTTTGGCTGCAGAACACATTGACAACAGACTCTGCTTTCTGAGGGGCTTTCCTTTTTTCTGGTGTCTTCTGTCACTCCTCCACTCAGATATAGAATCATGGAATGGTCTGGGTTTAAAAGGACTTTAAAGCTCATCCCATTCCACCCCTGCCATGGCAGGGACAGCTCCACTGTCCCAGGCTGCCCCAAGCCCTGTCCAACCTGTCCTTGGACACTGCCACGGGGCAGCCACAGCTTCTCGGGCCTCCCCATCCTCACTGGGAAGGTTTTTTATACATTTTATATCTTTTTCCTTCTCTGCTCAGCAGCTCCAAGCCCACCAGGAGCCCTGTGCTCCACACCTGTGCTGTGATGTTTATTTCCTCAGCCTCTCCCCAGGAATTATTCCAGGCAAGGACGTCAAACCACTCTGTGAAACAGAAATTAAAGGCTCCCTTCTGTGAGGAAGATTTTCTCATCCTCACCACTAACAAAGGGAATCCTGCACAGAGCTGTGTTTTTATGAGGAGATACACATTTATATAATATTCATATTTTGCCCCAAGCAACAAGAGGCTTTCAGGAGAGTCAGACACAGGTCTCCATCTCCTGCTCACCAAACCTCTTTAATTCCAGCACAAAGGAACAGCAGCCTGCAGGATTTTGGGTTGGTTTAAATCCCACTGTGGAACAAGGTAGATGAGGCACCTAATGAACCACACTCAGCGCTGCTGGGGTAAGCCCTGAAAATCAGCCATCAGACAAAGCCTCTGGTACACCAGGATGCCCTATAAATGGCTTTGTTCAATTATTAATGGCTTTGGTCAGTTATTGATCAGTTACAAATAGATTTGGCCAGTTGTTGATCAGTTATAGATAGCTTTGGTCAGTTGCTGATCAGTTATAAATGGATTTGATCAGTTATTGATCGTGATGATTATTCCTGCAGTGAAGGGTGTGACACAAGCCTCACCCACAGCCCTCTCCCCTCCTCAAACACCACTGCTCTGCTGCCCACAGCCTGTGCTTTGAGAAGGAAAATAATTACAAAATAATACAAATCAGCATTGATATGTTCTTTGGAAAACACTTTACTTTCTCCAGCCACTCAAAAAAAGAAGAGGAAAGGTGCAGCACTGAAGGGCCTTTACCACATCTCAGCAACAACTAATTTTTTCTTCCTTTGCTGCCAAGAGGCAGGAAAAAATCCAGGTATTAATACATCTCTATGATCTCAATTGCCTGCATGATCTAAGAAGAAATTCAGTGCAGAATGAGGTGCCAAAGTCTGAGAGCTTTATAGTCCTGGAGTGTGTTAATTCCAGGTCACATCTCCCCAGATTCTGGGAATGTTTCAGCTTCAGATTTGGCACCTTGATTCCTACAAAGGTCCAAACCCAAAACTCAGCTGCAACAAACACCAAATCCCTGGCTGACCCCTGGGGTTTGAACATCAAGGGATGAGCATGTCCCCAAAATACAGATATTGGCTCAAACAGGCAGAGATCAAACAAACAAAACAAGTCAACAAAAAAATCAATGCAAGAAAACAAAAAAATCCCCCCAAAATAATCCCAAACCTGAGATCTTTTAATTGCCTTGACTTTGAGCTTCCCCAGGCTGCACAGTAGCACCACATGCATTATCCACATTTCCATGTCCCACTCCAGCATTCCACACCAGCAGGTCCCTGATGGCATTTCAAGGCAGCACAGAAGTGTTGGCTGCATTGCCCCAAATCAGTGTAATTCCACAAATCAGGATTCAGAATCATCTCAGTGCAGGGTTTTTCACAGCCTGTCCCCCCCACCCTAGGGCTGTACAGAAATATCCCCCTGCAAGGAGAGGACAGGGTGGGATGAGTGGGAAGGGGACACAGCAGGATGTGTCACCCATCTGTCTCAGTAATATCCCCCTAAAATCAACACATCTTCCCTTTTAATACCCAGGTGGGAACAGAAATTCAGAGTGCCTTACCCTGATAGGACACCCAGCACCAAGTTGAGCATGAAGAAAGAGCCAATGATGATGAGAGGGATGAAGTAAAGCCAATTCCAGGTGTTTCCTGCAGCGTCGTTTGTCTGTAAACAAATGAAAAAAACAAAAAAAACCAAAAAAAAACACAAAACACAATTATTATTTCACCTTGGAGAGAAAACACCACCCAGAACCTGCAGGGCAATCCCTGGCAATTCCATAGGAGTGTCCACCACTGATGTCCTGGTCAGTCCTGCTGTGTTCACCAGCTGCAATTCCAGCTAAAGAATTGCTTGTCCCAACATCCATACCGTGGTTTTTCCTCAGCTCTAGTGGGGAGATCCCCCCTGTTATCTGTCAGTGACCTGGTAAGGGGATGAAATTCACAGGTGACACCAGGCTGGGCGGGATGTGTATGTGCTGGAGGGCAGCAGGTCCTGTAGAGGGTCACATCATGGGGTCACACCATGGCCTGAGGGTCAGCAAGGGTCCTGTCCTTGGGTCACAGCTCCAGCCTGAGGCTGGAAAGCTGGAAAAGGCCCTGGAGTGCTGTAACAGTGGCTGTACATGAGCCCAGGTGTGCCCAGGTGGGCAAGAGGCCAATGGCACCTGGGCTGTCCCACCATGGTGTGTCCAGCAGGAGCAGAGCAGTGACCACCCCTGTGCTGGGGCACCTCAAATCCTGTGTCCAGTCCTGGGCTCCTCAAGAAGGACCTTGAGGGGCTGGAGTGTGTCCAGGGAAGGGTCTGGAGCCCCAGGAGAGGCTGAGGGAGCTGGGCAGGGGCTCAGCCTGGAGCAAAGGAGGCTCAGGGGGCCCTTGTGGCTCTGCACAGCTCCTGACAGGAGGGGACAGCCGGGGGTCAGGCTGTGCTCCAGGGAACAGGGACAGGAGCAGAGGGAACGGCCTCAGGCTGGGCCAGGGCAGGTTTAGATTGGATATTGGGGAAAATTCCTTCATGGAAATGCTGCCCAGCCCCGGCACAGCTGCCCAGGGCAGTGGTGGAGTCCCATCCCTGAAGGGATTTAAAAGCAGTGTAGGGACATGGATCAGTGCTGGGGAACAATGACCTTAAAGGCCTTTTCCAACCTAAACAGTTCCACAGCTCCAGACTGACCCTGCTGCAGGACCAAACCCCATTTTTAGGTGGCCTAGCCCTGTGCAGGCTCCCTGCTGCAGCCTCCTCCCTCCCCAGCTCAGCTCTGACTCCCAGCACCACATTTCCACCTGAACAGAGCCACTCCAGCAGGGAACCACAGCCTTCCCTAAAGCCAGGCTGCAGTTCAGCCCAGGATCTGCTCACACCCAGACAAGGAGTCTGCAAGAGACCCAGGATCTCTGGAATGCTGGAATTCCACATTGCTCACTCAGCACCTTGGGCTCCTGTCAGCCAAACCCACCCTGAGCAGGCAGCAGTGGCAGATGAACAGGAGGGGAGGGTGCTGCAGTTTATGACAAAGTTTCTGCATTCATCAGCCACGAGGGAGCTCTTTGGGGAAGTGCTGAACAGGAAAATGCCACATGGCCATTGACAGAATCCCAGTGCTGAGGAAAATGCAAATTCCTCTCTTGTGCGGGAAGAATGCAGCAATCTGAGGATCTGATGTTGGGTGGAAGGAAAGGGAGAAGGGGAGCAAAAAGGAAAGTAAAGACCTAAACACATTCTTCTCATCCTTCTCCCTCCTCCTGCAGAGAGTGAAAAAAACCCAGGAACCCTAAGCTCACCTCCCTGCCCAAAGGCAGAGCCTACAGAGAAAAGCTCAAACACCACCTGGCAAAAACTGCATTAATTCTGATATTGATGCTTTAACTTATTATCTTATATATATCTTATATATATATATATCTTATCTTATTATAACTTATTATCTGTGATGCTTTTTGGTCACTCTTCCCAATCATATTCCCAAGAGTAATTTTGCTTGCAGGATTCACAGAAGGAAATGTTTTAAATGTGCTTTACCTCAGCCATGCCTGTACCTGGTGCCACCTGCAAAGTCACTGTGTAAGAAGTCACCCGATGAACAGGCAAAGCCTACACCACAGCATTTCTGACAGGTGATAACATTTATTGCACTGATACAAGGAAACTCTTGCATTCTCCTTGTCCTTCTGCAGAGGGTAACGAAAACCAGGAATGCTGAGCTCAGCTCCCTCCCCAAAAAACTGCTCTCAAACACCAACTGGCAAAAACTGTGTTCATTCTAACTGATATTGGTGCCCTTAACTTATTATCTGTGCTGCTTTTGGCCAGTGTTCCCAGTCATATTTCCAAGAATAATTTTGCTTGCAGGAATCAGAAAAGGAAGAACTTTCAATGTGTTTTACCTCAGCTGTGCATGTACCTGGGGCCACCTCAAAAATCTCTGTATGAGAAGTTACCCAATGAACAGCAAACCTCAAACTGCCAGAGTATTTCTCACAGGTGATTTATAACATTTATATATCAATGCAGGGAGCCCCCAGTCAGGGAATAATGTGCTCTGACTCCATGATTCAGAAGGCTGAACAATTTCTTTATTAAGCTATATTATATTACACTACATACTATATTCTACTCTATACTATACTACTAAACTGCACTAAAGAAAAACTCACGACCCTTTCCACACAGTCACAACAAAGCTTTGACCCAATTGGCCAATCAGTCAAAACAACCATCAGCAGAGTTCAATTAACAAACTCTCTTCAGTAAACAATCTCCATAACACATTCCACGTGTGCCAAACACCAGGAGCAGCAAACAGAGATAAGAATTGTTTTCTCTTCTCTTTCTGAGCTTTTTTACTGCCTTCCTCAGGAAAAATCCTAGCAGAGAGAATTATGTCTCTCTCTGTTCAAAGAGTATGTGAATACCACAATTTCTATATAACATTTATAGCTCTGACACAAGTAAATGCCCCCAAGGTTTGTTAATAGGGTGCATGTGTACACAAATCCTTCCTCCAGGATCAAACACGAGACCAGCATCTCCCCAAATAGCAAACACCTCTCAGGAATGGCTGTGTCAGTTGATCAGTGACTCAGAGGAGAGGAGTGGGCACTCAGCAACCTCACCACAATCCTCCCTGCTCAAGGTGAGGGACAAATGGATTTAAGGAGAAACAGCCCAGAGCAGAAATGCAGGGATGGCTCTGAGCTGCCCAATTAGGGTTTTGAAGGCTTTTGGAATAGCTGACATCCCACCCCAATTCTTCATTCCCTGGTTTAGCTTTCCATTCTTCTCTCTCTTTGCTTTCAGCTCTCTCCTTGTCCTTCTGCCCTGCATCTCTGCAGATGGGCTCAGAGGGAACATGGAAACTCATCCTCAGTGCTTCCTTCCCAACATGAGGGAAAAAGGAGCCACTGATGATGACAGGGATGAAGTAAAGCCAATTCCAGGTGTTGCCTGCAGCATCATTTGTCTGGAAACAGAGAAAAGGAGGAATGGGGAAGTGTCTGGGGCAATTTCATATTTAGGGTTTTATATTTAGGGGCTGTTCTTCAGCTCTCATCTGGTCAATCAAACATCTCTGGTTGCAGCAGGCAGATCCCATCCCGGGAGGGCTCGATGGTCCCTTCCAGCTCATGACATTCCATGGTTCTGTGAGGCTGGGAATGCTGTCAGCAGCCAAGGGGGGCTGGAGGAGGGAACAGATGGGAGAAGGGAAAAGCACATAAACATGCAAAGAGAGTGCAGCGGGTTCACTGCTGCCAAGTGATCATTTATCATTTATTTCTCCATTTGAAGCCCAAACTTGGCGACAGATCCACAATTCCATGCCACGATCAAAGCTCTTAAAAATCGAATGTGTTGAAATACAACCAATTACCCACCCTTCCCTGAGCATCTGCTGGGTTACCTCCTGCTCAGGGCAGGGCAGGGCCTGGCTCTGTTTGCTCTGCCTCGCTCACGAGGATCCAGGACAAATTCCCCTTTGGATATGGTGACAAACACCAGGCAAAATTGGTGACAAAGTGCTCCTGAGAAAGCAGAGACTCCTTGGATGTGCAGCACCTTTCCCAGTGCTCCCAAGTGTGACAGATGAGTAATGCCATGGTTGACTCTCACAATTAAGAGGCAAATATCTCCTGTAAGGAGAAGTTTTATAGATTTATAGCTATGTTTTATAACAATTAAAAGGCAAATATCCTGTATATATGGTAGGAGAAGTTTTATAGCTTTATAGTTATTGTTTTATCACAATTAAAAGGCAAATATAAAGTATATATGTTAAGAGAAGTTTTGTAGATTTATAGTTATTGTTTTATCACAATTAAAAGGCAAATGTCATGTATATATGTTAGGAGAAGTTTCGTAGACTTACTGTTTACCCCCCTGGGGTTGTTATCAGGGGTGCCCTGGGTTTGGGACATTTGGGAGGGTCACTCGTTACCATGGCAACAGCTGACCTCCAAAAAAGATACAAGGAAGTGAATTCCACCACTGGACAGTGAAGGGGAAGTCAATGAACAGAACTTTGGGGGGGCTAAAGGGTTAAAAGATGAAACCACCATTGTGTGGGTGAGCACATGGTGGGAAAAATCCTCTGAACCCAGTACTGTAATACTGTCTCTATTCAGTCTTCTGTTGCATTTTTGGTAAGGTTTTAATAAACCTTTTAAGTGTTCTGGAAGTGAGTCTCATTTCTCACCCAAGCAAGTACAGGGTACAGCCTCAGCTCTGCCACAGGGAGAGGCTTTTAATGACTCAAAACCTGTTTGGTGCCAGGAAAACCAAACTCCTTCCCCCAGGGAAAGCCCCCAGAGTCTCACAGGCAGCTCTGTGTGCCCTGAGCCCTTCATCCACAGAGCCACTGAGCTCCAGGCTCGCTCATTAAGCAGGAGGAGCCAAGAGATCAAATCAATTTTTATGTTCCAGCTACAACATTTCACTGCTGTAACGTCTGGCAGTCTGTCAGTGCCACTTGTGCCCACAGAGATGTAACAGGAGGGCAAGAGAAAATAAATACTCAACACAACGTGCCAGAATTTCAGCCAGAAATTCAGGAGGGGCTCACAGGGGGCTCTAACACTGCTCCTGAGCCTTCTGGTTAAAAACAGCCATGGGGCTCTTCACAAGCACCCCCTGAGCAGTGCCCACACCCAGCCCCAGGAGTGCCCCGAGCATGGAAAGATCCACATCCCCTAAGTGTGACAGCACAGGGCTCCCACAGCTGCACAGAGGGAAACTGAGGCAGCTGAGGGGCACTTTCAGGGCCACAGTGATCTCACCTCAAACATCTACAGCCCACACAGACTCTGCACCCCTGGAGTGCTCTCCCTAAAATTCTGAGCTCTGCTCAGCCCCAGCTGCGCCCACCCCTGACCTGGCACTTGTAGAGAGACACACCCAGCATGGTAAAATACTGAAATACCCCTGATACCTTGTGCAGGCTGCCCTAGAACAGAGGCTGGACAGAGCTAAAGAATAAAGCAGGGATTTATTCAAAGGCCTCCATGGAAACGCCTTGGGCAGCACAAGAGCCCAGCCAGGGCTGCACCCAAGATGAACCAAAATGGCCCCAAAATGCACGGTCGGGCACGGGGTCTGTCACTGTGATCAGTTCTGCTCCATTTGCATCTTGCAGTTCATTGTCCCATTCCAGCTTTAGCCCAGGCAGTCCCACCCTGCTTGTTTTTCTCTCTCCAGCCCACGGTGTTTGTGCTTTTGGGGCTGAGATTTGGATCATTTGTCCTTGGTGCCCAGCTGGAGCAGGAATTGTTTTGTCTCCCTGCTCTGTGCACAGAGCTCAGCATCCCCTGATGTGAACCCAGACCCACTCACTAAAGCAGCACAGAATGTGAAAAATAGAAAAGCCAAAACCTGAGGCATCACCCAGTTCCTAAATCCCCAAAGCATCTCTCCAGCCTATTCCAGGCGACTCTGCTCCATTGGCCACCCTGGAGCTGCTGTCCCTGTCCACAGCTGGGTGTCATAGGACAGCCTTTCTCTGTTCTCTCCCTGTTGCTGCCTTTTTGGGGATATCTAAAACCAGAGGCCAGACAAAATTAAGGCAATAAAAAGCAGGAATATTTATTGAAGGGCCTTCAGGTACATTTAGGGCAGACACAGCCCCTCAGGGGCTACACCCAAAATGGATGATGGGTCACAAGCTTTTCACACTTTTATAAGTTTGGTCCATTTGCATATTGGGGGTTAATCTGCCAATTACAGCTTCAGCTAATGAAGTAATTTACCCCAAGTTTGCTCCTCCCAAAACACACTTTTGTTTCCATCTCTGGGGCCTGAGGCAGTGAGGTGTCCTTGATTGCCAGGCCTGGAGAGGAATTGTTGTGTCTGCCCAAATGGGAAAGCTGCAGCTCACACTGGGTGTGGAGTTTGGAGTTATCCACCAAAGAATTGCAGAGTTACGAATGTATGGAAAATATAAAAGCTCAAATCCTAAGGGATCACTGTACTGGCTCTGAGCGCCCAGGGGCTCTCTCCTCCCTCTATGCCCAGTGCTGGTGTCCCCAGGCAGTGACAGCACAGCCACCCCTCAGGGTGCAGGGATCTGGGGGGAATTCTGGCAGCTGTAGCAGTCTCAGAAGCCAAAGGCTGCTGTCCTGCAGGGGATTAAAGCCCTGAGCTGCAGAACAGGGCATTCCCCAGCACAGCACACAGCACTTCCCAGCAGCAGGCCTTTGTGAGGTGTCCAAGAGCAGAGCAGGGCCAGGGTTAATCCTCACGCTGTGCCTCAGGCACACAGAGCTGCTCAGGCCCTGCTCCCCCTGTTAACACTGTGTCTGGTTATTAATTCGTTCCAAATACCCTTTGAAACAATCCACTTGAAAGCAGCCAACTGCTGCTTGCACTGTGCTGCAGAGCCCAAAAATGCCCTTTTATCCCCTCTCATCTCCTGTCCTGCAGCCCTGGCCATCGCCCACCTTCCCAGGGCTGCTCCAAGGGGCATTTCCTCATCCCTGGAACTGCTTGGATGGGGCTTGGAGCAACGTGGGATAGTGGGAGGTATCCCTGCCATGGTGGAGGTGGAATGAGGTGAGCTTTAAAGTCTCTTCCAGCCCAAACAGTAGGAGCGTCAGGGGGTAGGATGGTGGGGACGGACAGAGACAAGAGATTTCTGAAGCCTGGGCTTGGAACTTGGGGTTTATTGCAAAGGGCCTGGGTGCAGGGCCCTGCTGGGAGCTGCCAAACACAGCTCAGAGCAGGAATGAGAGAAGAGAGGGGGAGAGAGGGTGAGAGAGAGAGAGAGGATGAGAGGATAAGAGAGTAAGAGAGTAAAAAGGGTAAGAGAGCAAAGTTCCCATTACAGTACAATAAATCTTCTTCTGTGTTGAATATTCTGATTCTCACTAACCAATCCAGTACAAGATACAAATCCTATGGCATTTACATACAGCCTATAAGAATCATTACATTATCACACTGTGTTACATTTTAAACCCTACAAACTCCTCTTTGGGCCCCTTCTGCCAAGCTGTAGGGTCTGCTCTGACCCTTGGGCCTGTCTGCAAGCAGAGGGTGTTGTTCCATCAAAAGGGGATCACCTTCAGCTGGCCACACCATTGTTTTCCAGTTGTTCAGTAACTGAGGTATCTCAAAGCTTGCTTTCATTTCTATCTTGCTTATAGTTTCCACATTCTCAAAATCTTTTGCCAGGCAATCATATTTATAAGGCTTTCCTGTTTCATCTTCCCAACACCAAACCAATCTGGGATTCTCATTCTTGTTGCTTCTCCGTGCTCCAGCCCCATGCCATCACCAGGAAATGCCCATAAAAGCCTGGACTGCTCCAGCATCCTTCTCCCAGCCCATCTCCATCCCCTCCCTGGCTCCCCAGGGTCTCTGCCTGCTTTTGGCTCTTGCTCCCCATCCCCAGGGAGCCTCAGGCTCACCAGATCATCCCCAGCTCCCACTGCTGGCTCCATCAAAGGGAGCAGGAGCTGCTTTGGGAGGGGAAGGAACATCACACCAAATAACCTTTAATGTCAAAGACAAACAATTAAGGGGCTGCCATGTAAATGTTTCCTGACTAGGGGTCAATAACAGGATTTAATTGGACATATACAGCCAAACACTACAAACCATTTGTTTTTACCATGTTTCTAATCAAAATACAAAATAGAGCACACCTAGATTTACTCACAGAATTTAATCAATGGCACAGCCTGACTTATTCAGGGCAATTAAAGGCTAATATTCCCTTAGTTAAGTGTTTTTGCATTGAGAACTCTCAGCTGTCTTGGAGAGATGAACTCTCTTCACCCTCTGTCTGATTTTTCACAGCTCTCTTCCTCACCATTTCTGATAATTAGCAAAGCTGTTTGCGGGTGATTTATTTCTATCTGCTCCTATTCTTACATTTAAATGAACATAGAAATTACTAAGAATAAAACTAAAAATATTTCAAGCATGTACAAGAGCACCTGGAACCTGCCTTATGATGAAAGCAGAAAGAGAAAAAAGCCTTTTTTTTTTTTTTTTTTTTTTAAGGCTTTAATCTTTTAAACATTCTGTAAGCTTTCTGACTCAGAAACACCACTGAGCCCTGCACTGAGGAGTCTCTGCTGCAATCCCCACCCTGCCAGGAGGTGAAATTGGGTCACAGCCAGGGGAAAGGTGAGCTGCTCCCACCTTCCCCAGCAGGGCAGTGAGAGAAATCCCAATTCTCAAGTGCTGACCTATGGATGCTGAGAACTGGTCAGAGATAAAAGTCAGATAAACTTTCCCAGGTATGCTCTGTGCAGTTTTGTGAAAGTTCAGAGAAGGAATTAAAACAATTCTTGATCTTTGCAGCTGGTGTTGTTTTCCCCTAAGATATTTACAAGAGTGTGTTTTAACATGGCTATGTCTTCTGTGAGGAACACCCCTCAGCTGGAGGTTTCCATGGCTGGAAGTGGGATGGACAGGATTTCAGGAGCCTCTAAACTTCATGCAAGGTCCAGACAACAATTTGAGACTGGAGACACAGCCTTGAACTGCACCAGGGGAAGTTTAGGCTGGGAATTAGGGAAAAAACTCTTCACTGAAAGGGACTGAGCACTGGAATGGAGTCACTGTCCCTGGAGGGGTTTATAAAACACTGGATGTGACACTTGGGGTCATGGTTTCATTGACAAGGTGGTGTTAGGTCATAGGTTGAGATCATCAAGTCCAAAGGTGTTTTCCAGCCCAATTCTGGGATTCTGTGATCTGATCTCCTCTGACAGCACATTGTACCTGTGCCTTTGTGGGGAATTTGGACACCAGGAAAGATCCCATGGCAGAGGAAGTGTTTCCTGAGAGCTCTTTGGGATCTGATCTCCTCTGACAGCACATTGTACCTGTGCCTTTGTGGGGAATTTGGACACTAGGGGAGATGGCAGTGGAAGCATTTCCTGGAAGCCCTTTGGGATCTGATCTCCTCCTAGAGCACATCATACCTGCGCCTTTATGGGGATATGGACACCAGGAAAGATCCCATGGCAGAGGAAATGTCTCCTGGAAGGCCTTTGGGATCTGATCTCCTCTGAGAGCACATTGTACCTGTGCCTTTGTGGGGATATGGACACCAGGAAGGGTCCCATGGCAGAGGAAGCGTTTCCTAGAAGCCCTTTGGGATGGGGTCAGCAGTTGTAGGAAAAGCCCTCAGAGAGTCCCCAGTGGCCTCTGCCCTCCCCTCACACGCCTGAGCTCTGGGAGGAGACCCCAAACCCCTGCACATTCACACTCAGATCCAGGCTCCTGAGAGGATCCTCTCTCTTTGAGGTCTTTGAGCTACTCCACTCCTCCTTTTCACCTTCACACACACCTCGATCACCTCCCCCTTTAGGATTCCCATTTTCCACCCTTCATTTCCCCTGACAGGACCCAGAAAGTGCCAAAGAAGAGTGAAGGGAGATATAATTCCCTCAAATACACCAATCCAGAGCTGGGCTTTCCTCTGAAAGCATCCAAATGCATAAAATCAAGACAAATATGAGAAGACTCTGGGAAAAATCCTCAAAGCTGGCAGCATTTTAATTTTGCACAATAGCAGTAGATGTAGGAACACGTTTTAACTGTAGTTGTTGCAAGCAATATTAATGTTAATTCAGCCAAGTTTAAATAGAAGCAAATCCTCCCTTTTGTTTCGCCCCTTCTACAGAGCTGGGGAGGCTGAAAAAGCAAAACCACTGCTGTTTTATGCCTTGATCCAAAGGCTTATGGCACCAATATATCAATACATAAATATGCTAACAGGGTTTCTTGATAAAAAATTCATTCTTTCCCCAGCTAGCATGAACTCACTCAGCTGCTTTATTCATGAGCCTGCCTGGCACTGGGAAAGCTCTGCCACTGTCAAAAAGAACAGGCTGGCCAAGGGACTGTACCTCTTTTTAATGGTTTTATTTTCATTTCACAGCCTCTCCTCCCTTTCTTTTATTTTTAAACAGCTGTGGGCTTGAATTATGGATGGAAACTCAGTTCAGACTGCTCCTGGTGGGGACAGGTGAGGCACATTTAGGGTGAGGAAGGGCAGCCTCTGCATGGAGCTCTCCAGAGGAAGTTTTATCCCAGCAAACACCTGCCCAGCCCCTCTCTGAGCCCCATGGGGTGCTTATCTGGAGGATAAGGAGGATTTCAGGCCAGGTTAGATGAGGTTTGGAGCAGCCTGGTCTGGTAGAGGCTGTCCCTGTCCTCAGCAGGGAGGCTGGAACCAGCTGATCCCTAACATCCCTTCCAACCCAAACCATTCTGTGATTCTCTGAGGATGCATTTCACACATTCTACCACAAATCTAAAAGCCACAGAGCTCACGAGATCAAGTAATTCCAGCATTTCACAAAATGAGACTCAGGCTGAGGTGCTGCAGGGGCAGCAGGTTCAGCCAGCAAAACCCCAAATATTCTGATTCCTGCCAGCAGTGCCTCAGCCCCCATCCACAGGGTTCCCTGAGCACCTAGGGCTGGCATTTTCTGGGAAGGGGCACAAGGAGAGCACAGGAGCTCTTGGGTGCTGCAGTTGGAGGAAACACCTTGAAAAACAAATTCTGCTGCTGAGCTTGGAGTTGTTATCAAGCACAAATCATTCATCGAGAGAACTCCTGCGTGAGTCAAGCTGCACTTGGAGGAAATTCAGCACTCCCTGGACGTGGTGTTCTTATCTGCAAAGGCTTCAGGTGTCTGAGGAGCCAAAGCTGTCCCCAAGTGTGCTCTGAAAGTCATGAGAAGGGAGAAATATCCCTGGGTATAAATGTATAAACACAGAAAAAGATTTGGAGCCCTGCTCTTCTGGCTGCTCAGGGACACAGGAGATTTCCTGTGTCTGCATCCAGACCCACACAGAGATTTGCTGGTCTAGTGAGTAGATGCAGAATAAACTTTTCCTGCCACTCAGCAGTCCCTGGGCCCTGCAGCCCCTTGTTCAGCAAAGACACAGAGAAATTCCCAGAGCAATCCAACAATCCAGCATTTGCTGCTTTGAGCAGAGGAAACTGTGGGGCAAGGCCCAAAATTATGTTGTTATTGCAAATAACAGCCCTAAGGATAATGCACAGGCCTCCTCATCATCCTCATGCAGATCCAGACTCTTTCTGATTTTCCCTGTAAACATCACCAGCAAATACTCCCAAGAAGTTTCCAGCAGCAGAAAATTGGCTGAATGAATTAAAGCCTTGATTCCGTTGCATGAAATCATAACCAAGGGCTGTTGCACACCTGCATTCTCCAGCAGAGGACTGGCAATGAGCACAGTATCGATTTATTTCGGTTAGGCCACCTTCTCATTCTTATCTTCTAATGAGACACCTCCAGCAGTTCAGCTTTTCCTTAATTATGAGCAAAAAATATCCTTGTAAATAAATCTACGGCTCAGGAGCTGGAGCTGAGAGCTCAGTTCTGCAGAACTGAGAGCACAGCAAAGCCCCCAGGCCCAAGAGCCCTTTGTCAATTCAATTCCTACTCAGAACAAGATTCCAAAGGTCTTTTATCCCTCCCATTTCCCTGCTTCAGACAAAACAGAACAAAAAATTAGTTGGGCATGATCCTCTTGGCTCCATCTAAAGACATTTCATAAGGTTTTCTGAAGACATTTTAAATAAAAAGGACTCTGCTCTAGGAAAGAAGAGGGTTTTTCCTAACTAAAAGCCTTGCCAAGTTGTTCCAAATTTGAATGAGAACTGCCTGTGAAATTCCAAATTGAAGTGTGAAAATATTTACTACAGTGTATATTCATTAAGCCTGTAAAAAATGATGAGCCCAGCTCAAAGCTGCTCCTCTCTGGGTTCCAGGAGGAGGAAACAACCTGGGAACAGGGATGAACAGCAAAGGTTTTGCCACAGACCAGTTAAACAAACCAACCCCAGGAGGAGCAGGGACACTCAGGGTGGTTTTTGGGATGAGCTGCTTCCCACAGCTCCTGGGTGATTTTCCTCCCCTGCAAGAGCTGGATTTTAGAATCATAGAATATTTTGGGTTGGAAGGGACCTTAAAACCCATCTCATCTCTCCCCCTGCCATGGGCAGGGACACTTTCCACCACCCCAGGTAGCTCCAAACTCCATCCAACCTGGACTTGGACACTGCCAGGGATGGGGCAGCCACCACCTCTCAGGCAATCTGTTGTTTTTCCTCCAAAAGATAAAGTTGCTGGCACAACAGAGCTTTTAAAAGGAAATTTTAAACCTATTTTTTTATTGCAACACCACTTTTATTATTTCTTGTGTTTTCACGCTCCATCCCTGGCAGTGTCCAAGGTCAGGTTGGACATTGGAACTTGGAGCAACCTGGGATGGTGGAAGGTGTCCCTCCCCATGGCAGGGTTTCTAAGGTTGAAAGGTGTGGCTGGGGCTGTGTGTTCTGTCCCCATCTGTCAGAGCTGGGGCAGCTCTCTGCTGTCCATGGGGCAGTTGTTTCTTTATCTCTCCCACAGCCAACCCTCCCTCCAGGAGATCTCTGCTGTCCATGGCCACTGAGTGTCCCTGCAGGGCTGATCCAACCCCAGCATCCCATGGGGAGATGCTGCGCCCAGGGGAGGAGCCAAGCATTCCTGCCTGGATCCAATCTGAGCCTGGCACAGCACAGCAGCCTTTGCCCCCTGCACTGCCAGAGGAGCAGCTTTCTGCTGCCCTGCATGGCCAGAGGGAGCCCAGGCCCATCTGCAGCAGCCCTGGAGCTGCAGAGGAAAACTCCCCCCTTGTGCAGGATCCCTGCTGCAGCAGAGCCACAGCTGGCACTGCAGGAGGGCTGAGCCCCCCTGGGATGGGGCTGGGACACCCCCCTGACACACAGGGGACAGGGACTGCTCTGACCCCGACAGTGGTTTGTTGTACTATTGCATTTGTATTTTATTTTTAATTTTCTTCCCTAATAAAGAACTGTTATTCCTGCTCCCATATCTTTACCTGAGAGTCCCTTAATTTCAAAATTGTAATAATTCAGATGGAAGAGGTTTATGTTTTCCATTTCAGGGGAGGCTCCTGTTTTCCTTAGTAGATACCTGTCTTTCCAAACTAAGACAATACAAAATGGAGTGAAACCTCGTCTCTGGGTTTTCTCAGACCCGTTCTGTCACTCTGTGCCACTGCAGCCCCTGATGCAGCAGGGATGTCAGAGCACTGGCAAGATCTGAAAGCACTCAGCTGCCTTTTTCATCCTGGGCAGGGAAGCAATTGCCAGGCATGTTCAGAGATGTTTGTACCCTCGCTGCTTTCATGCTGTTGAGCTGCAAGTGGATTTCTTCAGCTGGAGGTTTTTTTCTTGGCAAGCCCCCACGGTTATGCTGCTGTTTGGAGAGGTTTCACTGCTTTTCAGAGAGCAACTGCTGCCTTGAAGAGACTCTTGAAGTTTGTCTGATATATGTCACTCTCCTGCTGTATATCTGAAATGTCTCCTATTAAACCTGGAGGTGGCCACCCTGCTGTCATTTGGAATAAATCTTCCCTGAGACATTAAATAAACCCCAGAAGATTCAGGGAGGTGCTTCAGCTCCTGCTCAGCCTCACACATTTGCTCAAGGGCTGTTCTGAGCAGGGTAATTTGCTGGAGCAGGGCTGAAATGTCTCAATCCTCTCAGGCTTGTATCACCGGCTGGGGTCTGTGTACAAATCACAAACAGGACAGGGCTGCTGGGAACGTGCCTTGAGCTGTTTGATTTTCCAGCATCAGCCTCATTACATGGTTATGACAATGGGAAGATGCCATCAGCTCACATCTCAGGCAGCAAACCAAGAACCTAATGTTAGAACTTACTTTCAAAGTTTTTTGGCCAATCACACAAAGCAAAAGCACATTGACAGTAGTTCTATCCAAGCACTCTAAGCACACGTACCTTTGATTAAACAATGCTTGCTTGTTTCAAATACAATACCTGCTTGTGAGCCTTAAAACACAACACACAGAGCTCCATTATTAAGCTTCAACCTTTCTAATATCTTGCTAGATAAACTTTTCTGTAGCTTAGGGGGTTATTCTAGACAAGTGTTAATACACAGATCATTGTTCTATTTGTCCTTGTTTTTCTACATTTTACATAATTTCTCTGCTGACTTATCTCATGGCTGCTGCTTAGCTCTAATCACAGTTCTGCTGCCTCTGAGGCCTGCCTTTTGCAGCTTTCCCAAAACCCTCTGATTTTATGGATTCCCACAGTTTGGAGGGAATGCCCACATGGGGCACGGGGTCAGCTAGGCTGTGTTCCCAGATGGATGGAAACAAACGTGGGCACAAACACGCACCACTCTTGGCATTTAAATATTCCAAATATTCAGCCTTAGGCTTACTCCACACATTTCCTATTGCAGCATCTTTGGGTTTCTGCAAACCTTTTAGAGGAGGAAGCAGGCAAAGCCTGCATCCCTTAGAAGAGCTGGGGATTCAAACAGGGTCTGCAGCCCTCCAGAACCCAGGAGGAAAGCAGCAATAATGGGCAGAATTGGGGCTGGTGTAGGGCTCTTGTGCTGACAGCTCACACTGGATCCACCAGCTGTGCAGATTCCTCCTTTCACCACGTGCTTTCCCCTCACAGAAGCTTGTGCTGCTTGTTCAGTGCTCCACAAGGGATTTTTCCTACAAATCCGTGGATGCTCACACCAATTTATTGCACTCCTGGACTGCTACACCCCACCAGGTCTCAATGGTAGCAAGTTTGGTATTCCAAAGCCTGGAGTGAGGCTTCTCCCTGGGGAAAAGGGAGTTGAGAAATCCAATCCATCTGCTGTTCAGGGGAGTTCGGAGCAGAGAGCTCCAGGGAGGGGTTTAAGGCACAGAAAAATTTGGATATTTTTCCACAAATGGGTGGTAGCTGAGTCTGTTTACATAAGAATTTCTGAAATTTGAGATGCTGAGATGTCTGTCACACACCAGTGATCAGCTAACTGAATGGAAGGTGACCTAAAAGACTGATTTTTCTACATAACAATAAATCTGTCTGATACTCAAAATAACCACAGGTTGTAACAACATAATGGAAGGGAGGAAGCTTGAATCCAGCAGGAAACATGGATGAAATGCACATCTCAACTGACAAAATGTCTGTGTGCCAACAGCAGGGGTGTAAGGGGCTCATGGGGGGCACACAGGCCACATGTGGGCTCTTGTGGCATTCACATTCACAAAAAAATCCCTTCACCCAAGGTTTTCTCCTGGGAAGCTGAGATGCCTCAGAGAAAAGGAAAACAATTCTTATCTCATTTGCTTCTCCTGTGCTGTGCTCATGTGGAATGTGTTTGGAGATTGTTCACCCACAGGTGATTGTTCCATTGCATTCTGCTGGGAGTTGTTTTCACTCTTTGGCCAATCAGGGCCAAGCTGTGTCAGGACTCTGGAAAGAGCCACGAGTTTTCATTAATATCTTTTTAGCATTCAGTAAGGATCCTTTCTGTATTCTTAATTAGTACAGTATAGTATTCTTTAATATAATATAGTATAATAAAATAATAAATTATCCTCCTGAGCACATGGAGTCAGGTGCATCATTCCTGCCTTTGCTGGGGCATCCCTGCAAACACTACAGGTTCTCTCTGTTTGGATGGGTTCCACACATCCAGAGCTCCCATTGTGGTTTTGTGCTCAAGTGAATAGTTGGGCTGAACTGGTTTGGGGTTTTTGTGCAAGGGTTTGGTCACCCCTAAGTGTGTCCCTGCCTTCCAGTACCCCTTCTACAAACCCCCATGCACAGGAGAGGTTTTTCCCTCCCTCCCCACCAGCCTTTCCCTCACAAACCAGCCCTGCACTCAGAGCTGCTGCCAGGCTCTTGGCTCCTGCTCCAAACTCTGCCTTCACTGCCCTACTTTCCTGCAGATGATTGGTGATACTGAGCCACAAAACCAACAAAATCAACATTAACCCCACAGCTCCAGGCTGGGAATTATCATTTATGTGCTCGCCGAAGGTGGCTGGTTCTTATTAGCAAATTCAAATCACCCTAACTCGATAGCGAGTGCAATTGAGCACTAACAGCATTAGGAGATTTTTCTCCTCTTTATGAAGCTGCAGGGAGAAAGAGAGAGCACAATTACCTCGTGGCACAGCTCAGGAGCTCAGCTCCCATCTCCATCACAGCTGCACGACACCAGCATGTGACACGTGCCCTGCTGGCTTTGTCCCCAGCAGGGCCCTGGGCATCTCCAGGAGCAAATGCACAGTGACAAGAGAGGTTCAGCACTGGTGAGCAGCAAATCCCAAGGGTAACATCTCCCCAGGCCAGGGCTGGAGGGGATTTTACACCAGATCTGTGGCCCAGCTGTGAGGCAGATGCTGTGTGCTCTGAAAAGCTGAGAGATCAGAACAGGCTCTGCTGCAGACAAAGCCATGGTGACATTCCTTCACACACCTGTGGGCATTGCATGTTGCAGCATTCATTTTTCATCTGTTGGTTCCTCCCTTCCCACATGTGCTTTGTTTCAGGATTCCCCCAGAGGGTGCTGGCACTGCCCAGGCTCCCCAGGGAACGGGCACAGCCCTGAGGCTGCCAGAGCATTTGGAAAACACTCCCAGGGTTCCCAGGAAGGGATTGTTGGGGTGTCCTGAGCAGTCCTGGTCATCCTTTCAGCTGTGATTCCCTGATCTCCATCTCTTCAAAGACCCAGCTGAATCCTGAGCTGTGTGGCAGGGGAAGCAGAGCTCCCTTCTTGTTCTCAGCTTGCTCTGGTGCAGCTCTCAAGGCCAAGCCTGGCCCAGCCCCTGCTCTGCTTTCCCAGTGCTGGTCCCTTCCAACCCTGGATTCTGACACCCCACATTCACCTGGAGCAAAATTTGATCCTTGGAAATGACAGGAACAACAAAGGAACCATATCAGAAATGTGCTGTGGGGTTCAGAGTGGCAAAACAAAGCCTCTCCTTGTGCTTATTTTCCCTGTTAATGAAAGGAAAACCCTTCAGCAGCTTTTCCTTTGGCTGCCTGCTCACACTTCTGCTGGTTAAACAGCTTTGCTTCTCAATATTTATTCACAAGGAGAGCTGATCATGCACAGAGAGTGTTCACAGGAGCCTGAACCTCCTCACAGACACTGCTGCTGCCAGCCCCAGGACACACAGACACCACTGCTGCCAGTCCCAGGACACCCCTGCAAACACAACATTTCTTCTCTCTCCTCTCAATATTCAGCAATTGTGGGTCTGGGATTCAGTGGTTTGGCTTCAGGTCACTTCTAACAGAGAGCAGAACAACTGCTCCTCATTGTACCAGGAGAGAAGAGCAATCCCAGTGCCACCAGTGACACAGAGCAATCCCAGTGCCACCAGTGGCACAGAGCAGTCCCAGTGTCACCTGCAGAGTCCCACAGGCTCTGCTGGAGCAGTCACTGTGCCACCAAATCAGCTGTGACAGTCCCCATGAGCAAAGCCAAGTGCAACCTCCCCCCAGAAGCCACAATCTGAGCAAAGGGCCAGCAAAAGGACATTTAGTCACCTGTGAGCCTTATCTGGCGGGTTTCAGACATGCTTAAGGTGTGGAGGTTCTTGAGCCCTGAGGAATCTCAGCCAGGGAGCAAAGAGGAGCCTTCATCCAAATCTGAGCTGAGGGGATCTGCTCTGTGTTATTTATTTCTCTTCAGTTCTCTGTAGCACATCCAAGCTGCACCCTCACAACCCAACCAGGTTGTTTGCTCAGGAAATCACCTCGTGGTCCAGGTAACCAGTGCTGGTCACATCCAAACTCCTCCTGAGGAACATCCTTGGATCCCCCAGCTCACACTTGGGAGCAATGGAGACCAAGAGTCACAGGTTTGATCTTCACAAATAAACCTGTCACTGGCACAGGGTGCCCAGAGCAGCTGTGGCTGTCCCTGCATCCCTGGCAGTGCCCAAGGCCAGGCTGGGCAGGGCTTGGAACAGTGGGAGGTGTCCCTGCCCATGGTGAAAGTGGAATGAGAGGAGGTTTAAGGTCCCTTCCAACCCAACCATTCCAGGATTCTATGAAACACCCCAAAAAGACACATATGAGCTCTCCAAACTGGGGCAGCAGAGTCTCTTCTGCCCCTACAGCCCCAAAACCATCCCACCAACAAAACCATCTTTGGGCTGGGCTGCAAATGGAACAACAATTACATCCCAGCCTTTCATTTCTGTATCTTAGGAATAAAGAAATTCAAAGATGTTGAGTTTGTGGGGTCCCCAGGATGAGGTGAAGAGATGAGTCTGACTCCATGTTCTCAGAAGGCTATTATATTATATTATATTATATTATATTATATTATATTATATTATATTATATTACATTATATTACATTATATTATATTACATTATATTATATTATATTATATTATATTATATTATATTATATTATATTATATTATATTATATTATATTATATTATATTATATTATATTATATTATATTATATTATATTATACTAAAACTGTACTAAAGAAGACAGAAAGGATACAGACAAAAGATTTAACAAGAATGATAATGAAAAACTCGTGACTGACTCAGGAAGTCTGACACAATTGGCTGTGATTGGTCATTACTTAAAAACAATTCACATGGAACCAATCAAACATTCACCTGTTGGTAAACAATGTCCAAGCCACACTCCAAAGCAGCAAGCACAGGAGCAGCAATCAGATAATTGTTGTTTTCATTCCTCTCTGAGGTTTCTCAGCTTCCCAGGAGAAAATCGTGGGCAAAGAGGATTTTTCAGAAAATATCATGGTGACACCCCACCAACAAAACCATCTCTGGATTGGGCTGGAAATGGAACAACAATTACATCCCAGCCTTTCATTTCTGTATCTTAAGAATAAAGAAATTCAATGACACAAAAAGGAATGAAAAATACCAAATGAATCATAAGGTATTTTAATGCAGGGAGGGTAAAGTTCCAGTTGGGATCCAATTTAAGGTAGATTTATATCTTGTTTGAACTGTTCATCCCTATTCACAAGCATATTGAGTTAGGCCCAGTCCACAGTCTTGGAAGACCCACTGGACACTAATATTTGTCAGTAGGAAATGGAAGAAACATGAAAATCTCTTGCCATTAAGATCAAACGAGAGCGAGGGTGCACTTTGACATTTCTGCTCTCCTGCAAGAAGCCCCTGCTTTGCAAAGCAAATTCCACTGTGGAGCTTTGAACTCCTGCAAAGATGAAAGGTGAAAGCTCAGCTCACTGAAAGTCAGCACTGAGCTTTCTGACAGCTCCAGATGGAGCACGTTTGACCCATGATTTTCTGGGTCCACAAACACAATTTTCAATTCTTTGGAAGCTCCTGGTGCACATCAAAGGCACCTCACGGAGGGAACAGAGCAGAGCAAACCGTGCTGGCTCTGACGGACAGCAAGGAGCCCCCAGCCCCTTCCTAATCCCCTGGGGATCCCACAGAAAGCTCTGAGCTCCAAACTCATCACTGCCAGCTCCACAGCAGCTCCCAGCTGGCTCCTCTCTGTAAGGAATGCTTAGGCTCAGCCTAGCTAAAGAATTATTTTGATTGAGGAACTCATGGGCAGGCACAGAAGTTTTCAGGCTTTTCTCGCTTTGCAAAAGAAGGGGAACTTCCCATGGCAACCAGAGGAGGGTTTGATGACGGACAATAAGGTTCTTGCGTAGCCACATTTCTCTTCACAGAGAAAATCAAGGCACAATTCTTCTCAATAATATTTCTGAGTTTCACATGCTCTGAACCTCAGAGAAAGAAACACAATTCTTATCATTTGCTGTGCCTGTGTTTGTGCCAAAGTAGAATGCAATGTGGAGATTGTTTACCCAAAGTGAGGATGTTTTGTTTCCCTGGCTATCAGGGCCAAGTGTGTGTGTGTGTTGCCTGACAGTCACGAGATTCTGTGCGGTGTGAGCAGGGTTGAGTGCTTGGCAGATTCAGTTTTAGATGTATAAAATATTATAATAAAGTAATTAATTAGCCTTCTGATATCCACGGAGTCAGATTTATCATTCTCTCCCCTCATCAGAGCCATCACAGCATTGCAATATTCTTGCATGGGCAAAACTGGGAATTACTGCTCAGCAAAGGAAAGCAGAGTTGTACTATTGCCTCTTGAAAATGTTTTCCACCTCCACAGAGCCCATATTAGCAATAGATGAATCACTGTCATTCACAAACACTAAGCACGTAAACAAGAGGATCTAAAATGATCCAGAAATTATCTTGATTTGAAAACTAGATCTGGAGGGAAAACAGGGCTCAGGAGGACTCAGATCCCAGGGCACCACAGCTTCTCTTGCTGAGCAGTGCCATTGTTTCCCCCCATCCCAGCACAGTGATTTCTGCACCCAAACTCTGCCCTTGGAGTCCATCACTGGAATATTCTCCCTCAACAGCACCAACATCCCCCAGCTCCAGCAGCCCCTGGGTACTGCCAGAGCTCAAAGCATGATAACAAATGCAGCACATCCAGACACTGCATGGGGATAATTAATAAATTAATGAATAAATTCACATAACAAAGAGGGTGTGTATTCTATTCTGGGGGTTTGTATATCTGTCAGAGCTGGGGCAGTTCTCTGCTGTCCATGGGGCAGTTGTTTCTTTCTCTCTCCCACAGCCAACCCTCCCTCCAGGAGATCTCTGCTGTCCATGGCCACTGAGTGTCCCTGCAGGGCTGATCCAACCCCAGCATCCCATGGGGAGATGCTGCGGCCAGGGGAGGAGCCAAGCATTCCTGCCTGGATCCAATCTGAGCCTGGCACAGCACAGCAGCCTCTGCCCCCTGCATTGCCAGAGGAGCAGCTTTCTGCTGCCCTGCATGGCCAGAGGGAGCCCAGGCCCATCTGCAGCAGCCCTGGAGCTGCAGAGGAAAACTCCCCCCTTGTGCAGGATCCCTGCTGCAGCAGAGCCACAGCTGGGGCTGCAGGAGGGCTGAGCCCCCATGGGATGGGGCTGGGACACCCTCTGACACACAGGGGACAGGGCATGGTCTCACTCTGGCAGTAGTGGTTTTGTACTCTTGCATTTGTATTTTTAATTTTCCTAGTAGAGAACTGTTATTCCTATTCTCATATCTTTGCCTGAGAGCCCCTTAATTTCAAAATTATAATAATTCAGAAGGGGGGGGTTCCATTTTCTATTTCAAGGGAGCCTCCTGCCTTCCTTAGCAGACACCTGTCTGTTCAAACCAAGACAGCCATCCTCAGCAGCAACCTGTGCTGTCCCACGTCACCCCAAGGCCAGTGGAGTGCTCCAGGTGAACACCACAAGCTCAAAGGGCCACCCAGAACCAGAGAGCCCAGAGCAGAGACTGCCCCAGCACCAGCACACCAGATGAAGAACAGCTGCACCAACCCAATTATTGCTGAATTCACACTGCAGAGAGAGACCCAGCTGCTGCCACCAGCCCAGCTGGCACTGGGGTAGGCCCAGCTGCACAAAGTCAGGTCCAGGGCATGTGGCCCCCTAAGTAGCATTGTTCCCCACAGTGAGCTCGTGCTGTAGCAGACTCTTTCCTAATTTCACGGTCCAGAAAATGCTCTGCCCATGCTTGAGGAGTCTGACCTGTCTGCACTGGGCTGGACTGAAAATCTGGCCACAGCACTGGGCTTTCACCCTGAGGAAAACTGTTGGGTTGCCCTATTTTAATACATTCCCAGATGATGCTGAAGCTTGGAATTAGCAGGAGATGCTCCACTTGCTGGAAAAATGTTCTTCCTCATCACCAGCTTTCCTAAACCACCTGTTGGTCCTTGGACACTTTTGAGCACAAACAAGCACAGCTGAGACAAACCTGCAGCTCTCAGAGGAGCTTGGTTGCAGTCATTGTTCCAATGCTTTTGTGCTGCTGAGGCAGGAAGTTCTTTTCCCCAGCTTATTACTGAACTGTTTCACCCTACTGATGATTCAGCCTCTTTGCTTCAAGCATAAATCACCTCCCAGATAAAGCCTTGCTAGAAAGCTTTCATGAGCCCCAATTAAAAGGAAAAGTCTCTGGAAGTATAAATAGTGGATCAGCATGGTAAAAATGGACTGGGATTTGTGAACCTGCTTTCTTCTTGCTCTCCTAATTCCTTAATTTATCACAGGACAAGGAGTGAATATTTACAAGGTAGGTTTCCAACGGCAAGGCTGTGCTGAAGACTTTGATGCTGTGAGTTTCTTAATCTGTCGGAAAGCTGAATCTGGACCACCTCTAAAGTCACCTCGATCCTTTGGGAATGTCTGAATAATCCCTCACAACAAACCCCTCACTTTGACAGACCTGAGCCAAGCCATCAAACCCCATCCCTCTCTCCTGAACAGCCTTGACACCAAACTCCTCAGTTTGCCTGGTGCCATCACAGCCCAACTTTCTCAGCCTCCAATCTGCTTTCAGAACAGAGCAAAACCTCCCAGATTTCAGTGAGTGCTGAACTAGTGAAGCACATCCCACCCAGTGACTGCTCCCAGATGTCACATTCACAAAAAAATCCCTTCACCAAGAGTTTTTCTCCTGGGAACCTGAGAAGCCTCAGAGAAAAGGAAAACAATTCTTCACTCATTTGCTTCTCCTGTGCTGTGCTCATGTGGAATGTGTTTGGAGATTGTTTACCCACAGGTGATTGTTCCATTGCATTCTGCTGGGAGTTGTTTTCACTCTTTGGCCAATCAGGGCCAAGCTGTGTCAGGACTCTGGAAAGAGTCAGGAGTTTTCATTATTATCTTTTTAGCCTTCTGTAAGTATCCTTTCTGTATTCTTTAGTATAGTTTAGTATAGTATTATGGTATACTAATATCTTTATATTAGTATACTATATATATATATATATATATATATATTTAATATATTATAGTTTATAAAGTAATAAATTAGCTTTCTGAGAACATGGAGTCAGATTCATGATTCTTCCCTGCCATGAGGGTCCCTGCAAATACAATACCCTGACATCCCAGTGAAGCCCTGCCCTAAGCACCCCCAGACCAGTGCAGCAGGAGGAGGGGAGTGAGAGCAGAGCCCTGCTGATGCAGGACAATCAATCCAGACGTTTTGCAGCAGGAAATGAATGGGCCATTAAGGCAGAAGTTGTAACCTCAGCCTTCCCCTAATGGGTCTCAGTCCCAGACTGCCTGGCAGCACAGGGATTTCAGTCCCAGCAGGGCTGGCTGCTCCAGCAGCACCAAGGGAGGGGTTTGTACAAGCAGGGGGACAAATCTGCCCCAACCTGAGCCAGGCTGTGGTGGTGGCACTCACGGGAGGGGTGAAGGAATGGCTCAGCTAATCCTCAGGATTAGGAGCATTTATAGAATCACAGTCTGGGTTGAAGGGACCTTGAAGATCATCCCATCCCACCCCTGCCATGGCAGGGACACCTCCCACTGTCCCAGGCTGCTCCCAGCCCTGTCCAGCCTGGCCTTGGGCACTGCCAGGGATCCAGGGGCAGCCACAGCTGCTCTGGGCACCCTGTGCCAGGGCCTGCCCACCCTGCCAGGGAACAATTCCCAATTCCCAATATCCCATCCAGCCCTGCCCTCTGGCAGTGGGAGCCATTCCCTGTGTCCTGTCCCTCCATCCCTTGTCCCCAGTCCCTCTCCAGGTCTCCTGGTGCCCCTTCAGGCCCTGGAAGGGCTCTGAGCTCTCCACACAACCTCTTCTGTGTCTTCTGTGTCCATAGGGGAGGTGCTCTGTTCTCAACTTCGTGACCTCCTCTGGGCTTGCTCCCCCAGTTCCATGTCCTCATTATGTTTGGGGCCCCAGAACTGTGTGTTTTTCCCTGCTTTAATGAGTTAGCAGGAGAAAAAGCTCCTTTATTCTTCCTAATGCTTAATCACAGTTTACACAGACCACATCTTGCCTCCCATGGTCCCACAGCCTTTTGCAAATCTTAATTAAGGAAAAGATTAAAAGTAGGTGCACAGCTCAGCTCTGATGAGTATCCTGCAGCAGGGGAATGCTGCTCTCCTTGAGGACACCAGAGCCTGGGGCTGACAGGGAAACTTCTCCTGATAAAATTTTCCTAACAAAACCCATTTTCCTTAGGAGTGGAAAGCTTGGTTGGTGAATCAGAGCTCCCTGAACAAGGAAAAACCTCTGACACTCTCCCTTTGTTGAGGGGTTCACTTACTCTCCCAGTTCTGGATTCAAGGGGAAGCATCTTCCAGATTCTTCCCAGTCTGGGTCCAGTAGGGTCCAAGCAGCATCCCTGGGCAGTTTCTGCACTGCCTGGAGCAGGAGGGATGGATTCCACCTACAGAGGGGTGGCCAGCATGAGGGAGATGATTCCCCCCTCCTCTGCTGTGCCTTTGTGGGACCCCACTTGGGGTTCTGTGTCCAGGTCTGGGGTGCTCAACATCAGGAGGACCTGGAGCTGCTGGATTGAATCCAGAGGAGAACATGGAGCTGCTCCAGGGCTGGAGCCAGGCTGGGAGAGCTGGGGGTGCTCACCTGGAGAGGAGAAGCTCCAGGGAGAGCTCAGAGCCCCTGCCAGGGCCTGAAGGAACTTATGAAAAGGAGGCAGAGGGATAGAACAAGGGCCAATGATTTCAAACTGAGAGAGAGCAGAGTTAGATGGGATATTGGGAATTGGGAATTGTTCCCTGTGAGGGTGGGCAGGCCCTGGCACAGGGTGCCCAGAGCAGCTGTGGCTGCCCCTGGATCCCTGGCAGTGCCCAAGGCCAGGCTGGGCAGGGCTGGGAGCAGCCTGGGAGAGTGGGAAGTGTCCCTGCCATGGCAGGGGTTGGAATGGGATTATCCCTTCCCACCCAGACCATTCCATCATTCTATGGCTTCACTGCTGTTACCTGTGCACAGCCTGACAATGCATCCACAAATACCCCATGGAGGATTTCCAGTCACTGCTGCAGCACAATCTGGGCTTTTGTCACCTATTTTCAATTTGATGGACTTGGAGTAGGCACAGAAGACACCAAACCAAGAAACAAGAGGCCAGAAAGCAGCACATGAGAGAAGCTGTGAAAAGGCTGAGGGCTGCACTGAGAGGATCTTCCCCACCCACACCTTCTCTGTTTCCAACCTGCAATAGCACAGCCAAGTCCCCAGCAAGCAGAGCAGCACAGGGAGGGGCTGACAGCCCTTGGGGACCAGGGACAGGTGGCAGGGGTGGCTCGTGGCACCATTGACTTCTGCTGAGGGTCCCATGGCACAGCACAAAGCACTCAGCCTCCCCTCAGTGAGGACATCCAGAGCCCCTCAGATCTGCCAGATCAAACCCCAAACTGGGGTCTCAGACACAACAAATTCACTCTGCAGCAGGACTGTCACAGTCCAAGCACCTGCTCCCAATTCATGGGTCTCCAGAATGAAACTACAACAGCTTCAATCAGCCCCCAAAATCAATACCCCCATAGTAAGCTCGGGGTTTTGCATGTGGTACAGGAGGCAGGTTGGGAGAAGATGATCTCATGCACCACATATTGATTAATCAATTCCAGCCAGGATGCTAATGGGCTTTTCTTACAACACTTGGCACCAGGAGGAAGGAGCAGGAATGCTGAATGAGAAGGTGGTATGGTGAGGCTTTAGGGTGAGGGGAGAAATCTTCTAGAGATGGCTTTAAGTGGTCAGAGACTGGGAATAAATGCAGGAACTGGGCAAGGAAGGGAGAAGGGAATAAATCACATTTATTGGCTCCAAACACAGCAGAATTGTACCTGGCAATTCACTGTGGCTGAGGATAATCCTTTCCTGTTGCTACAAAAACCCTTCCAGGAAGGACTGAAAGGGCCCAGCAGGGCTCTGGAGTCTGTGATGAAGAAAACTGAGCACAGCATCATCCCTCCAGCCAGAGAAATGGGCTGAGGGCATCAGGAATGCCCAACTTAGGGATTTTTCCACATAAACTGCACCCTCAAATGGAAGTCAGCAGAGGCTGGGGGAAATCATCCTGCTCTTTGTAAAATTGGGAATAACAAAACAGAACAGCCAAGAGGTTGTGCCAGTCGTGGTCCTGCCTTGCAGAAGGCAGGAATTCAGCCTGGAGCATCTTTTCTGCAGCCCACAGTCATGCCAGGGGTGAAGGTGAGTGATAGGACTTTGTAAAACTGGACTGGACTAAGCAAAACCAGTCCTGGAGCTCAGTGTTACAAGTTTGATCACCCAGTCAGGAGAGGAAACCTCCAGGTACAAAATATGAAGGAGTTGTTGCTTTTGCCACCCAATTTTGTACAATTTGGAATTTCTTTGGGGCATTGTGAGAACCTGCTCCTACTCACCCAGCAGAGCACAGGAGCACCTTGGGATGACACCAGCTCCTGCACTGCCACTACCCAGGTTTCAGTTTTCTCACTGAAACCATCCTGAGAAATTTCTGACTGAAACCATCCTGAAGAGTTCTGGATTGGAGCTATCCTGAGAAGCTCCTGACCGAAACCATCCTGAAAAGTTCCTGTCTGGTACTGCTGCGTCCTCCTGCTCCTACTCATCCCATAGCTGAGCAACTCTGCCCCCTCAAAGCACCTCAGACTGAACCAGAAACAGACCCTCAGGAAAACAGGAACAATCCTCCTCAAAAGCAGGGGTTCAGGAGGTAAAAACCACACAAATTAAATCACTTTTTTTTAATTCCAGAACCATCTCTTCCCACCCAACCCTCCCAGCCCCAGCAGAGCACTCACGTTGTAGAGGATGTCGGTCCAGCCCTCCATGGTGATGCACTGGAAGACGGTGAGCACGGCGAAGAGGATGTTGTCAAAGTTGGTGATGCCGTAGTTGGGGCCCTGCCAGTACTCCCTGCACGTGGTCCCGCTCTCACACTGCCTGGCAGGAGGCTCCTCTCCACAGGGAAAATCCCCCACCTCCTCACCTGCGGGGAGGGAAGAGAAGTTACTGGTTGGAGCTACTCTGAGGAGTTCCTGCTTGCTGGAACCATCCTGAGGAGTTCCTGATTGAAACCATCCTGAGAGGTTCCTGCTTGTTGGAACCATCCTGAAGTTCCTGCTTGCTGGAACCATTCTAAAAAGTTCCTGCTTGTTGGAACCATCCTGAGAAGTTCCTGCTTGAAACCATCCTAAGAAGTTCCTGATTGGAACTATCCTAAAAAGCTCCTGATTGAAACTGTCCTGAGGAGTTCCTGCTTGTTGGAACCACTCTGAGAAGTTCCTGTTTAGAACCATCCTGAAAAGTTCCTGACTGAAACCATCCTGAAGAGTTCCAGATTGGAGCCATCCTGAAAAGTTCCTGATTGGAACCATCCTGGAAAGTTCCTCCTTGTTGGAACCATCCTAAAAAGTTCCTGCTTGCTGGAACCACCCTAAAAATTCCTGATTGAAACCATCCTGAAAAGTTGCTGATTGGAGTCATCCTGAAAAGTTCCTGCTTGGAACTATCTGGAGGAGTTCCTGCTTGTTGGAACCATCCTAAAAAGTTCCTGCTTGGAACCGTCCTAAAAAGTTCCTGCTTGGAACCATCCTGAAAAGTTCCTGATTGGAACCATCATTAAGAGTTCCTCCTTGGAACCATCCTAAAAAGTTCCTGCTTAGAACCATCCTGAAAAGTTCCTGACTGAAACCATCCTGAGAATTTCCTGTCTGGTGCTGCTGCATCCTCCTGGCACCAATGCGAGGATTAAATTCCCATTTTGGGTTTCTTTGTGCCGCTATGGACATGTAAAAGTCGTTGTGCCCCTGTGATCATTTCCACACTGCTGGGCTGTGGGAGGTGGGTCAGTGGGGGTGGAGCAGAGCCATCCCTGAAGTGCCCAAAATTCCTATTTTCCATCTCACATGGTGGAATTGTTTAGGTTGGAAAAGACCTCTAAGATCACCAAGTGCAACCATCAACCCAGCAGCACTAACCCGTGTCCCTAGGTGCCACATCCACACATTTTTGGGCACTTCCAGGGATGGGGACTCCACCCTGAGCAGCCCTTTCCAATGTCTGACCACCCCTTCAGTGAGGAAATTCCCCCAAATCTCCAGTTTAAACCTCTCCTGGAGCAACTTGAGGCCATTTCCTCTTGTTCTGCCACTGGCAGAAGAGGCTTCCAAACTGCAAATAATTTCTGGCTCGTGACAGCCCAGTACATCTGAGAGGCCTGGAAATGGTGTAAGAGCAGCATGAAAAAAAAACCCACAAAAAACAAACACAACAAAAAACCCAAAATAAAGCAACACCATCCAAAAAAATAAAACCAACAGTGAGGTAAAAGCAGGGATTTGGGAATGGCACACACTTAAACACCCTCAAAGTGCTAAATATTTGCCCTATAGCATTAAAGCAAAAGGGCACCTTCTGCACTAATGCCAGTTTGGGCATGTGCACTGCCCCAGAATTGCCCTGGTACAGATGTTTGAGCACAGCTGCATGAGGAGCCCCTGGTGTCACCCCAAGGCAGCACTGAAGGACTCCAGCTCCTCCAGAAGCTCCACATTTTTGCTCCAAACAGAAGAAAAGGATCCATGTGGAATCGTACTTCTCTGCTGAGCTTCACTGCAGACCCAGAGGAGGCCAAGGTAGGTAAATCTGTCAGGGAAGGACCCCCAGGAATGGCCAGGACTATCCCAGCACCTTCCAGGCTCAGCTGGGAAGTGCTGCAGGCTGGAAAACTCCAGTGCTGGGTTTTCAGAGCAAGCAAATGTCACTGTCACATTTTTTGGAAAGATCCCTTTGCCCAGGATTCTTCTCCTGGGAAGTTGAGAAGCCTCAGAGGAAAAGGAAAACAATAATTATCTTACTTGCTTCTCCTGTGTTTTGCTGCTTTGGAATTTGTGTTTGGAGACTGTTTATCCAACAGGTGATTGTTTCATTGGTTTCATGTCAATTGTTTTTGACTTACTGGCCAATCAGGGCCAAGCTGTGTCAGGACTCTGGAAAGAGTCACAAGTTTTCATTATTATATTTTTAGCCTTCTGTAAGAATCCTTTCTGTATTCTTTAATATAGTTTAGTACGGTATTCTTTAATATAATATAGTATCAAAAAATAATAAATTAGCCTTCTAAGAATATGGAGTCAGATTCACCATTCCTTCCTTCATCTGGGAACCCCACAAATACAATAAGCAAATATCCCAAGCAATGTCCTTATTTAGAGAGCTGGGATTGGGGAAGCATTAAAGGGTTTTTAAAGGGACACCTTATGGAGCAGCAAACAGCACAAAATCCAATTTCACCAGGGGGAAAAGCAGGAGCAGCACTAACAAAAATTAGTAATAATCATTCCACAGAGCAAAGGCTGCGGGAGGAAAGCAAAATTGTCACGGTGGAGCAGGACAGAAGTGTGTGTAGATATATAAAAATATATATGTGACACTTTCCTGTTGACTCAATGCCTCAGTGCAGGGCAAACCTCCAGCTCCCAGATGGGTCACCACAGGCTCTCACAAGGGCTTGGTGAGAGAAGAAAATGCCAAAGCTGGCTCCTGCTGACCATTTGAGAGTGTGCATTAAAAGAGGATCCAGTTTCATCTCGGTTTGGCCTTTTGCTGCCAGGGAATTCTCTGACAATGCACTGCACATCCACCACAAAGGGGTGAGTGGGGGATTTTTTCTTTTTTAAAACTGTGACAAGAACTGGACATTATTCCTCATGGCTGGAGAAGACGGAGAAAGGGGGAATCTCAAGGACAAATGGGAAATAAATATGGTGCCCTTCTCTCCTGGAGCAGCTTTGGGGCATTTGGTCTGGGTCAGGTGCTTAAAAATAATCTTGTGTCAGCAGAGCAGGACAGCAAGGAGGGTGCGGGGAGAGGGAAACAAGACTGGAGCAAAACTGCCACTGAGTTTTACCCATTTTCATTATAATAATGCCATGTTTCCAACTCAGAACAGTCAGGCTGAAGGGGAAAGGCCTTGAATAACCCTTTGGCCATATTTTGGTGCCCAGCACCCCTTTGTGCTGCAGTTCATTGCTGACCAACCCAGGCTATTGGCTCAGCAGAGCAACACTCGCCGTTGACACCTCTGCTTGGTCCCCTCATGATGCACGGTTTGTCCCTCTGGCTCCTGATTCCAGGAAAAATCCCAGGGGTTTGCTCACTTTGGGGATTTGGAACAGAAAAAAGCACAAGCAGCTTTCCCTCCTCCCATTTTCCACCCCCTACCAGAGGCATCTCTTTAATGAGTTCACATTTCCACCCTCAGGCTGGTTTGGAGCCCGTGGTCTCCTCCCAGGCTCCTTAATGCACCTCTGTGGGATGAGGAGCACTTAGGTTTGCAAAAGCTTTGTGGGTTGTTCTGCTGCTCTGCTCCCAGGGGATGCAGTGCCAGGAAACCTCAGCCCCCTCTCCTTTCCAGAAACACCATTTCCTGCCTGGCAGCTGGGAGGGATGCTCAGAACTCACCCAAAGCCAGCTCAGCACCCCCAGAGCCCCTTCCCCTGCCTAGACAGGGGCTTTAGTATAGTTTAGTATAGTATTTTTTAACATAATATAGTATTATAAAGATTATAATAGAGTATTAATTATTTATAATTAATAATTATTATTTATAATAAATATTATTTATAATATAGTATTATTTTATAATATAGTATTAATATAGTATTATACTATATTATATTTAACATAACATAGTATGATAGATTAGCCTTCTAAGAACATGGAGTCGGATTCATCATTCCTTCCTTTGTCTGGGAACCCCACAAGTACAATAAGCAAATATCCCAAGCAATGTCCCTGTTTAGAGAGCTGGAATTGGGGAAGTATTAAAGGGTTTTTAAAGGGACACGTTGTTGTTGCCACAGTGCAAGAGGTTTTACAGAGAGAAGTTTGATCAGAGGATCCATGTTTAGAAGAATTTTCTACAAAGGTCATTGACACAGAAATCAAGAAAGAAAGGAGAAATAAGAGAAACCTGCAACTGCCTGTTCCAATGAACACTTTGTTTGTCTTTAGTGACAAATTAGTAAAGTGTAAACTGATGAGTTTGCAAGAATGTATAAAAAGCACGCAGGCTATAGTAAAAACAGGTTTGAAGCCTTCTGAAAATGGAGTGTGTTGCTTTGTATTGTGATCATCTCAATTACAACAAACCACAGCTCACAACGAGCCAGCAGAGCTGAAATGCAGCTCAGGCAGCAGAGCTGAAATGCAATCCAGGTAGCAGAGATGAAATGCAGCTCGGGCAGCAGAGCTCCAGACATGCTCCCAATTCCAGCTGGAATGCACCCAGCCAGCAAGAGGAGCTTGCACATGACATTAGCCATGACAAAATCCTGTCCTGGGTCCCCACACCTGGCCCACACTCTCTTGGTCAGTGCTGATGGCAGAGATGAGCGTGTGGGGAGCACACACGGCTCTGGGGATGTGTTGGCCTTTTGCACTGCTCTGGGGAGGGCAGAAAATCTCCCTCATGAAAATCCTCCCTCATGAAAATCCTCCCTCATCAGGTGTCAGCCGTGAGGGAGAGCCTCGGGCTCTGCCTGCAGCTGCCTCCTGCTCACAAGGGATGCACAAACATCCCCTGCCTTGTTTGCAGTCTAACAGACCCGAAAATGCTCCTGGCAAACCCCAGCCTGCTCAGGATCCATCCTCCCCTCCACCTCAGCACGGACTGTGCTGCTCCCTCCACACCCATCCTGTCACTGCTCTCCTTGCCCCACTGCCATACCACCTACAAAGGGACTTCTCCCTCCTACAAATCCAGCCCAAAACCTCCTTTCTTCCAAGAATTGCCAGGATTTTCTCACAACTCCCAACTCCTTCACAACCTGCTTTATGTTATTCCAGCATTCCACAGGAACACGAGCAAGAATTCCCTTTGCAAATCTCGGTGTACGCTGAGAGTATTAAAGTGCTCCCATCAGAAAGCACCGTGAGGGATGCCCAGAGATTTGGCAGGGTTCTTTTATTACCATTGCACTGCATGGAAATAAATCAATATTAAGACCTATTAGTGATAATGACTGAAAATACAAGGCTGTGTTTTAAAGAAAGTCGATTGCACCTTAAAATGCAATGGTTTGGAGACAAGAACAACAATTTAATGTGTGTTATCAGGTAATAAACATATATTAACACTGCAATAAAGGAATGAGGTGGAATGATATGATCTCTAAGGTCCCTCCCAGCCCAAAGAATTCCATGATTCCCTGATTTGACACATGATTCTTCTCAGCCAAGAATCCCTGGGATCATCCTTCTCCACCTCCATCTTCTGGGGTCTATCACTCACTCACAGGCAGACACATCATTTACTCTTCAGTGCCCAATTTCCCTTGTCTGAAGGTCATTTTTATCCTTTCTCCATCAAAGGACTCCTTTCCTCCCATCTACTGCCCTTTTATTTTTTGATTGCTCCCAGACTTTTCACTCTTTTACTATTCCACACCAAAGTTTCCCCAGAACGCTCCCCAGGAAACTCAATGTGCATGAAGCAAAACCCAAGGAAAATTAGACAGACACCATTAATTAATAAGAAACAACAGGAATTTTCTTCTGTGCTTCTGCTATGAGAAAATTCTTTTGGGATAGGAGGTCCTAAGGACTTTCATGTCACTCTTGGGAGCAGCACTGTGGCATCAGAGAGAGGAGAATCTGTCCCAGTCCGTGTAGGGTGGGCACAAAATTCTGTGTAATTCTCAGAATATGTGGGTAAAGAGGCAAAAGGAAAAGCAGCACAGAAGCAGGAGGGGAAGGTCCAGGGGGCAGAGCTCACCTGTCTCGTTGGAAAAGCAGGTTTTGTGGAACTTGCCCATGTAAAACTCCAGCCCGATGATGGCGAACATCACGATGGCGAAGAAGAGGAGCAGCCCAATCTGCAGCAAGGGCACCATGGCCTTCATAATGGACTTGAGGACAACCTGCAGGCCTGTGGGGACACAAAAACACCTCAGGGAGGGAAGGCAAGTGGGGCCTTGGGAGTGGAGAGAAGGTGGGAGAGAGGGGCTGTCCAACTGAGGGTTGGCAATACCAAGCAATGCTGCTTTTCCCAGGGTGCTATAAAACAATTTCCTGCCATGAGAGCAGGAGAGACAGCTGGCAGTTCTCCTTTTGTGGTGTCTTTTCTTCAGGTGACAGAGCCAATGCTTTGTTAAGCTTCAGAGGGTTTTTCCTGAAGCTGCTGGTGCCCTGAGACTCAGCCTGGAGCTGAGCCAGGTCCTTGGGGCAGTTGTGGTGCAGCCTTGAATCCTATCTAGGACACCTTAGGGCCAAGCAAGCCAGTCTGGTGTAGAGCAGGGGGACATAAATTTATTCCCTCTTCTCTACATGCTGGATATTTCAGCTTTAGATAGCTAGAAGTGTCCAGACATGGAAGCTTCCAGACAAGCTGGAAGTGTCAGCTTTATCCCACCAAATTCACACCGTGGCTGGACTCAGTGGTAATTAAGAAATTGGTGCTGAATTGTTATTACTGTTATTATCTGACTGCACTGAAATGGAACTGAGACCACAGCAGAAGATTAAACCTCAGCTAATACAATTATTTAGCTGCAGCAGGTTCTCCTGCAGATATGTGCCAAAATAAATTCCAATTTGTGTCTATAGACACGAGGCTGGAGTGTTTCCCTGGAAGGAGGATTATGGTGGTGCTGGGAGAGATCAGGCAGCATCTGGACTGCAGTAAAACCTGTCCTGAGGAGCTCAGAGGGAGGGCAAAGAGAAATGTCCCAGGAGCTGATCTTGTCACTGAGCTTGGAAGTGGAGCGGGGAAGCAAAGCCCAGGGATGGATGTGATCCCTGTGCCAGGGACTGGGGGCTGCTCAGGAGCTCCTCTCCCCCCACAGCCCACAAGGGACACTGCTGTCCCTGTCACACCCTGCTCTGCACAAACACCCAGCCTGCCCATCCACAGCTCTGTCACCAGCCCTGGCACTTGTTTCAATTAAAGATAAGGAGATGGAGGTGGCTGATAACATCTTGCTAAAACTAAAACTGTACTGAAGAATACAGAAAGGATACAGACAGAAGGCTTAACAAGAATGATAATGAAAAACTCATGGCTGACTCCTCAGAGTCCCACACAGCTGGCTGTGATTGGTCATTAATTAAAAACAATTCACTTGCAACCAATGAAACATTCACCTGTTGGTAAACAATGTCCAAACCACATTCCAAAGCAGCTAACAAACACAGGAGCAGCAGTCAGATAATTATTGTTTTTATTCTCACAAAAACCTGCACACAAATCCCTGCAGCTGCCCTGGTGGCCTGTCCTGAGGGCTGGGGGGTGAAGAACCATCCTTGTCTTGCCACTTTGTACAGTACCAGTGAGATGGAGATGGGCACAGACATTTAAAAAAGCAGCAAGGTCTCTTTGACAGGAAAAACACCAAGGGAATAAAAGGGAAGAATACTCCCTGTTTGTGGGTGGTTGCACATCAAGGTTATGCATTTATTACATGGAAAAAAACCTATAATATATTCAGGCTTCACCACATCACTAAAAACCTGAGAGCAATTATTGTGGGGAGGTGTTGTGCTGGTCCAGGACACATCCCCAGGTGGAACACATGTCCCACAGCTCTGAGGGGCCACCTCACTTCTGTGACAACCTCAGGCTGTCATTGCCACACCTTGCACAGGCAAAAGGTCCAGGGAAAAACATCCAGCACCATCTCCTTGTTGGACACCCTGCTAACAAATGCCACCTTTCCAAGGATCTGTCCTGGCTGGGAATTCAGATTGAAGCCCTGCCCATGAATGGAACCTGATTTCAGGAATTGTTGGTGCTCTCTTGCCCCCAGGTGAATCCAGAGAACACCAGAGCATCCCACAGTGCTGCAGCTCCTTCCAGCAGCTCCTGCTGGAGGGTACAAACCTCTCTATTCCATATCCAGGAATGAAAGAGCTCCTGGAAGTGATCCCTGCTGGGGACAGAGCAGCTGTGGCTGTGACAGAAAAAGGCAGAAAGCCACGATGTGAGCACTGGGATGGTTTCAGGGCATGATACAGCTCCTCACTCAGCATTCAGACCCCTCAGATTCACACATTAAATGCATAAATCAGTAGGCAAGGGCAGATCCCACCTGTTCTTTCCTTTTATTTTCTCCCTGTCACTGTCATATTTTCTGGAAAAATCCCTTTGCCAGGACTTGTTCTCCTGGGAAGCTGAGAAGCCGCAGAGAAAAAGGAAAACAATATTATCTGATTGCTTCTCCTGTGTTTTGCTGCTTTGGAATGTGGTTGGAGATTGTTTATCCAACATGTGAATTGTTTTGACTTAATCACCAATCACAGTCCAGCTGTGTCAGGGTTCTAGAAGGAGTCATGAGATTCATTATTATCTTTTAGCCTTCTGTCTGTATCCTTTCTCTATTCTTTAGTATAGTTTTAGTATAGCATTCTTTTATATAATATAGCAACATAAAGTAATAAATTAGCCTTTTGAGAACATGGAGTCAGATTCTCAATTCCTCCTCCATCTGGGAGACCCCGAAAATACCACAAATGGTGACCCCCATCTCCCCCTCACTAAAAGGGTCAGATGCCCAGCACATGATGCTCAGCTGATCAAAACCATCGGAAGATCCAAGCTGAAAAGCCTGAAAGCTACAAAATTCAGCTCTCAGGTCTGCTCTCCCCAGAGAATTCCTTCACCCCCAAAGACAAAAGGCTGCTTGGACAAATCCCTGCCCCTCACCTGCAGATTTGGGAGGTGAAATCAGCACAAAATGGGATGAGAAACAACCAGACCCTGCTGAGGGCAGGAGGCACAAACCCCAAAGAGGCAGGGGGAGAAAATATTGCTGGGAAAAGCAGTAACACCCCAAACCTACAGAGCCCTTGGGCTGGGACACAACGCGGGCAGGACACTCACTTGGGATTCCTGACACGAGTTTCAGGGGCCGCAGCACCCGCACGGCTCGCAGGGTCCGCAGGTCAAAGTCTGTCCCAGCAGTGGCCAGAATCCTGCAGGGAATCAGGAAAAACAATCCAGATTAAATGCGAATTCATCTTTCCAAGCATGGCTAAGTGTGGTGCAAGATCAGCAAATATTGGATCTGCTTCAAACGAAAAAAAATTCCAGATTAAACGCAAATTCCTCTGTCCAAAGCATGGCTAAGTGTGGTGTAAAATCAGCAAATATCAGAGGTGCTTTAAACAAAATTGCAGATTAAATGCAAATTCCTCTTTCCAAAGCATGGCTAAGTCTGCTGTAGAACCAGCAAATATTGGAGCTGCTTTAAAAAAATATATAAAACCAGATTAAATGCAAATTCCTCTTTCCAAAGCATGGCTAAGTGTGGTGCAAGACCAGCAAATATTGGATCTGCTTTAAACAGGAAAAAAAAATCCAGATTAAATGCAAATTCCTCTGTCCAAAGCATGGCTAAGTGTGGTGTTGTGGGATTCACATTCTCTGAACCTGAGAGAAGCAATTGAGATAAGAATTGTTTTGATCATTCTTTTCTCTGCTTCTCTTAGGTTCAGAGAATGTGAATCCCACATGGTGTAAAACCAGCAAATATTGGAGCTGCTTTAAAGAAAAAAATCCAGAATAAATGCAAATTCCTCCTTCCAAAGTATGGCTAAGTCTGGTGTAGAACCAGCAAATATTGGAGCTGCTTTAAACAAAATTCCAGATTAAATGCAAATTCCTCTTTCCAAAGCATGGCTAAGTGTGGTGGCAAATATTGGAGCTGCTTTAAACTCTGTGATCCCATTGTGGATTGTGTTCACTGGAAGGAATTAACTCCCAAAAATTCTGGGTCTGCTGTAGGAAAATCCCCAATTATGAGGCCACTGGACATCATCAGGCACTAAAGAGCTGCACCCTGTGCCCCAGGAAAGCACAAAAAGGAGACAGAGAGAGGAAGCTGAATCCCTCAGTTATGCTGGAAATTACCTGCCAGAACATACTATAATAAATCCACAAATCCCTCAGTTTGATGTCTAGTGTTTCCCAACACCTGAAGCAGTTTCTGCTCAGAGTTTCTTCCCTGTGTGCAAAATCATTTTTGCTCAGAGGGGAAGATGCAGAGAGCAGGGTGTGGGTCTGACACACCATGAAATCCAGCCCCCAAACCAGAAGGGGTCCTAAAAATGTGATGTTCTGCACAGAAAATGAAATGGATTCCCTGGTTTAGGGCACAGCAAGGGAAGGAATATTGTCCCAGTGTCCACAAGTGACAATGATGAGAAGTCACAAAGCCAGCTCAGCCCCACAGCACAGCCACCTTCACCAATTCCTGCAGCATTTCTGGGATGCTCCAGCAAAATCCTCCTTTATTTGGGCCTGTGCTCATCTAAAGGTGGGGTTTCATGATCCTGGGGGGCTTTTCCAGCCTAAACAACTCTGATTATAACCCAAGCCAAGCCCAAACCCTCCCACCAGCCTCCATCCTCTGCACCACTCCCAGTGACTGTCAGAATCTGGCCCTCTTCCCTCACTTTCCTGATAACAGAAACCCTTTTTCCTCAGTTTTTTGACAACATGAGCCCTTTTTTCCTCAGTTTCCTGATAACAGGAGCCCTCTTCCCCCTGTTTCCTGATAACAGGAGCCCTTTTTTCCCATTTTCTTGACACCATTAACTCTTTTCTTCCCATTTTCTTGCTAACAAGAGCCCCTTTTCCTCAGTTTCTTGCTAACAGGAGCCCTTTCGCCTCAATTTCCCGTTAACAGGAGCCCTTTTCCATCAGTTTCCCAATAACAGGAGCCCTTTTCCCCTATTTTCTTGGCACCAGGAGCTCTTTTTTCCCATTTTCATGCTAACAGGAGCCATTTTCCTCAGTTTCTTGATAACAGGAGTCCTTCTCCCTCAGTTTCCTGATAACAGGAACCCTTTTCCCTCAGTTTCTTGACATCACAAGCCCTTTTGGCTTAGTTTCTCGCTAACAAGAGCCCTTTTTTTATAACAACAGCCTTTTCCCCTCCATTTCTTAAAAATAGGAGCCCTTTTTCCTCAGTTTCTTAACAGCACAAGCCCTTTTAGCTCAGTGTTTTTATAACAGGAGCCCTTTTTCCTCACTTTCCTGATAACAGGAACCCTTTTTCCTGAGATTTTTGATAACAAGAGCCCTTTATCCTCACTTTCCTGATAACAGGAACCCTTTTCCCTCAGTTTCTTGATAACAGGAGCCCTTGCTCCTGAGTTTCTTCATAACAGGAGCCTTCTTTCCTTGCTTTCCTGATAGGAGGAGCCTTTTTTCCTCAGCTTTTTGATAACAGGACCCCTTTTCCTCAGTTTCCTGCTAATGGGAGACTTTTTTTGCAGTTTCTTGACAGCAGGCTGCAGAGCATTCAGCAGCGCTCAGCCACCATGAACCAGCCCAAGGAAAAGCAGAGTTTTCTGAAGCAGCTGCACCATTGCACTCGGAGCTGTGCAGGATGTGGCCGTGGCAGGGCAGGGAGCACTCCCAGAATAAATCCCTGTCCTTACCTCAGGGAAGAGCAGGCTCAGCATTGCTGGGCGGAAAGGGCCAGACTCCAGCAGCAGGAGGTGCTGGAGATCAGGAAAAAAACCTGCTGGGATCTTGGATGGCAGGAGGCAGAAGCCAGCCAGGACCTGAGGAGCTGAGTATTTATTCTATAGGACACCTGTTCCCACATTTTCACGACCTTAAAATTCCCATGACATCAGCTCCATGGATGCAGTTGGAGCACGAGCAACAGGAGACAATTTAAACCAAGAAGCAGCACATGCAGAGCCTTTAATCCAATCTTCTGCACCCAGGCCAGTGATTTCATTCCTCTGCTCCCTTCCTCCATCCTCACAGCTTAATTGCTCACTTATGGACTTGTGCAGTGTGGGAAGAACCCAGGGAGGAGATAATCCTGAATATCTACCCTAGGAGATGCTCCCAACAGCACAATCAGTATAAGCTGAGCCAGGATGGATAAGATATAAGATATGGATAATATTCTGGGCATAAGAAATGTATAGGATGTATGGTTTCTGGGAATAAGAAATGTATAGGATGTATAATTTTGGGGAATAAGAGAAGTATAGGATGGATAGTTTCTGAGAATAAGAAATGTATAGGATCAATAGTTTCTAGGAATAAGAACTGTATAGGATGGATAGTTTCTGGGAGCCCTCAACACAGGAATAATGTGCTCTGACTCCATGATTTAGAAAGTTGAACTATTATTTATTAAGCTATATTATATTACACTGATACTATACTATAACTATACTAAAGAGATACTAAAGAAAAACCCATGACTGTCTGCAGAGACAGCCAGGACACAGCTTCGACCCAACTGGCCAAGGACTCAAAGCAACCCTTCACTGGTGTCCAATTAACAAATCACTTTGGGTAAACAATCTCCATAACACATTCCACATGTGCAAAACAACAGGCGCAGCAAATAGAGATGAGAATTGTTTTCTCTTCTTCTCTGAGCTTCTCACTGCCTTCCCCAGGAAAAGTCCTTGGAGAGAGGATTGTATTTGCAGGGATTGCCCTGACAAAGGCAGGAATGATGAATCTGACTCCATGTTCTCACAAGGCCAATTTATTACTTTATAATACTATATTATATTAAAGAATACTACTGAAGAATACAGAAAGGATTCTTACAGAATGCTAAAAAGATAATAATGAAAACTCCTGACTCTCTCCAGAACCCTGACACAGCTTGGCCCTGATTGGCCAAAGAGTGAAAACAACTCCCAGCAGAATGCAATGGAACAATCACCTGTGGGTAAACAATCTCCAAACACATTCCACATGAGCAGGAGAATGAGGCAGAGCTGGGGGAGCCCAGGCTGGGCATCCAGCACTGAGCTGCATCCTGCAGCCCCCTGGCAGCCCCTGCCCATGCCCAGCCAGGCTGTGCCAGCACTGGAACCAGGGCACAGGGGGCCCTGGGGCTGTCAAAAAGTGTTGAGGCGTCAGCATCCCTGGCAGGAGCCCTCAGGATGCCAGGAAGGACCCGGGGGCAGCAGCTGGAGCACAACAAAGCAGCTCAGGAGGGAACTGTGCCAGGGTGGGGATGGTGCCTGTGCCCCTGCAGAACCAAAGCTCATTTACAGGATTCCTAAAGTGCCTGGGAACACATCCTAGTGAGGGGGAGAACTTAATTAACATCATCTGGGGCATTTGCCAAAGTGCCACCTTTGTTTTTACTTTTTCCCTCTGAAAGCTCATGAAAGCCACTGCAAGTTAGGTCAGGAGGAATGGGAAATTATCCTTAAAAAGAAGAGGAATGGAGAGATCAAAGGAGCCAGCTGACAGGCACATCCCAAACTCCTGCTGGAGCATCCCTGGCTGCACAGCCAACAGCTGAGAACAAAGCAGAGGTGGTGGGGACCCAGTGCCAGAAGAGGAATCGGTTGGGAAAAGCAAAAACAAGAAGAAAAAAATCAGATTTTAGGTGATAAATGGCTCGATCTGCTGCCATTTCTGTGGCTCAGTGGGTTGCACAGAAACACAGAGATTGGATATGTTTGGGATGTTGCCTTGGATTGCAGTTCCAAGGGTTTAAGTGCAAAAAAAATCAATTCCTCTGTGGAAGCTGTGGCAAATTCCTCCTTTTTTTGTGATGGCCAAACACCAAACCTTTCTTATTCTTGTGCTGCTGAGCAGGAGCTGGGCACCCACCCTGCCATCCCTGGGGGCTCAGGACAGTGGCACTCACTCCCCAGTTTCACCATGCCTTGGTTGAATGCTGCTTTTCTCTCTCTCTCCTCCAGTAAGGAGCCCTGACTGACAGCTCTTCCCAGAGACAGCCCAGCTGTGGGATAAATGCTTGATAACTTTGATTCCAGCAACGCCTGGAATAAATTATGAAAGCAGCTTGTTCCTCTGGGTATAAAAGAAAGCAAAGAATGAAGGGAAAGTTCCTTCCCTGAACGTTCTGATACCATAAATAATTAGCAATCCCTTCCTGTAAGGGGCTGGGAGCTCAGGATTGATTTGTTCTGCTTCAGCAAAACCCTGGCTGCCATGAATATCCTCAGTGAAGCCCTGAGCTAGGAAAATACCTTGGAATTCCTTCAGGTTTAGCCTCAGTGCTCCAAATCCTGAGGATTGGAGTGGGGAAAAGCAAATGCTGTTCCTCAGGGTCATCCCCACCTTGCCTGAGAGCCATGAATGCCTCCCATGGGATCTCACCCCTGGAGAGCACCGAGGCCACTGCTGAGGAGTCACTGCAATAACTTATGGGTATTTTAGTGTAACCTTGCTAATTTTTATAAATTCTAGTTCATGAAATAACCTCAAAAGCTCAGAGAGAGAGAAAACTCTGGTAAATCATCCCCATTCCTTAAACCTGACTTTGAACTCCCTTATTCCCTAAACCTGGTATTTTAATGTAACCTTTCTAATTTTTATAAATTCTAGTCCTGGAAAGAACCCCAAAAGCTGAGAGAGAGAGAAAACTCTGGTAAATCATCCCCATTCCCTAAACCTGACTTGGAGCACCCTCATTCCCTGAACCTGACTTTAGGCACTCCCATTCCTTAAACCTGATTTTGAGCACCTCTATTCCCTAAACCTGTCTTTAGGCACCCCCAGTCCCTAAACCTGACTTTAAACAATCCCATTCCCAAAACCTCACTGAGCACCCATAGTTAACAAGCCCCAGTGACCCCTGGGAATAGGATCCAGTGGGAAACCCAAAAGAACTAACTTCATGAAGATTGGCTGAGTGGTTTAAGGTGTTTCCCCATCTGTGGGTCCCCTGCAGGCTGACTGTCACCTCTGTCCTTCCCAATGTCCCCTCTGCTGCCCACAGGCTGGAGGAGGAATTGGGAACAGAAACATTGCACCACTCTGGCCCTGAATTCCAGCAGACAGGCAGCACCTGGAGGTGCCACAACCTCTGATCCTTTGTGCCACCAGGGCACCCCAGCCCTGTTTCCCTGAAGGTTCCCAGTGGATCACAAATGTTTGGAGAGGATGAAGCCCACAGGGAGAAACCCCCAGCTGCACCCAGGGAGGGCTGCAGGAGGTGCAGGGAGGGTCCTGGGGCTCTGTCTGCTCAGAGCCCCTCAGCTGCTCATGCCTCAGGTTCAGCTTTTCTATTTTTCACATTCTGTGCTGATTTAGTGGATGGGTCTGGGCTTCACATCAGGGAATGCTGAGCTCTGTGCACAGAGCAGGGAGACAAAACAATTCCTGCTCCAGCTGGGCACCAAGGACAAATGACCCAAATCTCAGCCCAAGAGCACAAACAGCGTGGGCTGGAGAGAGAAAAACAAGCAGGGTGGGACTGCCTGGGCTAAAGCTGGAATGGGACAATGAACTGCAAGGTGCAAATGGAGCAGAACTGATCACAGGGACAGACCCCGTGCCCGGCCGTGCATTTTGGGGCCATTTTGGTTCATCTTGGGTGCAGCCCTGGCTGGGCTCTGGTGCTGCCCAAGGTGCATCCATGGAGGCCTTTTAATAAATCCCTGCTTTATTCTTTATCTCTGTCCAGCCTCTGTTCTAGGGCAGCCTACACAAGGCATCACTGTAGGGCACAGCAGCACCAGCCATTGTCACCCTTGTGCCACCCGCACGCAGCCTGGGGACACTGCTCGGTGTCACTGAGGGATGTGGCCTGGCAGATTGCCCCAGCAGGACCTGAGGATAGCACAGGCACCCAGCCAAGGTGTGCCCGTGGCCGTGCCCAGGGATGTGGCTGTCACTCTGCCCAGCTGGCTGGTGCCAGGCCTGTGGTGGCAGCGCTGGCAGTGCCACAGCCCCGAGCGGGGACATGCAGAGTCAGAGGAGTTGGAAAGGTGCCCTTTTCCACTAGGTTTGATTTCACAGCTGTGAGCTTCATCTTGACTACCAAAGGCACTGAGGGGAGCCCAGGCCTGGGCTGATAAGTCAATGGGAGGTGCTAATTGCAGCGTTTAATTTATGGCAGTGCCAGGTTCAGCTGGTGGCTCTGTCACTCGGCGCTGCTGACTCTCCACCAGCTTTCCTGTCCCTGCCACACAAAGGGCCCAGCTTGGCAGGGCTCTGCCTCTCCTTTGGATCACCAACACCAGGCCTCAGCATCCCAACAGACCCTGCATATTTCCTCTGATCCTGCTCCTGACCTCCACATGGACAGCTCCAGGGACAGACCCCACCCTTTCCTCCCAGCAGAGCACCTCGGGCTGCTCCCCTGTCCTGGATTGCCAAACAAATTGTATTCTAGTCATCATGTGTATGGCTGTTGGCTTCTGTTCATGGACAGGTTTCTTTATCTCTTCCACACCCAATCCTCTCTCAGGCGAGACTTCTGCTGATAATGGGCCATTGAATGTCCCTGCATGGCTGATAAGAACTACAGCATCCCACTGGGAGATGTGAGCCCAGAGGGAGGAGCCAAGCATTGCTACCCAGATATAATCCAGAGGTTTTTGAGACACCAGCACGGCTTTCTGCACTGGATTCCTGGAACAGCTGCCCAGGGATGAGGTGGAGTCTCCCTCTCTGGAGACATCCCAAACCCACCTGGACACATCCCTGTGTCACCTGCTCCAGGTGACCCTGCCTTGGCTTGGCCTGGATGATCTCCAGAGATCCCTTCCAACCCCAGCTGTTCTGGGATTCTGTGATTCCTTGGTCTCACCCCAAACAGGTGCATCTCTGAGCCAGCATTAAATTCATCACCAGCCTCCAGCAGTGCCCAGATGTGAACACAAACTCCTTCCTCCTTCTTCTGCTTTGCATGGCAGAAATGCTCTCAAGTCCTGGGAGGAGACAGAGCAAAACAGGAGCAGAATCCTCTCCCTAAAGCACCTGAAATTCATTTTTGTGGGTGTTATTCCTGAGCCAGGCTCCAGAGAGAAGCCGGGGAGGGAGAGTGTCTGGAGCCAGCCCCTTCTCTGCTACAGCCAGCCACTCAAATCCACCAAAGGAGGATTTGCAGGGCTTGGATTGTGCCCAGGATGAAGGGAGATGTTCTGATGATGAGGCAGCTGCTCAAAGAAGTCCTTGTTGCTGCTAAGCAGGAGAGACAGGGACATGCAGCACTGCAGAGTGGCAAAGGAGGCTCGTTTGCAATCAGCACTGACAGCTGGCAGGGAAATGCACACAGCCAAAACCATCCCAGGGAGCTCACGCTGGGAAAACAGAGTGCAGAGGAGTTAAAAGCACCCTGCACTTCACTGGGGATCAGAAAGTAGGTCACACCTTGAGCCTCACCCATAACAGCACAGAGGAGAGGAGCTGCTGGCTGTCCTTGGGAATGGCCATCGCAGAATGTCACTGCAGAGGTGCCAAGGGCGGGAGCTGGGAGCAGAAAGCATTTCCTGGAGAGTTCTGGTGCCACCCAGCCCACGGTCAAGACATGAAGGGTTTTGTCTCAGTAGCAGACAAGATTCTTCAAGGGGAATTTCAGGATCAGCAAAATGTTTCAAGTATTTTTACTTTAGGGGATGCAAATGAGAGAGCAACAGAACAACATTTGGGGATTGTTTCATTTGTCAAGTTCTAAAATGAAGCATTCCCAGCTTTAAATACATTTTCCTTTTTAGTGGAAGCAATTCTTGTCAAGCCTGCAAATAGTTTTGCCTTGATTTAATGCTGCCATTTTCCCAAAAAATACAAACTCCTGAGCCCTGTGTGAGTGAAAAATATCACCCAAACCAAGCCCTGCCCTTCAGAGCTGTGCCAGGAATGCTGGAGGAGCAGAGCTGTGCTCTCCACGAGCTGCAAGCACAAAGCAAAGGGCACAGGCCAGCTGGTGGGTGGATGGGGGATGGATTTTCCTGCCAGGTGGGCTAACAGGGCAGCACAGACTGCAGGAGGAGAGAGCTCTGAGTCACCAGAACACATCCCAGCCCTCCTTCCTCCAGGAGCACGGAGGAGAAGCTCCTTGCCAGGCTGCCCTGGGAGCTGTGACGAGGGCTGTGTTATTTGGAGGCACAGCCACCTCACCCTCTGCACCTGGCCAGCCCCCAGGAGGAGCTGCCTCTGAGCTGGGCAGGAAATGTCAGCACTATCACATCCCATCAGAGCTGGGAAAGCAAAACAAAACGGGTGGGAAGAAGAGCTCAGCCTTCCCCCTGGTGCCAGGAGAGGGAGGGGAGCAGCAGCCAGAGAGGGGAAGGAAAACACCTGGCAATGCTGGAATCAGCCAGAGAGGGAAAGGAAACATCTGGCAATGCTGGAATCAGCCAGAGAGGGAAAGGAAAGCATCTGCCAGTGCTGGGCACATCAGCCAGGAGGGGAAAGGAAACATCTGGCAGTGCTGGGCACATCAGCCAGGAAAGAAAGGAAACACCTGGCAGTGATAAGAACATCAGCCAGGAAAGAAAGGAAACACCTGGCAGTGCTGGGCACATCAGCCAGGAGGGGAAGGAACACCTGGCAGTGCTGGGCACATCAGCCAGAGAGAGAAAAGGAAACATCTGGCAGTGCTGGGCACATCAGCCAGAGAGGGAAAAGGAAACACCTGGCAGTGCTGGGCACCATCAGCCAGAGAGGGAAAAGGAAACACCTGGCAGTGCTGGGCACATCAGCCAGAGAGGGAATGGAAACACCTGGCAGTGCTGGGCACATCAGCCAGGAGGGGAAAAGGAAACATCTGGCAGTGCTGGGCACATCAGCCAGGAAAGAAAGGAAACACCTGGCAGTGATAAGAACATCAGCCAGGAAAGAAAGGAAACACCTGGCAGTGCTGGGCACATCAGCCAGAGAGGGAAAAGGAAACATCTGGCAGTGCTGGGCACCATCAGCCAGAGAGGGAAAAGGAAACACCTGGCAGTGCTGGGCACATCAGCCAGGAAAAAAAGGAAACATCTGACAGTGCTGGGCACATCAGCCAGAGAGGGAAAAGGAAACATCTGACAGTGCTGGGCACCATCAGCCAGAGAAGGAGAGGAAACACCTGGCAGTGCTGGGCACATCAGCCAGGAGGGAAGGGACATGTTGTGGCCTGTGACTCTTTTCTGGCCCCTGCACCATCACAGCAAGCAGGCCTGGCTGGGTAATAATTAGCATAGACTCCATGTATTTCACAGAAGGCTGATTAATAATCTTTATTAAGGAGCCCATTGCTCTTTTATAGACAGGTATGATACAGGTGGACTTGATTGCTCCTCCAATCCAAACACCACCACCAATGGCTAATTAAGAAACCACCCTTTGGTGAACAAAGCTCCATAACACATTCCACATGTGCACAACAACAGGTGCAGCAGGTTAAGATAAGAATTGTTTCTCATTCTTTCCTCTGATCCTCTCACAGCCTTCCCCAGGACAATGCCTGGGAAAGTTTGTGTTTCTCTCTGTGACCAGAGAGCTGCTGCCACACTGCACTGAGGGGTTTTCCCTCAGTGAAAACACAGCTGAAGCAAGCCTTGGACCCTGGAGGGCTGGGGGATGTCCCAGTGCAGCACCCCCACCCCACCCCAAATACTGCTGGGGTGGGCAGATAATGAGAAAAGATTGACACTCATGCAGAGTGAGAGCCAAAACCATCCATGAAATAAATGGGAAAGCAGAGGGTGGCCAGAGAGGTGATTCCTGCTGCCACATTTGCACTGTTTGGTGGTGTCTCCCCAGCCTCAAGGCACAGCCAAAATGGATCACCAGGACACACCTGTGCCCTTCACTGGTGAGAGCCCCAAACCCACCAGGACTCAGCCAAGGTGGAGAACCTCAGCAGGAAGTCAAACATTCCTGGCCTGGCCTTACTTTCCTGCAATATCACAAAATATCAGCAAACCAGGGGTCCCCGGTGCCATCAGCACCTCTGCTCCTGCCTGCACTCGGGCCTGTGGGGACACATGGGACACCCTGGAGATGTGTGACATCCAGGAAGGGACAGACAAGGAATGAGATGGGACACCCAGGGAGGAACATGGGACACCCAGGGAGTGATGTGGGACAAACAAAAACTTACATGGAACATCCAGGTAAGGAAATCGGACACCCAGGACATGTGTGACATCCAAGGAGGAACATGGGACAGACAAGGAATGAGATGGGACACCCAGGGAGGAACATGGGACATCCAGGAAGGGACATGAGGCACCCAAGGTGGGACATGGGACATCTAGGGAGGGATGTGGGACAAACAAAGAATGACATGGGACATCCAAGGAAGGACATGGGACACCCAGGGAGTGATGTGGGACATCCAAGGAAGGACATGGGACATCTAGGGTGGGACATCCAGAAGATGTGGGATACCCAAGGAATGCTGTGGGACACCCAAGGAGTGACATGGGACACCCAGGGAGAGACATGGGACACCCAAGGAGGGACACAGGACACCCAGAGAAGGGCATGGGACACCCAAAGCAGGACATGGGACATCCAGGAGATGTGTGAGATCCAAGGAGGAATGTGGGTCACCCAAGGAGAGACGTGGGATACCCAGGGAGGGACATGGGCCACCCAAGGAGGGACATGGGACATCCAGGGAGTGCTGTGGGACACCCAGGAGATGTGGAACATCCAAGAAGGGATGTGAGACATCCAAGCAATGACATGGGACATCCAGGGAGAAACATGGGACATCCAGGGAGGAATATGGGACACCCAAGGAGGGACATGGAACATCTAGGGATGACTTCAACCATGGATGGAAACCAACACCAGGCTCAGAGGGGCCAGGGCAGGAGCAGGGTTTGTTGCTGTCCCCCTGCGGATGCTGAATGGCTCCAATCTCTCCTCAGGGGCTCTGAGGAACCACCCTGAGGGCATCACCAATGCCATCCCCTCCAGCTGCCCCCTGGGCCTTCCCAGGACAGCTGGGGCAAGGGAGGGGAGCTGCAGTGGGGCTCCACAAGAGAAGAGAGCTGCACTGCAGCCATTGCTGGCAGGGTCCCCAAAGGAAACTCCTCTAACAGAGAAATTCCAGAGAAAGCAAAGCCTGGCATGGCACCAGGCCCCTCTCCACGTTTTCCCTGGAGACAGAGCTGCTCTGAGCCAGGACCCTTTGTCTCCACAGGGAGAGGTCTCTGGGCAGCCTTTCCCAATGAGTGCCTGAGCAGGAATAGGTTTGATATTCCTCAAACACCAGATTTGATATTCCTCCAACACCTCCCATCCCAAGATCCCAAATCCCAGCGTTCCTCCACCTGCCCCTCACTCAGCCATCCCGGGGTGCCAGTGCTCACACAGGCAGGCAGCCCTAAATCAACAAGGCTGCACTAAAACTCAGGAAATCCTTTAAAATGTAAGATTTAAATTCTCTCTTTGCCTTGTGCCTCTTGCCTCTCCTCAGCTTTTGGAGGCAGCTGGGGTCAGGGTTTCAAGCTTTCTCCACAAGCGACAAAAATACAGATTTTCAAGTAAAAACAGAAATTCTCCTCTTGCCACAAGGATTAAAATAATGCCTCAGATCTCCTAATCTGACTTGCACTGTAATATTTCTTTTTTTAATACACACCTTATTGCCCCTCAAGGGATATAATTATTCCTCTTTCCCTGTTTTGTTGTTTTATTTTTGGCCAGAACTCTCACACCAAACATGCAGTGTTGTTCTAAGGAAAACACAGTTTGCCAAGACATCTAAAATATTGTGTATTCCCTCCATCTGCTTCTCCTAAATAAACCCAGGGCCTTATCTAATATAATGAGTAGCTGTTGGCAATAATTTCATAGCCATCTGTACCGTGCTTTAAACCTGTTGCAAGCTGGGCTGTGGACAGGGAAAAGTCAGAATTTATTCCTTCAGCATCAAAACCAGAAATTGTAACTCCCCCCCCTTCTGTTTTTTAGGATAATTTAGCCATGACAGCTCCCATGCTGGGTGCTTGGGGAGCAGTATTTCATGAATGTAGCAAATAAATCTCTTTTTTCCCCCTGTTTTTTTGTAGATAAAAGTCGAGTTCTGCAGCTGCGAAGGTCAGAGCTGTTCCAGGTGGGTGCTGCCTCCAGGAGCTGGGTCTGCCACCACCATGTGAGATCCTTCACACCCCCACAGGCCCTGCTGGGGATCACCAGCCCAGAAAATTTCATTATTTAATTTAAATAGTCTCTTCTGGCTGCACTCAGCTGCAAGAACCACAGCCTGCAAGGTTGGAAGGGGCCTTAAAATTCATCCAGAGCCACCCCAGGCATGGCAGGGACACCTCCCACTGTCCCAGGTGCTACAAGCCATGTCCAGCCTGGCCTGGGGCATTGCCAGGGATCCAGGGGCAGCTATTGTATTTGCAGGGAATGCCCCAATGAAGGCATCACAGGGCTAATTTATTACTTTATGATACTATAGTATGTGGGATCTCAGCACCTCAGGACTGATGTGCAGAGTGACCAAGACCACCCTTGGGGGGCTTGGAGGTCCTGGAATGTCACCAGAAGTGTCTGGTGGCTGGACTTTGATCCTGCACAGGAGATGACACCTGTATGAGGATGGGAGGATTTCACGGGGTGAATGGTGAAGGGATAAGTTAATTAGAGTGTGAGACACAGGGTTTAGGATTTCTGTACAGGGGGGTCTAAAGAAGTAAGATGGAGGAATTGGGGCGTGTCCTGTCCTTCTTCTTCTTCTTCTTGGCCTCCATCTTCTGTGGTGATGTTGGCACTTTGGGATTGGTTATTACTAAAAGTGCACTGGTTAATAAGGGTAAAAGGTGTTGGGGAAAATAGGTAAATATTGTATACGTAATTTTGAGTATAAAGATAGGTGACCGCCCCGGGGGCTCTCAGTGTGCTCATGGCTGGCTGCTGTGCAGACCTCTGTCGGGCTGAGAGAAAATCTTTTAGATAAATAACTAATAAACACTGAAGACCGAGAAAAACCCTGAAGCCTCTTCTCGTCCTTTGGAGCGTGGGCTGCCCAAGGCCACCCCTGAGCCTTTCCAGGTCTTTGAAACAGCCGAGAAACCGACAATAGTATATTAAAGAATATTATACTATACTATACTAAAGAATACAGAAAGGATACTTTCAGAATGCTAAAAGGATAATAATGAAAACTCCTGACTCTCTCCAGAACCCTGACACAGCTTGGCCCTGATTGGCCAAAGAGTGAAAACAACTCCCAGCAGAATGCAATGGAACAATCACCTGTGGGTAAACAATCTCCAAACACATTCCACATGAGCACAGCACAGGAGAAGCAAATGGGATAAGAATTGTTTTCCTTTTCTCTGAGGCATCTCAGCTTCCCAGGAGAAAAACCCTGAGTGAAGGGATTTTTCCAGAGACTGAATGCCCCAGGAAGCCACAGCTGCTCTGTGGCTGGGGAGTTCATAGGATCCTAAAATCCCAGAACATCCTGAGCTGCAAGGAGTGCACAAGGATCATCCTGTTCAACTCCTTCTCCTGCACCACCCCACCATGGTCCAGATGGGTGGTGAGGTGAATTCTCTCCCTATCCCTACTCAAACAGAGCCTGCACCCATTCAACAGCTCAAACAAATTTTATTTTGGTATTTTCAACCCTTGATCTCACCCGTTTGGTGTGGAGTGGAGCTCCCACAGCCAAACAGAGCCACCACATCACTCCCCCCTGGCGAAGCTGGGGAAAGAGGGATCCAGCTGTGCTTACAGGCCCAGGCTGCCAGATGTGCAGCAAGAGGAGGGTGTTGGGGTGAATTTATAAACTTTGGGATGTGACAAAGCATCTGTAGGGCAGCAGTAATGCTCCACTGCTTTGCACAGGATTCCAAAACAACAAAAGGCTTTGGATAAAGACAATGGGAGAAGAAATCAAGGAAATCAAGGAAACCTAAAGAACTCAATGCACCCAGGTGAACATGGGCCAGAATCCAGATATTCAGAGATCCCAGCACAGCTTCTGTGTGCCCCAAGGCCACCTGCGATGACCCCAAGGATTCCCTCAGCACCAACACAGCCCACAGCCATGGTCACCCTCTCCCTGGGCATTGGTTTGCCTCTCCTGCTTTCCTCCTTTTCCGTTTTCCTCTACCTTCCCCATCCCTCCTCCCCCAGCACAGCATCATCCCCTTCCCAAAGCCAGCAGGGGCTCACAGACCCTCCCTGGGCAGCAACCACAGAATGGCAAAGTGCCTCAAGCTGGAAGGGAGCACTGAAGGTCATCAAACAAAATCTGAAAGAGAGGAAATTCAGAGAGAGATCAGGAAGGAATTGTTCCCTGTGAGGGTGGGCAGGCCCTGGCACAGGGTGCCCAGAGCAGCTGTGGCTGCCCCTGGATCCCTGGCAGTGCCCAAGGCCAGGCTGGGCAGGGCTGGGAGCAGCCTGGGACAGTGGGAGGTGTCCCTGCCATGGCTGGGGTGGGATGGGATGGTCTTTAAGGTCCCTTCCAACCTGTAACATTCCCTAACCCAGCTCCACCTCTCTGCCCAGCAGGGTCCCTGGAGCTGTCACCCATGACTGTGACCAGATGGGGTTTGGATACCTCCAGAGAAGGGGCTCCAAACCTCCCTGAGCTCCTGCTCCAGGGAATGAAAGGGACAATGCAATGGGCAGGTGGCACCTCCGGGGCCAGAGCGATGCCACTGGCACAGGGAAGTGACATCTTTATAGCAGGAGAGGGGAATGTGTTCAATTAATTGGCTGTTCAGATAACAGAGACTCCTGCTCTCCACTGGGCTGTTACCAAGCCTGGAATTGCTGCAGATAAAAGCCTGGCAGCATTTTCATCATAAACTCCACATTTCTGGACTGTACATCCCAGCCCTTAAAAAAATCCATGCTGTGGGCAGAAATCTGCCATCCCAGCTCCCAGTGCAGCAGCAAATGTTTGTGTTTTCCAAATCTCCAGAGCATTCCCACGGGGCAGAGATGGAAGCTGCAGTTTTCCAAGGTTTCAGAGCCAGGCAGGGAGGTTTTTCCAAGTGCTGCAGCCTCCTGAAACACAGGAACACAGCGGGGATAACCCCAGGTGCGGGGCTGATGTGCTGCAGCCTTTTCTCCTCTCATCACAAATTCAAACCTGAATTTATGGAGCAGGAGAGGCAGATCCACGGGGGATTTCTCAGGCAGCTGCAGGAGAGGAGAAGCCCGTGGCCCACAGAGCTTTGTGACGAGGAGAACATCGCGCTGAGGGCTTTGGGATGCCGGCCAACAGCATCAGATGCTCGCTGTTGATGCAGCCCGTTGCTGTGAAATGGTCCAGAAAACCCCCCCAGCTCTTCTGCAGCCGAGTTAAGTGTTGTGTTCAGAGCTAGAGCAGCCCAGGCTCAGCCCTACAGCCAACAGAGGAGAGCACAGGAAGGGAAAAGAAACCCAGAGTAGGGCTGGCAGTCCCCGGGGTCCTGAATGGGCAGGCTGGGTTCAGCAAGGAGGGCTCTAAGAACGGATGAGTTTAATTGTCTGTGAGACGAGTCACTGTTCCACTCCACACTGCTGTTTCCTCTCTAAAACACACCGCATTTTCCACTCTAAATTTAAAATACTATTCAAATACACTGAATTTTCCACTCCAAAATTAAAATACACTGCATTTTCCACTCTAAATCTAAAATACTATTCAAATACACTGAATTTTCACTCTAAAATTAAAATACTATTCAAATACAATGTGTTTTCCTCTAAAACACACTGGTCTTGTTTAAACTGGGCTTTTTAGGGAGGAGACGCTTTGTGTTTGACTGGGTTTAGATCTCGGTCTAATTGTCTGAGACAAGTCACTCTTCCACTCCACACTGCTATTTCCTCTCTAAATACACTGCATTTTCCAACTCTAAAATTAAAACGCTATTAAAATACACTGCACTTTCCACTCTAAAATTCAAATACTATTAAAATATACTGCATTCTCTACTCTAAAACACACTGGTCTTGCTTAAACTGGGCTTTTTAGAGAGGAGATGCTTCATGTTTGACTGGGTTTAAATCTCAATTTAATCGTCTGTGAGACAAGCCACTGTTCTACTCCACACTGCTGTTTCCTCTCTAAAACACACTGCATTTTCCACTCTAAAATTCAAATACTATTCAAATACACTGTATTTTCCACTCTAAAATTAAAGTACTATTCAAAATACCCTGTATTTTCCGCTCTAAAATTAAAATACACTGCATTTTCCACTCTAAATTTAAAATACTATTCAAATACACTGAATTTTCACTCTAAAATTAAAATACTATTCAAATACAATGTGTTTTCCTCTAAAACATACTGGTCTTGCTTAAACTGGGCTTTTTAGGGAGGAGACGCTTTGTGTTTGACTGGGTTTAGATCTCAGTCTAATTGTCTGAGACAAGTCACTCTTCCACTCCACACTGCTGTTTCCTCTCTAAATACACTGCATTTTCTGCTCTAAAATTAAAATACTATTCAAATACAATGTGTTTTCCTCTAAAACATACTGGTCTTGCTTAAACTGGGCTTTTTAGGGAGGAGACACTTTGTGTTTAAATCTCAGTTTAATCGTCTGTGAGACAAGTCACTGCTCCATTCCACGCTGCTGTTTCCTCTCTAAAATACACTGCATTTTCTACTCTAAAATTAAAACACACTGCATTTTCCACTCTAAAATTAAAATACCATTAAAATACACTGCGTTTTCCATTCTAAAATTAAAATACTATTCAAACACACTGCATTTTCCATTCTAAAATTAAAATACTACTCAAACACACTGCATTTTCCACTCTAAAATTAAAATACTATTCAAACACACTGCATTTTCCACTTTAAAATTAAAATACACTGTATTTTCCACTCTAAAACACACTGGTTTTGATTAAACAGAGATTTTTAGGGAGGAGATGTTTCATGTTTAATTTGGTTTAAATCTCAGTTTAATTGTCTGTGAGACAAGCCACTGTTCTACTCTGCTGCTGTTTCCTTTCCAAAATACGCTTCATTTTCCACTCTAAAATTAAAACACACTGCATTTTCCACTCTAAAATTCAAATACTATTCAAATATACTGCATTCTCTACTCTAAAATACACTGGTCTTGCTTAAACTGGGATTTTTAGGGAGGAGACGCTTCATGTTTGACTCGGTTTAAATCTTAATTTAATTGTCTGTGAGACAAGTTGCTGTTCTACTCCATGCTGCTGTTTCCTCTCTAAAATAAACTGCATTTTCCAACTCTAAAATCCAAATACTATTCAAATCCACTGCATTTTCCACTCTAAAATTACAATACACTGCATTTTGCACTCTAAAATTAAAATGCTATTCAAATACACTGCATTTTCCACTCTAAAATTAAAGTACTAATAAAGGATACCACATTTTCTACTCTAAGATTAAAATACTACAAAAATACACTGCATTTTCCACTCTAAAATTCAAATACTATTCAAATACACTGCATTTTCCACTCTAAAATTAAAACACACTGCATTTTGCACTCTAAAATTAAAATGCTATTCAAATACACTGCATTTTCCACTCTAAAATTAAAATACACTGCACTTTGCACTCTAAAATTCAAATACTATTCAAATACCCTGTATTTTCCACTCTAAAATTCAAATGCACTGCATTTTCCACTCTAAAATTAAAATACTATTAAAATACACTGCATTTTTCCATTCTAAAACACACCGGTCTTGCTTAAACTGGGCTTTTTAGGGAGGAGACAACTTCGTGTCTGTCTGTGTTTAAATCTCAGGTGGGTGGCAGTGCCCAGCTCCAGCCTGTGCCCCATCAGCCCCTCTCCACAAACCCAGCTGATTCTGCTCTCCGAGCACAAATCTGCCCCAGAGGGGCATCCCTGGGGCACAGGGAAGGACCTGGGAGCGCTTTGCCAGCCGCGTTTTCCAGCCATTATGATAATTGTGCTTTGCAGGAGCAGCACACCGTCTGGAGAGCCGGCAAGGTGCGGGAGGATCAGCGTGCTTCCCAGAGTGAGCGATTGTGACATTTGCAAAGTCATCGCCTTCCCCCAGCCCGGGATCCGGAGCCTTTCCCTCCGCCCGTAGACCTGGAAACAGTGGCGGGAGGATGGAGCAGCTCCAGGTGTGCCCTGAGCCTGCCAGGGACACTGGGGACACCTTTGTCCTCCCCTTGTCCATTGGGGGAAATTCTTTATCTGGGGAATTCTTTACCTGCGGAATTCTTGGGAATGCTGTGTGGGGCTGTTGTGGTGTGCTGTAATGTCCCATTTTGGCCTTCCAGGTCATTCCCCCAGGTGTGCCTGTACCTCTCTCCCTTCCCCCTTGCCCCCATGCTGAGTGAGTCCTGTCAATCAGGCTTAACATTCCAGCAAGGCCTCGTGTGGTTGGTCAAGTTCAAAGGATGCCCCTATGCCCAGGGGTCATTGGCCTGTCTGGGTGTCATCTTCCCCTGAGACCCTGCCCCTCTCACCTGGTTGGTGGCTCACCTGTACCTCCCCTCCCCCTGTCCCTGAGCTTAAAAAGGTGATCAGACCATGCAGCCGAGGTTCTGTTGGAGCAGTTGCTCAAGTTCAGACCTCTGTAACCACGGAATAAACCTCTGGACATTAAACCCTCCAGCAGAATCCTCTCCTTTTTCTCTTCACCATCGCCTGAAGCTATTCCTCCTGAGGTAAACGGGGTTCCTAACAAGCCTGGACTTGTTCAGTGCCCAGCTGCAACCACCAGCAAGCCAAGGTATCTCTGGGGTGATACACCACAGTTGCTGCCTTTGGCCCAGCAGCGAGGGTCAGACTGGCCCAGGCACAATCTAACTGGTAATATTGGGAGCTATTTTTCCAATATGGGGCAAATCCCCATCAGAACCCAGGACATTCCTCTGACTGCCCTGGAGGACTCTCTGAGACCCTGGCAGGGGCTCAGAGACCTTGGCATGGAGTCACAAATACCTGTGCCTTTGGTTTTAACCCATGGGAACAATTACCAACTTTGTGTGAGGAGTTACAAGCCACAAGGGTTTGAATAGAATGATAGTGAATTTATCACAGGGTGAAAATGTAGAATTTTGGGGTTTTAGAATGGGGGTTCAAGAGGCAAGATGGAGGAATCTGGGCGTGTTCTGTCCTTCTTCTTCTTGTCCTCCATCTTCTGCTGTGATGGTGACTGTCACAGACACATTTTATAAAAAATCTTTTTGTAGGATCTTTTCTCTTGAGAAGCTGAGAAGCCTCAGGAACAAAATGTAACCAATGATTATCTGCTGCTGTTGAATGCAACAGGTGCATCTGGGATTGGCCACATGTGGTTGTTTCTAATTAATGGCCAATCACAGTCAGCTGGCTCAGACTGTCTGGTCAGTCACAGGATTTTGTTATCATTCCATTCCTTTCTTTTCAAGCCTTCTGGTGAAATCCTTTCTTCTATTCTTTTAGTATAGTTTTAGTATAATATATATATAATAAAATAATAAATTAGCCTTCTAAAACATAGAGTTAAAATTCTTGTCTCTTCCCTCTTCCTGAAACCCCTGTGAACCACTACAGGTAACACTTCTGGATTGCTTTGGAGTAGAGACAGACTGTCTAACATAGGTGATAGGTATTGGAAAATTATTGTAAATAAAGTACAGGTAGTTCTTAGTATAAAAAGATAACACCACCCTGAGGGTGGTCAGTGGGCCATGAACCAACCTGCTGGACAGACCTCAGCAGGTCAGAGAAGAAAAACTAAACAACCTTGAGAAGCAGAACTGATGCATCCTGACTTCTTCAGTCTCAGGGCTGGGGAAAAGTGACTTTGTAACACCTCGGGGTGATCTCGACCACAGAGACCCCATCAATCCCTGGAGCAAAGGAGGGGTTGGAGAGGGGTTTCTGCGAGCACAGGGGCTCCGTGAACTGCTGCCTTGCAAAGCAGAATAAAGATATCAGTGCAAGTGGAGGGAAGATCAGGTTGCACAACTGGTAATTCCTGCATCCAGCTGCAGGGCAGGGGGCTGGGATGAGGGGGGAGGACTGGGGAGACACCAGCACCTAAAACCAGTCAATCCTACAAAAATTCCACTCCTTCCCTCCAGCTTGTTTGGGGCCTTCACAACTCGTTCTGCTTCGTGTCTGTCTGATTCTTTTGCCCAGATTCCCTGGAGCAGCTCAGAGCTCAGGCCAGGTGTCTCTGCAGTGTCCAGTGCCAGCACAGGGACACTGCCACCGTGCCCAGGCTCTGAGGGGAACAGCACCACGCAGGGACAGAACACTGCAGCCTCCGTTCCAGCATGAGGAGCTGCCCTGGTAAAATACAAAAGGAAACACTGAATTCCAGAAGGGTTTGGGTTGGATGCAATGTTAAAGTCCAGCTCATTCCATGGGCAAGGACACCTCCCAATGTCCCAGGCTGCTCCCAGCCCTGCCCAGCCTGGCCTTGGGCACTGCCAGGGATCCAGGGGCAGCCACAGCTGCTCTGGGCACCCTGTGCCAGGGCCTGCCCACCCTCACAGGGAACAATTCCTAATTCCCAATATCCCACCTAAATTTCCTCTCTTTCATAGATTGCTGTGGGTTGGAAAAGACCTTAAAGCTCATCTCATTCCAACCCCTACGCAGGGCCAAGAACACCTTCCAGGTCACTCAGGTAAGTGACATCTCTGTGGCAAATATTCCAGCAAACCAAGAAGTGTTGTTTGTTCTTAGAAAAAGCACTCAAAGAAAGCTGGAGAAAGTCTCTTTTTTTTTTTTTTCCCCACCAAAAATGTTTGTTTTCAGGGAAACATCAATTTCAGTTTTCCAGTGGGAAATAACAAAACATTTTGGTTTTGCTTGAAGTTCAAATATGACTTTAGATTTTATTTTTATTTGGTTGCTTTTAACTGCAGCAATATTGTAAAGCAGGCTGAAAGCAGCATTTCCACTTAAAATCAGGCTGAAACCTCCCAGGGGAAATCTCTACCTTCTAAACCAAAAATTTTTGGAATGAGGATTATTCCTGCACTATTTCTCAACAAGGAAAAACGTGGATTTCTAGGTGACCAAAACTGGAGGGGAAAAGTGTCACCCTAAGCTGTCTCATCACCCCTTCCCATTGGGGTAGGGTTCAAAGTTTGGGATGGAGAGAGTTTGGTGCTTCCAGCTCACCTTGAGAGCCACAAGCAGAGGTGGGGACAGCAGGACCCTCCTGAGGAGTCCCCAGCCACCAGTGCCACTCCCTTTCTCCTGGCTCAGGAAATCCCTCTCACCTTTCAGCTGTGACAGCTCCATGACTGATGGCACTGTGATATTTACTGCTTGTCACAGCAGCCTCCAGCACATCACACTCTTGGCAGGAGAGGGAACTCCTTCAGCTCCTTGCAGCTCGTGGAAAAGTGATGGATTTATGGTGGCCCTTCCCTTGTCACAGGGCCTGGCATGGAAGGGAAAGGAAAGGGGAAAAGGAAAAAAAAAAGGGGAAATAAGGGGGAAAAAAGGGAAAAGAAAGGGAAAGGGAAAAGGAAAAAAAAAGGGGAAATAAGGGGGAAAGAAAGGGAAGGGAAAAGGGGAAAGGAAAAGGGGAAGGAAGTGGGAAAGGAAAAGGGAAAGGGGAAAGGAAAAGGAAAAGGAGGAAGGCTCCAGATGCAAACACTGAGAAAGGGAAGAGGCTCCAGGGGGATTGGATCAAAGGAAGGTGGGGAATGAACCAATGGGATCAAGCAGGATCCACCCCAGAGGGACTTGGCAAGACACATCCTTCTCCTGGAGCAGGTCCTGGGGATGTGCAGGATGCAGAGCTCCAGCAAAGGAGGAAGGTCAGGCTGTGGGAGAGGGAGAAACGGAGGGAGCAGAGAGGAGGGAGGCTGGAGGGTGCCAAGCACCATCAATGCCACAGCCTTGCCAAGAGCTGGAGGGACAAAGCTGACACCTGGAGTTTGCAGGTGACAAAAGTTACAGGCTGGGACAGAGCCAGGATTTGGATTTTATCTCAGACCTGATCTTTCTTCAGGGAAAACAAAATTACAAGAGCTTTTTAGCCTGGAAGTTCCCCAAACCTGCTCTGGAGTTGCTCAGATGGAATGAGCAGGTTTTGAGGGACACATCTCCCCCTTTTCCTTTAACCCAGCTGCAGTGGGACACCCTGTCAGGGTGTCCCATCACTGCTGTCTGTTGTGGTGTGCTGTATTGTCCCATTTTGGCCTTCCAGGTCACTTCCCCAGGTGTGCCTATGCCTCTCTCCCTTCCCCCTTGCCCCCATGCTGAGTGAGTCCTGTCAATCAGGCTGAACATTCCAGCAAGGCGTCGTGTGCTTGGTCAAGTTCAAAGGATGCCCCTATGCCCAGAGGTCACTGGCCTGTCTGGGTGTCACCTTCCCCTGAGACCCTGCCCCTCTCACCTGGTTGGTGGCTCACCTGTACCTCCCCTCCCCCTGTCCCTGAGCTTAAAAAGGTGATCAGACCATGCGGCCGAGGTTCTGTTGGAGCAGTTGCTCACGTTCAGACCTCTGTAACCATGGAATAAACCTCTGGACATTAAACCCCCCAGCAGAATCCTCTCCCTTTTCTCTTCACCATCGCCTGAAGCCATTCCTCCTGAGGTAAACGGGGTTCCCAACAAGCCTGGACTTGTTCAATGCCCAGCTGCAATCTCCAGCAAGCCAAGGTATCTCTGGGGTGATACACCGCAGTTGCTGCCTTTGGCCCAGCAGCGAAGGTCAGACTGGCCCAGGCACAATCTAACTGGGAATATTGGGAGCCTTATTCCAATAGCTGTCCCACCCTTCCACCCCATCCTCTCTTCCACGAGGGATGCTGAATCCTGGAGTATCCTGGGCTTTGCTGTCCCAGCCCTCAGCACCTCCCCTCATCCTCCCATGCCCTTCTTCTAGTAAAATCCCACAAATGGACCTGCCAGCATGGATGTCTCCCCATCCCCAGCACCTCCTGCATTCTGAGCACAAGCTCTGCCACAGACAAAGCTGAGGAACCCAAACTGAGGAGAAAACTGAAGGCACCAAACTCATTAAAGTAATGAGTGCCCTGGGGCAGGATTTGTAACAGCTCTGCACAGAAAGGAGAGGCTGAATGTGCACACACAGCTACATCAAACCCCTGCAGGCCACAGCTGAGTGCAGGAGTTAAACCTGCAGCTTCTCCCTGTCCCAGTTGCAGGAGAGAAGGGTTTTTTCCCTTTCATTTTCCTCTCTCTCCTCCTGTCTCCCTTGTTACACGAATGAGGCAGCAGAATTTTAGCAGCTTTAATGTTCTGCAAAAGCTCAGAGCAAACAGGACTGCTGTGACCTTTGCAGTGCTCTGTAATTCCAGCAGCTGTCCAAACCCCTTCCCTCCCCAGGGACAGGGGACAGCCAGGAAAAGCACCTTGTTGCTCAGAGGAAAGCAGCCATGGGATTTTCCTGGTGGGAGAAGAATGAGGAGATGCCCCCCCACCATCAGCATTTGTAGGGGTCAGCCAAGAGGGAATACTGGGAATAACCAAGGGCTGGATGCAGGAGGCTCTCAGCAGTCCCTGCCCAAGGTGGAGAAAATGAGGGCACAGCACCCCAGGAAGCTCCCAGGGATGGAGTTTTGTGCTTCCAGGGGGATGAAAGCAATGGGAAACACTTCAGTGCTGCTAAAGGGGAGAGCCCTTTCCACAGCACAGAGAACAGGCTCCCTTTGGGAAATGGAGATGCACTGAAGTCCTGAGCCTTACACAGAACCACCAAGCCCAGCCAAGACCCAGTCCCAAGCCCAGCTTTCCCCTGCAGCTCTGCCTTCTGTTTTCCGCCTCCTTTGCTGCCCCATTCCCCTCGGATGGCACCACTACAAAACCCACCCTGCTCACAGGCTGCTGCACCTCCCTCCCAGCTGCTTAAAATCACAAAGGGCTTCTCCCCCTGCTCCTTCCTCTTGCTCAATCCTTCTCTCTCCCTTTAACCTGAAATCCCCTCCAAGCAAGCAGAGAAAACAGCCCTGGCTGCCACAGGCAAGCAATAACCCAGGAAATTTAAATCCCTGCCTGTGATTGTAGAGAGAACACAGAGTGAGATAAAAGGCTCACCAGCCCTGGCATTATTATATTAGAAAGGTAATTATCTCTTCTGCCACCTGACTTTGGGCTGTCTTCATATAATGAAGTTTCAGCTCGTGTTTGCAGCCACAGGAGCACCAGAGCCTTGCTAGAAACACGAGAGAGAATTGTCTGCTCTGGGGGCAGAGCCAGCAGAGCCAGGCAGGGAGGAGGAGGAGGAAGGAAGGGGAGAGGAAATCTGAGCTCCTGGCAGCTGATGGTGCCTGTGTCCCACTCCAGAGCCAGGTTCAGGTTCCAGCCCAAAGCCCAGCAGCACACACCCAAATTCACATCTGTGTCAAGGCACCTGCCCCCTGGGTCCTGATCTTGTGGGCTCTTCCCAAAACTCAGGAGGGCTGAGGGGATGTTGAAATAAAAAAGTCGTTTTGCCTTTTGATACAGCTGAATAATGCAGGAAAGAGAGTGCCCAGCCCACCAGAGAAGTCTGGAATGGCTTGGATGAAGGGACTTAAATCTCATCCAGTGCCACCCCTGCCATGGCAGGGACACCTCCCACTGTCCCAGGCTGCTCCAGCCCTGCCCAGCCTGGCCTTGGGCACTGCCAGGGATCCAGGGGCAGCCACAGCTGCTCTGGGCACCCTGTGCCAGGGCCTGCCCACCCTCACAGGGAACAATTCCCAATTCCCAATATCCCATCCAGCCCTGCCCTCTGGCAGTGGGAGCCATTCCCTGTGTCCTGTCCCTCCATCCCTGTCCCCAGTCCCTCTCCAGCTCTCCTGGAGCCCCTTCAGGCCCTGGCAGAGCTCTGAGCTCTCCCTGGATCCCCTTTTCCCCACCTCAATGACAGATTGTCTTCCACCACAATATCCAGCCCCTCCACAGGGCTCAAGGTCAGCAGCTGCTCCTCCCTGGCTCAGCCTGAGCTCTCCTGCAGCCCAGACCATTGACCCATGTGTGGCTGTCATCTCCTCCCTGCACTGGAAAGATGAAGTCAAATTCCACCTCCCAAATTCCAGCCACCTCCTGCCACCCTTGCCAGTCAATAAATCCCTCCTAGCCTCACCCTGTGCTTTGCAGCTCTGAGAAGATCAGGCTTGAGCTGTCCTGGCCATGGCCCCTCTCATCTATCACACACTGCTCTGAAAAACCAGCAGCCTTCCACCTGCTTTTACTTATTTATTCCAACAGGAAAGACAAGAGGAAAACACCCTCTGGCCAGCCTGTGTCAGCAATTAGGAGCATGAAATATGTGGCAGGAACAGCTTTATAACCAGAGCTGTGCCCTGTCCTTCCCCTGTGCCCCTGGCAGGCAGAAACCCCTGAGGATGAGCCTTGGGGTCAGCAAGGGAGGCAGGGCTGGCTCCAGGGACAGCAGCACAGCAGGGGCCAGCAGCAATTTTGTCCCATGGGATCTCTTTTAGCTTTTTCACCCCTCCGAGCTGCTGTTTGAATCCACAGACCCAAAGGCCTAAGGCAGCAGAACCAACTCTCATTTCTAATTCCCACTGCCCTCAGACTCTGGCACCAAGCACCAGATTCCCACCCAAAAAATGCTCATGGCCACAAGAAATCCACCCAAACCCCCTCCCACCATCCCTGCAGAGTGACCAGCAGCGATTCTGTCCCAAAGGATCGTTTTTGGCTGCCCCAAAGCCTCTCACCCTCCAAGCTGCCATTCCAATCCTCAGAACCACAGGCCCCAAGGCAGCAGAACCAGCTCTAAATTGCAGTTCCCACTGCCTTCAAACTCTGGCACAGATTCACAGCACTGCAGAGCACTGAAGCCCCTTTTTCTCACCCCAAGCATGAGGCATTCTCTAAACCTGTGGCAGATTCTCCCCGGGCATTCCTCCAGAAGTTCCCTGAATAGGCTCTAAGGCCTTCCCACCAGCCTGGCACCAGGCACCACATTCTCCCCCAAAAATGCTCACGGCCACAGAAAACCCTTCACACCATCCCTGCACAGTGACCAGCAGCAATTCCGTCCCAAGGGATCTTTGGCTGGCCCAAAGCTTTTCACCCCTCCAAGCTGCTGTTCCAGTCCTCAGACCCACAGGCCCTAAGGCAGCAGAACCAGCTCTAAATTACTCATAATCCCCTCAGACTGTCACCGGGCACCACATTCCTCTCCAAAAAATGCTCATGGTCACAAAAATTCCATCCAAACCCCCTCTGACACCTGCACACCATCCCAGCACACCATCTCAGCAGAGTGATGGACAGGAATTCTGTCCCAAGGGATATTTGGGTGCCCTAAGGCCTATCACTGTCCCAGCTGCTGTTCCAGTCCTCAGACCCACAGATCCTAAGGCAGCAGAACCAGCTCTAAATTACTCCCAGACCCCTCAGACTCTGCACACCTCAGCCTGGCACCAGGCTCCACATTCTCCCCTCCCAAAAAATGCTCATGGCCACAAAAAATTCATCCAAACCCAGTCCCACACCTGCACAGTGACCAGCAGCAATTCTGTCCCAAGGGGTCTCTTGGCTTGGGACAAAAGATCCCTTGGGACAGAGCTTTTCACTCCTCCAAGCTGCTGTTTGAATCCTCAGCCTCACAGGCCCTAAGGCAACAGAACCAGCTCTCAATTCCAGTTCCCACTGCCCTCAGATCCTGCACACCCCAGCCTGGCACCAGGCACCACATTACCCCCAAAAACCACAGTCATGGTGACAAAAGCCATCATCCAAACTTCCTCCCACACCACATTTCCCATCCCTGCCTGGGTAAGACAAGGATGCTTTCCACACTCTCAGCCTCCACATCAGGCGTCTCCATTCTATCTTGCAATCCTGACATCCTAAGCTGCCATTTCTGTACTACTCTGACACCACTGGAATAAATAAACTGAGCTTAACATCTGTTCTTTAGTGAGATTAACCCCTGGTAACCAGGCCCTGTGGTGATCCCCAGTAACAACACAAAAATTATTAATTAAACACAGTATAAACCTCCAAATACAGAATCCCAGAATCATTTATGTAGAAAAAGGCCTCCCAAGATTGAGTCCATCCATCCCTGGGTAAATGATATTGATATTTACAGGTCAGCCCAGGACCATGGTGGCCACAGCCACCTCCTCTCTTACTCCAGTGAAGTGCAGAGACTCTGCACTGGCCCCAGGGGACCTCCTTTGCCCTGGAGTGGATCCAGAAAGACACCAATAACTGTGCCAGCAAGGATTTTAAGAGCCTCAGGCACAAGAAACAAGCTGAGTTCGGAGGCAGCTCTGCACCTCCTCAGGGCAGGGACTGTCCCTGCCTGGGCACAGGAATTTAGTCTAGCCTTAAAGACCCTCAAAGCTGAGGATTTTGACAAAAAATTTTTAGGATTTTTTAACAAAAAGGATTTTTTTAAACAAAATTCCAGTTAATCCTTCAAGTTCCCTCCATGGACATCCCTCAAGGAGAAGAGGAGCACCCAGGAAGGGTGAGGGCGTGAAGGATCATGGAGGGGATCTGTGAGGTGACCTCTATGGCATTTCCACCAGGAGCCCCCTCCAAGCCCTAAGTGCCAAATTCCCTTAGCAATCCTATTACCCCCCTTTCTGCAGTTTCCTTTGCTCCAAAGCTTGCAGCCCCAGCTATAAACGGCATTTAGCAAGGAGCTGCTGGTGCCTGCTCCTGTTTCATTTCCCACAGGGCTGTGCCTTTGGCAGGGACCTTCTCTCCAGGAGGAGCCAGGGCTCCCTCCCTGCCTTTCCCCTCTCTCCTGGCCACCACAAGGAGGTTGAGGGCATGGAAAAGTGACCCCATGTCTCAGCAATCAGCTGGGGGGTCAGGACAAAGCAGGGAGCCACCTGAGGAGAGGCAGAGAGGTGATGCTACTTCTAATCAGTCCCTGACATTTTAATATTGCTCTAAAAATCCATTTTTCTGCTTCATCTGGGAGAAGCCCTTAAAAAAGCCCTTTTTGTCCCCTCACAGCCCAGCTTCACACACATCCCAGCACTGCCCAGCCCCTCCTGACCCCCCAAAACAAGGAGAGCCCTTGCAGAGGCAGCAGGGGAAAGGCTTTGGGGACATGGCCTCAAACCCTGCACGCACCAGCTCAGGACATCACACACTTCCCCTCCCAGCAGGCTGGCAAACGGCTGCCGGGTTCTCAGGGAGCTTTTTCATCTTTAAAAGGCATAAAAGAGAACAAAAGGCAGAAATCCATGTGCAGCACACCCAGATCTAACGGGGCTAATGAGAACTCCAGCTCCTGGGCTTGCAGAGCAGCTCAGCACCACTGAAATCCCTCTGACATTTGTTATCCCGTGCAGTCTATTTGTTATCCCTGTGAGTCTACACTGGAGCATGGATATTTGCATGTACATACCTGGCAAAAACTAAGAGTGAGGTTAGGACTAAGTCTTTTGTCCTTAGGTGTGTGTGGCAGCCATCTTGACATCTTCAGTGTCTTCGTGCTTTTTATAAGCTACAAGAACGTAAAATTTGGTGGGTGTCGCAGACATCTTTTATGAAAAATCCTTTCCTTAGGAATTTTTCCTCCTGAGAAGCTGAAAGGCCTCAGGAACAAAATGTAAACAATGATTATCTGCTGCTGTGGAATGCAACAGGTGCATCTGTGATTGGCCCATGTTGGATGTTTGTAATTAATGGCCAATCACACTCTGCTGGCTTGGACAGAGAGTCTGAGACAGAGCCTTTGTTATCATTCCTTCCTATTCTATTCTTAGCTAGCCTTCTGATGAAATCCTTTCTTCTATTCTTTTAGTATAGTTTTAATGTAATATAGATCATAAAATAATAAATCAGTCTTCTGAAACATGGAGTCAGATCCTTGTCTCTTCCCTCAATCTCGGACCCCTGTGAACACGGTCACAGGGGGGTGATTGGTTGATAATTTATGATCATGGTTTGTATTTTTGTTTGAGTTTTTTTGTGGAGGTTAGGCTGGAGCCCCTGTGCTCTGGAGCCAGACTGGGAGAAGAGGAAGAGGAAGAGGAAGAGGAAGAGGAAGGAGAAGGAGAAGGAGAAGGAGAAGGAGAAGGAGAAGGAGAAGGAGAAGGAGAAGGAGAAGGAGAAGGAGAAGGAGAAGGAGAAGGAGAAGGAGAAGGAGAAGGAGAAGGAGAAGGAGAAGGAGAAGGAAGAAAGAAGAAGACAGAAGAAGAAAGAAGAAGAAGGAAGAAGAAGAATGAAGAAGGAGAAGAAGAAGAAGAAAGAAGAAAAAAGAAAGAAGAAGGAGAAGAAGAAGAAGAGAAGCTCCAGGGAGAGCTCAGAGCCCCTGCCAGGCCTGAAGGGGCTCCAGGAGAGCTGGAGAAGGGACTGGAGACAAGGGATGGAGGGACAGGACACAGGGAATGGCTCCCACTGCCAGAGGGCAGGGCTGGATGGGATATTGGGAATTGGGAATTGTTCCCTGTGAGGATGGGCAGGCCCTGGCACAGGGTGCCCAGAGCAGCTGTGGCTGCCCCTGGATCCCTGGCAGTGCCCAAGGCCAGGCTGGATGTGGGAGGTGTCCCTGCCATGGCAGGGGTGGAACAAGGTGATTTTTAAGCTCCTTCCAACCCAAACCAGTTGATAATTACAAAACCTGCCCAGTGCAGTTAGTGCAGCATCTTTGGAGATCTGCAGCATTTCTGTGCTGAGTGGATTTCAATTAAAGCCATCACAAAGAGATAGGGCCTCTCTTCCCATGGAAATCACAGCAGCAGGTCAGAAGGAGCAGGAAAATTATTTTTAAACTCTCTACCTCAGATGGTGGAGAGCCCCATCCTCTTCCACTGAGGGGAAAAACAAATTAATTGATACAGGTCAAACCAGAGCAAGACTCTCAGCGATTCCCCAGTAATTATCTCCATTAAAATTTAAACACACATGACACCAACTCAGGAAGGTTTAGCCTTGAGATTTGCAACACAGGAAACATCTTCTGGAGAAAGAAATTTAAGAGTCAGCTCCCAATAACATCCAGATGTCCAGACAGGTCTCATTTATATAAAAAATCATTCAGGGCATTCATAAAAATGAGCTGCCAGCACACACACATGCAAATTCCCAGCTTGTGTGTGAACTTGAGGAAACTGAAATCTCTTTATAATATTTTACAGCAGTTTTCCTCCACACACAGAATATCCCTTACAAAAGCACTGGTGTGCAGCCTAAATAACACAAGATTCCCATTCAGCACCCTGGGAGGATGAGAAATCTGATTTTTATTCTGATTCTAAACACTGGGAATGGAAGAAAGCTGAGCAAACTCCTTTTGGAAAATACTTTCTCAAAGGAAAATGCATGTGGAGTGAAACCAAAAGCTCTGGTTAATTTGAGCTGAATGCAGTAAATGGCCTCAGCCAGGAAAAATGAGGAGCTGAAGGAGTAATCAAACATTTCCTTTCAGTGTTTGCTCAATTAGGTGGTTCAAAATGGTGCTTTAACTTGGCTAATTCTCCATGAGTCAGCACAAATGAGCTTTTAAATTTATATATAAAGGCAGAAAAATGGAGCAACAGCTGATTTTCACACCTTGTGAGAAAAAGTAATGAGAGAAGTACCCGGGTGCACTGAGCATGCTGAGCTGATTTTCCTCAGGTTGTTCAGCACAAGTGGAAAGTACCAGGCCAAGCTCTAAAAACCAGGATCAGAGAGATGCCTGGAGTGCTCGGCCCAGCCCTTGGATGGAAATCCTGGACTGGGAACCTCCCCAGGCCCAGGCTGCAATCCCAGCCCTGCACCGGGGCTGCCAGCACTGCTCCCATCCCTCCCAAAGGCAGGGCTGCCCCATGTCCCTCCTGCTGCTCCTGCTCCTCTTTGTCCCACCCCTGCCATGGCAGGGACACCTCCCACTGTCCCAGGCTGCTCCCAGCCCTGCCCAGCCTGGCCTTGGGCACTGCCAGGGATCCAGGGGCAGCCACAGCTGCTCTGGGCACCCTGTGCCAGGGCCTGCCCACCCTCACAGGGAACAGTTCCTCATTCCCAAGGAGAGGAGCTGCTCCCGCAGGCTGCAATCCCTCCCTGCATCCCTGCACCAGGGCTGCCAGCACTGCTCCCATCCCTCCCAAAACCCAAGGGTGCCCCATGTCCCTCCTGCTGCTTCTGCTCTTCCCAGGGATGGGCAGGGCTGGAACAGCTCTGAGAAGTGCAGATGCTGTTCTAGCATCTCCCAGGCAGCTCTCACCTCTTTCTTTTCCCTGGTTCTCCACAGAGCTGCTTCCTCTCAGTTTTCAGCTCATCAAGAGCTTGGTTTGGTGAGAAAATGTGTTCAGAGCAAGGCTGCAGCTGATGGGGTGATATTGTAAATCAAAGGCTCGGACAAAGGGGAGAGAGAATGATGCATCTGACTCTGTCATCAGAAGGCTAAAGAATTACTTTATTGCACTATACTATGTACATTTCATCTGAACTGAACTGCCCTGCACTCACCCGTGTTCACCACTGCTCACCCTGCACTCATCACCTCTGATTGTCTCCTCACTGTCCCATGACAGTCCTGACACACACACACACCTGGCCCTGACAGGCCAAGGGAACCAAACATCCTCACTGTGGGTAAACAATCTCCATATTGCATTCTGCTTTGGCACAACACAGGCACAGCAAGCGAGCTAAGAATTGTGTTTTCCTTCTTCTCTGCTTGTCTCACAGCTTCTCTCTGTTCAGAGCCATGTGAATACCACAGGGTGATGCTTTGGAACACCTTTCCCACAGCAATGCACCCCTAAGAACCTCCCTGTGTTTGCTGAGCCTCAGCTCTGATATTTTGGGTTGGGATGAGAGGAGGGCAAGCACTGATGCCCTCCCTGTTTCCCAGGATCTCCAGCCTGGCACTGTGGCACAGGAGGGCACAGCTCTCACCCTGGGGAGCACAGCTGGGCTCCCTGCTGCCCAAATGGGCTCCTTGTGCAGGGCCAGGGGAGCAGGGAGAAGGGCTCTGCTCCTGAAAGGGCTTCAGGGAGTGCAGAGGGAAAGGAATTAGAGGGAGATGTCTTCACACACACACTGTGTCTGCGAGTAGATAAATCCAAATACTGAGAGGTGAAAGAAGCAATGGAAGGAACCAGAAATTCCAGAGGAATCCCACTGATTGACACAGACTGTTCCTCACCCAAAGAAACAGGGTGAGGGAAAAATCCCTGTGCTACTCCCTGGATTTGGAGAAAAAAAGAACAGAGACACAAGGAGAAAGAAAAGTGGAGTACATATTAAAAAGGGGATCTGTATTAGGTGATTCAGGAAGTCTGAACCTCTCAAGTACCTCAGACAGTGGGGAAAGAGAGAGGGAAATGTGGCCAGGAAATGAGGATAAAAAGGAGGCTGCATCCTCTAACAATTTCAGACACCCCATAGGAAATGCCCCATGGCCTCTTCCTTTATTTAAATAAAGTTACCGGGCTCCTCTGCCTCCTTTTTGGACATAAATCTCCAATGTTTGTGGCTGAGGGGAGGGGAGGGAAAGGGAGAGGGAGTTGCTCCCCCAAAAGGGATTCAAAGCTCCCAGCAGCTGATGAGCAGATCCTCTTTAAAAATGCAGCACTGCCCTAAAATCCAGCAGAGCTCAGCTCTGAAGTTTGCTCTCCTGACTCCAAAAGCTCTGAGCACAAGCTGCAGGAAGCTCCTGGGGAAGTTGTGCCCCTTCCCCTGGAGCTGTTCCCTCTGACACAAATCCCCTCAAACCATCAGGGGGTTATCAAAGCACTTACAGCCTCAGCCCTGCAGCAGGACACCTCCACTCCTGGCTGGTTAAACACCAAACCAGGCCAGGAGGAGGCTTCAAACAGGACAAGATGTTCTCATCTCGTTCCTGCAAGAAAAATCCCTCAGCTCCCCAGTCTGGCCACCCAAACCAGGAATGAATCTCCCAGACTGGGGAAAGGTTGTTCTGCTTCATCATCAATTTTTGCACTGGGTCAGTGTCTGTAAAACAATTTTAGGGGTTTCTATGTCCCTGTAAGTAATTCCCAGCATTCCCAGTCAGCCCTGGTGTGACTACACATGGCATTTAGGTGAAAGACATCCTGCAGCCCCTGCTCACCCTGCAGCTCCCAGAGCCAAAACCAGGATCAAGTTTCCCTGGCTGGTTCAGTTGTGGAGTTCAGGAGTCCCCAGGGACCGGGCAATGAAACACCTCCTCTGCGCCTACTGACAATGGGAAAAGTGACTCCAAAGATCACAATAAAATCCTCCAGCAGTCTCTGCTGCAGCCACCAACTGGGACCAGCCCTGAGATTTACCACAACATTAAAAAAATGCAATGGCTGCTCTAAAAGCAGGAGAAGTTAAAAGAAGGTGGCACAAAACCCACCAGGAGCAGGAGGAAAACCGGAAGGGAACCAGCTGGTTCCTTGCTTTGACCCCTTTGGGATAATTGGGTAACCCTGGAGACAGTCAGAAGGTGCTGCAGCACACAAGTGGAAAACTCTAACATTTCCCAGTTGCAAACTGGGGCCTGAACACCTGCACTGGGATCCCTGTTATCCCAGGGGAATGAAGTTAGCACAGCTGTGATGATATGGGTTGGAAGATATGTGTGCACTCAATTAACATCTGTCAGAGCTGGGGCAGCTCTCTGCTGTCCATGGGGCAGTTGTTTCTTTATCTCTCCCACAGCCAACCCTCCCTCCATGAGATCTCTGCTGTCCATGGCCACTGAGTGTCCCTGCAGGGCTGATCCAACCCCAGCATCCCATGGGGAGATGCTGCGCCCAGGGGAGGAGCCAAGCATTCCTGCCTGGATCCAATCTGAGCCTGGCACAGCACAGCAGCCTTTGCCCCCTGCATTGCCAGAGGAGCAGCTTTCTGCTGCCCTGCATGGCCAGAGGGAGCCCAGGCCCATCTGCAGCAGCCCTGGAGCTGCAGAGGAAAACTCCCCCCTTGTGCAGGATCCCTGCTGCAGCAGAGCCACAGCTGGCACTGCAGGAGGGCTGAGCCCCCCTGGGATGGGGCTGGGACACCGCCCTGACACACAGGGGGACAGGCTGGATTCAGTGGTTTGTTTTCTTTTTTTTTTCTATGACATTTGTATTTTTAATGTTCCTATTAAAGAACTGTTATTCCTCCTCCCATATCTTTGCCTGAGAGCCCATTAATTTCAAAATTATAATAATTTGGAGAGAGGGGGTTTTCATTTTCAATTTCAGGGGAGGCTCCTGCCTTCCTTAGCAGACTCCTGTCATTCCAAACCCAGACAATGTGCCCACCGAGGAGATGGATCTCCACACTGAGGACTGTCCTGGGAAAGGCTCTGCCTCTGATTATGCTGCCCTTGGCACTCCAGTTCCCCCAGTGCATCCAGAAGTCCCCATGGAGTGTTTAACCCCCTCAGTGCCTGCACAGGAGCTCATGCCTCTGTTAAGGCCACGGTTAAACCATCAAACTCCCGTGGTTTTCATGTTGTGCAACAATTCCTGAGTTCCTGGTGGCAATGTGTGGGAGCAGCAGGGCTGCTGGGAGAGGGAATGTTTCCTGTGAGGCCCTCTGGGAAAACAGAGCAGCTTTCAGGAATTCATTTGCCATTTGGTGATTGCTTGAAGGTAAAAGAAAAAATATTTTAAAAAATAAAAATCCTGTGTGTTTTCTTGCAGTTGTTTCATTTGTTATACCCCTCCCAAAGCACTGCTTAAACAGCCCCCACTGCTCAGCTTCAGCCTTGGAAATTCCTGCTCTTGGCTCAGGAGGTTGCCAGGCTTGGATTTGTATTTCAGGCAAATCAGGATAGAAAGAAGCATTTTATCCTTAATCAAAACAGGATTATTAAGGATCAAATAAGAATCCCTCAAAGCTCATCCCCTTTCCAGATCATTTTACATCCCATCACCACCTCAGCACTTCAGGGAGGCAGAGAACATTGGGGACTCATTCCACTGAATCCCCAAGGTTGGAGAAACCCTCCAAGACCAAGTCCTGCTGCCACAGCACTGCCAAGGCCACCACTGCCCATGTCCCCAAGGGCCACATCCACACCTTTGTTAAATCCCTCCAGGGATGGGGACTCTGCCACTGCCCTGGGCAGCTGTGCCAGGGCTGGATGAGCTTTCCCTTTCCCTGGTACCAACCCAAAGCTCCCCTGGTGCACACTGAGAACGTTTCCTCTCACCTGGGAGAAGAGCCTGATCCCCACCTGGCTCAGGGATTGCAGAGACATCCTAACATTGCTGGATGCACTGGGAACTTTGTTCCCTGAGGAAGGAGCTGGGATTGGGATGGCTTCAAGGGGAGGGGACAGCCTGCCTGGCCCTGCCACATGTGGGGCTCCAGCTCATCCAGGACATCCCCAGGGAGGAGAGAGGCAGGGAGGCACTGCTGTCTGTCACAGCCTAAATGAGAGATGTGGGACGCCAGGAGCTCTCCAAAATGCAGTTTATTGTATCCAAGGTGTTACAGCAGACCAGGGTTGTGGGTGACGACCAGGGGCAGCCCCAGCTGCTGGGGCCTTGGGCACTGCCAGGGATCCAGGGGCAGCCACAGCTGTGCCAGGGCCTGCCCACCCTCACAGGGAACAATTCCCAATTCCCAATATCCCATCCAGCCCTGCCCTCTGGCACTGGGAGCCATTCCCTGTGTCCTGTCCCTCCATCCCTTGTCCCCAGTCCCTCTCCAGCTCTCCTGGAGCCCCTTTAGGCCCTGGGAAAACATCACCAGGAACCACCACAGGACATCCATTCCCAAGGTTGCTCAGAGCACAAGAAAGGAAAAATATTGATTGGAAGTGGCTGCAGATTTTCTGGAAGAACGGTTTTCTGACAGAAAATGACAATTTGATCATATCAAATCCTCCTGCTGGAAGGGGTCAAACTTAGCAAAAGCTCATTTAGGAAAACAGTCACAATCTGTCTGATTGGGTTAAACACACTTGTTCTTGTTTTGAAAACATGTTTATTTTCATTTTGTCAAGATTCATGCCAGAAATAAATTCTAAAAACAAAATTAAAATATTTTTATCCCCACCTAAACAAGCCCTTCTCCTTGGAAAAGTCTGACTTCAGCTTTCCAAAGAGGAATTTTGACACTGCAAAATATTTTTGGCATGGTGGAAACTCCAGGTTCTGCCCTGACTTTGAACCTGTGTGAGTACTTTTTGCCCCAGAAGGTTAATGGGATGAATAAATTATATAGAATATTTGCAATAATTGTTTTAATTTTTAAACTGACATCAGTTGTAATCACACCTCTTAATGAGAATGGGGGAGGCTGAGGGAATATTTGGTGTGCTTTTGTGGAAATATTATTTTGTTTGGTAGTTTTTTGGGGTTTTTTTCCTTTTTGGGTGGGGTTTTCTAAGTTATTAGCTACAAATCAAGGTCTTGGTCCAGGAAAAAATCCCTCCATTGCAGCAGACCCAGCTGGGATGCAGAGTGTGACCTGTCCCCATGGATGGGTGGCGGTGACATCCCTGATTTCTCCGGCCTGGAACCCCCTTTGGGAGCACTGGGGGCTCATTCTTCCTGGTCTTGCCAAAAGAGAGCAAAAACCTGCAGTGTGAATAGCAACCAGAATTAGGCCAAAAATCTGAGCGCCAGATCCACAGCAGTGTTTATGTTCTAACTCCTCCTGATTTCAAAGTATCCAGGAGCCAAACCTTTCATGAATGCAGGCTGCAGAAATTATTTCTCTGTTCTTTTCCCTGGTTTTCTCCTCTCCCCTGTCATCACACACTTGATTTCATTCACCAGCGCCTTTGCCTTGTTCCCTCTGGTACTCCGAAGGCATTTCATTTCATTTCCATTTTTTCAGACATTAAAAGCATTTCTTTTGAATTCTGGTGCCTTCAGCACGTGAAATGAGCCTCAGCTGCACTGAACAAACCCCAGCCTGATCTCGTTACACGCCTGTTCTTCAGAGGCAATGAGGAGAAAGGGGGAAGCAGCTGCCTCTCCAATCCCCCCTGCATTAACCACGCTCCCAGTTCAAAGCTGAATGCAGAGGGCCCAGCTCCAGGTGCAAACCCTGCTGCTCCTGCTGCTCCCTGGAATTCAGAGCTGGACACCAGTGCTGGAGCCTGCTCTGGATTTTTAACGGTGTGGCGTGACTGATACAAAATCATGGAATCACAGAATACCCTGAGCAAAGAGGGACACCAAGGATCACACTATGCCACCCCTGCGCCTGCACAGACCCCAAACAATCCCACCCTGGTGCCCCAGTTCTGGCAGGGAGGAACAGGAGCACAGCCTGGGGTTAAATCACTGCCTGTGGGGGACAGGACCTGCACTTGCTGAAAAGGGATGGGAAACTCAACTGGTGCTGCATGGACTGAGGGAATCAGAGAAGCACAGAATGTCCTGAGATGGAGGGGATTGAAGGGATCCCCCAGCCCAGCCCCTGTCCCTGCCCAGCCCCCCCAGCAGCCCCAGCCTGGGCACCCCTGGCAGCGCTGCCCAAAGGCTCCTGGAGCTCTGGCAGCCTCGGGGCCGTGCCCATTCCCTGGGCAGCCTGGGCAGTGCCAGCACCCTCTGGGGGCAGAGCCTTGCCCTGAGCTCCAGCCTGAGCTGCCCTGGCCCAGCCCCAGCCGTGCCCTGGCTCCTGTCCCTGGCCCAGAGCAGAGATGGGAGCTGCCCCTCGGGAGGAGCTGCAGCCCCAGGGAGCTCTGCCCTCACTCTGCCCCAGCTGAGCAACCCCAGAGCCCTCAGCTGCTCCTCACAGCCCCTCCAGAGCCTTCCCTGTTTTCTTAACCCTCTCAGCACTAGATTTTTCTTCTAAAGTTGGAACCAAGGGCATCCAGAGCAGAGGGGACTCTGTGCACCCACACCTCCAGTAGGTGAAGCAGAGGCACCACCTCATCTCCTCAGAACAGAGCCCCATTCCTGCACATCTCTCTGGGACAAGGAAATTCCTGTCCTGGTTGGAGGCACCTTCCCACCTCAGGGTTGTGGTTCCTAATGCAGCTCAACTCAAGTGACGTTGAGACAGAACTAAGCCAAGCTGCTCCACTTCGCCTGCATGAGCCAGGAGCCAGCTTTAGATCTGAGCTTGGGTGACCTGATTTTACCTTCTCCTATTCCCTGGAGGATGGGCAGGCCCTGGCACAGGGTGCCCAGAGCAGCTGTGGCTGCCCCTGGATCCCTGGCAGTGCCCAAGGCCAGGCTGGGCAGGGCTGGGAGCAGCCTGGGACAGGGGGAGGTGTCCCTGCCATGGCAGGGGTGGCACTGGGTGGGATTTAAGGTCCTTTTAAACTCAATCCATCCTGTTTCCCCTTTACAGAGGGTGAGCATTTTGCCATGATTTTCTATAACATCATCTTCTGGAGGGAACGGGATCTGTGTCTGCAGCACTTTGCACAGCACAGCCCCCTGCACCAGGGCAGCCTCAGCATCCCAGCACAACAAACACATCCTGAACAGAGCCTGGAGCTGGGCCAGGGCAGCTCAGGCTGGAGCTCAGGGCAAGGCTCTGCCCCCAGAGGGTGCTGGCACTGCCCAGGCTGCCCAGGGAATGGGCACGGCCCCGAGGCTGCCAGAGCTCCAGGAGCCTTTGGGCAGCGCTGCCAGGGGTGCCCAGGGTGGGGCTGCTGGGGGGGCTGGGCAGGGACAGGGGCTGGGCTGGGGGATCCCTTCAGTCCCTCCCAGCTCAGGATGTTCTGTGCTACTCTGATTCCCTCAGTCCATGCAGCACCAGTTGAGTTTCCCATCCCTGTTCAGCAAGTGCAGGTCCTGTCCCCCACAGGCAGTGATTTAATCCCAGGCTGTGCTCCTGTTCCTCCCTGGCAGAACTGGAGCCACAGGGTGGGATTGTTTGGGTGTCTGGGTGGGCACAGGGATGGCACTGGATGATCCTTGGGGTCCCTTCCAGCTCAGGACATTCTGTGATTCTGTGCCCCAAGCACCACGAGCAGTTCATGCTCTGGGCAGTGGCACTGCCCCTCATGGATCCCACAGAGCCCTCCTGGCTTTGTTCCCCATTGCTGAGCAGGAATTCCCCAGCGAGGGGAGCAGGGTGTGAGGAGGAGCCGGCCTAGCAGGGCTCCAGGGGAGCAGAACAGCTCCTGTGTAGTGCACACAACAATCCAGGCAGCTCTTCCCGTGGGGATTGCTCAGCACTGGCATCTCCTCTGTGTGTGCAGTCGCACACAGACACTGCACAGCCCCTCTGGCCCTGCTTACCCCAGCAGCTTTACAGGTTCTGTGGGATTTAGGGCCTATTTTAGCCTTTATCCTAAAGTGGAAAAGCACCCGACCAAAAGAAAACAGCCCCCAAAATCATTAGACTGAGAACTACCAGCAGTGATTAACAGAGAGAAACAACAAAGGAGCTCCCAAAACACACGAGCTGGGAACAATCTGGGGGAGCTCTTTGAAAGGAAAGCTTTTCATCAGGCTCAGCATGGCACTGAGCCATCCCTCTGATCCATCCTTCCCCTCTCTGCCACACCAGACACCCAGTGTAAGGTTTGAGGGCTCAACCATCAACTTTCATCATCAGAAATAAACCAGGATCATCTACTGCTCCAACAGGCTGGGGGAGAGCAGCAGATGCTGCCCAAGCCTGGGGGGCAGCCCCTTGTTTACCCAGCATGTGAATTGGTTTTACTTAATGGCCAATCCCAGCCAGCTGTGTCAGACTCTTTGGTCAGTCATGGGTTTTTATTATTCATTCTTGTCGAGCCTTCTGATGTATCCTTTCTCTACAGTTGAGTATAGTTTTAGTATAGCATTTTCTTTTAATATAATATTATAAAATAGTAAATCAGCCTTCTGAGAACATGGAGTCAAATTCTCATCTCTCACCTCATTCTGAATCCTTCATTATGGATGAATCTCTTCATCTGAGCTGAGAGAAGAATGCATTTATATGTATATTCTGAAAGTAGAGAAATACAGCTAAATATTTTAGTTATGGGCATTTGCAGCATTTATCCCTTTTGAAAGGAAGTTTGCATGCGGAGAAGTTCTGCTCCCTTTTATTGCATCACTTAAGGCCTATTAATTTGCCAATATTTTTCTTCTTAGGAGAAATATTTTATCATACTCTCAGCAACTTTTTTTTTGTTGATTTTTTTTTTTGGGTTTTTTTTTTTTTTTTTTTTTTTTGTGAAGGAGAGATTATCCTTTGACCAAAAAAAAAGGTAATAAACACATGAATGGACATGAATTTAGACCTCACAACACCACAAAAGTCATGTTGCCTTGGAGCCTTTGGAACCCCAGTGGGCTGCAGCTCTCTCCACATGGGAAGTGGCCCAAAAGGGAGGCACAGATTCCTCTTTTTGAGGAGCCTAAAGACAGCACAAGGCTTCCCCCAGCTCCACCAGCACCGCCTCGACTGGGGAATGATTCATCTCCATCTCCCGAGGATTTTTCTGGTAACTGCTGCAGATCCACCTTGGGATGACAGAGCAAAACTAGCAGCAAACCAATCTTGTCACTTCTATTTTTTCTCCCCCCCACAGAAAAAGCCATAATTTCAGGATTGAGGTATCAGAATCACAGCTAAGGACGAGCTGGCTCCTTACGCAGAGATTTTTGGTTTTTTTTTTTTTTTTTGAAAATCTGTTTTCAGCTGACAACATTAAAGCTGCCACCCATAAATTTATTGGGGGAATTTATGAGCCAGCGAGGAAAGCCACCAAAAAAGGAGGAAGCAGAATCCATTCCAAATCTGGGGACAAGGAACATGTTTCAGTGGGATTGAAAGGTGTTAAAGTCAGTAAGCCAGAGAGAAAGCAGCACGAAATAAATACAGATACCCTCTAATCCCTAAATACTCTGTCTGGAGGACACGGAGAACTGTGCTGCAAACTCAAAGCAATAACTCCTAAAGGGCAGCCAGACCTGCTTCCCAGACTGATAAGGAATAAGGATGAAAGCCAGGGAGCAGCAGGACAAGTTAAACAAACATAAACACGTGGCATGGCATTTATAAAGGGGGAAAATAAGAATGGTTTTCCTTGACTGGGACTTTATTTCCAGTTGGCCCAAGTGAGGGAGGCTGCTCTGCCAGAGCCTGGGGATTGCTGAATCCACCTCCACGCTCCAGTGTCCAACATCCCCACACCTGGAGAGGTTCCCTGCCCTAAAAATGCCCACACCAGCATTTGTGGTGCTGTTCTGTGCCCACTCCCAGGGCAGGAATGAGGAGCACATGAAACATCTCATGGCACATGTGCAGGAAAGGCCAGGGGTTGTCACCACCCCTGCCTAAACCTGTCCCCACCAGGGGCAGCCCCTGCAGTGCTGACAGGGGACACGCTCAGCCCTGTCCTCCCACAGCCACCCGAGGGACAGAACAAACCTTGGCAGGGCCACAGATCCATGGCAAAGAGAAAAGAGAGGAATAATGGGATCCCAGCCTGGTTTGGGGTGGAAGGGACCTTAAAGCTCATCTCATTCACCCCTGCCATGGGCTGGGACACCTTCCACTGTCCCAGGCTGCTCAGAACCCCATCAACCCAGCCTTGAGCATTTCCAAGGATGGGAAGGAACAAAATTGTTTTTAAGTTCAAGAGGCACATTTGCAGTTCATCAGATTTTTATATGTGTGCGTGCATATATATATATGTGTATAAATTTTATATCTATATATATATATCACAGACACATCATTTTTTATATTTTTTTATTCAGCTCCTGGGCAAACCAGGCAGTTTATTATTTTTATTTCTCTCCCCAGCACACGCAGGAAGCTCAGCAAGAACCGAGCTGCACACAGGCAGTGCTTCATCTGCAAAGGCATCCCCCTCCCTTAAATCCTATAAAAAAATCCCTAAAGGGAATCATTTACTAAAGAAAACAGAGATTTGAGGTCACAGCATGGTTGTCAGAAAGGCAGGGGAGGTTCTGCAGGGGAAGTGCAGACAGGAGCTGAGCCCCCAGCTCAGCTTTATCAGGGCCAGCAGGGCAGCCTGGCTGGGATAATCCAAACCATTTCCACGTCCATGAGAACACAGCACTGATGGGAAGAGCTGGCAGGAGGCAGAGCCAGGGCCAAGGGAGAAATGAGAACCAGAACACCTGGCTGCAGAAATGGTCTAAAACATCCCCAAATAATTAGCTCCTCAGCATTATCCCTTTCAGCAGGAATGACTGGAAATGAATTGGTATTTAACCAGAGACTCAGAGGCTTTAACACTGCAATATTTTCAAGCTGGGAAAAGGGAAGGGGGGAGTTGCTCTAAATTTCTGCCAAGTTCTCAGGGGCTGGGTTAACAGAGCAGTAAAAATGAAACAAATTAAAAAATAAGAAAGGTTGAACTTGGAACATGAAAGCAAGAGAATTTATGGGAACTTATTTAAGGCTGAGCTCAGTTTGGGTTCCAGCAATGGGCAGTGCAGGGGGGCTGTGAAAAACACCCCACGAGGTGACAGCAGGGCTGGAGATGGGACAGGGGGCAGTGCCAAGGCTGTGCCAGGGTCACTCAGCCCTTGGGGTGTTGGGATCTCTAGCTGCTCAGAGTGACCCCGAGAAAAGTTCCAAAGTCTCTTTTCCCAGCCCAGCTTTCAAAGAAGAAGTCAGAGCTCTTAATTTCTCAGTCTCAAGGTTGTTTATTGTTCCTTATCTATAAAATTCTTTCTCCTGCCCTGCCGAGGTCCATCCAGCAGGACAGTTCCAGGCATTCTGCCTGCCCCCAGGGTGGTGTTATCTTTTTATACTAAAAACTACATGTACAATGTTTACAATTACTTCCCAATACCCATCACCTATGTTAGACAGTGAGCTTCTACTCTAAACCAATCTGTGAGTGCCACCATCACAGCAGAAGATGGAGGCCAAGAAGAAGAAGGAGAAACGCTGGGCATGCCCAAATCCCTCCATCTTGCCCCCTGAACCCCCATTCTAAAAACTCTAAAATCTACTTTTTCACCCCATGATAAATTCATTATCATTCTACTTAATTTGTCGTGGCTTGCAGATCTTCATCTAAGGTTGGTAATTTGCTCCACAGGTCATAATCAAACCCACAGGTGTTTTGGGCTCTGTGCCAGGGTCTCTGAGCCCCCTGGCAGGGGTCCTGGCTGCTCAGGACAGACTGAGGGATGTCCTGGCTCCTGACATTGGGGGGCAGAGACACCAAAGCCCAGACCCAGAGGGACTGTGACAGTGAGGGACAGCACAGACAAGCAGAGCACAGCTCCCCACAGTGCTGCTCCCGTGGGGTTTGCACCTGGCAGCTCAGATTCATTTTGGAAACGCTTCCAGCAGTTCTCCAGCCCAGCCAAGCCTTCAGCCACTCGCCCTTCACGGTGTCTGCCTTTATCAGAAGGAAACCTCCCACAGCAACTCTGCAAAACTGCTCTTTCAGTGAGCCCCAGACTCTCCTCTTTCCTAGGAAACAACCTGTGGAAGGGTCCTCCAATATCCACCATCAAACAAACACTCCAATATCCATCCCACAGCATCCTGAACTTCCCCTGGACAGAGCTGATGGCACAGGAGCGCCCCACCTGCTGCTGACCCCAAAACCCCAAACTAAGGAAGGGAAGACCAGGGGGCAATTAATAGGGAGGAATTCGTTTCTTTAGCAGCTCTGGCTCCATCAGGCAGGAAAGTTTAGGATGCTCTCGGGGGAGGGAGGATTCTTGTCTCAAGGCAAACTGGCCTACTCACTCTATTTATAGAGGAGAGGCAGCATTTGAGCCCTGCTGCAGCTCAGCAGAGCCCACTGAGATGCTCTGCTCGTTATGCAAGTGCTCCAGTGTGGTATTTGCTGGGTCTCCAGGACAAAGGAGGAACTGAGAATCTGACTCCATGTTCTTAGAAGGCCGATTTATTATTTTATGTACTTATATTATATTAAAGAATGCTATACTGAAACTATACTAAAGAATAGAGAAAGAATACAGACAGAAGGTTCCAAAGAATGATAATGAAAACTTGTAACTGCTTTCAGAGCTCCAACACAGCTGATGGTGATTGGTCATTAAGTCAAAACAATTCACATGAAACCAATCAAACAACCACCTGTTGGATAAACAATCTCCAACCACATTCCAAAGCATCAAAACACAGGAGAAGCAATCAGATAATTATTATTTTTTTTTGTTTTCTCTGATGCTTCTCAACTTCCCAGGAGAAGAAATCCTGGGCAAAGGGATTTTTTTGAAAAACATGGCAGTGACACTCCAGAGCCAGGTTTGTCCCCTGGCCCAGCCCCACACGGCCACGAGATGTCCCATGCAGGGCAGGAGTCCCCATCCAGCACATCCATGGGGAACTCAAGCACAGGACATCCCTCTGCTCACCGACAAAAACTGGGCCTGGAAAAGCAAAGTAGAGCATCCAGCTTTCCCTGAACCCCTCAGCTGGGAAAGACGTGGAATGCAAGGGAAAAAAGGCAGGAAATGGGGTTGTTTGGAGGCTCCTGTGTTGTTGGGAATGGCAACACCCTCTGCTCTCTGGTGTCAGTGCCAGGCCACATCTGTGATGGGGTGGAGCAGAGCAGGGGATGCTGCTGCAAGCAGGACTTTGGCCCTCAAGGTGCTGTCCCTGCTTTTGGGACCAAAACAGCCACTTTAGGACCAAAAGAGCCTCTCTGGCCACCTCCCATATGCACAGGAGGCAGAGGTCAGGGGGTGACCATGATGCAGCCAAATTAATGAATATCCTCTTTCTTCTCCTTCTCTTCCCCAAGCAAATTTAGCCTCCTAAAGAATGCTTTGCCTGCCTCCCGTCTCAGCTGGTAATAACAGCAAAGGAGCCATCAATGGGAATTCAATCCTCATCTTTTAGGATAAGGGCACAGGATATTTCAGGAATGCAGAGTTCTCTTCACAGCAAGAGCAAGGAAGGCACATTGAACAGCAAAATCCTATAAATCTCATGCTCATGGGAGCCCTCAAAACTGAAAATCTGTGGTTTTAACCAAACCCCAAATCTAATACAGCCCTAAACAATGAGCCCTTCCTCACACCCCTCAGTCCAACTCTAGGGAGCTTCCCACAGGGATGGGATCAAACTGCAGGGCTGTGAGGGTGAGCAGCAAAATGGGAATGGTTTTCCTTCCCACAGCATCTGCCCCCTTGCCCAGCACAAGGGATTCAAGTAAAGCCACCAAAGAAAAATATTTAAATCTCCACAGATAAATTTCCAGCCAGAGCTGACTCTTACAAAGTCAGAGACACAATCATGGAGCAGAACTTGCTAAACACAATGAGCTGTGCTGGTTTTTAGGGATAATTCACCAAGATCTGGTGATTTTCTGGGCACCTCCATCACCCCAGCAGCCTGCCTTGTTACGTATTCAGGATCCTCAATATTGACCTTTGAGAAACTGCTCAAAACTCCAAATTCAGATGCCACAGGAGGTCATCCTGTGACAATCAAGGGGCCAGAGGGGGCAATCAAGGCTCGTCACTCAGGGGTTCTTCGGCACAAACAGAGCAAGGTTTGGAGTTTCACCCAGGAAGGATCCAGCCTTTTCCAGCACAGCTCAACACCTGCAGGGACACTGCGAATTGAGCTTCCAGACACGGCCCTGGCTGAATTTCTGCCACAGCACCCTGGAGCATCCAGTGGGGTGGGATGGTGACAGGGCAGCTCTGCCTGCTGGGGCTGAGCACCTCTCCCTTGGCAGTGCAAGGATGAAACAAATCATTCTGGGCAGGAAGGGGCTGCCCCAGGTTGAACTGGACCCAGCAGTGAACATCATTCCTCCTAAACTCACCTGCCAGGGCTGACTGGGGCAGGGAGAGCAGCTCCTGGTCCTTGCTGGAGGCCAAGGAGTGCTGGAGCCACCTCAGGCTGCCCAGAGGCAACAGCGGTCTGGGTTTGCCAGACTACCTCAGCCCCAGTGTACATCCTCAGAGTAAACGTGTAGTAAACCAGCCCCACACTATACATCCTTATAGGAAACCTGTAGTAAAGCAGCCCCAGTGGTATATCCCCAGAGGAAACCTGTACTAAACCAGCCCCACACTGCACATCTGTATAGGAAACCTGTTGTAAACCAGCCCTAATGCACATCCTTATAAGAAACCTGTAGTAAGCCAGTCCCAAAGCATAACCATATAGGAAACCTGTAGTAAACCAGCCCCAATGCACATCCTTATAAGAAACCTGTAGTAAACAAGCCCCACACTGCACACTCCTATAGGAAACCTGTAGTAAACCACTCCCAATGCACATCCTCTGAGTAAACCTGTAGTAAAGCAGCCCCAGTGTTACATCCCCAGAGTAAACCTGCACTCAGTGTGGGGAGTGCAATGGGTTCCAAGAGAACCCCAGGAATTGTCCATTTACAATGTGGGGTTCCACTGCAGGGGCCTGGCTGGAACCTGGGTGGGTTTGCCCCAGCCTTGGGGTGAGAGAGTCAAAGAAAACAAAAGCAGAGCACAGCTCTGGTGTGGGAAGGGCACAGATGGCAGAGACTGACACTTCAGGGAGGAACACGGGATCTTAGCGAGTTTCTTGCAACATTGCTTTTAACAAAAACTGGGTGAGAGCAAAACACTTCTGGAGACAAAGGCTCCTAATGGCAATGACAGGGCCAGGGAAAGCCCTGATGTACCAGGCAGAGGCTGAAAAGAAAATGAGGATCCTGTAAACACACCCAGAGTCCCAGGTCAGATTGGAATATTTGGCAGTTCACTGCCTCAGGCTCCATCATGGCAATGGCATCAGTCTGCAATGGGGGTGACACCAAGTGACAACCTGGAATTATTGGGGAAAGGGAAAAGGAAAGGGGGGAGGAAAGGAGAAAGGGGAGGGTAGGGAAGGGGAAGGGGATGGGGAAGGGGAAGGGAAAGGGAAAGGGAAAGGGAAAGGGAAAGGGAAAGGGAAAGGGAAAGGGAAAGGGAAAGGGAAAGGGAAAGGGAAGGATCTGAGAGCATTTCAGTGATTTAGGCCCAAGGGCTCCTAGCTCAGGCTCCTGAAGTCTTTCACACAGTGGCAGCCTGATTTCCCCACAGGCACAAACTGAGATTAGCAACAGCAGCCTCCCAACTTCCAGGGATTTGTGCATGGCTGAGTTAATTTCTTCAGCTGCTCCATAAGGGAAGTTAAAAGCACTTGGCACTGTTCAATTACCCCTTGCACACATTTACCATGTGTCTGCAGTGTCCTATGAGCTGCTTGTCGGGGACAGAGCTGTCCTTGTCCCTGTCTGTGCCTCCCTGGTGGCAGGAGGGTCACAGTGCCAGTGTCTGCCCTTGCTCCTCCTTCCTACACAAGGACAGCAGCTTTTAATGGGAAAAATTATTAAAACAGTGCTGAATATCAAGGGTAATGCCCAGCCTAAGATACTGGCAGTGCAGCTGCCACCTTAGCAATGCCTTGAATTGCTCCAAGAAGAAATATTCAGATCACCACAGCCCCAGAGTCATCCTGCTGTGGATTAGAAACATGTGGAAGGCAAGGAAACTGCGTTTGCCACTTCCATCTGGGAAGGCTGGGCACAGGTCAGCTGGAAGAGCCAGGAAAGACTTCTTCCATCCATCTATCCATCCATCCATCCATCCATCCATCCATCCATCCATCCATCCATCCATCCATCCATCCATCCATCCATCCATCATCCATCCCTTAGCCCCTTCTCCCCAGGCTTGCTCAGGTGTTTCACATCCCACCTGGAGAGGCAGAGCTGGCCCCAACACAGGGGCTGCACTGCCTGGGCAAAGCTCTGCTGAGAGCATGTGGTTATCTTGTGGTTAACTCATGTTATCTCATGGTTATCTTGTGGTTAACTCATGTTATCTCATGGTTATCTTGTGGTTAACTCATGGTTTATCTTCTGGTTATGTCATGGTTATCTGGTGGTTAACTCGTGGTTGACTCATGGTTATCTCATGGTTATTTCAAGGTTGCAGGGGGAGCACACTGCCAAGGAGCAAGAGAGAAAGCCAAATAAACAATTTCTCTTTTGTTCTCCTAAAGGTCTCCTGCTCTGGGTGAGGACACAACAGTTCCCCCAGTCTCTGAAGCTTTGATTCCTGTTAGATGTTAAACAGAGGCTCCTTCAAAGACTCCCCCAAGCCCAGCTTTACTGGGCCAGCCTGGTGGTTTCTGTACAGTCCTGGTGTGTCCATGGCAGCCCATTCCTGGGGGCTCTGGGGGAACATCTGCCAAGAGACCTGTGCCAATAATTTGGGTGTTTCTTACAGTCCCTCCTGCCTGGGATCTGCCACATGAACCAGCTCCTGGCCAAGACAGCTCAGTTTGGGGTTCTTCCCTCCTCATTCAGGGGCTTTGATCCCTTCCTGCCTCCTCCCAGGGACTTTATTCACCATCATTTGCTAAATGGAGCCCATGAGGTCCCCATGCTACACAAGAACCCCTCTGAACCTCAGGGCTCCCCCAGCCAGGAGCTCAGGAAAGCTTCAGCCCCAACGGTGAAGCTTTCCTTGGACTCCAAGTCCCTTCTGATGTCACCCAATGTGGGATCTCAACACCTCAGGACTGATGTGCCGAGTCACCAAGACCACCCTTGGGGGGCTTGGAGGTTCTGGAATGTTGCCAGAAGTGTCTGGTGGCTGGACTTTGATCCTGCACGGGAGACGACACCTGTATGAGGATGGGAGGATTTCACTGGGTGAATGGTGAAGGGATAGGTTAATTAGAGTGTGAGACACAGGGTTTGGGATTTCTGTACAGGGGGGTCTAGAGAAGTAAGATGGAGGAATTGGGGTGTGTCCTGTCCTTCTTCTTTTTCTTCTTAGCCTCCATCTTCTGTGGTGATGTTGGCACTTTGGGATTGGTTATTACTAAAAGTGCACTGGTCAATAAGGGTAAAAGGTATTGGGGAAAATAGGTAAATATTGTATACGTAATTTTGAGTATAAAGATAAGTGACCGCCCCGGGGGCTCTCAGTGTGCTCATGGCTGGCTGCTGTGCAGACCTCTGTTGGGCCGAGAGAAAATCTTTTAGATAAATAACTAATAAACACTGAAGACAGAGAAAAAACCTGAAGCTTCTTTTGGTCCTTTGGAGCGCGGGCTGCCCAAGGCCACCCCGGGCCTTTCCAGGTCATTAAAACAGCCGAGACAGCGACAATCCAATAGAGGAATAAAGACCTTTTAGTGCCTTTTCTGCCATGAATTGCACATGCACAGAGGGTACCACCCTCACCCAGCAGAGCCAGGAGCACTCTGTGTTCCCCAAAGGCTCCAGGACAACATCTGAGGTTACCAAGCAGCATCTCCTGGGAACACAGGTCAGCCCCAGGGCCTGTTCCCTTCCAGAAAACACAATTATTCACCTAATGGGCAATTTGCTGCCATCTGGACACGGAGAGCTTGACCTGTGCCATGCCAGACGTCCCCATGAGCTCAGTGCTTGGCACCAGCAGGGCGCTGCCACTGCCTGGCACTGCTGGAGACAGATCAAAGGAGCCTCAGAGCTCTCAGTGGATCTCCCCAGCCTGCCCAGCAAGCATTCCAACATGAATCCCTCCTGTGCCACAAGGGTGCTGGACAGATCCGTGTGGGAGGGTGGCTGCAATTCCCCTCCTCTCTCTGCAGAGCTGGGAGCAGCTCCTCACCTCCATGGAAAGCCAGTTTATGCTGCCAAATGTCCCTTTGCAACCCTCCAGGCTGAGCAGAGCCCAGAGCCCTGAGCAGCTCCCTGGGACAGTCAGGCCTTGGCACTCGTGCAGGGATTTCAGCAGCAGAGAGCACCTCAAGGTTGTTCCAGCCAAGGCTGCTCCAGCCTCAGGTGTGAGTCACAGGACAGAGGGGAAAGGAGAGCCTTGGGAGGCACCACTGTCAACAAATCCTCTCCTGCTTGAGCTCCACCTGTAGGATCCCAGCCAGGATTTGTTGGGATCTCTCACTGTTCAGTGTGACCCCCCAAAAAGTTGGAAAGTTTCTTTTCCCAGCCTGGCACTTAAAGAAGGAGTCAGAGCTCTTCAGTTCTCAGTCTCAAGATTGTTTATTGTGTCTTATCTATAAAAAATTTTCTCCTGCCCTGCCCAGGTCCATCCAGCAGGACAGTTCCAGGCACTCTGCCTGCCCCCAGGGCAGTGTTGTGTCTTTATGCTAAAAACTACGTGTACAATGTTTACAATTACTTCCCAATACCCATCACCTATGTTAGACAGTGAGCTTCTACTCTAAACCAATCTGTGAGTGCCACCATCACAGCAGAAGATGGAGGCCAAGAAGAAGGAGAAAGTCTGGGCACACCATGTTCCCTCCATCTTGCCTCTTGAACCCCCATACCAAAATCCCCAAAATCTACTTTTTCAAAATCCCCAAAATCTACTTTTGTGGCTTGCTGATCTTCATCTAAGGTTGGTAATTTGCTCATAATCAAACCCACAGGTGTTTTGGGCTCTGTGCCAGGGCTTCTGAGCCCCCTGGCAGGGATCTTGGCCATCCTGGACAGCCAGAGGGATGTTCTGGGTTCCCACAAGGATTCACTGCAAAGAACAGGACCTGAATCCCAATTCCCTACCCAGCACCCAAAGGTGGAAGCTCTGCTCTAATACAGGAGCACAAAACACGCTGCAGGTTTGGTTTTATCGAGAGGCAGAGCCCCAGGAACCTCTGTCCCTTCCAGCAGCTGCCCAGTGACCACACAGCCCCACAAAGCAGCTCTGACATGAAATAGAGCAGCACAAAAGTTCTGGGGATTTAATTCTCCTGCTTTTGGACGCCAAGGGAGAGCTGAGGACTTGGCAAAGGAGGGGAATGAGTGTGTGCACGCAGGCTGGGATGACTGAGCCTGTATCCATGTGGATGAGGAGTACGTCTGAGCAAGTGGGCTGGAGACGTGAGCGCCACGACAGCAGCGCGTCCCCAGCAGCTCCTGCTCAGCCCTCGTCCCAAATCCTGCCTCATTTCCACCTCATGAATTGCAAAGGACCCACAATCACACTCGAGCAGGGAGCAGGCAATAAAAAAAATTTAAAAATTAAAAAAAAAAAAAAAAAGAGAGGAAAAAGAAGGAATCAGACATGAGAAGGGAGGACCAGGGAACAGGAAGCCAAACACAGAACTATTTCCAGGAGGAATAACAGCCATATGGAAAAAGTTACCAAGATGATGAATTCTGCCTTCAATATGTTCAAGAAAGAAACTGCATCAGACCCAGTCTGGGGGTGGCCAGATCCTTCAAGAGGGGAGGAAAAAAAAAAAAGCTGCCACCCCAGCTTGAACTTGAGCATTTGGTGTTTCATTTGCATCTTGGAATGAGGCAACAGTTATCAGTCAAACTTTGCATTCCTCGCTTGGATTTCTGCCTTGCCGGGTCGCATTTGTGGCTCTCACATAACCAGGGATCCCCCCGCTGCAATATGCTGCTTCTGGCTCGGCCCTGCAGCCCAATTCCAGAGCAGCTGACATGGAAATTTACCATCAAACAACTATTAAAGTTTTACCTCAGGCTGTAAAAGCTGGAGTTGGTGTGCTCTGCATAAGGAGTGGAAACCCGCCCTGGGCTCACGTGCTGCGTGGCACTGTGCCACCCTGCCGTCCCCACATCCCAGAATCCAGGCTGGAGAAGTGCAGGAATGATGGGAATCAGCCCCAGCCCTACAAATCTGCAGCTCTCTGGAGGATCCTTGGCTGCACTGCAAACTGCAAAAGCCACCCAAAGGAGCCAAGGCTGTTTCCAAGGATTCGTTCTGCTGCATTTGTGATCCCATCTCACCCAGGTCTCTCCTTCTATTCTCACATCCAGTTTTATTTCTTCACTCGAAGGGCTGGGGGAAAGGGAAGCATAAAGGGCCACGGAGGGTTTGCTCAAGGACACCTCAGGCAGAGCAGCCCAGCAGCTGCCCTTGCGCAATTTCCCAAATTTCTCCCTCCTCAATTCACAGAGGTGGCCCCTGAGGCAATTCCACCGTGTGGAGGCACCTCTCCAATTCCTAATATTCCGATGCAGGTACATCACTCAAGAACTTAAAGATAATTGGGATGAATCCAGGTTTTTCTCTGATTAATGGCAATTTCTTTTTCTACTTTACATCCCAACATCATCTTGTGTCTTTCTTTCTGTGCAAATCACCACCCACTTGCCTCCAAGGGTGGACAGCCTTTGCCAATACAAGTATCCAGCAGAGAATTAAAGCTAGAAAGTATTAACCATCACTGGGTTTTTTCCATCACCATCAAGCTCTAAACACTCTTTATTCAAGCTACAAGTGGGCTGCTGTACATCTCCTGCAGATGTCTGTGTTTGAGGGGAGAAAACACAGCAGCACTGAAATCCTCTCATGGCTCATTAAAAGCAAGGAATTGCAGTTGGGTCTTTGCTGCCAAAGGAGCTGTGGCATTGCCTGAGAGGGGCTGGTTTGTACCTTTAGTTTTACAGCCCCTTCTGAACCCTACCCCAAGCACAACCACACCTCTCTTGCTCATCCCTTTAGTCCCCAAAACCCAGATAATGATGGCAGAGATTGTTGCTCTTCCCCATTGCTCACTATATCATACAACACAGTGACATCAAGCTTATTTTCCCTAACTCCTACCCAAAACAAAGCCCAGTGAGACATTTTCCAGCACAGAATAATCCCAGCAGTGTGCCAGACCATGAGCCCCATGGATGAAATGCAGGGGAAGTTGTTTTGCCCAAGATGCAGAAGTGACTCTGCAGGATTAAGGAGCCCAAAGAGATTTTGCCACCAGCAAGGTTAAACAATTGCTTCTTCCTTCCTCCTCTCCAAAGTGGCTGATTAATTCGGGAGCAAGGTAAACAATAAACAGTGATTATGTGCATGGGGGTGATGATTCAGCCAAAGCAGCAGAGCAGCATTTGAGTAACAGGCTCCAAGCATGGGCTTTATTCTCCCAGTGACGATTCCCCTGTGAGCAATGGAACAAAATGTCTCAAACAGCCACCAGGCAACAGCACAGCCCCAGTGTCCAGAGCTCCCCATACCAGCAAACCAAAGCGCTGAAACCAAAGTTTAAAAAAAATAATTTCAAAAGGAAACCAGCCCATAGGGGATCACACATTCCAGCAGCAGTTTTTCCCATCCAGGCAGCAGCGAACACAAACCAGCTGGGACATTTCAACTGGCATGGCAGTGCCTAGGAGAACATGCTGTGTCAAAAGAGATCTTCTGGAAAAGTGAAAATGTAGCAGAACACCTGCAAAACATCTCCTTTCTGCCTGCATAACCAAGCCCTGAAAAATTTAAATGGGTACTGCAAGAAAAATGTGCTGGGGGAAGTTCTGTGAAGCCATAAAACCCTGAGCCACTGAGGGGATGAAAGAAATCATGAAGGCAAGCATTTGTGCTTCTGCTTTATGCCTCATATTTTTGTTTTGCCTCATCACAAGGCTGATTGGATCCTGTCTGTTCCTCGGATAAAGAGAAGATGGAAATGCTTTCTGTTGCATCAACAAAAAGCAGCATGAAAGAACTGCACGGGCAGCGAGCCAGCTCCGAGCAGTGCTGGGGCAGAGCTGCTCTGCAGCACTGCTCCAACTGCCTGGAGCCAGGGGATTTCAGCTCCCTGCACCCCTGCTGGGTGAGCTGGACCTGCAGCAGCTCACTTTGCAAGCCCAACATATCTTCCATGGGCATGGGGAAAGAGGGAACAGTCCCTTTCCCTTTGTCCCTTTGAGGATGAGCAGCTGGGAGTTGTACCAGGACATCCCCAAAATCCCAAAAGCCTGGTAAATTCATCCCCACCTCTGTGGCTCGTTCCCTCTCCCAGCTCATCCAGCAGCACAGCCCCACCCTGGCTGTCTGAACTCACCTGCCAGGGTGGTGGCACCAGCAGCAAGCAAGAGGTTAACAAACCCAAGGAATATATCCACTCCACTTAAGCAGAGCAGAGCAGCAAGGGGGCCCCGTGGTGTTGATAACTCTAACAGCAAATTAAGAAGCTGAAATAAAATGCACCATCAAGCAAGCAGCTGGAGCGAGGCCAAAAATCAGAAATAGATGTAAAGAAAACTAGATCGAGAAATCAGCTCCAAGCAGGCTCATTGAGCTCAATTACCAGAAATTAGAAAAGGAAATGGAAAAATTGATATTGGAAGGGCAGAATGGGTTCTGTGGCATCAGGGATGGCTGCTCTGTTTATTGTCTCCCTCCTAATCACGTTTGCCAGCGTGGGATTGGCGATACCAGCTCGGAGTGCCATCGATACGGGAGGACAGCCTGACACTTCCAGGCAGCAATTCACAGCTTACGTTTGCAACAGCAAACCTGAAGTGAAATTCAGTGGCTGGGCTGTGTCCCTGTGACCCTGGTGACATTGCCACATGCTCACAGCTCAGCACAGCCTCCCCACTGTTGGATTTGCAGGGAATGCCCCAACAAAGGCAGGAATGATGCATCTGACTGCATGTTCTCACAAGGCTAATTTATTCCTTTATTGTACTATATTATATTAAAGATATGTATATATAAATATAACTACTATAGTATACTAATATAAATATATTAGTATACTATAATACTATACTAAACTATACTAAAGAATACAGAAAGGATACTTACAGAATGCTAAAAAGATAATAATGAAAACTCCTGACTCTTTCCAGAGTCCTGACACAGCTTGGCCCTGATTGGCCAAAGAGTGAAAACAACTCCCAGCAGAATGCAATGGAACAATCACCTGTGGGTGAACAATCCCCAAACACATTCCACATGAGCACAACACAGGAGAAGCAAATGAGATAAGAAATGTTTTCCTTTTCTCTGAGGCTCCTCAGCTTCCCAGGAGAAAAACCCTGGGTGAAGGAATTTTTTCAGAGAATGTGAATCTCACACCCACCAGGCTGCAGCCAGCCTGGGGAACATGGAGGGGTTTTCAAGAGCTTCCCATCAGGTTTCTTCTTGTACATTTGAAGCTGGTGCAGTCCTGGTTTGAAACTCTGCTCTGCAGCCAAGAGCACTGATAGAGAGGAAACACTTATTCTAAAAGCAAAGAATACCAAAAAACTCATGGGCAGCAGGGAATAAAAAAAATATTCGGAGTTCAAGAGACCCATGAGGATCATCAAGTCCAACTCTTATGAGAATGGCCCAGAAAAAACAGCAGAAAACAACAGAAAGTTTTAGCTCTTGTGGTTACAGGAGCTGGCAGTGCTGCAGCAGTGAGCAGAGAGAAGCAGAGCCCACCATGAAGAGGTTTGGGGTCATTATCCAGAGCCCTCAGACCCCCAGAACAGCTCAGAGCAGCAGCCGCTCCCTCCTCACAGCTGTCCTTTCTCAGCCTCAATCCTGAGCCTGCCCAGCCCCTCCCTCTGCCTTTGCACCTGGGAAAATCAGCCAAATGCTGCTCAGATTTTAGTGACACAAACCTGTCACTCCTGGTGACCCAGAGACAGAGAGGCTGGGGACAGCCCTGAAGTGTTTGTGTTCCAGGCGCTGCCACCTGTCCCACCCTTCCCACTGTCCCCTCCTTGCCAAACACCTCACAGGAAGGTCTCTGGTTTATCCCTGGGGGGCTGCAAGAGATGCCAACCCCAAGTTCGTGATGGACATTCCAAACTGCATCTCCTGTCTGGGGAGCCAAGATCTCAGAAAGGCTGAAAGCAGCTGCCTTCACCTGGTAACTGCTATAAGTTCAGGTAAAACCACATGGTTTGGCTTGAGTTCTCCTGAATTTGGGAGGATTTGTCCTCAATTCCTCAAATCTTTTGCCCAAAAAACCTTTTTCGGGGCCTTGGTTTGTAACTGCTCACTCAGAGTTTCCCTTCAGCCCTCCTGCCTCAGCTCCACCTCCACTTCTTCCGTCCATTCCCATCCTTATCCCTAGTGCTCAGGGGCTGTCAGTACATCAAATTCATCCACACAAATTCATCCCTGCAGGGCAAAGTGCTCCTTCTGGAATGGAGCAGGACCACAGAGTGTCCCTGGAAGGGGAACAGCTCAGACTTGTCCCCAGGTGTGAGCAATCCCAAATTGCAGAGCATGGCAGGGCTCAAACCCAGGTACCCCCTGTGCCCTGGCATGGGGGCAGCCCCAGAGACCCCCTGAGCAGGAATCCAGCCTTGCTGTCCCTTTGCCTCCCTGGAGTTCCATTCAGCTTCCCCCTTGATGCCTCAGGTTTAGCTCTTCTATTTTTCACATTCTGTGCTGCTTTAGTGTGTGGGTCTGGGTTCACATCAGGGGATGGTGAGCTCTGTGCACAGAGCAGGGAGACAAAACAATCCCTGCTCCAGCTGGGCACCAAGGACAAATGACCCAAATCTCAGCCCAAGAGCACAAACACCGTGGGCTGGAGAGAGAAAAACAAGCAGGGTGGGACTGCCTGGGCTAAAGCTGGAATGGGACAATGAACTGCAAGATGCAAATGGAGCAGAACTGATCACAGTGACAGACCCCGTGCCCGGCCGTGCATTTTGGGGCCATTTTGGTTCATCTTGGGTGCAGCCCTGGCTGGGCTCTGGTGCTGCCCAAGGTGGATCCACTGAGGCCTTTTAATAAATCCCTGCTTTATTCTTTAGCTCTGTCCAGCCTCTGTTCTAGGGCAGCCTGCACAAGGCATTGCCCTGGTAGGGATGGAGATGGATTGGGAGCTGGAGGAAGAATTCTCTCTCCAGTTCACTGCTTAAATTGACTTAATTTCTTCAAAATATTTTCTGTTATTAGATTTTAGAAGAGGATAAAAACTCCTGTGAAGTTACACAAGCAAAAATAAAAAGACTGGGTCCTGGATTTGCTGATTTAAAGGGCTTGTGGTACAAGCAATGAGTTTATTCCTTCACAGAATTCTGTCCACTGGGGTCAGCTGCATCATTCAAATATTAAAGTTACCTGGGATGGATCTGGGTTTTTCTCCAATTAATGGCAATTCCTTTTTCTCCTTTGCATCCCAGCTCCACTCCAAAGTGAAGCACTCATGTGCTCAGCAGCTCTCTAAAACCCAACAAAATAATTCCATCCTCCGAGGATACCTCATCCCACCCTCAGTGAATCTGCTGGGAGTGACATTCCCTCTCCTTGAGGAAGGACAAGGCCAAGCATGCCCCAGTGCCACGTGGCAGTGGCCGTGCTGGGCAGCCCCACACGCAGCACACGCTGCCCAGCCCGGCCAGCACGTGCCCCGCCACGAGCCGCTGGTCCCAGGCCAGCCCAGCGCAGCAGGGATGCTCAGCCACCATCTGATGGCTGCCTGGGGCCTTGTGGGAAGCCAGTGGGATTGATCCAGGTCCTGGCAGGCAGGTATCCATGTGTCTCAGAGCTGCTGCCTGCCAGGGCCGGGCTGGGAGGGTGCCAGGCACGAGCGGGACGGGGTCCTCTGAGGTCTGCTGGCACCTCACGGCTCCTGCCCCGTGCTCAGACACGGTGCTCCAAGTCTGGCACCTCAAATAAATCTTCTCCTGTCCTTTGGGGGATCCAGCTTTATCCCTTTTCCATGCTGCAGCTCCAAGGGGAGCAGCACAGAGCCCTGAAGTTATCCCAGTTCCCTTGCTTGGCTTGGGGCAGTGCTGGAGGGGTGTGACCGTGTTCACAGGGGTCTTAGGATGAGGGAAGAGATGTAGATCTGACTCCATATTTCAGAAGTCTTGATTTATTATTTTAAGATGTATATTACATTAAAACTACACTAAAATAATAGAAGAAAAGGTTTCATCTCAGAAGGCTAGCAAAGCCAAGAACAGAAAGGAAAGAATGATAACAAAGGTTTGTGTTTCAGACACTGTGTCCAAGCCAGCTGGGCTGTGATTGGCCATTAATTCCAAACATCCACGTGAGACCAATCCCAGATGCACCTGTTGCATTCCACAGCAGCAGATAACCATTGTTTACATTTTGTCCCCGAGGCCTTTCAGCTTCTCAGGAGGAAAAATCCTAAGGAAAGGATTTTTCATAAAAAAGATATCTGCGACAGAGGGGCTCTCAAGCAGTGAGATTTCCCTTTTCCTTAAGCACAGGGAAGTTGCTTTTTTTCCCCAGGAAGGCCTAGAAAAGCATGGAGAAGCAACCAAGAGGGTGGCGTAGGCCTGAGGCTCCCAGGAAGGCATCAGGGTTCATCAGGAACAGCAGAGAAGCTGTCAGGGAGAAGGGGGCGAGGAAGGACTGCAGCGAGCAGGGCTGGGGGCTGGAGATGCTGGGGAAGCTGCTGAAGGAGTGGAGTGATGGGAGGGGGGAAAAAAATCAGGCAAAAAGGGATTCTGGGTGTAAAATCTGAGACTTTGGTAAAGCAGCCCTGATTTGGAGAAAGGAAAATGTAGCAAATAAACAAAAAAAAACCTGGTCTGCCCATCTGAGAGCAGCAGAGGAGTGGCAAGCACGGAGAAGAGGTGGGGGCCAAAAATCCAGAGCAGCTCAGCCTGGGTGAGGGCCACAGTCCCATGAGGCAACCAGACATGTCAGGGCAGTGGGAATTTGTCCATGCCCAGCTGAAATCCTCAGCAGCTCCCTGCAAAGCTGCTCCCTGAGGGAGGCATGGGAGCCCTGCTCCTGCAGAGCTCAGGATACGGCACCGCTCCCGAGTGGGCGGCGCAGCCTCATCCTTCATGAATGAAAATTATAAAAAAATTTAAAAAAAAAAAAAAAAAAGGCAATACAAGAAAGAATCACACCACCCACCAGCAGGTACTCTATAAATACCATGGCAGGGGGTGTCTGCAGAGGAACTGGAGGCATTGACTTCATGGCGTGCTCAGAGCCACAGATGCAGCTTCATTACCATGTAGAGCTCTTGGCTGAAATCTCAGAGCTGTGCTGAGCTTTGCCTGGATCTTCTGCCCCATAAAAAGCAGGAAAACTATGAACAAGCCCAATTCCTTCCCCTGGAAAATGGGAAAATTGTTATATTTATACCACAGAGGTACCTACAGGCAGCCCAGTCCTGAGAATTTAGCTATAAACTCTGCTTGGAAGATCCTGGATGAAAACACAACACTCAAAGTCCTTCCTCAAACATTCGAGGTCTAAGTTGGGCTAAAGAAAGTTGGTGCTGACCTTCACTTCAGTATAAACGTGCTGAGCTCTGCAACAGCCAGAGCAGGGCAGAATCAAAATATTTGGCAAGCTCCAGCTGAGCTCACCTGCCTGATGTGCTCACTAGGCAGAGAGAAAGGAGGAATCCCTGCAGAACCCTTCACAGGAATCAGTTTAGGGGACAAAGTCATTGCTCTGGGGCTGAAGCAGTGCTGGTCAGGGCCCAAAGCTAGGCTGAGCTGCACATAAATCACAAAACCACCTCATTTCTTCATCAATATACCCCATATAACAGTGACCAGACCCCAGTCCTTTAATTCCTGCAAGATCCCCTAAAAATCTCCTGTAATGCAGATTGCAGCAGCATTCTTTTAGGAAGACAAAAAGATATAAAAATCACATAATAGCACAGAGACCTGTCTGCTAAGAAAAGTGTTTGGGTTTACTGTTGCAGAGAAAGAACATTGTTACCTGGAGAATGAGCCTGGAGGAAGAGCTGGAATGATGGGAGGGAACACTGGATGGATCACAGAAGGCAAAACAGGCTCAGGCACAGGCAGAAGATGCTTGTGAGGGGCCCTGGAGTCACTTGTACCCAAATCCTCTGCAAATGAGAGGATCGGGAGGGCTCTGCTGTGCTGCTGACTGTCTCAGCTCTGCCTGCAGCAGCAAAGCCAAGGGAACAGGGAAACCAGGTGCAGCTCCCAGGAGGATTCAAGGTGTTCCTCACATTTGGGACACCTGTGGGTGCCCCAAAAGATCTTGGCTTCCCTGGCACAGAAGGTGAAACAACCTCAAGTCGTTACCAAGCAGAACAAGCTCACAGCACAAGCAGAGCCAAGGCTGAGCAGGGACCACAGAGAACCAGGACTAGCTGAGCCCAAACTGTTACCTGGAGCCAGCAGAGAGTTTTTGTCCCCATCTGGCTCACTGGGAAGAGCTGGAGCTGGGATCCCCATGGATATTGTCCCCTCAGCAGACAGGGCTGTCCCTTGGCATCACACAACTCACAGCAAGCTCGGGGGCTGAAACACTTGGTACAGCCAAGGCTTCAGCAAGTCCCGGGGCTGCTTTTAGGGGAGCAATTCCCCAGCTCTAAAGTTACCTGGAAAACCTCTCCTCTGCATTATCCTTGAGAGTTAACTCAGTGGGAAGATTCTCACGGATTTCAGCTGGCTCTTAAGAGCTAACAGGGTGGAACCTGGGGTTTAGCCTTCTGCAAGCACAACCCACCTCAGCAGCACAGCCCAGCTGTCCTGGGTTGGAAGATATTTTGTGTACTCGATTTGCCATCTGTCAGAGCTGGGGCAGTTCTCTGCTGTCCATGGGGCAGTTGTTTCTTTCTCTCTCCCACAGCCAACCCTCCCTGCAGGAGATCTCTGCTGTCCATGGCCACTGAGTGTCCCTGCAGGGCTGATCCAACCCCAGCATCCCATGGGGAGATGCTGCGCCCAGGGATGGAGCCAAGCATTCCTGCCTGGATCCAATCTGAGCCTGGCACAGCACAGCAGCCTTTGCCCCCTGCACTGCCAGAGGAGCAGCTTTCTGCTGCCCTGCATGGCCAGAGGGAGCCCAGGCCCATCTGCAGCAGCCCTGGAGCTGCAGAGGAAAACTCCCCCCTTGTGCAGGATCCCTGCTGCAGCAGAGCCACAGCTGGGGCTGCAGGAGGGCTGAGCCCCCCTGGGATGGGGCTGGGACACCCCCTGACACACAGGGGGCAGGGCATGGTCTGACTATGGCAGTGGATTGTTTTCTTTATTTGAACTATTGCATTTTTATTTTTAATTTTCCTAGTGAAGAACTGTTATTCCTACTCCCAAATCTTTGCCTGAAAGCCCCTTAATTTCAAAATTGTAATAATTTTGTGGGAGGGGGTTTACATTTTCCATTTCCATCCTCAGGGGATGTGGTAGGAAAGGGAAATCAAACACTTTGCCACAGCAACAGCAGTGCCAAGGGCCAGAGCACAGGTTCTCTTCCCTGTGGAAGTGTGGAACCAAACACGCAGCTCCTCCAAAAACTCCCTCCCAAGAGAGATTTGAGCAGAAAAACCTCATTTAAAAAGAGATGTACTCAAAATTTCCCAAGATTAGGTTTATGTGCCTGAACTCTCACTGGAGCTGTATGAGTGGAGATCTTTATTCTGTTCCTTCACCTCTTTTAGCAAGAATGTGACTTCAGGCAGAACCTCTGCCTGCAGATTTAATAAAGATAATGATATTTTGGTGCTCGTGAAGGGTGGGTTTTGTACAGTTATTCCTTGGATTAATTCCCACATCAGCTCTCCACATGTCTCATATCCTGGGACAGGGCACAATTGATGGTTTAACCCAGCACTGGCTGATTCAGGAAGGGACAAATGAGTAAAATGCCACCACCCAACTCACCGGGGTGTGAACCAGGGAGCAAAACAAGAACTCAATTGCTCTGTAATTAACCTCCCCCATGGACCAGGCCCACAAAGGAACAAACACAACTGGGCCAGTTATCACATACAACCTTTTGATGATGTCAGGCCCACAGCAAAGCATCTCGGCCTCACTTTTCCAACAAAATCCATTGCCTGAAGAGCAACAAGGTGGGGAATGAGGCCTCTCATGGAGACCAAAACAAACCAACTTCCCCTGTAGTCACAGTCTGGCCCAGCTTGAACTGCCTTTCTAGATCCTCTAGAAAAGGAAAGGAAGGGGAAAAAAATTGCTTAGCAAGATGATTAAATAAAATGTTAGCTATTCCAGCTACCCACTGGCTCTGCCTTTGACGTCAGAGCTGAATGCATTAACTAAATTTGTCGCTCAACAGCTAAAAATATCTAAGGCATTAAAAAAAAAATAGGGCAGTGCTGGGAGAACTGGAGGTCCTCAAGAGGCACAAAACCCCTCCAGGTGGGGTTGGCTGTGCTCTTGGGATTGGGATGTTGTGGAGGAGCTGTGGCTGGAGAACATCCAAAGGAAGGAATGGGATGCTGCTGCCTGTCTGCTCTTGGAGCTGTTGCATTGCCAAGGGTGCCCAAGGTGTTTGAAGATTTCTCCTCTTCCTCAGCTGCCCAACAGATGACCAACAGACCTGGGATGCTGGAATGAATACTCCATACTTTAACCAGTCACTGGAGGAAAGAAAATTCCCTTTAAATGGTGGAACAGAACCATGTGTTGAGTTTAGGAGCAGGCCTTGTTCTTTTCCAGCCCCTTGCAAGGTTTTTCATCTCCGAGGGAGCTCTGCCTGCTCTCCACGGGTGCTGTGGACACACCAGGTGCCATTTCCAAAAGAGAGCCCACAAAGCACAACAAACACTGGGGTAAAGCCTAAAGCAGCCATTTGCTTTTGTTCCTTGTCAGGGGCAGCTCCCTGAGAGTCAAACATCCTTCACCGCAGCTTGCTCTCAGCCAGGCTGCTCCTCACATCCTGAATTCTGAAGGGGTTGTGGCAGGGTGGCAAATACCTGAGCAAGGAAACCAGCTGCACAGCCTGGGGTGTCCCGAACTGCTCCAGTTGATGCAGTAGTGAGGGAGAGGTTTTACAGTGATTTCTGAGAGCCAGAGAGAAGTTTGATCAGAGGATCCTCGTTCACCCCTGGAAGAATTTCCTACCAAGGTCATTGACACAGAAACCAAGAAGCAAAGAAGGATAAATAGGAGAAACCTGCAACCGCCTGTTCCAATGAGCACTTTGTTTGTTTTTCCTGACCAATGAGTAAAGTGTAAACTGATGAGTTTTGTAAGAATGTATAAAAAGCATGCAGGGTAGAATAAAAACAGTTTGGAGCCTTCTGAAAATGGAGTGTTGCTTTGTATTGTGACCATCTCAACTCTGACACTGTAGGATGAAGGAAAGGGGTCAGAGAACTCTGGCTACAGGACAGAACCAAGAAAAAATAACTCTGGGGCTTGTTTAAACTCAAGGAAAGCAAAGTTTTACTGCTCATATTTGTGCAGGGCCTGATCCAAGCATGCATTGAACCCCATGAATAGATCCTGGCTTAAGTGTGTTATTAATGTTTCACTGGTAGGGACAGTCAAGCTGGTGCTTTGGACTTGGAGCACAGGAATTACAATAAGGAGATGCTTGAGTTACCTGAAATCCCTTCCTGCTGCTGTTCCTGTGGCACTGAAGAGGAGGCTTTGCTTCACCAATATTTTACAACAGGTTTACTTCTTACTCTGCCAGAATTTGCATGGGAAAGGCAGTGGCAGGAAGCAAAAATCAGAGGATTTTTTGCTTGCACTCAGAGGGATCATTGTAATCGTGTTGCTGGGTACTGAAAGAACTCACAGAGAGTGATCCTGCAAACTCCCATAGCCAAAATCCTGGCACTACACATCAGACACGAGTCAGTGAAGGAGCAGAAACAGCATTACAAGTGATTAAGTGGCATTAATTGCTGTGGGAGTGGGCAGGCCCTGGCACAGGGTGCCCAGAGCAGCTGTGGCTGCCCCTGGATCCCTGGCAGTGCCCAAGGCCAGGCTGGGCAGGGCTGGGATGGTGGAAGGTGCCCATGCCAGGAGTGGCACTGGGGACATTTTAAGCTCTATTTCCACCCAAATCTCTCTGTGCTTCCATCAGGCTGCAGTGGCAGAGCCCAAACACAGCTGGGGTGAAATGCCAGCAGGGACAGCAAAATCCATTTCCACAAAAACACAGGGGACTCAAGGTTGCAGAAGCCACCCAACACAGAAAGCTTTAATGGAAGAACAGATGGGTAAAAGACATTTCTATTACCAGCTGGAATCCTTAATTTTGCTCCAGCCCACAAAGTGCTGACTCCCCTCACCTGAGCTGTGTCACCTCCCCTCCTCCTGACTCTGCTCCCTCCCCGTGGTGGGACATTAACATATGTCCAATCTGCTGAAGGTTAGGGAAGGAATTTCTCCCCAAGAAAGGTTAATAAACAAAGAAGTCCTGCAGTAACAATACAGCCATTGTGTGAAAACTTAATTGGATCAGCAATGCATCAAATGTGCCAACACAGGGACAAACTTGCAAAGGAGTTGTTTAATCTCAGCCCTAGGTCAGAGTCTAAATGAGTGCCTTGCAACAGAGACTGCCTCTAATTGCACTGAGAAGCTACAATATGCTGGAAATAAAAGCTGTGGGTAGCTAGCTCTTGTTTTTAAAGCAAAAAAAAAAAAAATCTTTAGAGACTCAAACAACTCAGACAAATATCAGCTGTAATATTCTTTAAAACAATGCATTTGGGCAAGGAAAGGCTTTTTTTAAAAATCAAAAATATTTATTCAAGACCAGCCTGTTTGTAATCGGACTGGATTGGTGAGTACAGGACTCACTCACCCAAGTGTCCACCATCTTCCCACGAAATAAGGGGAGCACACTCAACACAGATTCCAAGATAAAAAATGTTATACTTTTGAAACAGCTGTGAAATTGATGGAGTTGATTTTTCTTGGAAATGTCACAGTGAACCAACACGCTCCAGGAGAGATGTCAGCCCTGGCCAGTGAAGATCCAGTGTTTAACTGGAGAGTAAAACTTCCATCCTCAACTCTCACTCGATGTGAGCAGCCCCCGGGAACTCAATTTATAACAACCCAACCTCCCTTTGAAGCAGAATGGAGCCTCCTCATCAAAGCAGCTCATTTCAACCAAGGGGAACAAACTGCTAAAAAAGGGTTCCTTGGTTGTAATTGGGAGAAAATTAAAACTAAAAAAGAGCTGACTCTGACAGCCTGATGAGTACCATGTTCTGTAGGTGCTATATAAGATATTCTATATTTACACACTACTTAATAGATAGTGTAATATGAGTATTTAGGTAGTAGGTACAATAGATCTATGAGTATTTAGGTAGTGGGTACTATGATATAATGTGCTGTTGGCACTCCCAAGGCTGCCAGAGCTCCAGGAGTGTTGTGACAGCACTCTCAGGGTGGGATTGTTGGGCTGGGAGTGGGACTGGATGATCCTTGTGGGTCCCTTCCCACTCTGAGCATCCTGTGATTCTGTACTGCTCAGGATTTACTACAGGGACCAAAATTGTGCAGGTATCTCATCCAAAGGATGGTTTTTTAAGTGACCAGAGGAACAAAGCAGCAGGAAAATGTCAGGGTTTTTCCCATACATGTGGAGGATTATACATTTCACAGTGACTAGGAGGGAGTGTTTCTCTGGCTTGCTGGTTCTCTGGCTTCCTCCATCTCTGGGCAGGAAATCCATTTTGATGCAGGATGAGCAGCTCCCCTTGGGAGAAGGCACTCACAGTTACAAACAGCAGGGCAGTGACATTGCCCTTGCAGCCCCTCCTGGGAGGGCTGGCAGCAGCAGGAGGGAGCTGCTCTGGGAGCAGAGCCCACTCCCCAGTGTCTGAGCAGGACAGGCACAGCTCCCTGGAGCCTTGGGCACATCTGGAATCATCAGCACTGGTACTGCAGGGCCAGAAACGTGGGCTGGGCGCGACCTCTGGGGGGACACTGATGTCTTTACAGCACAGCTGGGATGTGTTCTTTATCCCAAAGCACCATAGAACACCAACAGGAACACAGTCCCTAAACTGACACCCCAAGAGCCATCCCACAGCCTCAGACCTCTGACTGTCCATCCACAGATCCTGTAGCAGCACCAGTTTGTCTCTCTCCTGCCCCATCCAGAACCCCCAGTCTGTTTTCCATGTGCTGGGATGGATTTCAGCAATGCACACAGGATTCAAGATCCAGGTTTGCTGAAGCCACAGAAGTTTGGGGCTTTGGAAGCCTGAGGGTGGCCCTGCTTTGGGGCAGGGCTGGGAGCAGACAGACAGATCCCACTGTCCCTGGCACTCTGTCCCACAGGGGATGATACCACTGTCCAGTCACAGATATCTTTTTATGAGAAGCTGGGAGGCCTCAGGAAAAAAATGTAAACAATGATTATCTGCTGCTGTGGAATGCAACAGGAGCATCTGTGATTGGTCTCATGTGGTTGTTTCTAATTAATGGCCAATCACAGTCAGCTGGCTTGGACAGAGTCCAGCCACAAGCCTTGTTATCATTCTTTCCTATTCTATTCTTAGCCAGCCTTCTGATGAAATCCTTTCTTCTATTCTTTTATATAGTTTTAATGTAATACATATCATAAAATAATAAATCAAGCCTTCTGAAACATGGAGTCAGATCCTCATCTCTTCCCTCAACCTGAGACCCCTGTGAACACAGTCACACCAGCCCATGTGCAGGGTTGTCACCAGTCCCCTGCTCCCAGCCCTCAGACCACTCATCCTCCCCCTTCCATCTTCCAGCCTCAATTATTCATGGGTGGCAGCAGTGGTGCAGAAGTGCAGCCAGGGAGGAACTCAGGGATGCTTTGGGGAGCTGTCACCCCATTCCCAGCTGCAGATCCCCCAGGGCTGGGCTCCAGCCACTGTAACGAGCTCTGCAAGAACCTCAGCACTCTGTCCCCAGCCCCAGGGGGAGAAAAACCAGCACATGAGCAGCTCTAATGGTGCAGCACACTGGCAGGGATCAAAAACTCCTGCTGAATATGGAGGAGAGGAGATATATGCTTGCACATAAAACATAAATGCTCTCACCCATCAATATTGATGTTTCCCTGTTCCCATAGAACCAGACCAAGGATAATTACATGCAATTTTTATGCTGCCTCTAACATACTTCAGTCTGTGCACATCAAAGCCTGGGTAGGTAAGGCTACAAGTGCCAGGAGTGCCCTGGATCAAAATGGAGCTGGTGGAGAGAAGCCATGGGTGGTGGGGTGGGGAAAGGCAGCAGCCTCTGCATGCTGGCTGCTGCCTGTGGTGACAAAGGGAATAATAACAGAGGTGATCACAGGCTGGGCCCAATTATCCCATGTCCAAGCCCAGTGCTGGAGCCTGGAAGGGCAGGGGGAGCTGGCTGGGAGCCTGGTGGGGTATCAAAGCCATGAGATATCAAAGACATGCACAGAAACACCTTCAGCAAACCCCAAGTGTGAGGGAGCAGGAGCAGAACTCCTGGCCTGGCACAGAGCAGGGAGCAGCTGGAGGCAGATCCTTCCCAGCCTCCCATCCCCAGCTCAGAGCAAGGGCTGCTGCAGTGCCCCAGGGGAGCCCTGAAAGCTTTTACAGAGCTGGCACATGTCCACCCCACCTCCATCCTGGAGACAGGCTCACCCCCAGCCTCAGACCATAAGTGCCTCTAAATCAGAGGTTGGGAAGCTTTTCCACAGCCCTGGAAGATGCAGGCTTTCCTTGCAGATGCAGTTGATAAACAAGGCCTTGCTCTCCTGAGGCTATGCGAGTATCTTCACTAGGGCTGGATGAAAGTAAGGATCACACAAAGCCCAGCCATACCTCAGATTTCCAGGGAGCACCAGGGATGGAATCAAACACAACTTGGACCCCAGGCCCATCTCTGACACCGGCAGAGGGCTATTTACAAATCACTAATGAGATGGGACCACTGTGGAACGTGCCATGAGCTGTTTTATTTTCCAGTATCAGTCTCATTACATGGTTATGACAATGGGAAGATGCCAGCAGCTCACATCCCAGGCAGCAGACCAAGAATTTAATGTTACAACTTATAAAGTAAGTTTTTTCACCAATCACACAAAGCAAAAGCACATAGACAGTAGTTCTGTTTCACCACTATAAGCCCACATACCTTTGGTTAAAACAATGCTTGCTTATTTCTAATACAATACCTGCTTGCAAGCCTTAAAACACAACACACAGAGCTCCATTATTAAGCTTCAACTTTCCTAATATCTTGCTAGATAAGCTTTTCTGTAGCTTAGAGAGCTATTCTGACAAGCATTAATACAGAGATCATTGTTGTGTTTGTCCTTGCTTTTCTACAGTTTAAATAATTTTTCTGCTGACCAATCTCATGGCTGCTGCTTAGCTCTAATCACCGTTCTACTGCCTCTGGGACCTGCCTTTTGCAGGTTCCCCAAAACCCTCTAATTTTGTGGATTTCCACAATATCTTTCTCCCAAGACAAAGCAAATTTCCAGGCAGCAGCACCCAGATGTCCCCACCCTGTGGGCAGGAGCAGTGCGCAGAGTTGTAGTGCAAGCGCGCGATTGAACCTTCACCTGGAGCTGGATAAAAGCAAGGATCACAAAAAACCCAGCTCCTGCAGCCACACCTCAGCCTTCCAGGGAGGACCAGGGATGGAATCAAGCATAGAGCTGGGCCTGGGGTCCAAGCTTTCTTCCAAGACAAAGCAAATTTCCAGGCAGCAGCACCCAGATGTCCCCGCTCCATGGGTAGGAGCGGCACACACAGTTGTAGTGCGAGCGTGCAATTGAACCTTCACCTGGAGCTGGATAAAAACAAGGATCACAAAAAACCCAGCTCCTGCAGCCATACCTCAGCTTTCCAGGGATGGAGCCAAACGCAGCTTGGACCCCAGGCCCCTCTCTTTCTCCCAAGACAAAGCAAATTGCCAGGCAGCAGCACCCAGATGTCCCCACCCCGGCGCAGAGTTGTAGCGCGAGCGCACGATTGAACGTTTTCCCTTGAATGACAGTTTTAATGAAAGACATCTCAGCGCTTGGAAAATCAGCATAAATGATCAGTTGCTAATCTTGTATCTCCCAGTAACTCTGGGAAGGCAAAAATAGAGCAGGCAGAATAAACTGGGGGCTGCGAGCGGGGGTGGGGAGGGAAGTGGGGGTATGTTTTGCTCCTCTTTCTGAGAGCTCACATAGCAATTGCCACTGATTAAAAAACCCACTTTTCTTACAAAAGGCACGATTTGCTGAGCACCAGTGTTGAACAATAGTGGGGGCTGCCTCCAGGCTCAGCAGAGGGAGCTGGATCAGTCACTTTTCGTGCAGTCTTTAACCTCCCACACCCAGCACGTCCCTGCCATCACTCAGGAGTGCTTTTTCCCAGCCTGAGGAGCCACAGGTTGGGAACTCCCTGGCCCAGAAACTTTGCAGGATGGGAACAGACAGGAACAGCAAAACATGAGGGGTGATGCAGATTTTCTATCTCTAAATAAGCACAAAACCATGAGGGCCCAGTTGAAGACAAACACCAAGAGGATAGCCAGCATTCACTGGACAGGTTTTTGTGTGCACAGAATCCCAGAATGGTTTGGGTTGAAAGGGACATTAAAACTCCTCTCCTTCCACCCCCTGCCATGGGCAGGGACACCTTCCACTCTCCAAGGTCGCTTTTGTCATTAAAACTCCAGGCTAAAGCCCAGGGGGAACCAATTCCCCTCCTGTCCCCCAGGCCCTGCTCTGATCCAGGCTGGCATTCCCCACCTCCCAAGGCCAACAGAGCATCCTCTGCTTTGCCTTCAACTTTTCCATCCCTTCTCTTCTCCTCAGAGTCTAACCCTAGCCCTGTCACCATGGTACCTGAGCTCCCAGTGGCAAATTATTAATCTTTACAACATAAGGAGGGACAATTTTGACATCAATATATGACTTGTAATAGCTTCTGTCTGTATGACAGCACCGTTTTGGTACTTCTTTTCATTTCTGTGCTTTTTTTATGAGGCTATTTTCTTTATTAGTGCATTTTTATAGCTTGTGCAACACCTTAAGTGCCTCCAAGAAGGTACTTTATAAATAAAACTTTAATAAGATTAAGGATTTAACTCCAAGAAAAAAAACCCACTTGGCCAAGTTATGAATCACATGGTCCCTATTCCATACCCTTCTTGTTTGTGCATGTCCTCATATAGCCCACAGGTTTTTAGTTTTGGTGCCATACTTCTGGCAAAACAGTTGGAATCTCAGCAGATCTCCATATTTCACATGGAGAGCTAACAGGACTTTTGGAGAGGTTATATTTCTTCTTTTCTGCGCATTTCAGAGCTAAGCTCCAAAACTGTAACAATTTCTATCACTTTGGTCAAGGCTTTTTCAAATTTTAATGGTAACAGAGCCACCAATTACCTGCAGCCAACAGAACAGAGCCCAGCAGGCCAGAGGGGTTATATAAACCTGCTCTTGTGGCAATTTGATTTTCACTTACACCACACAAACAAGAAAATTAGGGCTGGACAAGCCTGGCTCACTAAATTATCATTAAAGATGCAGCTACAGAGCAAAGCAAGAAGGACTTGATGTGGGGCTTAGTGTCTCCAAGACAAACTCCTAAATTACAAGTGAAACTCTGGTTCTCCAAGGAAATAAAGCTCTTGTTTGGTTTAACTCAGGAGAAAAGGTCTTTAAAAGTTTCAAACTCAGCAGAAAGACCTGGCTGCCTTCCCTGGATTCTGGAGCACATGGATTTCACAGCCCACCTTTAAGGATAACAGCAGAGCCTTTATTCCCTCTTTCCAAAGAAACCTCAGCAGCTTTCCCTGTCAGTCTAGCAATCCCATCTGTGGGAAAACAAGAGCCACTCTCAAAGGGGTGCTACAGCATCATTTGACTTAAAAACTGGGCACTTCCCACAGCACATCCTGGGACACCACAGCAGCCCCTCAAACTCCCCATGGCCCACACCACACCTCACCTCACCCATACAGACTTTCCAATGCAAAGGACATGTAAAAAAACCCAAAAATCCTCAATTCTTAATAGACACAACAATGAAAGACTTCAAGCTACTGGTCCCTGCTTTTCTCAGAGAGGAGAACTCAGAAGCAAACACATCTTCAGCCTCAGAGGTGATGCCAGGTCTCAGCCTGTGTGCCCAGCTCAGCCTCAGCTCTGTATTTGGAATCAGGGCAGAAACTGCTCCTCCTTGGCCTTTTTCAACCTTCCCCTCCCTCCCCTGGTGTTATAATCTTATTACAAAAGTTCCATACCTTCTTGGCGATTTCTCACGGTTAGCTCCTCACAGCACAACCAACAAACTCCAACCCCCTCCTCACCCAGCCACCCCACTCTTTTGTAGCACTTATCATTATTGGACACAGCTGTGGCCTATTAAGGGCAGGCCTGTTCCTAATCTTTGGTGATTAGCACAGCTGCAACTCCTCAGGTGTGAGATTACTTTCTGCACTATCTTTATTTTCTTACATTCTATCCCCCCACACCGTGGTCCCAGGTTTCCAGGGGGGTTTGAGCCACCTGGAGAAGATCAGCTCCAGGCCATTCCTCACCTGACAGCTGAGCCAAAGGTGTCTCAAGGCTTTCAAACACAGCCCCTCCTGCTGAACTCAGTGATCTCTCACTTCTCCATTAGTGTTCCCCACACTCTCAGACATTTTCCTATCAAATGGGATCTTTCACCAGGATCCCTGGGGAAACAGGCAGGTGCAGCATTGACAAAATAAATTCTGCCCTGATTTGGAGACTTTTTGCTTGTTGATTTGCTTGTTGAGCTGAAGGAAAGGCTGTCAAAGCACCACAGGGGAAAGATTTGAGGACAGAGACATCCCTTGGGTCTCACAGGTGGCCAGGCAGGATGTGTGACCAGGAAACAGCATCCCATGGGTGGTGGCACCTTGGGAATGGCTCAGCACCTGGGTGGAGGCAGCACCTTCCTTCTCCATAGACACTTTGAGCTCCTCCTTTCCTTCTCCACACACTTTCTACCACTCTGCTGCAAAGTCCTCCTTCAGCTATGAATCCAAAAGTCTCACAGAGCCTAAAGTTCCTTTATTTCTCCCAATCCACCTCCCAAGCCCCCTGAAAGGAGCCTTCAGTGTATCAGCAGCAAAGACCTTTGGCATCACAGACATCTTTTATGAAAAATCCTTTCCTTAGGATTTTTCCTCCTGAGAAGCTGGGAGGCCTCAGGAACAAAATGTAAGCAATGATTATCTGCTGCTGTGGAATGCAACAGGTGCATCTGGGATTGGTCTCACGTGGTTGTTTCTAATTAATGGCCAATCACAGCTGGCTCGGACTCTGTCTGAGCCACAAACCTTTGTTATCATTCCTTCTTATTCTATTCTTAGCCAGCCTTCTGATGAAATCCTTTCTTCTATTCTTTTAGTATAGTTTTAATATAATATGTATCATAAAATAATAAATCAGCCTTCTGAAACATGGAGTCAGATCCTTGGCTCTTCCCTCAACCTGAGACCCCTGTGAACACCTTCACACTTTGGCACTCAGAGTAAATTTCCAGTGATGGCCCATAACTGCTTGTCAGAAATACCCTCATCAGCCCACTTTGTATTAATCAGAGCTATTCACAAATGAAAAACCATTTCTCCCTGCTCCCTTCAGGTAATTATATTTTGCCCTGCAGCATGAGATTTTATTATGTTTAGTCCCATTTTATTTTGAGCCTGAAGAGAGACCACGAAGTCTCAGATAGGAGCAATAAAAGGAGATGATGCTCAAGCCCAGTCTTTTGCAAGTCAGCATCTGACCTGAGTTAAAATCATTCAAGCACAATAGGGGGGGGAAAGAAGTCCTTGAGATTTGTATCTGTTTGAAGAGGGCAGGAATGCTGGCTGAATCATGAACTCTGGGGAATACAAATGCCTCCCGAAGGAGAGAGGCCTTCATTGTCAATGTGCTTTAAAAAGAAAAGAATGTTTCATGTGGGTGTGTGCTGTTGTTTTTTTTTCCTTTCCACTGTAGAGCAAGTGTCCCATCTTATTTCTCAAATGGTCTTTGCTTTGTTGAAGCCTCATCTATTAATAATCCTTCACTGGAAGGGGAAAAGAAAAAGCAAGCTTCTGTCAGACATACAAGCTGTTAGTCTGGGGTGGACAAAAATAAACCAAAGCTGCACAATTAGCTGCAGCACAGGTCACTTGTCTGGAGTTCTTACTGGCTATAACCATAACCCTGCTGAACTTTCCTCTGGAAATGTGGAGTTGGGCAGTGCTTGGGGTCCAGGAGTGTCCTGGAGACCTGCAGGAAAGTGAGGAGGTTTCCTGAACTGGCCCCTGCTACATCAATATCCTCAGCTTGGCTCCAAGACAATATGTTGGTTCTGAAAACATAGAGAAACAAGATCAATGGAATCACAGAATGGTTTGGGTGGGAGGGACCTGAAAGCCCACCCAGTGCCACCCCTGCCATGGCAGGGACACCTCCCACTGTCCCAAATTGCTTCAAACTCCAATGTCCAACCTGGCCTTGGGCACTGCCAGGGATCCAGGGGCAACCACAGCTGCTCTGGGCACCCTGTGCCAGGGCCTGCCCACCCTCATCCTGCCCATTCTCCTTATGGAGCCCAGACATTCAGGGAGCTGCCCTGGGTTCAGGAGCTTCCTCAAGACGTGCTGTGCTTTCTCTTTAATATTCATTCCAAGTTGGCTCTGAGCCCTGCAGAAATAGGGGTGGTTTTCCCTCAATCCTTTCTCCAGCCTGAGGTCTGGAGGACCAGGGACCCTTCAATCCCAAATGCTGGGGCTGAGTGTGCCGTGGGAACCCTACAGACCAAAACGCTGGGGCTGTGTCCTGAGGACCCTGGAATCCCAAATTCTGGGGCTGTGCGTGCCCTGGGGACTGGGAACCCTGCAATCCCAAATGCTGGAGTTGTGCCCTGAGGACCCTGCAATCCCAAATGCTGGAGTTGTGCCCTGAGGACCCTGCAATCCCAAATGCTGGGGCCCTGCAGTGCCTGCTGGAGCTGGCAGTGCAGAAGTGCCAACAGCTCATGAGCCACCCCACCCTGGTGATTCTCGTGCTCCCAGCTCAGTCTGTGTCACTGTCACCTCTCTGGCACCAGGTCCCCAGGGAGCTGAGGGTTGATCCCAGGTGGCTGAGCCCTTGCTTTGGAGATGATGCTCCACCCTCAGAGTGTGGGATGTGGGCAGAAACTCCAGGAGGGCTCTGGGATGAGCTTAAATTTGCAACTTCCCAAGTGCAACCCTGCCTTGTTTTCACAGGTCTGCTGCAACCCGCAGCCCTTTGCGAGGGAATGGAATGTGCTGGAAGCGTCAGCCCGGAGCTGTGGTGGTGCTGGGGATGTTCAAATGCCACTGCTGAGCTCAGCCGTGCCTGGGAGAGGTGTGAAGTGAGGCAGGGAGGCAGCCAAGGACCTGCGTCACCATCACCGTGCGGGAGCCTGCCGGAGCCACCCGCTGCCTGCGCAGCACAGGGGCTGTGCGAGCTCAGAGGAGCATCTTCCTCACACAGACAGCACTCTCCTCTTCCTCACACAGACAGCACTCTCCTCTTCCTCACACAGACAGCACTCTCCTCTTCCTCACACAGACAGCGCTCTCCTCTTCCTCACACAGACAGCGCTCTCCTCTTCCTCACACAGACAGTACTCTCCTCTTCCTCACACAGACAGAGCTCTCCTCTTCCTCACACACAGTACTCTCCTCTTCCTCACACACAGCACTCTCCTCTTCCTCACACACAGCATTCTCCTCTTCCTCACACAGACAGCGCTCTCCTCTTCCTCACACACAGCACTCTCCTCTTCCTCACACAGACAGCGCTCTCCTCTTCCTCACACACAGCACTCCCCTCTTCCTCACACACAGCATTCTCCTCTTCCTCACACACAGTACTCTCCTCTTCCTCACACAGGCAGCACTCCCAGGGTCCCAGAGCCTGCCTGGGATGGGAACCCAGCCCTGGAGCATGGGGGAAGAGGTGACAGTGACACAGACTGAGATGGGAGCACGAGAATCACCAGGGCGAGGTGGCTCAGGGGCTGTTGGCACTGCCAGCTCCACCAGGCACTGCAGGGCACCAGCATTTGGGATTACAAGGATCCCAGGGCACAAACAGCCCCAGCATTTGGGACTGCAGGGTCCCCAGGGCACAGATTCAGCTTTTGAGATTGCAGGGTCCCTAGGGCACAGATTCAGCATTTGGAATTGAAAGGTCCCCAGTCCCCAGGGCACAGCCTCTGCATTGGGATTGCAAGGTCCCCTGGACACACAGAGCCCCAGCATTTGGGATTACAAGGATCCCAGGGCACAAACAGCCCCAGCATTTGGGATTGCAGGGTCCCCAGGGCACAGATTCAGCATTTGGGATTGAAATATCCCCAGTCCCCAGGACACAGCCCCAGCATTTGGGACTGCCTGCCCCCTTTCTCCTGCTCAGAACAGCAGCATCACTCTTTGCAATGAGTTCTGCTGCAATATTCCCAGTCTTTCTCTTCCTCCCAGGTCCCCCAGCTGCAGAAAAACATGCTAAATCATTAAAATAATTCACTTTTCAGGTCCTTTCAAAGGCCACAGTCTGGTTTGCTGGGTTGGGGGTCCCATTTTCTCCCCAGGTTTATTTCTTTTCCCTCAGCAGCAAATACACCAGCACGACTCAGGTGGAAGAACCTCAGCAAACACATCTTGGAGTGTGGCAGGATCAAAGCTCTGCACACAGCAAAAGGAAGAGACCCCTCCTGTCACAGCAAAGGGCAGGTTTGGAACCTTGTTTTCTTTGGAGAAAGCTAAAAACAACATCTCTGCTCCCAAATAACACCCAGTGAAAGCTGAGCTGAGCAGTGGGACTGAGTCTTGCTCTCTGGGGTCTGAGTGATGGACAGGAGCCTCAGCCATGTGAGCCAACAGAAGGGAAGGTGTCCAGTCCCAGGAGCAGCAAGAAGTGACTCCACATCCCCCATGCACACGAGGAGCCATCCATCACCTGCATCCCTGTGGGAACTCAGCACATCCCTTTGGATGTCCAGAATTGCCAAGGACCCTGTCAGGGGGCTCAGAGACCCTGACATGCTGCCCAGAACATCTGGGGATTTGATTTTGTCCCCTGGAGCAAGTTACCAACTTTGTATGAGGACATGAAAGTCACACAGGTTTGAATGGTGTAATAACAAAATGATCACAGGGTGAAAATGTAGATTTTAGGATTTTTGGTATGGGGGTATGGGGACAAGATGGAGGAACTTGGGCATGTCTAGTCCTTCTTCTTTCTTCTTCTTGTCTCCATTTTCTGCAGTGATGTTGGCACTTTGGGATTGGTTTAGAGTAGAAGTGCACTGTCTAACACAGGTGATAGGTATTGGGAATTCAGTGTAAATATGTTATAGGTAGTTTGTAGTATAAAAGGACAGCACAGAGTGCCTGTGGCTGCCCTGCTGAGCAGATCTCGGCTGGGCAGAAAGAAAATTTTATAGATAAGAATTAATAAACAACCTCAAGACCGAAAAGTGAAGAGTCCAGACTCGTTCTTCAGCTGTGCGGGCTGAAGCAGAGACACCCTGCACATCTTGGGGCAGCAATTATCAACAGCAACCCAAGACATCCCCTTCCCTCAGCAGCACCAAAGCCTTCAGGCCTTGGGAAAAGGAGAAAACTCATCTGGGGCTGCTTCCAGAGACCCCCGAGGTGCAGAGGGGATGGGAACTGCAGCAGCTCCTTGGTGCAGGGAAAGGGTGTGAATTACTCACCTGGAGTGCACACAGCTCCAGCCTGCACACCCCCAGCACAGCCCCTTTCCCACGGCTTCCAGCACCTTCTCTCACACGTTTTCCCTCCCACACCAGGCACTGCATCCCAGCCAAGCCCGAGCTGGCTGTCCCTGAGCTTTCTGCACCAGGGAGCCTGGAGGAGGAGCAAGAGAATTTACATTTCCATGTGCACCCCAGCCTTCCAGCCTCAGGGCAGCAAACAGCCCCAACCAACAACCCAAACATTATTTTATCAGCTAATCCCACCCATTGCCAGATCCAGCATGAAAAACCTTCCCCCCAGAGCCCTTCCAGCTCAGAGGCACCAAGGCTGACTTGTTGCCAGGCCCCAGAGCCCAGGGATTGCAGTGCATCAGCACAGGCTGTTTTATCTGCAGGGAAATAAACCCAGACCTGCTGAGCACAGCTGAGTGCAACATCACCATAGAAACCAGGCAGGGAACTGGGGGAAGTGGCTCTCCCAGTTCCTTCCAACGTGACAGTGAGCAGAGCCCGGCCCCTCTGGGCCAGGTGGGAGAGCAGCTCTGTCCCGCTGGGGACATTCCCCACTCCCCCTGGGCTGTGTTTGTAGCCTCAGGCAGGTTTCCACCCCAGCTCTCTGGAAGCATCCCCAGGATGCTGCCGTGGTGCTGCCTGGCCCTGCACAGCCCCAGCAGGAACCCACAGGCTCTGTGTTGTGGTGTTGGGAGGGTCCCCAGCACGAGGGGAGAGATGAGAATTGACTCCAAGTTCTCAGAAGGCTGATTTGTTATTTTATGATATTATATTGAAAGAAAATGATATATTAAAACTATACTAAAGAAAGAGAAATGAGAAATCAGAATATTGAAATCAGAAATAATCAAAGGCAACTCTGATGTTGGTGAGGGAGACAGAATGATGCATCTGACTCCATCATCAGAAGGCTAATTAATCACTTTAATTAATCATTTTATTATACTATACTATATACATTTCATCTAAACTGAATCTGCCAAGCACTCACTCTGCACACACCTGCTCACACTGCACTGAATCTCCCAACACACACACACACACACACAGAGTTGGCCCTGATAGGCCAAGGAAACAAAACATCCTCACTTTGGATAAACAATCTCCACATTTCATTCTGCTTTGGCACAACACAGGCACAGCAAGCGATTAGAATTGCGTTTTCTCTTTCTCTGAGGTTCAGAGAATGTGAATTTCAGAAATCCTTGGGAAGAAGTGTGCCTTGCTTTTCTCTGTGGAGAGAAATGGGGCAACATCAGCAGGCTAGAGAAGAATGATAACAAAAACCCGTGACTGACCAGAGAGTCTGACATAACTGGGCTGGGATTGGTCATTAATTAAAAACAATTCACATGAAACCAATCAAAGATGCACCTGTTGATAAGCAACCTCCAGACCACATTCCAAGCAATCAGATAATCATTGTTTACATTTCTTTTCTGAGGCTTCTCAGCTTCTCAGGAGAAAAATCCCGGCGAAAGGATTTTTCATAAAATATCGTGGTAACAGCACTGAACAGAACACCTTTTCCTTCTCATTCCTTCAGAGGAGGAAGGGAATAACCAGCCTGGAATGAGACCACAGAGCACCTGGACCTTCTACCTCCAGCACAAATTGAAACCCATCCCCACTCTGGAGTCAATTTTGTGTGTGACAAGGCATTTTCTGGAGAGAGAGATGTCTGAGGAAATCCATCCTCACCTGTGGTGCTGCCCAAATTCTTTGGAGTAAAGGCAGGAAATCCCAGAGAGGGTCCCATTCACCTCCTCCCCTCCCTTCCAGGCCTGCAGGTGCCATGGGACACAGCCATGGCAGCACCAGTGATGCTGGGCTGAGGAGACACCACAAACACAGCTCCTCAGCTTGATGGGACCATGAGAGAGATTCTGGGTTGTGCCAATGCCATGGAACCCTGGAACCATGGAATGCTCTGGGCAGGAAGAGACCTTAAAGAATCACCTCATCCCACCCCTGCCATGGCAGGGACAGCTCCCACTGTCCCAGGTGCTCCCAGCCCTGTCCAGCCTGGCCTTGGGCACTGCCAGGGATCCAGGGGCAGCCACAGCTGCTCTGGGCACCCTGTGCCAGGGCCTGCCCACCCTGCCAGGGAACAATTCCTCATTCCCAAGATCCCATCCAGCCCTGCCCTCTGGCAGTGGGAGCCATTCCCTGTGTCCTGTCCCTCCATCCCTTGTTGTCTCTCTCCACCTTTCCTGTTGGCTCCTTCAGGCACTGGAAGGCCACAGTTGGGTCTCCATGAAGTTTCTCTTCTCCAGGCTGAAGAACCCCAGTTCTCCCAGCCTTTCCTCACAGGAAGGGTGCTCCACCCTCCCATCACCCTCAGGACTCAGGAGAATTCCCAGCTCCTCTATACAAACACAGCACTTCCTCCCATGCGGGGTTACTTTCTCATTCCTTTTTTCAAGAATTAGCTGCAATTTCTCCTTGTGCTTCATAAGAAGGAAAAGGAGCTGCTGATCCACTGACCCATTGTCTCTTATTTTTCACATCTCTCATGTTCCCTTTTAGGAATCTTTTACATTAACTGACCCTCAATTTTTCATTAACATTGCTCCAGTGCTACTGGTTCTCATCCTGACAACTTCCATTGCTCTTCCATGAACTCCATTGGACACAGGGATCAGTGAGTAGCTCAGGAAAGGATCTGATATATTGACTTTTTTTTTTTTTATCCCAATGTAATATAATTTTCACTTATTTTATTACTATTTTCACTATTTCCAGGAATTGAGGAGATTTCCCACTTGCTCTCCATGGCTTCTGCTGGATCTCTCACCCTTTCCCCACAGTTACCACTCCCTTAGGGTGCATTTATCATCCAGAAACTCAAATTATCCCCTCCATGGCGTGAGCTGTCTTTCCATGGCTGTCAGCACTGATTCTTCCTGTTTCCATCCTGTCTGTTTGGTCCCCACCTCCCAAAATTCTTGGCTAAGCTCATTAATTCCATGAGATTTTCACCCTTGCATCTTCACAGCCATTTTTCCAGGCCATTAACACATTGTCCATCAGTGCTGATCAATGTTTCCTGCCAGAGGAGATGCAACAATTACAGCCTTACATGAAAGCTTCGTTTCTTCTGAATCCCATTCGCAAAATGTGAGGTCATTGTGCTGGAGGAAGGAGTTAGCTTGTCTGGCAAACCAGAGATTAATAACTGTCCCACAGGTTGAAATTGAGCCTCTAATTGGTTTCAGATCCAATTCCTGTTTGTATAGGACTGAGTAAAATACAGGCCTAGATCATCTGAGGGCTCTTTACAAATGGGGATAAATAGGTTCATAAAATGAAATGTTAGGTAATAATTTCTTAAATTAAAATATTGTGGATGTGATGATGGAAGGTGACATTACCCAGGACAGAGCCCTGCGTCTGCTAAAAAACTGTAAGAAGAAATCCACTTCAATTCAAAGCCCTTTTCAGATTCTTTGAATTTAGGAACACTAGAAGAAAGCACTCAAAGGCAGTGGTGTGTGCAGGGGAAGGGAGACTGTGTGTGCCCAGAGCAGCTGTGGCTGCCCCTGCATCCCTGGCAGTGCCCAAGGCCAGGCTGGACAGGGCTGGGAGCAGCCTGGGACAGTGGGAGGTGTCCCTGCCACAACAGGAAGGGTGGAACAAGTCCAACCCAAATCATCTATGATTCTCTGTATTAAAAAAAATGCTTTGCCACCCTAGAAATGGCTCCTCTTCGGAATATCCAATGTGAAATGGAAGAAACTCTTGGTTGTGGATGGGGAATACAACTGCTTAAACCCTGGGTGCAGGAAACCCTAAAAAACATGGAAAAAATCTCAAATTTCTGACAATATTCAGTTCACAGAATTCACAGAATCACTGGGTTGGGTTGGCAGAGACCTTCAAGACCATGGAGTCCAGCCCAGCCCCAACCCCTCAACGCAGCCCTGGCCCCCAGTGCCACATCCAGGCTTTGTTAAACACACCCAGGGATGGGGACTCCACCACCTCCCTGGGCAGCCATTCCACAACTTTATCACTCTTTCTGTGAAAAACTTCTCCCTGCTATCCAGGCTGACTTTCCCTTGGCACAGCTCGAGGCTGTGTGCTCTGGGTGTGTCAGTGCTGCTGCAGACAGAGCCCAGCCCCAGCTGAGCACAGGCACCTTTCAGGAGCTGTGCAGTGATGGGGGCAGCCCTGAGTCTCCTTTTCTCCAGGCTGAGCACCCCCAGCTCCCTCAGGGGTTCCTCACAGGGTTTGTGTTCCCAGCCCCTCTCCAGCCTCGTTGGCTCATCTGGATGTGCTCAAGCACCTCAATGTCCTTCCTAAACTTTATTTTAGGTTCCTCCTCCTAAATCAGGTTAAATCTGTTCTGGTCTGTTGTACGCCGGCAGTTTATATACAGACTGTTTCTGCGGCCTGTCCTTTTTACAACCTTCCTAAAACTCTCTGATTTTTATGGATTCCCACAGTCTGTCTTGGGTGAAACTGGTGGGACAGACACCTGGAGAGAAGAGACCCTGAGAAAGGAGAGGATGAACACCTCAAACCTTCCAGCTCAAAACAACAACAAAATCTGTAAATACTGACTGAGCACACATTGAGGGCAGAGGAAATCCCAGGTAGAGATGTGCGGGAAAAGGAGGGACAGCCCAGCTGCTCCTCTCCTGCCCGAGGGCTTCCAGGACTGGCCTACAACTGGTCCAGGGCCATCTTGGGCAGATTGTTCTATAGAGACATTGGGAAGGATGAAAGTTTGGCAAGAAAGTTTCCCAGCTCTGTGTGCTTGGCAGAAAGATCTCTTAATGTAGAATCTGAGAATGGAATAGAGATGGAAGCAAGTTTTGATATAGAAGAACAATAGATGAGTAAATTGACAATTGCTGAGCCAGTCTTACTGGACAACTAAAAAAGCAAAGGTTAAGTCAGTTGGAAGGAGATTTTATGACTCAGAGCAAAGGATAAGCTGACCACAAACAAAAGGATGTGTTTACCAAGCAGAAAGATACCACAGGCACATAAGACATGTTGATGTGACAAGTAGAAAAAAGGTCTAAGAATTTTCCATTGCAAGAAAACTAAAAATTAAGTTTAAACTGTACCATAGTAATTCATGTGGTTGCATAGTATTGAGCATAATATGGTAATGATAGTTATGATAGCATATAGGTAATAGTAAAGGTATTGATTCGTTGTTGTGTACTGAGATGCTCAGCAAAGAAAAATATTCAATGCAATATAACCAAAATTAAAGTGTCTTCAGGCTTCTCTATAGATGTAGCTCAGAGCTGTGTGTGTGGCTCTGTCACTCACGACCCAAGACTGCTGTAAAATCTTCTATACAGTAAACAGCATTTGCTATAAAATAAACAGCATTTTGTATACAATAAACAGCATTTTGTATACAATAAACAGCATTTTGAAGAGCCACTTGGAGTCCTGCATCTCTCATCTCAGGCCCTTCCTTAGAGGAGTTAAAAGGAGAATCCTGCTCAGCTCAGAGCCCAAAAAACACCACAGCAAAGGAGAGGGGAATGTGGCACTCAGGGCAATGATTGGCAGCTGCCACGCTCATTCCAGCCAGGAATTTGTTTGGAAAACTCTGCTCATTCTTCACTCAGATCCTTTTCCCCCTCAGGTAGAGGCAGAGGGGACCTGTGGATCCTTGGTTTGGCAGAGGGGGTGGTTATTGAAAGGGTTTTTTTGCCTCCGGTTTTGTTCCTCCCCTTCCTCACCAAAGCCCCATTTTATGAGCCACAGCTTCTGAAAGAGCATTAAAGCTTCAGAGCATTTGTGAGGGACAAAATGAAGAGAAGGCACCTTCCTTACAACTTCACTGAAATCCAAGGAAATCTGGGGGAACTTCCATGCCCCTCCAGATCGTCAGCACAGAGGCTGAGGAAGATGAAGGAAAACTGAAATTGAATTAAATCTTCAAGTGCCTCTCCAGCAATTCATCTATCCCAGGAGGGACAGGGAGGCCTGAGGATAGAAACTGTCATTTTTCTAAACATCTTAAACTTGAGATAATCAGTGTAGAGCCAGGGTTTTTCCCCCACATTTTCCTGAGAAAAAAAAAAAAAGAAAATAAAAGGTCTCTGTGATGCAAGAGCCACCTGTGCTTCCATGCCCTGGGAATTCTGCTTGGAGATGCATCTTCCTGCCTCTTGTCTATCTTGGGTTCACCCTCTCCTCGGCTGCAGCCCTGTGTGATTTCCTGTGTTTGAAGCTGCTCAAGCTTGTCTTTGTTGCACGAAACCTGCCTGCAAAGCTCTGTGTTTTCCAGGAAAATGCTGGCAGGAGGTCCATAACCTTCCAGCATCCCTTTCTTGTTTCTTTCTAAGGTCTGAACTCTTTCAGTGGCCCCTTCAGATGTTTTCAGCTGAATTTAACAGCCAGGACCTGCCACCAGCAATGCCCAAATGCTGCACTGAGGAATTGGGTTTATTCCAGATATTCCTGCTGGAATTACAGGTCACAGACACAACAAAGCTTTGTGTAAAACAATTCCTTCCTATCAACATCCTTCCCAAGAAAAGGTTTCAAAACAGCCCAGATAAGCAGAATAAAAGCTTCTTCTTTCTTACATCATGCTTTTCTTTTTCCCAGAGTCCCTTTCAGGGTTTGGTGCAAGGGAGACAAATCATCTCAATGACAAATAATCTCAATTTCCTGATTCTCTGTTTACTTTGCTGTGTTTCCCTCTCAGGTCTAAGGTCTTCCCAAGGCAGATCCCTTCTAATCCAAGAGGAATGAGTTTGAGAGGAGACTGGCAAAGGAAAATCCCAATTGCTGACACTTTCCTGAGGGGGAAATCATATCTCTGAGTGCAGAAACAATGGGAAAAAATAATAATTGCCACCTGCAGCTGGAGAAGGGAACTTTTCAGTTGGATGATGCAAACAAACTTTTCAGATGGATGATCCAAATGGACTGGAAAAAATGGTTTTATGGAATCACAGAATGGTTTGGGTTGGGAAGGACCTTAAAACCCATTTTATTCCAACCCCATGGGCAGGGACAGCAGTGAAAGCCCATTTGCAGACATTGTGCTTTCCCAGGGCAAAAGCATCCAAGAAAAGCCACCTCAGGCCAATCAAATATCTCACTTGACCTGAAATTAACAGATTTATGGTGTCTGAGTCACTTAATTAATTTTTATTTGCAGTTTAGATCAGTGCTATTTCCAAGCATAAAGTCAAAAGAAGCATTTCAAGTACACAAAAGCAATATATTTCAAAATGAAACACTTTCAATTTTCTTCCTTCTCCATTATTGGCTTGAAACGTCCATATTTCACTAAATGGATTAAGAGATTCAAGAAGAAATCTCATGTTTTCTTCATGGTGTTACTTTTTTCCCTGTGCATGCTCTTAATGGGCTCTTTGGCCTTCAGGAGAGGCCTTTGTTCAGCAAAAAGGGCTGGAGCAAGTTGTAAACAGGTCTTAATGAACACACCAGAGTTTAGAAAATGAGGATGAAGGAGACCTGGGGTGGTCCAGGTCACAGCCCAGCTGAGAAAGCTTTGCTGCCTCTCCCTGGCAAGAGCCAACAGCCTTAGAGCAGCCTCGTGTCCAAATCACAAACCTGTGAAACATCAGCACCTGCAAATCCAGCTGGTTTCAAGTTAAATTTTCATTAAATTGGCAAAGACAATATTATCATTCCCCAGATGAGCCCTGTCTTTAGAAGATGCCTGATCTGAGGAAGCTCAGCCTGGCCTGGCACCACAGGACTCAGCTGCCCACAACCAGAGCTCCTGTCACTTCTCTCTTGAGTCATCTCCAGCCACCAGGCCCAGCTGAATAACCTGACATCAAAATCAATCCCAAAATCCACTGTCCAGCCCCTCTGGATGAACCAGGTTCCACAGCATTGAGGAAATCACCTGGGCCCAACCATTTTGAGCCCTTCAGAGCAGCTGGGATTGTTCACCTGGAAAGGAGAAGCTTTGGGGTGACCTCAGTGTGGCCTTGCAGGGCCTGAAGGGAGCCCAGAAGATGGAGAGGAACTGTTTCCAAAATCCTGGAGTGACAGGACAAGAGAGAATGGCTCCACACTGACAGAGAGTGGGTTAAATGGGACACTGGGGAGAAGGTTTTTATTTTAAGGGGATAAAACACTGGCACAGGGTGCCCAGAGCAGCTGTGGCTGCCCCGGGATCCCTGGCAGTGCCCAAGGCCAGGCTGGACAGGGCTGGGAGCAGCCTGGGACAGTGGAAGGGATGGAACAGATGCCTTTAAGGCTTCTTCCAACCCATGATTACTTGGGCAGGAGCTGTGAACAGAAAGGTGCTCTCTGCTCTCCGAAGCAAGAAGGTTTCTAAGACACAACTTCATGCTCAACTCATGACGCAATCAATTTCCATTTTTACAGATGGGCAAACGGAGGAAATTTGGCCTGGGGTCAGCTGTGATAATGGAGGAGTTCTTGCCTGCAGCACCTCATTCATCCCATTCCATCAGGCACTTAATCATCATCTAATCCAAGGATCCTCATCCATCCTGGTCCTCAGAGCCCTGCAGGGAGTCTTTCAGTGTCACCCGAGATATTTCAGGCTGGGGGCTGGCAAGGACAGCTCTGAGGATGACATCAATGTTCTGTATCCTGTTCCTTGACCCTCTCCTTTGAAGGGCTCCCTTGCTCCAGCAGAAAAAGCAGAAGGGGGTTAAACGGCCCTTATGAAGATGAAATAACCCAACAGCAGCACATTTATTTATTTAGATGGTCAGGGCCATCTTGCTTGTGAGACAAAGGAGTTAAACCTTTTTGAAATCTTCTGTTAGAAGAACTAAGGCAGATTTGCAGCCTCCAGAGACTCATGAGGAGACAGACACCCGAGAGATTATATTTAAATTTTAAATAGCACTGGTTGATTGGGTCAGGGCCTGTTTAATGACACAGACTGATGGTCCTTCAGGTTGGGGTGGATTTTTCTTGAGGATTCTGGCACCAAGAAGTCATTACGACATGAGGTAATGATGGAGAAGATTCATTAGCCCACAAACAGGTTCAGATCACCCCACAGAACTCGTCCATCCCTCTGCATCCTCAGATGCCCTGGTGGGATAAAGGGAACTTGTCTGTGTGGCTTTCTGCTCATGATCTTTCTGTATCAAATGATAAGAAGGTGTAAAAAGCCCCATCACAGAGCTCAGATTTGTACAGAATAGGTTGAATAGCCCTGTAAAAATTAACAAATTGAAAATCTAATGGTGAGAAGCACAAAAGGAGAAACAGGGAAGAGTCTGATTGTTAGACAGAGTGAGCATCCTAGAAACTGGGGAGATACTCATGTTTGTTAGGCTACTTTTAGACACCAGAGTTAGTTCCTCATCTATGGCCAGGAGAGCAATTTTAGAATTCAGCAAGATCAAACACAAAGCACTGGTGAAGTGGGAGAAAAGGCTTTTCTGGAAGAGAGCAGATTGAAAATCCCTGATGCCCAGTGCCTCCAGTTGTTTCTCCCATGAAACAAGTGGGGTCAGATTTTCCATCCTTGTGCCCAGGGCCCTGAGAAACAGAAGTGAACAGGAGTTCCATTAGCCCAGAGCTGGAGTTCTTCCTCTCCCTCCAGCAGCAAAATCCCTGTCCTGAGATGTTCTTGAAGCACCCACTCCCAGCCATAAGGACAAGGTAGAACATATTTGCAAAAAAATATGACCACAACAATCTGGTTTTTGCTCCAGGAGGGTCAAGAATGAGCTGATTTTGCCAGGCTGAGCCTCAAAAAGCAACAGGGCTCTTGCTAATCACTCTGGTGTCCAGGACAAAGTCATCCAGAGATGTGCTCCAGCCACACTCCCAGCCTCCAACAAAACCAATTAAAGGACTAAAAACTTATCAGGACCCACAGTCCTTGTATATTTTTGGTTCAGACCAGCTTGAAAGGGACAGTTTAAAGGACTTTGGGGCATGAGGGACTAAAAAGCCTCATCCAGAGGTACAAAGGATTCCTTTATGGGACAGTAATTACTTGGCAGTGAAGGACATTAATTTGAAGTTAGTAAGGTTCAAGATATTCCATTATTCATCATGCACCCCATCTGCAATGAAATCTTTTCAAAGTGATGGATTCAAATTTAGGCAAGTGATGCAGGAATGGGACAGAGGATAGACTTGCTATGTTTTATGGGCATAAAGAGATCCATAAATTTTGAATGTTAAAAAGTCATTACAAAGAGAAAAAATATTTTAGCTGTCAATCTGGCTGTCTTTATTGCTGAGGGAGTAATTCTATGGGATACAGGAGCTCTGAGCTGGGAAATCTGTCCTGCATCATGGCCAAAGGACTTGGATCTGATCTGATACCCACTGAAATTAGCAGTAAGAAGGTTCAGGATCTGCCACCCCACAGCAAACTGCTAAAATATAAATCCTAAACCTCTGTCCTTCCCACTGGCAAAAGGAAAAGCTCTTACCAAAGGTGGTCAACCTGAAAAAGCAGCTGAGCAGGGGTTTGGCCAGATTATCATCCCAGAGACTGCAGGGTGGATGGATGTGTCGGAAAACTTCTCTTGAACACCAGGACATAATTGAGATGGGAAAGAGGAGGAGCACTGGGAGCTCCCTCACCTTCCCATCACAGTCTCCATGCAGAATTTGGCGCACCAAAATTTGGAGCTGTGGGTGCCAGGAGCCCACCCAGAGCCTGCAGGAGCAGCAGCACCACACACCATGGCCCAAAGCATTCCAACAGCCCCAGAGGGGATGGATAAAAAGAAGGAAGAATAAACCCCCTGTGTAGATTTGTCCCAGAATTTAATTCCCCTGTCAGTCCCACAAGTCATCCCAAATCAGGTGGGATTTGCATCTCCCCATTGGAGCAATCCAGGCACTACCCCAAAACAACTGCAGATTGCAGGATCACATGGCTGAGAATGTGCTGCCTCTCCAAAAAAGAGTCTCAAAAGTAGCATTAGACTTGCTATTAAACAATGCAGAGAACATGATCCTACCTCAGCAAGAATAGAAAAAGAGGAGCTATTTCCTCCTAATGATCTCGTTCCAAGAAAACTTGGAATATATGCTTAACGTTGCAGACAGCTTTTCCTATGCCTGCTAAGCACTTCTGCTTGAAACAAATATAAACCTCATTTCATTTTATATATACCAACAAAATGCAAATTACAAGAGCAAGAGTCTGGAGTCTTCATCCTTTAGCTCATCTGTATCCCAGGCTCCCTACTTGCAAATGATGAATGTCTGCTCATGGATTTTCTATTTTTTTTTTCCAACCAAATAACTTCTGCCACATTGTGTTTCTCTCCTGCAATATAAATAATGTTCACTTAACAGTGAATGCATTAGAGAACTATGTTTCCATTGAGTTGTCATTTCCAGAAATATTCTTCTTTTGGGTAGAAATTTTCCATTCTCGGTCTCAGCTGAAGAACAGTTTTTCACCCCACTTATTTCTATTTTTTCAGTATATCTTGCTCTTATTTTTAATTTTAAAGTAACAGCAATATCTCCCTGTAAGAAATGCACTGCAAACACAGATCTTTCCCCAGCCTGTCACTTGAGATTTATCTGGGGGCTGTTTAAACCCAGCTGAATTTCTGAGAGCAGGTCAGTAGTTGGGGTGAATTTTCACTGGAACCAGTGCAAAGTATCAGGAATGGACAGGGAAGAGGAAGGAAAGAGGAAGAGCCCTCAAAACTCCCAAGATTTCCATATTGTGGCAGCTGGGAAAAGCAAAACTGGAATAACTCCTGAGCAAGTTAGAACTCCAATGCTGAATGGGGGAAGAGGTGGAGACAGGGACAAAGTCTTCCCTTACTTTATTGACTTTCATCTTTTTCAACTATTTAGACAATTCTCAGTATGTACAACTGAAATAAAATCAGAGAGGGAAGAGGTTTCATTCAAAGTTCTTATGATCCCTTTTTTACTTTTTCCCTCCACAACTCAACATAAAAACCAACTGGTTTTTGTCAGCTCAAAGAAACACAAGAAATCCTGCCCAACACACAAAGACTGGCTCAGTTTATGGTTGTTTTTTGCCCTGCTCCTCCTGGAAGGAGTTCAGGATCTAGGCCAGCAATTCATCCTCTCCCCAACCCTAAAAATAGACAGCGTTTGTTCCTTGCCCCTTTTGCTTCACAAGATCTAAGATGTTAAATATTCAAAAAAGCCACATATAGAAACCTGATTCATCTCAATTATTCTTGGACATTTTCCTCCTAAAGCACAGATATACCAAGGGAAGAAATAATGCCACAAAGTTTGCTCCTCCACAGCACCAGCTCCACCAGCAGCAACTTCAGAAACCACTTTGGACTAACAGATGGCAAAGGGGGCTCAGTGATGGGATGGGTGAGGAAGGTTTCACATTCAGTACAAGCTGCATAAACTGCCAGCTTTAAGCTAAAATGTCCACTAGGATGTTCTTTGCCACCATCACCTGCAGGATTTTTATTTCCTGTGTGCATCAGAAGATGAGAAACACATGAAGTTACCAACAGGCTTAAAGCCACACACTCCCGCCTCTTTTTATTGTTTATAGCTTTCTACCTTCAGGTGGAGTTTTCTTGGTGCTCTCTGAGCCCTAAATCAAGGAAAACCATAAGAAAACTCTGCTTTGAGTTCATGAGAAGCCTTAGAAATCTTTCCATTTGGATTGCTGCCCTAAAACTTGTCAAGGAATGAGCCCATGCAGGAGAAATGAGCCTATTGCTGTTCCCAAAAAAAGGTTTTGAGGGTATTAAGTGAAAATTAATGGTTACTTTTGTCTTTGATATTCCTATAGCTCCCTGTGCACCGTAAAATAGGAAACATCAAAGTCTGTCTCACAGGGGTGTTGTGAAATTGAGTTAATGTTGGTGTGAAGCTCCCAGACTGTGGCAATGAGGTCCATAAAAAAGAGGCCTGGAAGGAAATGAAGATTCCCATGTTCAGCCCACGGTTTGAATAAGCCTGTAAATAAGAGTTAGGGCTGTGCACTGAACAATAAAGATGGAAAATGAGATTAGAACAATCCCTTCTGCCACTTCAAACAAAGCTGGAGCCCAGTGGAGAATGTGGGGGTGACCAAAGGGAGCCAGGCAGGTTAATGCCAACATTGCCCCACTGCCAACAAACTGCTGAGCAGAAAATGGGTTTGGGGCACCCAGACTGCTTTGCACCTGGAAAAAACACTCTGAGGGTGGAGCAGGTGCCTGGTGGGGTGTTCCTGCTCCAGGATTATCCCCACTGGACACTTCTGTGCTCCCAGGAATGTCATCTCCTCCCATCCATGCTCAGGATGAGGCAGACCTGGAGTCTTCCTCCCCATGTGCTGCTTCCCACAGGAGCTGAGCCCTGAGAGCAAACAGAGCTGGGACAGGACCCATCAGGTGTGTGCTGCATGCACAGGTGGTGGAGGCTCAGGGACAGCTGTGTGTGGAGGGGCAGGTTAATGTTTGACAGCGTGAGGAGCATGGGAGCACAGGATGAACCAGACCCATCCCCACCTGAGCTGACCTCAGCTGCTCCCTGTGCTCCATCACCAGAGCCTCTCACTGTCACAGACATCTTTTATGAAAAATCCTTTCCTTAGAATTTTTCCTCTTGAGAATCTGAGAGACCTCAGGGACAAAATGTAAACATTGATTATCTGCTGCTGTGGAATGCAACAGGTGCATCTGGGATTGGTCTCATGTGGTTGTTTCTAATTAATGGCCAATCACAGTCAGCTGGCTCAGACTCTCTGTCCGAGACAGAAGCTTTTGTTATCATTATTTGCTATTCTATTCTTAGCCAGCCTTCTGAGGAAACCTTTTCTTCTATTCTTTTAGTATAGTTTTAATGTAATATTAATAATATAAAATAATAAATCAGCCTTCTGAAAACACGGAGTCAGATCCTCATCTCTTCCCTCATCCAAGAACCCCTGTGAACACCATGACACTCTCACCCTCCCCACAATGAGCACAGCCAAGGTCTTCCCATCAGGGATGGGCAGGGCAGAGCAGCCCAGCTCCTCAGCAGATGGAAACCCCATAAAAATCCCCCTGGACTCAGCACTCGGGTGCTGTGTCCAGTTTTGGGCACCTCACTGCAAGAAGGATGCTGAGGATGAGCATGTGCAGGGAAGGGTCTGGAGCCCCAGGAGAGGCTGAGGGAGCTGGGAAGGGGCTCAGCCTGGAGCAAAGGAGGCTCAGGGGGCCCTTGTGGCTCTGCACAGCTCCTGACAGGAGGGGACAGCCGGGGGGGTCGGGCTGTGCTCCAGGGAACAGGGACAGGAGCAGAGGGAACGGCCTCAGAGTGGATATCAGGAGGAATTTCTTCACAGATAGGACGATTAAACATTGGACAGGGCTGTCCAATGTGGTGGTGGGGTTCCCACCGCTGGAGGTGTCCAAGGAACACCTGGAGGTGGCACTCACTGGGTGACCAGCAGGTCGAGGTCAGTCACAGATTGGATTCGATGATCTCACAGATGTTTTCCAACTTAAATAATTCTGTGATAGATCAAAAAAATCTCCAGTGACCACAACTTTGGGATGCAACCCTAAAATTAACCTAGGTAAGTTCAATTTCAGTTTCTGCAGGCTGGGCCATCCCTCCACATGGGTAAGCACAGAGCAATTAAGAAGAGCTATTACCAGAGAGAACATTTAATCCAAAAAGGGCATTTTTAAGGATGCTCGGACTCTCAGCTGGCTCCATCTGCCCAGAGATTGAGCAGCACAGCAGCAGGAGAGAAACTTTTTGCTGAATAGTTTTTATTGAATTCCCCCACACACATTCCCCCTGGATTTTGGTCAACCACAACACAAACTCAAGCCAAGTTTGCCAAAACCCTTCCTTGAAGAAAAGCAGCATGGAGAAGGTTTTGTGTGCCAACATTGTTAAATCAAACCTTTAGAGTCTGGTCTTTTCTACTTAAAAGGATGTCACAGTTTAATTTCCCAAATAAAATTGAAGTTAAAAAATTAAAATTGAGAACATTAAAAGCTCGAAATCATTATAATCCAGATTAGACAAAAACATTACTCCTCATTTTCCCCAATTCTCTTGCCTTTTTAATCTGCTTTTCCTATGAAGCTCAGTCCTTTCAGTGCTTCTGCATGGCATGAAACAATCCCCTTGATTTTTCACGGAAGCTGAAATCAGGGTTATTTGCACGGAGGAAGCAGTTGCACCACATGCATTTCCATACCTCTCAGACAGCTAAATTTAACGAGTTAATTACGTGAGGAGGAGAGGGGAAGTGTAAGAAAGGCTGCACCTGGCAGCAGCCAACCATCTCTGCTTCCTCCAGGAGCAGCTCTGGAGCTTTCAGGGAGGAGCCTCCTCATCCTCCCATTCACCTGCTCCATGCTGGAACAGGCTGGCAGATCTCAGCTTGTACATTTTGTCCCCATCTTAAAGCCACATTTGAAAAACTACAATAAATTTAAAAAAAAAAAAAAAAAAGAGAGAGAGAGAAAGCTGAGAGGTTTAATTACTTTTATCCCTGTCTGAGAGGCGCTTTCAAGTATAGCCAGGGTTCCTGGAATTGCAGTCCCAGTGCCAGGGAGAAAATGAACAGCAAGAGACAGGCTAAAAAAATCCCCGGCTCCCGGATATTTGCCTGAAACACAGCTCGTTTCCAAGAACAAGGCCCTGCAAAGTCTGGCTGGGGCTGGTCTCCAGCAACGCCCTTCCCATCACTCTGCTCCAAGGTTACTCCAAGCCTGAGCTCAGGGATTTACAGATCCTCCCCACACGCACAGCTCGGTCTGGGTGAGGTGGGAAGTGGCAAAAGCTGGGTTTGTGTGGTGTTTGTGAGGGTCCCCAGGATGAGGTGAGAGATGAGAATTTGAGGCCATGTTCTCAGAAGGCTGATTTATTATTTTATGATATTATATTAAAAATGTTATACTAAAACTATACCGTAGGAGCATCAGGGAGTACGACAGTGGGGATGGATCGAGATGAGAGATCTCTGGAGCCAGGGCTTGGAAATTGGAGTTTATTGCAAAGGGCCTGGGTGCAGGGCCCTGCTGGGAGCTGCCAGCCACAGCTCAGAGCAGGACTGAGAGAAGTAAAGAGAGTGGTACAGAGGTGGTACAGAGGATGAGAGAGAGAGGATGGGAGCGTAAAAGGGTAAGAGAGCGAGGTTCCCGTTACAATACAATAAATCTTCTGTGTTGAATATTCTGATTCTCACTAACCAATCTAGTACAAGATACAAATCCTACAGCATTTACATACAGCCTATAAGAATCATTACATTACCACACTGTGTTACATTTTAAACCCTACAAACTCCTCTTTGGGCCTCTTCTGCCAAGCTGTAGGGTCTGCTCTGACCCTTGGGCCTGTCTGCAGGCAGAGGGTGTTGTTCCATCCAAAGGGGATCACCTTCAGCTGGCCACACCATTGTTTTCCAGTTGTTCAGTAACTGAGGGATCTCAAAGCTGCTTTCATTTCAATCTCACTTATAGTTTCTATATTCTCAAAATCTTTTGCCAGGCAATCATATTTATAAGGCTTTCTGTTTCATCTTCCCCAACACTATATATACTAAAGAAAGAGAAAGGAGACATCAGAAGGCTTAACAAGAATGAATAATAAAAACCTGTGACTGACTCAGAGTCCCAACATAGCTGATGGTGATTGGCCACTAAGAAAAAACAATTCACATGCTGGGTAAACAATCTCCAAATCACATTCCAAAGCAGCAAAACAAGGAGAAGCTGAGGCTTCCCAGCTTCCCTGAAGAAGAAATCCTGGTGATTTTTCAGAAAATATTTGGTTTGGTTTGGTTGGGCTGGATTTAATGAGAGCTCAGAGGGATAGGCTCTGCATTGGGCACAGTTTGCACACAGGAGCTGGTTCCCTAATGGAGGAGCTCTGGGAAAGGCACAGCTCTGCAGCCTCCAACTCCAAACACAACCTGAGCATCCCAAGAGTCATTTCCATGGAGTCAGCCTTGGCGGGGTCTGCAGCTCTGGGCGTGCACCCAGCCCTGGCTGCTTGGCAGGGTGGGCAGCCCTGGGAGCTCCAGTGCCAGCTGAGATGCCAGCCCTGGGGGGCTCAGGGTGATCAGACACCGAGTGGAGCCCTTGCCTGGGGCGCAGCTCTGCTGGAGGGTACCAGCTCAGCACTTTTGTACCTGTCACCTGTGTCAGTGCTCCGGCAGCGGGGATTCCTCAGCTGCTGCTCGTGCTTCAGCCATGGCACACAGGGGAACCAGGGGGGTGCTCACCCCACTTCTACTTTAAATCTTCTAAAAATTTTGTTTGTTTTGGTTTTACTCGAGCTCCTCGCTTGTAAAGAGGAAAACAAATCTAGCTATGACCTCATGAGTGTTGTGGGAAATCCAGGATTCCTGGACAACTGACCAATATAGTCAAGCAGAAGCTGTTTATTGTTTAAATTACACACATTTTTATAGATTCTAAACTACTAAGTTCACACTTCTTGATTGGTGCCTTTCTCTTGTTCACTCATTTGCTGCCTGCATTTCTCAGAGTATGTGATTGGTTACAGTCCAGGTGTTTCACAGTCCTCTGTTATCCAGTTCTTGCTGTCTTGATATTCTGTTTTTCAGCCTCTTCTTTCTTAATTCAGCACAATTTATGTTCCAGTAGCCTTTATGAATTCCTGAGGCTTTGGTAACAAACTCAGAAGCAGGCTGGCTGCACTCTATGGCCTAACCCTTGCAAATACGCTGCAACAGATGAGTTCTTGTAAATCACAAATTTCTCATGGACAAGAGGCAGCACCAAACACTTGTGGCTTTCCCTGCACCTCACAGACACCCACGCAGTGCCTGGCACGTGGATGCAAACACCACAGGGCTCTGCCTCACGGCTCAGTCCCTCAGGCCACTCGCCTGCAGCTGAGCTGCCCACGGAGCCATGAGGCAGCTGGATCCCACAGATCCCTTTCTACAAACATTCCTGCAAAAAACACGATCCAAGAGGCTCAGAGTACAATGGAAAGCACACAACAGACAACACCAAGGCCTTGTCTCTGTCCCTCTCTTGAGCTTTCTTCACCCAGAGTCACTGTGGCCACCACAGGCTCCTTCCCAACCCCACCTGAATCCTGAATCTCAATCCACGAGGGTTCAGCTGGAGCTTCCCCAGCATATTCACTGCAACCCCAGCTCCAGTCAGGCTTCCTACACCAACAGCAGGACCAAAGCAGTGCCACCACTGCCCAACACCAGCTGTGAGCAGTGGGGCACTCATTAAATCCCACCCCAGAGAAGGGGCAGTGGACAGGGACCTCTCTGTCCCACTCTATACAAGGTTCTGAGCAAGATTCACCTTTCCATGCACCTCTCCTGCAAGGACATGCAGCTTCTCTCTGTCACCATGTTCTTTCCATGGCTAAGGATCCTCTTTCACAGCCCACGTTATAATCAGTTTAACAGCCCAGCAGCCACGCACAGAAAGTTCTTTCTCTCCATCCTCTCATATCTCCAGGCCTTTTGTCACATGATAAGCTCATGGACACTCTGCAGTGTCAGCAGCACAGTGCCAGACACCTCTAAGGTGTCAGATCAGGCTCTGCAGTTGGATGAACAAGGCCTGGAGGATCCCCTGGTGCTGCCAGGTGGTTTTAACTGAGCAGTCCAACACCATCTCCACCAGGGTGAGGGAATTACTCCCTCCTAACCCCCCTGGCAGCGGCTTCACACCACAGCTCATGACACTGCGCCCTCATCCCTGAACAAGCTCGGCTTCTGCAGAGCTGACAACATCAAAGAGCAGGTTTGGTCCACACAGAAACCTGGGGAGATCAAGAGGAATAAATGGCTGCAGCACCAAGGACCCTGTTTTGCAAAGTCACTTTCCTTGATCCCATCCATATTTCAGCACAGCTCCAACTGAGCCCCATTAATGTAATTGATTCTTAATGGCATTCTCCAAGAAACCATGTGAAGATTTTAACAGGCTATTAGATGGAAATTAAGCCTCACCCAAACCTTCCTCCTGTGGAACAAAGGTTTCCAAAGATGCAGGGGGGCTATTCCATTCCTGCTAATGGACCAGAAGGTTGTTTTGAGGAAAAGGGACACTAATTTTGCATTTTCCAGCCCTCACAGAGGGACACCAGAGGTTTGTTGTTACAAGGAAAGGGTTTCTCATCCTTCCCACACAAGCCAGATCAGAGGGCAGCCCTAGAGGGATCAGAAGCAGAAGTGGTGTTTGATGAGCTGGAGGGCTGCCAGCTTCCAAAAAGGAAAAAATAAATACAAATTTTGTTTGCTTTTGTCCCCTGGGCACCTTCATGCCAAGCAGGCCTCAGCTGATTGCTCAGATGTGGCTTTGAAACCCAAAGAGCTGAACCTGGCCCAGGTCACAGCTGTGGCTTCAGCACTGCTGGAACCCTGGGGAGGCTTCTGCTGCAGGAAACCTTTACAGCCCCATCCTGCTGTGGAAAGAGGCACCAGGAAAACATTCCCAACTTTTGGAGTGTTCATGAAGCACACCTTTTGAAAATCAACCCATGATTCCAACATTTCAAAGCCAGGACGCTGAGCAGTGATATTCCCCTCTCTCCATCCAAGGTGGAGCCCCTCATTTTCACACAAGTTGGTGCCAACACTCGTGGACATTTTGACTCAGAGCACACCACCTCCCCCAGAGGTCCAACCCTGCCTGGGGCTGAGCTCTGGCAGACACCCACAGCTGCAGCTCTGTGTGTGCCATGCCGTGGATTTAACACATTCCCCGTGGAACACGAGCGCTGAGCTCCCTGCAAGAGTCTCCCACTCACTGTGACTGAGCAGCTACAAGAGTTCTAGCTGATGATTTCTAGAAGATGATGCTGTTACCATCTCTTTTACTTCTGATTCAAGTTCCCCACACTTCATTTCAACATTCTAAAGGCTTATTTTTACTTCTTTTGAGACATTTGAAACTCACTACTTTTCAGGGCTGACAGGCAGCCTCCTTCACCAGTACATTACAGAGTCAGGAACCAGCACTGCCTTCATTTTTAAAGAGGTGGGAATGTGGAAACAAAGGGAAAAGAAACAGCCTAAAATCCCTTATTAGCCAAAGACATGAGAAGAAGAGAAAAACAGAACCCTCAAAATGCCATCCACTGCCCAGTGTGCTCCAGAAGAGAACTAGAGCTGCATTATCCTGCCTCAGACACAGCATTGACTGCTTCCATGCTCTCCTCCTGTTCTTTCATGCTTCAAAATAAAACCAGAAATTGAATCATGCTAAGCTTCCTTCGTGTTTTCACCCTTTGTGAAAAGCAGGGGTTACCAACATTTTGTATCTGTTATAACTGGCTTTAAAGTTGTAAACAGAGAGTGAAAAAAATTAAGTGTTTTTTAAAAACAGGCTTGGAGTGGTCATGTCTGTACAACTAGTAACCAAGTCAAGCATTTCTAAATCCTCCTTTATTCTACCTATCCAATTTTAGTACTTTATTATTACAGAACAAGAAATTCAAAATTCAGGATTCATCCATCCAGTCCAGGAGGTAATTTGGGCCACAGAACTTCAGGAATCTGGAATGCTTCTGCCCAGGAAGTGGGTAAATCAGGCTGGGATTTGGCATCAGAAGACAAGAAAGGTAACATTTTTCATTTCAGCACATTTCTCAGAGCAGAGATAAGCTGCAGAGATCTGTGATGAGGTTATTCATGTTATCAGCTAAATGGTTTTGAACAGATACAGCATCACTTACTTGGAGCACATGGACATGAACTTCTGAAAATAATGGGATTAAAAAGAAATGCGAGGAGTTTTCTGGAGTTCATTCCTCATCCTGCAGCCAGAGCAGCCAGGATCCAGCAATCCATGTCTTTATCAAGCCAAGACTTCACCTCATCTTCTCTCCAGGCCTGTTTCTAATGACCCTCAGGAAAGGTCTGACCCACCTGCCAGCAGCCAGGAGTGCAGATCCCTTCCCAGTGTGGAAATAACTCCCTGCAACCTCCCAGAGCCTTTGGCTGCCACCCCTCTCCCAGCGCTGGAGGCCAGAAAAGCAGCAGAGATTTGTCTTTGGCACTGGGAGGGAGGTTTGCTAATGCTCCTCCCCAGCAGGAGAGCTTTCATGCCTGACTGGTGGCAGCTGGACGAGCTCTCAGCTCTGACTGAAGCCTCATTGAGGACAGGGCCACCCCCTGATCAGATAATTTCACCTGCCAGAAGCTTCTCCTGTGTTCCAGATCCTGCAAAGTCGGCAGGCCACGGCTGAGATCCTCCCAAAGCAAGGCCAAGGGGATGTTCCACCATGGAAAGGGAGCAGTGACACCCCTGCAGCACCAGGTCTGAGCCTCCTGACCTCCCTCCTCACCCAAACCAAGCCCCCTTTATCACAGTGATATCCACATTACCAGAAACCACCTGGGATTCATTTTAAATGAGTGCCAATTTTCAGCCCCAGATCTTTTCCCGCAGCTGAGGCTCACGGGGTTGGAGGGCACACTCAGCTCTGGAGCATTGAAGTTTCTCTCTGAGCTGCAACAGGAAGATGTTTGATCTTTAAATCAGACATGAGGGGATGAAACAGCAGCACTGCTATTGATATTGTGTCGTGTCTAAACTGACAAATTCGTATTCCCAGGTCAGGCTGGAACAGGCTGGATCCTGCTCCCGAGCCGTGGCTCCACAGGATTCAGAAGAAATTACAAGATAAAGGAAAGGACAATTATGAAACAGCCTGTTCACATTTCCACCTAACTTATTCCAGGGAGCACCAGGAAAAGGCCTAATCATCCCCCTTCAAAAAAAACCTTTTCCCTTCTTTCTGGTGGATCTGAAGATGATCTCAAGGCTACTTTGGTCTCCAGACCCAAACCAGCAAATGCTTGTGATGATTTCCATGAGTTAATTACATTTCCATTAGTGAAGAAGTTCTAAAACTTCATTTTCGTCACTGATGTTTTTTGAGTCCTACCAAAATAGACAGGGAAACATGATTTTCTCTCTGCTTTTCTTTATCTATCTCACCCTTATGAGACTTTGCTCTTAATTTTAACACTCTCAGCCTTTTCACTTCTCCTTAAATGGACATTTCTTCAACACTTTAATCATTTTCACAGCCTTCATCCTGAGCTTCCATGCCCAAACTTTATTTAAGGATGCTGGTTCAGGGTGTTTGAGAGGGGGAAACTGAGCCAAAAGGCTGAATGACTGAACTGCCTTCCTTTTTTAGTTCTTTTTAATTAGAAAATAAGCTGAGAGCCCCAATTCAAGTTCTATTAAGTCCTTTTTGAACCAGAATCAAGCTACATCCAACCAAGTATTTCTGATTATCAGGGTTCTTCAGTACAGGAACATTTCATAGCTGAAAAAGTCTCAGTCTTCTCCAAGCAGCTCAATTTTGTCCTTCACTTCTGTATTTCTACATCATCCCATGGACCACCACATGCTCCTAAAGCCTCAGTCTGACTCTGGAACCTTCCAGTTGTGCAGAGCCCTACAGGGAATTTGTGTAATGAGGCAAAGGAGGGAAGTCAGCCTCAACCCCTCTTCAGAAACTTCCCTAAGGAACAACCCTCTGCTCACAGATTCCTGGCTGAGAGCAGCCCTCTCCTCTTTGGGGAGCCCCAGCAACAATTTCTATTCCCAGGGAAGCCCAGCACTGCTCCAATCTCTACTCCTGATCCTTTCTTTGCTTAAATCTCACCCAGCCCAGCCTGAACTGACTTGAACTGAGCCAACAGCTAAACCCATTATTGTCTAAAATTGGGTTTAACTCAGGAGTGACCTGAACTTCTTGCTCCAGAGGGAGGCTTTTAAAATGCTGCAGCTGATCACGAGAATCACCTACACAAACACACCCAGCCCTGCAGCCAGCTCAGAAACCAAGACAACTCCAGCACTGACAGAACAAGAATATCCACAAGAAAAGCCTGACCTGTTTCCTGAATCCTCCATCCTGACATCACTGAAAAAATGAGTTTGTTGCATTTATCAATCCAAAACCCATGGCAGGTGACTTTTCTGGCCATCAAAATATGGGGAGATGGAGAAGGGAGGAGACACAATTGTGTCAGACATGGATTCAGCTGATGCTGACCATGCCAGGAGGGAAAGGTTTCTCCTGTGTGTTGTTTAGGTGGCCTTTGTGAGGATCAGGGAGTTTTCAAAGCCTCTAAGCTCACCCCACAGGTTTGGTTATTGGAATCATGATCCCAATACTGCAACATTTGGTGTGTGCCACAGGAGGCAGGACTTTCTCAGCCTGAGCTGCTGGGCTTGCCCAGGGTAGAAGAGGGACCTTCCCACAATCAGGAGTTCATCCAGAGGAGTCATCCTGCAGCCTGACCTCACTCATGGGGGATCCCTTCCTCTGTCTCAGACCCTTCAGCACAGAGAAGATGCAAGAGAGCTGAAGTTAAGCAAAAAAATCTTGTGGAATTGTGTGGAAAAGCATCTCCAGGTGCTGATCCTGGATGTGGCTTGGCCTGGAATTCACACATCCTCTGGCTCCAGCTTCCAGCATGGAAACCTGGCCCTGGCCAGATATCCTACACACCTCTTGGGTGGTTCAGCAAGAAAAGAATGAAAAATCAGTTTTCCAAATCCACATTTTCTTGATGTTTTCAGGGAGCCCCAAGAAGGGAATGGTCTGAGAGCACCCAAAGCCTTTGGGGTGAGATGTGGATCCAAGCACACGTGTGCAGGCTCACTGTTGGCACTCAGGCTTAGATCACAACTAAAACCAGGCAGGTTTTCCAAATCCTCACCCTTTTCCACAGCCACAGGCAGGTTCTTCTCCCCTGAGATGAGCAGGCACTTTGCCATCCAAAGCTGCTCCCTTGGAACTGGGACACAGCAGCAGAAGCACCATTTGAGAAGCAGGAGTCTGAGGTAACCTGCACCCTCCTCCTCCTCATCTAATTATGGGACAGCACTCAACACCACACACAGCACTTGGGTATTTTGGGCTCGGTGATTTTTTTGCTTGTTTGTTTTTAAACAAGGAAACATTAAAAATAAGGAATTAAAGCCCTTTGGGGCTGCAGTTTGATTCGCTGGTTTGGGGTTGAGTTCTCAGTATCCACACCCAGCTCCAAGAGCAGCTACCAATGTTTTGCACCTCTAGGTGTCCACAGGACATGGTTGCCAGGGCAGGATCACATTAGGAGCAGATCCCCAGGTCCAGAGTCCTCTTCCCACCTGCAGGCTCCACAACTGCCTGTGCAGCTGCTTCCCTCACAAGAGACAATATTTCCCTGCCACCCACCTGCATTTGAGAGCCATAAAAAGCTAAAAATACCGTCTGGACTCTGGACTAATGATCCTGCCTGCCTTTGATAAAGCCCTGGCTGCCATGAGGAGCAGCCCCTGCTTTCATTTGGGATGGTCACATCCACTTGACAGCTGCCCAGCTTCAGAGAGAGGTAAACACCCATAAATATTGTCTGGCAGCCCCTCTCTGTGAGCACAAAGCTTCCAGGAAGCACAAACAGGCACAAAATGTGGAAATGGATATGAGATGGAAACCTGGATGGTTTTGTTTCCTCTCTCTTCAATAGAAAGGGGTTGTTTGCACCTCAACTTCCAGGCTCCTTGTGCTGTTCCATCATTATCACTTCTCATCCCAGGTATTCAATACCTCACAATCCCTTTTAATAAAGTAAGAGAGCAGCACATCAATCTCATTATCTGTTTGCCCTTGAGAGATTCTCTGACCTGAAACGTCTGGTTTGCCACCAGCAGAGCAGAGCCAGAGCAGGATAATTTCTGCCAGGGAAGGGCTGTCCCCACCTGCAGCTCCTCTGAGGGGCTGGGACCATCTGCAGCCTTCCTCTAAGCACAGCCCAGAGTCCTCCTCTGCCCAGGAAAGTCTCCTGATTTAGCAGCCAGCCACACAATTACTCACCCACCCGCTTCTCTCAACCTGCCTCCAGCCACCCCCACCAAAATCGATGCAGAAAAGCCACTACAAGCAACAAAAAAAGACACGAGCCCTAATTAACACAGCAAGAGGCTCAGCACGGCCCGGGGCCCCCTTTGCTCAGAGAAACAAGCCCAGAGAGAAAACATGCTCCAGTCCCAAGGAAGCTGCTGCCCACTGGGCAAAAAAGGAAATGGGGACATTTACCAGATGGGTTTAGAGCCCTCAAACCCTTCTTCCCTGCCCAGTCTTCTCTGAAGGGAATGGCTCCTGCAGCTCCCCAAGAGCCCAGACAGCCAAGGGGAAGAGGACAGAACAATTTCTGTTCGACCTGAGACCTCACACACCCTCCTCCCTCCCAGTTACCAACTCTCTCTGCTTCAAAAATGAAAATTTCGTGTCTTGCCTTCCCTCCCTTTCTGCCCTCACCCACCAGCCAGAGCACCAGGTAACACCTTACAGGTAAATTCCCTGTGTCTTGTCCACCTGTATCTGATTTAATTTCAGAAGGGGGCCTTGGCTCTTCTGAGCCAGCGAGTGTCCATCCATCACTGGAGCATAAAAGAAATTGAACACAAGGATCAGCTGCATTAAAATCCATAAAAGCTTTGCTCCTTTCATGACTCATGCACGGTGCTGACAGCACTTGCCCCGAGTCCATCACCACCCCAAGCAAACAGCTCCTTTTCCTTGTGAGAGCCAACCAGGACTGAGTTTGCTCCTCCTCAAAGTCCCTTTTCCCAGCTCCTGTTGTTGCCCTGCTTTGCTTTCTAGCACACAAGTGCCAAAATTTCCACATTGGGAAAGCTGAGGGCAATCTGCACTTCCCTGCTCCGACCCCTTCATTCCCCACATCTCCAGTCCCAGAGCTGATAAACAAAGCATTGAGCAACCACCTAAAGGGGTGCTGCAGGGCAGCCAAGGGGGCTGATTTCATTTGAATTTCATTTTTCTAATTAGTTCTGTGGTTATTTGCAGGTGGAATATAGAATCAAATGATCACAGAGAGGTTTGTGTTGGGAGGGACCTTAAAGCCCATCCAGTGCCACCCCTGCCATGGCAGGGACACCTCCACTGTCCCAGGGTGCTCCAACCCCATCCAACCTGGCCTTGGGCACTTCTAGGGATCCAGGGGCAGCCACAGCTGACAAGCCCTGCTCACCATCACAGGGAAGGATTTTTTTTTTTTAACATCTCATCTAAACCTCCCTTCTCTTTGAAGCCATTTCGTCTCATCACCCTTGTACACAAAGTACACCAGAGCCATTCCCAGAGTTCAGATACCCTCATTTAAGGGCTTCTGAAGCCCAGGAACATGAACATGGAAAGAAAGAAATGCTGGAGCCAAAGCTTCTATGAGTATTTGACAGCTTTAAGAATCCCAGCCCTCATCAAGGTGTTTCCTTCTCCAACACTTCCCTGGTCACATCTCCCCCCACACCTTGTCTAGGAGGTACATCCACCTGAATGGAGCAGATCCAAGGTCCAAACCTGCTGCACAGCCCAGGCTGGGTGGTTCCTGTGCCTCCCACTCTGTCACTCATCCCTGCACCCAAGGCTGCTGCTCCTCAAACACAGCACCAGGAATAGCAGCTCCCACTGCCCACATAGCAGGATGATCCTGGTAACCAGCAACGCTCACATCGAGCATGAGCAGGCCTTTATGCTGTTACTAAATGAGTTGCCTTCCAAATTATTAGCAGCATCAGGAGCTGGGAGCACATTTCTCAGACAATCAAGATTATTCTGGCTTTTGTAATTTGTTCCAGACAGGCTGAGACATCCGTACCCGCGCAGAGACTTTGTGCACATCGCTTGGCAGCGCCGGGGCTGGCACACGCTGTCTCTGCCAGTCCCACCCAGAGATGCAGGCAGCTGATCCAACTGGCTCAAGAAGCCACCAGGACTCTTCGAGAGTGTTTAATCCAGGCTGATTGGAAGCCAAAAGAAATTAATTCTGCTCATAAAGGGCAGAGCACAATCCTGTCAAGCACTCCGTTATTTCATAGCGGCCTTTAGCCACTCTTGGTGTTGGACAAACACAATGTGGTTGTGGTCATTCCATGAGGATGTGGCAGAACTGGGGAAGGACCAGAGCAGCAGAAAAGGCCTGTGGTGCACAGAAAAGCCCTTATGTCAAGGGAGGCTGGGCAGCAACTGGGGAAAAGCTGGCATTTCATAAAATCATAGGCATGCAGAAAAAGGAATTCTTCTTCAAACCTTACTAGAAGGCACCAAGGGGAATCTCGGGTAGCTGGTGATGAAAAAGGGACAAGCAGCTCCTTTATTGGGGTATGGAGTTAAACCCCACAGCCCATTATCCATGATATGGGAAACCAGAAATATAAAAAAGCTCCAAAACAGAGTGGAGGGCAGACTCTAAAGCTCATTATCCATGATTTGGAAACCAGAAGTATAAACAAGCTCCAAAACACAACTGAGAGCAGACCCCTTGGACATCACAGTTTAAAAGCCCTTTTTTCCCCCTGAAAAACCCCTAGGCATCTGAATTGTGGGACTCAAAGATCAACATCATTCTGTCCATGCCTTGTTCCCCATTCTTCCCCTCAGCACACAGCCCTTGACGCCAACTCCACACAAACCCAGCAGTTCTTCAGGCTTTGCATCCATAACCCAGGGGAAAATCTTTCATGAACTCCAGGAGGAAAAGGTCTGAACCCTCCATGCCCTGAATCAGCTCATGGCTCCAGCTGAGGGGATAGGACAAATTCCCAAAATAATTTTCCACCCAAAACACATAGCAGCAACAGAATTAAAAAATCCTTTGCCTCCACCTTGGAGGAAGAGCATTAAGGTCATCCAGTCCCAGGCCAACTGAGAAACTGCATTTTTGTGTGATTTAGAGCTGCTAATGGGTGATGTCACCACTGGAGCCAGTGCAATCCCACAGAAACGTGGAAATAAAATGTGCAGGAGCTATAAAATGTGTGTTTTTCTCCCCAACAGCAACAGGCCGATGCCAGCAGGAGCAGCTTTCATTGAGACTCGTCTACAGCTGGTGGAGATCACAAGAAATCACTAAATAAATCACAGAGGCAACAATATCTTTCAAGGAGAGCAACCTGTTCTCTTCCCAGGCCTTTGTTAACAGCAGATCCACAGGTTTCCTTGGAAGCAAATGAGAAATAGGCACCACAGCATTGCTGGGAAAAGAAAGCGAGGGAGTGTTTTCTGGAACAACAAACCAAAGCCATTTTGGGCCACTATCTGTTAGACTCGAGTTTAGCTCAATAAGATATTGATCCTGGCTGCATGGAACACAGCCCTGATGTATTTCCTGATTAACAAGTTCTGCTGTCTGCTTTTGACAAACAAAATCTCCCCCATTGCAGGTAGATAAAAAATATATTTATCAATAATTCCAGGGTGCAGGCATTGAGTAACCAAAAGAAAAAAAAATATATAAAAAGGGTTGGAAAAAGCAGGTGGGAAGGATTGCTGCATGATCACTGGAATATTTACACAAGGCTAAGTTCAATCAATGCAGAGCCTTCCCCCACAGCCTCCTCCAAAGCACACCCAGACTCTGGCTGGCCTTTTTCCTATGGAAACAGAGAGAATGAGAGCAGAGCTGCTCTTTGCTTTTCTGGTGCTTAGCTAAAAGCTGAAAATGAGATAAGGTTTTCTGGCATTCACCATTTACCTTAATAAAAACAAGCACTCAGAGGATTAGCAGGTACACAACTCTGTGTGGGGTATCATGGAACATTTTCATGATCTTTCATGGTTACACAGAAATAAAATTTAAAAAAGAGGACTCAAAATCCCTCCATAATATTGAATATCAATGTAAAACTGAGCCTGGGAGCTGAGCACTGCCTGGGAAACATGAAGTAACATTTTCAAGTAGAAATCTTGCACATATGGCAAAGGAAAGCTTTTGATAGAGTAGCAAAATGATATTTCAAAAACTGATGTCCTACCTATCTATATTTATAAGAACACATTAAGTACTGGCTTAGCACTGTCCTTTTTTATTATTCCCTAATAAATTACAGCTTGATCATTTTTTGAAACACAGAGATCCAAGTCTGCCTTCCATAGAAATGAGAAAGAAGGTCCCACTTGTCTCACCATCTCACATCCCCCCCCCGGAGGGTTTGTCAGCAGGAAATTTCTCACTCATCAAGATGACTTTGAAATCTTGATGCAGAAACAAGGAGGATTTTGTCTCAAATAAACAGCCCTGCACATGTTTCCCCTCTCACCTGAGCTTGTGCAGGCAGTGGGCACATGAAAAGGTTTTGGCCACTGAAGGAAACCCAAGGAAGAGGAACTCCAGATTTCCAGCACAGCCCCATGGCAACACAGGAGTGAGCTGAGAACTTAATCATGATCTAGGCAGTACAGAGCAAAACACACCAGGCTACAGAGAAAACACTAATTCAACCCCCTGTGTGAAGCTCAGAGCTTTCAGTGCTCCCTCCACCTGGACTAGAAATATTCAGGAAAGCATCAAACCCAGCATGAGTAACTCTGTTATTTTCAGTACCTTCCCCCTAACGCCAAAAATCGGGCACGAGCTCAAGTGCCTTGTTAAATGCAGCCCTCAAATTACAAGGATTAGAGGTCTGGATTTCCTCAGTGGAGATGACTCTTGGGCTCAAAGCTGATGAGCTGAGCCCTTGCCACCCCTGCACTGCTGCCTGGTGGGAAGCCCTTGTACGAGACAATTTCAGCAGGGCCCAGTTGGTGTCACCATTGGAAACAGCAGCGGTGACGTTAACAGGATGGCACTTCAAAGGAACCCGCGGGGCTGCAGATGGCACCGGGGGTCCTTGTTCCAGCTGTCTCATCAAGCTGATATCCCACAATTATTTTCCAGGATCAAACAGTGCTGCAAGAAGCAGCTCCCACAGCACCAGGGAGACGTCGCTCGTTCCAGGGGGATCCCGCGGTAGCTTCAGCTGCGACGCTCGGAATGTGTCAGTTGTAAAATAAAACCAACAAACTCTGGAGTCTTGTGTTTATGGAGAAAAAAAATAATAATAATAAAAGGAATTCAAGCCATGCCTAAACAATATGGCTGGGATTCAGCTTGTTCTGGGGGGATCCCGCGGCCGCTTCGGCTGCGGCACTTGGAATGTGTCAGTTGCAAAATAAAACCAACAAGCTCTGGAGTCTTGTGTTTATGGAAGAAAAAAAAATAATAATAATAAAAATAATTCAAGCCATGCCTAAACAATATGGCTGGGATTCAGAAAAGCTTTTCTGTGGAGCCTGGACTTTAAGTAGAGAATCGCTGGAGTCAGCTGAATTCCAGCATATAGTGGAATGCTTTGCTGTAGGATAAATTCAGCCAGTGCCAAAGTCCTTTCCAGAATCAGGGCCTTGATTTTATATTTTTTTAAACACAAACAATGATGTGGAGCTAACTAGGAATCAGAACAGAACGTCAGTGAGAATAATTGCAGCATCTGTGCTAATTCTCTTTTCATCCTGGTACCCCCTGCTTCTAAGTATGGAAATCTGATTCTCCTTGTGCCTCCACTGAAGTTTCTATTGATTAAATACCCAGCCCCAGCAGCAGGAGAATCAAGCCCTGAATATTTATTCTCTTCCTCTTAATACATCAAGAATTCCCTTTGGCCTCTCAAGTGCTGTATCACGGGGTGCCATGAATGCAAATGGAATTACAGTGATCATGTAGCTAATGAATATATTTGTATATGTATGCAAGCACTTCCCTACTCCACACCACCACCAGGAGCAGGGAATATCCACACACACGGGCAGGCAAGGTGTGAGAAGGGATGGATATGGGAAGCATATCAATAGCAGGAGCCAGGCTGCAGTTTCTGGGGAGAAATGAACTGAAATCCTTCCAAGATGAAGGCTGCAAGCTCAGGACCTCACGCAGACCTTTGGATCATTTCCTCTGAAGCTTTAAAGCCCAATTTGTAGACTAGAAGTGTTCATGTTTATGTTTTCATTATCCACCAGCATCACCCTCTATTTATATAAATAGACAGAAACTGCTGCAATGCATAATGTAAAATATTGTCAGCATTTCCAAGGGAGAGATCAGTGACATCATCTCAAAGCAGGGTACAAAATGCACACGTAACCTTTTCACCTCCATCCTTAATAAGACATTTTGAATTCTATTCAAACACCTTTGAATTCTTTTGAGAAAAGTTATTTTATAGGGGAATGAATTCATTCCTGCAGAAACTTGGCTGATTTCAGAGTTGTAAAAGCTTAAAACCAGGATGCATTTAATTTGTTAGCACTCTCCATGTTGACTTCTAAAGTCATCCTGTAACGTCCAAAAATAAATTGACTTAAATCAGGTTCAAGTACCAGTGGCAATTAGAACCTGCAAAGTCACAGAAATGTCAGGAGGTGTCTAGATCAGACACACACTGGAATATCTACAAAGAAATATCCTCAAAACCACTTTTGAGTTGGTTCAAACACTTGGCAAGTGACTCATTCAGCACAAGAGACATTCTTTGGATTTGCTACAGCCAGAAATGCAGGATTTTGGTGCTATTCAACTCCAGTCAATCCCAGCCCAACCCAGAGCAAACAAACAACACAAATGAGGGTGAGAGCCCCCTTAAGCTCAGAGGGAGAGGAGGTCACCTACCCAGTGAGGACCACGACAAAATCCATCACATTCCAGCCGTTGCGCAGGTAAGAGCCTTTGTGAAAAACAAAGCCCAGAGCGATGATTTTGATACCAGCTTCAAAACAAAATATTCCAATAAAGTACGGCTCAGTGTCATCCTGGAAAAGAAGGGAAATGAAAGGAGTCAAGGAGATATCCACGTCCCTGCTGTGATAAGCAGTCCCCTAAACAGCTACAGGCAGCAACTTCACACCTTTTCCATTCTTTGAAAGAGCTGAAATTAAAGGTTTAAGTTTGTTGGGAGTAAGATCACAGAGGAATTTCATTATTGTTTCTCTGAAATGAATTTTCTTTACAAATTGGCAATCCTGTTGGCCTTCATCCTGATGGCTTCACGCCACATTTTCCACCTTCACGGAATGTTCTGGAGGGAATTTTGATGTGGAGATTTTGCTCTAAGGGTATATTGAAATTAGAGATGACAGGTTTCTGGAGTTATTGGCATGGAAAATGTTCTACAACTCATCCAGGAGCCTGAAACAAGAGGGTGTCTTGGGGAGCAACAGTCAGCCACAGCAAGCCTGACTGCACTGACAGGAAATTATTTATTTATCATTTATTCCATCAGTTCGTTCTCTGCTCCTTCTCCTCCATTTTATCAATTTTCACAGCTGCAGCCTCATTTGTTTTCCTTTCACTGGGGATGCGGTTCAGGGAGAAATCCCCAACCCCTCCCATGAACAGCAGCAGCAGCAAGATTCGTGTATGGGGTCCATGGTGCAGACTAACATTTCCTTTGGGATTGCAGATTCGTGTCCTTGCTCACTACACTGAAAATCAAGCTCAGTCTCTACAGTTTTACTAAACCTTTCATTCCATCTCTGCACCAGATCTCTCAGGATTAGACTTTATTGACTGGAGTTTCAACACAAATTCAGTGCCAAATGGAAGCATTCACATTGGGAAGGAAGATTTGGGCAAGAAACAAGAACAAAGCAAGATGTAAAAGCAATGGGCATCAATTTCAAGAACTTGTTCATCAGCTTTGGCACCAATAACCAATTTCCAAATGCGCCTTAGATCCTGGTTTGCAGTTGAATTTAGTGGAACTAAAGCAGCCCTACCCAAATAAGAAGCAAGAGAGATTATAAATCTCTTTTCCAGTGGCTTTGGCATTTCTGACCACCAGAACCAAAGAGCTGAGCTGATGTTTGAGGCGTAGTTGTTTGTATTTTGCAATTCTCCCAATGACAATAGGGGATTGTTTGTTCTCTGATGGAAAAAGAGTAGGAATGTCGAGGCTTGTGGTTCCAGAACCAGGGAAGAAGCAGGTTTGACACAAGCACAGCAACTCCTGCCCAGCTCTGGCGCAGACCCACACTTCAGGACAGCACTAGCTCCAGAAATTGAGATTTTCACCCCTGAAAGTTGGGCCTATTCAGTCTTGAGATGATGCTGAGAGGGACCCTCAGCCCTGGTTGTCCCTGTCTGTCCATCTGTCCCAGTCTGTCCCTAAGTGTCCCTCAGTCTGTCCCTGTGTGCAGGGGTCAGAGCAGGCCCAGGCTCTGCTCCAGGCCCAGCAATGGCCCCAGAGCCACGGGCAGGGCCTGAGCCCAGCCCAATCTGTCCCTGTCTGTCTGTCCCTGTATCCCCCTGTCCATCCCTGTCTGTCCCTGTGTGCAGGGGTCAGAGCAGACCCAGGCTCTGCTCCAGGCCCAGCGATGGCCCCGGAGTCATGGGCAGGGCCTGAGCCCAGCAATTCCCCTGCCCAGAGGCAGAACTGCTGCCCTGGGCAGTGTCAGCCCTGAGCAGAGCCTGGGAGGCTCTGGGCTCTCCCTGACCGGGAACATTCCAGAACCATCAGCCCTGTGCCCTGGGATGGCCCTGCTGGAGCAGGGAGGTGGCACCATGACCCCACTGTGGTCCCCTCCAGCCTGAACCCCCCTGGGATCTGGAATGTGGCAGCACAGCCCTCCCAGGGAGGCTTGGCTGGACGTGACCCAGCTCAGCAAGTCCAGCAGAGTGCTCCAATCTCTGAGGATGGCTCCAAGCTGCTGGAAAACACAACCCCTGGAGAGGCTTTCCATCAGCTGCTGTTCAAGTTCCGTTCCCCATGTCCCTACACACCTCAGTGGGAAAAGCTCTTCCACTATTCCACCTTCCATCCCTTGTTACTTCTATTCCTCTGCACCTTTCTGACCTCACAGCCCCAGCAGCTCCACCTGCCCTGTCCCTGTGGTGAGGTGATATCACCTGCAGAGACACAGATGCTGCCTGGCCAGGCACCCAAACAGAGCAGGGGCCTGCTAAGGGGCACTGGGCCTCTGGTTGAAATAGAGAGCAGAAAATGAAAACCCAGCCCCAAACTGGCTTCCCCTCCAGCCAAGGAGGGCTCTGCACAAGCAGCAGCACCTCCAAGCCCTCTGTCCCTCACTGATGCTGCTCAGAGGACACAGGAGTCAGCCCTGCCCGACCTCCAGCTGCCCATCTCAGAGCTGTTTACCCACAGAAAATTAGGAACAAAGGCCATTCAGACCTTTTGTGACCTTCAAGAGAAATCCTACAATACATATCTTCTTCCAGCAGTGAGAGCTGGAGGCATCCCAGGGCTCCAACCCAGCACAGAAAAGAGGGAATAAGGGAGAGGGGGTCAGAAAGGGGCCAGAAATCATCCTGATTCCAGGAGAAGTTCCTTACAACTCCTCATGGACACAGGAGCCCTCTGACAGCCCAATTCACCTGTTCCTCAACAGCTTCAGGTAATGTCTGCACACAAAGGCCTCCCAGCCCATCCCAAATCCCCATCCCACAACTACTCGTGTGCCTCCAAAAATAGCTCCTCCAAGAGACACAAAAAAGCTACCTTTACCCACATCCACTCCTCCACATTACTCCCTCACTTCCTTGAAGCCTGGTATCTACTCCAGGCTCTGCTCAATCTAGGTCAGGTGCCTGGTGATTACAGCTCCCAGCTTTAAAGAGCCAGGCTCAGGTACTCCAGGGTTTGATGGGAGGTGCTCTTCCCAAAGCTGGGGCTGCACAGAGCTCTTAGGAAGTGGGTCAGGAGTTTTTGTCAGCTTCTAGGGAAGCAGGAAGGCTCGCAGATGGATTTGGGTATTTATTACAAAGAAAAGCTCTCATCTGTAGGGTTGGCAGGGAGTAGCTGGGGAAATAAGAGGCAAAAGAAAGAAGGTCTTTTCTAAAGCCAACCTAAATTTACACTGATTCAGCCCAAGAATCAGGGCAGTGACAACGAAATGAAAAATAAAATTTATGCCCCACTGGGGAGATATATTGTCTTATATATTACAACAGTTCTATTAGCATTACAGGTTGTCTTATATATCCAGAGTTCTGTTGTCTTAGGTTGCCTTATATATCAAGAGTGCAAGGATTCCACAGCACCAGAGTTTCATACCTCCTCAATGCTTTCTATAGGGAGCTCCTCTAAGCACTGATGATCCTTACAGCAGCCATCTGACTCCTTTTATACCACTAGTTCTTATTGGCTACAGGTGTTGCCTGTTATCATCTGGCCTGCTCCTAATCTTTAGTAAATACGGACCAGCTGCAACTTGTGGGGGATAAGATTACATTCTCTATCACCTTCATTTACCCATACTGTGTCCTCCTACAGGGAGAGGTCCTGCAGCTGACAAAAAAAAAAATAAAGGATTTGCCTGGCTGTGTGTGATGGAAGGAGGGAAGGACGTGGCTGAATGCCCTGTGCAGCACTGAAATGGCCCTGCCTCAGCTCAGAGTCCTTGCTGGGACACCCTGAAGCCCCTTCAGACCAAAGGCTGTGGCCCTGCTCGGGTTGCAGAGGGGCAGAGGAGGTGATGATGAGGATCTCTGTGCGTACTTGGAAGGAGGGCAGAGAATCTGGGCAGCAGCCAGAGCTGTGCCAGCAAGTTGTTTGCTGTGGACACAGCAGAGCTTGAGGCTGGGCCAAACACACATTTAATCAATATGTTTCTGATCAGAAACAACTTCTGAGTCTGGAAAGTCATTACCATCCCTACTTCGCGTCCTCATGTCTTTCCTTAGCCTTCAGATGTGACAGCCTGGAGAGGATTGGGTGTGAAAGGCTTTGTTCATGCAAAGGTTAATATGAGCAGCTCACACATTACTGCTCTAAGTGCCTGTGGATGGCAGAAAGCATTCAATCCATTAGTAAATTGCCAGAGCTGTCACAGAGCTGAAAATGTGGGAAAAGTGATGTTCTGTCCTCACCTCCAAAACACCCAGGGGAGCCAAACACCCCGAGCCTGCAGTGAACATCCCACAGCCCCTCTGGTGTGGAAGAGATTTTACAGCAACTTCTGAGAGCCAGAGAGAAGTTTGATAAGAGGATCCACATTTACCCCTGAAATAATTTTCTACCAAGGTCATTGACACAAAAACCAAGAAAGAAAGAAGGAGAAATAAGAGAAACCTGCAACTGCCTGTTCCAATGAGCACTTTGTTTGTTTTTGTGACCAATGAGTAAAGTGTAAACTGATATGAGTTTGTGAGAATTTATAAAAAATATGCAGGCTAGAATAAAAACAGTTTGAAAATTGAGTGTGTTGCTTTGTGTTGTCTCTATCTCAACTACGACACTGGTACCTTCCAATAAGGCCTGCCCCAGGGCAGGGCAGAAAAGAGATTTCCTGTTCTGCAAGTTCTGGAATCATCACTGTCCTTCTGGGAGAGGTCTCCTGAGCTCCTCATGGGAAACTGAGCAATCAGGAAGGAGACAGGGAGGGTAGGAGGTCTTGGTGTGGACAGCCAAGAGCCTCGTGAGCAAGGTACCTGTGAGGCCACTGGGGGCTGGGATGGGAAGTTCCCATTCCCTCATTTGGAGCTCCATCACCCCTGTGTGTAAAAACAATGCAAGATTCTTTGGGATAGATAGAGGGAGGCTGACTGGGGGGAGATGGACAGGGGCAAAGCTGCTCCACCAGACAGTTCCTGATGGAGATGGACAGGAGCAAAGCTGTTCCACTGGACAATTCCTGGTGGGAGGGAAACATTCCCAGCATCCAGAGCATGTGAGACTTCCAGCTCAGAGCAGGAAAGAGCCTCGGGGTAGGTCAGTCTGCTGCTGGTAGGGGAATGAGTTTTTTCCTTGTTTGATGATCGAGGACCTGGGCCAGTCCCCCAGTTCACCACTAAATGCTCTGATCACCATGCTGGAGCTTTCTCAGAGCCCTGATTTTGACTAGAATTTCCAGCCCAGAGCCAAATAATGCTTTTCTGTGCATTTTGAGAGTTCTCCTAAGCCAGACACTCCAAATCTTGGAGTACTGCATGTACTGAGACCTGTGCTCTGTTAACCCTGTCTGACAATAACAGGAGCACAGAAAACAGCCCAGTGGGATTGCACTGCAGGATCATTTCCTGGGTCTTGGGGAGATAAATAGAGGGAAAATTTGATTAAAAGACAAAAATAATTAAAATGTTTGCGTGGGCTCCTCCCATTTTTCTTCAGCTTTAACAAACAATCTTTTTTTTTTTTCTTTGTTTCTGTGGAACAAATTATCTAGGCAACTTCAGTTTTCTTTCAACAACTCTGCCAATATCTCCCAGTCAGAAAAGGCTTGTGATGTGTTCCTCATATCCTCAATATCTGATTAACTCTTCACTGATGATCTCAAATTTGGAGATTTTAATGAAACCGGGAGGGAAAAAAAGCCATATCCATTAACCATTGCCCAAAAAAAAGACCAATTCCATTCCTGCTAAAGACAGCAATAAAGCACCTGCTGTTCTGCATGGACTTGGAATTTGCCTGAACAAACCTGAAAATGTATGGGAAATGTATGGGAAATATGTGGGAATGTTTCCCCACTGTGGTTTAACACAGATTTCTGATGTTCTGATTAACGTTTCTGATGAAACAACTTTCAGTTTATAGAAGTAACAGGAGAATTCCAAAGAGGTTTCACTTTGAAAACTAGAAGACAGTTTTTCTTGCTCACAATGCTTATTCTTTCCAGTTTATGTTGAAAATAAAAAGTATTTCACGACTTGTAAAGATTCTCAGTGCTACTCTATGAAAAATCACTTTGTACTTCAGAGTTCCAAATGTGCTGTAGTTAAAATGGCTTCAGGATATCTGGATCAAACATAACAGTGCTTGGGACAGAAATGAGGGGTTAATTCTTCCTTTCCCTCTGAGGCAGAGCCAACAGGGCAGAGATTGTGCATTTAACTCGCTCAGCTCTCTCGCACTGCTCGGTGGCAATGCCAGTGCCCCCCTTTGGAATGATTTAGGCAGGATCTGAAGACTTGAGCGCTGTAAAATGGAATTAATACACTGGGAAAAGGACAATAAAATGCCTCTAGGATGCCCTTATAAATCGAGGGATACAGAGAAACATAAAACCAACATGAACCAAAGGATTGCCAGGCCAGAACACCTCTGAAACTGCTTTTCCTTTTGTTTGTATACATGGAAGGCACTTTCCCAGCTCAGTCCTGGCTCTAAACCTGTGCTTTGCTCACACCCCCAGGCTGGCCTTGCCAACCAACCCCAAAGCACACAAAGACAGGTTTAATGGCAGAAAGATCTACATACAATCATTGATTTATTTTATCCTCATGTTTTCTTAATTAAAAATAATTACAACAGAGAGAGGAAAAAAGCCCTGTGCAGGAGGGCAGCCAGCAGGAGTGGATCCATTTCCAAACCAGCACCAAACTCTGACCCTGACTCTCCAGATTCCTCACTAACACACTTTTTCCTGCTTCTGGATAATGAGATTCTGAGAGTTGCCCACTGGCATGGGCCATCCTTGGGAACTGCAGCAAGCACTATTCAGAGGCTCTCGTTTCTGGCAGCAAGCCTAATGTTATCTTTGTTTGCATAATATAGCATCTACATGGAAAACACATATGGATCCCTATTTCCCCATCCTTTGAACATGCAGGATGAATGCATTTAGGCATGCAAGACGTTCCAGATCATTAAAAGTAGAGGAGAGTAAAAGGAGAAAAATCAAACCAAGAATTACACAGTTTTCCTACAGTGATGATAAATGGGAGAATTATTTTGAAGCTATTCTTCTATTTTCTTTTGAAATAAGGTAATTGGACTCATTACCATAAAGCCTGCGGGTAAATTATTTTTCTCTGTAAGCTGGTTGCATTTTTTTTTTTTTTTGGAAAGGAAGTGTAATCATCTGAACACAAAGTTTTCTTTGAAGGATCTATGCTGTGGCAGGAAGAGACACACAAATCCTAAAAGGTTACTCTGTTCTACCACTCCCTGGGAAAATTAAAATTACACAGAAGTTCATTTGATTCCAAAGATAATTCTAAGCATTCCTCAACTCCTTCCTGTCCTGGTTTAGAGGCTACCTAAGTGTGAAGCCCTTCTGAGCATAAGACAAGATCCAGCTCTCTCTGTGGCTGGGCAGGGCTGGCTGGAGTGATGAAGCATTCTTTTGCAGATGGGATTGGGAGGGGACAGTTATCCTTGCTGTGACAGATTTTTTTCTGATTGTCAGATCAGTGCCTGTCTGTTTACGTGTGGATCTTTAAAACAGATCCAAACACTAGATCCAAACACTTCCAACACCCAGTGGCCGACTGCTTTTTTTGTATTAGACCAGGAAAATAAAAAAAGAAAATGAATGAATGCAACTCACCAATCTCTCTGACATCGGTGTCTTGTCTCCATCCGGCAAATGTTGTTCCAGAGCCAGCACAATACAATTGGCTATGATTGTAGCTAAAATCATGTATTCAAATGGAGTGGGGACCAGAAGTTAAAGAAGACACTGGACAATACGAGAAGAACCCCATCCAAATCCTGTTTCTACCCACAGAGTTGCATTAATTGAGCATTCTAAGGTTTCTCATATTTTTTTAAGCCATTTGGTTTCCTTGACTTCCTCAGTTCTTTCTGGGGTGTGCCTGGAAGAGAAGTGGGAAATTGGCACTTCTCTAAGAGAGTTAGAGACTCACACACAATCTGATCTGCTCAAGGAATCTGGGAGCAAGAAAGCGAAAGGTCCAAAGGAAATAAAAAACTATTAATACGTACCGATTTTCAAAGAGATTGATAAACTAAATTGCCTCCAAATAGATTATACAACTAAACACCATCTGCTGAATTTTTCTTCAGTAACATTGAACTTCAGCACACAGTGCAAATAAGTGATGGGCACAAAAAGTTCAATTTAGAGTACCTACCCAGGTCTAAAACATGAATTGCAGCTCGACTGCAATGCCCGCTCTCAGTGAGAATAAAACCCTCAGTGCCCTTTGGGGATGTAGGAGGGAAGTGGGGAGGGAAAAGAATCCAAATCCAGCAGCAGATCCCCCCTTGCCTTTTACCACCGTCTCCCACCCTGAGCTGTGCCGAGCCCCAGCTCTGCCAGGGTGGAGCCGTGCTACGGGCGGCAGTGGGGCTGAGGGCAGGAGATGGCTCCGCTCAGCATCACGGGGAGATGGACCCAGAGCATGGAGAGATGGAACCAGGACCATGGGGATATGGACCCAGCACCACGGGGAGATGGACCCAGACCATGGGGAGACGGAACCAGAGCATGGGGATGGCTCCGCTCAGCATCACGGGGAGATGGAACCAGAGCATGGAGAGATGGAACCAGGACCATGGGGATATGGACCCAGCACCACGGGGAGATGGATCCAGAGTATGGGGAGATGGACCCAGAGTATGGGGAGATGGACCCAGAGCATGGGGAGATGGAACCAGAGCATGGGGATGGCTCCACTCAGCACCGTGGGGAGATGGACCCAGAGCATGGAGAGATGGAACCAACACCACGGGGAGATGGACCCAGCACGACAGGGAGATGGAATCAGCACCGCGGGGAGACAGACCAATACCATGGGGAGATGGAACCAGACCATGGAAAGCTGGGCTCAGTATCATGGAGAGATGGACCCAGCACCATGGAGAGATGGAACCAGACCATGGAGAGATGGACACAGCACTGCGGAGAAAATGGAACCAGCACCATGGAGAGCTGGGCTCAGCACCATGGGGAGATGGACCGAGGACCACAAAGAGATGGGATCAACACCAAGGGAGATGGACCCAGGATTGTGGAAAGCTGGGCTCAGGACCATGGAGAGATTGACCCAATACTGCAGAAAGATGGACTCAGCACCATGGACAGATGGGATCAGCACCGTGGGGAGATGGAACCAGCACCACGGAGAGCTCAGCTCAACACCGTGGAGAGCTCCTGTGAGCGCAGTAGAGAGCTCGGCTCAGCACCAGGGACAGCGCCGAGCCGCGCCGCAGACACAACACCCTGGAGGGCTCCGCTCAATACCCAAAGAGCTCGGTTTGGCAGCGTGGAGAGACTGGTTCAGCATCGCGGGGAGCTCAGCTCAGCACGGGGGCCAGCCTGGCTTCAGAACCGTGGTCAGCACAGCTTAACGCCGTGATAAGCTCGTCCTAGCACCGTGGTCAGCTCAGCTCAGCTCAGCACTGTGGCCAGCCTGGCTTCAGAACTATGGTCAGCGTAGCTCGACACCACGGTCAGCTCAGCTTAGCACCACGGTCACCCTGGCTTCAAAAGCATGGTCAGGTCAGCTTAGCACCATGGTCAGCCCGGCTTCAACGCCGTGGTCAGCTCAACTTAGCACTATGGTCACCCTGGCTTCAAAACCGTGGTCAGCTCAGCTCAACACCTTGATAAGCTCATCCCAGCACTGTGCTCAGCTCAGCACCACCATCAGCTCAGCTCAAGCACTATGGTCAGCCTGAATACAGAACCGTGGTCAGCTTGGCTCAGCACCACAGTCAGCTCGGCTCAGCACCATGGCCAGCCCGGTTTCAGCACCATGGCCAGCCCGGTTTCAGCACCATGGCCAGCCCGGTTTCAGCACCATGGCCAGCCTGGTTTCAGCCTGGTTTCAGCATCGAGGCCAGCGCAATCCAACCCCGCGGACAGCGCCCGGCCCCGCCCGGCCCCGCCGCTCCGGCGCGGGGAAGCGCCGGTGCCTCCGCCGGTCCCGCCGGCTCCGCAGCCCTCGGGGTCCCCTCCCCACATCCCCCGGAAAATGCAGCCGAATCGCCCAAGAGGCAGGGGAGGGAAAGCCTGAGTCTACCCGCGCAGTCAAGGCGATGCTCTGCCTGCCACCGGGGGTTTGGGGCTTGTTTATCCACACTTAAATGCAGGGAAGGAGAAATGGATGAGGAAATGCAGCAATCGCTGGGATTGTATAATATGGACAGAAGGATCAATACGTGTTTGTGTGTGTTCGGAGAGAAGGGAAGTGCATGGACTCCACTGGTGTATTTTTCCTGTTAGCCCCTCAGGAAGTGAAAACTGGGGAAGTCTAAGCAGGAGCTGGCCTGTGTGGCAACTGAAAGTGTTGCTAGGAGGCTGGGAGGAGGCCGTGCTGCTGTTAGCTGAGGATTAATAGGGGTGTGATATGAAATGAAAAGAAAACAACCGGCTCCCCTGAGACCCCCAGTGTAAAGCACTCCTGTACACACACAAAAAATCTGCTCCCTGGGAGCCTCAGCCTGCTCCCCTCTGTTCCCAGCTTACAACCATCATTCTGAGCAAAGCCCCCTTCTCACTGCAGCTCACTTGGCCTGGGAGCTGGGTCTCAGACAGAAAGCATCTGCCCCTTTCACAATACAGCAGATGATCCCTCTCCCCACTTACTCCCTCCTTCTGCCACAAGGCTTTGCTAATTTTAATTTTTTTTTTTTCGTGCAGCCTAAGCTTAGGCTATGCACCTAATCGAAGTGCCATGATTCATGTTGATTCAAATGGATTCTGGAGGGGATGTGCTAAAACCGAGCTGCAATGATCGCATTCCTGGGATTTACCTGGGCTCTCAACGTCCCCTACTATCAATGCAGCTTCAATGCTAAGGTGTCACCATTTTTATCCCACATTCCTTCTTCTATTCACAGGAAGACAGAAGAGTTGAAAGGCTCCAAGATGGAAATAAAAATCAGGATTCACGGGCACGAATCTCACAGAACCTTGAGACTTGAATTGTAGGAAATGTCAATCCATGCACCTGTACATCTCACCCCTAAAGACACCCTGACACAGCTTACACACACCCCTGGCATCAAGCACACCAAAAGAACCCTCGGTGCTCCCACAGAAGCAATCCCCTGATTCCCTGATTATTCCCAGATTCCCATTGCCACGGCCGTGCATCATGTCGGGCACTCGGCTCCCGGCACACACACCCATGGCACAGCCCGATCCCACCATCTGCAGCAGCAGCAGACACTCTCCCTGCGCTGCCTGGAGGGGTCTCTGCCCCTCAGCCTCGCTCTCCCCCTCCCCACCTTCCCTCCCATGCCCACACAGCCTCCCTGAAAGGATATGGCCACTCTGTTATTCGCTTGGCGTATTTCCGTATAACATTATCTTCACTGAAGATGAAGAGGGATCTGTTGACTGTGAAGCAGTTCTGTTTGACAGGGATGGGGTTGTAGAGAGCCATAGTCCTGGCTCTCTGAGCCATCGACTGTTTATACATCCTTTGGCCGGCTTGGGGGCCACCTTGCCGGCTGCTCCCTCTTCCAGCCCCGGCCGGCCCTCCACCTCCATAGCGGGTTGGCAGATCATCCCCAAACCGAGCCATCCTCGCAGTGCACGGAGCCGGGCGCTACAATCCAAACTGGCAGCCGAGGCGAGAGGAAGACGCATCACAGCGCGCAGCACTTCTCCCTCCGGGGGCTTCAGTTGCGGGATCGGGATCGATCGCGGCAAAAATAGATCGATAGATAATAAAACAAAAAATATCCCTTTTCCTTCCTCCACCCCCTGCGCTTCCCCGCCGCTGTGGCTGCCCGGGGGTAGGAGGAAGGCTCCGGGGCTCCGCTCACCTCCCCGCACAGGTGGCGTCTCTCCGGCCCGACCTCATGGCCGGGGCGGCGCGGGGTGGCCGCGGTCCCTTCGGCCACGGGGCGCTGGGCTGGGAAGGGGCTGCGCTGCTGCCGTGCCCGCCGCGGGAGCGCTCCGCCGTGCCCAGCCCAGCCCGGCACGGCTCCGGCACGGCCCGGCCCCGCCGCATGTGATGCCCGGAGCCAATCGGCCGCCGCGGCTCCGCCCGCTCCAGTCACCGGCACCGGGGGGCGGGCGGCGAAGGAGGAGGGAGGATGGAGCCGGCCCGGCCCGGCCGCCGCCGCCCACCCCGGTAAATACGGCGGAGCCGCGGCCACTCCCCGGGGAAGGAGGGTTCGATCCCCCCCCGCCCCTGCGCAGCGCTCCGCGGGCGCGCACAGCCCCGGCCGGGGGTGCTGCTGCTGCTCCGATGGGTGGGGGGCACAGGCGAGGCAGCCCCCGCGCCTGCGCGCCGCGCCCAGATGTGCGCTGCCCAGATGTGCGCTGCCCAGATGTGCGCTGCCCAGCTGCTGCCCCCACGGGTGCCCCGAGCCGCGGTGCTGGCAGCGCAGCTCCCGTCATCTCGGTGCCCCCAGAACCCCGCAGAGCCCCGCAGAACCCTGAGGGTGGGGAGAATCACAGTAAAAACGGGGTTCGGGGCTCGGGGGGTGCCCAGGCGGCAGCCCCCGGGGGCTCGGGGCGGGCACGGGCGGGTGCGGGGCGGGGGATGCGGTGCCCGCAGCGCTCACGGCGCCGGGCACGGGCGGGGATGTGCGGCACGGGCTGGCTGCGAGCAGAGCTGCGCCCTTGTGCACAACTTACTTTGTTTCTCCTTGGTTTGAATGACTCCTGCGGAGCGCTGGATACCTTTAATCCTGTATTTATGGATGAAATCCTTTAATCCTGTTTATTCCAACACCCTCTGTTGCTCCCCTCCAGCACAAGTCAGAGAGATAACTCCTCCTTGTTCCTGGAGCGCCGCACGGCAACAGACACTGCAGTAGCTGGCGAGGAAATGCTTTTGCATTTTAGGCTGAATTTGGGGTAGAAACTATTAACTTTGAGAAGAGACCCCTCGGAGAAGTCAGGGCTGTCAACAGGGGGACATTTTCACTTCCTCCACAGCAAGGAAAGCCTGGACTCCGCCGCTAATGTGCTTTTTGCCTTAGTCATCCAAGCTCAGTGCAAAACCAGCCCACCGACCAGGCAAGCCTGGAGCAATAACATCTGCTGGCTTCAGGAGCCAGTCAGAGGGCTGGCAGCAGCCACAAGTGACACAAATAAGGTCTGGCAAGACGCAAAGGGTGACTCTCCGGAAGGAACCGGCTCCTTGCGCCGGGGCTCGCTGTCTGAAGGGCTCTCGCACACTGCAGCACAGGCAGGAGACGCTCCCGGAGGCGGCACCGGCAGCCGAGGGGAGCCAGGAGCGGCTCTGAGGCACGGAAAGCAGCGAGGGAAGGAGGTGAATCACATCCTGCTGCCTCCGGGGTCGCACGCAGCAGGAACCGGCAGCCCCCGGCACCGACAGGGGTCTGCGAGCCCTGCGGACAGAGCAGAGGGGGCAGCTCCGGTCTGGGGGTTGCCTCGTTGCCTTCCCCTGCTCTCACTGGCAACGCGATAAAAGACATTTTCCCCCTCTCCAGGTCTGGGTAATTTGCAGATTAAGCTGAGTGCTGGAGTCTTTGGGAAAAACTTTGCCCGGAGACAGACGCTGGAGTGGTTCAGCATGCCTGTTCCACTCACAGACCCTGGGCAGAGATTCAAACGAGAGTTTCCTCCGAGGATCTCCACCCCTGAGTACTGCTGAGCTGATCCACACAGATGGGAAAGTTCCCTTATTTTGTGGATGGAGAAGGAGGGTGCAGGGAGCTCTTCTTTATTTAAAATTTTCCCTAAAAAACACTTTTATCCTCACTGCATTGTATCCTATGATGGATTTCTTTCACCTGAAAGTCAAGTTTCCCCCAGCTGACTTATTTACTCGTTTCATTTTTATTAAACTAACTTACTTACTTAATGGTTTAATATTTCACTTTTGTGCTTCTGGCCACTACATCTCCTACATCCTTTTTCAGTGGAAAAACCTGACTTTTTCTCAGTGACTACCAGAAGAGGAAATGCCATTTTCAATAACCCCTCACCTCTCCAGATGGAAATCAGTACATGGAGGAAAAAAATACATTGGTTTCCAAAATCTTCATCCTCCTGTGCTTACAGAATCAGGGGGATGGATGACACAACAGCTCTGAAACAGAAAAAAAAAATAAGAAGAAAATAAAAAAGCTGTGTTTTGCATCGGGTCTTCTTGAGAATCAGGGAAAATCCTGACCTCCACATCCCCTTCTCTCCTCCTACAGCCACCAAACCACTCTGCCTCTCCCAGAACAAGGTCCCCACCACAGCACTGCAGTGAAATCAGCAGCCAGGGCAGTGGGGGTGTTCGTGACAGTGAGAAAATGATGTGAGCGTGTCGTGAGGATGCTCTGTTCAACCAGTTTGCCCTTTCCTCAATCTGCATGCTCAGGGCTTTTTTCCTGGGTTGTTTTTTTTCACACCCTAAGGAAGATCACGCAGACCTTAAGCACTGAAAGCCTTAAAGAAGAGAAGGAGATTGCAATTGCAAGGATTATTTGGCTTTGAGAGGGGAAGTGCCAGGATTTAGTTGGGCTTTTTAAGATTAGGAGAAAAGCAGGGGAGTTAAGAGAAAGCAAAAAATTTGGAGCACTGAAACAGGTCAGACATCCATAATCTCCCATTACAGGAGGGCAAAGAGCATTCCATGGAAAATTCTAAAAGCGGACTCGGTCATGAGTGACTCCTCCTCACAAGCCCTGAAGACAGAGGTGAGTAAATCACTCTGCTCTCCAGCACAGCTTAGCAAGGAGCCTTCCTCCTCCCTGAGCAGCTTTGCCAGGCAACCAAGCGTTCCCCTGGACTTTCACCGCCAGCCCAAGCCTGAGGCAGGTGACTGGGCTTAATGGAGCAGCACTTCCATCTGCCAAGGCACAGCCAGGGCAGAGAAAATGGCCCAGAGTGGCTGCAGGGCTCCTGCCAGGGGCCTGGGACACTGGGGCCATGGAGAGCACCCCTGGTCTGTGTGTTTGCCCCATCAGGACAGCTCCCAGGAGCTGGATCCATCTCCCAGTCTGGATCCATCTCTGCATCCATCTCTGCATCCATCTCTGGAGGGGTTTCTGGGGAAATCACAAAGTGGATTCCCACCTTGCTGTGCTCCAGATGCTTCCAGCATGAGGGACAGTGGCTAAAATTTAGGGACACAGCCCCAACATCCCCCTCTGAGCAGGACAGAGTGGGGACATTTGCAAAAACAGCAGCAGGAAAGAAGATTTCTTCCTTCAAGAGGGGAAAGGACTCCCACCATGCCCTGACATCTCTGGATCCTGCCCTACACCTGGAGTAGCTCAGAGGGAAGGTCAAACCTCTCCAGAATACCTTTTGTCCAGGTGAGCTCAGAATTTACTTATTTACTCAGAATGTACAAGGCTGAGGAACAGAGGAGCCTTTTCAATCCCATCTTGAGGCTCTGGATCCAGGGTACTGCCAAGCAGAGCAGCTCCCAGGAGCACATTTCCTTTAAAAATAAACAAACAACACACAGACTGCACATCTCCTCAGCCCACGGGAAGGTTCTGAGCTTCAGGCCAAGAAAAGCAGCTTCCCAAGGTGCTCCTGGCCAGGGATTCCTGCTCTCATCACTCCCATTTTGCACCAGCTGTGCTGGAGGAGAATCCTGCTGCCATGCAGGCAGAGGAAATTGTTAAAGCTGGCACTCAGGTCTGCAGGAGGATGTAGAATGGCTTTATGTAAAACCCATGAGGAAGATGCTCTGATACTTTTTCTCCAGAGTAAGAGAGTGAACAAAGGGAGAAGAGGCCTTTTGAAGATACAGCTCCTCCTATAAAAGTCCTGATCATGGCATTGTTCAGTGTCCCAAACCCCCAGGGCCAATTTGTGGCATTCACATTCTCTGAAAAATGCCTTCACCCAGGGTTTTTCTCCTGGGAAGCTGGGAAGCCTCAGAGAAAAGGAAAACAATTCTGATCTCATTTGCTTCTCCTGTGCTGTGCTCATGTGGAATGTGTTTGGAGATTGTTTACCCACAGGTGATTGTTCCATTGCATTCTGCTGGGAGTTGTTTTCACTCTTTGGCCAATCAGGGCCAAGCTGTGTCAGGACTCTGGAGAGAGTCAGGAGTTTTCATTATTATCTTTTTAGTATTTAGTAAGCATCCTTTCTGTATTTAGTTAGTTAGTTTAGTATTCCTTAATATAATATAGTATAATATATATAATAGTATATTCTTTAATATAATATGGTATCATAAAATAATAAATTAGCCTTCTGAGAACATCAGATTAATCATTCCTGCCTTCATTGGGACACCCCACAAATACAATACCAATTACCCTCAGCTGCTGCACAAACGTGGAGCAAGAGAGACCCTGACCTCATTGCTTGGGGTGGGGGCACAGCAATCCCACCTCGGCATGAGGGGCTGCACAGACCCCCCCAGGCTGGAACCATCCCCATCCCACAGCTCCACACAGCTCTGCCAGCCCACCTCAGACCAAGGGCAGCATTTAAAGGATCAGCTGAAATGGATTTGAGGGAAGGGGAATGGAGGTAGCCCAGAGCAGGAGCTGGCTGTCCCTGCTCAGCACCTTCCCCACCTTCCCTGGCGAGCTCCAGGGGAGCAGGAGCTGCTCCTGCTGCTCCTCTTGAGCTGAATTCCTTTGTAGGTGGATCACGACTCCAAACCCAGCTGCTGGCTGTGGCAGGAGCCAGCTGAGTTCAGCCCCAGGTAGCTCCACAATGAGGTTTTCAGCTCAGGAAATACTTCAGCAAGCAGGATATCTGAACAGCATATATCTGAACAGCACCACACAGGAGAATTCACAGGAAATAAGCAGGAAATCACAGCACACAGGGACACAAAGCTGCCCATGGGTTGAAGAGAGACAAGACACCTCAGTGATGCTCAGAGTTCCCTTCTGAGCTCCAGCACCACCAGAACAGGGTTTGCTCTGTGGGGAAAAAATGTATTTGCACACAGACAGTGCCTTTGGCAGGGAACTGTGAGAAGATGAGAGATAAAAGCAACTTAAAAGTGTATCAGGCCTCATATTTTTATTTTTCCACAGCATTTCTAAGATCATTTCTACCCCATTGGTCTCCAAGACCGGCCAGCAGGGAAAAACAACTTCACACCTTCTCTTCCATTATTTGGACCTCAATTTAACTGAGGACTTGATCACCAGGAGAGGGAGATTTGGGGAGTCTTTGCCTGTCTTTCAGTACATGTCTGTCTGTGGTAAGTGATTAGACATCTAATCCTCCTTAAGATTCAGGTCTCTCCTCTCCTTAGGCTCTTCTGAACATTTGCCTGGATGCTCCTCAGCATCTCGATGTCAAAACAGCTTTTCAAATCCGACTTTATCTGAGCTTGAGTCGTGTACAGGCTCAGCTCTGCACGAGCTTCACTCTGGCAATCAAAGAGGCAGGAGCATCCTAAGAACTGACAGAGCACCAGGTCCAGGTCCGTGGCATTCACATTCTCTGAAAAAATCCCTTCACCCAGGGTTTTTGTCCTGGGAAGCTGGGAAGCCTCAGAGAAAAGGAAAACAATTCTCATCTCATTTGCTTCTCCTGTGCTGTGCTCATGTGGAATGTGTTTGGAGATTGTTTACCCACAGGTGATTGTTCCATTGCATTCTGCTGGGAGTTGTTGTCACTCTTTGGCCAATCAGGGCCAAGATGTGTCAGGGCTCTGGAGAAAGTCAGGAGTTTTCATTATTATCTTTTTAGTATTTAGTAAGCATCCTTTCTGTATTCTTTAGTATAGCATAGCATTATTTAATATCATATAGTATATAAAGTAATAAATTAGCGTTGTGAGAACATAGAGTCAGATGCATTGTTCTTCCCTGCCAAGGGCTCGCCATGAATTTACCATACAGATCTGCAGCCAGATGGGCAAAAATGCCAGAGAAATTTGGAAATTTTACCAGTCGCTTGTGCAAAGGTTAAAGCAAGCTGAAGACAAAAACCCAGCCCCTCTGTGCTTGTCCCCCACAGGAGTTTGCTGGACAAAGCTCCCAGTGCATCAGGTGTCAAATCCCACTGCAGCAGGAGTCACACACTGCCTGGGTTATTTTCAGCATTATCATTGATTGAAGACCGAGAGATTTTCATTCTCTCAGTGATGGGCAAGAGAAATTTCTCAGGCATAGATGAGAAATGACCAGCCAGGGAAACAGCTCCATGCTCACAGCTGCCACGTTCTGGGATGAAATGCCCAAAGTGCAGGAGAGCCCAGATTCCTAAAGGTTTCCAAAGGTTTGAAGAACCTGGGGACTGAAGACCACACAAGGAAAGCACCACATTTCAAAGCCTTCTCCTATCTCAGCTGGAGGATGGCTGTTGCTGTGGAATTGAGGGAGAAAATAGAGCCCTGCAGCTGCCATGCAGGTTTCAGCTGCAAAGACGTGGCCAAAATGTGTTTTCAGCATCAGTGATCAGGCTCTGGCTTATGCCACACACCTCAGCGAGGGCGTGGAGGGGGAACAGTGAATCTCTACGGTGTTTTCTTGTACTAAAAAAAGGAGCCTTTGCTGTGGAGCTGCTGAAACCAGCTAGCCGGGCAAGCCCAGCTCAGAGGGCATCACCATGGAGCAGGAACAACCTGGAGCAGTGACAGCAGTGATTTCTGCAGCTGCAGCCAGTTCACCTTCATCCTTTGGAAACACCAGTGCAGCTTGGGCCAGGGTGGGTGCACCCACCTCACACAGCGCCACCTCTGCAGGAAAATACCACAGGGAAATGTTCCCAGGACTGGCTTTGAAACCATTCCAAATATTCCCCTTTTCAAGTTGGTTTGGGCCTTTTTAACCAGGAAAGGGAATAGGGTTTAGTACCACCTGGTTAGGTGGATCAGTTTCCCATATGGGGTCTTCAGTTCATTATGGCACAACCAAAACTGATCATGCATACAAAAATGTGGGCAAGACGCCCTAAAAATTTGGTCTTTAATTAACTTTTCCTGGATGAGGTTGCAAATACCTTCACTCACATGTGACATACACAGAAGCAAAACCAGGGCAGTGGCAACTTCTGCCCTTTTCTGCATGAATTGTGATGGCCAGTGTGTTGCTGTTTGTGCTCTTACAGAACTGAGGTTTGCTGGCCAAGTGCTGAAACCAGGGCCAGGGGTCTCCAAGGCTTTGTGATGAGCATTTTAACAGCCCAGGCACACAGCCACACCTTCAGCCTTTAAATCACCATTTCCCCCATCTCAAAATAGGCACCAAGATTCCTTCGCTCGTGTTTTTCTGTTACAGCTGCTCCACGATCCTGCGATGTTCTCTCCTCCTCTGCAGAGTGCTCAGCTCAGCGAGGCTTCAAACCCTCCCGGGACCTCCAGTCCACCTAAGACACCGATTCAAGGTCTGATGAAGTGCTCAATGAGCTGCAGTTAATGGGGGAATGCTGTCACTCTGTCTGGGACTGGCTCAGGAGCCACGCAGCACGCACAGATAATAGGAATCTTCTTTTAAAAAAAGCAATGCCTTCTAAATCTGAAAGGTTAATGCACACGGAAAGGGAGAAACACAATAAAAAGCTCTGCAGCTACAGATTAACCCTCACTTCCTAGAATCTGTTATTGTTGTAAAGACACTGAGAGGCAGGGATAGGAGCTGGCTGCCCTACTTCCACTGCCGTGCACTGGGAGTTGGGGTTTGGCTTTGCTTTTACGCCTTTCAGCCTCTCCCCAATTTGTTTTTTCCAAACCTGCAGTGAAATGCAAACGACAACGACTTTGAGGAGCAGCCTGAAATCTGAATAACATTGACAGGCAGGGAATCCCTTGGGGCAGGTTCGTGCTTCAGAAAGCGGCTCCCCCTACCCAAATCCAGGCAGAAGGAGGAGGAGGGAGCCCAAGGCTGCTCCGGTGGAAGCCCCACATCCATCAGGCTCCGTTTAGCTCGGGTGCTCCTTGTTTGTTCAGCTAATGGTGAAAGTTATGTCCACACTCCCGTCTAAATTAAGTATTCAGCTATTTTACAGACACAGTAAGTCGGTCAGCCTTAGCCTCAGTAATTAGGGCTTACTGTTTAATTAATCTCTTGTGGTCACACAGAGTCTCTATCGCTCTCTCTGTTGGCTCACACGGCACCGGGAGGAGAGGCTGAGGAACAGGAGGAGTTAATCCCTTAAGCTGATCCCACTGCACAGGCGGGAAGGAAAGGGGGAAGGGGAGCTCTGTCTCGCTGATGGCAGAAGATCGGGATTGCGAGGCAGAGAAACAGCTCAGGGTGCCCGGGATCCGTGTCACACCCGGCCGGGCACAGGGGACAGGGCACAGGGCACAGGGCACAGCCCCGGGGCTGCGGCGGAGAACGAGGGACCTGTCCCACCTTGGCCGAACTCGGGGAGATGCTATTCCCCCTGCCCGCAGCCTGCCAGGCTGTGTCCGACAGCTGCAGCCCCAGGGACACCTGAGGAGTGCCAGCCCTGGCGGTGCCACCCCTGGCGGTGCCACCCCTGGCGGTGCCACGGAACCAGCGCCAGCTGCAGCCCGAGGCTCAGGCTGGAGCCACAATTTCACTCGATGACAACGGGAGCGAGTCAGAGCTCCTCAGGAAATAGAATCACTGAAATTTTAGGTTGGAAAATGCCTCTAAAGTCACTGAGTCCACCCAGGACTCCCAAGGCTCTCATGTCCCCAAGTGCCTCATCCACAGGACTTTTGAATGGTGCCTTCACCACCTCCCTGGGCAGCCTATTCCAGTCCCTGACACCCTTCGAGAGAAGCAATTTTCCCTCATATCCAACTTAAACTTCCCCTGGAGCAGCTTGAGACCATTTCCTATTTTCTTACCAAGACACCGGCGGGAAGCAGAGCGCAACCAAACACGAACGTGGGAAAGCCCCAGAATCAGCTCCCAGGGTGCCGGAACGGGGGGGAAAGTGTCAATGCACCAAGATCACCGCATTGAAGTGCTAAATTAACAACGTGAGGCATTTATACGAGTTAGAGAGCCAGCAGGGAGGGGCTGGAGGGTGCTAATTAGTGTCCATCCCAAATACACAAGCAGGTGATCACCCACATTTAAGGAGCTTTTCCCTTTCAGGATGCCAAGGAAGAGATTCTGGAAGCCCAAGAGGTCCCGTGGAGGGGCAGCAGCCCACGCTGCCCTGCGCTGGTGGCCGAGGGACAGAAAGGGACAGAAACCCAGCGAGACCCCGGCTTCTCGGACTGCGCGGAGTTGCTGAGAGAGAACGGGAAAACAACTCTGAGGGAAAATCATCATCCCCACCCTCCGAGACGGGCACTCCTGGGACAGGAACCGCCCTGAGAGCCAGCCCTGGCCGGGGGCAGCGCTGCCCATCCCTGCCCAAGCTCAAGCAGCCCCTGCATCCCGCAGCATCCTCCCCGCAGCCCCGGGAGCCGCCGGCTCTGGAGCCGCTCTGGAGCCGCATCCTCGGGATTTTTCTGGGGCTCCAGCGCCCTCTGCTCCGGCACGGGCAGAACTGAAACTCCGCTCACCCCACTCGGGGCAGTGGGGCAGGGGCTGGGGGTGCCACCCTTCCCTCGGTGCCACCCTGAGTGTCACCTGCGGCTCTGCCCGCGCTCGCCCTGGCACCCAGCAGGGCGGCCTCGTCGAGGAGGAGGGTTTCTGTCTTAGACCTTGAAAGTGCAATCATTTGCAAAGGAAATCGCCAGTGGAAGTGTCCCACGAGGCGGGGGACAGCGGCTCTTTGGGGCACCGGGGGCATCTCCGCTGCCAGCACAGCTCTGGCTCCATCGGGAGCGGGACACGGCCCCGGGAGTGGCGCTGGAGGGAGCGAGGAGCTGCCAGCTCTGCCACCCTGGGCACGGCTCCTCCGGGTGTCCATAGCGGGACTTCCTCCCTTTCTGCCCATTCACCCTGGGCACGGCACACGCGGCTCCTCCGGGCGTTCATAGCGGGATTTCCTCCCTTTCTGCCTGTGGGAATCCACAAAATTAGAGAGTTTTGGGAAAGCTGCAAAAGGCAGCCCCAGAGGCAGTAGAACTGTGATTAGAGCTAAGCAGCAGCCATGAGATAGGTCAGCAGAAAAATTATTTAAACTGTAGAAAAGCAAGGACAAATAGAACAATGGCCTGTGTATTAACACTTGTCTAGAATAGCTCTCTAAGCTACAGGAAAGTTTATGTAGCAAGATATTAGGAAGGTTGAAGCTTAATAATGGAGCTCTGTGCGTTGTGTTTTAAGGCTCACAAGCAGGTATGGTATTGGAAATAAGCAAGCGTTGTTTAACCAAAGGTACGTGTGCTTATAGTGGTTGGATAGAACTACTGTCAGTGTGCGATTGGTCAAAAAACTTCTCAAGTAAATTGTAACATTAATTTCTTAGTCTGCAGCCTGGGATGTGAGCTGCTTGGCATCTTCCCATTGTCATAACCATGTAATGAGGATGATGCTGGAAAATCAAACAGCTCAAGGCACGTTCCCAGCAGTCCCATCCCGTTTGTGATTTGTACACAGACCCCAGGTGGCATCACTGCCCATTCCCCCGGCCCTGGGACAGGCAGGAGCAGAGCAGGGCACCCACTGCCCACCCTGAGCTCCTCCGGGGGGGAAACTTCTGGTGGAAGCTTCGTGCCTTCAAGTCTTGAGAGCAGCTGTGCAGGGGGGACATCTGAACATCCCCACCCAATCTGTACTCCAAGTTTCCAGCAGGAATTTTTCCTCCATCTCAAACCCCCCTTCTCTTGATGCCTGGATCCTCCAAGCCTTCCCCAGGCCAGGAGAATCCATCACAGCTCAGCCAGGGACACTCAAGGATGAGGCATTTCCCTTCCACCACCATGCACCCTGCCAGGAACTCCTGGTGCTCTGAAACAGAGGCACCATCACCTCCTCTGACACAGAAAACCCGAGAACAACCTCGAGCAGAGAGCAAAAAAATTAAGGTTCAATAAATAAACATGATAGGAACAGTTCAGAATGCACAGCCGTGCCCTGATGGGTGGTAAAGTTGCACCTTTCTTCATATTTCCCTCAGTTTTCCCCAGATAATCTCTTTGTTAGGCACTCATCTCTTCCATTATACCCAGTATTTGCTCAGATTGGGCTCCCAAAGTTCAAACAAGAAAACTAAAGAAAAAACCTGAAATATTGCTATTTACACACGTACATACATAAAATAGATAATATTATATATATTAATATATATATAAATAATATAAATGCTGTCTATATTATATAACATATATAGTATATGTATTACATATATAGTATATATGTAATATATAATATATTAATGTAATATATTAAATATACATTACACATATGTAGTGTATATATTACATATATATTATACATTAATTAACCTATATTACAGATGTATAATATTTAGTGTATATACTATATAAGTATATATATTACATATATATTGTACATATATATACAAATATATATATATGTATATACATATACATACATATATATATGTTTATATAATATATATACTATATATAATATAATATATATAATATTATATATATTATATTATATTATATTATATTATATTATATTATATTATATTATATTATATTATATTATATTATATTATATTATATTATATTATATTATATTATATTATATTATATTATATTATATTATATATGTATGTAAGTATATATACAAAATATTATGCATCTATAATATATATATTACATATATATACTAAATTTATGTAAATGTGTATTTATGTGTTCACAGCCTGGATTCTGCCAGGCCAGGCCAGGTTTCCCCTCAGAGCTGACACAGGGCTGGCAGCACTCCCCATGGCAGGGCTGTTTGGAGGAGGGACAGCCCCAAATCCCCATGAACAGCTGCCATAAAGCCCTGCTGGGTGCCAGGCAGGCCCTGGGGACACTGGGGCACCAGCAGAGCCCTCGGGCAGGGCCAGCACAGGTGGCACTGGGGGCCAGCAGGTGAGCAGAGCCCGCTGCCACCCCCAGCACGGGGACACGGGGAGGTGGCACCTCAGGAGCACGGCAGCTGATTTATGGTGCACTCAGGACTCTCCACAGGCATTATTTATCTGCATTACTGAGAGGGCTTAATTATCCCTCCTCACATCAGAGGAGACACTGAGAGCTTCTATTGCTGAGAAAATCATTTTAATCAGCAAACAGAGCACACTGCCACCACCAAACATTTATTTCTTCAGATGGCTGAAGAGTTGATGGTTCCAACCAGCTGCCCGTGCCTCAACTGCACAGGCTGGCCCCAAAAAGAGGGAAAAACTGCCCAAATGCACAGAGCTGAGCAAGCTTTTTGCAGGGAGTGCTGCAGGAGAGGCCCAGCAATGCCAGAAGATGGGAAATTAGAGGAAGAAACCACAGCTGACAATTTCACAGCACAAGAACTGGCAAGAAGAGGGGTTTAAAACAATAAATAAAGTGAAGGAAAGCAGATTTAGGACCAGGAGAGCCATTTTCTTGTCTCAGCTTTGGCAGCAAGGGGAGCCCAGTGGTCAGAGAGGGGCCTTGAAGGGATCTGGCAGCTTTTCACTAAACCCAGTGCCAGCTTCTGGAGCACAAACACACTGTCAAGGGCCCCAGAGCATTTCCATCTTTAAAAACTGAGGCAAAGCTTTAGCAAGTGTTTGCAGCCCTGTGGGATTCCCACAAGCACCTCAGCAAGAGGCACCCAAGTCCTGGAGCTTCGAGGCTTTTTACATCAGACTGCAGTTTCTGCAAGACAAATATGAATATAATTCAGAAAACCTGTGGGATTCCAAAGGGAGGTCACATGCATTTTTAAAGGTTCAATTCAAGCCCATGCTTGCATTATTATTTCCATTACAAAGCAAATTCCATTAGATTATTTCTCCTGTGCCATCTCTTGGTTTTCTGCAATTGCAGAAATTCTCCATGGTCGTAAAATAACAAAAAAAACTCTATTATGGTCTAAATAAAAAATTCCAAACCCCACATATTGAAAAGCAAGGTGACCCCAACATCTGGGAAATGATTGCCATCTAATTCTATTGATTTAGAATATTGAACACTTGTTTTATTAAAACAATACTATATTATATTCCAAATATACTAAAGAGATATATTATATTATATTATATTATATTATATTATATTATATTATATTATATTATATTATATTATATTATATTACATTACATTACATTACATTACATTACATTACATTACATTACATTACATTATATTATATTATATTATATTATATTATATTATATTATATTATATTATATTATATTATATTATATTATATTATTACTAACTGAAAAACTTGTGACTGTAGACTGACAATCTACACAGTTTGGACTTGATAGATTAATTAACATAAAGAATTTCTACTAGAATTTATTTACTAAATTTTTTTAGGTAAGCAATTTTTTAACACATTTTACATGTGCAAAACAGTAGGAGCAGCAAGCAGAGATAAAAATTGTTTTCTCTCTGTGCTTCTCCAGGAAAAAACTTGAGAGAGAGAATTATGTCTCTGTTCAGAGAATGTGAATGCTACACCCACAGCCTCTGTCTCTCTCCTTGGCAGTTTCCCCATCTCAATCTGCTGGACTTGGACTTTTCCTGGAGGAAGAAACCTGGAAAATGCAGGGAGAGCTGGTGCTGCTGGCCCAGCTGGGCGGGAGCCCATCCAGCACAGGCACTTTCACTCTGCTTTTCATGCCCAGAAGTTTCTTGAAGATCCAAGAAACCTCTGTGATCCTCACATCAAACATTCCTTCAGTGAGCTGTGGATGCAGCCAGGGCTGCTCCTCTCCCCAGGCTGGATTTTTGCCTCTCCCTCCTGTCGAGGGATGGTGTTTGCTGTTCCTTGGAGAAATCCAGATGTACAGCTAGGATTTGCATCTGTGCCAGTTAAACACAGTAATTACAGCCCCCAGTTCTTCAGGGGAGGGACAGCTTCCCTGCCAGGGAACCTGGATTTCAGAATGCACTTGACATCCTCTCCTGGAATGGGAGAATCAGAGGGATGGAATGGAAATGAGAATTGCTCAGCTCCCAGCACTGCCACCACCCCATGGGTCATTTGTCCAGTGAGGAATGAAGGCCAAAACCACCAGGAGCAGGGGTCAGTCGATCACCAGAAGGGTTTGGTGGGAGCAGAGTGAGTTCTTTACAATTTAGAGCAGCAAGGACAGAGCTCAGAGCCACGGCATCTCCTGCAGGAGCAATCTCCTGCTCAGATTTGGGGAGCTGAGCACAGCTGGTGGCACCTCCTGCACAGGCAGCAAGGTCGTGGCAGTGTCCTCAAACACCCCTGACAAGTCCCCATTGATTTTGGGGGCTGAGCTGAGAGGGGACAAAGGGGAAGGGACCATCCTGGTGCTCCCAACGCTGCCAGGATCCCTCCCTGCTCCCAAAGAGCCCCTCAGGCAGGATCTGGGGGACACAGCTCACATGAGCCCCACTGGACACAGCACAAGCAGGGCAGGAGAAGGAGACCCAGCATGGAACAGGCAGCCAGAGCCACACAGGCTGATTGTGCTGTCCAGGGAGCAGCTCACCTTGCAGGAAAGGTGGTTCCCAAAAGCTGGGAGAGCTGGGAGCAGCATGAATTGAATCCCAGCAGCAGCAAAGGGCTCAAACTGGGGCAGTCACCAGTGAAACCAATCCCATACAAACCAGCAAACATCCCTGAGAGTGATTTACCCTGCCTGGGAAGATGAAATCTGAGAGGAATTGACCATTTTACTCACACTGAGGTGTCACCTCCCTGCTGGGACGGGGGACAGCCCTGCAGGATATTTGTGAACATTTCTGCTCTTCCATTTTCACCCAGCTCCAGCAGCCTCCCCTGCAAACAGCAGGTCCAGCCCATGCTCACACTGCCTGTGGTCCTCATCCCTCCAGTTATGAACATTTCCAAGGGCCTTGTTCATTTTATAGGTGACCAGAACAGCAATAACAACAACAACAACACATCAGTATTGTAATCAGAAATTGGTTGCCTGCTCTAGTCCTGAAACATTCAGTAACACCCAATATCTGAGCAGCACAGTCACTGTTTAGAATATTTCTCTTTAGTTGGTCTGTACTATTCCTATTTCAGGAGTTTATGAAAGGATTAGTTCTTGGGAACAGCTGCATTTCTCACTTCACTGAGAAATAAACACATCAGGCTGGCTCTGCAAGAGGCACCAAAGCAAAAGAGCTCAGTCCTTCCCAGGGGCTGCTCCCTCTCATCCCACCTTGGCTCTACAAGTCCCTGCTCAGGGAGTGATTGGGGTTTGGGATTGATCCCAAATATCATGGCATCATAGAATACAGAGTGCTTTGGGCTGGAAGGGACCTTGAAATTCATCCCATCCCACCCCTGCCATGGCAGGGACACCTCCCACTGTCCCAGGCTGCTCCCAGCCCTGCCCAGCCTGGCCTTGGGCACTGCCAGGGATCCAGGGGCGGCCACAGCTGCTCTGGGCACCCTGTGCTAGGGCCTGCCCACCCTGCCAGAAGGATTTTTTTCTCATATCCTGCCGAATTTACTCTCTTTCAGTTTGAAGCCATTGGGCTGCATCGTCATTTCTTCCGCTGTTGCCTTCTCCTCTTGTTATTTCCTGAAGAAACAGCCAGAAATCACCTTTGCCCAGCCCCTTGTGCTGTCAGGGACCTGCAGGACACAGCCCATGTGAGGCTGCAATCCAGCAAGGGTTTGGCACCTCAGATCTGGGGAATGGGGGGGGATTTTTCCTGGGCTGTGAATAAAAACAGCTTCTTAATTAAGCCCTGGATATTGATTTCATTTTCATCCTATTAACTGCCTTGCCCTACATGGGTTTGCAACACTCTGTAGGATTCCCCTTGCCCCCACTCTGTGTAGACACAAATTGCCAAGATAAAAAAGCTTCATTAGTCCCATCTACTCTTCAAGCACCCATTTCTTTATGGTTTTTTTTTTTTTTTTTTGCTTTCAAGTGCTCATAAAAGAGGCTCCTTGACAGCTTCCAGACCTGCATCTCTCCAGCAGAGCGAAGATTCATGAACCAACATCAAGAGCTCAGCTACTTTGCAAAGAGAAGGAGGGAAAAAAGCCTCTGCAGAACCCCTAAAGAAACCCAATTCTGGGTTCCCCCATATGTGGGGACCTTGAGGTCTCAGAACAGCAAACCCCCCAGCTAATGGCACTTGAGGATCTTTTTTTGCTGTTCAACAGCAGCAACAATTTGTTTTTAAGCCCTGAGACCCAGCAGAGCCTGGGTCACGCTGGGTGGGAGCTGCCTTTGCTGCTCAGAGAAAATCCAAGATTTTTGTGCTCCCTCCCCACACACTCAGAGAGGGGAAAGCCTCAGAAGGGAGAGGGGAAAGAGAAATATCAAATTAGTGAATGAAAACACAGAAGAATGGAAAAGAGGAGAAGATGATAAATCAAGCAGAAAATCAGTGTTTTGCATGATGCTCAAAAAAAAAAAAGGCACCAAAAGATTTGGGATTTCTCTCAGAGGTTTTTGAATAAGTGACCATAAACCTCATGAACTTACACAGACACAGGGGTTGTGACCCAAAGAATTCATGATCAAAATTAAGATTTTTCAACCAGGAACGAAAACAAGAGGGAAGATGTTGCCAGACAAGAGGCATGGGGAGCTATTCAAACATTGAGGGAGAGGGAAAAAAAAAAAAACAAACCCACAACAATTTTTGAGTCTTTATTGTCACTTTTTTGGGCTATCACAGGAGAGAACTGAAGGAATGAGAATGGTTTGGAAGCTCAGGGAAGATGTTCCCTGCAGGAACAGGGATGGATCTGTGGGGCTGCTCTGTGCAGGGCCAGGAGCTGGACTTTGGTGATCCTCATGGGTCCCTCCCAGCTCAGGACATTCTGTGACTCTGGCAGAGATTTTGGGGAAGGTGAAACCCAGACAGGCTGGTCAGAGCTGCAAAGCACTTCCCAAACCTCCATGTGCTTGAGCTTCCTTTGATCTTGAGCTGAAATCTCAGGAATTTTTAGCACTCAGTGATGAGTAAATATTCCTGTGATCCAAATCTGGGCATTGCCCTGAAATGCAGCTGGAGAAAGCAAAGAGCCTGGCACTTGTTGGTCTCAATACCAGGGGCAGCTACTTAGAAAGTCAAAGAAGAATAATTAAGAACCTGAAAAATGAAATTAGGTTTCTCTACCACAAATATCTGGCTTTAAAGCACAGTGCTGATCTCCAGCCTTCTGGTAAAGCTTCACTTTGGGATCTGGGTTGTTTTCCCACAGCAGAGCTGAGCTGGATCATTTGCCCCGTTCCAGGCACTGCTTTGATGTTTACACTGATTTAGGAATTAGCCTGGAAATCATTTTATGTGCCAAGAGAAGTGGCTGCAGGAGAGGCACCCGAGCTCTGCTTCACAGTCCAGATTCTTCCTTCTCTGTTCTGTTTCAAGAAGTAAAGCTCAATAACATCAAACCAGGCTCTCCTCGGGTCCAGTCCAGCCCTCAGCATCCCAGACATTCCCTGGAGCTGTGGGAGGATCTCAGCCCTGCAGATCCCTACACCAGGCAACACTTACTCCAACTGAATTAGCCAGAAAGGTCTGGAATGGTTAATTGGAATTATTTAGCCATCATGTTTTGCGCATCTCCTCCTCCTCTGCCTGGCGTGGTGTTCTCCAAATTGAATTCCTTTAACAGAATCCAATATGCAGCAAAGCTGTTGGTCCAGAGAAATGTTTCAGTTGGGGTGTGGCAGGGGGGGCTCCCAGGGACCCCTTGTGTGTCCCCTGCTCTGCCCAGCACCAGCAGGAATGGCAGGGGGAGATTCCTTCAGGGCTGTGGGGTGAGATGGGATCAGCACAGGAGCTCCCTGGGCAGCTGCACTGTCAGAGGGTCAGGGGTGGGATGGTGGGGATGGACGGAGAGCAGAGATCTCTGGAGCCAGGTCTGGAACTTTATTGCAAAGGGCCCTGCTGGGAGCTGCCAAACACAGCTCAGAGCACGCCCGAGAGAAGAGAGGGGAGAGAGGATGAGAGGGTAAAAGGGGTAAGAGAGCAAAAGCATAAGAGAGTGAGGTTCCCGTTACAATACAATAAATCATCCTCTGTGTTGAATATTCTGATTCTCACTAACCAATCTAGTACAAGATACAAATCCTACAGCATTTCCATACAGCCTATAAGAATTATTACATTACCACACTGTGTTACATTTTAAACCCTACAAACTCCTCTTTGGGCCCTTCTGCCAAGCTGTAGGGTCTGCTCTGACCCTTGGGCCTGTCTGCAAGCAGAGGGTGTTGTTCCATCAAAAGGGGATCACCTTCAGCTGGCCACACCATTGTTTTCCAGTTGTTCAGTAACTGAGGGATCTCAAAGCTTGCTTTCATTTCAATCTCACTTATAGTTTCTATATTCTCAAAATCTTTTGCCAGACAATCACATTTATAAGGCTTTCCTGCTTCATCTTCCCCAACACTGCACCTCCCTTCCCATTGCACATCCAGGAACATCTGAGTTGGCAGAACCACAGAACACCCTCAGCTGGGAGGGACCCACCAGGATGCAGCCACATTTCTCCTCACAGAGAAAAGCAAGACTTCCCAAGAATTTTTCTGAGGTTCACATTCTCTGAATTATTCTTGGGAAGTCGTGCCTTGCTTTTATCTGTAGAAGAGAAATGCGGCTACACCAGGATCATCAAATCCAGCCCCTGTCCCTGCCCAGCCCCAGCCTGGGCACCCCTGGCAGCGCTGCCCAAAGGCTCCTGGAGCTCTGGCAGCCTCGGGGCCGTGCCCATTCCCTGGGCAGCCTGGGCAGTGCCAGCACCCTCTGGGGGCAGAGCCTTGCCCTGAGCTCCAGCCCGAGCCTCCCAAAGCTTAACCAACACACACAGCCCCCTTGTGTGGCATTTTTTGTGCCCATAATTTGGGAAGAATTATGGAAGTCTTGCAAATAACTGGGGAAAGCTCCTTCCCCGCCCCGGGCGGCTCCAGCATCCCCAGCAGGGCGAGTTTCTGACCCCTCCTGCTCCCCACAGAGCTCCGGGGGTTTGCACTGTCAGGAAAATCAACCCACAAACACCAGAGGTTTATGTCCAAAAAGGAGACAAAGGAGTCCTTAGACTTTATTCCAATAAAGGGAGAGGCCATGGGGCATTCCCCTAGGATCTCTCAAATTTTTGGAGGATGCAGCCTCCTTTTTATCCCAATTTCCCTTTTCTCTTTCCCCATTGGCTGAGGTACTTGAGAGGTTCAGACTTCCCAAAACACCTGATACCAAAGATTTCCCTCTAATGTATAACCTTCCCTTTTCATTTTTAATTCTTATGGAATTTTGGGGTTTTCCCCCATTGTTTCTTTCATCTTTCAATGTCCAGTTTAATTTATCAGCAAACCTAAAGTTTATTTGTAAAAGCAAATATCTTTTTCCATTCACCAATCAGTGGAATCCTTCCCATTGTTTCTTTTATCTCCCAGTGCTGCTTTTATGCACCAGCAGACCCACAGCTTGTTTGTAAAGACAAATCCCTCATTCCTCTCAGTACCAGGGCAGAACAGCAGCCCCTGCAGCAGGAGGGAAGCTTGGGCATCAGGAGAACAAAATGCCACAGAAGTTCCTCAACTTCTTCCAGCTCAAGCCTGTGTCAAAGGGATTTTCACAATCTAAATGAGAATATTCTCCCCATTCCCCTTTTATTCATTTATAAAGTCACTTTGCTAATGGTGCAGGCCGTGTTTGCTGCGCACAAACTCCCAAGCAATTTATTCCAGCGATTTTCCCCCAACAGCTGCACAACCAGAGAGAAATTCTCTTCCCAGCAGAGGCAGGAGAAAAGGATATTTGTCTTATTATGTCTGGGTAAAGCTTATCTGCTTATTTGCTGCTCAGAATTGTATTTACAGAGCACAACAAAGGCAAAGCCAAGTGCACTAATTGCTGCTGCTCAGGTAGAATATTTTCTGCTCACCCTGAGCCCTGCATCAGTGGGGCTTTATACTTTATCTAGCACCAGTGAGCTCCACAGAGGGGTTTTATTATTCACCCATCACTGCTGTTTCATTGCCTCTGTATCTTCTGAAAGGAGGGAGAAAAACCTCAATGATTTCTTGCTTTTCAAACCAGGATTGCTGAGGGTTTTTTTTTTTCCCCAGGCTTATTGCACGTTGCAGACAAATAAATCACCATTTAAATCAGCCTCATTCTGAGCACACAGATGGAGGCTCCTCCAGAGGGGAAGCTCTCCACATCCAGGTGCTTTCCATCCTCCTCACATTCCCAGGCTCCCAAGGGATGAGCGCAGAGCAAAAAGCAAACCCACAGAAGGGAAAAATTCCAGCCCCAAAATAGTTTTGTTTTCTACCTGATCAACACCAAAAATCCTCATTTTAGCTCTGCTCCAGCTAATTTGGTTACAGAGCATCTCCCCAAGGCATTGATCACCCAGGTCAGGCCCCAGCCCCCAGCACTGGGGGTTTATGGCCTGGAAAGGGGGCTGGAAATGGGGTAAATTGTCACTATAGGACATGAAATAACACAATGTGGGCACACTGCTCTTTCAAGGTAAAAAGAGACTTTTTAATTTCTGACTCCAACATTTATAGATTTCCAAAAGTGACAGTGGATTGGAGGGTGACAGTGCAATCTCTCCAATGACACTGCACAAACCAACAGCCCATCAGATTTCTCCTCCTCCATAAAAGAATGCAAAAAAGAATGAGTTATTTACGGAAAGTGTGTGAGGAAGTTCGTTACAAAAATGCAAACATCAGAAGGCTTAGAAAATCTTAAAAAATCAGGGCAAGAGTAAATTGGCCTGAAAAGAGGATCAGGGGGTGACACTTCCCCTGTCCCCACTTTCCTTGGTGTCCTAGGGTGACGTTATGATGCTTGTATCCCCATCCATGTGTTCTGTCTATGCTGGATATCTGTTCTGTGCCTTCAAGACTGGCTCTGAAGAGTGAAAGTTTTGTTCTGGTTTCTTATCAGCCTGGTGGGATACAGAGACAGGGCAGTGCATGGTGCTGCTTTTGCTTTTTGCTTTGCTCTTGCTTTTTGCTTCTGCTCATTAGTTAGTTTAGATTGCTTAGCTAAACTGAATTTTCCCTGGACTGTTTCTCCTTTCCCTTTTTTGAAATCACTCAGACCTGCTCCAGACTGGCCCTGGGAATACCGAGAGTTTGCACCTTGTGGCTGCAGCAGCTGCCCCAGCACAGGAGGAACTGAGAACAGAGCGACCACCCCCAGAGAGACTTTCTGAATTTGTCATCTTTTTCAGAGCGGTGACAGAGGGGTGTCAGCTGGTATTGTTCATTCTGTGTGCTGGAGGTGCTGTGTCTGTTAAACAAACAGCTTCTTTCCACTTCTCTCCAAGGAATCCTTCCCAAACCGTCTGGGGGGAGAAGCCGTGTGGGTTTGCTTTCTGGAGGGGCCCCTTTGGAGGTTTTCTCCCAAATTTGCCCTAAACCAGGACACTTGGGGAAGAGAAAACATCCCAAATGCAGAATGCAACCTTTGCCATGCCCACAGCTCCCTGCCACCTCCTGGACATTAACTCATCCCAAAGGCTCTGCTGGGCTCTCAGGAATTCTGAGGCTTTTGCCAACCCCTGTGGAGGATCCACGTGTGCAGCACTGTGTGTTCCTGCAGCAGCAAATGGCAAATGGCTCCCTGCTCAACACCAGCCCTTCTAATGTCATCTCCTGTCATTCTTGGCAGGGTGAAGAGCTCCAAGGGTTTAAACAAAGCCTGGCTGTGCCAAGGCCCTGCTCCCAGGGCAGCTGGGACACTTTTGTAAAGGGGAATTTAATCCCAGCTCAACACCAGGCTCGGGTGGCTTCACTGGTGTAGGAGCCAAAATGAGAGATGTGGGACTCCAAGGGCTCTCCAAAATGCAGTTTATTGTATCCAAAATGCAGTTTATTGTACCCAAGGTGTTACAGCAGCCCAGGGTGGTGGGTGACAGAGCTGTGCCCACAGCTGTCAGCTCCAGCTGCAGGCAGGCCTGGAGACCCTTTGGGTTTGGTTACAATGCATTCTAGACTTTTCTTTGCTGAGCATCTTCATACAGCAGAACCAATCTATACCTTAACTATTATCTATAGCCTATCATAACTACTGTAATTACCATGTTCATGTCACTGCTCTCCAATCACTAAAAGTCAGTGCATTACAGTTTAAGCTAGAAGTTGTTTTTCAGTTTTCTGGCAGTGGAAAGTTCTGAGACCTTTTTTCTACTTGCCACATTGGCAGGCTTGTTTTGCCTGTGCTCTCTTTCTGCTTGGTAAAAACATCTTCTTGTTTGGGGTGGGTTTATCCTTTGCTCTAAGCCATAAAAACCCCTTCTAACCAACACACCCTTTGCCTCCTTGGTTATCCAGTGAGACTGGCTCAGCAATTCTTTTCTTCTATATCAAAACTTGCTTCCATCTCTATTCCTTCTTCACATTCTACATTTAAAAATCTTTCAGCCAAGCACAGATATCTGTGAGACTTTCTTGTCAAACTTTCATCCTTCCCAACACACTGGCAGCCCTGGGGCAGGTCTGGGGCCTTTGATCCCTCCAGGAGCAAGGAGGGAGAGGAGCAGCTCCACAAACCCTTTGCTGGCGCTGATCAGGTCCAGGTGACACGGTGGGGGCTCTCCTCATGCCTGATCCTCCTTCCTGGCACTCCCCCACCCATCCCAGAGGGCTGGAGAGCACTTTTGGAATAAAAACCTCCTGGGCACGGGGGCATTTCCATGCTGTGGGGGCTGCTGTGTCCTGCCACAGACATCTTTTATGAAAAATCCTTTCCTTAGGATTTTTTCTCCTGAGAAGCTGAGAGGCCTCAGGAACAAAATGTAAGCAATGATTATCTGCTGCTGTGGAATGCAACAGGTGCATCTGTGATTGGTCTCATGTGGTTGTTTCTAATTAATGGCCAATCACAGTCAGCTGTGTCAGACTGATCAGTCACAAGATTTTATCATTCCATTCCTTTCCTTTCCTTTCAAGCCTTCTGATGAAATCCTTTCTTCTATTCTTTTAGTATAGTTTTAATATATCCTTCTCTTTTGATATAATATATATCATAAAATAATAAATCAGCCTTCTGAAATATGGAGTCAGATTCTCATCTCTTCCCTCATCCTGGGACCCCTGCAAAGCCCACAGGGTCCCTCTGATGCTGAGGGGTGACCCAGGTGTCCAGGTGTCCCCCCCTGCCCGGGTGCTGTCCCCTCTGTGGCACACAGGGACCTCCAGCAGGACCCTGTGTGTGTCCCCAGTGCCACCAGCAACGAGGGAGCCCCAGCAGATCCTGAACCCCATCCTGAGGGGCTGAGCCCTCGTTAATGACTCTCACACTGGTTAAGCAGAGATTAAAAGGAGAAAGGAGCAAAAGCTCCAGTGTGGGGCTGAGCTTGTCCAACCTCCCCTTCCCAGGTGAAGCACACTTTCCCCACAGCCAGCACCCAGCAATATTTGCTTTTTCTGGGCCTTGAGGCCATTTCTGACCTGAGGAAGGGACAGGGAGGCTCAGCCTGACCTCCCCTGGCACCAACTCCTGTCCCCTCATCGCTGCCATCCCTCCTGCAGCCCTAAACTTGAACCCCAGGCTGGTTCTGTCTCTCACAGCCAGGACATGGAGGCCTTGCCCTTCCTGCAGCGACGGCAGCAGAGGCTCTGCATCCTGCTTGGAGCAGCAGAAAGGAAATTAAAAGGGTGATAAGGGAGCTCCTTCAGCAGACAAGGGAATATTCTGTGCTAGCAGGGAGATAAAGTAATATTTCTTCCAGCTCTGGCAAAGGCTCAGAAATGAGACGTGGGGTGAAATTCCACATTTATAGGGATTTTATAACTCTTACCTGGGCTGCAGGATAACCATCAGCCTGGCTCACATTTCCTCCTCAGAGGAGGAGGTCACAGCAGCACAAAGAGTGGGAAGGAGTCTATAAAGAGAAGCCAGATTAGCTCCAGTATCCAGGATAATTTTGTGGTTTGCTCACCCAGGTCAGCCCAGGTGCTGCTTTGGGTGCTTTTCCAGCACCCCCTGCCCAGCACGAGCCAGGGCAGCTCCTCAGAGGGTTTGCAGTGCCCTGTGAGCCCCAGAGCTGGGTCTGAGCCCTCCCTGGAGCAGGGACAGCCCCGTGTGCTGCTCCCCTGGCCTGACCCCAGCAGGGCCCCCAAACCATCAGCTGCCCCTCCTGCAGTGAGGGACCCCATCCCCAGCACCCCCCGAGCTGTGAGCGGGGCAGGACCCCAAAAAGGGCCCCCACATCCCATCCTGCAGCTCAGGGCAAAACCATGGGGGCTCCTCCTTGGGCTGGGCGTCCCTGACCTTCACTAGGGTGGTTTGGTGGGAGAAGGAAGGGAGCAGGGGAAGGAAAGGGGAGCAGGAATGTCCCATGGGGAAGGAAAGGAGCAGGAATGTCCGGGGAGAAGGAGCAGAGATGTCCCACAGAGAAGGGAGGGAGCAGGGATGTCCCCTGGGGAAGGAGGGGAGCAGGGATGTCCTAAGGAGAAGAAAGGAGAGCAGGAATATCCCATGGAGAAGGAAGGGAGCAGGGATGTCCACGGAGAAGGAAAGGAGGAAGGACATCCCATGGAGAAGGACCAGGGATGCTCCATGCATGGAAGGAGAGCAGGGAAGTCCCACAGAGAAGGGAGCAGGGATGTCCATGGAGAAGGAAGGAGAGTGGCTTCTCCTCCAGCCCTCTGGAATGAGGGCTTTGCTCTGGAGCCCTCCCTGCAGCCACAGGGATGAGTGGGGGATCTGTGGGACTCCCCCACACCCCGCCCAGATCCAGCATCCAACCCTGGGACAGCTGCAGGACCATGGGAACACCCCAAAGATGCCAAAATCCCTGGGAAAAGCCAAGGAGGGACGGAAAGATCTTTGCATCTTCAGCAGAGCCAAGGGGAGGAGGCTCCAAAGGAAAAGCAAAGTCTGGAGCCAGGAGCAAAGGGAGCCCTGCTGCCCCAGAGCCTGCAGCAGGTGCTGCCCATGAGTTAAAGGGAAAAATTCTCCTTCAAGCAAAAGTAAAATTGGGGCTGCAGCCAGGCTAAGCACGGAGCAGTCAAGGCAGAATATTCACATTAAATTAATTTTGCTTCAGGGTAAAATATTCACAATAAAATTGGTGCATCCTTCAAATGAGGTGTCCCAACAAGCCACTGCCACCAGTGATGGGGTCAGCAGAGTGACTGAGGTGGCCTTGCCCACATTTCCTGACCCCTCAAATCCACTGCAGATTTTTTTGGGGGGGTTTTTGGCCTCCCCTGTCCCTGAGCTGGGTCCTGCTGGCATTGCAAAAATGCCTGTGAAAATAAACACCCCTTTGCCATCCTTAATGCTGGGAAAGTGCTGGGATGCAAATTGTGTTTATTTAATTATTGCAATTATTTGCACAGAAAACTGAAGGAATCCCCCAAAGTGCTGGGGGGGGTCACTGGGGCTGTGTGTGACTTCTACCAGGTCCCCAAAACCTTCCCACCCCACACCTCAGGGGCAATGCTGACTGTGGGGAGATCACGCCCAGAAATCAGATTTCTCTGGGGTTTTTTCCACTTCTCCCCTTCAATGAAAGCACATTCTTTTAATGCCAATGTTTAATTGTGCAATATTGAGCTGTATTATTGTAATTAACCCGTGGTTAAACGGGCTGGAGCTGTGAGGGGCCGGGGGTGCCTTTGGGGCCCTCGGTGCCTTTGATGTCCCCACATCTCTGGGGTGAAATCTTCCACAATTCCAGCAGCAAAATCCATCATTTCTCACCAACCAACCCAACCCAACCCACAGACAGCAAAATTTATTCACTCTCTGCCCAGTTTGGAAGGGGGACAAGGTCCCCCCATGTCCCCCCACCAAGGTCCCTCCGTGTCCCCCAATCCTGACTAGAACCAGGCTGGGCCTTTAGGAATATTTTAAACCTTCAGGAATATTTTAAACCTTTAGGAATATTTAAAACCCATTTAAAACCTATCTTAACTCTCTAGGAATATTTTAACCTTTCAGGAATATTTAAAAACCTTTAGGAATAGTTTAACCCTTTAAGAATATTTAAAACCTTTTAGGAACATTTTAATCCTTTAGGAATATTTTAACCCTTTAAGAATATCTTAACCCTTTAGGAACATTTAACACCCTTTAGGAATATTTTAACCCTTTAGGAATATTTAAAACCCTTCAGGAATATCTTAACTCTCTAGGAATAATTTAAACCTTCGGGAATATTTAAGATCCCTTAGGAATATCTTAACTGTTTAAGAATATCTTAACTCTCCAGGAATATTTAAAACCCTTTAGGTATAACTTCACCCTTTAGGAATATTAAAACCCTTTAGGAATATCTTAACCCTTTAGGAATATTTAAACTCTTTACTAATCTTAACCCTTCAGGAATATCTTAACTCTCTAGGAATATTTTAAACCCTTTAGGAATATCTTAACTCTTTAGGAATTTCTTAACCCTTTAGGAAGAGTTTAACCCTTTAGGAATAGTTTAACCTTTTATGAATCTCTTAACCCTTTAGGAATATTTTACACCTTTCGTGAATATTTTAACCCTTAGGAATATTTAAAACCCTTAAGGATATTTAAAACCCTTTAGGAATATCCTTTAGGAATGTTTTTATGGGATTTTGGCTGGCAGTGCCTCAGAGCTGCTCTGTCCCCAGTGCCAGGGAGGTTCTGCTCAGTCCCAGCACCCCCAAACCAGCCCTGGCAGAGCCAATCCCCCAGAGCTCCATGCTGGGAACATCCCCAGGGATTGCTCCAGGCAGATTCTCCCCCTCACCTCCTTCCTCGCTATTTTTGATTTAATTTTATTTTATTTCACCCCTGGCATGGGGGTGGGGAGACATCCCAGGATCCCCAAACCTCAGTGCTGCCCATCTAGGACTGGAATTCAAGATCCCAAACTTTTAATGACAAAATTTAAAAAAACAATCCCAAACCCCCAGAATAAACAGCAAACAATCACTCAGGCTTTTCTCTGCGGGAATGGGTTTTCTTTTTTTTTTTTGTTGCTTTCTTAATTTTCAAGCCATCAAGGAGCAGTTCAGCCCCACCGTGGGCCATCCCTCCCCCAAAGCAGACAAAAAAGCCAAACTCCTTTTAAAGCACTTTTTTTCTTTTTTTTTTATTGATTTCATTGAAAACAGAACAAGAAAATGATCAGAGCCAAAAGGCTGCCCCTTTAAAACTGTCAAAAACATTAACAGAAAAAAAATAATAATAATAAACATGATGGCATTATGAATGTTCTAGAAGAGATGAACAAAAAAAAAAAACTTGTTACTGCACTAATTACAGTATTTAAAGATATATGCAAAAAAAAAAAAAATTAAGATAATGACCTGCCCAGCCACCACACAAAAGGTGATGGCAAATTTATTCACACTACAATACTAACAATTTAAAAAAAGTTTTGTTTTTTTCCTGCATTTTTATACTAAAATCACTTTGTTCTTTTTATACAATTGATAAGTTTATATTCACGTGGTGAGCAAAAATCACACCAGAATCAGCACCGTTTTGTTTTGTGGTTTCTTTTTGTTGTCGTTTTGGTTTTTTTGGTTTTTTTGTGGGTTTTGTTGTTTTTTGTGGGTTTTTTTTTTTTAAGCTTTTTTTTTGCCTTTTTTTTCTTCCATGTTTTTAATGCTTGTCCCCGATGTTTCAATAATGGTAAAAAATAAATCAGTTTATTGAAACCTCATAGCATGTGGCTTAAAAATCAATCCAAGGTGCCCAGCGTGGAGCAAAGGGGTGGAAACAGACGAGCTGGTGGCAACTGGGATCTTCTCACCCTGACACGTCTGTCCACCCCAGCTAGTCCAGGTCCTCTGTAATATATATATCATTCACTTTATCTTTAAAAAAAGGGGAGGGAAAACTGGTTTTCTTTAGGAATTAGTGTCTTGTAAAATCCTCTTCAGCCTTCTCTCTCTCTCTAAAACCACTGGTGGGATGGGGTGAGGGGAATTCCTTCACGGAGGAACCCAACACTGAGACAGGAGCAGGGCGTGGAGCAGAGCTGGTCTGAACGGAGAAAATCCAGGAGGGAGAGAGCCTGGGATCACAGGGAAAGATTCTGGGATTCTTCTCATCAGATGAGAAAAAAGGGTTTGGAGAGAACTGAGGGTATTTTGTAGGGCCCCACCACAACGTCCTGCGAGATGGGGGAGGAATTATTCATTCATATATTTAAAAAAAAAAAAAAAACCAAAAAAAAAACGAACAAAAAACCAACCAACCAAAAAACCAACCAAACCAACAAAAAACCAACCAGCACAACCTGCCCCGGGGCTGTGCCAAGGACACCCAGAGGCAGCTCCCTCCCAGAACGAGTCCCATCAGGTATGCAGAGTTTGCTGGAGGGCTCCAGGGCATTCCGAGGACGGGCAGGAGGGCTCCCCTGCCTCCGACAGCATCAGCGCCTTCACAGGGGATGCCAGCACAGCTCGGGTGGCCAAAAAAATGCAACAGCCACCCCTGCACACAGAGCTCTGAAACCCAGCAGCTTTCCAGGAGCAGGGAGGGGAGAACAACACCACGGAGGTGGGATCTGCTTTCACTCCTTCCTCAAGTAACAGTCGGTGGCACAGCCCTAAGTGTCACAAACCCTTGGCTTTCCTTGAGCGGGGGTTTTTTTTTTCCTTTTTTTCTTTTTTTCTTCTTTTTTTTTTCTTTTTTCCTTTTTTTTTTTTTTTTTAATTTTCCGTGTTGTTTTGTGTCTTTTTTCTTTTCTCTCTCTCTCTTCTCTCTCTTTAAATTTGGACAGTACGTGAGTGCCTGGGTGGGAGGGTGGGTGTCAGAAGGGGCCGGCGGCGCTGGCGGCCGAGCTGGTGTCGGGCAGCCCGTTCTCCTGCGTGTCCTGGGCAGAGGTGCTGGCCTGCCGCTGCGCCAGCGCCGAGCTCGAGTGTTTGCACTTGGGTGAACCACACTGACAGCTGAAGAATTTGCCTTTGATGTCCCAGAACCTGTCCCCGTAGTCGAAGCTGCAACAGAGAGAGAGAGAGAGAGACAGGAGGGGTCAGTGAGTGAGACAGCAGTCAGTGAGCAAAGAGAACCTGAGGTGGTTTGGGTTGGAGCAGCCTCAGAGATCATCCTGTTCCGTGGGCAGAGACAGCTTCCATTAGAGCTCCAGCCTGGCCTTGGACAGCTCCAGGGGCAGCTACAGCTTCTCTGGGCACCCTGTGCCAGGGCCTCACTGCCCTCATTGTGAAAGACTTTTGTAGCAGCGTGTGGCTACAGTGATCGATGGTATCCAGCATCCCGACAGATTTCTTCCTTTATCTAACACAATCTAACCCTGCCCTCTGGCAGTGGGAAGCCATTCCACCTTGTCCTGTCCCTCCATCCCTTGACCTGTCCCTCCATCCCTTGTCCCCAGCCCCTCTCCAGCTCTCCTGGAGCCCCTTCAGGCCCTGGCAGGGGCTCTGAGCTCTCCCTGGAGCTTCTCCTCTCCAGGTGAGCACCCCCAGCTCTCCCAGCCTGGCTCCAGCCCTGGAGCAGCTCCGTGGCCTCCTCTGGATCTCTCCAGCAGCTCCAGCTCCTCCCTGGGCTGGAGGAACCTTACTAGTTCTCTTCTTACTAACTATTCTAGAAGTAGCAGTAGCGATAATCCAGGCCTATGTGTTCGTACTCCTGCTAAGCCTCTACCTACAAGAAAATCTCTAACTCTCAATGGCACACCAAGCACATTCTTACCACACAGTTGACCCTAGCCCGTGACCCATCCTAGGAGCAGCCACTGCTCCAATAACTACCTCAGGGCTGGGGCAGCTCTGCAGTGGGGTCTCACCTGGGCACAGGGGCACAATCCCCCCTTTCCTATTACCCACACTGGGCTCAGGGCTATGAGTGGGCACGGCCAGGTCGATCCTGGAGCTTTGCAAACTGCAGGGGGACCCCGAGGGAGCACAGGGATGGAGAGGGGCAGCTGGGGAGCAGCAGAGCCCACAGAGTCCCAGCATGGCACGTACCCGATCTCCTCCCCAGCCTCTATGTGCCGGGTGCTGAAGAAGGCGATGCGGGGGAAGCGCAGGTCCTGGTGGGACATGAACACCCGCACGGGGATGAGGTTGGGCTCGCACAGGTGGTTGATGAAGCGGCTGATGTTGCCATAGAAACGGGCGTCGATGCAGTAAACCTCTCCATCCTGGGGAGAAACGGGGCAGGGCTCGTCAGGGGTTCATTGGCTTTAATCAACGAGCACGCTCTGCATTCACGCTGCACACAGCCCCAGGAGCGCTCGTGTGGGTTTGAATGGACTGGAAGCACACACACACAGACTTTTATACACAACAGTACCCTGAAACCAGAGTTTACTGCACACCCCACACCCCCCAAGAGCTGGTTTTTAACACCCTGGCACACCAGTTCTCCCAGTCCAAGCGCCAATTTGGCACAATGGGATTGATGTTCAGTGCAGACACCTTACGGGTGTTCCAGCCCCTGGATAGGGGAACAGGCATCTGTTCTGTCCTCTAATTGAACATGACAGCTTGGAAACACAAAGCCAGAGCCTTGAGAAAACACAGGGTTGTGCAGATAAGAGAGAAAGTGAGAACACAAAAATTCCCTTTCCAGAGAGCCCAGAGAGCTGTAATACTTTGTTTTCCTTGAAAATAAAAGAACCCCCCTCAGGGCTTTTTATTCCAGCAGAGAATGACTGTGCAAAGCAGAGGCTTTAATTACAGCAGCTAATTTCAGTTGCAAAGAGGCCAAAAGCAAAAGGATCCATTAGTGGTGCTCCAAGTCCCTTTTGGACAAGCACCTCGGATCGTTAATGGATGAGCTGTGCCACGTCACACTCGGGGTGCAGGAGCCCAGGAAAACATCCCAGAACTGGGGGAGGCATCACCCCAGCAGGCCTGGGGCACACACACTGTCACCAGCTCTGGTTTCATCAATCAGAGACTTCACTCCCTCAGTTTCATCCACAGAAATGCCATGGTGGGGCAGGATGACACATCCACATCCACAGCAGGACATGGGACACTCCAGGATCACCTCACAAGGAGCCGTGAGCAACAGCTCAGGGGACAGGGACAACAGAAAACAAAACTCAGACAACAGGAATGACAGCCCAGATAACAGAAATGACAACTCAGATAACAGAAATGACAACCTAGGTAACAGAAATGACAGCCCAGATAACGGAAATGATAACCAGGTAACAGAAATGATAACCAGGTAACAGAAATGACAGCCCAGGTAACAGAAATGACAGCCCAGATAACAAAAATGATAACCCAGATAACGGAAATGATAACCAGGTAACAGAAATGATAACCAGGTAACAGAAATGACAGCCCAGGTAACAGAAATGACAGCCCAACCACTCTCACCATTCCAGCCCTTCCTTTGATTCACACCAGGACCTGGAGGCCCCCCAGGGTTGGGATTCACACCCTGGCAATGCCCCATCAGTCTGGAGGACACAAAACCTGCTGGCTCTGCCCTGCCCTTCCCTGCCCAGCCTGATGGGCAGCTTTAGCCATTCCCCAGTGATTTGGTGCCTGCTTTTCTCCAGGTGTTCCACCTTGGTGTCCCTTCCTGCCTCCCTGAAGGATTCCCAGGAGCCAGCACAGAGGTTCTCCCTCAGGGCTGAGCAAGAGGCAGGGCAGGGCCCAGCTGGGCTCTTGCTCATAAACCAGGCTAAAGTCCTTTTCAACTTTTTAATTACAGTCTGACCCCCTGTTTGCACACCAGACTCATTATTTATCTTTTCTCAGTTTTTGAAATGTGTGTTGCTTTAAAGAAATGAGGAAAAAAAATAAAGCAAAGCTTCTTTGTCACCAGCTGATGACAGAAACAAGGCACAGAGTGTTTTACAGCCTTCCTTGGAAGCCTCCCCACTCCTGTGAGTCCCCAGCTCACCTTTTCTCACTTCTCCTTTCCCAGGGGGAGTCTGAAATCATGGCCTTGCTTAAAACTTTTAGATTGTACTTTGCAAAGTAAAATTTCTGCCCTGAGAGCCCTCACAGAGCAGTGCAGGGCAAGATGCAGCAGAACAAGGTGCCTGATGGATCCTTTCTGAGTGAACAGGGTTTGTGGGGTGCTTTTTAATCTTTCAGCTCATCATCACTTCGTGAAGAACTCACAGAGCTGCCAATCACACAGGTGCCAGGCTGGGAGTACCAAAACCTGGACAATGGAGCTCAGGATGCTCCAAGGGGTTTGACAGGAGAGCATCTTGCTCGAAAATGGTGTGGGCAGCACATGTTGGTTCTGCTGCCCTTTTAACCAGCCCTAAATCCCATCTCAACCACCTTTCCCCTAAAGCACAGCAATTGTGCTCTCTGCAGGATTGCACTGCACATCAAGATGGAGACAATGATTCTCTGGGCTCTTTGAGGAGTCAGGAGCTGGGGTTTGTGTGGCTGCAGACACAGTACCTTGTTGTCCAGGTCGAAGAGGTAGGAGTCCTCCTCACGGACATCGGCCTCGGAGTCGGAGATCAGCTCCCCAACGTACCTGTGGGCACAGGGACAGGCAGGAGTGAGACCACAGCCTCAAACCCCTCCTTTTGAGAGAGAGAAACACCCCAAAATGGAGCCCAGCCACACATGGGCAACCACAGCACAGTGCTGGCCAGCTCTAAGCCACCAAACTCTGTTAAATTCCAAAAGTGAAAATCTGACTCTAAACTCCACCTCTTCAGAGAAACACTTAAATAATATTAAAAATTACATTCATGATATTCAGACCACTTTAATATTAAAAATCCTTTTTTTTTTTCCTGAGGACTAAGTTTCCTTTTGCAAATCTCTCTGTTGGCCAAGATCAACACATGAATCCAAGTCTCCTGAAGCTCCTGGTCAGACTCAGGTTGTCCCACAACCACTGCAGTGCTTGTGCTGCTCACACACCAAAACAAAACACTTTTGTCTGCCCCTCATGTATTTCCCGGGATATTTTGAGCAATTACAGCTCAAACAACTACAAAACTTTCAGTTTAAAAGTCTTAGGTTTGGTTTAAAAGTCTAACCTAACCTGGCAGGACCCCTGGATCCCTTCTCAATCCCTCCTGAAGCAGGATAAATGTGAGCTGTGCTCCCAGGTACAGCCACGCTGCTGTAAAACCAGGGGACAGGCAGGTGACAGGCAGGTCCTCCAAGGAGAATGAAGCAGGTGCTGCTTGGTCTGGGCTTGCTGAGAAGGACCACACAGCCAGAGAGGTCTGGGTTTGATGCAAACCCCCCTTGTTGCAGGAGTCCCCACAGCACTGGTGCTCCCACCTCTGTCTCTCCACCTCTATTTTAAACAGTTTTGGACTGTCAAGGCTCAACATTTCCTGCCCTGAGCTGCTTCAGTCAAAGTAAGAGACGCAGAGAGGAGGGACTGGGGGAGGGTGTGAGGAAGAGGAGCAGCACAGCAGCTTTCAAGCTTTTCAATCGTCCAAGGCCAGGGTTTGGAGCAATCTGGGACAGTGGAAGTGTCCCTGCCCACGGCAGAAATGGGATTTAAGGTCCCTCCCAACCACCCCAGCCTGTGTTTCTGTGATTTCGGTGTGTAAGTGTTCCCAGCCTGCAATGAAACAGTGATTATTTAAAGGAAAGGATTCACCACACGAATAAATATTCTTTGCAGCATCAACAGAACTTCCATGGCCATGCTCCCACAGCATTCCTGCAGCCCTCAGGCACATTCCAAGTGTTAAACAACTGCCTCCAATCCCCCAGGGCTCAATCAGCACTTAACTCCCAGGCTGGGGAGGAGGAGAGCCAGGAAACACGAACCTGGAGGGCATCCCTGAGCTCTGTGACCAGGATTTCTGGCTGCAGTTCCCAACTGGGAGCCTCCTGTTTGCCCTCACTGCTCCACTGCTGGAAATCACCCGCTCCTTGGAGGCCTGAAGTACAAAAGGTGGCCAGAGAGGGAGAGAAACTGCTGTGGGAAGGCCCAGCAGGCAGAGCAGCTGAGAACAGCTGAATAATTCTGCTCCGAGAGGCCCCGTGCCCAGGGACAGCCGGTGCAGGTTTATAATTCCATGAAATAAAATACCACAACCAAATTAAAAATCGTTGGTTTAATGCTCCTTCAAAGCCTATTCCTGTAACTCATTTCCTTTCCAGGGCTGTTCAAAGATATTAACAGGTCCCTGATTTTCCAGGCCCAAAGTTAGGGGAGGATGTGCAAGGGGTGCATGTTCCTCCCAAAAACCAGCAGGAGCCCCTTCATTTAAGAACTCCTGTGCTCAAGGCAGTGCCTTTCTCCCCAGCAGATGTTCAGCACACTGATGGCAAATAACTCAATAACTCCATCCCAGAGCTTCCCAGGGCTGATCATCACTGCTCAGACAGCCTGGGATTGAGTGGGCTTGGAACAGATGATCTTGGAGGTCATTTCCAACCTCAATGATTCTGTGATCAGAGGGGACTCCATGAGCAGTCCCTAGCACAGGCTCCAGGGTTTTCCACAGGATGGGAGACAGGAGGCCTGGCTGGAGCTTCTCTGCCTGAAAATCAGGCTGAAACACCTGCCTTGATGCAGCTGGCACCTTCCTAAAGCACCAGTGGAACAGAAAGCAAATATTCAAACCCCATAAATGGATGCAAAAGCAATAGACCAGATCCTCTGGTTCCTGCATCCCACTAACTCCCAGCCTCTCCAACAAAAGGCAGCAGCAGCTGTGCTGTTTCCAGAAGGAGCAGCTCCAGCAGCTACCAACCAAGCATGAACAGAGCAGATCCAACCCAACCCACAGCAGCAGCAGCACAGGGTGAGCAACAGCAGCTTCTGAACAGCACTAAATTCCAAGGCCAGGGAGAAAACTGCCCATGAGCAGAGCCCTGAGGGGCTGCAGAGCCTGCAGGCTCCATGGAGCCCTGTGGGACAGGAGGGTGACACTGCCACACCTCCCCTTGATGCCTTGTGCAGGCTGCCCCAGAACAGAGGCTGGACAGAGCTACAGAATAAAGCAGGGATTTATGAAAAGCATCTCCTCCATGGATGCACCTTGGGCAGCACCAGAGCCCAGCCAGGGCTGCACCCAAGATGAACCAAAATGGCCCCAAAATGCACGGCCGGGCACGGGGTCTGTCACTGTGATCAGTTCTGCTCCATTTGCACCTTGCAGTTCATTGTCCCATTCCAGCTTTAGCCCAGGCAGTCCCACCCTGCTTGTTTTTCTCTCTCCAGCCCACGGTGTTTGTGCTCCTGGGCTGAGATTTGGATCATTTGTCCTTGGTGCCCAGCTGGAGCAGGAATTGTTTTGTCTCCCTGCTCTGTGCACAGAGCTCACCATCCCCTGATGTGAACCCAGACCCACACACTAAAGCAGCACAGAATGTGAAAAATAGAAAAGCTGAAACCCGAGGCATCACCCTCACCATGCTGCTGCTCCCAGGGCTGTGCACAAGGGACAGGAGGCAATTACAGAACCACAGAACCATCAAGGTTGGGAGAGACCTTCAGGACCACTGAGTCCAGCCATGAACCCACCACCAGCACCATCCCCAGCTGCCACATCCCATCCCAATGCCTTCTGAACACTTCCAGAGGTGGTGACTCCAACACCACCTCCCTGGGTGACTCATTCCAACGCCTGACCACTCCTTCAGCAAAAAGCCATTTCCATGGCTCTGATCTGAACCTCCCCTGGTGCGACTTGAGGCCATTTTTCTTTTCACTGATTCCCTGGAGCACAGACTGACCCTCCCGGCTGTGCCCTCCTGTCAGGAGCTGTGCAGAGCCACAAGGACCCCCCTGAGCCTCCTTTGCTCCAGGCTGAGCCCCTGCCCAGCTCCCTCAGCCTCTCCTGGTGCCTGTGAAGAGCTCCAGGATAAAGGTCACACCAATAAAGGTCACACCAGTACAAGGATCCTTCCAAAGCACAGCAATAACCACTGGACAGAGCAGCTGCCCAGCCAGGGCTCTAATGCAGATGTTCAACACCAAATGCTGTTCCAGAGGAGCTGCTCCTGGGATCTGCTGTGTCCTGGCAGCCCTGAGCACAGCCAGCCCCGGGGCTGCTTTCCAGAGGAGGAAAAGCAGGAACCAGGTCTATTGGATGCTCACAGAGAATCACAGGAAGGACTCATGGAGCCAAGGGCTTGGATTTGGTGAGTGAGAAAATGAGTGTGTGACACAGGGGGAATGTGCATGGCACAACATTAATTAGCTCAGCTGTTTAGTAAGCAGCTCATTTAGCTAATGAAGGTTGTAGCCAGCAGTGGAACAGTGCCAGCAGCTCCTGGCAAGGCTGGGGGCAGTCAGGCTGTGGGATCTGCCCCCCATCAGCCCCAGTGCTCTGCAATGTGTGTTCATCACCCCTTCCCTGGGCTGTTCCCTCTCGGCCTGCTCCTCCTGTGCAGGGTTTGCTGAAGTCTCTGCCTTTTTTCCTTGCAGCAGTTTCCTCACAGGCTTTGATCTGTTCTGGGCACTGCACCATGACCCTGGGACCTCTGGTACTTATGGACAGCCCTGCACAAGGCCAGGCCTGAGACACTCCCACAAACAGCAGCTTTTGGCTTTATCTCTAAAAAAATATCTTAGCAGCTGGCAGCTCCTGACACAGAAGAAATACTTGGCCAATTCACTGCAGAATTATCTTTTCCTTTATTTTTTCTTTTAGATACTGCAATAATCTTCCCGAATCCCTCACCCAATTCCAAAACACATCAATAACTAGGTCTAAAAACAACCAGCAACTATTTCCACGATGGACATGAGCCTTATTTAGAAGATCCTCCGTCACTGTAGTATTGCAATGAAGGAAATACTTTCTAAACTATTTAATAAAGTACATATACCACTTTAAAGTCTGTGGGGTCTGATGACAGGTTTTCCACTCGACATAAATCTGAACATTTCTGTGCCTAAGTACTTTATTGAGTCAGGGCCAAAACATGTGCTTAACCCCAAGTGCTTCCTTGTTTTGCTGAATCAGACTAAGCCAGTGCTGTGACACTGGAAAACCTCTGGAGAAGTCAGGATTGAAGCAGAGAAAGATGTTCCCCACTGCCCTGGCCTGCAGTGCCCCATATCTGTGGCAAACACAGGAGCTGAGCACATCTTGCAGCACAACCTAAAAGTGTTTTTCCTCCTTAATTTGTGTTTCAAAAGGGGAAGAGCTGAGCACAGATCCCAGCAAGACAGAGGGAAGTAGAGAAAGCTCCACACCATGAGAAGCAGGACAGACAGAGCAGGGAATGGAGTCAGGAAACCTCTGGCTGAGGGCAGGCAGCTGGGCTCAATGCCAGCTTGATCTGCATGAAAATCTCTCCCTGAAAGGGAGCAAAGCATGTGTGCCCTGGGGAACTGCTGGGGCTGCTGGGCTGATGGAAGCTGCACAACTCACTCCTGGATTTGGGAACAGCTGGGGGTTTTGGGATGGTGAAAACTGCACAACTCAGTGCTGGATTGGGGAAGTGCTGGGTTGCTGGGATGTGAAAGCTGCACAACTTACTTCTGGATTTGGGAGTGGATGGGATTTGCTGGGTTCATGGTAGCTGCAGAACTCACTCAGTGCTGGATTTGGGAACTGCTGGGGCTGCTGGGCTGGTGAAAGCTGAACACCTTACTACTGAATTTGGGAATAGATGGGATTTGCTGGGCTGCACAACTCATTCCTGGATTTGGGCAGTGCTGGGGTTTTGGGCTGGTGAAAGCTGCACAGCTCACTCAGTGCTGGGGATTTGGGCAGTGCTGGGGTTTTAGGGCTGGTGAAAGCTGCACAGCTCACTCAGTGCTGGGGTTTTTGGGCACTCCTGGAGTTTTGGGGCTGGTGAAAGCTGCACAGCTCACTCAGTGCTGGGGATTTGGGCAGTGCTGGGGTTTTAGGGATGGTGAAAGCTGCACAGCTCAATTCTGGATTGGGAAGTCCTGGGGGTTTTGGGCTGGTGAAAGCGGCACAGCTCACTCAGTGCTGGGGTTTTAGGGCTGGTGAAAGCTGCACAGCTCACTCAGTGCTGGGGTTTTAGGGCTGGTGAAAGCTGCACAGCTCACTCAGTGCTGGGGTTTTTGGGCACTGCTGGGGTTTTAGGGATGGTGAAAGCTGCACAGCTCACTCAGTGCTGGGGTTTTTGGGCACTCCTGCAGTTTTGGGGCTGGTGAAAGCTGCACAGCTCACTCAGTGCTGGGGATTTGGGCAGTGCTGGGGTTTTAGGGATGGTGAAAGCTGCACAGCTCAATTCTGGATTGGGAAGTCCTGGGGGTTTTGGGCTGGTGAAAGCTGCACAGCTCACTCAGTGCTGGGGTTTTAGGGATGGTGAAAGCTGCACAGCTCACTCAATGCTGGGGTTTTTGGGCAGTGCTGGGGTTTAGGGATGGTGAAAAGCTGCACAGCTCACTCAGTGCTGGGGTTTTTGGGCACTGCTGGGGTTTTAGGGATGGTGAAAGCTGCACAGCTCACTTAGTGCTGGGGATTTGGGCACTGCTGGGGTTTAGGGATGGTGAAAGCTGCACAGCTCACTCAGTGCTGGGGTTTTGGGGCACTGCTGGGGTTTTGGGCTGCTGAAAGCTGCACAACTCACTCGCACACGAAGGTTCCCAGAGGAATGTCCTGCATCGTCCGCACTCCCCAGCCCATCTTCTGTGTCCGGTAAAGCTGCAACCGAGTCCTGGAAAAGAGGAAAGGAGGAGATGGAGCCACACTGATGGCAGCCCTCCATGGAAAGGATGAATTTTCATGGGGAGATGAGCAAAAAGCCAGCACCTTCCACCAGCACACGCTCCCAGAGGATTTTAATATTCACCCTCCCGTTGTCACCCTGCAGGGATGCTGCACTCCCACAGCTCCCAGCTGTGGGCAGATGCTGGCATGGAAACAGCCCAGGGACAAGGGACAGGTGCCACTCAGCCCCTTCTGCCTGCCCAGGTGCACACCAAGGGGCTGGGGAAGAGGGGACAGGGCTGGATGCTCTGTGTGATCATGATTTACAGAGGATATCAGAGCCCCACCAGCAGCATTTCCTTCCCCTCCATGCAGCCCTGGGGGAGGCAGGGAAGGTGGAAGGGGATTTACAGCAGTGGTGTGGTGCTGAGGGGGAAGGCAGGGATCTCCCAGGGACTAAAAAACACCTTGAGCTAAGTGCTCTGACCCCTCTGCCCTCTGCCAAAGCCAGGGCATTCAGCAATTCCATCATATCCAGCTGCCTGGCTGAAAGACAAGAAAGAAAAGCTGCAACTTGAGACTTCTTGGTGTAATAGCTGCTCTGTGGAATTTTACTGATGGGGGTTATAGGCGGAGAAACAATCCTGTAAGTCATTCTGCCTCCTGCTCAGCCAGAACCTGAGTTAAGTGCAGGATGAACAGTCTCCAGGGCTAGGAAGAGCTTGCTCTATCCCTGAGGGAACCAAAACCCACTCTCAGCAACGCTGTTATCGGAATTAAGTGAAATCTGATGCTCACCTTAACTTCTCCCTGTTGCTTTTCCCAGTGCTTCTCTTCCCCCCACCCACTCCCTCCTGCACTGTCAGCTCAAACCAGGGGATGTGAACTTCATCCTGTCTGCCCACAGCTGCACCAGGACAAACCTCAGGGGAGTGATTGCTCTCACAGAAGCCGGGTCTAACACTGGGCTTGGGCCTTGGGGAAGCTCCCCCAGCTTTTGGCATGTCCATCAGAGCAGAGCTCAGATCTGGCTCTGCTCTGGAGCCAGCACTGATGGCAGCAGCGGGGCCGTGGCTCTGAGCTGAGCCTGCCAGCTGAGCTGGGCCAGGCTGCCAGCTGGATACGTGTGCTCTGCCAGGCAGAGCTAATTTGGAGCCAATCTGATAAAGGAAGCACTGCAAACAGAGCAGCAGCACCCCTGTGTCAGCTGCAGCCCCCAGGCAGGAGCCTTCCCCACTACCTCCCCAGGGACTGTGAGCTCTGCCCAGCACCTGACCCTAGCAAAGCTGCTCCCCCTGGCTTGTGCTGGGTTCCCAACCCTTCCCATCTTTCAGAAAAAACACTTCAGCAAGGCAAAAAAAATGCAAAAGCAACAGCTCTAGCTGTATAGCTCCCGAAGAAACACCCACGGAGGCACCGGAGCTTGGCAGGGAAAACCAGAGAGAGGTAAAGTTCTGAGGAAACACATCGAGTTCCTTCCTTGCTTATTTTTAACAGTGCAAAATGTCATTGAAACTACAAAGCTTGCAAAAAGAGTGTTGTCAGCACTACAAAGAAATTCTAAAAAGTTTTTGCGTTTTTTTTTTCCAGTGGGATGCCTTTGAACTTAGTGCAGGGACAAACTCCTCCATAGCAGAGGTCCAAACAAAAACATTGACATTTTTAGCCAGGCACCAAAATCCCAGGGGTGTAACCTGGAGCAGAGAGGCCAACAGGCATTCAGGTATCCAGTTCAGGGGGAATCATGCCAAGAATTTGTAAATTTTAAGCAGCCAAGTCTGGCCATGCTGGCCTGTATTTCTAATCTAGACTGCTGGCTTACAAGATCTTCTGAATTCAGACTCTGCAGCTCAGTTGCTGTCATGTCCTTCTCAGCTCTCCCCCTGAGACACCACACTTGGGCTGTGCCTGCAAACCCACAAGCCATTTGTATGTTTTATGGTCAGCTGATGAAAGAACACTGCAGTTCCCACCTGAGGGTGCAAACATTAACTGAGATGTTAATTGAGCTCATCAACCCACTGCCGCTCCACTCCCACTGGCAGCACGCAGGATCCCACTTCCATCCCACCACCCCCAGCTTCCCTGCTGGGTTCTGTGGGATTAATGGGTGAGCTGAGAGCCACAAGGCTGATGGGTTTGGGGCTGGTCATGCCCAGAGCAGCTGTGTCTGCCCCTCCTGCCCACCTGAGGCCGTTCTGCACCACCCGGTTCCTGCAGGTTCTCCAGCACGAGCACGCGTGGTTGCACTCGAAGATCAGGGGGGGCTCAGCCATGTTGAACTCAGGCAGGAGTCGGCCATCCTGAAGGAGAGAACCACCCCAGACTGGGTTATTTGTCCCCAAAACCACAAGCAGAAATTCCCCCCAGGGTTAAAAACAGGCTGGAGAACCCCATGGTGAAGTTGTGTCCAAACCGAGCGTCAGAGCTCAGGTTCTGCTGAGACATAAACTTTAAAGAATTTAGGGATTTTAGAGGAGCTGAGGTTTTAGTTTAGGGATTTTAGAGGAGCTGAGGTTTTAGTTAGAGATAAGCTTTATTAGAGGTAATCAAAATAAATGGGTAGGCCTTGATGAAGTTAAGAGTTAGTAGTTCACTAATAATTGCTTGCTTGTGAACACAATGTTTGGTTAGCTGGGTTTCTAATGAAGAATATAGAAACTGATAAATAGTTCTAGGAACATAAGACAATTGTGGTCTCCTCTTGGTTCTGAAACCAATTGAAGACAGGAATGGGAGTTCTACCAAGGGTTCATTTGTCATATTTGCATTGAAAAGGTAGAAAGGTCAGAACGAGGAAGACTTCATTTACTTCCTCATTTTGGGACCCCTCCCCGTTAAATGGACCACTGATCCATTTCAAGGGACAAACTACAAATGCTTAATGGCTTTTGGACTAATTACCATGGGAAGCAGGGAATGGAATGCACCAAAGTAATGAATATGTATTTGTATTTTGGGTATTCAATACCTGTACAGATAAAAGGACTGTAATCACCTGTAAATTGCAGTGTGTGTTTGGGAGCTATCCCACAATAAACATACACTTTCTAACTCTAAAGTGTTAGAGAGTCTTTGTCTGTCACAGTTGGATATCAGTACTAGATCAATATCCATATTTTTAATAAATCACCAAAGTGGTTTCTTTGACCTACCCTGACAGCAGCACAGTCACCACTGTCACCCACAGCTGACAAACAGCCAGAGAATTTAGATTTTTGCTGCCTGCTATCACCCTAAACAGCATTAAAAAAAACACCCTCCCAGTGCTGTGCAGAAAACTGGTGTGCATCATCATCATTATTGCCATTTGCTGTGCTGGAGGGAGAAATGGATGCTTAGTCTGCCTCTGGAATAAAGCCTGAACTTGCAGAGTCCAAGGCCAGTGCACTTAAGTTCTGTGAATCACACTACATTTCCAAATAACACTCTCAAAAAATCCTACAATTCAATTATTTACCAACACACAGGATTAAGGAAGTGATGGATGTAATTCATCATATTTAACAAATTTGGCTTTTAAGGCTTGAGAGGTGTAATCACCTATTAATGTGTAAATAAAATGGCTACAAAGCCAAGAAAGATGCCAACACTGCCCCTGGGAGAAACCTGCAGAGATTCACAGAACTTCTGATCTTTGTAGCACCTGCCCAAAGATGAATCTCAAAACCTCCCTGGAGGGTTGAAGCATTTACCCAAAACAAACCTGACTCCTGGCAATGTGGCAGTGAAAACATCTTTACTCTGCCTTCATCCAGAAGAATCACAATAAATAAAAGCAGATTTTAAACAATTCTCTTTCCACTCCCCTCCCTTTGTTTACATCTTACAGCACTTTCCACGTTGCTCTGAAATGGAAGCTGATTTCACACTTGGATTGTTAAATGCTCCCTATCACATGGGTGTAATTAATGGCTCAGTTGGCACGAGTGGAACACAATAAATAACACAAGGAAAGCTGCCCTGAGCAGGCAGTTTGGATTATCACATGTCTCAGAGCTGAGACTATAACTTCAGGCATTTTAAGTCAAGAAGAAAGGAGTTGGAATTACAGAAACAGGGAATGGTTTGGGATGGAAGGAGCCTCAAAGGATGGAAGGAGCTCATCCCAACCCCTTCCATGGGCATGGACATCTCCCACTAGAACAGGGTTGCTCCAAGCCCTGTCCAGCCTGGCTTTGAGCTGTGCAAGGAACTGAATCAGGCAGAATTGAGCTGCCAGGCCCTGGTGTGAGCCAGAGGGGGCTGTGTGTGCTCACCTTGTCGTACCAGCAGCGCATGCTGAGCTGGCCACACATGCAGTTACTGGAGGAGCAGTCGTCTATACAGACACAATACTGCAAGAGAAGCAAAGGGTTAATTCCACACCACTCACACCACTGAGGCTGCAACTGGAGGCTGGGTCAGGAAACCACATTCTCCTCCTCTTGCTGCAGCTCCTCACCAGAGGGATCACCAGCTTCACCATTCAGGGGCAGTTCTACTCCTCTGTTTATTTCTGTGTGCAATGAGCACCAAATCCTGCCTTGCCAGGAAGGATCTCATTCTGAGCCAGCCTCACTGCTCAGGAGAGGATGTTCCCCTGCTGTAACCCTCCCCCATGCCCTGTGAGCTGTTCTCCACACCTGAGGACAAGGAAAGCTCCAAGGAGGAACCAGAGCTGGGAGATGATGCAGCTGTGCTCAGTCCTCCCCTGCTGCTTCCCCAGGCCAGCAGAGCCCTGCCACCACAACAGGGACTGGGCCTGGCAGGGTCACTTCAGCCACCTCAGAGCTGTGCCCAGTGAGGTCTCACCCTCACCCTGAACCTCCCCATCTCTGCTTTCCCACCCAGCCCTTCCAGGGCTGCAGCATCACAGCCAAGACCTCAGCCTGGCTGCTGCAGTCCATGGGAAGGCAGCATGGAGAAGGTCTCCCAACAAATCCCTGACTCTGCAGCCTCAGAAGAGAGGACAAGGATGAATGGGAGCCACATCAGCCAGCACCAGATGGCCAATGCTACAGCTGAACACAGAGCTCAGCTTAAACCTCAAAGCTGAAGAAAATCAAAATCCCATCTCCAGCAACAAAATCCCATCTCCTACAGCTCCAATGCTATAGCTGAACACTGAGCTCAGCTAAAGCCTCAAAACTGAAGAAAATCAAAATCCCATCTCCTACAACAAGAGGCACTCAACCTTAGCTGGAATCTGATGGCAATATCAGGACAACATTGCCATGTGGAATGCCAGATCTGTACTGAGGAGCACTGCAGAGCCCAGGACAAGAACACTCAGGATCCCTCACCTGTAAATGAGTGATGTTCCTGTCAATGTCCATCGGGGAGGTGACACAGTTCTGTGACACGTATTTGTAGTTGCTGGGGCAGGGCTCACTGTCCACAGAGTTGACACAGGGGATGGGGATCCGCTCGTAGCCCCGGGCAATGTCTCTGCCATGGAGAAAGAACTGTCACAGAGGAAAGTGCCCCAGACAAGGGGCCATTCAATGCCATCCTGGGGCAGAGTCACTGAGCACTCAAAGCCATTCAGACTAGAACAGAGCTCATGTTTTCCCACCCTGCCTTACAGATGGTTCTTTGTGCTTGTGAATATTTCCATTTGGAGGATGAATTTGCAAACCATGGACTGAATCAGCATGGGCTAACAGTGACCTTCACACCAGTTTAAAAAGCGACAGAATTCTTTCTTAAACCAGGCCCCCAGCCTTCCCTGTGCAAGAGCTCAATATCATGACCCACAAGCAAAGCCAGCCCTATTCTCACCTGCTCACCACCTTCTCTATCTGGGCAGGCTTCTCAGAAGATGATTCTTTGAGAGTCTTGTTCATCTGTAGGGCCACCCAGACCTGAGAGTTAAGGCTGGAGCACTGGAGCGGGGTCTCACCCTCCTTGTTCTTTAAAGTGACATCCGAGCCACGGGAAAGAAAGAGACTGCAAAACAGCAAGGAAGGATAAGGATTCCCCAGGAGAAAGCAAGCAAGGGGAAAAAAAGCTGAATCACATCCTCCAGCCAGCCCTTAAGGGACTGTAGTAGTGAATAATCACCTGAGTTTTCTTTATTAAGCATGGCTCAGTGAATCCTTCTGACAGAAGCTCTGGGCAAACCATGCCTTGCTTCAGGTACCTTGCTGGTACCAGCCTAACTTCAGACAGGCTTGAAACTCTCTCTGGCAGGGAAAGATATGGGGTGGGAAGAGTAGGCTGGAAATGGAAGAGCCCCACAGGAAACTGGTGGTGGACTTGGCCCTCGTTTATACTCACCAGCTTTTGGTGAGAACATGATGGCTTTATTCAGAGCAGGGATGAAGCAAAGGAACAAAGGTAACAGGGCACCTTTTTACCATGCTAGTGGTGGGGAAAAAAAAGCTTTAATCAAGGAAGCCTGACACCTTCCTGCTGGGAAGCCCAGGCTGAGCACAGCCCCTCAGACTCAAACACGCCACATTCTCTGAGCAGCTGCTGGTAGCTCACACTCCCCATCCCAGGAGAAAAACAAGCCCTCCATGGCAATCCTGGGCTGGGTGTAAAGACCAAAGGCATCTCAGAGGCTGTCCTGAGGCTGGCAGGCAGCAGCAGGGGGGCAGGGAGGGTGGGCACTGCACTTACACCACACACAGTAGTTCAGGGCACAGGCAGGGTGGGCACTGCACTTACACCACACACTCACAGGGGTTCAGGGGACAGGGAGGGTGGGCACTGCACTTACACCATGCCCTCACAGTAGTTCAGGGCACAGGGAGGGTGAGCAGGGCACTTACACCACACACTCACAGTAGTTCAGGGCACAGGGAGGGTGAGCAGGGCACTTACACCACACACTCACAGTGGTTCAGGGCACAGGGAGGGTGGGCACTGCACTTACACCACACACTCGTAGCAGTTCAGGGGACAGGGAAGGGTGGGCACTGCACTTACACCACACACTCATAGCAGTACAGGGCACAGGAGGGGTGGGCACTGCACTTACACCACACACTCACAGTGGTTCAGGGCACAGGGAGGGTGGGCACTGCACTTACACCACACACTCGTAGCAGTACAGGGGCAGGGAGGGGTGGGCACTGCACTTACACCACACACTCACAGCAGTTCAGGGCACAGGGAGGGTGGGCAGGGCACAGGGAGGGGTGGGCAGGGCACTTACACCACACACTCACAGGGGTTCAGGGCACAAGGAGGGGTGGGCACTGCACTTACACCACACACTCACAGTGGTTCAGAGGGCAGGGAAGGGTGGGCAGGGCACAGGGAGGGGTGGGCAGGGCACTTACACCACACACTCACAGTGGTTCAGAGGGCAGGGAGGGTGGGCACTGCACTTACACCACACACTCACAGTAGTTCAGGGGGCAGGGAGGGTGGGCACTGCACTTACACCACACACTCACAGTAGTTCAGGGCACAGGGAGGGGTGGGCAGGGCACTTACACCACACACTAAGAGCAGTTCAGGGCACAGGAGGGTGGGCACTGAACTTACACCACACACTCGTAGCAGTACAGGGCACAGGAGGGTGGGCACTGCACTTACACCACACACTCGTAGCGGTTCTCTCGCGCTGCGATGTGCAGGGGCGAGTCCCCGTGGATGTTCACGGCGTGCAGGTCACACTTTGCTGCCAGCAGGATCTCAGCTATGTCAACACAGCCAGAAAAAGCAGCCCAGTGCAAACAGATGTTTTCCTCCTGGAGGGAAAGAGAACAGAGAGGAGGTTGTTTAAAACCCCGTGGATTTGGGGGTTCCTTCCTCAGCTCTGCACCTGCAGCATTCAGTGTGTGGCTGCCATCCCCACCCTGCTCTGGCTGAATGGGGATGCCAGGGTGGACAGGGAAACCTCAGAGCAGCCAAACAGGGAGCTCTCACTCCATCCACCTCTGCACACCAAGGATGGGGAGGCTGCACACAAGGCAATCCATCACCTTCCCTACACACACACAGACAGCTCGTCAGTCTCTGAGCCACAAACCAATCTAGATCAATCCAGGAAAGAGGTGACAGACATGAACAAACATGCTGGAAAAGGCTGGATGCTGAGTTTGCCCAGCCCCAACAGCCAGCAAAGCTACTGTGCCTCCCAGGGCTGCAAAATTAAGGAGAAAAAGAGCACAGCACGAAATTAGGGAGAAAAAGAGCACATAGGGTACGTGAAGGTGCCAAAAAGAGAACCAGGAGCCATGGGGTAAGCAATCAATCTGACTCCAGGCATCTCTTAAATACTGTATGTACTCATCTCTCACTAGCAGCACTGGAAATAGCTGAACACTCATCTTTCTGATGGAGATATTTTAAGGGATGATCCTGTTTTCTGTTACACTGCAATTTGCAGCACACGTCGATCCCTTCCCCATGACAGCCTCTAAAGACATTGATGACAACAGTGAAATGATAGTAATGATCACCCAGCTATTCCCCTTTTTTTCTTCTTTTTAAAGCAAAAACAAAGCTGCTGCTGGAGTGTTTGAACTGTTATCATGTAACTTAAGGTCCTGCCTTAAATAGGGAGCTATTGCCACACATCAGGGAGAGGGAGACACTTTCCTACCCAGCTCCTGCTTCCCTTTACAGTGTCATCTAGAAAAACCCCACACAACCTACAGAAAACATCCACCCTGTGGGTTGCACCCACATTCTGAAGCTCAGATAGGTCACAGGCACCTGGACTGGTGCTCCTGCCTAAAAAGCAGCATGATCACAAGCAAAGCATTTCCCCCAAAGCAGGAGGTTTCCCAGTGCCATTTGTCCTGAAGCACATCCAGCAGGACACCCCAGCTGAGGTCCAGGAGAGATGTGTCACACACACAGCTGTTAAGAGCACACACAGCTGTTAAGAGCATTTCTTTCAAGGAAATTGTTGACTGAGTTGATTTGATGTTCATCATTAATGTGTGATATTGAAGCTGTGATAGATCAAAGAGTCTGTTTTGTTCAGAGTCACCAAACAGATGTAACAGCCCAAAAAGCTTCCTCTCACCTTGATTTTTGTTTTTAGGAACAGGACTGGATCCAGACCTGCCTGGGAAGTGGGAACCATCTAAGTGTGCTGTGTTTGGCTGGGATAGGGTTAATGTTTCTGGTGTGGGGCTGTGCTGAACACAGGGCTGGGGACACAGAGATGTCACCTGCTGAGCAGGGCTGACACAGAGCCTGCTCTGCCCTGTGCTGCCTCACTGGGGAGCAGACTGGAGGACAAGGAAAGCTGGGAGGACACAGCAGGACAGGTGACCCTGACCAAAGGGACATTCCAGACCATCTGACATCAGTTCTGGATATAAGGTGGGGAAAGGAGGAGAAAAGGGGATGTTTGGAGTGATGGTTTTTGTCTTCCCAGGTCAGTGTTCCATGGGAAGCAGGGAAAGAATTCCCTGTTCTGTTCTGCTTGTGTGTGTGCCTTTGGCTTTTCCATTAAACTGTATCTCAACCCACAAGTCTTTTTCTACCTTTTTCCCTCCTAATTGTCTCCCCAGTGGTGGGGGAGTGAGCAAGGGGCTGTGAGGGGCTTGGTGCCTGGCTGGGGTTAAGCCAGGCAATCACAGAAACACAGAGCGGTTTGGTTTGGTTTGGTTTGGTTTGGTTTGGTTTGGTTTGGTTTGGTTTGGTTTGGTTTGGTTTGGTTTGGTTTGGTTTGGTTTGGTTTGGTTTGGAAGAGACCTCAAAGCCCACCCAGTGCCACCCCCTGCACTGGGGTCTGGTCAGGTCCCAGATCTGGATCCAATCCTGCTCCTAAAAACAAAAATCAAGGTGAGAGGGAGCCTTTTTGGCTGTTACATCTGTTTGCTGACAGGGACACCTTCCACTACTCTCAGGTGGCTCCAAACCATGTCCAACCTGGCCCTGGACACTTCCAGGGATGGAGTGAGACATCACACATCAAAATCCTTAGAGACTCCAGGAAAAGAATGAGAAACATAGTATAAGGAAAATAGTGCTGATACAATGACTGCCCTGAAGAAGGCTGGGAAAAGCAGACAGTGTCTCTGACAGAATCTCTTTGTATCTTCTCTATTTCCCTGGAAATCCCTGGGAAAGCAGCTGGCACAGCCCCACAGGCAGAGCTGGGGGTCCCAGAGAGCTCCCAGGGGATCAAGCACTGAGTGCATCCCACTGGGGCAGGATTTAGGGAGGTGAGGGGCAGCTCCAGCTCTGGACACATCAGAGCTTTGTGCCAGGGATGCCCAGGCACAGCCAGGCTTTGACAGCTGCTGGCAGAGTGCCCAGCCCATCCAGAAACACAAATAGGAGCTCATTCCCCTCAGAAGGCACACGGGGTGCCCTAAACCATACCCAGAGTCCCTGGCCTGGGACAAACACACAGCTGGTAAGTCTGGACTGAAGGGGCTCTGCCTGCTGCACTGTGCAGTGGCAGCACAGAGGGATGGGAAGCAGGGAGGCTCAGAGCTGAGGATTCCACACAGCATCCTGACAGAGCAGCCGCAGGGACAGCACAGCCCACAGGCTGCCAAACTTCTGCCCACAACTCAGGAAAGCTCTCACCAGACACTTCTCACTCACACTGGGTGGGACTGAGCCCTAAATCTGTCCCCTGGGGGGTGTCTGGGGTTAAGCAGAGGCTGGAATCTCTGCAGGAGGTGCCAGGGGAGCCTTACATTGTCACGGATGTTGATGTCCGAGCCCTTGGCCAGCAGCAGCTTCACCAGCTCGATGTGCTTGTACTCCGTGGCCCAGATCATCGGGGTCCAGCCACCATCGTCCTGGGAGGAGACAGCAGGGTGACACACAGCCCTGACACAGCCCTGACACAGCCCTGCCCTCCCCCTGCCCTGCTGCAGGTCCCTCAGAGCCCAGCCTGGCTGGGGTTTGCTGCAGCTCAGCAGGCTGGCACTGCACCTCCAGCTGGTTCAGGTACACAAATTGTCCAAAAGGCACAAGGAGCACCCAGGGTGTGTAAAAGATCTTACAGAAACTCCCCTGAGAAGCCTGGAGGACCTGTCCTTGCCCCAGGTTAATGACCTCTGTCCCTACCCCCAGCTAATTACCCTTGTGTCACCCCCCAGCAATGGACAAACCCCAAGGGCAATGACAAACCCCACAGTGACCAGTGCCAGGCTCAGCCCATCCCACACCACTGTCCATGATCCCCCCACTAGGAAAAGCTCAGGGACACCCTGGAGCAGCAGGATCCACGGCAAATTCAAGGAGAAACTGCAAATCAATGGGAGCTCCCTGAGGTCAGTGAGGGATTAGGAGGGGCACAGAATTGTGGTGACCTGGAGGTGTCCCCCAGCAGCAGGACTGTACCTGAGTGAGCACTCAAGTGCTGAGGGAGCCCCTGAGCTGGGCAAAGCAGCTCCTGGCCCGGGGAAGCCTCACCTGGCAGTTGACATCCATGTTCCCATTGGAGAGCAGGTACTGCACCACGTCGTAGTGCCCCTTCTTGGCTGCCAGGTGCAGACACGTGGAGCCCTCAGCATCCTGCACACAAGCACAGAACACACCCTCAGCCATGCTCAGGACAGCACAGGAGCTCCCAGATGGAGCAGGGAACTCCAAAAGTCTCCACCCCACTGCCAGGAGGGCAGAGAGGAGGAAGCAGAGCCTAAGCAGGGCTTGGGAGCTTTACAGCAAAGAGGTGCCAATCTGCAGAGAAGGAAAGGGCTTTGCCTGGGGAAGGCACAAACCCCAAACCCTGGCAGTGATGCCCCTCCTTTCTCCAACAGCCCTTTTCCCACTCCCCTCCATTTGCTGGAGAGCCAAAGGGAGGCAAAACCCCTCACATAGTCCAAATTTGCACTTTACATCAGAAAAATCACTCTGTCTCAAGTTGAAATGCTCCATTCCTCCAGGCTTTTGCTGGGTTTTGTTAGCCCAAGGCCTCATCCCAGCACCTGGCAGCAGGTCCAGGGCTGGGGTGTCTCTCTCCAGTGAGACCAGGTCCCCATCCAGCCCACAGCCATCTGCACAGACTGGAGATAAAAAACAACCCCAAAGGTTGAAAGGAAAAATGCCTTTGGGAGCTGGGGATGCAAGGCCTGGAGGAGATGGACAGGCTGTGAGTCATGATGGAGATGCTCCCACCAAAGATCTCTCTGGCAGCAGCCTGACTTTTATCAGGCATTTATATCCCAAGAGCTTAGCACAGAGCAAGGCCCAGAGAGCAGGAAATCAGGAGGAGGAAATGAAAGACTGAAAAAAAACCAAATGATTCCTTCCAGCTAAATCCCTGGGAGCAACGCTGGAGGTGAGAGCTTTGGGATGGAGCTGATGTGGTGCAGGCTGAGGGAGGGGACATCTCAGGTCAGGGATTGCACCAGGAGGGCTCCTTGGGACACTGAAAGAGTTTCTACACCCCCACATGTGCCTGCTCCAGCTGAATAATTCCACAGCTTTCCCCTTGGATGGGCAAGAAGCAAGTGCAGCTCCCCAGCCCTGGGAGAGTAGGCAGATTTTATTGTAAAGGTTTTATTCAGGTTTTGAGTGGGGCTTTTCCATGCTGGGAACAGCACCAAGAGCTTCACCCTGGGGGCTGGGGAGCCCCCACCCAGCTCCCTGCAGTCCCACCTGCCCCAGGTAAGGGCTGGAGCTGCTTCCAAAGCAATGCTGCTGCTTCAAACAGAGCCTGAGCTAATTAAGAAACTAATTAACATCATCAACTAGCCTAGACCTCAGATGTGACCTGAGGCTTCCCATTTGCTTGTGCAAGCTCAGGATTTATCTCCTTCCCTTGACCTTCAGAAACACAAACTCCCCTTTTTTTCTCTTCCACAGGAATGAATCAGGTGAGAGATGTCTGGGCTGCTCCAAGGCACTTGGGACAGTGGCCAGCACAAAGCCACAGGTGCCTGTCCTGTCCTTTCCCCCTCCCAAGGATCCATTTAGGGCCTGGATTGGGCAGCACCTGATACCTTGTGCAGTGCTGCCTTCCCAAACCCAGCCAAGAGCAGCAGGTTGTGGCAATAAGTTTGCATGGGGAGGGCTCCTGTGCTCCAAACAGCATCTGATTTATGGGACTAATAAATGGTCTGTGTATTTTCCAAGATTGCAAAGCATCCAGAGCATGCTAAAGGCAAAGAGACAGCTGCATTTTATTGTTTTGGTTTAAATTAAGGGGTAGAGTTTAAAGATGGGGTTCAATTTTGCCACTGCAGCATGAGTGCAAGAATCCACACATCAGTTCTTTGGAAGGGAAAGCTTCCTCTGTCATTTTTCCTGGCTTGGCAAGCACCTAATTACCAGCCTATTTTAAAACATCACCCCAAAACTCTCATTATTAGAGCCTACAGAGAAGGGAACTCTGAAATCCTGTTTCACTGGAGTGGATTTGTGACACTAAAACCTAAGAAATCAAACCCCCTGACATTTGGTGCCACAAACTAAAGGGACAAGTGGCAACACTTGCCCCAAACAGCTCATGGCCAGCAGAAAAATGAGATTATGACACCCCCAGCCTCCATTCCAAGACAAACCAGTCCATTTCTCCTCAGCCTGGGCACTTCCACCCAAAACTTCAAGGAAGAAATGTTGAACAGAGGCTTCCTCAGGAGAAAAAGGCAAGGAATAAATTCCTACCTTGGGATCTACTAGTGCTCCAGCCTTGATCAGGTATTTCACAGTTTCCAGGTGGTTGTTTTCTGCTGCTTCCATCAGGGGGGTCCTCTGGTCCTCAGAGCAGGTGTCAATGTTGGCACCAGCCTGTTGGGAGGCAGGGCAAGGACAAGCACAGTTAGCAAGGGGAAGGATGTGGGAGTAGAGATTTAATAACAAGAATTTCTCCTGAAATTTAGCCATATTAAACAGGGGAAAAAAAGAATAAAAAAATAAGAAACAGAATGAGGAAAGAAGGCAGTGCAAGTCCACCTGCTCTGCAAACAGCACACACTGCCTGCCCCCTCTCCTGCCTTCCCAGCCAGGAAGGAGCTGTAAGGAAGCCAACAGCTGGTATTAAATAACTCCTGTTATTACCAGATTTTGTACTCCTACTTTCTAGATATTGTTTGTGTAGCAATTTGGAAAAGCCAGCCTCCTCCTTCTTCCAGCAGCTTTGTTTTCCCTGGTCTATGATTTAGCCTCCAACAACCAGCTCTTCTCAATGTCACAAGCTGTAGGAACAACTTGCTGGTGGCAACAGAGGCAGGAGCTGTAAAGAATATCCTGGGGATTGGCTCAATATTCCTGTGGAAGTCAATGGCAGTTCCACAGAGGTCTCTGAGCATCTGTTCAGCTCAGCCCAGAGTGCCTCCAACATCATCTCACTGCTTCCAAACCATGGCTCTGTCAGGTTATCCTGCCTGCTTCAGCCTTTGGGCTGAGCTCAGGAACCACCCAAAACTTGAATCTAAAAGGTCTCAGACACACCACAGAGCTCTTGGCAGGGGGGTGTGAGGCTCAGACCTGTTCACAGCAGCTGACTCAGGTTCACCTGGCACAAGGAGCTGTTTTCAGGTGCCTCCCACTGAATTCCTTTGTTTTGACTCTTTTCCCCAGCCAGAGCTATTTAAACCAGGGCAGAGGAGAAGCATTTCAAGTGGAACAAGCTGGGGCCATCCCCAGCCAAACCCTGGGCTGCTGCAGGAGCCAGACCTCAGGGAGAGACAAGATGAAGCACTCTGGAAACAAACCAACCCTTCTGATAATTAAATTGTTTGTGATATCTCACAAGTTTTGCTCCTTTTCCTCATTCCACTGTCATCACATGCAGTAATTTCAGTCAGAGCAGCCAGGGAGGTCCAATGCTGGTTTCAAACAGTACCTGAAAGCCTCCAATTCCAGGTGCTGAAATGCAGCAGCCCAGCAGGATCATTTCCAAGTCATTGCTGCCTTCTCAACAGCCCTTTGAGGTTTCCCAATCCCACAGCATAAACAAAAGACACTTCCAGTCACTCCAGACCAGGTACACAGCACAAAAAAGAAAAACTATATATTTTTTATCCTTCTTTTTCTTCCTCACATTGTTTTGGAGCAGGCTCAACAACATCCCTACAGCTTTAACCATCTTCCCTCAGTTAGAATCCAAATCTCAGCCAACAAACCAAACTCCCATCCTCCCTTCAGTCCTCTCCACATGTGAGACATTTATGCTGCAGAGGAAAATCCTGCTGGAGCTCCTCAGGTTCTGACAGAAGGGAAGGCAGGGCCTGGCAGCTCCCAGGCCCTCATCACCAAGAGCAACCTGGTTTGGAGATCAAAACCAAGAGCTTGGAGATCTCCTGCAGCCTGGCAGCACATCTGGCGGTGCTGGCACATCTGGCAGTGCCCTGGCTGTGCTTAGGCACAGATCCCCACCTGCCCTGCACCAAATCTTCCCCTGCTCCTTGCCTGGAGAACAGGACAATCCCAGCTGTGCCCTCCCATTACTCTGCCCCACTCCTCCCTCAGCCTGTGTGGATTGAGGAGGTTTTTTACAGGAGGGATTTTCCCCTGCTGATTTCCATGTGGGGCAGACCAAAGCCCTCAGAAATGGTTTGTGCAGAGGGCTGGAAGTGCAGACAGACCTGAATGAGCATGTGGCAGATGTCCACGTGGCCAGACTCGGCAGCAGCATGGAGAGGGGTTCTCTTACTCTGATGCTCCATTTTAAAATTAGGGTCAATCCCATCCACTGCAAAACAGAGCAGAGACACTTTCAAGCACAGTTCAGAGGCTGGAGTGTAACAGGGGAATCATGTCTCAGCTGAAGGCTGTTAAAGGATGGATTCCCAGCCCATCCTCAGCCCTGCTCACGTCTCACTGCACATTTCACCAGAAAGCTCTCAGGGCAGTCCCCTGCACATTCAATATGCAAACAGCCCTCAAACCCAGAGCTTAGAAACACCATGGAATTCAATACCTTTTTAAGGCATTACTATCTCTCCAAAGGCCTCATCTCAAAAACAACAAACAACACACAAAGATAAAAAAAGAAAAAAAACACTGCTGGGTTTAAAGCAACCCAGAAATTGGGAACAACAAAGAGCTGGGCTCTGTCTCACCACTATTAACTGAAATTAATATTAGTGATCCTTTTCGCACCCCTGCAAATACAGAGCTGCAACATGGATGGAATTTGTCCACACAGGCTCAGGATCTGGCCAGAGATTCTCACAGCTGTGCAGAGACTGACAGATGATGCTGACAGCCAGACAAAGATGTCTGGGCATGATAACATGTTGTGTATGATGAGGCTGTAGTTAAATATCAATGAATAACATTTCTGTGCTATTGAAAACAGGAACAATGGAGCAAACACTTGCTAGACAAAAAAAAAAAAAAAAAAAAAAAGAAGGAACTGATAAAGGGCAAGAACAGAAAGCATCCAAAAATGTACAAAGTACTGGAGTGGAAAGGAAGCATCCTTGTGAAACATTGTGTCCTTCAGAGGGGGAAATTCCTGGGGAATATTGGATGCTAAAAACAAGCTCAGCAACTCAAAGGCATCTGGTGATAGGCACCTCTGTACCCCAAAACAAACCCCATGGACTGAAGGCTCTTCCTTTCTGCTTTCTTGCTGATGGGTCTTGGTTTAAACTGACCCTCTCTAAAACATTCCCTCTCTACTGGATGCAAATATGTACCCCAGGCGTGGAGAGGGGATGGAAAAACCACATGGAGGTGACTGTGGGGACACAACCAGCATGGATAAACCATGCTCAAAGCAGACACAGGTGGGGATCAGAGCCCATTTCCCAGAGAGATGGAGGAGCCACAAGGGGATCAGCGCCCATGCAGACACAGGTGGGGATCAGAGCCCATTTCCCAGAGAGATGGAGCCACAAGGGGATCAGTGCCCATGCAGACACAGGTGGGGATCAGAGCCCATTTCCCAGAGAGATGGAGCCACAAGAGGATCAGTGCCCATGCAGACACAAGTGGGGATCAGAGCCCATTTCCCAGAGAGATGCAGCCCTCCCAATGACACATCACCCACAGCAGCCTCTGCTCCCAGGGCCCTGGGGAGATGACGTGGTGCCCTGCTGGGAAGTGGCTGCTGGCACTGCCTGGCAGGAGCTGGGAGTGCTGCCAGGCAGGCCCTGGCCCGGGCAGGAGGCACCTACCCAGCATCAGCAGCACCTTCTGCAGCTCCCCTTGCCTGGCAGAGAAGTAGAGCTGCTTCGGGTGGAACCGCAGCTTCTTGGGCCTGCAGGAGGGGAGAGAGGAGGAATTAGTGCCCAGGGAAGGGCAGGAATGTCACCCCTCACTCACTGCCACCCCTCACTCAGCCTGACAAAGTTCTGGGCTCGTCCCCCAGCGTGGGCAGCAGGGCAGGGGGAGCTCTGCCCCTCTGCCCCCGTGCTCAGGTGAGACCCCATCTGCAGAGCTGCCTCCAAATCTGGGATCCCCAACACGAGCAGGACCTGGAGCTCTGGAGTGAATCCAGAGAGGTCCCTGAGATGCTCCAAGGGCTGGAGCCCCTCTGCTCTAGAGCCAGGCTGAGAGAGCTGGGTGTGCTCATCCAGAGGAAAGAAGGCTCCAGGGAGAGCTCAGAGCACCTAAAGGGGCTCCAGGAGAGCTGGAGAGGGACTGGGGACAAGGCCTGGAGTGCCAGGACACAGGGAATGGCTCCCACTGCCAGAGGGCAGGGATGGATGGGATATTGGAAATTGGGAATTGTTCCCTGTGAGGGTGGGCAGGCCCTGGCACAGGGTGCCCAGAGCAGCTGTGGCTGCCCCTGGATCCCTGGCAGTGCCCAAGGCCAGGCTGGGCAGGGCTGGAGCAGCCTGGGACAGTGGGAGGTGTCCCTGCCATGGCAGAGGTGGGACTGGTTGAGTTTTAACATCCCTTCCAACCCAAACCTTCTGTGATTCCCTGATACAGAGAAACAAGTCCCCAGAAGGAGGTTTTAAAACTTCCAGCTCCAGCCCCAGGCAGTCCTGTTCCAATGAGGGCTGGATCTGTTTAGCAACAGATTCTGGGTCTCACTGCTGTGAACAGGAGCTCCCAGAAGTTCCAGCTGCAGCTGAAGAGCCAGTGAAGAACTAAATCCTCCAGAGAAATCAATAAGACATTTAGAGCTGTTACAGCTCTCCCAAATCTGTTGGGGATGACTAATGAGTGAAGTGAACAAAAAAAGCTCTGAGCTGGACCAAAATCCAGAAAAGCTAAACCTCCTTTTCTCCAGGCTAAGCAACTTTGCTGGGAACTGGAGTGACCCAATGGTCTTTTTCTTACTTTTCAGAGTCCAGGGCAATCAGGGCACTTTCCAGAGTTTCTTTCACTGGTCCCTGGGTCAAGCTAGTAGTAGGCTTTGGAAAAACTGAAGACCCAGGGATGTCAAACCCTTCAGCAGCCGAACTTTCTGGCTTGTCTTCCTCTGACAACCTCGTCCCAGTGCCACTGAGGAGGAAAAATGAGAGACAGCCAAAGCACAACCATTAAAAATACACAACAATGTTTCTCTTATGCCAAAAAAGCAAAGCAAATGTATTTTAAATACAGATAAGTGTAACTGAAATTGAAACCCAAACCAATAAATTTTACAGCTTTTTCAGTAAGAACTGGCCCCAGAAAGGAATTACACTGCCCTCTGACTACATCTTGATGTACTCTGTGCTACAGGAGACCCAGGCACATGGGCAAGTGTTAAAGCCACCTAAACAAGGCCACATGGGATGGGAAGACAGAGCAGAGTTCCACACAGGACTGGTTTGATTTGTGTTTTCCTCCTCTCATGGGTGCGAGTCAGGAGCTGCAGATGGGAATGGCTGTCACTGAGCAAACCTGACAATATCAACCAATTCCACTATTATTCCATTCCTAACAATAAGAGGAAGGAATGGTTTAATTCCTGAATGGTTTAACTCAGAGCAGAGTTCCACACAGGACTGGTTTGATTTGTGTTTTCCTCCTCTCATGGGTGCGAGTCAGGAGCTGCAGATGGGAATGGCTGTCACTGAGCAAACCTGACAATATCAACCAATTCCACTATTATTCCATTCCTAACAATAACAGGCAGGAATGGTTTAACTCCTGAACCCCCCAACCTGCAGAGCCTCTGCCTCACACCCAAAACCCCCCAGCAGATTCCTGCAGCTGAGCCACCCTCAGCCCATCAGGAGGCGCCCAACCACTCCCACCAAAGCCTGGCCTGGCAGGAGCTTTGAGATCCCCCCACGCCCCCGTGCTCACCTCCCCGTGGTGGTGTCGGCCCTGCCCTCCACAGCTGCAGGTTTCTGCTGCTCGTAGCTCAGGGACACCGTGGAGGTGGTGTCAGCCTTGGCTATTGTCACCTCCTTGGCCTTGGAGGCCTCCTCCCCGCAGTGAGGGCAGTAGCTGGTGTCGTTCACCTGCGAGGCACAGCTCTTGTGGAAGCGGTGGGAGATGCTGCTCTCGGGCTGACACTCCATGAAAGTGCCCTTAAAAAACCACAGAGAGGGAAATTCAGCCCCTGCTGGGCCCGTGGCTCACCCCTTCACACGCTCCATGCCACTCCTCACCACCTCTCTCGGCCCTGCTGCGTCCAGTACAGTAAAGCAAGCACTGCCACTTCTTTAGAAGAGAACAAAACCAAGGTAAAGGGGGAAAAACTCACTCGGTTAAAGACTGCAAAGCAAGATTTGGAATTGTGTTTGGGAAACAGAACAAAGAAGTCCCAATTTCCAGCTCTTCCCTCTAAGGCTTGAAGTTCTCGCTTGTGTCTCTAGAAGTGCCAGTGCACTGTAAGGACGCCCCCAAAACTGGAAGAGAAACCTTCAGACCTGTGCTGAGCCAGCACTAAAACTACCTGAAACACAGCTGTACACAAACCATGCAAGAACCTGCATCAATCTGTCACTGACCCCACTGTAACCCAAATGATGTCACTCTTCTGCCTGGACCAGCCTAATTAACCCAAACAAGCTCACTGCTCATGCAACAAACTGGACAATTCCTCCTAAAATTATCTTCCCTTTCTAGCAAAGTCCCTGCGACTGCTGTGCAGGAGCCCAGAGCTCCCTGCCTGTGGTGCCAGTGCTGCCTGAAGCCCTGCTGTGCTCTGGGTTGGTGATGGTGGCACAGACAAACACTCCAGGCTCACCTCTGAGCACCAGCACACAGCACTGAGAGATGGAAGAGAGTGCAAGGAAAGGCCAGCCAAACCCCCTCTTCTCCTGAATCCAGTCCTCCCAAGCAATCTAATTAACTCTATTTCAGCTTTGCAAATGCCTTGAAGGGTTTTGAGGGTTTTATCTCCTAAATGATCTTTGACTCAGCAAGAAAACCCAGGATGGCTCCACTTACTACAATAATGCTTGAAACAACTGCAGCATCTTTCCTTGAGTCATCTTGAAGAATACCAGCATCACACAATTAAGCCTCATCATCACTCCATGAGGCCTCAGTTGGTGCCTTTCAGCTTTATCCACAGGCAAAGCAGGACACTGGCCACCAAAGGACTGCAGCAAGTCCCTTAAAAGCCTCGGTGGCACAGGTGGAAGAAGCAGCAGGAGATCAGAGTGGTTTGAGTTGGAAGGAACCTTGAATCTCATGTCGTTCCACCCCCCTGCCATGGGCAGGGACACCTTCCACTGTGCCAGGCTGCTCTGGGTACCCTGTCCAGCCTGGCCTTGGACACTTCCAGAGATCCAGGGGCAGCCAACAGCTGCTCTGGGCACCCTGTGCCACCCTCACAGGGGAGAATTCCTTCCTAATATTTAATCTTCCTAATATTTAACCTAATTGAGATCTCCAACACTGCTTTGGTCCAGTGCCATCACTCAGGATCCCCATCCTGAGGGCACACAGAGGTGGGGGCACAGCTTCATTTACAAACCAAGCTGAAGACATCTTTTTGGATGTGATTGATCTGTACACAAAGAAAAACAACCAACCCTCGTTCCAAAGAAATTCCAAAGGCAAGACTTCCAGCATGTGAAATCCCTTAGGTAACACCCCTTGGGGGTCTCCAGGAAGATCAAGGTGATGATTTCAGCTGCCCTCACACACATTCCTATTGAAAACACCTCCTGACGTGCTGTGGAACGAGGTGGGGCTGATGCCGGGAAGTCAGGACACCCCTTTAGGGACCATCTCCACCTTCAGCTTCCAGCTGTTGCAACAGGTACCCCCTTCCCTGGATTGAGAGCACGAACTTACTGCAGTGCAAAAGTATCCACAGCCAGGGCAACACTGGTGTTTCACCATCCTCCCTCTATGGTCCTCACACAGCACCAAAAGCTGGACTTTGTTAGACGGGCGCATCAGTTCATACTTAACCACACTGTTTGTGCATCGGCCCAGCTGGAACAGGAGAAATTAAAGGCAATGAAATTACTGCAGACCACACCACTCCCTGTGCTTGTGCAGAGGAAGATTTTTGCACACTGCTCCTCGAGGAGGCCTGGCTTCTTCACAGGGATTCAGCTGTGTGCCAGAGAGCATTAGCAGTGCAGCAGGAAGCTGTGAAAGCTGCTCTCAGGAAGGAATGCATCATTTACTAACTAACATGCATGTGCACCCCGAGTCATTTGTTCCTTGCAACAACAACAACAGCAACAACAAAATGATAACTGGAAATAGGCAACAGCCAAGCAGCAGAAGGGGCAGTCCCAGGGGCCTGACTCACACAACACACACTCTCCTCTTGCCAGGAAGAGCGGGTGTCAGTGACCAAGAGAAGGAGACCATGCACACTAAATCTTGTTACTGCTCAAAACTCCCAGGCACAGGAAGATAGAGGGGAAAATAATTGCTCCTCATTGCCAGTGAAGTTATCGTCTGTACTGCTTCCAGCACTGGCCCCTGCCCAGACCACAGGGATGAAGAGCCAGGCTTTCATGAGAGCTCAGCTAAAGTCATGTTTGGAGCGGGTTTTCCAAAGGATTTCACCAATCTACAGCTCTGGGTTTAAAAATCACAGGATCACAGAATCCTGGAATGGTTTGGGTTGGAAGGGACCTTAAAGCTCATCCCATTCCACCCCTTCCACACCTTCCACTGTCCCAGGCTGCTCCCAGCCCTGTCCAGCCTGGCCTTGGGCACTGCCAGGGATCCAGGGGCTGCTCTGGGCACCTGTGCCAGGGCCTCAGCACCCTCATAGGGAACAATTCCTTCCCAGTCTTCACCTGTCCTCCTTCAGCTTGAAGCCATCCCCTTTTCCTATCACTCCAAGCCTTCTCCTGCCCCACCTTGTCCTGTTACTGGCAGCAGGTTCCAGAGCTGGGGTTCCCTGTCCCCAGCCAGTGCTCCTTGATCTGCTGCTCCAAGAGGGAGCAGCACCTCCTACAGCCACCACTGTCACCTGCCAGCATGACAGGACACTCCTTGTGTCTGTTTCAAGCTCCTCTTGATAATAATCTTGCTTTCCCCAAACACCTGGCAAAGGAGAATTATAAACTAGAAATATCAAGGTGAAAGGCTGCTCCAAGGAAGGGTCCCTTGGAGGGAAGGTGGAGAATTTATTGAGCTCATGACAGAGTCAGTCAGGGACTCAGTGCCACACACTGTCCCTCTGCTCCAGCCAAGGATTTGCTGCTTTTTCTCAACCAAACTAAACTTCCTCTCTGATTTTTTAAATTCCACTCCTGCAGACACAACACTCCTGTGGGAAAAGAGAATGGATTTTATCCTAGGCTCATCATTCACCTCAGCATCTCCAGTTCAGCTTTCCCAAATTCGAGCTGCAGAGATTTCCTGTGGTTGGGACACCTTGGCCAGACTGATCCCTGTCCCCACTCTGAGCCCAGGGGCTGCAGGGTGGCACAAGGGGACCATGGATCCTTTCCTGAGGAGGAATTTCACTGAGCTGAGGAAATTCCACTGACAGGTGGAAAGCTGCATTACCCATGTGAGGAAGACCCTGAGCTGTTATGCCACACTTTATTATTTGTTAGAAACTCTAGAACAAGTTCAACATGATTAATTGCTATTTTCCAACCATTAGAGAGTGCAGCAGGGTGCTCATGACTATTTATAACACTCTCCAAGGACATGACAGTCTGGAGAAGCCACTATTCACACATATAATATTCCTCTAACATCTCTGAGTCACTTATCCCATTATCAAAAAGAATCTAACATAAAGCATGGCCTTTGCTATTCCTCCCTGTGATTTATCCAGGGACAGAACTGTCAACTCACCATAGCCAGGAGCAGCAATTCCTTCACACACCTTGTGTTTGTTTAGAAACCCTGGGGTCCCCCCTCTCTCTGATGAGTCTCCCAGGACATTTTCTCTTCAATGAATCAATTTTGCCACTCTTTGGAAATTCCTCTCTCTGCAGGTACCAGCACATACTAACAGAAGCAGAGCTGGTCTACAAACCTGATTATCCCTTTGTCCCTCCATCCACCCTTCTCCTGGGATCCTAGAGGAGAACTAGGGGTACTCTCACTCCTTGTGCTACCAGTGGTGAGTGTGACAGTGCTGCAGTGAGGCTGAAGCTGAAGAGAAACCCACTGAAGGGAGAATCCATCAAGAGCATTGCTGTCCTGCAGTTCTCCCTTTCCAGATTGTGGAATAGAGTCACTTCTGCCACTCCCTCCCACACTTCTGGAACCAGCAGAGCTCAAGCAGCCTGGCTGTGACCCAAAGGCATCGAGTGCAATCCCTGTCAGACCTGGGTGGAAGCTTTGGGACAGAAAGAGAGGAGGACAGAGAAAGGCTGGGGCAGCAGAGCCATGCCAAGCTCCTGAACTCAACACCCGACCACAGAAAGCTTTGCAGCAGCTCCTGCACAGTCAAGGGAAAGCAGCTCCAATCCTTGAGGGCATTTTCTCCCTCTGCTGCAGGTTCCTGTAGCTGAGCCTGGGTTGTGAATGTTACATCAACCCCATCCAGCCTCACAGGCCAGGACAAGCCCCGGAGAGGCACCCAGAGCTGCTCTCTCCCCAGTGGCCTCACCCAGGGCTGGGACAGGCACAGAGTGCTGGGGACACAGGCCCTGCCCCTCCTCACACCAGTGGGTCCCGGCCTAGGCCCAGAGCCCCTGGGTGACCCCACACGTGCTCCTGGCACAGCCTGTCACCCTGTCTGGCCTTGTCCTCAGCAGGACAGGCTGTGGGGAGCTAAAGGACAGGCTCCTACCTCGTTGTCCACGCTCTCTGTGGCCATGCACTGGTTGTTGGCTAGGGTGGTGATCTCTCTGCTTTTGGGGGTTTCCATCCGACAGCTGCACAGGGGCACCTCCTGCAGACCATCCACTTCCATGGCTTCAGGGCCATTGGACAGACCTGGGGCACAGAAAAACAGGGAGTTAACTCCAGTTCTCTGCCAGGAGAAAGGATTCATTCCACCAACACAACACCCTGTGACACCTTCCCATTCCATGTCCTGAAATGCTCTCCAGGCTTTAGCAGCACCCTGTAGAAGAGACCCTTTCACCCCAGCTGGAGTTTGCAAAAGCCTCCTGCACTTTTCCAAGCCCAGCCACACTCAGCTGGCTGTGCTGAAATCAAGAGTGATAAGTTAAGATCAGTTTACTCTGAGAAAGCCTCAGAAAGGCCAAGCAATGAGGTGCAGGGTTTTATCAGCCTCCCTCTGCTCCCCACAACACTGGGCTCTGGCACCAGGAAATTTGCAGGAAACCACCCAGAGCTGGAAATTTGAATAGGCAGTGGAGTGATAAATAGAGATGATCAGGAAAGCACAAACTCCTATTTGCAAAGGCTTATTACACAGATGGGAAAACAAAATTCCTGGGACTGTTTGGTGTCAGCCAACCACAAATTATTTATTTTGGAAAGAGAACAAACCAGGGAAAAGAAAGCAGCAAGATGCTCCAATGTTCTTTTCCTCATCTCCTCTGAGATGTTGAACATTTACAAACCTGTGGAAAGGTGGATGAGGGCTTTGGAGGGGGATCACTGTGGGAATATTCCTGTGGTTCCTCTGGATTGAAATCAATCACTGGGTCACCCAGGATTGCCAAACTGGCCTAGTGACAAGGGGGGTGATTCCAGTCCTACCCTCCTCTTCCAGACCAGCACCAAATCATCTCTGCAATGTTTGCAGCACAGAATCCTTTGGCCTTGGGGATGCTTCACCCTGAAGCCTTCATCCCAAGCTTTCATCCCAAGCTTTCCCTGCCCACTGCTATGGATTGACTCACACTGAGAAGGAAGCTTGCTGCTATTTTTCAAGCTTTGGACTGGGAATGGAGAGCTCTCTTGCTGTGAGGTTTTGCAGATTTCACTTCATCCCTGGGGGAGATTCCTCCTCAGCTTCCCCCAGAGCTCCCTGCCCGTGCCTCTGGCCCTGCCAGCTGAGCACAAACCCCTTTCATCCCATCAGGAATTCCTTCAGCCAACAAGTTGCAAGCCCAAGCCTAGCAAAGGGATATTTCAAGACACACAAGTCCAGGGAAAGTCCTTGCTGTTTTCATGTAAAATTCTGTCAAGATCTTAAAGGTTTAAGAGTTTTCTCTGGGAGCACAAATCACAAAGCTCATTCCTCCTTCCGAGCTGTCACTTCCCTAATCTGTTTGACATCCAGAGGCTGTGGTGAAAGCATCCCTCATCCCTCCTGACCCTCTCTTGGTGGGGAAGGCTCCCACCCTCTCTTTGAAGTGCCTCTATCAAAGGAGCCAGTCAAGCTTTGAGGGAGCAGTGGGGACAGACAGGCAGATCCAGCCAGGGGATGCTGGATGTGAGGAGAGTTCAGCACTGGGAGCAGCAGCTGGGGCTCAGCACCCAGGGCCCAGCACAGCCCCTTCCCTTCCCTTCCCAGGGCTGAACAAAGCATTCCTGAGGGAATCCAGTGGCAGCAGTTCTGGGGGGATGCTGAATCAGCACATTTCAGGGAATGGAGGGAGCTGCTGAGTGGGACAGGAGGGCTGAGGCAGTACCTGGGACCTTTGGTGAGAGTATTCCTGAGCTAACGTGCCTCACTGGAACTGGGATCCCATCTACAGCCTCACTCCATCCCAGCACCCTCCCTATCCTCACCCACATCCAAATCCATCCCTGCTTCTATCCCAGCCCCATCTCTACTCTCACCCCCATCCCAGCCCCACCCCTATCCTCATGCTCACCCCCAGCCCAGCCCAATTCCCATCTCCTCCTCATTCTCATCCCAGCGCATTCCTACCTCAGCCCCATCCCTGTCCTCATCCTCATCCCCAACCCAGCTCCATATCCATCCTTACCCCTAACCCAGCTCCATATCCATCCTCATCCTCACCCCCAACCCAGCCCCATATCCATCCTCATCCTCACCCCCAACCCAGCCCCATATCCATCCTCATCCTCACCCCCAACCCAGCCCCATATCCATCCTCATCCCCAACCCAGGCTTATATCCATCTTCATCCCCAACCCAGCCCCATATCCATCCTCATCTTCACCCCCAACACAGCTCCATATCCATTGTTATCCCCAACCCAGCCCCATATCTATCATCATCCCTATCCTCATCCCCATCCTTATCCCAACATTCATCCCCGCTCCAGCCCTATCCTCCCCCTCATCTCGATCCCTAATTCCCATCCCGATCTCTAACCCCCTTCCATCTCGATCCCTAATGCCCAATCCCATCATGATTCCTAATCCCCATCCCATCCTATCTCCATCCCAAATCCCTAACCCCCATCCCACCCTGATCCCTGATCCCGCTCCCGCCCCGTTCCCGTTGCTCTCCGCGCTCTGTGGCCGCCAGGGGGCAGCCGGGGCCCCGAACGGCGCCACCCTCGGAACAAAGGGACCCCAAACCCGACCCCAAATCCAAACCCGACCCCAAACCCGACCCCAAATCCAAACCCGACCCCAAATCCAAACCCGACCCCAAACCCGACCCCAAATCCAAACCCGACCCCAAACCCGACCCCCAAACCTCACCCCCAAACACAGTCCCAACCCCAAACCTGGTCCCACATTCAAATTCAAACCAGACCCCAAACCCAAACCCAGACACAAAACGAGCCCTGACCCCAAACCCAGCCCCAATCCCAACTCCAAACCCAGCCTCGACCCCAACCCAATCCCCACCTCCAACCCATCCCCAAGCCCAAGCCCAGCCCAGCACTCACCCCCCACAGGTGAGGAGAGGATCCCCTTCACCCGGAGGTCCAGGGAATCCAGGGACACCTCCATGTACTCCATGCTGTTCTCCTGGCTGGGGCCCTCCCTGCTGCCCAGCGAGGCTTTATAGGCTTCAGCACCTGGATGGGAACAGGGGAGTCACAAAAACCCCACAGCAACAGCCACCCCAAGCCCGTGGGAACCACGAGGGCAGAGCACAGGGAATGTGCCACCAACATCTGGGCATGGCTGGGCACTGCTCTGCTCACACTGAGTGCCACCTCCAGCCAGGCAGGGAACAAGAAAAGGGAATAAATGAGATGGGTGCAGCCTCTGCAAGGGCACAAGGAAAGGGTGACCCATGGCTGGAGCACCCTCCTGCCCCCAGCCTGGTACACACTGGCCAGGCAGGGCCAACTGCATCTCAGGAGGAGGATGACACAGGTGACATCCAGCTGAGTGGGAGGGGAAACTCAAAAAAGTCAAGTTGTGCCTCCAAGTGAGCAGAGCTTTGCTGGGGAGGGATTGTGGGAGAGGGAACTGAGTGTCTGCACTCCCTTGGCTTCACTTTCTCTCCTGCTTGGCTTCTGCCAGTCCAGCTTGGCCAAGAGGGTTTGGGTGCCCTTCCAGACCAGCTGAAGGGACAGAAAACCAGCCTGCATGTGAAATGCAGAATTAGGTATTTGCTGTGACAGAGATCAAGGGTCCCTGTGGCCTCCTGCGAGGAAGAGGAGGGAGCCAGGTGAGTGACAGAGCCCAGGCACAGAGCAGGGGTTGAAAAATGGTCAATTCACTCATAAGTACCAAAAAGCTGCTGATACAAAAATGACCTTTTTGCCCTGAATTAGCAAACCCAGAAGAATAAAAATAAATTCTTATTCACTGCTTTGGTGGCAGTGGATGTATGACACCCCAGCAATGAGGCTGAAGGCACAGCTGCATTTCCACCTTATCTCTCCCATGTTGTTGTTACCTTTCCCAAAGAAGAAGCATCACATCTGGCCTCTCCTCACCTCTCCCCTCTCAACAGAGCTCACTGAGATATTTTTTGGTGTTCAGTGACTCAGGACAAACAAGAGGGACCTTGAACAACACCCACACTTGGGATGGGCCCGAGGCAGCTCCTTCCCTGTGGTTCTTCCACAAGGAGCAAAGCCAAGCTGCACATTCCATTCGGCTGCACAAGCACCCACACAAAAACAATGCAGCACCACTCCCGGGTGGTTCTTTCTTTCCTTTTGCATGCAAACATCCTCCCTGGAGCTCATGGGACAGGAGTCCATGTTGACAGGTCACACAACCCCAGACTGCTTTGGGTGGGAAGGGACCTTAAAGCTCATCCCTTTCCAAACTCTGCCATGGCAGGGACACCTTCCACTGTGCCAGGCTGCTCCAGCCCTGCCCCAGCCTGGCCTTGGGCACTGCCAGGGATCCAGGGGCAGCCACAGCTGCTCTGGGCACCCTGTGCCAGGGCCTGCCCATCCTCCCAGGGAACAATATTCCTATTATCTATATTATTAATTAATTATTATTAATTATCTAATATTATCTATTCCTTCTGAATAGATAACATCAATTTCCTGTCTTTCAGTCTGAAGCCACTCCCCCTTGTCCTGTCACTATCTCCCCATATAAAATTCCTCTTCCTCCTTTTTGTAAGCCCCACGAGGTCTTTTTTTGGATACTCCAAAATAAAGGGATTGATGAACAAAATAAAGCTCCTCCAGCATTCCAAGGACAAAGCCACGAGTTCTGCTGTGACAGTGACACCAGCAGCCCCTTCCAGTGAGGGGCAATTCACAGCCTGGCTCATCACACAGCCCAGCCTTGAGAAGGAAGGGTGAGCCCAGGCCTCAGGTCCTTCCCTGGGGTGGAATTCAGGAACAAACCCCCATCCATTACCTAGCACACCTCCTTGTTTCTTTTTATTCCTCCGCCTCCTCTTGCGGGTGGGTTTCAGCCATGGACTGTCTGTCTTCCCTTTCCTCTTCAGCAGCTTCTTCTTGACGCTGGACTCGGAGCTCTGGGGAAGCAGAGAGGCCACGTGCACGTCAGGCATGGTGGCACCAGGGTCCCTCTGTGGAACAGCCCTCAGCCAGCTCCAGCAGGGCTCTGAAACCAAGGGCTGCTAAGGTGCCTTTATAGCACTGCAAAGGAAACCCAGGCACACGTGGGGGTGGATTTCCTGTCAGCTCAGCAGGCCAGGCTGCACTTTCTCTTCCATGGAGGCCCTCGCACCACGCTCATGAGCAGCACTGCAGGTGGGCAGGCACATGCACACTTCCAGCTTCTCCCAAAAAATCATTGTACAATCACAGAACATCCTGAGTGGTAAGGGAGCCACAAAGAGCACCAAGTCCAGCTCCTGGTCTGTCACAGATATCTTTTCATAAAAATCTTTTCTTTAAGATTCTGCCTTCTAGGAAGCTGAGGCTCCAGAAAAAGAATGTAAACAATGGTTATCTGCTGCTGTAGAAGGCAACAAGTGCATCTGTGATTAGCCCATGTTAGATGTGTATAGTTAATGGCCAATCAAGGACCGAACTCTCTCTGGGACAGAATCAGAGAGAGCTCCTTTGTTATTCATTCCTTTTCTATTCTTAGCTTAGCTAGCCTTCTGAGAACATTTCCTTCTTTTTAGCACAGTCATAATGTAATATATATCATAAAATAATAAATCAAACCTTCTAAACATGAGGTCAACATTCTCGTCTCTCTCTTCATCCTGCAACCCTTGCAAGCCCTGTGACACTGGTCCTGCACAAACACCTCACCCTGTCCCTCAGAGGGTTGTCCCAAGGCTTCTTGAGCTCTGGCAGTTGGGTTTTCAAACTCAAATATTCGTGTTTCTCCACAAAAAAAAAAACACTTTGCACTTGAAGGGCCACCTGGCAGGGCTGGAGTGGACCCAGGGGAACTGAGCCCCAGAGCAGCCCCTGAGCCAGGCACAGCACAGACCAGTCATGCAGCAAATACTCAGCCACACGTATGAATCTCAACAGACTTTGGGTTTTGGTTTCAAAAAATTCAGTTGTCTGTGGTGGGGTTTCAAAGTCAACATCAGAACAGGAATCAGGCACCCCAACCCTGCCAAGGTTCAATGCATCAATCATAAAATTCATGTTCAGACTGAAACTGTCAGCTCCTGATGCTTATCCAGCTGCCAGCAAAGCCTTGGAAAACCTCCTGGTAGCACTACCAGCAGCTGGATCAGGCTCTGCCTCCACAGGCAGCTGTGCCAGGCCCTGCTGTCCCAGTGAGGGAACACGTGGAGCTGAGCCCTGGCTCTCCAGGGTGTCTGTGCTGCCCCAAAACCCCTGAGTGTGGGCTCAGCTTTACCCCAGCTGCATCACTCTGCTCGTGGGGAGAGGTTTGTGTGTGTGAGCCAGCCCTGCCTGGGAGCTCAGTGACTCAGCAGAGCTCCAACCTCTGTCCATGACATGAAGATCCCACCTGGGAGTTTGGGTGTGAGTCCCAGCCCAAGCCATGGACAACAGACTGGCCTGAGCCACCCAAACCAGAACCAGGCTGCCCAGCCAGCCCCTGCTCCTCCTGGGCTGCTGCAGAGTCAGAATGTGGGGAACAAGACCCTGAAGAGCTCCAGGGATTCCCTTGGTGTGTTTTGTGAGCATGATTCCACCTCCAGCTCAACACATCAAGAATTTCCTCCACTCTTTCTGAAGAGCTGGGTGTCTGAAATGCTGGCTCCTCAGCCTGAGAGGCTGTGGAAGGACAGTTTTTAAGGAAAGGGGAAGGAGGCAGGCAGAGACATTCAACGAAGAACCTAAATTTAAAAATCACCAGGTTCTCTTCACCAACCGTCTAAAAATAAAAAGTAGAAATCCCCAGCAGCTGCTGAAAGTCCTGACCTGGTGCTGTACGACCAAGGTCCCAGGGAGAGTGCCTGTCTGTCTGTCTGTCTGTCTGATGCTGTTTGTCTCCCTGGCAAGAGCTGCTCACCAGGAATTGTGAATTTAGGCTGTGGGCTGGGCCAGTGGATCTGGGAACAACCCCACCCCAGCAGAAGTTGGGGTTGGAGAGAAAGCTTTGCTGCTCCTACCCGGTGCCAACAGCGCATCTGAGGAACTCAGGCACCCTTAAACACCTCTGCTAACATTCAAATGATTAAAAGCAGTCAACACCTCATTGAAAACAACAAAAGCCCATTAGTTAGCATCAGAATGTAATTAATTGTGCCACGGATCAGGGTTAAGCACCTTGTGGAAAACAATACTCGGTGTGTGGGTGGTTTCAGAGAATGAGTTTTGTCAAGGAGACTTGAAACTGCACCGCTTTGGCTTTGCTCTCTCTCTCTCTCTTTCTGGCAGCAGTGCAAAGGGGAAAAATTATTATCAACAGGCCACGGGCTGAAAAACACATTTAGCAGCCCAGCTTACCAAGTCAGACTCGTCTCCATCCTCCTCCTCCTCCCCTGATTCTACAGACTCTTGCTCTTCCTCAGACTCGCCATCATCGATCTGCAGCCACCATTTGCCCAGGAACAGAATGGGTCAGTCAGGTCGGGTCTCCCAAACAGAGCATCCCCCACACCCCTGGTGATCCCAGCAGAGCATCCCCCACCATCCTGCTGTGCCCACACACACCAGAGCACCCCAGCCCCAAGCTGCACATGCACTGAGCCCAGTGAGCTCCAACCACATCATGGAACATCCGTGGGGAGGGTAGAGGGAAAAAAAAAAATCCACTCCAGAATAAAGTTTTCCAACTAAATTTCAACTTCTTTGATAATCCCAAACCAGCCTCATGCCTGTACTGTGTATCACAATTTGGGGGGAAAAAAAGCAATTGGATTATTTTAGTGCTTTCCCAAGCAAGGCTGAGAAGATGTTTCCTATTGGTTCAGGAAATCCCAGAACCCCACGGCTGGGGTTCTGCAGAGTGGATCCCAGAACTGTGTGGGGCTGGAACTGGGGGGAAGGTGGGGAGACCCTCACAGGTGCAATGGGAAATGGTCACAAAGGGCCTTTCTACCATTGCTGCCATCTTGCAGGTGAAAAACCCTAGAAATTGCTTCAATCCATGCCCCTTGTGGCCCTGCCATCCCATGCTGCTCCCCAGCCCCAGCAGGGCACAGCAATCACCTTCCTGGCGTTGTCCGCGTCGGACGCGCTGTCCTTGGAGGTCCTGTTGTCATCCCCAGGGAACATGGCTGCCTGATCTGCTCCATGATCATCTTCCTCTTCCAAATCATCCGAGTCCTCCTCCTCAGAGTCCACATCTATGCTCTCCCCGTTCACGTGGGGGCTGCCATCCCCCAGCTCCTTGTCACTCTGCAGGTCACCCAAGCACACAAGACACAAAGACAACATCAATTCCTGAGATCCATCCCAGACTCCCCTCTGTGCTTGGAGTCTAAAGCTGGCTCTGTGTCCATGCAGAGCTCCTGCCATTGTCACCTCACCCTGCTGGAGCTGGGGACCACGAGGAGTCATTGCAGACTCACATGGTTAGGGGAGAAGAACCCCATTCCAGCATGGAGGGATGCAGGAAGCTTTCCAGGGAATGGAAAGGGAAGTTACATCACATTGGGATTTTCATATCACTCCTTGAAATCCCAGCACTGGTCTCCTTGAATTCTAAGCCCAAAACTTCGGGGCACAGCTCGCAGCAAAAGCAGAATTTCATCAGGAATGAGTCCATATCTAAACTTTAAAAAGTAACCAAGTGTTTTTCTGTACAGCCTCAGGCAGCAACATGAGACCTTGAGGACCAAAACAAAAGAGGCCTGCTTCAAATCTCTCCAGTTGCCCAGGATTCACAGGACAGAAGGGGAACATTCATTGGAAAAGGTTTGTTTAGCAGCTGGTACCTGAACAGCCCCTCTGGAACAGTCATTCCCAAAGCAGCAAGGAAGCTGCTGCCAGAGGGAAGAGGAGACTCAGAAGGGAAAATGTTGATTCCAACAAGCCAGGACACCCCTGCCCCTCCACATGGGTTTGGTGTCCAAAACAAGGGACATGGAAGTGACAACAAACATGTGCAGTGAGCTCAGTGCTGCCCTTACCTTGGCACCCACAGAGGAATGAGTTATGCTCTTGAACATCTCTATCATTGTTCTCTGTTTTAACACTTTGGTCTTTTTCTTGGGAACCAGGCTATAGGTTCCCATTCTCCGCTTTTTCTTCCGAGATACTGCAGCAGCTGCAAGAGAGGAGCAGAGGGAACCCAAAGTTTGCTCAGGAAGGAAAAGAAGGGACAGAGAGCATGGGAGAGGGACTGGGGACAAGGGCCTGGAGTGCCAGGACACAGGGAAAGGCTCCCACTGCCACAGGGCAGGGCTGGGTGGGATATTGGGAATTGGGAATTGTTCCCTGTGAGGGTGGGCAGGCCCTGGCACAGGGTGCCCAGAGCAGCTGTGGCTGCCCCTGGATCCCTGGCAGTGCCCAAGGCCAGAAATAAATTTAAAATCTTCAACAGGCTGCAAAACAACTGCTAAATGTGACTTTTTCATGGCAATTCTGTTAAAAGTTTTTTTAATCAAATTAAGTCTCGTGCAGTAAAGATTTATTTAAAGGCACATGCAGCAATGGTAAAAAAAAAAAAAAAAAAAAAAAAAACCCAAAAAACAAAAAACAAGAATTCCCAGAAAGGGGTGAAAAGATCTCTCATGTGTATAAAAATATTACATCCAAGGATTGTAATAAAAAGGATCAGCACAAATTTTTAAAGGAAACTCCAGGATGCAGTTGGAGCTCCCTGTGCTCACATGTTGTGGGTCACTGGCTGGGCAGGGCTGGGATCACCTGGGACAGTGGGAGGTGTCCCTGCCATGGCAGGAGTGGCACTGGATGAGATTTAAGGTCCCTTCCAACCCAAACCTTCTGTGATTCTATGTAATCACACCTGAGGGCAAAACCTGGGAAAACTTCCCAGTGCAACAGATTTATTTACAAGTGAAGCAGAAGATGACACACGGATGTGCAGACACACAGACACCTTCATGCCAGGGCTGCCCAAACCCTCAGTGCCCTCTGCACACTCCTTCTGGCCCCTCCATCAGCACACACAGCATCAAATCCTGAAATTATCCTGCATTTGGCAGTGCTGCTGGTGCTGTAGGAGGCTCAATGGAATCCAATTGCTCAAATTGAGACTGCAAGGCCAACAATACCGACTGACAATGGAAGCAATCTGACAGTAACTGAAGAACACACGGGGAAAAGGCACCTTACATAAAGAGCTGTTTGCCACTTCACCTCATTTCACACCTCCTATGGAAGTCTGTTTGATTCCTTTCAGTCCTTTGATTGGGTCTTAATTTGTTCAGTCTCCCTCTTGGCCTTCTAATCAAAGCAGCCATGGCAGCTCCCTGCCTGCTGCTGCCTGAGGTGAGTGCACAGCACAGGGATGCTCGGTGCAGGCTCTTTTAGGAACTGCCAGCTTCAGCACCACTGGTATTGTTTGCACTTGCACAGCCTGTTCCTTGGAAGCGTTTTTTCATCTTCCATGGTAATGAAATTTCACCAGAATTTATGAAGAGACCGCTAAAAAATTCTGTGAAGCCAATTAATTTTATTTATAAGGCTGTAATTCTTGGTAAGCAGCTGTGGAGATATTCAAAGCCCTACAGAACTGATAGAAACCTCTCAGAACATCCCAGAGGAAAAGGGATCAAAGTGTCTCCTCTAAGAAAAGGAGAAAAAAGGGAAGGGAACCCTGGAGGAGACTGAGTGGCGAAAAGGTATTAACAGACTTTTAACCTCCTCATCTCCCTCTCAACCCCACAGGTTTGGGAGTTGGGAGCTGCTCAGGATTCCAGCATTCCAGCCCTTCCCTCTTTACCTGTCTGTGCCTTGGTGGTGGCCACATAGCTCTGGTTCTGAGGTAGTGACTGGTGAAGGCCCGGGAGAGAGGGCAACGCCAACGGCTTCACGAAGTCCAGCATGTTCTCAAACTCCTTCTCCTTGGATTCCTTCTGATCTCTGCTGTCTCTCCCATCTTTGGGGTCTTTACTTGCATGCTGGAAAACAAAAAGGCAGTTAAATTGAGGTTTCGGATTGAAGAATTTAAAAAAATTAGGAAATGAATTGAATTAATTTCTCTTGACCAAAATCTCTTTTCTTTGAGGGCAGGAGGAGCACATTCCCAGCAGGAGCACACAGATTAGGGGGCTTTGCCCCAAGCACTGCCAGCCTGGCTGAGTGGCTCCCCAGGGCTGGAGGCTGTGCAGGTGACAGGCAAGGACAGAGGCAGTGACAAGGAGAAGACTCTGCTTGCACAGCTCTGGGTGCCTCTGGAGAAGAGGAACCAACTCAAGCACAGCACTTGTTCCCTGTGACACCACACAAGCTCAGCAACACCCTGCAGAGCTGTTCTAGAGGAGCAGGCAGCAAAGGAAAGGGATTTTCCTTTTGGACAGCACCTGGCACCACTGAGCCTCAGCAAAGGCTCCCCTCTAGCCCAGCACACACCAAGCACAGCCAAAGCAGCTCCTTCCTTGACACTGAGCTGTCCAAGCTCCCCTTAACCCCCTGTTCCCACTCCAGCTGCTGCTGTTCCAGCCCCCAGGCAGGCTCCAGGCTCCTGCTGCAAACCAAAGGGATTTCAGAGTTGTTCCTGCAGCTCCTCCCAGGCACCACAGCCACTCACACCTGCTCTGATGTGAACCTGTACCCAAGACAAAGTCAAATCCTGCTCCTCTGGTTATGAAAGAAGAGTCTCTACAGCTCCACAGAGAATCATTTAGGTTGGACAAGACCTTTAAGGTCACCAAGTCCAAGCACAAAGCCAGCAGTGCCAAGTCCACCACTCAGCCATGTCCCTGAGTGCCATTTCTCAGCTCTTGATGTTGCTTCAATGTTTTCCTCCTCTAATTTAGGAAACAATCCCCTTCCTGTGTCCATTTCATGTACCCTAAAAGCCTCAGACAGAGAGGTCCAGACTGTGTGTGTGTTTCCTTTTTCCATCTGTGTTTATTCTTTCAACAGCCATGGCTTGGTTTGATGGTGCTTTTATTCCTGTGTCTTTTGTGTCAAGTGTGCCAAAGAGAAGCCAAGGTCAGGGCAAGGCCCCTCAGTCCAGCTCACTGAAACATTTTCCTGTCCCAGCCCAGCAAGAGGTGCCTGGTGAGACAAGGAAACACGTGGAGGAATGAAACAAAGCCCCTGCTGCTCCTTCTGTGCCACAGGGTCAGCAGGCATTGGGGTGGCAGCTGCCTCTGCTGGGCCATTTTACACTGGATTTACCCTCTGGTTTGTCCCACTGCATCCAGCTGGGCAGCAGGCAGGGCTGGCAGAGCTGCTCCAGCAAAACAGGAGAAAAAGCAGCAGAACACAAGGAAAGACTGGGAGAATTGGGATTGCTCAGCCTGGAAAGGAGAAGGCTCTGGGGAGACCCCATTGTGGCCTAACAGTACCTGAAGGAATTACAAGGAAGAGAGAAACTCTTCACAAGGGCACAGAGTGCCAGGACAAGGGAATGGCTTCACACTGAAAAGGAGTGGGGTTAGATGGGATATTGGGAATGAGGAATTGTTCCCTGGCACAGGGTGCCCAGAGCAGCTGTGGCTGCCCCTGGATCCCTGGCAGTGCCCAAGGCCAGGTTGGATATTGGGGTTTGAAGCAATTTGGGACAGTGGGAGGTGTCCCTGCCATGGCAGGGGTGGCACTGGGTGGGCTTTAAGATCCTTTCCAACCCAAACCATTCCATGATTGTAAGGTTTAAGTGCTGCCCCACTTGCAGAGAACTCTTCTTTACAGGACTTGTGAAGCAAGAGCTGAAAAGCCCCAGCAGAAAGAGGAATGCAGGCAGATGCAAGGCTGGAATAAAAAGCAGGAAGCAATAAAAGCACTCAGGTTCAGGCAGGCAGCCCCAGCCACTGCTCTCCAGCAATGTGACCTTGGGAACAAACAGGGAAGAGGCTGATTCCCCTCATTAGGCTGTGCCACGTGTGTGGTGCTGGCAGGGGCAGGCCCAGCAAAGCCCTAATGATAATCAGAAATGACCCACAGCAAAAGGCCATCAAAGTGCCAATGATTCCTGCAGCAAGCCCATAACTTATGGCTCAATTGCCACAGCTTTTCTAAAAGGGCAGCAAGTCTTGGATTAAGGATTTCAAAGATGACAAATCCACCACAGCCTTTGATATGTTGTTCCAATGCTTAATTGCTCTCACTGTCAAATAATTAAATGCATTATGTTTTTGCAACTAAATTAAAAAGCCCTGTCTCATCAGAACCTCTCACTCCCAGGAGACACTTATGGACCAACTTCTTTTTTTTCTTTTTAAACTTTTCTCTTCAATAATTGTAATAAAATGAGCAAATTAATTTGCCATAGGATCATTTTCTGGATCACCCTGAGTCTGCTCCCAGTTGTTCTACCCCTTAAAAAATGCACGTCAGGAGTGCAGGGCACAGGATGCCAAGAATAGTCTCAACAATACTATTTATACCTCTTAAAAGTCCTCAGTTTATAGATCTAAAGGTTAACAGTAACTCTTGGCTACACAATTATTCTGAGAATTCCCAAGTCCCCTGACAGATCCAATGCTTTCCATTTCTAACTTAAAATTAGAAAAATGAGTTTGGGACAGGCAGATCTGACACAAGTGTGAATAAGGGCTGCATTTTTTGTCCTTTAAGAGCAGGTTTTTGCAACTGGTCTCTAACAAAAGGTGCTGTTGCTCCCAAACACCAGGAATTCACACTCAGGCCATGCCAGGCTGCTTGGAAGAACACAATCCAGCTTTTAAATTTAAAGGTATTATGTTATTAGCTTAGGGTTTTTCTCTACCTCTGTAATAACAACAGAAATAAATTTAAAATCTTCAACAGAGTGCAAAACAACTGCTAAATGTGAGGTTTTTCATGGCAATTCTGTTAAAAGGTTTTTTTAACTCAAGTCTCATGGAAGAGAGATACTTGAAGATACTTAAAGATTTACTTGGAGGCACATGCAGCAATGGTAAAAAAAACAAGAATAACAAGAATTCCCAGAAAGGAGTGAAGAGGTTTCTTGTGTTTATAAAAACATTACATCTAAGGATTGTAATAAAAAGGATCAGCACAAATTTTTAAGTCAGTTTTCTCACCACCTTTCCTGGTTCTCAGCTACATAAAACAGTCACATCTTTGCTATTCTTATTAAACAGATTTCATCCAGTTTGAGAGAAGCACTGAGAGCAGAATGCCATGCAAAGGAAACTCCAGGATGCAGTGGTCACATGTTGTAGGCCACCTGAGGCTAAGAAAGGGCCATAATTGAGACAGAAAAAGAAATTGCAACACCAACATCTTCATTTCTTGCAGCTTCTCACGTGCTATCAGCTTTGTGTAGTGAATAGTGAAGAATTTGGGCAGATATTCCAACATTTCCAGCAATGGTTGTGCCTGGAAACAGCAGAAATGGGACCACCACTATGTGCAACCCCACTGTGAGAAATACAGCCAAGAAAATGGGCTAGATTGGGGCAAGAACAGGATATTTGATGTGTTTACAAAAATTAAACTCAAGTGCTGTCTACATTTTACAGGATCAATCACATTTCTATTATTGGCACTGAAGTCCCCAACAGCAGCAGGGGGAAGTTATTAAAATGGCAAAAGACAGAATATCCTCAGTTGCTTTGGTTTTTTTTTCCCTGAAAGCAAAACTACAGAACAAACCAACCTCAGTCATGGATGCTTCTGTTGGCTCTATAAACTCCACAGGACATTTTTCCCACTGCCCAGCATTTAAAGGGTCTTTCCATCACTAAAACCAGCAAGAAGGGAGAGCAACCAGAGTGTTGGTGGAAGGACACAGGCATAGGTCCTGCCTGGGAGCAGGGCAGCTCTAAGCACTGCAGAAGAGCTCCTGATGCCTGAAACCACCTCAGGCTGAGATTCTGGGCTCCCTTAGTCCCGTGCTCTGCAGGACTCTCATCTCCAGCACACAACCCAGAGCCAACAGGGCAGGAGGAGAGAGCTGGGCAGCCCTGCCACAGGGAACAGGGCAGCTGGATGGAGAGCTCTGCCTCCCCATCCACCAGGAACAGGGTCAGGAGATTTGTACCAAGGCACTGCCTTTGAAGAGCACAAAGCAGCAGCTCCCAGGGGGGATCTGCCTCTAACAACTGGTGAGTGGTGGTTAAGCAAGAAATATCAGTCTGCTATAAAAAATTGATCACAAGCAGATGATAGTGCCTGTAGGAGCTGTGGTGGTGCTGTTCTGTCTTTGCTGCTGCAGGATTGTGGTTTTCACTGCTGAACTTCAGCAGCCTGATCAAGCCTCACCTTGGAGCAACAAGCCTGCAAGGCTTTGCTCTTAGTCTAGATCAGATTAATGATCTGCTGATTAATATGTGCCCATTAGAGGGGGGATTACATGGTGACTTGGTTACAATTGCACTGATCTGAGTGCAGTCACATTCCTACATAAAAAACATGATTTGGGCAGCCAGGTAGACTGAGCTGAAGTGAAGATGTGGCCCCAAACCTGCACTAAAAGTGTTTCTGAAGCAGAGCACTGAGGGGTATCCCCTCATCCTGTCCTCTCCTGCACCAAACTGCCCCAAGGCAAGGGAGTGTCACACACAGTCAAAACGAAACAGGGCGCCCAGGGCAGATGTGCCACCAGGGCTCCTGACCCCACCAAACCCCTCTGCAGGGGCCAGGGCTGTTATTTCTGTGGGCTGTGGTCAGAGCTGGGGCAGCACCTCCAGCAGCAGCAGTTCAATATCAGGTTAAAGCACTGCACAACAGCCTTCACTCTCACTTCCCTCTGCAGCAACCCCTCTGCTTAAGGAGCCCAATGGCAGCACTGTCACTCCTGAAGGAGGTTTCCTATCAGGGAAGGCTCTGGAGGGGCTGTGAGGAGCAGCTGAGGGCTCTGGGGTTGCTCAGCTGGAGCAGAGTGAGGGCAGAGCTCCCCGGGGCTGCAGCTCCTCCCGAGGGGCAGCTCCCATCTCTGCTCTGGGCCAGGGACAGGAGCCAGGGCACGGCTGGGGCTGGGCCAGGGCAGCTCAGGCTGAGCTCAGGGCAAGGCTCTGCCCCCAGAGGGTGCTGGCACTGCCCAGGCTGCCCAGGGAATGGGCACGGCCCCGAGGCTGCCAGAGCTCCGGGAGCCTTTGGGCAGCGCTGCCAGGGGTGCCCAGGGTGGGGCTGCTGGGGGGGCTGGGCAGGGACAGGGGTGGCACTGGATCATCCTGGTGAGTCCCTCCTAGCTCAGGACAATTTGTGATTCCATGAGATTCAACTCTGCCCAAGCTCACACACACAGACTTCACTCTTCCAGTCCAGTGGAGCACACCTGGACACCCCTCTGGAGATGGTCCTGGATGGACCTTCTGAGTCCTCCCCAAGGACACAATATCCCCATTATAACCACCCCCATCAGGCCCTGCCCTTTTGCTTTATGTTTCCTCCACACGGGAGGGTCAGAGCTTGCTGAGCAATCCCAGACCCCTGCAATCCCCTGGCTGTCACCTGCCTGCCCCAAGAGATGGCCACAGGGTGTTCTCCAGGCCAGAGGCTCCTGCAGCACAGCAGCACCACAAAGGAGGCAGTTTCAAAGCTCTGGGATCAGGTATTTAATGGCAATGCTACTGAAGGGAATAGTTTGATGAACATTGGTGGAAAGACCTACATGAGCAAAGCATCTCCTGCTCCAAGCTCTTCCTCCCTGCCCACATGGTCTCCCCCATGTTAAATTAAATTGGCACCTGGCATTTTGGGGACACACTGTGAATCAGGCCAAAACACCCATTTAAAGGATTTTTGCACTATTTCCTGACCCAGTCCTCTGCACAGCATAAAAAATACCACCAGAGACACACACCCCAAACTCCAGCCCTGTGGTCACCATGGAAAGGAAACACAACTTGGGATTCCCAGTTCATCCATCTGCCCCTCCTGTCTCCAAGGTAACTCTGGGATGCCCTCACCACCTTTTCCATCCTTTATCCCTCATGTTTTACTGAAGTTCAGCTCAGCAGCTGGTTCCCAAGCAGGAGGAGCCTTCTCCCAGCACAGCACACACACACAGACACACACTTGCCTTTCAGTCTGCTGCCTGGCCCTGCAAACTTTTGGGTTCTTAACAGGGCTGTAAAATGGATTAGCAGTGAAAGAAAGATTCTTCCAAAAGGGCAGTGCTTGTGTTACTGCTCTGTTCAGAAGGGGAGCAGAAATGATGCTCTCTGCTCAGAAACCACCTTAACATGCGACAACATCAATTAAAATTGTCACCTGTTTCAGATTCAGCTTCGATCCCAATTCAGGAAGCAACTCCTAAACAGAGAAAAAGCTAGTTAAATTGGTGAGAAAATTCTCTCCTTCCTTTCAGAGACCAATTCACATGTGCAGGAAAAGGTTACCAAGGTCCCCTGACACCTATTGGATTACACAAAACAATTTCTTGGCCCCAGTGGGTTTCTGCAGGAGCCAGGGGGAACAAATGTTCACACTTTGCAGGCAGCAAAACACCTTCCTCCCCTCCTCCTCCTCCTCCCAGGCAGAACAGTTCTGCAAGAACAGTTTCACCAAGAAAACAGCAATGCCCTAAAAAATACTAACCAAGCAAACTACTGTGGTCTGTAATAGCAGCTCCTGGGTGATTTCCACTATTTATTTCCCAGGATACAGCACCTGATTTCACAGAGGTTTTTTAAGGGGAGAAGGTGTGAAGGTTGGTACAGGAAAAGCTCCTGAGCTGAGGAGCCTCCTCTAAGCAGCTCAACAAAGAAATAATTGGGACAGAAAAATGACAGCTTAGCAAGGACTCTGCTGCTCCAAAGAAAATAGCATGTAAATTCCAGAGACAATGGGGAAAAATGAGGTAGTAATTATCAGGAAGGCTGAACACACAGATGTTTCATTGTCTTGCAGAACTGAGATCAGATCTTGGGTTCCCATTCAGCTGCAGAGGCTTGAGCAGAGAACATGGGAACAGCCTCTTCTCACCACCCTTCTTGGGAATGCTGCTTCTCTCCCTATTTTAAGCCCAAGGCAAATGCCCAGAGGAGCTGAGGACAGGCTATGCACTTTCCAGAGCAGCCCAACAAGTGCAGGCTTTGGTTTTTTTGAAGCTGCTTTTGTTGTGTGAGCATAGGACCAGCAGCTCCATCCCAGTGAGCTGTCCCAGCACTCCCAGAGCTCCCAAACACCCCATGCCACCTCCCAGAGACAAACCTGGAAGCCCAAGGGGTTAAACAGAAATATTCTTCTGATATATCATAAAATATGAATGAGGGAAACACTCTCTCCCAACCCAGCAGTCACCTTTAGGTGGGAATTGCCTCTTTCAATGGCTCAGCCCCACGGGATCCCTCTCTGCTAAATCCCACCAGGGGGTTTGCCTGGTCTAATTCCAGTGCACAACTGGGGGCTGGAGGCTGCAAAGCCTTCCCTGGGTAGGAGAAACCCAGATGGGAGCTGGATGGCAGCTGGGCTTCCCTATGCAAGCCAGAAACACAGGCAGGGTGAGGGCAGAGAACTCAGCCACGGCCAGGGCCAGGCAGAGGGGAATGAGGGCTCAGGGGGGCAGGCAGCTGTGGCTCCTGCCCCTCTCCTGAGCCTGGTGCCCACAGGGTTGGGATCCTGCTGTGCCCTTTGGCCTCCCAGCTGCTCCCAGAGGCACAGGTGGTGCCACAGCAACAGCACCTTCCCCCATCTGGGGCTGGCCAGGTGCCACCCTCTCTTTTCCCTTTTTCCTCTCTCTTTCCCTGCTCCAGACCACAGGGACTCCCAGCTTTGAGCCTTTCACACCTCACACTGCTGTGCTGACATGAGGGGACATCTGAGGGCCCTGTGGATCTGCTGGATCACAGCACCAATGCATTGCACCGACTTGACAAGGCTGCAGCAGCTTCCATGCATTTCTGGGAATGATCCCATGGCTCACCCTTCCCAGTCTCCCTCAGACACAGCACAATGAGAGGATCCAGCTCACTGTAGTCACACAAAGCATCACAGAGATGAAAACTGCTTACAGTGGAGCTCTGCCTGTTGCAGGATCTATTCCCTACCTCTGGCAAAGAACCAAGAAAATAACCAAATTTGTCAATAACCACGACAAAGAGAGGCCCATTTCTGTCCTCCCCACTATGACATGAATGCACCAAATGACATTTCCTTATGCCTCAAAAAAAAAAAAAAAAATTAAAAAAAAAAGCAGGGCTCTGCTTTATTAAGTGATGGTAAATCCACCCTAAGGATCCTGGAGAGAACATTTCCCAATGACATGGAGAGAAAGCATCATCTCTTTTAGCCCTATAATGATTCCTACAGCAAAGCAATCAAGCTGCCTCACAGCTCAGCTCCTTGACAGCTTCTGAGCTTGGGAGGAGCCTCAAGTTTACATGCTAGGCTTAATTTCCTTTGGGTTGACCTCAGAAAAAATCTAATTTGTTTCACAAGCAGCTCTGGATATCAGCAGAGGCTGATGAGCAATAGAGCCGTGAGAGAAAGGCCATTTAGTGTCTCACACAGATCTGTTGGAGGAGGCAATTGATCAATTATATATTTAGAAATGCATTGGGGATGGGAACTGGTGTTGCCATGTGACCAACTACTTCAACATTTCTGTCTGGTGGAAGAGAAAAAAATAAAATAAAAATAACTAACTAACTAACTATAGATATAGATATAGATATGAATATAGATTAACTAACTAAATATATAGATATTTTTATATAGATATAGATATCTATATAAAAATATAGATAAATATCAATATAAATATATAGATATATATAGAAATATATAAATAAATATAATATATTTATTTATATACATATAAAATTGTGTATATTATGAAATTATACATTAATTATAATATTATATTTTAAATAAAGGATAATATAAAATATATAAATTAAAAATATAATATAGATAAGAAATATATATAGATATATATTTATATATCTATATAAAATACAGATAAACTATCTTTATAAAAATTAAAATAAGATAAAAATGAAATTTAAATTAAAAAAATAAAATAAAAGTAAAATAAAAATAAAAATAAAATAAAATAAAAAATAAAATAAAAATAATAATAAAAATAAAACTAAAAATAAAAATAAAAATAAAAATAAAACAAAAACTAAACAAAAACAATAAAACCACCAATGCACTCAGCAGGCAAGCTCTGAACACCACGTGTTGCCATGCAGCCAGGCACCCCCCAGACCCCCAGAGAAAGCCAAGAGCAAGCCCAGCAGCAGCAGCAGCAGCAGCTCTGTGCTGGGCAGGTACATTACCAGGCTGGGGGTGGGTTTAGGCATTGTCTTTCGTGCTCTGTGCACCTTGACTTCAGCATTAGCAGCAGGGCCTTTTTTAGCATCCGTGTCCTTGCTGCCCTCCCCGAGCTTGCTTGGCATCGTGGCTTGGAGCTGGGCAAAGGACCCCACAGTCCTGCCTTTGCCTGCTCCTCCAGGCAGGGTTTTTGCAGCATGGCCAGTGAGAGAAGCAAAGCTGGTAGTCCTTAGAGGCTGCTCCTGTGCCATCTGCTTGGTTAGGATATATCCATTGCTCCCTGTGACAGAAGTCTGTGTGAAGTCATTTGCTTTCAGATGGTTTTGCTTCCCAGGCTCGCTGTCCGAAATGCCATTTTCTGCTATCCTATTTAATTTAGTAGAAGAGTCCTGCTGGCTCACTTTCGTGTTGTCCTGAGTGTTTTTCGCTGGGTTTGGGTGGCCCCCACCCTCGCTGTGCTCGCAGGAACCGTTGGTTTCACCATCCACTGCCATTTTTGGTTCCCCCACTTGCTTTTCTGTAGCGCTTTCATCTGCAGCCATGGCATTAAACCCTGCAGGGAGAGGGAGGAAGAGAGGAGAAAAGGGTCACAAGTGGGTTGAAACCCCAAGGTTGAAACTCCCATGCTGTACTCCAAGCACAGCTACTCACAGTGGAAGAGCCACCACGCCTGATGTAAATCACAGAATCTCAGAATATTTAGGGTTGGGAAAGATCTCCAAGATATCCAACCATGGATCAACCACCACCACATCAACTAAAGCACAGTTTTAGTTGTCAGGCTGTTCCCTCACCCACCTGCCCAGCCCTCCTCGCTCCTCACACGGTGACATTTGGGGTGGTGGCCCAGGTGACAGCAGTCACTCCCACCTGCCTGAGCTGCAGATGTGGCCATTTATTCCCAACAATGGATTTTTCAAGGTAAATATTATCTCTGGCTTTTCCAATAAATGCATTTATTGCACCATATGTCAACACCTCACCTGGCAAACAAAACTCTGCCCCATCTTGCATCCGGATCTCTGGCAAAGCCCTTCCCAAAGCCAGCCTGACAGAGAAAGGCTTTGCTGGGCTGTCCCAGGGAGCTTTTATGGCTCTCACACAGCCCAGCAGCCAAATGTCATCCCCACATGTAAACCCCATCAGGGCTCTGCTCCTACAGGAACATCCCAAGGAATAACTCCTGGCTATCCCAGCTCTCCTGGGAATGTTCTTCAGTGGAAATTGGCTCTTTCAGCACAACAAAGCACAACAGGTCCAGGATTCATGGTGGCATTTCAGAGGGAAGAGCAGGAGTAAACACAGGAGTGAAGCGTGGTAAATGCATTTTTAGACTGAAATCATTCTATGATTCAAATGCAGCAAGGTTTTTGCAGCCTGACAAAGCTCACACACAACAATGCCCACATAAAACAAACATTTCCAACATTTCCCTGCTGTCCATCAATGACTTTATCCCACCAAAGAATTCAAATCCAAGCTGAAAAATCCAACTAGGAATGTCACATACTTGCAGAAAAAGTTTCTGACATGACAACCCAGCAGCTCCCCAGGCACCCAGGAGTGATAACAATTCCCTGGCATGCTCAGAGCAATGATTACATCAACCTGCTGTTAGGGATTCCTTGGCTTGTTTTCCTTCCAGAGAGCAGACAGTTATGAAAAGCAACACGAGAAGTACAGGGAGAGCTCTGTCAGAGCAGGGGGGGATTGGTTCAAACCAGCTTCCATCAAAGCAATTTTCACCTACAGGATCCAGAGAGCCTGGAGTCACACTGGAGGAACAGCCAGACCACTGGGTACCAGCTCCTCATTTCACACTGCCCTCAGAGCACAAACAGGCAAGGAGAACATTCTGAACAACATTCTGAATCCCAAAACCAAGGCTGGAAAAACTGCCAAGACCATCAGGTCCAACCTGTGACCCATCCCCACCTCGTCATCCAGCCCAGAGCCCTGAGTGCCACCCCCAGGTGCTCCTTGGACACCTCCAGGGATGGGGACTCCAAAATTCCCTGAGCAGCCCCTGGCAATGAAGAAATTCCACCCTGAGCCTGCCCTGGCCCAGCCTGAGGCCGTTCCCTCTGCTCCTGTCCCTGTTCCCTGGAGCACAGCCCAACCCCCGGCTGTCCCCTCCTGTCAGGAGCTGTGCAGAGCCACAAGGGCCCCCTGAGCCTCCTTTGCTCCAGGCTGAGCCCCTGCCCAGCTCCCTCAGCTGCCTCACAAATGTCACTTCTGACCTGGCAAGAACCTGGTGCCAGGCTAACTCATGAAGGACCACCAGGACCCTGGGATGACAAGTCCAGTGTGCCTGGAGCAGCTCCCTGCAAAGGGCAGCAGGGAGGAGACCCAGCACCACCCAGCTGCTCACCAGAACAGCTCTTCCCAAAACCCACCCAAATTCTCTTTCTCTTTTCATTGGGAAGATAAAAATCTCCCCCTTTTTAATGTTAATGCATTTGTTTAGTCCATCTTAATAATGGAATCACAGACTGCCCTGAGCAGGAAGGGACCACCAGGATCATCAATCCAGGTGCTGTCCCTACACAGACCCCCCAGCAACCCCACCCTGGGCATCCCTGGCAGCTCCTGGAGCTCTGGCAGCCTCGGGGCCGTGCCCATCCCCTGGGCAGTGCCAGCACCCTCTGGGGGCAGAGCCTTTCCTGATATTTGCTATCTCCTTCCCACTGTGTTGACCTGAAAGATTTGGGTACAGGTCCTGCCCAAACAGCACTGGCAGCTCTAGATTCTAAAAGTGGTGCATTCCAATATCTCAAACAACATCATTATTCCCTAAACTTTCTGGGTTTTGGTGCCCATCTGAGATTTAAAGACACTTCCAGCAAACTGAAAGCCTTCCTAGGCCTGGTCAGTACATGTGAATCATCCAATCCAACCCCTGGCTGGACACCTGGTCAGTGCTGAACCCACACCAGGCTCTCAAAGGCCTCCTGGAGCATCTCACCCCTCCAGCCTCAGCCTGCCCATCAGTTAAGAGGGGGACAGCCCCTCTGATGCTCCTGATTTCCAGCTGAAAGCCACAGATGTTGGGCACAAAGCATCTTTGCAGATGTATCTGCAAGTCTCTCCAAATCCTGAGTGGTCTCTGTGGCCATTTTTCCTGCTGAGGAAAAACTGCACTAAGAGATCCATTCCCCTCACTCCAGGAAACCCAGCCTGGGATTGCCTCCCACGTGGGCTCTGCTGGCTCACAGCCTCCAGAGAGAGCCCCAGAACACTCAAAAATTGCTCCCCAGTCCAGAGAGAGGCCCAGAACATCCAAAAATTGCTCCCCAGGGTTCTCTGGAGCACACAGAGACACAAACCTCACCTGCAGGAGCAGTGACTGAGGGTTCTCCAGGCAGGATTTGAATTTATCCCCTCCACCTGCTCCCTCTCACAGCACCCAGACCTCCCTGAGCACAGAAAGAGGCACAAGGGTTTGTTTTTGATAGCAAAAACTCTGGGAGAAGATAAAGTGCTCCTTTTTTCTTCTGTTTTATTTAACTATTTGAAAAGCTGTGGGCAGAGGGAGCCACAACTATGCCTTTATTCTTTCAATTTTTGTTTCTCTTTCTGCATTCAGGGTCTTTAAAAGGCCATTTAAGCAATTATTGCAGCAAAGTCAGTGCCAGGAAAAAAAATGCAAAGCAACAAAAAATAATCTCTGTAACCACAGCTGGAGGTTTCTAGAGCCCAGCTTTAGGCACCTGGCTGAATGAAGCCTTCAAGATTTGTTGATTTAAACACTGTGCTCTCCCACCAGAGCAGTCAAACAACTTCAGTGGCTGCCTATGAGATAAACTGAGTAAACAGAGAGCAAGAATGGCTCTACCTGCCATGAAAGCAACCAAAACAATGTGAATTAGAGCACTGCCCTAGGGAAAAAGTAACTGCATTACTCCAGAAAGCATCACAGGCTTTATGAAAAATCCATGAGGCTGAAATTAAAATCTCTCACACACACACACACACACACACACACACACTTATTTCCCTTATTGTGAAATGCAATCTGATTGACTGTGGAAGTGGCACCAGCCTTCCAAACCTGTGTGAGCAGAGGTCTGAAAAAACAGAGAAAGGGAACTTCACAGCAGAGACTGAGAGAAACCACAATTCCCTGAGACACTGCAAGCAGGATCCTCACTTTCTATGGGGTAAAACCCCTCCATTCTCCCATTCCCACTTCTGGCAGCACCAAAACAAACCCATGAGCAGTTGGGAATGGCATTGTTCCCTATACATTGAGCTCTGGGCTCCTGCAAGCAGCACCAGCCCAACATCCCCCCCCTCAAACCCAAACTGAAGATTTGCCCTTGGAGCATCAGTTCCTATCAAGAGCAGCCTCACCATTTGTGTGGCTGGGTTTTCCCAACCAGGACACCTGATGTGGTGACAGGCAAACAGGAATGGCCATCCCAGGCTCACCAAGGGCACCTGCACAGCACAACTCAAAATATTTCACAGCTTTGCTGAACTCTGCCACAGCCAGGGATGGGCACACAAACCAGAGCCAGCAGGAGCCTCCCAGTGACAATCATGAATCAAACAGGAGCTCTTCCACAGCTCCAGACACCTGAAGAAACACTTCTTCCTGACGTGACCTTTTCATCCCCCCTTTCTCATTCCCCAAAAAAAGCTTCACTGAAAACCTGCTAAAATCCTCATTTCAAAAGCACCTCGTGGTAGTGAGTTCTCCCCTTGAAAATGCTGCTCAGCAGCTTTTCTGCTCCTGTACTGCAAGTGCAAGGGAATTATAAACCCAAAGTTTTTATCTCTCTAAAACTTGGTGACTTTACAGCATTCATCCCTTCTAAGTAGGCCAAAATTAGGTTTTCCCTACATTCAGTTTTCTCTCCAACTCACAGCTATTTAATCCACAGCCATCCTTTCTTTAATTAGAAAGAAATAAAAGGCAGGAATTTCTACCCTGCATCCATGAAGTGTAACCTTATTAATTAGAAGCATTCCAGTTTTTTCAAAGTTTTTTTAGGCATCCCTCATGCCAGATGCAGCAGGAAAAGCATCTCCCATGGACCCCACTACTGCCTGAATGCCCATCTGAGCTTGGATTCATTTAAAACAAAGGTAATTTAAAACCCAAGAGGTTTACTGGTGATTTTGAAGTTGATACCAAGTAAATACATATTATTTAGGGGCTGGGTACATTTTAGTAACACAAGGAATTTAAGACTCAGAAGTTGGGCTATTCCACTGTCCCTGTGACTCCACGTGGCAAAGAACACCCAATAAAATAAATTTAAATCCCTGCTCTGAATGAACAACTCCCTGAGAGCACTGCAGAGCTCCCTGCCCTCCCCAGGCTCAGGCAGAAGGGTCAGGCTCAAGTTTTCATTTCAGAACATCACAGTTGTCCGAAATGAAATTAAAGTTCCCCCAAAGAAAACAGACTCTGGTGAAAATAGGGGAAAACAGACCCTGATGAACAAAGAAAACAGACTCTGGTGAAAATAGGAGAAAACAGACCCTGATGAAAGCAGGGGAGAAGCTAAGGCAGGGTGAGACCACCTCATCTAATTTTAGGTGTCTAAAAGGCATCTCAGACTCTGGGGGTCCCTAAGCCACTGCTGCAACCAACAGAGAGAACCCACAAAAAGGCAACACAAAACCCACAAAAGCAGCACAGGCTGACTTTAAAAAGTGATCACTTTAAAAAGTGATCTTTGGACAAACTCACCCCAGGCTGGACCATGTCTGACCTGCCTGCTACCATGTCTAAGCAGAAATGAGCTGAATTAATTCAGAATTTAGAATGATAACTTCAAAAAAACCCCAAAATTAGGCAAAATTAAAGCCACCTCTGCTCTCCCAGCCCAGACTTTGGTTCCTCTTTGCCTGCTGGAGTTTCCAGCCCTTTCAGCAGAGCCAAACCTGGCTCCAGTCCTGCCCTGGAGCTTGCCGGAGCTGGGTCCAGCCTGCCAAAGCTTATCAGTGGGCAGAGCTAACAGATGTGTTACTGCCCCAGCAGCCATCCTGGGCACAGCCTTAGGGGGCACAAAACTTCTGTGGGGACCCACAGGAACTTCCCATCTGAGGGAGGCCAGCTATCAACTCAAAACTCAGTATTACCTGGACAATGCTCTGAAAAAAATAAAGGTTTTAATGTATTTTTAAAGTTTGGAGTTCAGTGCTTGGTGAAACAAAATCAGAAAAATATGCAATGAGCCCTTGTACTCCAAGCGAAAGTGCAGCCACCAGGTCTGAGGGAAAAAGAGAGTGAAAAAGAAAATAAATAGAAATAAATATATATTCTATATATAATATAATAAATATAATAAGTATAAAATAATAAATATATAATATAATATAATATAATATAATATAATATAATATAATATAATATAATATAATATAATATAATATAATATAATATAATATAATATAATATAATATAATATAATATAATATAATATAATATAAATAATACAGTGTATATATTATATTATATATTATATATATTATATATTATATATAATATATTATATATATTATATTATATTATATATTATATTATATATTATATATTGTATATAATATAATATAATATAATATAATATAATATAATATAATATAATATAATATAATATAATATAATATAATATAATATATTCTATATATATAATATAATATATTCTATATTATATTTTTATATAATGTAAAATATATTCTATATTCTGCAACAAATGCACTACTATCCTATCTGGAATTTTTGCACATTTTTCTGAGCATCTTGGTGCTGAGAAATCTCTGCCTGTGGGATTTTCCATGCATTTCCAGAGCCCTCAGCACAGCCAAGAGGCTTCAGCTGCTGCAAGAGAAATGTTTAATCAAAGACAGGGCTTAAATGAACTTAGCTTAAATGAACTAAGCAAAGACAGAGCTTAAAGGGAAAGCTCAGGATTTGGAAGTGCAGACCAACAAGTGCATACAGCTGGATTTATACACACTCACATCTCACAGATGTTCTACCTTAACCATCCTTAAAACACCACAGATCCCACAGCCTTTGATTCAATACCCAACTGTCCTGCTGGATAAAAGTGAGAAAAGCACCTGCTTTTAATCTTTGTGTTACAACATTTCCCTCCCCTCTTCCTCCTCCAACAAAAAGGAAAACTGCCAAGCAGAGAAGAGCCCAAGCATGAAGATGTTGGGGCTGAAACCACACAGATGAGGGAGAGGGGGCAGCTGGAGACCCTCAATCCATTGGGATGAAAGCACCCCCTCCATCAATGGAGGCTGGAAGCCACCTGAGCAACCTGACCCAGTGATGGCATCTCTGGCCATGGCACTGGGTTGGAACTGGATCATCTTTAAGGTCCCTTCCAACCCAAACCAGTCTGGGATTCTGGGACTGAAGCCAAAAAGCAGAACATTTTGAAGTCAAGAAATGCAAACGAATGTGTTTTCAGGTAAAAGTTCCTCTCTGGGGTGAGTTATTGATGGTCTCTTCTTGCCCCCAAGCCTTTGTGAAGATGGATTGGTGTCCAGGTATTTCCTGACTCAGATGTCCCTCCTCTCTGGAGCCCTGTGACACTGCACACCAAGATGCAACACAGGAAAAGCAAACCAGAAAAGAGGAGGAATCAACTTCTGCTGGGAGTGCTGAGCACTGAGGTTCCACAGGTTGGGTTGCTGGGATTGGCCAGTGGGCTGGGGATGCTGCTGGGGACTCAGAAGGGACCTCTGGAGAGCACCCAGTCCAAGTCCCTGCCAAGGCAGGGCCACCTGGAACAGGTGACACAGGAACATGTCCAGGTGGGTTTGGAATGTCTCCAGAGAGGGAGGCTCCACACCCTCCCTGGGCACCTGATCCAGAGCTCTTTCCCCTTCCTCATGTTGAGGTGGAACTCCTTGTGTTTTAGTTTATGGCCACTGCTCCCTGTCCTGTCACTGGCACCACTGAACAGAGGCTGGCACCATCCTCTGACAGCCCCTGGGGATGTTTATGTGCACTCATCAGATCCCTCTGAGACCACCCTGCTCCAGACTAACCAGACCCAGCTCCTGCAGTCTCTCCTCACATGAGAGATGCTCCAGACCCCTCAGCACCTTTGGAGCCTCCCCAGCAGCATCTTGTGTTTCTTGAACTGTGAACACCAGAACTAAACCCAAAACTCCAGATGTGGCTGAGTAGAAGGGAAGGATCAACCCCCCTGACCTGCTGGCCACACCAAAACACCCTCCAGCCCTCCCTTGGCCCCCAGGGCACAGTTTGACCATTAACAGTTTAACTGGCTCAACAGTTCAACCACTCAGAGCAGACTGACAGCCTCAGGAAACTCCTCCATCCCTCTGCCATGGTTTGGGGTCACAGCCCAGCTCCTGCTCCAGGGCTGCCCCAGGCACAGCAAGGGTCCCCAGCCCAGGGAGTGCCTGGTGCACAGCTGGGTGAACATGTAAAATCCTGCAGCATCACTTTGCTCTGCCTGGCCTCCTGCTGGCAGCCTCAGCAGGGATCCCAGTGCCAAGGACCTGAGGAGAGCAGATTAGTCCTGCCCTCCTTTCAAGCTGCCATCCCTGCACCTGGGAATGCAAAGGCTGTGGCTGCTCAATGGAAACAGCACTTCCTGTGCTCACAGCAGCTTCCTACCTGCCATAAGAGGAGAAAAAGGGAAAAAAAAGGCCCCTCCAGGAGTTTAAAGCCCTGACAGTCTCTCAAAGCAGGCTGAAGTTTATCTGAGAGCAGCACTGTCTCACCCAGCACTGTGGCTCATGTAAAGCAGCTGCCTTGGGTGAGGGGCTCAGAAACACAGGAGCAAATGGAGAATTTCCTTCCCAACACCCATTCCTGCTCCTTTGTGCTGCTGCTTTCCTGGAACTTTCCACCCCTGGGCTTGGGCAATCAGCAAAGGAGTGGTTTGCCTTGAAAGGTCAAGGGAGACGCAGAGCTGGGAGTGAAGCACACGAGGAGCTGAATTCACTTGCAATCCCTGCAAAGAAACCACTTTTTAATAGTTTCTCTCTGAGTCAGACTAAAGACAATATGGCCTAATAAAAGCTTTTTTCCACTCATCTCCCATGTCCCTGCCCCCTTCCCCACCCTGTCAAAGGGAAGTATGGACCTAAGCTTACACCCACATGTGAAACTGAACTGGAACGTTTCCCATGGACCACAGAGCAGCCTCATCCACAGCTTTTTTCTATCTGTGTTGAGCAATTTTACACAGACAGGGACACTGAGCCTAGTGAACAACTTCCACAGGCTGGCACTCACCCCAAGAACTGGAAATGAAAGTGCTGGAATGTGCAAAGAGCTTGTTCCTACAAATACATGCTCCATTTAGAGCTCAATTATTTCTCTCTATCAGGATGAAGGCAGAAGAGGAGAGCCCAGGTGGGAACCACAGGGGATTTCTGCAGCACCTCCCTGCTGAGGAACAGAGAACAGAACACCACAACTGCCCACACAAGGGCCTCCCACCCACCAACAACCCATGAGATGTCCCAAATGAAGGCTGAGGACCACCAGGAAAGGTCCACTGCCTCAAAGCAGCACGTCAATGAAAGCCAGGATGGATGGGAGCACCTTGGAGCACCCTGGTCCATGGCAGGGGTGGAATGAGATGAGCTTTGAGGTCTGTTCCAGCCCACACCAGTCTGTGATTCTGTGATTACCAACTCAGCTCAGCTACTGCCCCACCAGAGCAAGACCCTTCCCTGCAAGAGATTTTCATGGAGATCTCCACCAGCATGATGTTCCCCACTGCAGCTGACAGGCCTTGCTTGGGGTCAGAGCGCTGAAATCAGCCCAGGCCTCAAGCTACCTGAATTTCCTGTCTTGTACTGGACTCAGGCAAAACTCAAGTTTGTGCAGAGGTGGAACTGGTGCAAGGCCATTCAGAGGAGGTGGAACTGGTGCAAGGCCATTCAGAGGAGGTGGAACTGGTGCAAGGCCATTCAGAGGCAGCAGTGGAGCGATGGCATGTGCAAACACAATTCCAGCAGGTACCTGACATGCCCTCAGCATCAGCACCTTTCTGAGGCACGAGGGAGTGAAAAGAGGGGGAAACAGAGCAATTCACAGTGAGCTTTAGTCAGCCTTTGGATCTGCAGCTTCAAGTTTTGGAAGTTTGGATGCCAGGTTAATATTGTTGGGTTACCTGGCAGGGGTTTTTCCCAAAGGGAACAGGATCCAGAGCAGCTTCAGTCACACACTGCAGGCCATGGCTCCCACCAAACACACCCTCAGCAGCCAAACCAAGCCAGTCTGTGCCACTGACAAAGATATTCAGCATCATCATCCTCCTCACTAAAGGGAAATGACTGTTCAAGAGAGCCTGAAGAGAGGAAGCTCAGACTTCAGGGTGCTTTTCCAGTCCACACATCCCAGCTGATTCCCCAAGGCAGGAAACTGTGCTCAAAGGAACTATTCCTGCAAGCCTGCTGGAATGATTTCACGTTCATGCAACAGTCAAAAATGTGCATTCTGTGCCAGCACTAAACACTGTTATTAACAGGCTTTTGGGCTGTGAACCAAGGTTCTGGTGGTGATGATGCTCCCAGGATCCTGCCAGGGGCAGCAGGGACACTGTCCCAGCACAGCAGCACACACACCACGGGCTGTGACACCCCTGGTGTGCCTGGGGAGGCAAGGACACTGCAGAACATTCCAGAAGAATGAGATTCACGTTTAGGAGCCTCCTCTCCCTGGGAATAGAGACTGGAGTGGTTGGAATTTCTCTGTCCCTGCACAGGGAGGGCTCTCAGCTTCCTTCTGACACAGCATTTGCTCCAAGTCAAAGCCAGTCAAGAGGCACAGAAATGTCTCTTCCCATCCTCCTTTTGGATTTTTTACCTCCACAGATTCTTGACACCTTAACATCAACAAAAAGCTACACAAAAAACCTTTATAATCCTGAGCTAAGAAAGGCAAGGGATCAAAGTGAGTTTGCCCAAAGCAGCACAACCTCCCATTAGCACCTCCTGACACCTCAAACTTTGTCTCTGCTCTGCCCTGCCCAGACCAGAGGTCCCTGTGCCACCACTGCTGGCAGCAGGACTCCTGTGCTCCCAGTTAATATCCAAGCACCTGACACAGAATTCAGTATTTCTGCCTGTTCTGAGCTTTACTTCCCAACTAGAGCAACTTGACAAAACATTATGCTGGACAGAAAAGAAAGAAAAAAGCAATGCTGTACTCACACACAACTGAATTAAGTCCAAAATTTTGCTTCTAGATAAGAGTAGGGATTTGGATGGGGTCAGTTCAGTGCTTTTATAATGCTCTATTATGGAAAGGAGAACAAAAATACACCAAATCCCTGAAGAGCTATGAGAAGTAACTAGTCCAGGAATAATAAAAAATGGAAAGAAAGGAGGGAGTTGGGGAAAAGATAAAGGGTGGTGGGTTTTTTTTCCCTAATCCCACTGACACATTTATTAAGCCCTTAGATTTGTGTGCATGTAAGTCACAGACAACCCTGCAGGAAAAGACTTTGTCAGTTGAACCTGTGCTGCATCCTGCACAGTCAGAGCTGCAGAACCCCCACAGGAGCCATGAGGTGTGGGGTGTCTGAGCCCTCCAGCCACCCTGCAGCCATTGGAGCTGCTCTGCAGCAACAGAGAAACCCAGAGCAAAACAGAAAGTCAACATTCCTAGAGGGAGGAAAAGGTCATGGTGGGGAGGGATCAGAGTTCAGCTCAAACCAGTCACACACAGCAAGTTCAAAGTAACTCCTGTGCACTTCACACCAATGCAGAAGTGAAAATTAGATCTCCTTCTTCAGGGGAGCAGTGAGGGATGGACAGAAAAGCAAATCTGCATGTCCAGTGGAAGAGCCCTGCTGAGAACAAGCACGGGAGAAGGGAGCCTGTGTTTGTGGGGGCACAGCTGAGCTGCTGGGGGCACTGAGCACGTCCCCAAGCCCCAGTTGTGTCCCCATCAGTGCCCACCTCACCAGCCAGCTCTGACCCTCAGCCAGTGCTCACCTTCCTCTTTGTTGTTGGTGATGTCTTTCAGCAGCTCAGTCTTCATGCAGCCGTCTTTCCTTGGCTCTCCCTTACTCAGCACTGCTCGCTGTGGTGGGGGAGAAGAAAAAACAGAAACATCAGGGTTGAGCTCAGTGCTCACACACACAGTGCATTCAAAAGAAGAGACAATCATGGACACATCCTGTTTACAGCACAGCCAAACCTCCCTCTGCAAAATAAAGGCTGCCAGGAAGCTGCCACCAAGGCACAGGTCACAGATAAAACACGGCAGGGCTGGCCCAGGCTGACACCCCCAGGAGCACGGGGGCTCCAGGCTGTGCCCAGGGCTGGCACCTCCCAGCTCAGGCTTGGATGCAGCCAGACAGATTTTCCCAGTGCTACGTGCCTGGGAACCCAGCTGAGTCCATCTGCATGAAAGGCATCTCAAGGAGGTGACTCTGACTCCCCCAAAACGTTCAGATCTATCAGACTTCTCACTACGACCTCATTTATCAACAGCTCCAGCCCATGTGCTTTTGGTGGCTTGGTTGGGTTTTTTTGCAGCTCATTCAAATGAACATCCAAAATTGCAAACCATCACTCAGCTACAGCTACCTCCTCATTCATAACATCCATGTTTATTGAAGTTAATGAGCTCTATTTTTAATTCTATAGAAAGCAATTTCTCTTTTTCCTCCTCTTTAAAAAAAAATGTAGAAAGGGAACACCTGCTCATCTCCTCTGCCTTTCACACGCCTGGCACCACGTTGTTAGCTCAGGTTTGCAGCCTTCATACCTTCCCATTCTCTACTTTGAAGCAGCAAGACCGAACCAAAAATACAAAACCAAAAAAAACCCTAAAAGAAACAAAACCAAAAAAACAAAACCAAAAACCTACTACCAAAATAAACCAGAAGGAAGATGGTATTTAAAAAAAAATTAACTAGAAGGTGTCTTTGCCCCAGCTGTGTTTCAGGAGAGGGCTGGGAGTGCCCTGCAGAGCTGGAGGTCGGAGCCGGGTTCAGCGCGCGCTGCACGAGAATAAGCCCAGGTCAAGCCAACTGTTGTAGGCCAGCACGGGGAGCAGATGGTGCCAGCAGCCATGCAAATCACAGGGTTTAAAGCTCACTGGGTGATAAAGAAAGAAAAACAACCTGCCCACCTCCCTTAGAGCAAGTGAGGGGGATGAGACACGCTTGGAGGCCGGCGTGCAGCTCCAGCCCTCCCAGCAGCTCTCCCAGGCTGGGTGGGACTGTCCAGAGCTGGCAGGGGAGATGGGCTCTGCTGCTGTCACCAGCCACCCTGCCAGGCTGGGGAACTCACAGCAGTGCCCTGTGCTGGCAGGGGCTGCAGAGCAGCCCCCAGCCCCAGGCAGGGCTCACCCAGCCCCAAATCCCTGCAGGATCGCCCTGTCCTGCACCCAAATCCACCGTGGCAGAGGCACACACCAAGGGAAGGAGGGAGACAGATTCCTGGGAAAGGCTCCACCACCTGCCAGGCCCACAGCTAAGGGCACTTCAAGGATGACTCCTGCAGCACAGGACAGAGGCTGTGGGTGGCTGCCTGTCCCTGCCTGTCCCCAGCCTGCCCCAAGCACAATGAGACACAAACCCAGCCACATCCCAGTGCTTTCAGCACCAGCACCTTGTGCTCCAAGCACAGTACCTTCAGATCTCCACTCACACACCAAAAAGCTGCTGAGAGCACTGGAAAGCTCAGCTCAGTCCAGCCTTACACAGAACCTACCTTCAGCAGACACTGGCCAACAGCTTCCATTGAGAAATGACCATAAAGCACAGCCCAAACTCTGAACATAGAGCAGCTGTTTTATTTATTCACTTGCTAAGCCAGTAATTCATATCCTTGCTGCAAACATGAGCTTGTAAACCCTACCTCTCCTCTAGTCAGACCTCTTGTAAACTGGGAATAACCTCAGTTTTTCTCATGGATTATCCTGCAGCAAGACCTGAGCAAAGAGAGCTCAGAGTGCTCGAGGGCAGCCCTGGCTCCCACCACAGCCAGGGGCACCAGGCCTTGGCCACAGGCATCAGCAGCAAATAAAGAGCCTCAGTCAGCCTAACAGGGACCAGTTTGTTTTCCCAACCTTTGTTGCAACAAGGAGAGGTCTTGATATTCCTGCTCCTCCACTGACTCATACAAGAAGCCCCAGGATTTCCAGGGGCCATTCTTTGCCATCTGAGCATGATTTTTCCTGTGTTTCCTAAGCAGTAACCTCACTCCACACACTGCCCACGCTCTCCCTTCCACAGAGGCGTTGCTGCTGCTCGCCCATGAGGAGAAGCCACTGCAGGAACCCTGGGGTCAATGAGACCTTGACCACCCTCCCTGCTCGCTGCAGTCACCAGCAGCTCAGAGCTGCCTGCCCAGCTCTCAGAGCAGAACTCCCAGCTCCAAGGCAGAAACCATCACTTTTGTCCTTCGAGAGTACAAAAGCTGGGTGCCAAGGCAAGGCTGGCTGAGGTGGCATCTCCCAGGCTCTCCTTCCTACCTCAGAGACAGCAGAGGCGACATCGTTACAACTTCCCACCAAAAACTCAGCATCAAGGTAGAAAATAAAAGAATCATCAAAAACAAAAATGAAACAAAAAGCCAACTGTGAATTTTGAAGCATTTGGATCAGAAGGAAGCTACAGGAAATCCCTGCAAAGCGCTCGAAGCCTCGTCCCCCCAGGCCATTGCTCTCCCATCAACGCCCAGCACCCATGGGGCACCCATGGGGCACCCAGCACCATCCATCCCACCCAGCTCCACCCAGCCAACTTAGCACCAACTTCACCGCAAGTGTCAATACCTCCAGCTTTTGTGTGTGTGTGTGTGTGTGTGTGTGTGTTGGGGTTTTTTTTTGCCCTCCCCTCCCTTAAATCCAGAGCAAACTTCCCTTTCTGCTCACCCTCCCCATGCCCCATCCGTCCGCTCCCGATTGGCAGGGAAATCCTATACCCACCCTCCCCGCCGAGAAATGTCTGCTCTTGCAGCAGTCCCAACAAAGCCAACTGCCAAGCACACGCTGCTTCACAATAAAAGTCTCACTCGCTCCATTTCTTTTTTTCCTCCTTTCCCCCTTTCCCGCAGCCGTCTGCCTCCATTCCCTCGCCCACCCCAGACTGATTATTAACCATCCGTGGCTGGAGAACCTCCATAAAGAGCACACACAACCAGCCACGAAGCGTTCTTGCCCCCCCCCCCGCCCCCAGCCCTTAATTTTTAGGTTTCAAAGGGTAGAAAAAATGAGTGCATCTGAAGAAAGACTGATTGGGTCTTTGAAAGGGCTTTAAGAGCCATGAGGAGCCAAGCAGAGGAGCTACTGCTGGTTTAGTTTTTTCCTCTCTGCCTCTGTTTATAAGAAAACAAGCTTCCTCTCCTCCATGAGGTCTTTGGAGGAGATGGAAGACAGGTCAGACCGGCCAAGGAAAGGCTCTGCAGCATTTCCAAACAGATGATGACTACAAACTACAATGGTGCCTTTAAAACAAACAAACAAAAAAATAAAATCAACCAAAAACCCAAAAAGCAAAAAAATTTAAAAAGCCCATCAAAAAAAAAAAAAAAAAACCCAAGAAAAAGGGAAAAGAAAGAAAAGAAACAGAACAAAGCTGAAAGAGCTTTCTCAGCCTCCTCTCCTTGGTATTTTCATCAGCCATCCGGGTGCCCTTCGCAAAGGTCCAAACAGGTTTTATAGGCACAGACAACACATGCACAGCAAAACTCCAACATATTGCAGCTTACCGAGCCCAAGGGAGCAGAGTTACATCATGAGCCCAGCTCCCTGCTCTCCCGGCAGCCCGGCAAGGAGCGCAGGCTGAGGTGCCAAGATGTCTACCTTCACCAGGGTCTTTTTTTTTTTTTTTCTTTTTTTTTTTTTTATGTCTTAAAAATCAACGGTCTGGGAACCCGAGGCTCGCAGCAGCGGTGCTGTGAGCAGAGCTGTGCACACACAGCAGGTCCATCTGGAAGAGGGCTGGGAGCAGGAGATCCCTCAAAGTGCCCGTTCCCACGCGGGGCAGCGCAGGCACCGACACCTCTGTGGGATGGACAGCACTGATCCTGCCTGGATCCAGCCCCCAGCTGGTCACCAACCCCTCCAAGGGACACCAGACCCCACTCAGGACACAGCCCCTGGGAAAGATCCCACCAGCCAGGAAAATGAGGGCTGCAGCAATGCTGGAGCAAGGCAGAGGCAAATCTCTCAACAAATGATGCAACCCCAGCAGCAGCAGATTCTTATTCAGTCATTTTTTTCCTCCTTCTCCTAAAAAAAAATATAAATTGAAATAACACAACCCAAACCAGCCTGCTCATGATAACCTTTGCCTTGAAGAGAAGACAAACATTTTGTAGTTAATTATATAGGAAGCAACGATTAAGAGAATGTTTGTAGAAAGAGAATGTTTCTTTGTAGGCACGGGGAGGCTGCTCATCTCAGATCTCAGCACTGTGCTTGGGCAAGGCCTGGGCTCAAGGCTCGTGGGGACGCTGACCACGGGCCTGTCATTAGAAACAACACAAGCATTTGATCTGCAGAAGGAAGGAAACACAACCACGAGCATACCTGGCCTACAAAGCAGTCACCAGTCTCAAAGCTCCTTCTTTTCAGGCTAAGGCCACTTCCTTATAAGCCTCATGCAATCATGTGAACATGGAATTTTATCTGCAGCTCACAACAAGCACTGCCCTCAGCCTGAAGTTTGCTCCCAAATCAAATTCTTTGCGATTCTTTTGTCTCCCGAAATCCTTTCATCCAGACCATTCTCCACAGAAAAGAAACATTTCCTTCTCAACCCCCATGTCCTCTCTCTCCTATTCCAGCACACACCCCCTGAGAAGGGGGGAAGCACAGACAGAGGTGCAAGTCCCTGCATGCAGGAGCTGGGAACACGGAGACACGTGCATGAAACACAACAGGACTGAAAGTGACTTCTCCCAAGACAAGGCATTCCACGACGGCGTGCAGGCTCCAGGCAAGGGGGGTCTGCAGAGCCCGTGCCCTCTTGGAAAGGGGAGATCGATTTACACTTCCTCACTGCTTCCAGGCCCATCTAGCTGCATCCCAGTAGAGTTAAAGCCAGTGCAACTTGTGTGTGCAGGCAAATGTAAATCCAGAGCAGACAAAGGCGTCCCCTCCTTCCACAGGCTGAGGGTAGCAAGGAGTCCAGCTGCTGCCTGCCTTCTCCTAGCCCCCGGCAGGGGAGGAGGGGAAGAAAACCCTAAAATGGAGACCAAGATTCATCACTATCTCTAACAAAAGCAAACCAGCCATTTCAGAAACACCCAGTCCCCAGGAACTGGCTGAGCCAGGACAAAGCCAGAGCACCAAGAGGAGCCTGGAGCAAGCAGATTCCAGCAGTCCAGGGCAGGGGAGCTGGGAGGCAGCTCACCCCCATCAATGGGGCTCAGGTACCTCTTCAGCCTCCACGCTCCTCTGCCTCCCACCCCAAAGCCCCGCAGCCAGCGGAGCAGGTCCCTGTCCCCCTGCCCATGCCCATGGTGCCCAGCCAAAGGGCACATGGGGCAGCAGAGGAGGGAAAACCCCTCGTGGGTTCCCCTGGGACCACGAGGGCCTGGCTGAGCTGCCCACAGCACCTCCACCTGGGTCACCTCCGGCCATGGAGCGGCCAAGCAGCGAGGCAGCGGTGCCTGTGAGCCGGGAAAGCGCACGGGGAGAAAGGAGGGGGGAAAAAAAAGACAAAATAATAATGAAAATAATCATAATCATAAAACTTGCACCCTCGGGCCTGTCCCTCTAATAACTACAGCAAAACCTCACCAAGGCCTTACTCTGCTGGAGGGCGAGAAAGCGACAGAGCGCTGCCCAGCACCCGAAGTCCTGGAGGTGGGAGATCCTCACACCCTCTCCTCCATGGCCTACGGGCTTCGTCCCCGGCGTGGGGCCTGGTTTTTCTGCTCTGTCATTAAGAGTGGAGCCTGGTCTTTTCCTTCAATCCCAAGAATTGCACGGAATTAGATCATCTTTCTGGCTCGCCTCCCCCTACAGGCAGCTCCCGAGCATGCTCAGCGCGGCCGCGCTGCCATTTCATAACCGCATTGTTTACGGACACACGGACCTGCCATCTTTTGACAGGGACACAGGGCCCGTGCCCCTGCCCAGAGCCCCGGCCCCTGCCACAAACATCCCCCTGGGGGCAAGCAAAGGGAGAAAGCATGGCAAAGTAGAAGCCTGGGGGGTGATGGTGATGGGTTTGTTGTTTTTTCTGATGGTTTTTGTTTCTTTTTGCTCCTTTTTTGCTCCTTGATTTAGGTGAAAATCCACGTGCTTTGAAGGGAGAGGTTAACCCCTGTGGGGGCTGTGGGGAGGAGGAACTCGCAGGGCTGGATGCAAAATGCCAGCCATGATTTTTAGCTTCTTGGAATCACAACTGTGCTTCGATGACACCTAAAAATATAATCCCCAGCCCAGTCTGCCATCCTCTGCCGAGCCTTCCTCTGTGAGAGAATATGGTATTTCCCTTAAATAAACAAGTTGGCTTAGTCCCAGCACATACAGTTTTCTCCTTTAAATGCAAACCAGAGTATTTTTGCAGGCACACAGGAAAACGAGGAGAGGAGGAGGGGAAATGTTCTTCATTTAACACCAAGAACTCCATGAAAAGCCTTGCAAGGTTGCTCAGAGCCCCGTTCCGTTCCAGACCTCTCCCTGTCTGTGCTGATCATACTTCACAGGTGAAAGCAGCTCTGACATATGACAGAGAGAAAATGCCAGAAGAGCTGGAGGTTTCCTCATCCTTGGAACAAGGACAAGTTGTGAAAAGCTTCCTTTGCAAGAGGCACTGTGCTGCTCAGGCACAGTATGGCAGTGTTGCAGGGAGGACACTTGCACATCAGACCTTCTTAACCCCCACTGCCTCTTCCCCCTCCTGATGGGGACTGAAGGAAAAACAGAAATAAACCACCTGGTCTGGAGGATGCAAGTTGTTGTGTTGGAGTCCAGGATATTCTGTAAAAGCTTGCTCAACATTTTCTCCTCTTCTATATTTTCTTTTTCTTTTTTCTAATGGAGGCTTTCCAATTAGCTTGTACAGTTTGAGTGCTTCTCTCCTGCTGCTTTCCTGACTACTGTAAATGCTGGCAGGCTGCCCTCCTCCTCTGCCCCCCTCCAGGACCAACAGCACCCTAAGGCAAAGCCAGACACGAATCCTCCACCCAAGAGACCAAGGAGCTCACAGGGGCACAGGAAGGACAAATCCCACTGGAAACATGAGGGGCCACAAGGGTCTGCAAAGAGGGGTTGGTGTCAAAACTCTGAATTCGGAGGAGTCGGAAAAAATAACTGGCTGAAAATGGGAGTTGAGGATTATAAACTCAGGGATTTGTTTCCAAATCACTGACATTCCATGTCACTGCAGGAACATATGGTCCTCCAAGGCTGGCAAGCAGGGAGCACACGCCATCAGTGCCCCGAGCCTTTGGGCTGACCCCAACACACGGTCACTCTCCTGCTGCGGCCATTCCTCGACCACTCTCAGCTCCAGGAGCAGGAAGGCAAGAAGGGAAAACTTCAGGGAAAAGCAGCAAAAGGAAAATAAAGAGGAGCAGCAGGAACCAAGCCAGCCCTCCCCCAAACCAGCTGGCCAGGAGAGTGAAGTTCTTTAGAACTCCTTGTTTACCTGAATAAAAGAACTCACTGCCATTGCATGAGGTGCATGCAATCCTCTTTCCTTAGGAGATGGCATCACACGGGAGAGCTCATGGGAGCCAGGCCATGGAGCTGCCTCTGCCCCCTGCCCAGGGCTGGTCTCACACAGGCTGAGCTGCAGGAATATGCCCCATGTGTGCCACAGAGCCTATTCCACCCAAACATGTTCTGGGACGAGGGCGAGAGCTCGTGCTGGCACCGCACAGTCAGGTAAATACATGAAACAGAACAAAACCAAGAGCCAAAGGCCCCCTTTGGGCTCTTAACCCTTGCTGAGAAGCAGTGCCAAGCCCAGACCTCGGCAGCTCTCTTCCCTCCAAAGTAGGTCAGGCTTTTCTGTGTCTGCAGACGCTTCCCAAGGGCCCAGCCGGCAGGGACAGAGCATTTCAGCCATGCCACACCGGTGTCACACCATGGTCACCACCCCACAGGAGCACACCTCCCACACCTCAGAGGGTTTTTGGTTGTCTCCTCAGCCTTCATCAAGCCCAAAGCCCATTTTCTCCCTGGGTGGAGCTGCTCAGACAGCAACTCAAGGCCTCAGCTCTTCACTGTTAAAGAGAAATCTCTGCTCCCTCCTCGTGACTTCTGATGCCTTTTCCTTTTCTTCTGGATGATGAACAATGAGCACATTTATAGTCCAGTGGAGACATGATAGATATTTAGATTGGGTATCACAGATCGTCCTGTGTAAGCTCTCTAATCTTTTCAATGCCATCTTCACATCTTGCTCCTTGATTGAAAATTCAATATTGTGTCTGCATTGCAGCTTTGAGGGTCTCCCCAGAGCACAGCAAGCTCAGGCCAGTGTTCTGCAGGGGTGTCTGTGCCTTCCAGGGCTCTGGGACCTTCTATGTCCATCCCAAATCTCACTGAGGTCTGTGGCAGCCAACAGAGTTCTTGCATGTAACATGAAACACAGAGAAAAAAAAAAAAATCCCAAGGGCAGAACCAGGGGGCTGAGTTTTATAATATGTTGCAGGCACGGACCTCCTGCCATGAAATCAACCAGGGATGTTTCCTTTTACTCAGATGTTTCCTTGGATTGCTACTATGAAAAAAAAAAAAAAAAAAAAAAAAAAAAAACAAAAAAGAAGCAGAAGAGAGAGAGGAGGAAGTCGCCCCAAAATAAAAAGGATTTCTTCTTCCTGGTGAAATACTGCTGGCTCTGGCCTCCACCCAAGTGAGCCATAGGCAGAGGCTGTCAAAAGAGACCCAGTGAGGAGGTGCCATGTGGCCACAGGCCCTCTCCTCCCCTTCAGAAGTTCAGTCTTCAAGCAGCTCAGGCACCCCAGGCTTTGTGCCTGTTTCTTCTTAGAGCTACAAGCAGGGAAGGCTCCTTGGAGAATTTTCCAGAAAATTCACACTTAAAAATCACAAACAAATCCAAAACCAAAACCAACCCCAAGCGAGCCTCCCCACCCCAAGAGCCAAAGAGGGAACAAAGCCCGAGGTTTGCCAGCAGTGCCTGAGGCTCCTGGGAGCCCATGGAGCAGCCATCCCAGCAGGATGGGGCACCCTGGCAGGATGGGTGATGCCAGCAGGCTGGGCACCCTGGCAGGATGGGCACCCCAGCAGGACAGGCACCCCGGCAGGATGGGCACCCCAGCAGGATGGAGCAGCCATCCCAGCAGGATGGGCACCCTGGAAGAATGAGGCACCCCAGCAGGACGGGCACCCCAGCAGGACGGGCACCCTGACAGGATGGGCACCCTGACAGGATGGGTGATGCCAGCCTGCCTGCACAGGCCAGCCACGCGCAGCAATATCCAAAGAAATGAACAAACAACCCCGGCCATGCTTCCCCGGCCTCTCCTCTCCTCTCCTGTCCTCTCCAAGGCCTCTCCTTCCCCAGGCTGCCCTGCCAGGGCCTCGCCAGGCACGGGAGGAGGACGGACCCTGCGGTACCTGCGGGCAGCTGTTGTCTTCTTCTGGTGAAGACTCCAAGAGTTGCATATTCCAGATCCTCATGAGCAGTGATTCAGTTTCTGCTCATGTGATAAAGCTCCCTCTACAGAGTGAGCATGCCCAGAAGAGCCCATTTCACTGCTCCCTCCACTGCAGCCATTTCACAGAGAACCTGCCGGCTCCAGGGCGTCCATTGGAGCGCGATTATCCCGGGCATCCCGGGGACGCACCGCTAATGCAGATCATCTGTCAACTTTCTGACAGGGCGCCAGGCCTCAAAACTGATCACTCGCCTGAAAAAAAGAGAAAGCTTTTTAAACCACACTGCTGTCTCGTGGCCTTCAAGAGTAGCACTTGCCCGTGGGAAAAGGAGAGGCAGGAGGGACAGCGAGGGATGTGAGTGGCTTGGGGATGTCCTCAGGCTGATTTTGTTGTGCTTAACGAAGTGCCCGACCTCTGAGAGCTGGGATGAAGGCACATGGGTTAAACTGACGCAGCGAGCAGTGTCCAAGACAGAGTCTTCGAGATCCGAACTGCTGATCTGAAGGGGAGATCATTTTCACTTTCAGGATTAATAACCTGACCTGCTACAACTGACTTTGAAAGAGTATCACAAACACATTCATGGAAAAGCAGGGGGGCAATGGAATGAAGGGACATCCTCATGGACCCATCCTCATCCTCACCCTAATGAAGGGATAGTTCACTATGAGGCGCAGGAGCTCTAAGCTCAGCCTATGTCAAACCCTACAATACTGCTGGCCCCAGCCAGCAAGATAACAGAAAAAATTTTAGCTTCAAAATAAAAGTAGTTTGTCTCTGTTCCACTTCACAATTAAGCATAAACTCTTGGCAACCTTCATATCTGCTCAGGCTCCCAGTAAAACTGCCAGAGCAGCTCGCAGGAACATCTGTAAGCAGAGCTCGGCTGGAAGGGATTCAAGGAAGACTGGCATTTATGGGAGGCAGGAGCAGGAGGCTGCTGGAGCCGGTGTCAGGCTGGAGAACCTCCCCCCGAGCAGGGGGAGGGCAGCCAGCAACCTCGGGAAGAGGCCAGAAGGAAGAGGAAACTCTGACATGGCCCCGTGGCACCACCCGAGTGCTCCTGGCCAAAGGAAAAACAGCTTAGCAGAGGAGGAGAGCACCAGAGAGAGTCCTCCTTAAGAGAGAGTTCTCCTTAAGAGTAGAAACTACAGCGAAGATGAGCGGAGTGAAATGTGTGGCAGTGAGCTGGGGAGGGCAGGAGCAGCCTGCACTGGAGGGAGGAACCAGCCATCCAAATCCGTGGGGAGCTCTGGAGGAGCCTGGGGATGGTGTTTGCTCTGCCCCAGCACAGGCCAGTCCAGGCCTCAGCACAGCACAGCAGCCATGGCTAGCTCTGCCAGGCTGGGAACATCCACAAGCCACGTTTCCTCCAGGCCCAGCAGCTCTTTCACCACCGTGGCCAGGCACGTTTGCAGAGCTGCAGTAATTTAAGCAGCAAAGAGCTGCTATGGATCTCCCTTGGCTATGAGGATGTTGTTTTCCTCTCCACACTCTGGAGAAGTTTCACTACTAAACAGTTAAAACACACAAGGCTAAATTGAGATGATTGAAATTCACAGGCAAGGAGTATTTGAGGTGACAGCATAAAGAAAGGATCGCTCTTTCACCCACCGGGTTTCATTTGATGTGAATCTTAAGTTTTAATATACTCAAAATGAGATTTTCCTGGCCTTTCTCTCACTAGCTGAGAGGTGTAGAGGTAACTCATTTAAAGACAAATTCAAAAATCCCCAAACAAAAGCAACAAACCCCAGCTATACAGACAGAAGTTGCATTATCCACCACATCAAAAGATTACTGTACTTCAAACCAAAGATGGCTTTAAAACAGTTGATGTGCTGCCCTTCCTTGCAGCATGAAATTACCAAGCTTTCATTAAAAGCCCAGAAATAGAAACGAAGATATTAACAAAGGCAGTGTCAATGATCCAGCACAGTCAACATTCCCCTTCTGAGATAAAATAAGGCGGCACAGCCTCAGCCTCCTCACTGCATCTCCACACCAGACATGTTTTCACTGCTGAGGTTAAATATACACGGAGAGCAGATGCTACCAGAGATGCTTTTCACATCTCATGGCCACCCTTGAAAGCACTAAACACTGTTTAGAAACAAAAAGGAGAAAGCAGAGCTCATCAGGGCACTGCAGATGCTTCAACAACCAACTTGAGTAAAGCATCAATCGATCGTAGCAGCATCTCTGCCACAGGGGATGCCTGGCTGTCACTCAGTGAAACCTGACATTTCTGCCATCCAAAAGGAGCAGGAAGCTTCCAGGGCACAGGCACTGGCAGTGGGAGAGGTGTCTCCTGCCCGGGACCCCCCTGTCCCCCTTGGCAGGGTGCTGCACACCAGCAGTCGCAGGCTCTTTGCAGGCTGGCTGTGGGAGAGGTTTTGCTGATGATGCAGGATGAGAACAGGCCCAAGCCCCGAGAAGCTCTGCCCTCTATTTAACCCAAATACCCTCCAGCAGCCTTCCCACCACAGCCAACACCCCCCTTTGCAAACATTCCTGCCCGGGCCCACAGATTACAGGGTATTTTCACTCCACGGCTCTCCAGCCTCCCTTCTCTGATTGAAGGCTCAAACACCCCTTTCAGAAATCCCACATTTTCAGGAGAAGGGAGCAGCACAAACACCTTCCTTCACAAAGGACACCAGGTTCCTCAGGGCTCTTGCTTAATGACACCATTAAGTCCAGTATTTTCACAGCTCCCTTGCAGGGGAAGCCCAAGTGGGAGGCAAAGGGAGGTTTTTCTTTTTATAGGAAGAACAATATTTAGCTCTGCAAAATACAGAGGGTTTTCCTTATTTCCTTTCTTCCATCAGGCTCCTCTTCTTGCAGACCCTCCAGCTGATCAAATCTGCTGCTCCCTTTCAGCCTCCTCAGAAGCAATCCCAAAAGCTGAAGGTTCTTTGGGTATGAGATGAGCATTTCTGCTGGGATCCTGATTTTTTCTGCACCACTATAAACCATTCTCCAGCTCCACCACAAGCTATTCAAACATTCCTTCTGCTCTTTAACAGTTATATACAACATTTATTAATCAGAATGTCCCAGGATACCCTGGGTATCCATCCCCAGCACCCTCCAATGTCCACCTCCAAGCTCAGGTAACAGCTTTGAAAGAACAGGCAGTCATTAATGCATCTTTTGGAATCACAGTTTTCCCCATCTTTCAAAACCTGGTTAATGTCCCTAAAGCTTTCAAGCCATCTCCCTTCCTTCCCCCTTTTCCCCAGCAGAGCTGAAAACTGTTTTTATTTAATAAGAAACAATAAATGTTCCCTGGGATGCTGCATTGAGTAAATCATAAATGCTAAAAAGGAAAAAAAAAAAAAAAGGAAAAGAAAAAAGATCCTCTTGGACAGCAATTGAGATGTGAGCTCTCTGGGAGATGGTGCTGTTTTGATAAGAATATGCATTGAATATTTCATTTACAGGGCAATCCTAGAACTTTATTTAGCAGCATATTGGCCAGACAGCTGTAATTTAGAACATACTGTATTCCTAACAGCTCCCAATTATATAAATTCCTTCAGCTTTAACTTACAGTAACCACAGCTCCTTCTATTTTGGAGCTCTAAATCCACCATTTCTCCCCTTCACTCAGCTATGGCATATCAAGAGCTCCTACACTACAAACACAGCCTTGCTGGAGAAGGATCCTAAATCCAGCATTCTCTACCCCCAGCAGAGCTAGCAGGCTTCCAGCACACCCACTGCTCCACAGAGCAATGTTTTATTGGTTTATTTGGGGACAGTGGCCCCACTTGTCAGTGCAAAGCCATCCTGCAGTGCCCTGCCAGCAGCAGGCTGGGAAAATGGCTGTGCCACATTCCATCCTCCTCCTGCTGCAACGAGAGCTGGAGCTCCTGCCAGCAAGCCTCACGTGTTCGGCGTGGCCCTGTTCTTTGACCTCACACCTATTTTTTTTTTAAGGATTAAGGCACTGACATGAAAATAAGCAAGCTCTTCACTGGAGGAGAATCAGTGCTCCACGAAGCCTTTGTGTCTCTCCCCTGATCACGAGCTCCTGTGGAACGGCGCCTGTTGACGGCTCTCCCAGCCATCCTGCTGACTTGATCAAATTTCTGCAAGGAACAGAAGGAGCAGATGAACTCTGGAAAAACAAAGCTCCTGCCTCCATGCAAATATCCCTGGTTAAGAGGAGCGGAGAAATAGAGCGAGCATGATGTGTGTACGGAATTGGCTCCACAGACGCTGCTTCTCAGCAACTGCCATAAGGTGGCAGTGGGTCTTTAAGGCTACCTTACACCTTCCCACAGCACAATAGGAACGAGCACACCAGTGGGTTTCCAGCAGCTGAAACTGATTAAGTCAAATTTCCTCATCAAGGGAACCAGGCCCTACATGAAAACTTGGGGCTGAGATCACCTCCACTGCCAGAGTCACACAAGGAGGAAAAGGCACGGGGGTGAATTCTGCAAAGCCATAAAGGCAGCCCCCATCTGAGCCAAAGAAAATCAACCCCTTTTCCCTCTGGCTGTACAATCACAATGCTGTTTGTTTTACAGAAATGCTTCTCTTTGTGCATTCATCCAGCCATAAACAAGCCAGTGACCATTAAAGAGTAGGAGAAGTTCTGCCTGGCCAGCAAGCTGGGCTCCAGCAGGATTTTATGCAGGGAACATAAAAGCCAGCCCAGTAAGCAAGCTGGTCACCAGCTCAGCACTGGGCTGATGTAGCAAAAGAGGCCCAGGAAGCACCGAGGAAGAGTAGGGTTCACAAGAAAGATGGAACCAGGCAATAAACAGGCAAATTACTTTAGGTAATGAAGTGACTCATCATGCAGAATGCCCATCACCTGGGACACAGCAATAAAATCAAATCTATGCCAGTCACCCCCTGAACTGTGCAGTGAAAAATGGCCAGAGGTGCCCTGAAGGAAGAGCTGATCTACCTTACAGCACAGAGCTGTGATCACAGAGATTTCTGCTCAGAAAGTCAAACACAATAATTCTGTACCACCCAAGGATTCCCAGGGCTGACAGAGCAAACCCCTCACCTTACCTGTACCTACAGCCAGTCCAGAACTCAGGTGGGTCCCCCCATGTGTGAGGGGACAGGTCAGAGAGAGCTGATGTCCCCCTGCTCCACACCAACCCAGAGCTCCCCTCCACCTCTCTAACACAAACATCCAGAGCCAATGTAAATGTTTTATTGGCACCTCACCACGCAGCGTGCTTGTACAACAACTGGAGTCAATCGGCTCATGCAGCACATACCTGCTGGTGCTTACACATTCCCTGTAAAAAGCTGGCAACCAGGGGTGAAATCCAAGAGCCCAGGCAAGCACAACTCACACTGCCTTCCCCCAAACCCACTCACCAACACATTAAACCCCTGCAAGAAGCACAGAAAAATCTCTCAGCCAAAGGAATAAACGTGCATATTCCCTCCTCTCCATGCCACTTTGGAGGACCTGAGGTGGCAAGGTTTGTTTGCCATCGCTGGAATGCAAAATAAGTCTGAAAGAGGGGAGTTGGAGTTTAACATTCTTCCACCCTCCCACAATCCCAGAGGGATCTGGAGCAGGTCTGAGCCCTGCGAGGTTCCCCATTAATAACAATTAACACCCGAGCCCACGATGAGATGAGAACGCAATCACGTGCCTGCCACTATGAAGGCTCAGCCCTGGCTGCAGCCCCTGCCTGCTGTCACCTCATGTCACCACCCTGACATTGCACAGGTCCCTTCTCCACGGCGGCCAGCAAAGGTCAGCACTGCAAACCCCTCCCCGCGGATCCGCAGGAAGCGTTTGAAGCCATCTCGTGTCAGTGGTTTAACTGCGCTGCTTTTGAATCAATTCCAACAGTTTGCACTCCAGCCGCTCTCCAGGCTGCCCCAGCCCAGGGCCACGGCAAGGAACCCATGGATTTGCCCTACCTCCATCCTGGCTGCGGGTCCCTCCTGCTCCTGACTCCAGGCCTATCCCTCCTCCAGCCACAAATCCATCTCACTCCATGGGTGCAGCCTCCACCCCGGAGCATGCTCAGTACGGGCTGATCTTCAGCCATTTCAGAGCTTTAATGAAATGTAAGCATAAGGAAGTGTCATTAGCAAAAAAAAAAAAAAAAAAAAAAAAAAAAAAGGGGAAAAAAAAAAAGGTGCAGGATTCATCCTGATCCGGCCAACCTTCCTCTTCCCATCCTCTTGTCAAGGAGGCAAAGCTCTCACTGCGAGGATCGCAGGCATTTTTAGGCAGCAAGCATCTCGTTTTAGAACAAAAGCAAGGAAAATCCTGTCTCAGGCAAGCCTTGTGCAAAAGGAGCATTTCCCAGTGACATTCAAACCAGCCAATTTGTCACTCTGGGTCTTCCACAAATTACAATATTTTCATGAAATACCATTAATATTATTTTTTCCCTCAACGGGCTTCAAGCAAGGCTTTTAGCTGGCAATGCAAATAGCGCTTCCCAGCCATCTTAAAGCTAAACCTACCCCAGTCTACTCTGAACTCCTTGAAGGTTATTTTAACTCCATTTGCAAGGAAGTTAAACAGCAGAATGAAAGAGAAGGAAAGAGACTGCAGTGTAACACACTTCATGCTACGATCTCCTAAGGACCTGAATTTTAAGAGAGGTTTGTTTTTCACTTATCAGCTCTGAAATTCCTCCATCATTGCCTTGTCCCCTCAATGCAGAAAAGTTTGTTTCAATGAAGAATTAATAGAGGATTTTTTTTAAATCCTTCCTAGGTTTACAAGCAACAAAATATGAAAGGCACACATTGTTGGAGCACACTTGGGGAATAAAACCCTGCATGCTCTGAATGATATGCACATGGAGCTTGACTATTCCTTAAAAACTGTTATTTCCCCACATATTCTTTGCATATCCCCTACAGATCTCTCCCAGCTCACTGAACTACCCCAGAAAGCAAAGACAGTAGGTAAAAGTAAAGCTTTGCCAGGGGCAAAAATTGGTTATTCAATCCCAACAAAGTTGGAACATATATATCCTGTTCCTCTTGTTGGGCCCAGGCCAAAACCAGCTCTGGATGCTGAAATCCGTGAATTGTGTGTGCTCTGCCGAGCGATGTTCGCTTCCGTGGAACATGAGCACTGTCTGCTCCAGAGCTGGAGCTGGAGGAAAATTCAAAAATAAAACCAGTGACTTTATCAACACAGCATTTCAGGAAACACCAGGGTGGCAGCTGAGCACCAAACCAGCTTTTCTTCCCGAGCAGAACTTCCAAGGGAATTGCAACAACGCCACAGCCATTCTGTACAACACCACAAGCCAAGATTTTCATCAGGCCCCAGCACATCTGTGCCAGATGCACTACACAAACAACTCACGATGTTGTTCCCTCATCCTTTCTCTGATAAATCCAGCCCAGTCCTCAACACCAAGCCACAGCTTTTTAGCAAATTCTTTGGGCCCTCGGGAGCGCCAGGCAGCCTGGCACGCCAAGCGCTGGCAAGCTGCTTTTTACTAAAATATTTTTAGAGCAAAAACATTTGGTAAAGTGACCCAGGATAAACCACACTACTTCAGTGTGCTGAGCTCTGCTCAGACCTCTCCTCCTGCTCCACGATGTCACCAAAGGCCATTTGGCCCCAGGCTGTCCCCTCTATTGGGGCCCAGATCAATTCTCTCCACGCCACACTGGGCAATCCCAGACACCACCCAGCGCCTTCATTAAGCACAGATTGATAAACCCTGCCAACAAATTCTATTCCCATCCTCTGCTTTGCCTGGAAATTGGAGGTAGTTTAAAAATAATATCCAGACCATAAAATCCCGAGGCATGTCTGCTGAATCGAGCGGTGTTTGCATCTCGCACAGCTCAAGCATGTCAAATTTGTTTCCTTGGAAACAAAGACCAATTTGCAAGCATTGCTTTCTTCCCTTTTTTTTATTTTATGTAACGAAGACATCCATACCTGCAGCTCTTGCTGATACAAAGGAATTAAAGCAGATTCACCTACTGACAGGGTTCATAAGAGAATTATTAATGGATTTCACTAATGAACCATTGGTTTGCTGCACTAAGGGAAAACCAGAGCACATTGCTATTTTAAAATCCCATTTTCCCTCAATGGATGCACACTCGAGGCATAACATTGATATTGTTTCCTTGGGGACAGGTAGAGCAAAACAGCAAAACCCAGAGTGATTTCCTTACCCTGGGCTGGGGATGGTGGGCCTAGTGGAGGAGCAGGAAATCCTGTCCTGCTCCTGCCGCACCACTGCAAAGCACACACAGCCCAAACACACCTGCCTCCAGCACAGGCTGAAGAGTCAACACAAGCTTCATAAAAAAACAAAAATTATAACATCTTTTAGATATGTTTTGGCAGTTTTAAGCCCAACTTTTCCCCAAAACACGCAGTAGGGAAGTTGGGAAGCCAGACCTTCTGTGCAGCCATAACTCTTCTCCCAGACCCACTTCCACCTCCCAGGGAAGGCAGTAAATCCTAAAGCAGTGACACACAACCTCTCTGTGAGGGCATGAAACAGGAGGGAGGGCAGAAGTGTCAGAGCTGGGTTATCCACAGGCTCATTTACAAAGGGAGTCAGAGCCCCCAGCCTCCAGAGCTTTTGTCAGGAGCTCAGCACTCTCACAAATCCGTCAGATAGAGCGAAAAACCGACACGTGAGAACAGCAAATAAAATGATGGCTCCTCAAACACGCCCTCCCCGAGGCCTGCTCAGCACAGAGGTCATCCCCAGATCATTCCCTGGGTCACTTTACAGTCTCTATCTGAGAAGGTCACCTTCACAGCCAAGGGAACACAGCTCCAAACTCCTCCTGCTCCTGTTAGGATCACTGCATTGAAAAAGCCGCGGGAGCTGCACAAACAGGAGGTGGCAGGAGCAAGAAACCCCTCCTTCCCCCACACAAGGGACAAAGCTTCACCATTCCCTATCCCTGGAGATTTCCAGAGTTGTTACTGGAGCCAATGGCCAGCACTAAATCTGATAGAACTGTGGATGCTTCACACTGCAGGCCTTGGACTCCAACATTCCAACCAAGCTTGGCAATGCCACTCTCCTGACAGAGCAGCCTTGCTCTGCTCTTCAGCAAGCCCACAGTAGGACCAATCACCTGGAGGGCAATCTGTAAACAAAAAGCACCCATAAAAACCCTAAATCCTGCAAATGCCCAGCAGAATTCCTGCAGGGTCTCACCCTCAAGCTTGAAAAATTAAGTTTTTTTTCAGTACATTCACTTGGAGAGCTCTCACCACCAGCAGCTCAAAGTTCCAATCTTGCTGCTGTCAAGGAATCCAGGAAACAAATCCCCCAGACTGCCAACAATGTGCACCCTTCCCCAAGTACTGCAATTGCTAAATTTGATTCCAACCAATGCCACAGTCTGAAGGAATTTTGGAGACTGTTGAATGAATTCTGGGGGAAAACCATGAAAAGCCATCTAGTTCTTCCTGATGAAAAGCAGAGCAAATACTGAAAAAACATCTAAACATCACCAGGTAAAAAAAGAACCTGATAGATACATTGTGATTTGCTTAGAGATACTGTAACAATAATTAGGACTTTAAAAAGCAATTTATAATAAAAGATGGGAATAGCAGGCAAATGTATCCACTTTTGCAGATGGGAAGATCAAGGTTTGGAGAATTAACTGCCAAAAATTTCTGGAGCAGCCCTCCACAAATGTATGGAGCAGAGGAACAGGGTACAGGAGAGCTCGATGTGAAGTCATGCCCAGCTGCTGATTTCCTGAGTCACCTCAACTGAACAAACTGGGCCAGCAAGGAATGTGTTTGGACAGCCCATAAGAGCTGAGTCAAATTTAAATTCCACTGAAGTCTGAGCACCTCAAGCTCCCTTCAATAAAACCCTCCATTATTTAAAAGCAACCAGAAAACCCCAAACCACATAATGGACGTAACAAACACATCAGTATTTTCTCCCTCTCTCTGATATTCCCATAACCAACATGTTTTTGGAGGGGAGGGGAAATATTTATGCAGAACAGTGACCATGCAATCACTAAGGAGCTCTTTATGCCCATTGCCAAGTTTGAAAGTGGGTGGATGCCATGTGGGTGAATCTGTGACACCAGGACACAGGCCAGACTCATAAAAGGAGTCAGACACGTTGGGATCAACCAACAGGAGCAATAAATTCTGGGAAGTTCCTTAGAAATGGTCTATCAGATAACTGGGCTGCAAGTCAAAGCCCCTGGGGCGAGGGTATGAGCTCTGTTATGGGGTTTTAATGCAGATGCATGAAACAGCTGGCAAAGGCTTGGGTGAAAAGATGGGATCACACAAAAGGAAATGTGGAAATAGAGGGAGATGACACCACTTCCTATCAAATTTAACTATTGCAGGAGTGGGAGGGACAATGAGCTGATGGATGCTGAGAGCCCCAGGTGTGTCTGGAGACCTCTGAACTCAGGTTTGAATTTGGGGTTTGACATTCATGGGATTTATTTTAACATCCAAAGCATTAAACCATCCAATTGCTTGGGGTCCCAGAGCCACAACACTAAAGCTTTGCTGTATTCTGGAGAACAGAGACAAGGACAGCCCGTGGAGCTCCAGGGTAAGCCTGACAAGCTCATTGTGATGCTTCCCCACAGCAAAGCTCTGTAGAATAAAAAAATTAATTTTAAATCAAGAGTCACACACTGATTTTGGGTGGCCAGTTCAGGTAAAGTTTTTTCAAATCTTTTTTAGAATGACAGAATATCCTGAGCTGAAGGGACCCACCAGGATCATTAATCCCACTCGTGGCCCATTCCCTGGGCAGCCTGGGCAGTGCCAGCACCCTTGGGGGAATAACGTTGCCCTGATCTCAGCCTGAACCAGTCCTGATACAGTTCCACACCATTGTTCTAGAAGAACATCTCCTCCCCATGTACAGACATTACAGCAAGAGGCAAATGGTCAGTACACTTCAAAATTAGGCAGTGGTTTCACAACAAAAATTAAACCACTATTTCAGAAATAACTTCTCTTCAATTCTCCCCCCTTCCCACCTCCCTCTATAAAACCCATTCATTGCCTCACAAGGAGGCACACAGCTTCACTTTGTTAACATTTTCAACCGAAGGACTCAAAATACAGTGAAACACTAGGAAGAAAAAAAACCAAATAAACCACAAAATGCTGCAATAACAAGCAGCCCTCAGAGCTGTGAACCAGAGATTGGGAAAGATGAACTTTGCAGAACGTCTGCCCAGCATCCCCTCTCCTCCTCTGCCCACTCTTGGCCACAAGAACCAAAATCTGTTTGGGAAGCAAAGCAAGGGAAGGTGGGATTCCACCAGGGAGAAGTTCTGCACACTGAGAAAAATACCATTTGCACTATTTTTGTTATACAAGAAACAGAAAAGGGCTGTAAAGGGGCCAAGACTCTCCCTCCCAATGCTGATCTGCTGAATTTAAATGTGAATCAAAAGTATGATGGACCTTTGGAAGTTTCTCCTCCACTCTCATACAGCCTCACCCCAGAGGAAAAACAAGCAGAAGTCATTGGTTTTGGTTTGGTGATAATATCTAAAATAAAATAAAATAAAATAAAATAAAATAAAATAAAATAAAATAAAATAAAATAAAATAAAGCAAAATAAAATAAAATAAAATAAAATAAAATAAAATAAAATAAAATAAAATAAAATAAAATAAAATAAAATAAAATAAAATAAAATAAAATAAAATAAAATAAAATAAAATAAAACAAAATAAGGATAAAAAATAAATCCTGAGTATTTCTCTACTGCAACAGGAAGCCAAACACCAGCCTTGATCACTCCTGAGTTTCAGTTAAACAAACTCAAGGACTGCTGGAGTCAGCTTCCCTTCCTGCAGCAGTTTTGTAAGACATTAACTTGGTAGCTGACAGCTCTGGAGTTTCACATTCAGCAGCTGGATCTCAGCCTCAGAGCCAGGCCCAGAGCAGGGCACCAAGGCAGCTCCAATGCTGACTCTGCTGCTGCACTGGGGCAATGGAGCTGCAGCAGGGTTTTCATGTAAAAGCCAAGAAAAACCAGCCAGGAGGGCAGAACATGGCTCTGCAAAGAATTCCTCCAGGATTCCCTGCCCAAAATGGATCCAGAGCCCAGCCCCAGCAGCAGAGTTCCATGGGATCTCCATGGGATCAGCACATTCCCTACAGCCACAGCCTGCAGGGTGATCCCTCTCCAGCCTCAGAGGGGAGCCCAGAGCTGCTGCATGCCCTGGCAAACACCCTTCAGCTTTTAGAGCCTCCCTAAAAGTGTGTTCAGCTCTCAGCACAGAGCCCATGGGAGCTGTGCTCTGGACTGGGAGAGCACTGGGAGACACAGGCACGGGCAGGGCCTGCTCAGGCCCCTCCAGAGCAATCCCACCCATGGGAAAGCTCCCAAACAGAAGTGCCCTCATTCAGGCTCAGTGATACAGTGTTCCAAAGCAAAAACCCCTGAGGAACTCAAATCCTTCGTGATCCTTTCCCTCCATGTGCACCCTGCCCCTTTCTCCCACCCACAAGGCACTGGCAGCCCCCAGGGGACAGAGGGGACCTTCCAGCCAGCCCTGGGACAGCTCCACTGTCCCCTCCTGTCCCCTCCTTCCTGGGTCAGGTCTGTCAGCAGATAAACTCAAATGCTTCTGAGCCTTGAGCACAACATTCCCATCCTAGCAGCAGAATTGCTCCATGGCAATGCCCATTGCCAAGTTTGAAAGTGGGTGGATGCCATGTGGGTGAATCTGTGACACCAGGACACAGGCCAGACTCATAAAAGGAGTCAGACACGTTGGAATCAAGCAACGGGAGCAATAAATTCTGAGAAGTTCCATTTTTCCTTTAAGGAAGGAGGAGGGAAAGCCCCACTCAGATCATGATAATAACATCAGCCAGGTGGATATAAAGGGAATATCAGATCCTGCCACCATCACTGCATCTCCTCTGATATTCCCCTTTCCTGACATGTGGAAAACCTGCAAGGCTATGGATATGTACAGGTCAATATTCTGTGACCTGCCTGGAGCACCAATATTTTTTTTCCTAAGCCCTTTTTAGAAGGAACAGAGTTAAGGATCAACTCTAAAGCAGCCCAAAGTGCCTGTCATTTCAAACTGCATCTCTCCACACAGAAAAAATGCAATGCAGAAGGTCCTGTAAAGCCCTGCATATCCCTCTATGAATCTAAACATGCCCCATTCCCAAGGGGAAGGAATGGATAACATAAATCAAACTTGGGAGGCTGCATCCACTGCAATGCACAAGCAAAAAAACCACAAGTACACACAAATCTTCCTGCAACAGCATCATCTGTACACAGCAGCCTAAATAGCTGCCAGGTGTTTATACAGCAGGACTAACTCTGCAGGGAGGGAAGAACCCACTCCAGTGATTCAAGGGATTCCTATCCATTTGTTTTCCCAGGTTCTTACACCTCATTTCAACCCCAGCAATGCTGCCTTGCACTCAGCAGTTGATTTCACCTTCAGTCAGCCTGCTTGGGAAGAAGGAAGGTTGTTGCCATCATTTTGTTTTAAAGAGCTACTTCCCCGTGGATCCAGCTGTGCTGATTTGCACAGCTGCACTGCAACAAGATCCTTCCACAATTAAGGTCAACTCAGCCTGTGTCTCATGGAAAAATTCATCAAATATTTTGTCATGTGTTTTTCTAGAGGTGAAAGCCAAATTCTGTGGGAAAAACCAAACTCACCAAGCTTGGGCCTTCCAGACTTACCATGACACAAAATCTACCCAAGGACAACTCATTTTTTTCTTACACATAATTGAGAATTAAATGGAGGCTTTGTCTTCACTGCAAAAGCCACGTCTGTAATGAAAGGGACACGTGAAGATGGCTTACAGGAAGGTTGAAATGCTATTACCTTGATTTGCTAGGAAGAATCAAATTGGAAATTAATTTAAATTGGCTCTCAAGGTGAAAGCATCCTTTGTTCTGTCTGCACTGGGCTGCAGTGCTGGAATTGCCACCTGAACACAACACTTCTGGCACTGGGCACAGTGCAAGACTGTGACAAAACCATAAAACAAGTGTGGGACACCAACTTACACAGGTTCTTCATGCAGGCAGTTGTGCTCCATTTCCTGTCCTTCAACCATTCAGGGTTTGTGGGACACCTCCAAACCCAGGTTTCTCAGCCTGGTAGAGCCCTGTCCTCCCCAGCCTCTCTGAGATGCTCCCCATGGAGAAAGGAAGGGTCAGTCCTTCCCCCCCATCCATCCAGGGCTCAGGGAACTCCCTTGGATCACTTTTTAGTCCTGGGCCTGGAGGACAATTCAAGGAAATCTCCTGTAGCCACTGCAGACACAACCAGCAGCATTTGCCTCCCAGCCCTTTGCCATCCCCACTTGTTTCCCACCTTCCCCCTTCCATCCCCAAGGGCCTCCCTTGAACAGATTTTGGGGAAGTTTTGCCTGTTTGCAGTTGTTCATTGCACTGATGCCCAGTCCCTCAAAGTCTCCTCTTGTGTTTCAAAACTCTCTTCCCATATTTTTACCTCCTGTATTTTCTCACACTTCTGTTTCTAATTTATTCTCTCCATCCCACTTTTTTCTCTCTAATTCTTTCATACCCTCCTTTTGGGGCAGGTTTAAAAACAAGGACCCTGGTTCTGCTTACCTCCAGGTACAGGCTTAAATGCCTTAATTTTAAACCTAAAATTTTTCTACAAGTTTGGCCTTTTCTACATGTCCTGCCCAGCTAATGATGCTTCTCCATCAAGCACATATTGCATCCTGTCAGGAAATGCAGTTTTGAAGCAGTTGCCTCTATCCCACATGGAGAATGAACTGTTAATCAAGTATTAGTGCAGCAAAACAAGGAACCCAACTTAAAGATGAAGAGAAGGATTCTTTTGCAGCAAATAATAAAAAATAAAGCTGGTGGGTAAAACAGGGGTGGCACTGACACCTCCCCTTGCTCCCCACAGCCCAATGAGTGCCCCAGCTGCCCCCAGGCTTTACTGCTTCATCAAACCCCCCAAAGTTCATAGAATCATTAAGGTCAGAAAAGTCCTCCAAGACCATCCAGTCCCAACATTCCCTCAGCCCTTTAAGGCCACCACTAACCCACATCCCAAAGTTTTTGGGGACACAAGTTTTTGAACACTTGCACAGCAGCTTCTTCCAATGCTTGGCAGCCCTGAAGAAACATTTCCATGAGGAAATTCCAACCTGAGCCCCCCTGGCCCAGCCTGAGGCTGTTCCCTCTGCTCCTGTCCCTGTTCCCTGGAGCAGAGCCCGACCCCCCCCGGCTGTCCCCTCCTGTCAGGAGCTGTGCAGAGCCACAAGGGCCCCCTGAGCCTCCTTTGCTCCAGGCTGAGCCCCTGCCCAGCTCCCTCAGCCTCTCCTGGGGCTCCAGACCCTTCCCCAGCTCCATTCCCTGCCCTGCTCCATCCCTCAGTGTTGGTGGGACCCTCCAATGGTGCATTCCACAAATCCCAGCCAAAACTGGGATTGCTGCTGGTTCCCTCCCCACTCTGGAGCTCTGCCTGCCCTCCCCAGTGCTCCCATTTGCTTTTGCAGAAAGAGATATCTTCAGCAATGACCCCATTCCACTATGCCTCCTACTTTCTCTTGCTTTCTTCCATCATGAATCATTAACCATCCCAATTTATCAGCAGATAGTTTTATATATATATATAGCTTGACTTTTTTATATATATAACTTTGCATATGCTTGAAATTAAAAAAATAAAGAAAATTGCATTGAACTTCAAAGTTTGGAGGTTTGTTTAAAAAAAAAAAAAAAAAGGCTGCAAAACTATCCCACAGAACTTTATACTAAAAAGGGAAAGTCAAACCCGGTTGAATTTTGAGCCTACCAACCTCCTACCCTTTAGATGTCTGACAACAAAGAGGTGTGAATGCCATCAAATCACACACAGGTACAGGCAGAACCATCCTGGGCTCCTGTTGGTGCAGCACAAGCTGCCATGCAATTCAAAAAGCCCCAAATCCAGACTTTAAAAAGCAAAAACCTGCCCATACACTCCAGTCCCTCAATTTTTAACTTTAAATGAGGGTCACAAAGCACCAGTGCAGAATTGCTTTGGCAATGTGTCAGATTTCCAATCAAACAGCTCCTCCTGCCCCATTAGAAACCCTCCCACAGGGATATTTTCTAGATCCCATGTATTATGGAAGTGTCCCAGGGCACAGGCAGAGTTTCATGGCTCTCTGTGCCACCCACTCCCACATTCCCAACTGCAAATTCCCTCCTTGGCAGGGCTGCATTAAAGCAGGGAGAAGGAACTGCCTTACCATGGGGCAATTAGCAAGCTGGGGGGAAAATCAATAGGAAATAGATAGGAAATATAAATATAAATATAAATATAAATATAAATATAAATATAAATATAAATATAAATATAAATATAAATATAAATATAAATATAAATATAAATATACATGTAAATATAAATATACATGTAAATATAAATATACATGTAAATATACATATAAATATAAATAATTACACTTTAAAATTAAAATATAATTAAAATTTAAAATAAATACTAAATAAAATAAATAGGAAAGAAATAATAAATAAAATAAATAGGAAAGAAATAGGGAATAGGCCATGCAATGCATGGCCTTCCCTGTTGGGAAGGAGCCCTCTTGTCACTTTTAGAGCACAGAGGCTCCATCCTGCCAGAGCCACCAGCACAAGGATAAAATAACCAGGCAAGTAAAAAGGATAAAAAGGATAAAATAACCAGTAGCCAGGCAAGTTCTGAGGTGTTTTATCCTAGGAAATCCTCAGGAAACCCCAACAGAGCAAAGCATCAGCAGGAAAAACTTCCCAGGGCAAGTGTGGGGTGACAAACCCTGTGTCAGGCTGGGTTTTTACATTCCCAACAAGGATTTTGGGGTGTGTCCATAATCTCACAGCATGGAAGGGGATGAGGAGGGAGCAGCATCCTCCTGGCACAGCACAAACCCATCTCCATGCCATGGTGGGATGGAGGAGCCAGGATGCCCACAGACCTGGCAGGGGCAAGGAAGCAGCGTGAGAAGAGCAGGGACAATTTTTTTCTTGATCATTCCTTGGAATAAAATATATTTTAAAAAAAAATTGTTCACGGGGCGATTAAAATGTGCAAACATTTTGCTTGGTGTTCCGACTGCCACATTTAATATTTCAAACAACATCCAGGCCAATATTGTTGCTTAATTTAACATAACTGGATCCTGAATGCATTTCTAACAGATTAAACCACAGAAATATCCACATGTTTTAACGAGGATTTGGCACTACTCGGAGCCAAACACATTTTAGCAATATTTTTGGACTACAAATTCTTTCATAAGAAAAGAAAGCCCACTGGTAATGGAGCTGCATTCCCTACATTTCAAGCCTCTTTGGATTTATGTAAATTGAAAAACTGAAATATTTAGTGCCATTATAATTCAAGCAACATCTGGACAATTTTCTTTGCCTCGTAAAAGATTTCAGTCAGCTTTGCAGAGGCTCAGGCCATGTTGCTCAGCAGAATGGCTCCTTTTACATTTGCATGCTTCACTTCCATTCTGCAGTTTCTATGCCAACAAGCATTTGTAACTCTTTAAACAGCACATTTGGAACTGGGGGGAGATGGAAGATTGGAAATGTGATATAGATTTGTTTGTTTTGGGGGGTTTTGTTGATGGTGTTTCCCTAAACCTAAATCATCTTTTTTCTTTTTTTTTTTTTTTTCCCTTATTTGAGCCCTAGAAACCTCAAAAAGGCCCAATAACCATCACTGCAGCCATGGCAACTCTTCCACCTGCTTCAAAATGCAGCAGTGACTTGGTAAGAGGGGTTTGTTCAGTCAATTTGATGTATAAAATGTATATATAAATATATATATACAAAAATATATATTATAATAGATATAAAATGCGTAGATGTAAATATATAAAAGAAAGACTCAATAGCAAACACCACAAATTCAGGTGTCCATCTCCTGCTGTAGAATCCAGGCCCTGTGGGAGTTTCCAAATCCCAAAGAAAAGTAAACAGAGAGAAGCAGCTACGACTGAACTGTAACTCAAAATCCAGCAGTTTGATTTTTAACCAGATTTTTGGAAGTAACTCTTCCCCTTCCTCCCCACCCCCAGTCCCAGACCTCCCAGATGGCTCAAATTTTATATTTAAAGCTCCAAATTTTATATTTAAAGCTCATGCTCAGCGCTGTGACATTACAGGTGCAAGGAGACAAAGGAAACCACAGCCATGAGGAGGCACAATACAGCATTCAGAGCAAACAACAGTGATCATCTTGCAAAACTTGGGATAAAAAATTGTATTTTTTAATGCAGATGCAGCCTAGATTGTGAAATCTTCTCCTCCTGAAGTTCCCCACAGGGGCAGGATGGAGCTGCCACCCTGGAATACCAACAAAGGAGCCCAAACACCCCCAGTCAGAGCTGGCCATGGCATGGACAGGGGGGAGAAGGCAGGACTGGCAGGGGCTCCCTGAGGGAGCTGCACGAGCAGGGAGCACCCACCAACACCTGGTCCTCAGCATTTTTATTATTTAGTGACAGAACAAGGGGGAATTGCCTCAAAACCAGGGCAGGCCCTGGCACAGGGTGCCCAGAGCAGCTGTGGCTGCCCCTGGATCCCTGGCAGTGCCCAAGGCCAGGCTGGAGCAGCCTGGGACAGTGGGAGGTGTCCCTGCCATGGCACTGGATGGGCTTTAAGGTCCCTTTTAACCCAAAGCAGTCAGGGATTCTGAGATTTCCTTGTCCATGAGCTGCAGAGGATGGAAAGCAGCACCCACAGTGCTCCTGCCAGTGCTGAACATTCATTTCCAGGCTCCTGGGATGGGATCTATGAGCTCCTCCTGCTGTCAGATGTGACACTGCCCTGACGTGCTGGGAGGGGACAGGATGATGGAAATGCTGAGCAATAATCAATCCCAACCACAGCACCAAGAGAAAATCACAGAATTATTAAGGCTGGGAAACACCTCCAAGATCATCAGGTCCAACCACCCCCATGTTCACCATCAATCCATGTCCCCAAGTGCCACATCCACGTGGGTTTTGAACACTTACAGGGATGGAGACTCCACCACTGCCCTGGAAGCCCCTTCCAAAGCCCAAAAATGATCAACTCCTCTTCCTTCAGCTGGACAGGAAACACAGAAAGGCCTGGGTGCCCTTGGCCAAAGCAAAATGTTAAACATGGACCAGCTCCTCCCTGCCCTGCACAGACACAGACAGTGCAGCACATCACACAACTCATTCCAGCACCAGTCCAGGATTTATTATTGCAAGAAGGGATCAGGATGAGAGCCAGTAAAGGCAAAAAGCCACTCAGGGAGGAGCAGGAGGCAAAAGGACAAGATCATCAGTACTGTGGTGGGACTAGAAAAAAGTTATTAATTTTCAAAAGCTGTTTTGTCTCCTGGGAGGGGTAACACCCCCAGGTCCCAAGCACAGCTCCTGCTGCACAGAGCCACCCAAGAGCAGAGCAAAGGAGCAACCTGTGACACTCCTGCCATTGGAAAGAGCCTACAGGCCTGGCACACGGCATGCCTGCAGCACAAGGAGGGGCTCCTGCAAACACAAAGCCATGAATATTCACTGTTCCAGGCCTGGCTGTGCCCTAGGAAGGGGCAGCTCCTCCTCTGGCTCAGCTCTGGCCTCTGGTGCTTCCTGCCATGATTTCCCAACCTTTCCCATTTCAAAACTCCTTCTGGCAGCCACAGCAGCGAGCGTGGAGCACTTTACAGGAGTGCATGGAGCCATTTCACAGAATACATGGAGCCATTTCACAGAGTGCATGGAGCCATTTCACAGAACACATGGAGCCATTTCACAGAATACATGGAGCCATTTCACAGAGTGCATGGAGCCATTTCACAGAGTGCATGGAGCCATTTCACAGAGTGCATGGAGCCATTTCACAGAATACATAGAGCTATTTCACAGAGTGCATGGAGCCATTTCACAGAGTGCATGGAGCCATTTCACAGAATACATAGAGCTATTTCACAGAGTGCATGGAGCCATTTCACAGAGTGCATGGAGCCATTTCACAGAATACATGGAGCTATTTCACAGAACACATGGAGCTACTTCACAGAATACATGGAGCTCTTTCACAGAGTACATGGAGCTCTTTCTAGGAGTACATGGAGCTATTTTACAGGAGTGCATGGAGCTATTAACTGTATTAAAAATTAACTATTAAACTATACTAAAAATACAGTTTTTTCTCCATTTCACAGCAGTGCATGGAGCTATCTCACAGGAGTGCATGGAGCTATTAACTGTATTAAAAATTAATTATTAATTATTAAACTGTATTTAAAAATACAGTTTTTGCTCTATTTCACAGCAGTGCATGGAGCTATTTCACAGAGTGCATGGAGCTATTAACTGTATTAAAAATTAATTACTAATTATTAAACTGTATTTAAAAATACAGGTTTTTCTCCATTTCACAGGAGTGCATGGAGCTCTCTTACAAGAGTGCATGGAGCTATTAACTGTATTAAAAAATTATTAATTATTAAACTGTATTAAAAAATACAGGTTTTCTCCATTTCACAGCAGTGCATGGAGCTCTCTTACAAGAGTGCATGGAGCTATTAACTTTATTAAAAAATTAATTATTAATTATTAAACTGTATTAAAAACAGGTTTTCTCCATTTCACAGCAGTGCATGGAGCTATCTCACAGGAGTGCATGGAGCTATTAACTGTATTAAAAATTAATTATTAATTATTAAACTGTATTTAAAAATACAGTTTTTGCTCTATTTCACAGCAGTGCATGGAGCTATTTCACAGAGTGCATGGAGCTATTAACTGTATTAAAAATTAATTACTAATTATTAAACTGTATTTAAAAATACAGGTTTTTCTCCATTTCACAGGAGTGCATGGAGCTCTCTTACAAGAGTGCATGGAGCTATTAACTGTATTAAAAAATTATTAATTATTAAACTGTATTAAAAAATACAGGTTTTCTCCATTTCACAGCAGTGCATGGAGCTCTCTTACAAGAGTGCATGGAGCTATTAACTTTATTAAAAAATTAATTATTAATTATTAAACTGTATTAAAAACAGGTTTTCTCCATTTCACAGCAGTGCATGGAGCTGTTTCACAGGAGTGCATGGAGCTATTAACTGTATTAAAAAAATTAATTATTAATTATTAAACTGTATTAAAAAATACAGTTTTTTCTCTATTTCACAGCAGTGCATGGAGCCATCTCACAGGAGTGCATGGAGCTATCAACTGTATTAAAAGTTAATTATTAATTATTAAACTGTATTTAAAAATACAGTTTTTTCTCTATTTCACAGCAGTGCATGGAGCTGTTTCACAGCAGTGCATGGAGCTATCAACTGTATTAAAAATTAATTATTGATTATTAATTATTAAACTGTATTAAAAAATACAGTTTTTTCTCTATTTCACAGCAGTGCATGGAGCTCTTTCACAGGAGTGCATGGAGCTATCAACTGTATTAAAAGTTAATTATTAATTATTAAACTGTATTAAAAATACAGTTTTTTCTGCATTTCACAGCAGTGCATGGAGCCATCTCACAGCAGTGCGTGACTGATCCATCCAGGCTCCCCTCCCCAGTCGTGCACAGGGAGCTGCCACTGCCCACGGATCAGGGCCCTGAGTGCTGTAAATTGGAGCATTTTCACCTCCCTCAATGAACTGTATGGGTGTGCACTAGCTGGAAATACAGCTCCATCTGGGATTGAAGAGACTGAGCCTAAAATACTGAATTCAGCAGCAGCTTTTGACAGACAGGAGCTGGCCACAGGGGTGTTTCTGTCTGGGATGAGCCTTCCACGCCATGCACGAGCCAAAGGCACCAACAGCAAGAAAAAGCAATCCAGAACGAACAAATCTGGGCAGGTTTCTGCTGCAGCCCACTCCTACACCTTCCCAAGATGGCTGAACAGAGAGAGGAGAGAGATCTCACCTATTAAGAGGAGGGAGAGTGATTTGAAATCAATGTTTGGCAAAATCAAAGCCTGTGGAGACTCGTGTTAATGAATTCCCCTGCTGGGTTTAGGATGTTTAAAGGAAAACAAAAGATTGCTGCATGCAGGGCAGAGCAGGTGACACCTGGGGAGGTTGTTCACACACCTGGTTTTCTATTCCCTAAGCTCCCCCTAAGCAGGAGAGGCTCAGGGATGCTCAGGTGATGAGCCACAGTGCTGGGTGATGCTGAGATGCCCCTGTCGCAGACATTTTTCCACAGAAATCCTTTCTTTCAGATTTCTGTGTCTTCTGGAAGGCAGAGGCCTCAGAAGAGAAGGTAAACAATTGTTATCAGCTGCTGGGGAATGCAACAGGGACACCTTGATTGGCTCATTTCCTATGTTTATAATTAAGGGCCAATCACCAGTGCAAGCCAGGGGACTGAGTCCCTGGACACAACTTTGTTTGGGATTCTTTTCTATCTATTCTTAGTTAGCCTAGCTGCTCTGCAAACCTCTCTCTATATTCTATTAGTATAGTCATAATGTATTATATATAATATCTTAATAAATCAAGCCTTCTGATCAAGATACAAGATTCACCGTCTCTCTATCACCAGCTGCGACCCACACAGGTCGCTGTAATAATGCCCCTGCTGTTCTCCTGCTTGGGATGGCAGCTCAGAAGTGGCTGGAAATGCAGCAGATGAGCTCATGTGCTCCCCAGCTCATGTCAATGCCCAGGGGCCACGGGTCCTTCCTGCCCAGCCTTCCCCAAGGGTCCCTTATGAGATTAGGCAGGGCCAAGCACGACAATTCACCATTAGCTGCACTAAGTGCTACGGAGAGATCATGGAAACCAATTAACTGCTGCCCTTCTCCCTCCTGTGATGGATTACACTCTGCTCCTTCAGAGCAATTCACACGAGGGGACAGGGAAACACAGCAGAGACAGGAGGAATTCATTCCCAGGTGCTTTCTTGTGTGGACACACAGCACTGGAACTGCCAGGTGAGCAAGGAGCCCGGGTGTGGGTGGTGCCAGCAGCTCCTCCTGGATCCACAGGGAATGGGATCCACCTCCCCTGTCCCTGGAGCCCCACCTGGACATGCTTTGGGACATGAGTGACTGGGCAGCAATCCCTGGTCACTGCATGAGGCTCTGGGGTGGCACACTGGGGTTTTATCCTCACCCACCCTCAGGGCAAACCCCACTGGAAGCACAACCATCCCAGCTCCAGGGTTTTACCAAAGCTTGCTGGGATAAAACAGGAAAGCAAAGAGGAGATCCAGCACTGCCCTAATGCTGACCTGGAGCTGGAGCTCTGTCAGTGCTCCCACACCACCTTCCCCATGAAGGGATGAAAAATAAATGTGCTGGGTGATAAAACACAGAGCTCCCTTCCCCACCCAACGCACCCACCAAGGCACTCATTTAGCTCTGAGATTCATCACTGAATATTGCATCACTCTGGAGCCTTTTAAGGAAACATTCCAGCATTTTCCCACATTAATCAGGTAACTTTTTTTTTAGCCAGACAGAATTAAAAATAACCAAGATCCAGGTAGGTGTCAGTGAAAAGCTCCAGCAGGGAAAATCCTGAGGAAGGAAGGGGAAGGGGAAGGGGAAGGGGAAGGGGAAGGGGAAGGGGAAGGGGAAGGGGAAGGGGAAGGGGAAGGGGAAGGGGAAGGGGAAGGGGAAGGGGAAGGGGAAGGGGAAGGGGAAGGGGAAGGGGAAGGGGAAGGGGAAGGGGAAGGGGAAGAAGCCCTTGCCCATCTCCAGGCACTGTCTCTGCAGACAAACACAACCAAGTCCAATGGCAACTCTCCCCATTAATGCTGGATAATTTTAGGGTCTCAGCTACAGGCAGTCCATCTCTCCAGCAAAATCCTACCTAAGACTTGCACTATCTACCACAGCAGGCTTGACCCCGTGTTCATATGCAGAAGCAAAAAAAAAAAAAAAGAATAAAAAAACCTCCTAATCCTACAGAACCCAGAGCAAATAACACTCTGGGACTGTGTGATACCACCCTATTAAATACAAACATGTTCCTACAGTAGCTCAATGATTTTAAGCATTCACCACCTTTTCATTTCAGTTTTAAGCACTTTGCCTGGCAACTGTCTGAAGGGCAAACCATTATGGAAATAGGAAGACAATTAATTTTCCTTTATTCTGGAAGAGAGGATTATTGGAATAAATAAAATAATCAGCTTAAACAAGAGCATAACTCACAACTTCTGAAAAACAGAGGACAGGTTTCTTTCATTTTCCTTTCCAGAGAAATGATTTCCTGGAATGGAGGTTGCAAGGGAAGTGCAGAAGTTTTGGAGTTAACCTTGGACTGCTGACTCACAAATCACTGCCTCCATGCCTTCAGCAGGAAGAAGGCTGGCATTTCACTCTTAGAACCACTTTATATATTTATTTAACATAGCAAACCAGAACAGCCCCCCAAAAAGATACAGAGGCCACTTCCCAATCTTATTTGGAGCAGAGGTAAATCTGAAGCAGCCACTGTTGGACACTAGCCTTTGGAAGCACCACAATTAATGTGGTTAAAGGGGGATCTGACACCCTGTGACATACAAGTACACCTACATATATGAACCAAGTTAAAGGTATTTCACTTCCAAACCCCAGAGGGAGAAGGGAACAAATGGAAGAGAAGAGCTCTCAAGTTCATATTAGCAAGAGATGAAATTATTGACTGAGAAAAATTAGGGGTATCTTGGTAAGAACTGTAGAGTTCTTTCTGCAGGACTCCTCTAATAAGCAGAAGGAGTTATAAAAATAGGATGGAAACTGTGGTTCAAGGCTGCTACAGCCTCAAAAAGAAACAGAGATAATAGATGGAGGTACAGATTCCCAGGAACACTAAGGACTGCAGAAATACTGAGAAATCAAATTGATGATGTGGAAAATAACACAAGATTAAGAATGATCAGGTTAGTGGGGACTCCTAAAGGAGCAGGAGCAGGAGAAGGCACTTCCAGTTTGCAGTGGATTATGAGGATGGGGGATGAATAATCCCCTTAGTCCAGGGGTGTGGGTGAGCCATGAACCCCCACAGGGCAGTTCTGCTCCACATCCCCAAGGGAGGGATCTCTGCATCCAGGAGCGTTTGTGGCAGCTGACAGATCTGAGCCTGGTTCAGGATCCAGCACTGCCTCCCTCCAGCAGGAATGGCTCAAACTCTCCCTGTCCTTCCTCCAGTCACAAACTCCTGGTGCCCTGGCACAGCCACATCCCAGCAGCTGAAGGAAGAGCTCCTGCACATCCCACAGCCTGTGCTTCCCACAGGGAACAGCCATTTCCCATTTCCTCTGCTCCTCCTCCTCTGCAGAGCACTGTGGCACCAAGTAGGTCACAGAGCAGACAGCTCCTGAAGAATCACCTGCAGTTTGTTTCCTCTCCCTTCTTGCTTTCTAGGAGCCACCAAATCCCTTCACCACCACCTTCAAACCCCATCCTCCATCCATCCATCCATCCATCCATCCATCCATCCATCCATCCATCCATCCATCCCACACCTCTCCCTGCATCCCTACATCCCTGTCTCCTGCCTTTCTGCTCTCTCCCAGCTGTTCCACTCCACCTCTCTCCTGCAGGTCCTCAAAGCAGGATTTTCCAGATTTTCCTTCCATCTTCCCCTTCCCACAACCATATTTTTTCCCAGCATGAGGGACTTCTTGCACTGCTTCTCTCACTCTCAGATCCCTGGCTGTCCTCTGTGCTGGTCAATGCATGAAAGCCCATCCACCATGGGAATGGAGCTCTTCTACAATTCCACATCTGGGTTAAAAATCACAGCTCCTTCCCCTGTGTCTGTAACTTCACTCACTAATCCTCAGGGAAAAGGGGGGTAAGGAGTCCCCTTTGCCAGCTGGTGCTCTCAGGCTTCCTCAGGTCCCCTCTCCATGCAGGGCTCCATCAGCTCCAAGGAGCACAGGACGGCCCAAGATCCCTCCCTGCTTCACCCAGGAGCCTTTGGCAGGGACAGCACTGCCAAAGGACACAAAACAAGGATGCAGCAGCAAGGACTGAGCCCAGGGTGTTAAGGAAGCCAAAATTCAGCCATAAATTGTATTTCAGAATGGCCAGGAAGGCAGGAGAGCAGGAGGTAAAACTCCTCTGAAAGTGGAGAAATGCTGTGCGTGACAGCAAACCCTCCCACACAGCACCACCACAGAGAGGATTCACCACAGCAAATAATTACAGGGCTCCTGTCACAATATCTGCTCTTAAAGGCATTGCCAGTTGAGGCCAGGCTGGCTGAAGCAGTGAGAAGGGAGAGGAGCAAAGGCCCCAGGCCTTGAAGTGGTCACCATTTGGTTATTAAAGCCTGGCACCTGCATGCTGTGTCCATCCAGCAGTCACCTCCTCCTCCTCCTCCCTGGGGTTGCCAAGGCTGCAGGAGGGTTTTCCAGATACACCTGTAGGATTCAGTTCCATCTTGTTCTTTCTGGTTTGAATACAGTCCTGGCCTGATATGATACCAAAAAGGTGAGCAAGTCCCAAATTCAGGTTTCGGTCCCTCCATTGAACAAAGCTGTGCTGGTGGAGAAAGAGACAAAACTGGCCACACAGGCAGAATTTTCCACACAAATCTAAAGATAGGAATGTGCAAATTCAAGCAATGAATCCTCCAAAATCCAAGTCACCCATCTCAAAGAAAGCATCAGGGAGTCCCTGCCCTGCAAACCCAAGCCCCTGCACAGGACACAGCTCCATTGGATGCAGGATCTCCCTCAGCTCAGCCACATCAGAGTGCTCAGGGTCTGCAAGGGGAGGGAGGTGCCCCCTCCATGGGAACCCCCAGCAGGGACCTGCAGACCCCTCTGGCAGAGCCCAACCACAAACCCACACACTGAAATTAGATCTGGTTGTAGCTACTTTGACATTCCAGACTGATCAGCTCCAGGGCTTGCTGGAAAGGAGCTGAATGTCTCCCTGGAAGAGAGGAGAAGCAGCTCTGGGGTGAGGGTGTCCCAAAAGCTGCTCTGATCCAGAGGGACCAAGTCCCCAGACACCAAAGGCTTGGAAAGGCTGAAGAACAGTGCCCTGTGCTGGGGACTCTCCTCAGCCACTGAAAATGGCTCATTTCCCCCATTATACCCTAAAACAAGAAGAGGGGGAGGGCTTTATCCTCTGCCTTAGAGCCAAACCCCATGGCACTAAGGAAAGTGTGACTTTTGTCCCTTTGCTGAGCCTTTCCCCCATTCTGGGACTGGAAACAGGAGAAGGTTTAAAGCTGGTCCAAACCATTTCAGGGATGAAGCTGATTACTCTTCCCAATGAGGGTGAAATAAAGAATGAGGTTATGGATCCAGGCTCCCTAAAGTCACCCTGTAGAAAAGGGAAGGACAGCAGTGACCTGCACTGGGCACAGCCAGGGCCCAGCACCTCATTCCAGACCAAGGACCAGTGCTGGTGTCACAGGACCTTAGGCCCTGTGCTGGTGAAGCAGCCCCCACCTACACACCTCAGCCTGAAGATGCATTTTTGTTACACCCTGATCACAGATTTTTACAGTTTCCTTTAACTTTCTTGCTTTCAACTTGGCTTCTCCAAAAAACTACTTCCCAGTTCTTCCACCAAATGTGTTTTTAAATAGAACTTGATCATTTTTCTCTGAACTAAAACCCTTTGTCATGGTGACAGATACATCGCTGGCATCAGTTAAAAATGTGAAAGAGAAAATCCTCATCCACCAGTGAGAAACAAGCAGCACCACTGAATCCTGACACAGCCATGGTCCTCCACAACACGAGTCTTTGTTCTCACAATCATCTCCAAAACAATATTCTGACAACATCCTTCCCTATATAGATTTATATTGCTATATCTCTATCATTTCCCTCACGCCCATCAAAATGAAGTTATAATTAACCCATCATCAATAGAAATTACAATGATTTTGAAACAGCAAGAAACAATCTATTTGCATTTGGTAGCTAATTATTCCCCCTACGCACACAGCCACCAATGTTCCCTAAAACCATCCACAGAACAGACAGTCTGTGCTAGCCAGAGCTTCTGGAAAGGAGGGGAAAAGGAGGGACTAAGCAAAAAAACCTCAACGTTGGGGTGGCAAAATTTTCTTCAAATCCGCAGCATCTTGAGCTCAGCCAAGTCTGTACTAGAGCTGCCCTTGTGAACTCATCTAGTAGTGTCAGAATCCACCTGGGTACCACATGGAAGCTGACAGCAACCTCAGGACCAACCTAGTGGGAGCCACTGACATTTGCTAAATTATTGAATTATTATTCCCTTCTTCACACCACTCCCTCCAAGGAAACACGAAGTCATTTTTTCAATAAAAGCTGTTGGACATAAATTTCACACCAGGAGCGCTCCCAGAGCCAGGCAATCCCTGGATCTGCAGTTGCACCCGGGGTTATCCCCTCCTCAAGGAGGAACGGTGAGCCCTCCTGGCAGCCTGGGATGCCCAGGGGTGACCTCCAGCCCCTCCAGCTCCCACTCACCAGGTACAGAACAGAACAATGCCCCGCCCCACCCCCGCCCCCACGGCAGGCAGGTTTTGCTGACACATCACCTCCATTTCCTCACCATCCCCAAGGATTACAGCGATGTTTGTGAGAGGTAAAGACACCAGCCGTGGTCAGGGAGCGCTGACTCGAGCAGCTCCAGCAGCCTGACAAAAATCAAGCCAGCCAGGCATTTTCTGCTCGGTGTCCTGGGAGCCCCAGGTTGGCCCTCCATGGCTGGTGCTGCGTTCAGAGGAAGCTGCCAAAAGCTCCAGGGATGGTAAATCACATCCTCCTTCACCCACGCCTCTGGAGGCGAGTAGAGAAAACACTCTTGGCTCATTAGGAACCATCTGACGGTTCCCTTCCTCTGGGATGCCCCCACAAAGCAGGGATTGGGGAGGAAGGGGCTCAGTTTCACCTGGACACAATCCCTGTGCCTGCAACACTTACCTGGCTGCCAAGGCATCCCTGCTCAACACGCCGAGAGTCACCAGCCTTCAAAGCAAAGCCAAAATAGCTCAAGGATTGTTTTCCTTCCCCCATCTGACACGGGATTGCAGCTCCTCAGCCATGGGGAGGAGGGGGAGCAAAATAATAGTAATAATCAAAAGCACAAGACTAGTCTTCTGGAGGCAAAGCTAATCCTGTCACACATTTTCTTCCCAACAGAAGCATGAGAGATCGAGTCCCACTGGGTTCTGCTCACAACTAAACAGGACGAGGTGTTTGCAGCTCCCTTCTGCCAACACAGCTCAACGAGCAGCAAGGCCTCACCTCCTCTAATCATTTCACTCAACACGAAGCCACCCTGGTGCTCTACCCCAGCTCTAGAAAGCCAGCCCGAGCCTCAGGATGGCCTTGCACGGAAATAGGATTACTTTGGCCTGGAGGAAAAAAAGAAACCACAACATGAAGGTCACCCATAAAATCATTACACAGCTCCCTCTTCCCCGGCTCATAGAGAAAAAAACCTTTCTCAAACCCTCAACCTGAAAGGAGAAACACAAAAAGATATGTACATTAATGCCATATATACCTCCGTCAATTTTTTTCCTCGTGTCTTTAGAGCAGTTGTTTACTGCAGCCAACTGCAGAGAAATTACAGTAGCTTAACTCTCCAACTCCCTCTAAAGGATTAATCTTCCAGTGAGCATGCTCACGCGGGAGCTTTTTCAGCACTTGCATCCATTTCATGAGTGAGGGCTGCTGCACACATGAGGAAATGCCATTTCAGGGCTCCAGGCGCAGCGAGCAGCCCCCAAACCAAGGGCTGAAGCCCTTCCCAGGGCTCCACAAAGGAGCTCTGCCCAAGGCTCCTGCTCCAAGGAGGTTGAGAGATTTCAGGTCCATGGCCCCTTTCAGGAAGGAGGGGGGCAGTGGTTTCCCTGCGACACTGTTTGAAATGTCTGACCTTGGCTTTTCTCTACAGCCTGGTGGACAGTTCACCCACTGAAGCTGGAGTCAAAAATAGCTTCTTCTCACTGGCACATTTTTCCTTTTGCATCACTTGTTGGCTCATCTTTGCTTTTCAGAAAAAAAATCAGGAAGAATTTGGGGTGCAGGGAGGGGGAGGGGAAACATTCTAATAAAAAGGAACAGCTTTAAAAATCTAGTTCTCAACTCTGCAACACAGTTGGTAACAGATCCTGAGACACATTTAACTCCACAGATTAAGGACCCATGCAAATGAGGATTTGCTGTTAGACAACAAATCCAGTATCTAAACAAGGCTGTTCAAGTAATCTTGTCCATTCTCTCCTAGACCACTGTAGATTAAACTGCTCTATTTGAGATATTTCTCTCTCACCTCAAAGGATGACCCTCAATTCAAAGCCTTCCTGGTGAAAATAAAGCTCCAACATTAAGGACAAATACACTGCAGAAATAGTTTCTTCCATTTTCATCTTCTCATATTCCAGGGTTCTGCCCTTCCCCTTCCCATTTATCTATTTTATGTCCTGTTGCTTAATTGCTCTTTGTAGCTGAAAGAGATCCAAGCCTCCCCCTCCCCCCAAAGGCTCTTATTTCAACTTTTAAACCCAGCTTGAGTCTAGGACATGCAGAAACCAGACTGCAAGCCCTGAGTCCAGGGAAAATCACAACCTCTGAGCCCAAGGAGAAAAAAACCCAGAGGGGGCTGCAGCCCAAGGTCTGAGCTCACTTCCCAGACACAGCTCCAGGCTTCTCCCAGCCATTACAACCACCTAAACATGTACTTATTTTTCGAAAAGTCTAGAGTGTCTTTGATGCCATGAAGCCCCTTTAATGTTTTAAGCCCCAGAAATGAATCCACAAAAAGGCAGGATGCCAGGAGAGTGTTAAAGAAGGGCTATGGCTGTGTTTGACAGTGCTCGCTCACCATAGCGACCGTCCCCGCAAGAAATGATAAAACCTATGGTGACACTGGATATTTTGCTCCGTTGCCACCTAAATAGAATCACCCCCAGAAAGGGAATCTCTGTTACCATGCATTAAAATAGAGGCTTTGTTTTATTTATAAAGCATCCAAACTGGTTGGTTTGGATGTGTCAGAGCACAGGCCGCTCAGCCGCCCCTCCCTGCTCCATCCTTCGGGGACTTAATGACTGATGGCAGCACCTCATCCTCCCCTCTCCTCCCACGGATCTCAGGTGCTGCTGAGCCTGCCCCAGCTCCTCCAGGGAAGGTCTGGAGCCAGGTGGGATCTGACCCTGAAAACCCAGCAAAGAAACCCCCAGGCTTTGGAGGAGGCAGAGGTGAAAAAGCCTCGACGGAGGAAGATCATGTCCCGCTCTTCCTCCTCCACAGCAGGATTGCACCCACACGTGAAGGTGGGAGAGCAGCTATGGAGTTATCCTGACCTGTCATTCCTCATTTGGAAACCAGTCATACTCCCTGAGAGTTTAGACTTTGAAGATTGACTACTATTGATTCTTCTGCAAGCAAACAGCCCAAGCTGGCAATCAGTCAATAATAAGCAATTACTCGACAGCCTCTTATCTGCAGATGCCAGCCCAGACAGCTCGATTTGTGGAGGCAGCAGGTCAATAAATCAAAGCTGTCCTCAAATTTTAAAATATCATCATTTAAAAACCCACCCAGCCTTCAAACTGCCTGGAAGAGCAGCCAGGTCAGGGGGATTCCTGCACAACAGTGTGGTGGCTATCACTAATTTACAGCTCGGGAGATAGAAGGTGATGTGCTGAAATCCACCCCTGACACTCCTCACCTCTCAGGAGTAGCTTGAGTGGCAGCTGGATGAAGATGATGAGAGAGAGGAGGAAGCAAAACTCTTCTCCTTCAAACAATGACATGTAGGGGAAAAGCAGCCCTCCCAAAACACTCCTCAATCCCTGGGACACACCTTGCTGCTCACCAGGAGCCTCAAACCCCAACAAAAACGTGTTTAACACCCCCCAGACAGCAAATTAACGACACCTCTCTTATCCCCCTGCTGTGAACTCTGTGCCCTGGGTGTACAATCAATCATTTCATCCCAGGAAATGCACTTCCTCCCTTTTTCATGGCCTAAAACATGAGACAAGCACGGGAGCCAAAGGCTCCTCATGAGCATTTCAGTGTGACCCAGAGGCAACACTTTCAACCCAGCAGTGCCAACAGTGCAACGAAGAAAACCAGCTGAAAACTCAGGGAGGCATTTCATGCCCTCAGAGCAGACTCCCTTCACAGGCTCATTTATATGAAAAGAGATAAAAATTGCCCATTTAATTTGCAGAAGACTGGAATGCCAGCCCAGTGCAACGACAATATCTATCTATCTATCTATCTATCTATCTATCTATCTATCTATCTATCTATCTATCTATCTATCTATCATCTATCTATCTATCTATCTATCTATCTATCTATCTATCTATCTATCACTGCAAGGGCAAACACAACCTTCTATCTAGTTCTGTAGATTCTAGAAACTTCCCTGTTTGTCCATGGGTTCTTGCACAAGTCATGGCAACAGCCCAAAAGCACCAAAAGAGCAGAAACATTTGACTAATCCTGCTGGTGCTGCTGAGGAGGGTGGTGGCCTGCAGGATGCTCTGTGCTCCACATCAGGAGCTCACCAGGGGCACGGGAGGATGGAACCAAGACACCCAAAAGCTGCCCAAGCACTGTAAATCCAAGCCCCTTGGAGCCTGTGAGGCTTTCAGTGCTACAGAAATGTCCCAGATTCATCAGGTTTGGGGCAGCTCCACCACCACTCCACCCAGGCTGCCAGGGGCCCAAAAAGTGCCAAGTGCCCAAGAGAGGAAAAGGAATGACTTGGGAATATCCTATCATTGGTCCCAGGAAGGGGAGTGTTTGTATAATGATGACCAAATCTTGCAGATTGAGTATCTGCAATCATACCAGCTTGAAAAAACAAGATTTTGAGCATAATACCTAAATAAAAAGGGATGACCCACTGGAAACAAGATCAATCCCATAGCTGCTACTCACTCTTCACACTCCACTTGCCACAAAATTCAGGTATCTGAGGATACATTCTAAATATCCTGTCTTCGACACTTTTCAGTGGTCTGGGAGGGTAAAAGGCAGCAGATAATGGATTATTTCAACTTTACTCTGCAGCTGGGACAGACTTCTTGAGGAGCCTACTGAGGTTTTCACTTCCATCTAGACAGGGTGCACTCAGGTCCTTGCAGCAGTGGCTGGGCCAGCAGGAAGCTGTGGGAAGCTGTGCCCAAAATCACAAAAAGATTTCTTCTCTTCTTACCCACAGAGCACCTACAGGTGGCTTTTACACTGCCAGCCTTGTCTGCAGCACCGTGGCAAAGCATGGGAGAGCACTCAGGAGGGAAAAAAAAAAGGTGTTAAATGCATCTTCCTGTATCACTCTCACCATATATAGAGAAGCTACAAAATGCCAGAGCAGCTGACAGGATCCCACAGACCGCAGTGCAGAGCACCAGAGGCTCCTGAGTTTTGCAGGAAAGGTTTTCACCCAATACCTGCAGTTTTCTGATATAAATATGGACTTTTCCTTCCCCCTCCAGCAGCTCAGTAGATCCATGCTGTAAGGACAGTCCCGTGGCAGCCCAGCTCTGGGGAGGAGCCTGCAGAGCTGCTGGAGTTGCTGGGCATGGAAAACATTTTTATTTACCCAGGAAGGAGCTGCCTGCCATGGGCCTGGCTCCCACACCCCACTCCAACCAGCGCTGACCTACCCCACACAAGGAAAACAACACAGCAACTTTACAAACCACAGCTGTGGCAGCAACACAAAACTATTTCTCACCTTTTATGACAAAAAGCAATGCCAGTTGCAAGACAATAAGACATCACAACCTGCCATTCATCCTCCCATCTCAAGGCACAGCCATTCCATACAAAAGCTGGAGATCACCTGTCGTGCTCTGCTTCCTTCTTTCAAATGCAGCATTGTGTTAGCACCAGGATCCCGCTGCTTTGGGGCTGCAAGTGTTGCTAGAGCAACAAAAATGCTGGAAAGTAGAGCAGAGAACAAAAGGACTCCACAGCCCCACGGAGGATGTGATCAAGGAGACAGTAACAATGTAAAATGGGACCAGGAGACCTCCCTGAGAGCAGGGAACTGCCATCTCCCATCCTCTGCTGGGCACAATGATAATTTAGCAAGTAGATCATCCCAGTGAGGAATTCCAGCAGCTCAGCCCCATGTCGGCCTCTCATCAGGAGCCCTATGACTGACCAGAGCCCTGCTCCTCCCTGTGATCCATCCTTTCATGCCCAGCACAAGGCTGCCATTCCCAGCTGACTTTGTAGGAATTAGGGACACGTGTTTCTGTCAAGGCAGAGTCAATCCCTGCTTGCATGTCCAGCAGGTTGTCCTTGCAGCAGGAGATGTGGTCAGAATTCCCCTCACTGGACAAATCCAGGTTAAGTGACATTCCAGCAGCTCACTGAGACAACTGCACCTTGCAGGGCTTAGCAGAGGGGCCTTGCTGTAAGGAACATGGATGCCTTAGGAAATAATCCTCAAGGCAGACTGATTCAGGGATCCTCTCTGTCCCTTCAGGCATGTTCAGCACAGGGACACTGCCCCCAGGATGTGGGGAGAGTGTCCTGGCTGGAACTGCCAGCCCTGCAGCTGGGCGGGGACAGACAGCAAGCACCAGGCTGCTGTGTGATGGAACCCACTGCCAGAATCCATCCTTGGAGGGTTCTGTGTGCTGTCTGCAGCCCAATCCTAACCCTGGAGAACTCTGCAAGAGCTCAGAAGATCCTCCACACACATTTTGCACCACACTGGGCACAAGGACCTGGCTAACTCTGGTGTGTAGCCCATGATAAAAAACCCAGTTTAAAGGCAACCTCTGTTATGTAACAAGCACTGTCCCTCTGTGCCTGCTCTTCCTGTCACCTGGCTTTAACCCTGGCTCTGCCAGCAGCTTCCAGAAGGCTCTGAGAGGAAAGGGAGCCCCTTGCAGGAGCCACATTTGCTACATGGGGTTACAAACCACTCACACAACCTAAGCAGCAGCAGCAGAGAAGTCCTGGAGGGTCTGGCTTGAAGTGTAAAAGCAAAAAAAAAATTTTCTTTTCAAAGCTTAAGCAAATCCTTCATCAGTGAAGCTGATGAAGACACAAAAATCCTCAGGGTGGATTATGAAAATGAGCAAAGGCAGGACCAGCTCCAGAAAAGTGAGGCTCAAAGCCAGGCTCAGAGCTGGCCTCAGCTCCTTGTGACCACCTGCACAGGTTACAGAGCAGGCAGCAAAGAGGATGAACAGCATTTATTCCCCACTCTGGGTTAAAATTCAGAGGTGGAGAAGTCCCATGAACTGTGAGGATGCCAGCAGCAGAACCTGTCTGTTCTGGGAGCACAGGACCAAGGCTGCCATGGCAGCTTTTGGGTCTCTTCCCACACCTGAGGAAACCTGAAGGGTTTGCTGCAACCTGACCCAAGGCCCTGCTGTCCATGGCTGTGAGGTTCCAAACCAGCCCAGGGCCAATGCTCAGGTGCCTCCTTGTGCCTGCTCACAGCTCTGGGGAATCTCTGTCCCCTCTGAGCTCTGCCCATGGCACACAGAGCAGAGCACTGGGATGTGCTCCAGCCTCACCTCAGCTGGCACCTCCAGCCCAGCTTCCCAATTCCAAAATAGCTTCTTCCCCATTTGACCTGTTACGACAAAAAACCACAGAAAAACACAAAAATTCAAACAGACAGAATGATAAATGCTGGAACTGTATAATGTAAAAAAAGAAGTCAATTAATCCAAGGACCTGAAGACTGGTGCAACCACAATTTTGGCATCTTTTTAGCCATTCCTGATAAAGGCACCTCTATACATGACAATTCTATTGAGACAGGTCAAAGTTAGACCTACAGAAATGCTCTCCTACCTGAATGTGCTGACACCAACACAGCTGTGCCCCAAAACTTCCCACAAAGAGCTTCAACCTGGGAATCATCATTATACAAACAGAATATTCATTAATGATCATTACTTTCAGAATGCAAAGGAGCTGCCATGACCATCCTGTCAATTATTTCTACAAATGCAATGGATAAAACCTGTAACTGAGGGGAAAACACATCACTGCTTCTTCCTGCTCTGCTGAGGAGGGCTGGGAGGAGCCCAGGAGCCCATCCAAAAAGATCTTTATGCCATGGAAGCAGCTCACTCACTCAGGAAGGCTAATTTTGCCAGCAAAAGCTGCAGCCAGGTTCAAACCATCCAAGACACCCACACAGATTCCTGGATGGAGGCAAGGCTCACACCTGCCCACACAGCCAGGGCCTGGACCTGCAGCTGCTGCAGTGTCTGTGCCCCTGTGTCACACAAACAGCTCTCCCTGCAGGGCTGAATGCTCTGGAACACCATTACTGGCATAATTAGTAATTACTGCTCTGATGCATTCATGTTTGCAGGTCCCAAACCCCCCAGTCTGGCCTTGTTGGGTAATTCCAGAGCTCCCTGACCACCTGCACAGGTTACAGACCAAGCAGCAAAGAGGATGAACAGCATTTATTCCCCACTTTGGATTAAAATTCAGAGGTGGGGAAGCCCCATGAACTGTGAGGATCCCAGCAGCAGAACCTGCCTGTTCTGGGAGCACAGGGCCAAGGTTGCTCAGGGAGACTCCACACCTGAGGGAAACTGAGCCCTCAGCACTGCCCTGCTCCTCTTCCTCCTGCTTTGGGTCTGCCCTGGACCGTGGGCTATTCCCCCATGGAACTGTGTTCATATAAACAACCGTGCCACAGGGAGATCCCTCATCACACCCCAGGGGCTGTCAGGGCAAGGAAAGGGGTTTTAATCTGATTTTGGGCACCCTATCCCTGGAGAAGCTGCTGCAGTCACATCAGCAGCTCAGAGGATGCACTAGAAAAGATAGAGATGTTAACTGCTCCTCACAGAAGCTGCCCAGCCCAGCAGGCAGGGAGGTGATACAGCCTCCTGTGGGGAGGGACAGATGTGCCCAGAGCTACAGCACAGCTGGAGAGCTCAGGGGAGGGGACACAGCACCCAGATAATGGCAGAGGCTACAGGGGATTAACTCTGAAACTCAGCCGGGGAAAACCTACTGCTCAACTCACATGGAGATTAACAATCGTTCTGATTCAAGATTCCCACAGAAAGAAATGGGGCTGATGAGCCACTGTGCTCCTTCCAGCCTGACTGATCAGTGATTCTGTGGCTGCCCATTTTCCTGGGAATTGCCCTGCAGAGGTGGCCTGTGTCTCTCAGCCCCCTGGCAGCAAGGGAAGAACAATCTGTTGGGACAGCCAGGAATGTCTGGCAGAGGCAGGAAATCCTCTCTTTCCTTCTCCTTTCCTCCCCTCCTGGGTGATGTGACACACAGGGATATTTCCAGTCAGCACAACCCTCCATGGGCCAAACCTTCACAAAGTTCTGATAATGCAGTGAGAAAACAATGCTGCCTGATTTTCCTTCCATGCAATTTAACTCCTAGTACTGCATATAACACACTCCTTCCCACTCCTGTGCCCAGAGCCAAACAAAGCTGATCTGCTGGAGAGGGAGGTTTAAGTAGGATTTAAGATCTGCCTTGAACTCCTGGTGGCAGCCCACGATGGAGTGGATCCTACCCAGGCTGAGAAACCACATCAGTTTCTCACATGTGGAATAAAAGAAAGCATTGAGAATTTGTGCCAAAACATTCAGGGCTTTTTCTCATTCAAAAAAAAAAAAAAAAAAATTAAAAAGTAAAACAGCTGAACCAACCAAGAGAGCAGGGTTTTTCCCAGGCTTTCTGCAAGGCCAGATGGAGGCTGTGGCTGGGGGATCCAGCAGGGCATGGGATGCTGGGGGGATCCAGCCCCTGGGATCCTCTCCCTGCTTTCCTGCATCCCCTGCCCTCTGAAACCAGGCCTGAACCTCCAGCTGCAGCTGCTGTGCTCTTGCAAGACCACGTCAAAAAACCAAACACAACAGAACAGAAAGGAAAGGTCACTGAGGTGACTCGTTCAATTCTGCTTCAGAGAAGTCCTTGACAGGTTGTCAAGGTGGATTTGTTTATTAAAAGTGTCTTTTTCCTAGCAAGAAGCACAGAATGTCTGTACAATAGATGTCATAATTGCCCAGGTTTGTTAATAATTGCATCAGTTGGAACAGGATGCATTAGCCTAATTTAAGAACAAAATAAGAACATATGAAAGATCACAGGTCCCATTTTCAAGGTGAATCCAAGGCTGCTATCACAAGTCCAGAGATGAGGAGCTGGACCTTCAGAGTCCCACTGGCTTTGATCACAAATAGTTCATACTTCACAAAGTGCTTCTGGAAGTTTTCTATTCCCTTCATCAGGCCTGGCCATGATGTCAAGGAATAAAGCCAAAAACCAGAGCACATAAAATAGTGACTGTTATGTAACTCGCCATCTCTTACCTAATGAAGATAATCTCTACATTTAAAAACTAACATTCAGCACTTCTTCAACAATTCCAGTTAAAGGCTTTCAACACCAAGTCAGGCCTTTGAACTTTGGGGGAAAAATTACCTCTGTTTTACAGCTGGGAAAAGCACCACAGGCAGCAAAACCTCAACCAGCCTTGCCTGGACACTTCTTTAACTCCTTTTGTTTAAGCTGCTGCCTGTCCCATTGCCTGGGCACACTGCAGGGAGGCTGCTCTCACTGCAGCTGATGGCAAATCCCTCCCTGACTTCTGGAAGTTTGGATCAGGTCCCAGAACTCTTTTTAATATAATACTCCAGTTTGGGTAATCTTCTGTCTTATGGAGGGTCAATGCTGCAAACTCTGCTTGCACTTAAGTCCTATTGTCTGTCTGCACCAATTCTGCACAGCCAGCATTTCCTCAGGCCTCTGCTCAGACAGCAGCACACTCACCAGCCCCAGACACCAAGCCAGGCAGCTGCTAAGGGAGGAAAAAGAAAGCCAAACCCACAGATTTACCTTTCCTCAACACTCAACCACACAGTCCCAGCCTCATTTCACACATGGGACCACGCTGCAGGAACCCTGGAACACAAGCTCTGAGCTTACAAAGCACCCTCCACACTTACAGGGCAATAAAAATTAGCTTAATTAATAATACATCGGCAAGGAAATGTTAACGAGCAGCCAGCAGGGGGGCAGGGAGTGCTCTGTCTAATCTCCTTGTGAGGACTGCTTGCTTTGGCAGGGATCAGCAACTGCATCAGCATCACCATGGGGCAGGGAGGGCTCTGAGTCACCGGGACACACCAGCAAACATTGCCATCTCTCTTCACAGCAGACACTGTTGCATCAGGAGTTACACTTGGCAGCCCCACATCAACTTCCACTGAGGAGTTTTGGTCGTTTAAAGAAGAGTTTTGGCTATCGTGGGCATGCAGAGTATAAACACACACAGACACGGGGCCTCCTCCTCCTCCTCCTGCTGCAGCTCTGTGGCCACGTCTGCAAATTCTGCAGCTCTGCCCACGCCGGCCTCGAGCTGCTGGGTCACGAGTGAGGGGAACCAGCCCAAACCTCCCTGTTCTTGGGGAATGTCCAAGCTGTGTCCTTAGGGTTTGCCCACCCTAAAGAGGCACAGGGTGCTGGGGCTCATCCCAAGGCAGACAATGGAAATCTCCCCTCCCAGCTGGTTCTCCTCCTTGTCACAGGAGAAGACAAGTGCCAGGCTGGGGCTCCCAGCCCCAAGGCAGCCCTGGGGCTCATCCCCTGCAGGGCTGTGCAGTGTGGGGAGGAGGTTCCCTGCAGCCAACAGAGCAGCTCTGCCTTTCATGGGAAGCATGGCTGGGAACAAAGGCCCAGTGGAGAAAGGCAAACTGGCTGGGGAAACTGGCCAAGGCCCAGAGCTGAGAGATGAGCCTCGTTCCTCATCACCTCCTGCCCTTCCTCCTCCTCTTGCACAGCCCTGGGGTCACAGCAGGTCCATACCTGAGCCACCAGGGATGGGATGGGGATGGGGATGGGGATGGGGATGGGGATGGGATGGGATGGGATGGGATGGGATGGGATGGGATGGGATGGGATGGGATGGGATGGGATGGGATGGGATGGGATGGGGACTGGGACAATCCATGTGTCCTATGTCACTGAGACAGCCCCAAACCCCAATTCCAGCCCACACACCAGTCACAATCCCAGCAGCAACAGCCACACAACGTGCACGTCCTCCCTGCACAAAGCACAGCATCTGCAGGAGGAGGGAAAATTTGGGGCTGCTGTCAGCCAGGGGCAGGAGATAAATGATGTCTATAAAGCAGCCTCTGTGAGGGCAGTCTGGAAGGCTGAGAAAACATCAAACCAGTAAGGTTTTAATAAAAGCCATAAATGATTAATACCAACGTGCTCTTATCAAAGGCAAACTCCTGGAAACACAAGAACATAACCAGATCACCAGCACAAAGGGCACATTCTACAGGGAAGGAAACAACAAAACTCACAATAAAAACCCAGAAGAAGGGCGAGATAGGCATGGAGCTCACTGTGTGTGGCAGAAATCTTTTTAAAATCTTGAAAAAAAAACCATGAGAAACACAACTTGCAGCTCCTAGAAACCAGAGTGGAAATAAAAGACAGAATATGATCCCCCCTCGCTGGCCTTTCCCAACGCTGCACGCCGGCAGCTCCTGGCGCTGTGAATTCCCAAATTCAAAGCAGACAGAGCTGCAGTTTGTCTGTCTGCTCACGGGTGGCACCTCCCTGCTGCAGGGGGATGGCACGAAAGGACAGGCAGGACCTTCACCTCACCTCTCCACACATGGAGCTACAGGAGCTGGCAATACAGCAAGAGGAAATATTCCAGCTCATCCAGGGCCTTCTTTAAAGGAACAGTCCTTGTTTGTCCTCAGAGTGTGGCAAAAAGGATTAAATATTCCAGATGTCACCTCCAGGCCCGACAGGACACCTCACAAACAATCACCTTTGCATATTAAGAAGGCATTAAAGCCCCAATCTGAATCCAGCCCAGAAAGATTAAAGAACACCCCTCCTAATCCAAAGAACAAAAGGATTTCAAATGTATGGGATTCACAGACCCTTAACACTTAAAACACAGAGCCGACAAAAGCCATTACAAACAAGTTTGCAATTAAAGGCACCTCATGTCTTGGTTACCAGTTCAGCAGAGCCTTCTGGGTGTTGATTTAAGACATCAAATATTAATAATACTCTTCAATTACTAAAATATTCAGACTCATCTTTTAGATTCTCATAATCTGGAGGTTTTTGTGCAAACTGGCAGGATCCTACATGGAACCACACAAACCAGCTCCCAGCCCATTGTTAATGCTTTCATCTCCCAGATACAAATATCCTCTATTTTACACCTCCAAACCCACACTTGACAGGCTGTAAATTTGCTGCCAGCCTCAATGGACATATGAAGATAATTTCCCAGGTCCCAAAAATGCTTTAATGACTCCAACACCCATCTCCTATTTAGTGCAGGTCCCAGTGACCTCCAGGCTGGAGGTGCTGCCCCAAACCAGATCCCAAATGCTCCTCACAAGGCAGGAGGAGCCAAAAGGAGCCTCCAGCACCTTCCATGTGCCTCAATCAAAACTCACACACAGGGAATGAACTTCAGTCAAAGCAGCCTAAAAATGTGCCTTGGGTGACACCCCAGGAGCTGAGATAATCAACAGAGGACAAATTAAACTGCAGGGAAAACAAAATAAAATATACAGAGGGTTTTTCCACCCAGCTGCTCCCACCTGGGCCGAGCTAACCCAGCATCAAACCTGGAGTCAGTCTGGCAATTGGGCAAGGCTTTGGAATCACAGATTTGGGATATTTGCATTCACTGGATGCTGAGGAACACCACGTTTCAGTACCTCCCTCCCAATTCTGCAACAGGCATACTTTCAATTCCCAAATCAGCAGCTGGATGAAGCATGTAATTTTGAAACCCATTAATCCTTTCTAAGTCTTCTACCATGTGCATGTTTAATTTCCCACTTCTTGAAACAATATTATGATTTTTGAGAGAAGCAGAGCTTCTGAATGCTCTGGGTCAGCAGTATGAAACATCCCCAATTCCCAGTGAAGTTGGATAAAGCATGGGGGTAATTTGCCTTCTGGCTTTGAGCCTGTGGGAGAAATTACCTATTAAAACTTCCTCTGAAACTGCAAGGATTGGAAATGTGCAACTGGAGAGGAAGAAGGTAGCTCAGATTCTCAAGAAAACAGGAGCTGATGCTTAAAAATGAAAAGAAGGAGAGAAATATGGATTTCATTGCTCTCAGGGCTGTACTTAAATGCACCTGCAGGTCATGGCCAGGAGCCTGGGGAGACCAGGGCTCCCTTTTTCAAGACAACATGCTCAAATCCTTCTGTCCACATCTGCACTTGAGTTCCAAATTAATTAAAAGCCTGGAGCAGCACTCTGAACAACATTTACCCTCATAAAGGCCCCAGCGCAGCCTGTGGCAGCTCAGACACCTGCACTGCCATTCCCTGTGCACAGAGGTGCCCTCCTGCCCTGCTCCCTTCTCTGGGGCTGGCTCAGCCCATCAGGCCCCTCCTGGCTACCCCAGAAGCAATAAACACCTCATTCCTCTGATTTCCACCAGCAAGAACACCACGGGCAGGCAGTGCTGCTGCAGCATCCCAGGGCTCCTGGACTGGCACAGGGAATGGATCTGTGCCACCTTTGGGCACCTCTGACCCCCACCCAGCTCTGCTCCCCAGTCCTGCTGCTGCTGTAAATGCTGCACTGAGCTCACAGCACCTTCTGGAGCAGGTTCTGGCCCAGCTGACCCCAGGATTTACAATCCCTGTCATTATTTTTATCCCTGTTCGCAGAATTTCACATTTCCCTGGAAGGCTCAGTCACTTACCTGGCTTTATTTTGGGTTTATCCATGTCAGCCTGGTTATCCTGCTCCATATTTACTTCCTCCCCAGCTGCACCACCTGCAAATTTCCTCCCTGTCCATGTGCTGGCTCTGCAGGATGATCAGCCTTATGCAAACAGAAGTGGACCTGAATTTTCTCTGCCACTCAGCATCTCCCTGTCCTGAACTGACACTGCCTCAGAGAGCTCTCCTGCCAGAAGGAGACACTGAAAAGGATGGATTAATATGGAATAGCCCATCCCCAGCCCCAAGCCAGCCCCTGGTACACCCAGACAGCTCAGGTGGGCTCAGGATCTGCCTGTGCCATCAGTCAGGCAGCAGCTCTGAACCATCCCAAACAGAAATCCAGGCTGAGACAGGAGCAAATGGCAAAAAAACAATGGTGGGGATTGTGCTGGGCATTAAGGAAACAGGAATCCTCCTGGAGCAACATTTCCTACTTGAAAAGAGGATGTGCTGGATGTGCTTGATACTTTCTATGCTACAAAGTTTTACTTAAAAGCAGGAAAGCTTTGAGAAGCTTTTCTATTTTAGACACAGCAATACCACACTGACAGTTCTTCCAAGCATGGTTTATTCTGGGTTTAGGAACTGCCCAGAGCTAGGAGGGGCCACACCAAACTCTTCATTCCCTGCTGCATTCACTTCACCACTTCAAGCAGACTCCAGCCACCAGCAATGGGCTGTCCCTGCCCACACAGCCCCACATCAAGGGAGCACAGACTCACAGCCCTGCTCCTCCTGCTCCACACACAGCTGGCTCAGCTCCGTGGTGACCTTTGGCTGCCACAACAGCCAGGAAGAGGGAACTCTCCAAGATGTGTCTTGAAGCACCCAAACAGACTCATTGAACCTCTCACAAGACACAATTTCCTCTCACCTCCTCCTTCTCTGGGGTGCTGTGGCCCAAACTTGGCAAGAGGGAAAGTGTGGGAAATTGATTTATAGCAAATTTCAGCATTTCTTACCTTAAGGTTTGCACACTACGTGAGCCCTCTGTCAGGTGTTGAGAATTTTCCATGAATCAATTTCCCAGAGGGAAGAGAGGGGTGGAGAGGGGAAGGGACAGAGGCCAGGCAAGCTGGTAAAGAGCAAGGCTCAGACTGGCACTGCAGATCAGCCCCTGATCAGCCCAGTACAGCTGCCCTGGTGCACACTGGAGATGGGATATCCACGGCCCAGCACCAGCCCAGGGATGTCTGTGCCCAGCTCCAGAGACTCCAACAGGCTCCCCCATGGAGGAGCTGCTGCTTCTCCTCATTGCTGTTGGGCTTTTTGCTGGTAATTGCATCTCTCCCTTCTTCTGCTGACACAGCTGTGGCAGAGCAATTCCTTTGTATTCATGGACAGAGAACTATTTGTGGGCAAAACTCCTCAAATGGAGACCAAGGCTCTGCTTTGAAAAGCAAAAAATGAGGCACCTTGGTCTGGGATCACCTCTAAACTAATAAAGCTGCATCCACAGCAAGGACCTTTATTACAATTTCAGCAAGAAGAAATGAAAAATCATTCTCTCCAGCCAGCATAATTATATTGGAAGAGTTTATTTAAAGTATAACCCAGGCCTTTGATTCTGCCTTGACTGACAAAATGTTCTTCAGATGCTCTCTTCAGTCACATTGGCTCAGTCACATCAGCTTAGCACAGCTGAAGGGCACTTCTAAGGCTTTCTTAAAGCTTCACAAGTCCTATTTGCTCATTCTGTTATTATTTAAAGTTTCTCTAGGTGGAAGAAAAGGATGAGTTCCCCATGGACCTTTGCCAGCCCACAACATGTGAGAACTCATGGAAAAAATAAAAGTTGGCACCTGTTTGACACAGGATAAGACTTCACCAGCCAGGGCTGTGTGTAATTATTATCTTGTTAACAAAGTAACCTCCCTACTTCAGAAATGTTCTAAAACCTCCTCAGGAGTATCAGATAGGAGAAAAAAAAACCAAAAACAAAAACAAAACAAAACTAAAAATTCTTTTTTTGTGAACACACCTCAGGGATCCTGGGGAAGCAGCTGCCCTGCAGGACACAGCTCTGAGGGGGAATGCTGGGCTTTAAAACACACCAGGTCTGCCTGAGATGAGTGACTGAAATGTGAATAAAAACCACAGAGGCCTCTCCTGGCTGGCAGGAGGGAATGAGGGAGGGCAGGCCTGGGAGCAGAGCTGGATGGTGCCACACCTGGCAGACACACAGTGGGAATCTGCAGCTCCCCCTCCCTGCTCCTGGGATCCCTCCTGCACTCAGCACCTGCTGCAGGAGCCTCTCTCCAGGCAGAGCAGGGAAATGCTGGCCCTTGATGCTGTGGGGAGGTGACTGAGCTGGGAGGGGGCTCAGGGAGCTCCCAGCACTGGCTGCAGGGGATGAGAGGTGAGATCAGAGCCAGGGAGAAGCCTCAGCATCACCCTGACCTGGGAACTGCTCAGCCCAGCCTGGGGAGCTGCTGGTGCTGAGCCCATCCCAGAACCCCCAATCCATCCCCAGCATGAGGAGCTGCTGGTGCTGAGCCCTTCCCAGATCCAGCATGAGGAGCTGCTGGTGCTGAGCCCATCCCAGAATCCGAAATCCATCCCCAGCCTGGGGAGCTGCTGGGTGCTGAGCCCATCCCAGAATCCCAGATCCATCCCCAGCATGAGGAGCTGCTGGTGCTGAGCCCATCCCAGAATCATAGATCCAGCCTGGGGAGTGCTGGGTGCTGAGTCCATCCCAGATCCAGCATGAGGAGCTGCTGGGTGCTGAGCCCATCCCAGAATCCCCAATCCATCCCCAGCATGAGGAGCTGCTGGTGCTGAGCCCATCCCAGAATCATAGATCCAGTCTGGGGAGTGCTGGGTGCTGAGCCCATCCCAGATCCAGCCTGGGGAGCTGCTGGTGCTGAGCCCATCCCAGAATCCCCAATCCATCCCCAACATGAGGAGCTGCTGGTGCTGAGCCCATCCCAGATCCAGCATGAGGAGCTGCTGGTGCTGAGCCCATCCCAGAACCCCCAATCCATCCCCAGCCTGGGGAGCTGCTGGTGCTGAGCCCACCCCAGATCAGCCCCAGCATGAGGAGCTGTTGGTGCTGAGCCCATCCCAGATCCCCAGCCAGGAATTCTGCCTGCTCTTCTCTCTCGTTGCTTTAGAGATCAAAGCTGCACCTCCAGAAGAGGAGATTTTACAGATCCGAACAGACAGAAGGGAAAAAAAAAAAGATGAAAATGCAGCGTGACTTCTGAGGGAACCACTTCACTCAAAGCCACACACACACCTCGCTTCCTGCACCAGCCTCCCCAGGTCACCACAGGCCCCAGGAAAAACAGCACGGCCTGAACTCCAAACCTGCACCAAACAAGTATTTTGGGAAGCACACAAACACAAGGGCAGCTCTCCAGCAAACTGGTGCAAACTGGAGGAGCAGCATCAAATCTGATGAACGTGCACCTCATACATGCTGGCTGAGTGAGGCTCAATTCCTCAAATCTCAATTCCTTAAAGTTTGAACTTTAGTGCAGTAGGTCTGAAGCACGTAACAACCCCAAACTGGGCTGGATATAAGACATCTGCTAAAGAAATCCAACAGCAAAGTCAGATCTTTCTGCAGCCTCGTGGTTACTGCACCTAAGGACTGCAGCACAGCCATTCCCCAGCACAGAGATCACCTGGGACAGGTGACAGAAGAGAACAACAACTGAAGTTCACAGGATTTAGCAAGAACTTGGTGTTCAAAGAGATCCTCCCTCAGCCATCAGCACTAAGATCTGGAAAGAAGCTGTTCTAGACTGGGAGTTTTTGTCTGGAGTTCAGTGGCTGTCAGCAGAGTTGGTTGGGCACTCCCTGCAGACACATAGACATCACCTTCCCATCCAAGGATCTCCTCCCAAAAAACACCTCTGCACCTCTCTGAACCAAGTGAAACCATTCCATCTTGCACTTGGCAGAATGTGGGATGTTTTTCCTTGCTCTCCCACAGCAGCACTGGGGAAGCAAAGAGCTTCTCCTCCAGTCCCCACATTCCAGCCTGAGTTACACCAACTTCCTCCCCTGTGGCCTCAGAGGGGTATAAGCAAGATGTGGCCTCAGACAGAACTGTTCATGGGGGAGGGGAGGAATTAAACTCCAAATGAGTCACTGTTCCCTCCCCATAATCCACAGCAACATCTGGGGATGCTGTGCCTGACTGAGAGCAGGGTTCTTAATGCTCTGCTCACAGGGCAGACCCAGCCAGGGCCCCTGGAGATGCTTCCCAAAATAAAACCTGCGTGTCTGCAGGGTCAGGACTGACCTGTGCAGGAGGAGTTGATGAGCTATGAGCCAGCTCCTGCCCCACTTACAGCCCTGCCACTCTCCTGGAAGCAAAACTGGACCACAGAGTCACAGAGGCACTCAAGGGCTGATTCCTCTGTCGCAGGGAAAAATTAACTCATCCTCTGCAAAACATCAGGGAAAGGCAGCAGGATCAGGCCAATGGGGATGGAACAGAAAACATGAAGGAAGTGTTGGACAATCTTCCAACAATGACGGGGATCCTGTCTGAGGAATAAATCCAAGCTGTCTGCAGCACTTCCAAAGCACTGCCAGTGTCACCTGTGACCGTGACACAAACCTCACCTGGGCCAGAGCACAGCCCTGCCAACCAGGCACTGCAGAGAGGGAGCTGGGAGAGGCAGAGCCAGCCTGGCACACCTGGGGGGCACAGACAGTGACCACACCTGGCTGTGGGCACAAGCTGCAGTGGGTCTGTACACGAGTGTGCACCTGGATCACAGTCTGTGTACAGTGCACACCTGTATGACAGTCTGACAATGATGCACACCTGTATGACAGCCTGTACATCTGTGCACACCTGTATTACAGCCTATGTACACCTGTACACCTGTATTACTGTGTACAGTGCACACGTGTATTGTAGTCTGTGCACAAATGTACACCTGTGTACAACTACACACCTGTATGACAGTCCATACATCAGTGACAGTCCATGAGTGTACACCTGTATTAATCTGTGCACACTGACATCTGTATGACAGTCTCTGCACAACAGTACACCTGTATGACAGTCCATACATGATGCACACCTGTATGACAGCCTGCACATATATGCACACCTGTATGACAGCCTGTACATACATGCACACCTGTATTACAGCCTATGTACACCTGTACAGCTGTATTACAGTGTTCAGTGCATATCTGTTTAATGGTCTGTGTGCAAATGTACACCTGTGTTACAACCTGTGTACAGTGCATACCTGTATGACAGTCTCTAGTCTCTATACACCTGTATGACAGTCTGACAATGATGCACACCTGTATGACAGCCTCTGTACAACAGTACACCTGTATTACAGTCCATACATGAGTGCACACCTGTATGACAGTCTGACAATGATGCACACATGTATGACAGCCTCTGTACAACAGTACACCTGTATGACAGCCTGTGTACACTGCACACCTGTACGACAGTCTGAGAATGATGCACACCTGGATCACAGTCTGTGTACAAATGTACACCTGTGTTATAACCTGTGCACAATGCATACCTGTATGACAGTCTCTGCACACCTGTATTACAGTCCATACACCAGTGTACACCTGTATTACAGTCTGACAATGATGCACACCTGTATCACAGTCTGTGTATGATGCACACCTGTATGACAGCCTCTGTACAGCTGCACACCTGCATTACAGTCCATACACCAGTGCACACCTGTATGACAGTCTGTGTATGATGCAGACCTGTACGACAGCCTCTGTACAACCCTGCACACCTGTATGACAGTCTGTGTACAATGCAGATCTGTGTGACAGCCTTTGTACAACTGCACACCTGTGTCGCAGCCCGTGTCCGATGCACACCTGCGTCATTACCTGGTGGCTCTCTCAGAGCACCAAGGCTCAGCAGCCAGCCCAGCCCAGCTGCTCTGCAGCGTTCACCTGAGGGCACAGACTGTGACAAGTTTACACTCTGTGCACAGCCGGGGCTGAGCCGCACACGGAGCGGTGCTGCAGCCCCGTGTGCCCTCACACCCCGGGCACGGTCACAGCCCGGCTGCCGCCACCCCCGGCAGTGCCCGTTCTGGGGGATGCGGGGCCGTGTCCCCCCGAGCCCGGCGGGTGACGGGGCTCTGCGGGCACCCCGGGATCCCTGCAGTGTCCCGGGCCAGGCTGGACGGGCTTGGAGCAGCCGGCAGTAGCGGGTGGTGTCCCTGCCATGCCAGGGGTGCCACTGGATCCTCGGGTCCCTTCCAGCCCGAACCGTTCCATGGTTGATTGCACATGCCCGGCGCGGCTCCGGGGAAGCACGGCAGGGCTGCGCTGTCCCCGTGTCACCGCGGCGGCGGCGCCGGCAGCACCAACTCCGGGCCGGGCTCCCCCGGGACGCGCAGCCCCGGCTCCCTCAGGGGCTCCTCCCGCCCGCGGCCCCGGACCCTGCATGGCTCCCGCCGCCGCCGCCCCGGAACCTGCATGGCTCATAGCACCGGCCCGCCCGCCGCCGCCGCCGCCGCGCCCGGCCGAGCCCCGGACTCTGGATGGAGCCGCGCCAGCGCCGCCCCGCCGCATGGGCCGGCCCCGGAACATGGATGGCGGCCCCGCCGCTCCCCCCTCCCGCCTCCGCCACACGCACTCGCTCCCATTGGGGGGAGCCCCGGAATCTGTATGGCACATACCACTGACTCACCGTGGAGGGGTGTAACTTATACAGAGTCCTGGGCCCCCCTACACACAATGGCAGCAGCTCCCACATTCTTCCCCTCAGAGGAGTTGGACTGAACCATGGGGCGGCGGGGGCACGGCCCCCCTCCCGGCCTCCGACAGAACCCGCCTGGCCCTGGGCGATACCACTCCACGCTCCCCCATCTTCCTTCCCCCCGCCCGGGTAGATGGACGCCGCCGCTCTCACTCACCTCGGCATCCACTGTGGCCATGGCCGGAGCCCCGGAGCGCAGCCCCGCCCCCCCGGCGGCTCCTCGCGCCTTGGCTCCGCCCCTTGCCCCTCATTCTTCTCAATGGAGACTCTCGGCTGGGCACTGCGCATGCGCGCGGCAGCATGGCGGCCCCCAGAGGCCCCGCTGTCCGTACGCTGTCATGGCGGCGCCCATCGGGAGGTGCCGTACGGGCGGAGCGGGGATGGCGCTGCGGTGACACGGGGACAGCGCTGGGCTGGGACGGAGCCCGCGCTCCCCGCACCGCCCCCACAAACCGCGGCTCCTCACTGATCCCCTCGAGTCCCCTGCACACGCCCAGGCTGCGGGGAAAGAGCGGCCCCGCTCCCAGCTGAGCGCATCGTGAGCTCCCCAAACTTTCAGCAGCACAGCTTGCCCAAAAACCTACATAAAATAAAATCCCTGCAAAAATCGCAGAAAGCGTCGAAAAGTCCCTCTGTCTTTCCTGCCAAAAGGTTGAAAATCACCTCATTTTTCAGCTTCTCCCACTTTTGGGTCATTTCAGCCCAGTTTGGGCTAGGTTTTTGGTGTCTGTGTCACCTGAAGACAGAGATGGGGCAGAGGGAGCAGCTCGCCCTGGCTCTGCCCCACAGAGGGGTCCCTTCAGCCTTTGCACTCCCCTTCCCACACCTCAAGCACCCACAACAGCTCCAAACCTCCCAAACCCCTCAGGGCCCCTCCCCGTGCCCAGGCCCTAAACCCATGATTGTAAAACAATTATCCCTTTTACAGCTCTCCACTAAAGCAGAAAATAGCACAAGGGGGGAGATAAACACCTGCAAGGCTTCCTTGGCCCCACAGCTGCATCAGAGGCCATCCTGAGGAAGTGACACCTGCCCCAGGGAGACACAGGGATGGGCAGGTACTGCTGCACCAGCTTCCTGGACAGGACAATCCGTGTTTCTTGGGGAAAACGGGAGCCTTTGAGTGCTCTGAAGTCAATTTACACATTTATTATCCGCTTTCTGGAGGGACAGACCCCATCCCTTGGTCCTCAGGCCGCTCTCGTGTAGCCCCAGCTGACACCTCGCTCCTCTGAGTGGACAAATGGACATTTCTGTTCTGCTTCTCCCGAGGGGCAGCTCCCATCTGTGCTCTGGGCCAGGGACAGGAGCCAGGGCACGGCTGGGGCTGGGCCAGGGCAGCTCAGGCTGGAGCTCAGGGCAAGGCTCTGCCCCCAGAGGGTGCTGGCACTGCCCAGGCTGCCCAGGGAATGGGCACGGCCCCGAGGCTGCCAGAGCTCCAGGAGCCTTTGGGCAGCGCTGCCAGGGGTGCCCAGGCTGGGGCTGGGCAGGGACAGGGGCTGGGCTGGGGGATCCTGGTGGGTCCTTCCCCCTGTGCTTCACAGGGAATCTCTCGCCCTGCAGCTCCGCGGGGAGCTCTGGCCGGGTGCGGGGCACAGCCGGGGTTATCCCGCTCCCATCCCACAGCTGCAGCCCCCGGGCGCTCCCGGCACAGCTGTGCCAGCCCCGGGGCTGTCGCTGTCGCGATGCACGGATTGACCCGAGCGGTTCCGCTGGCCCTGCTGCCCTCACGCCGCGGTGCCCCGGGCTGTGGGACAGGCTGGGACAGCGCTGAGCTCCACCGGAGCGTCCCCAGCGGGGCCCTCCTGGGCTCTGTGTCCCTCCTGGTCACCCTGAGTGTCCCTCCCGGCCATTCCGGGCTGTGTGTCCCTCCTGGTCACCCTGAGTGTCCCTCCCTGTCACTCTGGGCTGTGTGTCCATCCTGGTCACCCCGAGCTCTGTGTCCCTCCGGTCACCTTGAGTGTCCCTCCCTGTCACTCCGGTCACCCCAAGCTCTGTGTCCTTCCCGGTCACCCAGGGCTGAGTGTCCCTCCGGTCACCCCGGGCCGGACCCCGCAGCCCCCGCGGTGCCGAGGAGCGGAGGCACTCGGGGGTGTGTGAGGGTCCCCGAGAGGCTCCCAAAGCCGCTCAGAGCCCCGGGCGAGCCCTCAGGACACCGCGGACAGCCCCGAGGAGGCCCAGGGACACGGCGAGCAGCCCCGGGAGCCCTCAGGACACCACGAGCAGCCCCGGGAGCCCCCGGCACACCGCGAGCAGCCCCGAGGCCGCTGAGGGCCCGGCAGGGGAAGGAGGCGGCGGCCCCGGAGCGCGGCCCGGCAGCGCCCGCCCGGCAGCGCCGCGGTCAAAATAAGAGTCCCCGGGCCTGGGGACCCGCCCCCAGCCCGCCCCAGCCCCTCCGAGCAGCCTCTCCCTCAGTTCGGCAGCAGCAGCTCATTAATTAATTAATTAAATTAATTAATTAACCAACCCTCAGAGAACCCCCTGTGCACCGGCGGGGCCGTGGCAGCGCCCCCGCGGAGCCCCCGGAGCGGCCCCCGCGGTGCCTTCGCTCGGTGCGGACACGGCGGGGCCCCGGGGGTCCCAGAGCTGCCGGGGGATGGGATGGGCTGAGGAGGAGGAGGAGGAGGGTGGCGGGGCGGGTGTCCTTCCCCTGGGATCCCCTCGGCATGGGGAGACTGCTCCCCGCACGAAGAGAAGAGACACCACTGGAAAGCTCTGCTCTGGCAGGGGCCGGGGGCAGCCTGGATATCGCCCACCCCACACTGAGGGTGCCCAGCATTTCCCATCCCGCACTGAGGGTGCCAACATCGCCCCATCCTGTACTGGGTGTACCCAGCATCGCCCATCCTGTACTCGGGGTGCCAACATCACCCCATCCTGTACTGGGGGTACCCAGCATTGCCCCATCCCGCACTGGGGGTGCCAACATCACCCCATCCTGTACTCAGGGTGCCAACATCACCCCATCCTGTACTGGGGGTGCCCAGCATTGCCCCACCCAGCACTGGGGGTGCCCCATGTGGGATGGTGGGAATCGCCTGCCTTCATCCCTGCTCCTACAAAGCAGACCCGGCCTCTCCAGCCTTTGCTGCGGGTCTGCCTTCCCCAGATGGACACAGGGACATAGCGGCCACTGGGACAAACCTCCCCAAGCCATCAGGGAGGGGAGAAGCTTCCAAAAGAAGCCGAAATAACCAGGAACACACAGAGTTTTTGCAGCCCATCACCACTGGACACCGCTCTCCTCCACCTCAATCCCATCCTGAGCGAAGGCAGCGGGGCGAGGACTATGCCAGCGCTCCCTGCTTTCCTGGAGCGGCTGCTGGGAGCCGGGGCAGGGCTGGGGGCTCGGCCGGGGCAGGGCCGGGGCAGGGCCGGGGCAGCCGGAGCAGCCTCGCCGAGCCGCAGCCGGGCGGACATCGCCCTCTCCCGCCCGAGCCGGGCGAGCGGAGCCGCAGCTGCACATCCTGGGATTGCGGGCAGCAGGAAGAGCTCAACCCCAGCGCCCGCAGCTTCCTCCGGCCGCGGCCGCGTCCTTGCAGCGGCACCTGCCCGTGGAGCTGAGGCGAGGGGGATTGTAGGCTGGAGCTCAGGGCAAGGCTCTGCCCCCAGAGGGTGCTGGCACTGCCCAGGCTGCCCAGGGAATGGGCACGGCCCCGAGGCTGCCAGAGCTCCAGGAGCCTTTGGGCAGCGCTGCCAGGGGTGCCCAGGGTGGGGTTAGGATGGATGATCTTTGTGGGTCCGTTCCAGCTCAGGATATTCCATGATTCTGTGATTCACCTTCCCACCCCAGCCCTTCCCCTGCCGAGCTGCAGGAGCTGTGGCTTTGCTTTAACCTCAGCTCTAAACCAGGCTCCAAGCTCCAGCTCCAGTGGGGATCCTCCACTGACAGCCGTGAACCACATCTGAAGTATCTTTATGATCATCACATACCCAGAGCAAAACACCCTTGGTCTTAAAAAAGATCATCTTTATTTACATTTTTCCAGTTCTTTACATTTGGGGGGTTAAAACCCAGGACAAAAATACTCCCCAGAAGCCGTGGTAAACATGGAAAACTGCGAGTTTGCATTTCAAAACCCAGTTATAAATTGCACAGAAGTCTTAGGTTGTACAGAGCCATCACAAATTGTTGTATAAAACCCCAAAATCTGTAAAGATAACCACAGGAATAAAGAATTACAGCCACGAGTAGTGGTACAAGAAAGGGCACAAGTTTTGTGGGTTTTACCCTGCCAGTCTCTCTTGGGGAGGAGGGATGGGACATTCCTGTTGCAGATAGTTGCAAATATTTTAAAATATAGAATAAAACCCAAATGGAGCCTAGAACACCCTGTATCTCCTGTCTTGTGCTGGCTCAACAGGAAAACGTCCTAGCAGAAAATATTTGTTTTTACAAAACTCCTGGAAGTTCAGTGGAAAGCTAAAAAAGAATCATTGTCAAAAAGAAAGAAGAGCCTTTGCATCCCCCAACTCCCCTTTCCCCATCTCCTGCAGGCAGTGGGACAGCAGATGCCAAAGCAGAGTTTAGTTTAGGACACAAACAACATTGAAAAAGCCAAAGGTATGGAGGTGGAACATGTGGAGAGCAGGAAAAGAACAAAACCATGAAGGACATAAAAGCAGCAGGGAAAAAAAAAGAACTGATGATATTTTTGGTGTTTTCCACTGGACACTGAATTTGGAAACAATTAACTCACAAGCTTCTCTCGTGCCCCACTGCTCCCCCTCCCCATTTCAAACAAGCCCAAAAACAATTGCTTCAAAGATCTGAGCCAGGAATTAGAATGAATCCCTGCGTGCTGAAGTTCTTTCCCCAGAGCTGTGATCAGAAAAATGGGCTTTTCCTCTTTATTTCAGTGTTCAGCAAGAGGAGGGAGGGAGGATCAAGGGCCTAAAGGAGCTCCCCAAGAGGTGGAACCAGAGAGGCTGTGGACAGAGGACAGAGGGGTTGATCCTGTCTGGAGAGGGTGAGTCCAAACTCAACCCCAGACCCAAACACTGGCTTTGCCCCACACCCAAAGCCCTCCCCAAGGAAATGCTGACGGTGCCACCTTGCAAGGGGCATCAAGGAGAGCTGGACCAACCCCTCCATCCTGCAGTGCTGGCCATTTTAAAGGGCTCCATAAAGCATTAGCCAGGCTCTTTGGGTCAGGCCTCACTTCCCTGCACAGCCAAGGCAGGGCAGGAGGGGTGCAAAGCACTGATTGTCACTTGTAATGTCAATTCTCCTGCACAACGAGGCTGCTCAGAGCCAGCCCTGGCTGATGGCTGCTGCACCCTGCCTCTGAGGGGCCCTGCACAGCAGCTGGGCTGGGGAGCAGCCCTGGCCTCCAAAAGGATGAACACCACCCTGAGGTGTAGCTCCAGCCCATTGCTGCTCCCTCCACAGCAGCTGGTGGTGATGGACACTCCTCACCACACAAGAGTGTCCCCATTTCCTCCCTGCTTTGCAAAGTGTGCAGCAGGAGGTCCCAAAGACCAGTTTGTACCAAATGAAACTGGGGAGAGCAAGCTGAGGTGCACAGGAGCACTGCAGAGACAGGGCACAGCATGGGCTGGGTGGGGGCTCCTCCTCCCCAGCCTTCACCATGGATGGGCCAGTCCCAAAACAGAGGTGGAACAATCCCAAACAAAGGTGGAACAAGAAGATTCCCAAAACAAAGGTGGAACAATCCCAAACAAAGGTGGAACAAGAAGATTCCCAAAACAAAGGTGGAACATTCCCAAAGGTGGAACAAGGAGGACAGCTGCTGGCTGGGAGTCTGGAAAAACAGCCCAGTGGCTCTGGCCACAGCAACCAAACAGCAATCCCATTTTCCAGCCAAGGAACACGGGCTGGACACATCAGCAGCAGCTCAGCCCCAGGGATGGAGGAGCTGGGAGACCAGGCCTGCTCCCAGCCCTTCCTGCCTCTCCCTGAGCCTGCCTGGGTCAGGAGCCTGCAGCCCAACCCAGCAGGTCCAGAAACATTCACAGCTCACAGGAATTTTTCCAGGGGTGTGGAAGGGATTTGGGTTGAAGGATTTGCACAGCCAACAGCAAGGAAGGCCATGGAGCCGCAGACTGAGCCAGGCAAGACTGGTTCAGCCAAGTGGGAGGAAGAGGAAGAGCACTGAGGAAGAGCTGTCCCTGCCTTCGGCCCATTGGGGATGAAGAATGATGCTCATGGCAGGCTGGACCACCCAGCAAAGGAGAGTCTGAAGCATGGAAGCTGGGCAGAAGCATAAGCTGAGAAGAGAATGAAGAAGGATCTTTGTGTCTGAGACACAGATCACACCCCAGGCTACCTGCAGTGACAACATTGAGACAACACCTGCATGTTTCAGCCATGGGATGACCAAAGTGGGATTGTGGGGAGGAGCCTTCTTCCACTTTCCATAAGTTTATCCCAAATGGCTCTTTAGGAGCTGGGGCTGGTGGTGTGCAGCCCTTCCAGCCAGACCTTGGCTATGCCATCTCCATCCTCCCAAAGGCAGAGGCTGCTCTCCCCCTCCTCCCCTCCAGCAGTGAGCACTGCCCAGGACTCCTGGGCCACTTGGACAAATCCTGGCTTTGGGACACGGGGCCTGGGAAGCAGCAGTGCTGCAGTGGCTGCTCTCTCCAGAGCCAAGCCTGTGGTGCCAAATTCCCTCCAGCCATGGGGAATTTTGAGCCTGGCCCTGTGGTCAGGCCACACCGTGTTTGTTTTCCCCAAGCTGCCTTGGCAGAGTTCACCACCCTTCCTGATGAGAGCAAAAAAAAAACTTCATTTTGTAAGAAATCAGCAAGGTGCATTCCTGATTTGGCATGAACAGGCACATGGATCAGCATCAGAAATGGATGAAAAAGCACAGCATTTCTCATAGAATAATTTATTAAATACAGCATTAAAATTTGTATTTCTGAATTCAATCATTAAAAACAACTTCATCTCATATATATATATATATATATATATATTTATATATATTCAGGGACAATGACAATCACTCTATCATCATTGGTGCATCTTGTGCCAGCACTGCTCAGAACGGCACCTTTGCTACACTACCCTTAAAGCAGTTCAATGCTTAAAAAAAAAAATAAAACAAAAAAGCATTTGCAAAGAAAGAGTGCAAAGCAGGGCCTGTCCCAGCTGCCTGAAGGGTGTGCAGAGGTGGCTGAGCACGGAGGCAGCAGCTGGAAATGCTCCTAAAGGTCTGTCAGGTATTGCCTGCCCAGCCTGGGGCCGTGTGGGGATGAGCTCTGAGGTGCCAAAGGTCTGGAGGCCACAACTCCAGCCTGGCTGGGCACCTGTGGCTCTGAGGGATGTGGTTGTGGTTTCCTCAGCTTGGGCAGTCAGTGCTGAATGAGCTAAACAAGGTGTGTGAGGGGAAAAAGCCCAAAAGAAAAATTGCAAGAAAACCCAGCTCGTTCCCCCAGGTGCCAGGTGCAGCAGAGGCTGCAGCTCCCCACGGGCTGTGTTCATTGTCACATTCTGCTCAGGCCCAGGGGGCACACAGCAAACCAGGGCCACCACAGGGCCCTGGCAGGGACAGCCACTCCCAGGGACAGCCCCACAGACAGGGGAGGGATCCCACGGGCAGGGCCCCTGGGCAGGCTCAGAGGTAGCATCAGACAGACTTTTGTGATTGATGGTCACTCAGCTGCAGCCAGGGAGGAGAGGGCACCCTGCAGGGACACAGATGTGGTCCCCCTGCTCCAGAGTGAGCAGTGCTGCTGTCCTGTGTGCCAGGGCCCAGCAGTGAGCAAGGGCAGGCTGTGTCCCACAGGGCTCTGTGGGGAGGGAGAAGGACACCCCATCCCACACCAGGATCTTCCCCAGAGCTCACCAGGGCTTATCAGCAAGTGTCCCCACGAGCCCCACTGTGCCCATGGCCACTGACACTGCCATCACTCCCCCCACAGCTCAGGTACAGTGAGGGTTTGTGCTTTTGGCTTTTCTAAAGTCCCTGACCTTCCGAACCTGCTTACTCCAAGAAACCTCCTGCTATCCTTAGGACCTCTGAGGACAAGGAGGAAGGGCTGTCAAAACCATTTGTGGAGAGCACACAGCCCCTGAAAGAGGAGAGCAAGCCCACACAGCCCAGCCCTCCCTCAGAGTGGGGCTGTGCAGAGTCAGGAGTGTTTAAGATAAGGCATCGCAGGTGCTTTGATAGTAAAGCAGTTAGTGTTGACTACAGTACTGGAACAGGCTGGCCCAGGGCCACATCAAGCTCCCCAGCACTTGGAGGAGCTCCAAGGGGAGCTCCAGGGCCACATCCAGCTCTCCAGCAGCAGCAGGAGACTGTTCAGGTTCCCTGACCTCTCCTACACACATGCAGGCTGCTCTGGCTGCCCTTTTTGGTTTTTTTACCCCCTCCCTAGAAAGAGACTTCAGAAGCCCAGGCTGGGATGTGGCAGCTCCCCCCCAAAGCAGCCAGAGAGACAAGAAGACGCCTTGTGCTGTACCAGACTGTGCCACAGGCGGGTGCCCCGTGGTGCCAGGGTGGGCAGTGCCAGCGGAGTCAGAGCAGGGGAGGGCTAATTGCCATTGCTGATGCTGGAGTTGGCACTGCTGCAGCTCTGCTCGTAGGATGGAGGTGCCTCTGTGGGGGAAAGGAAGAATGAGAGGGGTTATGGTGGGTTTGGGATGCTCCTTTCACCCCAGTCTGTGTGACCCAGTGCAGAGTGAAGCAACCCACTGACACACACTCCCTGCCAGGGCCCCTCAGCCTGCCCAGCTGAGGTTACAGGGGGTGTGTAGGGTTTGAGCCAGCCAGTCCCATCCCTGCCCTGATGCCCATGGAGGTTAAAATCACCACCTCACAGCCTTGTTCTGTTCCTCCCTTTCTTTCCTAAGCATCCTCCTGTCTTCCAGCACCTCCAGATCACTCATGTCCCATGTGCCCAAACCCAGGGCTGAAGTAACACGGAGTGTTCTGTTACCCCAGTGCCAAGAGAGGGGCTCATTTGGGTACAAATGTGCTAACACACACTGCTGGCCTTGTCACCCCTGTAACAGCCCCAGGAACCCAGCACAGCTCCAGGGATCCAGCACAGTCCCAGGAACCCAGCTCTCACTGCTGGCCTTGTCACCCCTGCACAGCCCCAAGAACCAGCACAGCTCCAGGGATCCAGCACACACTGCTGGCCTTGTCAGCCCTGCACAGCCCCAGGAACCCAGCACAGCTCCAGGATTCCAGCACTCACTGTTGGCCTTGTCACCCCTGCAGAGCCCCAGGAACCCCACAGACACTGCTGGCCCTGCCACCCCAGCACAGCTGCAGGATTCCAGCACGCTGGGATTTCCCCGAGCTGCTCCACCCTGGACACTTTCTCAGCTCCCACCCCCACAGCTTCAGACCAGCTGTAGGCCCACTCCAAGTCAGACAGAAGATTTCAGTGACATCATTTTCCTGGCTGTGCTCCCACCAGCCTCACCACAAGCCAAGAAGTTTTTCTATCAGTGGGAGGCTGAAAGCTCTTTTAAGAACAGGGAGATCCTCTCACAAGGAGCCCAGGGCAGGCCTGGGCGTGGATGTGGGAAGGACAGCTGGCTTTTACAGCTGGAAGAGGGGACTCCTCCAGAGGCTAAAGCAGGCAGAGAGATGTCACAATCCCTCTGACAGCAGCCTGCAGCAGACTGACTGAATCCCCAGATTCCCAGCAGTTCACAGCTAGCAGAGACTGAGGTAGGAGCTGTTTCCCCCCAGCTGCAGATCCCAGGAGTGCTGCTCACCATAGGGGTATCCCCACGTGCTGTACTCTGGGGGCAGGATGAGAGAGCTGGCTGTGGGGACAGGCACCACGTTGCCCTCAGCATAGTAGGGGACAGTGGCTCCCGTGGACAGGCAGAGGGTGGGGTGGTTTGGGGAGCCCGTCTGCTCCGAGTCCGCCCGAATCTCCTGGAAGCTCAGTCCTGGGGCGTAGCTGAAGGGCTGCTGCTGGGAATGGCTTTTGGTGGGGATGGAGACATTGTCCATGGGGTGATAGCCACTGGCAGCCTCCTCTTCCTCTGGGGGGGCACTGGGGACCACCACAGATGGGATGTGCTGGATGGAGCGGGAGGGGCTCAGCGGGACCCTGTTCACAGCAATGTTTCCAATGTAGATGGGGAGAGTGACAGAAACCTCTGGAGACTTGAGGGAAACCTGGAAGAGAAGGGAAAACAGTGGCATCCTCATGATACATGGCAGTGGGAAGGTTCACCTGATGCCTGGAGCACCCAGACCACAGTGCTCAGCCTGGGAGGGGGCACAGAGCCACGGCCCAGCTCAGGGGTACTCCAGATAAACTCACCTGGATGTAGTAGTCAATATGGATGAGGCTGCAGCCCTGCAGAATGGACTGGGGCAGTGCTGGAACCAGGATCTGCTCCTTCCATTCTGCATGTTTCCAGGCTTTCACCCCTGAGCCTTCCACCTCGGCGATGGTCCTCAGGTCGTAGATCCAGCGCTTGGATTTGTAGGCCACTTTCTGCACAGACAGGAGAAACACAGCTGGCTCAGAGGCTGCAGGTGGTCTTCTGTCTCCCACAAATGTAAACCAGGACACAACCCCACCCAACTGCTTTGTCAAATAAGCACAAGCACAGACCTAAGGGGCATGTTCCAGAGCAGGATTATCCATTGTTGCATGACAGACTCAGCAGGGATAAGCAAGACAAGTTCTACATCCTCTTTCCCCAGGAAGGCAGAGAGGACCAGAGGTGGGGATTTGGCTGCCCCAGTTTCACAGAGGCCCCAGTAGGGTGGAACAGCAGCACAAGGCAGAGGATGGCCCCACAGGCACCCACCTGGAGCAGACTGGCCACCACAGCGCCGGTGTCGCGGCCGGACTTGTTCTCGATGTCAGTGCGGAGCTGGATGGCCTGGCCCACGATGTAGCCCTTCAGGTCAGACGTGGCTGTCAGGACGATGTTGCCACTTTTCACAAGCTTGTAGTTGAACTTCTTGGTAATGGACATGGTGTTGGGCTGCTGCAGGATGGCACAGACAGAGGTGTTGGCTCAAGAGAGTCAGAGAGCCTCCGGGAAAGCACTCAAGAGATTCACAACAAGCAAGCAGAAATATTTGCATCTAAGAGGATGCAAAGAACCAGCAACATGGCAATGCCACAGACAACAGGTCTCACTTCTCCAGCCCCACAGATCTACTGTCCTATTAGTTGCTTTCCCCTCCAAAGTTCCCCAAACCCAAGTGTCTCCAAGCACCTGGAGCTGTTGGCCAACATGTTTCTCTGCATGCTGAAAATTCAGATAAACCTTTCAAAGCAACACACACAAGGGTCAGAAATCACCTGGAGTAGGCACTGACAGCAAGGCAGGAGAGAAGAGGAGTCCTTGTCCTGCTCTTGCATAGTCACAGCACACAGTCAGAGCTGTCCAGCCACTCAGTGACTCCTCAGACAGCAGGACAAGGACAAGTGCTGAGTGTTGGCATTTCCAGCCATGCCCTGCTCGTCCTTACCTCAATGTCAGGGATGTCATTCAGGTTGAGAGGGCAGAGAACGTAGAAGATCTTGTTGCATTTGTAGTCCTTGGAGAAGCGAGGTGTGTCTATCACAGCTTTCACCTGATGCAGGACCTTGCCAAAAGGGCCTTCAAATGATGTAGGAGCAGAAGCTGGAGTTGAGAGAGAAAGAAGAGGTCATAAGGCTGAGCCAGGCCAGATTCTGAACTGGAAGTATATGCAAAATCCAAGGCTTACAGGGAAGGGCCTTCAGCCACTTTTCTGCATCTTACCTGGCAGCAGGAACTGGAAGGGAAAGTTGTGCTCTCCAGCTGTCAGGACCCCTGTGGAAACAAGAATGAAGTGTTCATGGGACAGGCTGAGAGGCTGTTACCTAGGAATGTGTGATCTGGGAGAGAGAAGCCACCACCCAGGAATCACACACCACCTGCTCTGCTGCCACTGCACAGCTCCAGATCCCATGGGCAGTGCTTGAGCCAACAGGAGCACCTGCTGCCACCCACCCCTCCCTGGGACAGGAGAGGTTCTGTAGGAAGATCTCCTGTAAATAAGGTCATTTAGGGCAGGCTCTAAGTGATCCCAGTGCCACAGCAAGTGGTTATCCCAGGCTGTTGACACAGGACACAGAGCAGGGCTGCTGTGGGTTTACTTTTCCTCAAGTTAGTCCCCTGTCAGGCAGTCAGGGAGAATGTGAGAAATCACAGGCACTGTCTGAGGGTGGTAGGGAGTTCTGGTGGGCATCAAGCCACTCCACCCTCAGACACATACAAAGCCCTTCACAGACAGGGTTCAGAAGCTGGAACCAGAGGTCCACCCACTCCTGGACCCAAGAAAGGACCTGCAATACCTCAGCCTGGCTGTTGGAACAACAGGAGCTCAGAAAAATATTGCTACAACATTAACCCTGGCACTCACTAACCACTGCTCTGCCTCGAGGGCCCAGGGCAGAGCCAAGATCCCGTGCATGGCTAAAACAACAGATTCCAACTCCCCAACACTCCCAGATCCCCTCCAGTGAAGTGTGACAGCTGAACTGAACCCACAGTGTGATCCAGCAGCTCCTGAGGTTGCCTTCAGCAAGAAAACCACCGAGGTTTATCCATATTTGTTAAATCCATGCATACACAAGAGGTTTTGTTTTCAGAGTGGCAGAGCTGAGAGGGAGACCTGGATGCCCAGTAAACTGAGCTGTGTTTGTTCTGCTTTGCAGGATCATTGCTGGAGGTAGCAAAGCCCAGCTCTGGCTGGTGCTTTTGTTGTTGCAAGGCAGGGGGAGGCAGCTTGGCCGTTAGCAAGGCTGGCTCTGCAGAGCTGACAGAAACCGAGCCCTGTCGCCAGGGGATTAAGTGGATTACATGGAAGGGGGAGTGGGGAGGAGAAGAGTAAATCCCCCCCCCCACTGACACAGCAGCCCAGGCAGGACTTGGTGCATCATTCATGCTCTGAAAAGCCAGATCTCTGCCCCTCTGCTCGCTCTGCCACCCCATGGGGATGAGGCACAGTGAGTGTGTCCTCACAGTGCAGGGACAGAGGGATAAACAATCCAACACACACATCGTGGATCCTGCAAAGGGAGAACACCTCCCTGCAAAGGGACAACAGCAGAGATGGCTATTTGTACTCTTTGTACACTGTGGGGAATGTAATATTTGTAATATTTGCCCATTGCCATCACCTCCCTGCAGATTCCCCTCCTGTTCCCCGGACAAACCCGAGCTATGTAGGCTAAAATGCAGCACCCGGCGCTGTCACCAGGTGGAGGCACCAAGCCAGGCTGTGCCCTCGCTGCCAGGGCTGGGGCTCAGAGCTGGCAGGCCCGGAGGCAGCTGTGGGACCCCTGCCCTGCTCCCTCCTGGGCAGCCTGGCACAGTAAAGGTGCCAGGTGACCTTGGCTGTTGGGTCCGGGATAAAGCCTGGTTAATGTGAATGATTCAATGAAGCCAGCCCTTGTTTGCTGCCCTGAGGATTTCTGTTAAGCATTGATCTTACACCCATTATCTCTATTTTAGAAAGCAAATGGGTAACTGGAATACATCGATTGTCCTGTGCAGCTTCTGCACTGCAGCACAGGGACTCTGCACCTGACAAGGAGTGGGAGCAAGGGCTGCTCCTGCCCTGCACAAGGGAGGGAGGTGGGAGCTCCAGAGGGCAGTGGCTGCTGAGAAAATTCCACTGAGAATTTCCACCAGGAGAATTCCCAGCTGTGGGACATGCAGAGCCCCACATGAAGGTGCAGGCAGTAATTCTGAGTCTCCTACTAGGGGCATGAAAGTTCACAGTCTTTCCAGGACCCTTAGGTGTTGTGGTGTGCTGTAATGTCCTGTTTTAGACTTCCAGGTCATTCCCCCAGGTGTGCCTATGCCTCTCTCCCTTCCCCCTTGCCCCCATGCTGAGTGAGTCCTGTCAATCAGGCTGAACATTCCAGAGGTGTTGTGTGCTTGATCAAGTTCAAAGGATGCCCCTCAGGCCTGGGGGTCATTGGCCCCTCTGGGTGTCACCTTCCCCTGAGACCCTGCCCCTCTCACCTGGTTGGTGCTCACCTGTACCTCCCCTCCCCCTGTCCCTGAGCTTAAAAAGGTGATCAGACCATGCGGCCGAGGTTCTGTTGGAGCAGTTGCTCACGTTCAGACCTCTGTAACCATGGAATAAACCTCTGGACATTAAACCCTCCAGCAGAATCCTCTCCCTTTTCTTTTCACCATCACCTGAAGCCATTCCTCCTGAGGTAAACGGGGTTCCTAACAAGCCTGGACTTGTTCAGTGCCCAGCTGCAACCACCAGCAAGCCAAGGTATCTCTGGGGTGATACACCGCAGTTGCTGCCTTTGGCCCAGCAGCGAGGGTCAGACTGGCCCAGGCACAATCTAACTGGGAGTATTGGGAGCCTTATTCCAATACTTAGGATGAGCCCACAGACTCCACCAAATACAAGTCCCTATTCTACAGGGAAAAGAGACTGCCTATAACAGGCAGCACCATCCAAGAAGTCATTTCTGTCCAAGTCCTGCCCAGCTCAGGTGCACCAACAGAAAGCTGGGCTGGAAGTGAACCTGTGAGCACTTTCACAGTTTCTAACTCCCACAGCATCACTGAGCAAGGCCATGAGCTCTCCCAGGAACACGTGTGGGCAGCATCACCCTCAGAGGAGGTGGTTTGTGTGGCTCACTGGCACCGAGGCACTTTCTGCACAGGTAGCCCAAGCTCTGAGCAAGTCCCCAGGTGGGAACTGCCCACAGGTCAGCCCAGACCAGCCTGATGGTCCTGACCCAGCCCAAGTTTCCTGTTAGCTGTGATTCACTGAACAGGCTGCAACTCCCTCCTGCAGCTCCTGCCTGCAGCAAGCCGCCCACGAGGGCTGGACAAGGCCCTTCCTGCTCTTGGCAGCCAGACAGGAGATCCCAGAGCAGCCACCCCAGACTGGAGCTGCTCCTGACACAGCTCACACAGACCAAGGGCAGCTGCTGGCTCATGGCCACAGAGCCCTGACCCAGTCCTGAGCTGAGCAGGGAAGCACAGGGAGCCCTGATCTCCACTCCATAGAGCAGGGAGATGCTGCAGGTAACTAAGAATGACTCTTGTTTACAGACCTGCTCCTTCCAGCCCATTCTCCTTCCCCTAAGAGGGAGGAGCATCTTTAGGCATCCTCTGTATCCCAGAGTGGGCATTCCAAGGCACCCACTGGTGCAGAAAGGAGCTCAGTGCCAGGGCTATTTCACAGACAACAGTTAACAAAATAAAGATGAAGAAAAGCCAGTGGTCCTGACTGAGAGAGGAGACTCCTGTGAAAGCACAGGCACGATCCAGAGTGCCTGGCAGTGTGAAAGGCAGCAGAGCCCACAGGTGAGCTGGGTCCTGCCTGCCTCCTGCTGCAGCAGGGGAAAGGCAGATATTCAGCAGCAGGAGGAAAGGCAGATATTCAGCAGGAGGAAAGGCAGATATTCAGCAGCAGGAAGAAAGGCAGATATTCAGCAGGAGGAAAGGCAGATATTCAGCAGCAGGAAGAAAGGCAGATATTCAGCAGGAGGAAAGGCAGATATTCAGCAGGAGGAAAGGCAGAAATTCAGCAGGAGGAAAGGCAGATATTCAGCAGCAGGAAAGGCAGATATTCAGCAGCAATCTGGGCTCCTTCTTGCTTCTCCTGCAGAGGCTCCTCCAGCACAGGCACAGCAAAGGCTCCCTTTGCAACTTGGAATTACAAAATCATTTCTGTCTTCTGCCTGGTGGAAAGTTGGCAAATCCCAAGCCAAGCACCCTTACAATGGGAAGGGAGGTGGCAACTGCCTCTAAACTCTCCAGCTGGCAACTTTGCTCCAAAAGGCTGAGCTTCCATTCCCAAATGCTGACTAATCTTGCTGTAATAGGGGAAATCTGCAATTTCCCTTGTCCCAGCTTCCCTGTGAGCATGGGCAGGGCACAGACTGACCTTGAGCCAACACCCAGGTACTTCTGCCATGGAAAACAGGAGCAAACTCAGCTCCCTACAAGGGACACTTGCAGTGTCAGTCCAGCACAGTGGCTGGACACTGTGTGACACAGGGCAATGTGTGTCTCACCAGGCCTTGAACAGACCCCCAGATCAGAGCAGGGGAGATGCAACATCAGGCAGAGTGTCCAGAACCTTCCCACAACACCCCCTGTCCAATTCCAGCTTCCCAGCAGTGAGGGGAACACACAGCCCATGGGGAGCCACTCATCACCCCTGTCCCTCCAGCCCAGAGAGCTTCAAGCAACAATCCAGGACATTTAATGTGCTAATTCCATCTGCAAGTGGACTTTGTAACAGAGCCTGTTGTTGGCAGCGGGCAGGGCTGAGCTGGTTTCCAACCATGGTGGGGCCCATGGCCACCCCAACACCTGGGAAGAGCCCATGGCCACCCCAACACGTGGGAAGAGCTGCTCTTGAGAGAGCTCCATCCTCCTCCAGCACCAAAGGCTTTGCCAAAGCCCTCCCCAGCCTGGGCAGTGGGGGTTCAGCACTGCTCCAGGGGGCACTGAGACCCCTCAAACAGGGGCAGCTCACAGACCCTGTGAGGGGACAGGGCTGTGCCAGCCACGCCGAGCCAGCACCTCCCCATTCCCAGCAGCCAGAACAAAGGCCACAGTGTCCTCAGATGCAAAAAAGCTTTTCCTGAAGTTGATGTGCAGCTAAAAATACCTTGAGAAAGTCATTAGGCAGCAGAGGCAGCAGGCTTGGCAGGGTTCTGCTGTGGGGCCATACCTGCAGCAGCCTGTCCCCCTGATAGGAGCCAAGCCAGCAGAGATTGGCCACCCCCACAGAGCCTTGGGAAACTTCCTCCCAGAACATTCCTGCAGGGAAAGAAGCTGCTGCCCCAGACAGCTTGGAGAAAGCTCCAGTGCAGATAGCAGGAGCAGTAACAACACACCCATAGTGCAGAAGAACCTTGGGGATGTCCCTGAGGCCAGCAGAGATAGGGCTGGTGTCTCATTCATGGCTCAGCTGCTCCTCACTGGGGCTGGGGTTGTCCCACTGCACGTGGAGGAGTGCTGGAACATTTCATTTACAGAAAATTCCTTGATCCAGAGGGATCAAGTCTTCTGGATCCCCTACTTATGCTGGGGTGCCACCCAGAGAGACCCTGCCAGGCTGAAGGGGCTGGGCCTGTGGAGCCTTGGGAAGTTTGACAAGGCCAAGTGCAAGGTGCTGCCCCTGGGTCAGAGCAGTCCCAAGCACAGAGACTGGGCAGGGAATGGATGGAGGAAAGCCCTGAGGAGGAGGGTTTGGGAATGGTGGTGGATGAGAAGCTCCGTGTGCCCCAGCCTTGTGTGCAGGCCCCAGAAACTCCCCTGCCCTGGGCTGATCCCAGCGTGGGCAGCAGGAAAGGGGGGACTCAGCCCCTCTGCCCTGCTCAGACCCCACCTGCACCCCAGCCTTGGGGCCCAGCACAGGGAGGACCTGGAGCTGCTGGAGAGATCCAGAGGAGGCCATGGAGATGCTCCAAGGGCTGGACCCTCTCTGCTCCAGAGCCAGGCTGGCAGAGCTGGAGAGGAAAAGCTCCAGGGAGAGCTCAGAGCCCCTTGCAGGGCCTGAAGGGGCTCCAGGAGAGCTGGAGAGGGACTGGGGACAAGGGATGGAGGGACAGGACACAGGGAATGGCTCCCACTGCCAGAGGGCAGGGCTGGATGGGAGATTGGGAATTGGGAATTGTTCCCTGTGAAGAACCCAAGGGTCTGCGACTGGAGGTTCTGTTAACATCCCATCTAGGTTTAAATGCCCTGCCTGGGGGTTTTACTGCATGAATTTCATAGGGTGTGGGTGAATGGCTTCAAACTGAAGGAGAAGAGGTTTAGGTTACATATTAGGAAGAAATTCTTCCCTGTGAGAGTGGGGAAACCCTGGCACAGGGTGCCCAGAGCAGCTGTGGCTGCCCCTGGATCCCTGGCAGTGCCCAAGGCCAGGCTGGGCAGGGCTGGGAGCAGCCTGGGACAGTGGGAGGTGTCCCTGCCATGGCATGGAGTGGAATAAGGTGATTGATCTTTAAGGTCCCTTCCCACCCAGAGGATCCCCTGCACAGCACAGGGCTGCACCTCTGCATGGCAAAGCTGCCACATCACACCCAGGGGGGCTGAAACGACCCCATGTCTGCATTTACACTGTGAAACAAATGATCCAAGTCCAGTTCACTCCTCCAGAGCTGCTGAAAGTGTCTGAGCTCTGCACTGAGCAGTGACCCCTCCCTGGCTGGTGCTGCCAGGCCCCTGGCAGCCAAAGGAATCCCCAGCCCTCCAAAGCCATCATCCCTCCCTGCCCACACCCTGCCCTGCCTGCAGCTGCCCAAGGGCTGGGAAATGCCCTCCAGCAGCCTCTGCCTGGCACAAGAGCAGGGCTGGGGCTCAGGAGGAGCCAGCCCACAGGAACAAGGACACAGCCCTACCTGCTGTGTCCCACCCACCTGCCCTTCCCAGGGCTGGCTGGCAGCTTTCTGTGCAAACAGCCCGGTCTGACAGCCCTGTGGGGCCAGCTCTGCTGGGCTGCACCTTCCAGCCAGTGCCACTGTGGGGACACTTGCCAAATGCTCCTCCCAGGCTGCTGCCCCAGCCCCAGAGTCCCCATCTGGTGGTCACAGGTGGTGACAGCCACCCCTGCACAAGGGTCACGGCCACCATGACAAAACAGGGGAGCAGAAGGGAGTCAGGAGGTGCCTTGGTCACACAACAGACTCAGGTGAGCTCATTCCCCTCCTGTGAAGGCTCACACAGGTGTGACACACAGCAGGCTGCAGGCCAGGAATCACACATGTGGCACAGCACAGACCTCTGCCTCACCAGGCTCCACTCACAGCTACACACAGCAAAAGAGGTGAATAATGCCATTTATTCTCCCTCCAGCCCCCAAAGAGAAGGATGATATCAGCTCTGTAGCACCTCTAGGAGCCTGGAAAGTGTCCCCACACCCCAGGGGACAGAGAGTGGCTGAAATGGGGCTCCTGCCCCAAGCCCTGTCCCTCCTTGTCACAGACATCTTTTATGAAAAATCCTTTCCTTAGGATTTTTCCTCCTGAGAAGCTGAGAGGCCTCAGGAACAAAATGGAAACATTGATTATCTGCTGCTGTGGAATGCAACAGGTGCATCTGGGATTGGTCTCATGTGGTTGTTTCTAATTAATGGCCAGCCACAGTCAGCTGGCTCAGACAGAAGGCCTGAGCCACAAACCTTTGTGATCTTTCTTTTCTATTCTATTCTTAGCCAGCCTTCTGGTAAAACCTTTTCTTCTATTCTTTTAGTATAGTTTTAATATAATATATATCATAAAATAATAAATCAGCCTTCTGAAACATGGAGTCAGATCCTCATCTCTTCCCTCATCCTCAGACCCCTGTGAACACGGTCACACCTCCCCACCTGCTGCTGGGACAGGAACAGGCTGCACCTTTGGAGCACACAGATTTTTTGGTTCCTCTAGCAGAGGAACAGCAGGCCAGACCATATGGCAGCTTCTCCCTGGCTATTTAACAAGTGATGCATTGACTGTGCTGGCCAATTCAAGGAGCACAGAAAGGTACCTGGTGCCTGCTGGCCCCTGTGCCATCACTTGCAGCAATCTGTCTTTCCTCCTGCTGCCTGAAGTCAGCCCTGGGGAAGGCAAGGTGCTGAGTTAGACTGATTCTGGTGCTGCTGATGCACAGCTTGAGTATTCTCCTGTCCAGGCTCTCCAGGCAGAGAGCAGGAAAGCAGAAGGTTTGTGTTTTCCACTTTGGGGAGGAGAAATGAGCAGCCCTAGCTCTGCAGTGTGCCACAGGAGCCCCAGTCCCCAGCTACAGGCAGAGATGTCAGTGTCACTGCAGTGCCAGTCCCCAGATACAGGCAGAGATGTCAGTGTCACTGCAGTGCCAGTCCCCAGGTACAGGCAGAGATGTCAGTGTCACTGCAGTGCCAGTCCCCAGCCATGGCAGAGATGTCAGTGTCACTGCAGTGCCAGTCCCCAGGTACAGGCAGAGATGTCAGTGTCACTGCAGTGCCAGTCCCCAGCCATGGCAGAGATGTCAGTGTCACTGCAGTGCCAGTCCCCAGCCAGAGGCAGAGATGTCAGTGTCACTGCAGTGCCAGTCCCCAGCCAGAGGCAGAGATGTCAGTGTCACTGCAGTGCCAGACTCCATCCACAGGCAGAGATGTCAGTGTCACTGCAGTGCCAGTCCCCATCCACAGGCAGAGATGTCAGTGTCACTGCAGTGCCAGTCCCCAGATACAGGCAGAGGTGTCAGTGTCACTGCAGTGCCAGTCCCCAATCAGAGTGAGAGATGTCAGTGTCACTGCAGTGCCAGACCCCAGCCACAGGCAGAGATGTCAGTGTCACTGCAGTGCCAGTCCCCATCCACAGGCAGAGATGTCAGTGTCACTGCAGTGCCAGACCCCAGATACAGGCAGAGATGTCAGTGTCACTGCAGTGCCAGTCCCCAGCCATGGCAGAGATGTCAGTGTCACTGCAGTGCCAGTCCCCAGCTACAGAGATGTCAGTGTCACTGCAGTGCCAGACTCCATCCACAGGCAGAGATGTCACTGTCACTGCAGTGCCAGTCCCCAGGTACAGGCAGAGATGTCAGTGTCACTGCAGTGCCAGACCCCAGATACAGACAGAGATGTCAGTGTCACTGCAGTGCCAGACTCCATCCACAGGCAGAGATGTCAGTGTCACTGCAGTGCCAGACTCCATCCACAGGCAGAGATGTCAGTGTCACTGCAGTGCCAGACCCCAGCCACAGGCAGAGATGTCAGTGTCACTGCAGTGCCAGACCCCAGCCACAGGCAGAGATGTCAGTGTCACTGCAGTGCCAGTCCCCATCCACAGGCAGAGATGTCAGTGTCACTGCAGTGCCAGTCCCCAGATACAGGCAGAGATGTCAGTGTCACTGCAGTGCCAGTCCCCAGATACAGAGATGTCAGTGTCACTGCAGTGCCAGTCCCCAGATACAGGCAGAGATGTCAGTGTCACTGCAGTGCCAGTCCCCAGCCACAGGCAGATGTCACTGTCACTGCAGTGCCAGCACCGCCCTCACCCCTGTCCTGCCCTCTCTCCTCATCCACTTTTGCAGCCAGAACACTGAATATTAGATATAAGCAAGGGGCCAGAGCTCTGTAGCTCTCAGGAGGCTCTACCAGCATGAATTCTGTGCCAGGGCACTTGAGGTGGCGCTGAGCCACTGCAGCTTTAGCACAGGACTCAACCCAGCCTCTGGTGAGTGGAGTTAATACAGGGGATTACAAACTGCCACAAAGGAGGGAAATGCACCCATTGGCTTGTGCCACCAGCAGGCACAGGTGCCACAGAGGGAGCAGCCAAGAGCCAGAGGAACAACCTGCCAGCAAGCACAGGCAAAGCCAGGAAAGCCTCGGTGCTGAGCTCCAAGAGAGCTCTGCTGCTCTGTGTGGCAGTGATGGAGCACAGCCCCAGCAGGCTCCACACTCCCTGTCAAGGCAGCAACTCTCTGCTCCAGCTCTGCAAACACACAAACACACAGCAGGAACAACCCCCTCCATGGGTAATGCTGCTGAGATCAACCTTTCTGTACCACAGGAGGCGCAGCAAAGCACTCAGCACTGAGGTGAGGGCTCCACTGCACACAAACCCCTGTGTCAGCAGCTTCCAGAGACATTCTCAATGAATTAGCAGGATCTGGCAGTGTGGCAATGCTGCAAAAACCCCAGAGGATTAACTGCTCTACTGAGGCAAGAAATTGGGAAGTGCTGAGGCAGCTGCTGTGACCCAAGGCAACTGCAGAGCCCTGAGTGTGGCTTTCCTGAGCTGAACCTGCAGTTCCTGCTCTGAACCCAGCAGCACAGCATGGCCAGGAGCTGGCACCAGAACATCCTCAGTGCCTCAGCACTGCCCATGGACACCCTGCTGCTGTCCAGGAGCATCACCTGCTGCTCTGAGACCTCCTGCTCACAAAGAACAAGCTGCACAAGTCTCACAATTCTGTTTAGTCAGGTCACCAAGATTTTTAAATTCAGCTGGGAGCCAGGATTGTTACCCTGTGCCAACTGCTGGCCATGAAGATGTTGTGCCAGGCCGGCAGAGAACCACTCCAGGGAAGAGGTGATGCACAGCTGCCCCTTTTACAGCTCTGTGCAAGAAATGTGCCAGCAGAGGAAGCATGTGGAGCTGCCAGGAAATCCCTGCAGTGCCTTCAAGCTAACTAACAAGCTGCCAAAAGAAAGGTCAGCTGGAAATTACAGCCAGCTCCCTGCATGAGTTCAACTCAGGTACAAGGAGGGAATGAAAAAAACCCAAAAATGTACTTACAACCTACAACCCTTCCACAGGGCAAGAGCTGTGTGTGCAGCTGGAGATGCAGGCAAGGAACAGCCCCATGGGGGTACAGGCACATGATGGACCTGCTCCTGTCTGGCTGAACAAGGGCAGAGGCACAGCAGGGAGGGGGAGAGGAGCAGGAGGCTCTGCAGAGTGAATCACTCCATTATATTGGAGCAAGAGAAGCAGCTCTGTGTCCCAGAGCTGGGTACAAGCAGTGCCATTCTGTGCTCGCTGCCACTCGATCCCTGCACTGCTGACACCTACAGAAACCCCACAGCCCCCACCCCACCCCTCTTGCCTTTCTTTGTAAAAGGAAAAATCAACACCGGCGAGCAATCAAAGTCCAAGTGGGAAAAGTAAATACCCTCTTAGTCTCCCCTCCAGGAGGCAAGTAACAACCCCCCCTGTGACCTCTGTGGCACAGCAGCAAACAGAGCAGTGAGAGGCTCTGCAGCAGCTGGCACACTCCACACTTCCCAGCAGCTTTGAGTTCATTAAACCCTTGGCCTGGGTGTGATTGCCAAGGCTACAGCACAATCCCCTGCTCCTCAGGGCTGCCCGGGCACCGAGGATGCCCTGCTTGGGTGGGGACAAGCCCTGAGGGGAGCAGGGTCCTCTGCAGCAGCACTCGTCACCACCCTGCTCCAGTGGCACAGCCAGGTCCGGCACACCCTGTTCCAAGGTGGGGAGAGAAAGGAAAGCGCCTTAAATAAGTGCCAAAGTGGGCATCTGGGTTATTTCAGGGCCTGCCTCCTTTTACATGCAATGAAAAAACCCCAAAGCAGTGGGTAATACAAAAAGCAGGGTGTAATACAAAAAGCAGTGTGTAATACAAAAAGCTGTGTAATACACAAAGCAGTGTGTAATACAAAAAGCAGTGTGCAATACAAAAAGCAGTGTGTAATACAAAAAGCAGTGTGTAATACAAAAAGCAGTGTGCAATGCAAAAAGCAGGGTGTAATACAAAAAGCAGTGTGTAATACAAAAAGCAGTGTGTAATACAAAAAGCAGTGTGCAATGCAAAAAGCAGGGTGTAATACAAAAAGCAGTGTGCAATACACAAAGCAGTGTGTAATACAAAAAGCAGTGTGTAATACAAAAAGCAATGTGTAATACACAAAGCAGTGTGTAATGCAAAAAGCAGTGTGCAATACAAAAAGCAGTGTGCAATATCAAAAGCAGTGTGTAATACAAAAAGCAGTGGTAATACAAAAAGCAGTGTGCAATACAAAAAGCAGTGTGCAATACAAAAAGCAGGGTGTAATACACAAAGCAGTGGTAATACACAAAGCAGTGTGTAATACACAAAGCAGTGTGTAATGCAAAAAGCAGTGGTAATACACAAAGCAGTGTGTAATACAAAAAGCAGTGTGCAATACAAAAAGCAGTGGGTAATACAAAAAGCAGTGGTAATACAAAAAGCAGTGTGCAATACAAAAAGCAGTGTGCAATGCAAAAAGCAGTGGTAATACAAAAAGCAGTGTGCAATACAAAAAGCAGTGTGTAATACAAAAAGCAGTGTGCAATACAAAAAGCAGTGGTAATACAAAAAGCAGTGTGTAATACAAGCAGCAGCTGATGCCAGAGGACAGGCTGCCCCCTCACTTATTTCAATGCAAAGGTGTGTGGGAGGAGAAGTGTGGAGTCACTCTTGGAGGCTTACAGAGAAATCTGAGCCTCGACAGTTTTGCAAACTCCTCTCCCCTTCCCCCCACGTGTCCTCAAAGAGCACAGATCGGTGTTTTTGGAAGTTCCTGCTCAGGATGTGGGAAGGGATAGAGCAAGGCAGGCTGTTTGTCAGCTGAGCCTGCTCCCTGCACCACCTCCTGTGTGCCAGCACTGGGGCTGAGCCACTCACCAGGATGAGCAAGACAGAGCCCCATTCTCTGTGTGGCCTTGGGGACACCTGGGATCCTTCCTCAGTCCAGGCCAATGCCATCAGACTGGATGAGCCCCTTTGATGAGAGCTGGGGATGGTGTCAGAGGCCAGCCTGGAACCACCCTCTGCCCCAGGGCACAGCCTGGCTGCCAGTTTGCCCCCAGCAGGGACATGCTGCTCCTCCTTACCTTTTTTTCAAGGCACTTGTTCAAAAACAAGAAGTAACAGCATTTCTGTAGTGGGGGCAAGGCAGGAACAGAAGAATCCTCTCAGGCAGAAGCAAATTCCTCCCTTCCCCAACTCATTTTCAGCAGTGACATCCCCAGTGTGGACAAGGCCTCTGGGGGCATGGCAGGCAGGCAGCCCCTCCACCTGGCACCAGGGCCTCCCACAGTCCCACCCTCCCTTTCTGCTGTTTGCTTTGTGGTGGGAGAAGGTGGGCACAGCCAGCCCACACCTGGAGTGACAGGCAGGGATCCACCCTGGGGGGTTTGCATGGATTTTTCTTGGGTTGCTGTTGTTAATTGCTGCTGTTAAGATGTGCAGGATGTCTCTGCTTCAGCCCGTGTGTCTGAAGAATGAGTCAGAGCTCTTCCGTTTTTGGTCTGGAAGCAGTTTATTAATTCTTATCTATAAAGTTTTCTTTCTGCTCAGCAGGGCAGCCACAGGCACTCTGTGCTGTCCTTTTATACTACAAACTACCTATAACACATTTACACTGAATTCCCAATACCTATCACCTGTGTTAGACAGTGCACTTCTACTCTAAACCAATCCCAAAGTGCCAACAGCACTGCAGAAAATGGAGAACAAGAAGAAAAAAAAAGGCTGGGCACGCCCAAGTTCCTCCATCTTGTCTCCATAATCCCCATACCAAAAATCCTAAAATCTACATTTTCACCCTGTGATCATTTTGTTATTATACTATTTAAACTTATGTGACTTTCAGGTCCTCATACAAAGCTGGTAACTTGCTCCAGGGGTCATAATCAAACCCAGAGGTGTTTTGGGCTGTGTGCCAGGGTCTCTGAGTCCCCGGGGGGGTCCTCAGCAACTCTGGACACCTGGAGGGATGCACTGAGCTCTGACAGTTTTTATTCTCCTTCAGGACCACACCAGATGCCACCAGTAACCTTTGCTTGTGGTGCTGTGCCACGGGTGGCTGCTGGTGCTGTGTGCTGGCACTGTGGGCCAGCAGCTCCTGTAGGAGCCCTTGCTTGGAAATGCTTCCAACTCCCCCACCTCACCCTGGGCTCCTGCCACCACCATCAGTGACCTCCCCACCCCACTGCCCAAGAGCCTGCAGGCCAGCCTGCCTCAGTTTCCCCTCCCAGCCGGGTCAGCCCTGCAGGGAGGCACCCAGGGAACACCCACATGGGACACTCCATTTGTCTGGAGCTCCTTCATGCTTTTTCAGGAGAGGCCAGGGCAGCTGAGAGCTATTCCTGGAAAGCCTAAAAATGCCACAGCTGAGTCAGCACCGAGGCTCTGCCTGCACCAGGCCATGGAGGGCTCCCCCCAACAGCCCTGCAGGGCTGAGCTGTGCCAGGACACTGCTGCCAGCAGCCCCTCAGAGGAGGCAGACAGACAGACAGACAGGCAGACACAGAGGCAGGGACATGGAGGAGCGGCCCAGACACACATCAATGTCACAGGGAGGGCTGTGACAGCAGACAGCTCTCTCTCTGTGTCCCTGTGCTGCAGGCTGGAGCAGTGCCAGCCCCCAGGGCTTTTGTTCCACATCCCTGCAAGCCAGCACAGCAAATGCCAGGGTCAGCTTCAAAGCCATCTCTGCTGGGGGACTCGGGTCTAAAGGCAGCATGGACACTGTCTCATCTCCATCCCACTGCTCCCCTCCACCCTCCCAGGGCCCAGCTGTCCTGTCTGGGTGCAGACATGGGACAAACCTGCAAGTCCAGGGCAGTAATTCCTGAGCATGAAGGGCAAATCCCCCATGGCTGCAATCCCACACCACACAGGGACTGCCCACCCTCTCCCCCTCTGCTGGGAATCAGGCTGAGAGCTCTCAGCAGCTGGGTCCACACAACTTTATGGACACAACAAGCTGAAGAGCAGAGTCAGTGACTGTGAGTACCCAGCACACTGCTCCAGACCAGCTGCTGATACCTGGGCTGGGCTTTCCTCATGATCTCACTGCAGCTCTGCAAGGCAGGACAGGAACAGCACCACAACACCTCAGTTTCCAATCCCACAACTCCACAGGGGCAGATTTTCCCTTCAATTCCCTACACCTAAGGTAAACCAGGCACTGCTGTTTCCTCCCTCACTGCCTGCCGCTGTGGCAGCTCTGGAGACATCAGCTGCCCCTTCAGTGCCACTCCCAGCCCAGGCTCTGTGAGCAGCTCCAGGGCAGAGCCAGCAGCCCAGCCCTGCTGCCAGCCCCAGGCTCTGCTCAAGGCTGGCACAGCCTGTGATACCAGTGGGTGACAGAGAGGTGTACAGGAGTCTGGCTCCCAGAAAACCAACAGCCAAAAGATCAGGGTTTCCCAGAAACACTTCAAGAACTGGGACTACCAAATTTTGGCCACATTTGGATGTCAGGCCTTCAAAGGGCACACTTCAGCACAAGGTTTTTCTTTCCATCCTTCCCAGTTCACTCTAGTCCTAGTAATCAAGGGGATGGCTCCCAAGGGCAGCCTCACAAGAACTGACTGCCAAAGCAGCTATCAAAGTTTTCAGAGGCTGCAAGCCCCACAAACAGCACACCCACCTCTTCCCACTCCACCTTCCTGCCCAGCTCGCCCAGCACACAGATCTGACCACAAGATCACAGCTCTCCCTCCAATCATGAAATATTAGAAACAAAAGTTGGAAGGAGCATTTCTCAGTGCAGTTGCAGGTTTAAACCTCTCCACAAGTCCACACTCAGTTGCAGCCTTCATCTCCTAACTCATCTAAGCCTGCCACAGACATCTTTTCATGAAAAATCCTTTCCTTAGAATTTGTTCTCCTGAGAAGCTGGGAGGCCTCAGGAACAAAATGGAAACAATGGTTATCTGCTGCTGTGGAATGCAACAGGTGCATCTGGGATTGGTCTCATGTGGTTGTTTCTAATTAATGGCCAATCACAGCCCAGCTGTCTGGGCTGTCTCAGTCAGACACAAGCTTTTGTTATCATTCTTTCTTTTTCTATTCTTAGCTTGCTTTCTGATGAAATCCTTTCTTCTATTCTTTAGTATAGTTTTAATATAATATATATCATAAAATAATAAATCAAGCCTTCTGAAACATGGAGTCAGATCCTTGTCTCTTCCCTCATCCTGGGACCACCACCACATAAGCCCAATGGTGTGCAGCACCTTACAGACGCCTGGGACTGTGCCCCCACCTTGACACCACAGCTGGGCTCTCTGTGCTCAGCACATCCAGAATCAGGCAGGAATGGTTCCCATTGCCCTCCTAGGCAGTTTATCTCTGACTGCAGCCCCCAGGCTGTGAGCCAAGAGCCAGCCACCCAACTGTCTCCCCTGGCAGGGACCTGAGAGCCAGCAGCCCTCTCAGCAGTTGCTGCAAGAATGAGCTCAGTCTCCCCACGATGCTGAGAGCTCTGCTTGGGAAATTGCTGAGCTAGCAGAAACTGCCATTTCGGTTTTACCCGTTTCCTGTTACTTGACAAAACAGTATCAGAGGGCTGAGCTCCTGCTACCCTGGGCTTTTGCCATGTTCCTGTTACAGCAACTGCCTTCAGCAGGTGAATACTGGCACATCTTGATTTCAACAGGAGGCAGGGCACAGCATGAATTATTTGTGGTAAGGCTGACCTATTTATCAGCAGAAAGACAGCATTCATTCAGGCCCAGATCCTCCAGAGGCTCTGGTGTCACTTTACCCACAGGACAATACAACCCCATCACTATCTCTGTCCATCTCACTGGGAGCAGGGGTAACTGCCCTAGGCTGATCCTGCCACGCTCCCAGAGCTTCTCCTGGAGCACAAGTGACACATCCACACCCCCTTTCACAGCAAACCACTGGCTCTGCTGACCAGCTTTGATCAGTCTTGTGTGAGCACCATAAACACATGTGGGAAGCGGAGCAGGGTGAATGTTGCAGACATGTTTTATGAAAAATCATTTTTTTTTTAGGATTTTTCCTCCTGAGAAGCTGAGAAGCCTCAAGAACAAAATGGAAACATTGATTATCTGCTGCTGTGGAATGCAACAGGTGCATCTGTGATTGGTCCATGTTGGTTGTTTCTAATTAATGGCCAACCACAGTCAGCTGGCTCAGACAGAGAGTCCAAAGAACAAACCTTTGTTATCATTCCTTCCTATTCCATTCTTAGCCAGCCTTCTGATGAAATCCTTTCTTCTATTCTTTTAGTATAGTTTTAATGTAATATATATCATAAAATAATAAATCAAGCCTTCTGAAACATGGAGTCAGATCCTCATCTCTTCCCTCAACCTGAGACCCCTGTGAACACTGTCACAGGTGAATTCACAGAGAATTGAGACAGGGAGTCCCTGTGACAGCTCTGCTTCAAAAAGACCAGGGTGAACCCACAGAGCTTGAGACAGGGAGCAGTCCCTGTGACAGCTCTGCTTCAGGCAGACCAGGCCAGAGGATGCCAGCAGTGTTTGCAGGGTGGCTGCCAAGTTCTGCTCAGGATCCTTCCCTGCACAGCTCCTGCTAAGCTCTTGTAGTGTCTCACCCTGGCTCCCATGCTCTGTGCACAGGCCAAGGCAGCCTGTGAGGGGTTTTTCACATTGAGGGGATGCTGAAATCTTGGTGATGTGTTTCTGTAAAGCTTCTCTGAACTCAGATCTGCACCAGGCCTTTGGGGACCATACCTTTGTCTGCCAGGGACAGCGTGCTGTTGAAGTACTGCTCCTCCACAGTCCAGGCTGTGTCATTGATCTTGTTGGACACCCCACAGGATCCAATGCAGCTCACCTTGATGGCTGTGGAGAGACAGGACACACGTCAGCACTGGGAGAAAGCAAAAGCTCAGGCTCAGACCTGCCTCAGGTACTGCACTGTGCAGGAGCAGTGCTCATGAAAACACACACATGGTGGGAAATTGGAGCAGAGGAATCAGGTCATGCTTTCATTCCAAAAGTGGGTTTTCCAGCACTCCCAGCACAACTGAGCACTCCCTGCTACCCCAGTGCTATTTCTAGGTACTACCACCTTTGAAACCCTCAAGCTGGTTTCCTTGCACTGAGGAAGCCCTTAGCAGCAGTGACTGCAGCTCCCTGACAGACAAACCTCTCTCCCAAATGCAGCAGACAAACCTCTCTCCAAAACGTGCACCAGCCTTGGCACTCTGGCTGAGAGCAGAAGCCTTGGGTGTCACTGTCCAGACAGGGATGAGCAGCCAAGGACTCTGCTGCTGCTGCCACCCCACAAGGAGCCAGGCATCCCATTGAGGGTCTCACCATCCCTGGGAGGAGGGAGCCTGGCATCCCACTGAGGGTCTCACCATCCCTGGGAGGACAGACATGTTTGGCACAAGCCCATTCAGCAGCTGAACAAGGGCTTCAAAGAGCCCTGTCTGAAGCAGCAGCAGAGAGCTGAACCCCCCAGTGCAGCCTGAACAAGCTCTGCTGCTTGAATTGACAGCCCTGTCACCCTCAAAGGGCATTCCCAGCCCCTAGGAGCCTGCTCATGGGTTCAGCTTTAATGTCTTGCAGCAAAAATACTTTGCCATTAACACTTGTCCTGCATCAGGACCTCCAAAATGTCCATGCACACATCACTTCCCAGCCAGCCAGCAGTTCTAAGGGAGTGGCTTCCTCCTCTGTTGGAGACACAGGGCTCAGCAAAGCCACACAGCAAGGTCTGGAAGCACCAGAGGGGCCATCTGACCCTCCCAAAAGCAAGGACAGTCATTTGAGCTATGTTTGTGCCTTGCCTGGAGAAAGTCACCCCAAGAGCTCAGCCTGCAGCTCTCAGAGGAGCTCCCCACAGACATTTTCAGTTAGTCTTGGCCAATACTCAGCAGGTTGAAATTAGATTCTGATGTCGACACTGGACCACAGGGACAGACAAACGTGACAGACTGGCCTTGCTGCACAGCAAGAGATGATCTGCACTGCTGCCCCCACACAGGGAGGACACAGGCAGACCCATCACGGCACAAACAGAGCCCTCAGGGCTGTCCCAGTCTCAACACCTCCCACCTGAATCCCATCAGGTTTTGCAAGAGCTGGAGCCTACACAAGTCCCTTACCCCAGTGGCCAGGTGAATAGTTCTGCTGGCAGAAAGGTGACAGCATCCACCAGACAGACTCTTTGCCTGTTTGACCCATCAGCTCTCCTGTGTTCCAGCTGCATCCACAGGAAGCATCTCCCTGGGAGGCAGGTGGCCAGTTTGTCTTGGCCTGGGAGCTCTCCCCTCCTCAAATGTCCTCAGCCCTGTTGATATCAACACCTCCACCCACCAACCCAAACACTGAGGGCTGGATGTTATTGCTGCTTGCAAGCACCTCAAAAGGCTCTCCAGAGCCCCTGCCTGGCCAAAGGGACTGACCCAGGACAGGGTGAGAAGACCCCAAAACCAGCCCTCTCTGCAGGGGCAGCTCATAGCTCTTACCCCAGTCACAGCCAGGGGGTCATGCAGACAGGTGGAATGAGCTCCTCAGGGCTCAAAGTCTGTAACCCCACAAGGAAGAACAGCTTCCCCCTCAGATCTCCTGCCATACCCCCACAGCTGATGATGACTGTGAGATGAAGAGCCCCTTGCAGTCCAAGTGTTGTTCTACACTCAAGGACAAAGGATAAGCAGCTCCAAATGCCAGCTCTCATCATCCAACATCAATACAGCAGCGAGGCTGACACATCACTGCCTTGTGTCTGGGATGTGCTTCAGCATTTGCAAGGCAGGCAAAGATCAGGATGGCGTGGCCTGGGATGGGAACTCCCCCAGCACAGCACAGAGCACACCTGAGCTGATCCAGGTGCCCTCCTGAGGTGAACCATCACAATGAGCCCTCCCCACATCCCCAGGTGACATCCAATCCTCTCTGTTGGCAGGTGGCAGAGCCAAAGCCACAGAGGGGCCTCAGCATCAGGAGCAGGAAAGGCTTTAGCAGGGTGGTGTCCTGTGTGTCTACACATTGGTGCCAAGCTCGGACCTACTGCCACATCTCTGGGCTCACAACAAGCCTGTCCCACTCTGAATTAGCCCACAGAACACAGATGGATCCAGGCAAACCAAGCCCAGACTCACCCACTCCATTCCCTCATTTTCACACAGGAGATGTCAGCAAGAAAAGCCCAACCAAAAACTGGAGAACGTTCACATCCTCCAGGAGCAACAGCCCCTGAGCAGGCTCCCCCTCAGCCTCCCTGCACAGCAGGAGTTTACAGATCAGCACCATCTGTTCAATGCCCAGATAAGGGGCCCACAGGCTCTGACTGCAGCCTGATCCTGCACTGTGGTGAGGAGGCTCTGCTGCTCCAGGGAGGCAGGTGGGTGGGGATGCTCAGGAACCCAGGCTGTGGCACAGCTCCCTTCCCACAGCACACAGGCTCAGCAGGCAGGGGCAGTGGGTTTGCAGTCTGACACCCAGAGCCAGCCCTGCCTGGGGCCCTGCTGCCACGGTCAAGGGCTAAAGTCAGACCATGTCCAAAATTCCCTCTACAGCTTGCTGAGGGGTTTTCCAGCACAGGAGCTGCCAAGGCTTCCCCATCAACCACTGACATCCCAAACTGCATGGTCACAGCCAGCCCAGAGGGGAGGGACAGTCCCCAGAGGCATTGCTCTGGGGCTCTCAGGGGTTCCAGTCCCTCAGCCCCACCAAACCCTCTCCAGCCACATTCCCTGACCATCACTCACCCTGGGGTTGCCATTCCAACCCCAAGCAACAGAAAGCAGCATTTCAGGCTGAAAAGTTTGAAGGAATTTCACTCTCCCCTTCCCTCTACACCCCCAAAGTCCTCAGTGTCCCCTCACCAGGCACACCAAGTCACCACACTTGGGACAAGCCTTGGAGAAGCTCAGAGGGCAGAGATTTGTTACACAGCATCTTCTCCAACCTGCTCCAGACACATGAACTCCTCATACCTCACAGGGGAAAAATGGGGTGGACAATAGCTCTGAGCTACTGCCCCACAGCTGACAGTGTGGCTGGACACAGGGATTGCACAACCCACCTCATCCCCCAGGCCCCTGCAGGGTGGGTGATGCTGTCCAGGACAGCCACAGAGCCCCCCAGTTTCATGCCCAGAGCAGGAAAGACTGGCAGCTACAGGGCCAGGTTATCTGGGAGGTTTCAGAGCTGCCTGGTTCAACAGATCAAACCATTCATCTCACTCCTAACCAGGTTTTGGAGCAGTGGACCATAAAATCAGCCTCTCCATGAGCATCCCATGAGCAGAGGGAGATACTGGGGACTTGCCTGGCTCGCTCTTGTACAGGCTCCTGCCCACAAGCAGGAGGAGGGACAGGGATGTGTGACAAGCACAGCTCAGGAATGTGGCTCTGGGGGCAGCTGGAACCCAAAAATGGCACTGTCAGGATGGACCTGGCAAAACCAGCACCATCACAGCTGCTGCAATGGAGCCACCTGAGCACAGAGATTGTCAGGCTGCCTGTCAGGAAGCAAAATGCACAGTCTGAGCCTTTCCAAGGAAATCTTGCAAGTGCCAAGCTGCAGACAGAGGAAAAAAGAATAGTTTGTACATCAGAATAGGCCAGTTCCAGTTATTAGAGACCCATTAAAAATGCCTCTGGAATCCAGGGCTACCAGTGGCCCCAGTCACCTCCCTCCTGCTCCCTGTTTACCCAGGCTGATTTGAATAAATACAGGAAAAAAACAAAGTCCAAAAACTGTAAGGGGAGGGGAAGGGGGAGGCAAAGAGAAGAAATGAAGGATGAAGCCATGCAGAAGGCAAGAGCCCTTCACCCCAGAGTCCCTGAGGGACTGAGGGAAGCGGGCAGCTCCACATCCAGCCAGACACATCTTTAGCAACGCGCTGCAGCACGCGCCAAGCGCTGGAAATAAAAGGAGACAGCTCAGCCATATCCATCTCTGCACAAAGTAAAAATAGAGATGCCAGGAGCTGGGCACGTCTGCCTCCTTCCAAGGTGATTTAAGGAGAGCAGGCATAGATTTCAAACTGCTTTTTCTCCTCACCCAGTGAGTTGCCCTCCTCAGGGGAGCTGGTGTGGCACCTTGGGCACGAGGAAAGGACAGCACACACATCCCCTCCTCTGCCAGGGGCATGGGGTGTGTGCACATCCCCCTTCCAAAATGCAGCCATGTGCTGAGCCAGCAGAGGCTCAATGGTCACCCTGCACTCAGCCCCAGTCCCAAGTGAACTGTCAAGTGCCACCTGTGTCACACACCTGCTACAACAGGTATGGGCAGAGGGGGAGGGAAGAGGCTGCTGCATCTTGGTCAGCTTGGATTTTCTAGGTCGGGCAGGGGAAGCAGCAAAACCAGTTTGTAGAATCATTAAATATCCTGAGCTGGAAGGAACCCACAAAGATTATCCAGCCCAGCCCCTGTCCCTGCCCAGCCCCCCCAGCAGCCCCAGCCTGGGCACCCCTGGCAGCGCTGCCCAAAGGCTCCTGGAGCTCTGGCAGCCTCGGGGCCGTGCCCATTCCCTGGGCAGCCTGGGCAGTGCCAGCACCCTCTGGGGGCAGAGCCTTGCCCTGATCTGCCGTGCCCCTGACACAACCTGACACAGCTGGAAGTGGCTGTTGCAGTTGGCAGCAGCTCAGGCAGGACAAACAGACCCTCCTGTCATTCCCTTTCCTCTGCGAGGACAGATGAAGAGCTGGCAACTGAGCTCTGAAATGGCACTGAAATGCCATTTACACACAGCCTGGGGTTTTGCCAGCTGAAGCTCACCCAGGTCACCACGTGGCCTCAGCCATGTCTGCTACACCCAGAGGCTCCAGCTGTCCCTGCTGCAGGGCAGGAGGGGCCCAGCCCTGCACACGTGGGATGAGATGGATGGCAGAGCCACACAGCACAAGGGACCAGGGCACGCTTTAGTGACAGAATCAGAGGGCACCCAGGGACTCAGATACCCTCTGGAAAACTCCTGCATGCCTGGATGCAGCTAACAAGGGAGCAGAGGAGGAGAAAGTGCTGTGGGAGTTGTGGGAGTCAAGTGAGTGTGCATCAGAGAAATCTTCACTTCATGGGAACCAGCCACAGGAAGGCAGAGCCCCCCTCCCTCATCCCTCTCCATCAGAGCCATGGCAGACAGTGATCACCAGATTTTAACAGATTCTCTCAAGCTGCCAGAGACTCTCCAGAGCTGCAGGCACTCAGAGCATCCATGAGCTGGGAATGAACCATTTTCCATCCCAGGGAGCAGGAGCAGCCTTGGGAGAAGGGGGTGAAGGATCCCCCTGAGCCCCAGCCCCTCCCCAGAGCACGGCAGGAGGGACCTGGTTTTGGCAGAAGGATGGGCAGCAGGATGTCACCTCAACACAAATCCCCACTGCTCCACCTTGGAGTGACACCTCTGGGTTCACAGAGATCACAAATTTGGATTCACCCTGAGATCCTCCAACCCTGCATCTGTGTGAAGATGAGGGGTCTGAGGTTCCCCACACTATCAGCCAAGCAGGCCCAGATAGCAGTGGGAAAATGGGAAGCCTGGGAGAGAGCAAGACCCACAGGCAGAGCAAGTTACTCTCAGTTTGTAATCTGTACTATCAGACTGGGTAATTCCTAGAAAAGTTCCATGAGAAGTGGACACCAAGAGGGGCAGGATGAGGTTTTTCTACTGATGGCCTTTACACAGAAGCACACCCAAACAGCTCCAGACAGAAAGGACTGAGCAGGAAGGCTGGGAACTCACGAGATACACACAAGTCCCTCGTGCATGAATATATTGAGACACTACTAATTAAACCAACAGCTCCTAATTAAATCCCAGCTGTCCCCATCCTTCTGGGTCCATCCTGTCAGTTCTTGAGACACAAATAGTCTTGAGCATTTCACAAGCCAGTGAGGCAAGAGCAGAGCTTACAACAAGTGCTGGAGGCAGCAGCAGGTTTGGCACAAGGTTAAGGATTGTCTGGGGAGGTTTTTGTCTTCTTCCTTCACAAGAACCCAGCACAGAGCAGGAAAGGGATCTGACCCCTAACATGGAAGGAGAGGAGTTGTCTAGAAGTGTAGTCTGTGCTTTCCATCTCAAATCAAACCCAAGCCTGCAGCCAGGCCCTGGGAAGTGGCTTGTCTGGAGCTGACACACAGGGAGCAGCATCTCCCACAGCACCAGCAGCTCCTGGAGCATTGGCTGCTGCTCCCCGTGCCCCAGGGGCTCATCCCACCTCCCACAGCCATCACAAGCTCTGCTCAGAGGCTCAGACAGGCTCCCAGTGAAATTCTGAGTGGTTGCTGTGTCTGACCCCTCTCTGTCTCACAAACTTCAGCATCATTTAGCCCCCAGGAGCAAGAGCAACCTCTGCTGTTCAGCCATTCCTTCCCCAGGCTGGCACTTGCCCTCTGCACCTACAAGGTGTTGGACCAGCCAAACCCCTCACAGCAATGCATGAGAATCCATGAACGTCAAATAGAAAAACTATTTCTGACCTCTCTCTTTTAGAACTTTTTTTTTCCATTTCTGAACATGTAGAATTCACATGAACTTTGTATTTTTTGAGTTTTACACCACTTCATTCAAAAACTCTCAGACCAATTAATCCTTTAATTTCCTCGAATATATCTTTTTTCTGTCAACTCAATATTACAAGCAGTTCCTAATGCCTTTTTTGTGCCAAGAAAGTTTCTGAAAATAAATCCTTAACTGTCAAATATCCTGTTTCTTACAAGACACATTTAGACTGATGATTTCTGAAGATCTATCCTCCTTAAGTTGTTCAATTAAATTATTTTTTAGAATTATTATGCTTTATTTTGGGGTTTTTTAGAATTATTATGCTTGGGGTTTTTTTATTATTCTTTGTGCTGTATACTTTTGAGCACAGATCTGTTACTCAGCATCACAAGGTATAATTTTTCTGCTTTATACTTTGCATCTCACATTCTAAGAATCATATTTTTCCTCCCTGACCTTTCAATGTGCTGATTCTCATGGCAGCAGAGGCAGCCCTGCAAATCCAAGCTCAGTAAATGTGACCCCAAGAGCCAGCAGTGCCTGTTGCCCTGGCTGTGGCAATAGGGCACACTCTATTTTTTATTTATTTTTTAGAATTATCATGCTTCATTTATTTTTGGGTTTTTTAGAATTATTATGCTTTATTTTTTGGGGGGGGTTTTAGAATTATTATGCTTTATTTATTTGTGGGTTTTTTAGAATTATTATGCTTTATTTATTTTGGGGTTTTTTAGAAATATTATGCTTTATTTATTTTTGGGGTTTTTTTTATTCTTTGTGCTGTATACTTTTGGGCACAGATTTGTTACTCAGCATCACAAGGTATATTTTTTCTGCTTTATATTTTGCATCTCACATTCTAAGAATCACATTTTTTGCTCCCCACACTTCCCTCCCTGACCTTTCAATGTGCTGATTCTCAGGGCAGCAGAGACACCCTGCAAATCCAAGCTCAGCAGATGTGATGCCAAGCAGTGCCAGTTGCCCTGGCTATGCCCACAGGGCTGTCTGTGTGTGTCCAGTGCCAGGCTGAGGCAGGAGGACACACCTGAGTGTCCCACCCAACCTGCAGGAAGCCCAGAACCCCCTAAAGAACCCCACATTGTAGGAAGGCTGAAAGAACTCCTCAAAACAGCCTGGAAAAACCACCTGTAGCAGCTCCATGGGAGTGACAGCTCTGCCACAGGGGCAAAGTGACCCACAGCCATTATTTCTGCTGTGCATTAATCATTTCAGCCCAGCCTGAGGAGGGGCAGCAGTATGGACACACAAGGATGGCCTCATTCCAGCACTGGGCAGGTGTGGACCTGCAGAAAAGTAGAAAAAATCTTCTAAGTCCTTTCCCAGGTAGGTCAATCCTTCCCCTCATTAGGAGCATTTTCTTCCATCAGGCTGAGAGCAGCAGGAAAACCCACATTTTCCAGCTCCTCCCCAAAACCAAGGGTCAACATAAATCCTGAGACAAAAAAGCCAACTCTTGGGCTCCTGTTTAGAACAAGCTCCTGCTCAAACCAAAGGTTTTTCTCCCTTGTGGAGCAGACAGGTTTATTTATAGCATCACAGTGTTTTATCAGCACACTGGCTGCCCTCAGAGGAAGGGGGTCATCTCGAACATCTGGAATTAAATCCTCAGCTGAGCACACTTAACAAGCCTGGCTGTGCACACACTGGGCTGCAGGGGGAAAACTCAGCAGAGAACAAGGCCACGCAGGCTGTGGCAGGGGGATGAACACGTGCCACCAAGTCTGTGCCTTGGATGTGCCAGAGGCAGCTCCTTAGCAACAGGCATGAAACAGTGTTGTGGTGTGCTGTAATGTCCTGTTTTAGACTTCCAGGTCACCTCCCAGGTGTGCCTATACCTCTCTCCCTTCCCCCTTGCCCCCATGCTGAGTGAGTCCTGTCAATCAGGCTGAACATTCCAGCAAGGCGTCGTGTGCTTGGTCAAGTTCAAAGGATGCCCCTATGCCCAGAGGTCATTGGCCTGTCTGGGTGTCACCTTCCCCTGAGACCCTGCCCCTCTCACCTGGTTGGTGGCTCACCTGTCCCTCCCCTCCCCCTGTCCCTGAGCTTAAAAAGGTGATCAGACCATGCGGCCGAGGTTCTGTTGGAGCAGTTGCTCACGTTCAGACCTCTGTAACCATGGAATAAACCTCTGGACATCAAACCCTCCAGCAGAATCCTCTCCTTTTTCTCTTCACCATCGCCTGAAGCCATTCCTCCTGAGGTAAATGGGGTTCCTAACAAGCCTGGACTTGTTCAGTGCCCAGCTGCAACCACCAGCAAGCCAAGGTATCTCTGGGGTGATACACCGCAGTTGCTGCCTTTGGCCCAGCAGCGAGGGTCAGACTGGCCCAGGCACAATCTAACTGGGAATATTGGGAGCCTTATTCCAATAAAACAGCACAGCACCTGCACTCAGGGCCTGAGTGAGGGAGGGGCTTCACCCCATGCAGCCCCTCAGCCCAACCCCACCGTGCTGCTGCTACAACCCCCTCACTGCTCCCCAAACACGCTCCAGAAGGGGATGCTGGGGTAGCCCTTTCTCCAATACTGCCTCTTGCAAAACCAGGACAAATTTAGGACTTTTTCTAAGCTCCAGACTGATGTAGGCCCCAGTGCTGAGGCAGACTGGGGAACAGGAGGGGAGAAGTGGTATTGCTCTGCTTGAGAGCCCACAGTGGCAGAGGTGGTTGTACCATAAGAGCCAGGCAGGGCAGAGGCTGGACATGTCCTGGCAGTGCCTCAGACCAGTTTTGGGAGCCCAGACTTTGATCCCATCCTAAACAGGTGGCACAGTCCAGCAGAGCTGCTCCACACAGTGCCACATCCAGGGCACAGGTCAGCGATGCCATTCCTTGGGTACTCCTGCAAGGAGAGCAGCTGTGCCCCACCCCAGCATGCTGAGGGACCATCCTCTTCCTCCCAGGCCAGGCTGGCAGCCACAGGCACCCTGACAGGCTGGGAACAGCCAGATCAAACAGCAGTGAGAAACTGCTTGGCACAGAGAGGCAGATCTCACATCTCCCAGGAATATCTCCATGCCAGCCACCCACCTGAGCCACGCTGGCAGCACTCACAGCCTCCTCCTCTCCCATCCATCCCTCCAAGCACTGGAGGGGAAAAGCAGAGAGGTTGCAGAGGAGCAGAAGGCTGGAGGAGAGATGGAGGCAACATTTCATGCGGAGCTTCAACTGCTCCAGGGTGTGAAGCCAACTTTTATCTCAAAAGATTTCTTTCCTTTCTGCTAGCCTGGACAGAAATTCAGAGTGGGAAACTGTGACCTGTTTGGGGACTGCAGAGCCTGCCCTCCTCCTAGAACTGCATTTGAGGCTCACTTGTGTTCAGGCCATCCATGAGGATGCAGCCTCTGTTGCTCTCAGGGATGGACTGGGATGGGACCAAGCTCCAGGCAGCCAGCACAGGAACATCTCATATTTAGGATCTCATTAGGGCCCAGAAAAGTTTTACTCATGCTCCCCTGCACAAGACAGATTGATTTTAATAAATTTAATGTAGATTTAATTTACTCCATCTTTCCCAGGGGACCTAGGTAATAAGCTGGATTTGGTGAGCCCTGAATTTAAGTAAGCTATCCTGTTCAAAGTGAAATAAGGCTGTACATACAAAAGCAGTCAGAGCATCTTAATCTTCAGCACTTGGCCCCTAGAGCAGCCCCGTGGGAAGGGAATGCAAGTCCCACATGCCCAACGTGCAGCCAGACAAGTGGAACAGAATCAGCAGCTCAGCCTGGCTCACAGGAATGCTGATGGATGCCAGGACCTGCCAGCACTCAGCACTTCAGCCAGACAGGGACCACAGCCACCCTTCCTCAGACTGAGCAGTGCTAAAACAGAAGTGAGGAATGTCATTTTTTTATAGCTTGCCCAAAGTGAAATAGGTTTCCACCCAGCACTTAACACTACTTTAGGCCAGAGGAGTTAAGATATTCTGGTACAATTGACTTGGCTGTCTAAAAAAGGAAGAAACTCCACCACAACCTACCACAGAGCCCTGCAGGTTCTGGGGGAATGTGCTGGATGCTGATGTAAAAAAACACTCCTTTAAACTGATGAACAAACTCAATTGTTCTTTCCCAGCAAGTGCAAAGCCTGGCACCTTTTCCCACCTCACTGGCAGAACAACTCCCATGGAAAAGGAGCAGCTGAGCTCTCTGATGTGCTGGGAACACACCTCTGTCCTGGGAACACGCCTCTGTGTGACCCCACAGCCTGAGCAGGTCTGACAGCTCTTTGCCCAGACAGCCCCTCTGCCCCCACCATGGAGCATCTCCCTCCACACTGGTGCAGCAGCCACTGCAGGAGATAAACAGGCACTGATCAGGTTCCCCTGCTCACCACAAAGGGCTTGATTCACCAGAGCCTACTCCCTTTTCAGACTCTTTCTAAATAAATGCTTCAAAGACTTCTGGAAATTCATGCTTAACAGGCTTACTGTAATTCCAGAGCAGCAGGGCTCCTGTGGGCCAGGCTCTGCTGTGGGACTGAGTCACGCTCATTTTCTTCTGACACTCTCAGATACCCTTTCCTAAGAGGTAAGGCAACAAATCCCGTGGGCTGATGCTCATTTTGGAAGACCCTCATTGCCACCCACATCACAGCCAGGCACAGCTCTCCTGGCCTCAGCAGCAGACAGCCCTGCAGATGTAAGGTTCAGCAGAGATGACACTTCTCCAGCCCCTCCTGGGGCTCAGGGGATGCTCCTGGGCACAGATTCCCCATCACCCACTCTCCAGATGAGGAGAACATGCAAAGTCAGCCCAGCACCTGGTGGGCAGCAGGTCTGTCACAGGCTGGGCACCCCTGGGGCTGCAAGGACTCAGCACAGAGCACATTGTCACAACCCAGTGTCCTGAGCAGTCCCCTGCCTCCACAGCAGGGGAAGGATGAAAGCAGCACACTCAGGACTGCTCAGCCATCCTGGGAACAAGAGTTTTGGTGTGAGGGGTTTGAGCCCACTTACAGGGAGATGAGACAGGAGCAAGGAGTCAGGCAACCACATCAGGGTCTGCCCTCCTGCACTCCAGGCACTGAACTCCCAACTCAGCACACAGAACTGCTGAGACACCTCCAAATGATTTAGTGCTGCTGCAGCTCCCAACACGAGCCAGCAGCCAGCTCCCCTCCTCCTAGAAGGGGAGGTTTTTTCCTGAAGAGCCTTATTTACAAGCAGTAAAGCAAGCCTGCATTTAGTGCCTCCTCATCCTGGCTGGATACCAGCACAGGCAGGTTCTTGCTGGGGAGGCAGGAAGGCACAGCATGGGATGAGAGATCCCAGCATGGGATGAGAGATCCCAGCATGGGATGAGAGATCCCAGCTCCACCTGCTCCCTGCTGAAGATCCCAGCCCAGGATGAGAGATCCCAGCCCAGGATGACAGATCCCAGCATGGGATGAGAGATTCCAGGATGGGATGAGAGATCCCAGCATGGGATGAGAGATTCCAGGATGGGATGAGAGATCCCAGCCTTACCTGCTCCCTGCTGAAGATCCCAGCATGGGATGAGAGATCCCAGCCCAGGATGAGAGATCCCAGCCTTACCTGCTCCCTGCTGAAGATCCCAACATGGGATGAGAGATCCAAGCCCAGGATGAGAGATCCCAGCCCAGGATGAGAGATCCCAGCCCAGGATGAGAGATCCCAGCCCCATTTGCTCCCTGCTGAAGATCCCAGCATGGGATGAGAGATCCCAGCACAGGATGAGAGATCCCAGCCCCATCTGCTCCCTGCTGAAGATTCCAGCCCAGGATGAGAGACCCAAGCCCAGGATGAGAGATCCCAGCCCCATCTGCTCCCTGCTGAAGATCCCAGCCCAGGATGACAGATCCCAGCCCAGGATGAGAGATCCCAGCCCCACCTGCTCCCTGCTGAAGGTTCCCCATTGAGCTCTCCTGCACTGCTTTTGCACATCTCAGTTGTCAAGAAATCTCCCAAGCCCAGCATCTTCAGAGAAAACAGCCAGAATCCACTTCACTAAGCAGAAGAGCTGCTCCTATGATTTTCTTTGATGCCATTCAACACAAGCAGCTGGATTCTCTATTTATAGCAAGATCATCAGTTTGGAAAGACGACTTATGTTCTTGTTATCACCAGAGCACCAGATACATAACAAATCCTCGCTGTGCTGGGAGTGCTACAAGTTGGTAAGAGAGCCCTCATGGTCAGGCTGGGCTCCTCAGAGATCCAAGCAGACAGAAAAGGAACATCTGGGACCTGAGCTGCACCTCTGGCACTGACATTCAGACCCCTGCTGATAATGCCCATTGAGGAGGCTCCAATTTCTACCCATACACTGAGCATTCCTCTCCAGAGCTGTTACCTTTCAATCCAGATTTATCCCACTCTTATTGCAGGGAATATTTGGGATTCTGGAGCATGAACAGTGAATTGCTGCAGCATTGTTACCTCTGGTCTGAGCTGCCTGAGCCAGAACTACTGTCAGAGAGCAGAGTGCTGTCAGCAAGAACAAAGGAGGGGAAGTCATGAGCATTGGTGCTCCAGAAATGATTCATGCTTCTTGGAAACAGATTTTGCTACAGATATCTGACAAACTCCGGTTTTTAACAAAGATTAAGGTGCTCAGAGATCAGGGTGGTTTTAAACCATATCTCTAAATAATTCCAGGTTGGCACTAGCTTGCAACCCTCATCTTGTTGAGGGGGGCAAAAGCAGCTCAATACTTACCTTAGGACACCCCATATCCTCTCCACTGCCATCATGCAGCATCTCAAGATCCCAAATACCTGTGACAATTTACTCAAGCCATGGCCATTCCTCTGCACAGAGCAACACCCAGCCATAGGTACCCACATTGGGGTGAAAGGGCTCTACCCACAAACTTAGGGACAGCAAAACACCTCAGTCCCAGCTGACTTGTGCACCCCATCACCTACTTTAATTTGCCATAGAGAGAGTGGGGAATGGGGATTTGCTGTTTAAAAGCCATCACAAGCAGACAGAAGCCTGAACACCTTTGTGGTGTGGATGCATTTCACCTCTGGTTTGGATCCTGAGCACATGCAGGCACAACTGTAGAAATATGCTGACTGCCAACAGTCTGGTCCTTTGCTCATTTTCTCCTCTCCTAAGCACTCTGCATTTCTGCACGAGAGATTTGAAGAGTGACAGATTTTAAGAGCAGCACAAAGAGGCAATTAACTTCCCCAGCAATTCCTGTTGCCAGACTCCAGAGGTCACAGCAGTAGCCTAAAGGCTGCACATTGGATATCTCAGCAATCAGCCCTCAAGAAAAGAGGCACCAAACCAAAGCCAGCCTGTGACAGGTTTGCTAGGCCACTTCAGGAGGAGCTGCCCTGAGCAGGAGAAGGAAAAGACCTTCCCCAGTGCCTGGCAGAGCATCTTTCTCTGTGCTCTGGCACAGGTCTGCAGCACAACCATTTACCATTTAGATGGCACAATGTCATCCCACATTTTGAGAGTTTAGCCATTTTCATTCCCTATGCTTCACACAAAAGGTCTCTACACTTCTAGAGGTTACAGAACAGCTTAAAGGCAGCTTACCACAAACTGGAATTGGAGAATTCTCTAATCAATGAAACACAATATAACGCAGGCACACCTGGAAAACAGATAGACGGTGCTGCCTGCAGTTCAGGCCACCTGCTGTGGCCAGGTTGGATACCTTCATAGCACTGGGCTATGTCAGAGTGCCATGTTTTGAAGGAAGAACAGGAGTGTTTCTAATAAAGAAACATCTAAATGTATCTAAATGACCCCATTCCCTTCATCTCTTGGAAGGGCCTCTCTGGATAGTAGAGGATGATCCACATGTCCATCCTCCTCTTACTGGCCATGAGAGCCTCTAGCAAGACTTCACCAAGCCAAGTGACAGCTCTGTGTCTTCTACACACCTACTTCTTCCCTGGGCATGACTTACAGCACAAAGCATTCCACAATAGCTCCGAGTGGAGCACACCCATCCATGCACCTCCCTGTCGCTTTCTCGGCTGTTTAGGTGGCTGGAAAGGCCCAGGGTGGCCTTGGACAGCCCGCGCTTCAAAGGACGAGGAGAGACTTCAGATCTTTTCTCGGTCATCAGTGTTTATTAATTGTTTATCTAAAAGATTTTCTCTTAGCCCAACAGAGGTCTGCACAGCAGCCAGCCATGAGCACACTGAGAGCCCCCGGGGCGGTCACCTATCTTTATACTTAAAATTACGTATACAATATTTATCAATTTTCCCCAATACCTTTTACCCTTATTGACCAGTGCACTTTTAGTAATAACCAATCCCAAAGTGCCAACATCACCAGAAAAGATGGAGGCCAAGAAGAAGAAGAAGAAGAACAGGACACGCCCCAATTCCTCCATCTTACTTCTTTAGACCCCCCTGTACAGAAATCTTAAACCCTGTGTCTCACACTCTAATTAACTTATCCCTTCACCATTCACCCAGTGAGATCCTCCCATCCTCATACAGGTGTCATCTCCTGTGTAGGATCAAAGTCCAGCCACCAGACACTTCTGGCAACATTCCAGGACTCCCGAGCCCCCCAAGGGTGGTCTTGGTCACTCTGCACCTCAGTCCTGAGGTGCTGAGATCCCACACCTCCCTGGCTGCTCAGGGACAGGGAGCTGCCTTGGGATGAGAGGGATGGAAACCCACAGGCTTCCTCCTCCCAGCCAGGGAGCCTCCCTGCCGCCTACCTGACTCCAGCCCAGAAAGACAAGCTGCATCTCTGACGGCTCTGCGCCGCTCCAGGGAAAGGATAAGCACTCACACCCCGTTTGTCACACTTGGAAGCAAATCAGACAGACAGAACTCCACTCCACTTGTCCTCCCATTTTGTTAAACAAGGGATGGGAGGCCGTGGCACGTCTCCCTGCCAAGGAAAGCAGCAAGCAGTTTTTCAGCTGAGCAGGAGCGGGGAGAGCGGCTCACTGCAGCAACAGAGACACAAACCCAGCTCGTGATTAGTTATTGACTCCAGAGGAGTTGCAGCTCTAGCAGCAAGCCAGCCAGGAGAGCAAAAATCCCTCTTTTGTTCCCCAGCCTCAGACAGACTTGGCCACACAGCTCCCTGCTGTCTCACTTCACACAGTGAGAAAAGAAAATTAATCCAGCTCCCCTCCAGCAGGAGCCATCCAGCCTGGGGGAGTGATGCTGCAGAGCCATCCCTGAGCATTCCTGAGCCTCATCCTGGCACCCACCACTGCTGGTGGATACCAGACAGCTCAAGGACCTCGTGGGACATTGCCAGGATCAGCAGGGACAGTGCCCTTCAAACTCTGAGGCCTAGCTCAGCTCTCCCCACAGTGCCCCCCAAAGCAGGACCAGCCATGGGGTCCCTGCTGCCCCCATGGTGAGTAGGTGACCCAGGGATCCCTGCTGCCCACACAGGGATTTCCAACCCTCCTTTACAGGAGAGAGCCAGACCCCTGTGCAGGGACTGAATCCACCTTTTCCCAAGCCAGAGCCTTCCTGCAGGAACAATGTTTCCCACTGTACCAGAGGTCAAGTGGTAGGAGAATCATGGCCAACAAAGTCCTTTGGTGTCATCCCTTCCCCTCAGGAAGGGCACAGGTCACACACACGTCAGAACCATCAAACCCAAATTTCTCCCTGCTGCCCTTCTAGGGAACAGGAGTTACCTTAGTTTGGACACCTGACCCGGGATTTCAGAGCCCTGCTCTTCATCCCCCTTCCCCACCAGCTTTCTCTGTCCTCCATATGAGAATATTTACTACATTTAAGATCAGAGAAGAAAATTATGATTCATGGGCTCTTCTCTCTGTGGAAATGGGAATTATGTATCTGTATTTCTAGAGTATGAACAAACATGAGTACTTGTGTCTATAGCTTTGTAGATCAAGGAAGTGATTTTAAAGTCAACTCATCCCTGCATAAACCTGGACAGCCAAATAACAGAGTGGGGAATAGCAAAGTGCTGAAATCTGCCCAGGAAAGCACTTGCTGTTTCTTTGCTCTTGGTGACCTGGCAGAGAGGGCTGTTATTTTAACATTATGCTGGTTGAAGCCTCACTGAACGGCAGGCAGGACCAAAATAATCCACATGGCCCCTGGAAGCCACAGAGTTGAGAGGAAAGTGCTCCAGCATCTCCAGGCAGCACAAGCCTTTGTTCCCACATGCTCCTGCCAGCAACCAGGACTGCCTGCCCTGCTCCAAGTGAACTGGCTTCCCTCCTCCTTCCCCACAAATTAACTCCATCTCCAGCTGTCCCTGCACAAGCTTCCTGTAAGATTAATTATTCTTTGTACACACACGTTTGATGATTTACCCAGCAAACCAGGCACAATGATAAGGAATTCTCCATTTCCATCAGCGCTCTCCCCTGAGGCTCAGAAGTTTTCTGGGCAGGTCCTTCACCCTGGCACAGGCACAGGAAGAAGTGTGACTCCTCAGAAGGCCCACGTGGGTCACCAGGACCAGTCAGTGTTTGTGATGCTGCTGCAAGGTCAGTTGAAGAAGATGTGCTCCTGAAGAGCCCTCAGTGCCAGTCAGCAGGGCTGGCACTGACGCCAGTCTGAGTGGGAACATGAATGATCCCAAAAGGTGTGTCCCCAGCCACGCTGCCCCATGACCCAGGATTTCTCCCGTCTTTAGCAAGGCACAACGAGCTGTGTTTGCTTGCACTGTCACCTTTCAGAAGGTGTAATTTACAAGAGCCAGAAGTTACCGTGTGAGGAGTCACCTAGAGGCTGATTCCAGCTATGACCTCACACACCAAGCACCGAGGAGTCACCGCGCCGGGCTCAGGAAATGGAAAGCACCAAATTCAAATTGTGGGGCTGTGGGCCAGACCTACCAGGGGTGAGGACTTTGTGACTTCTCCTGGAAGCAGTTTATTAGCCTGGAAAGTCACAGTTGGCCACAGAAGGTGTGTTGGGGGGTATATGTACAATGTAAGATGAGTTGGTGCCACCCAGCTCTCCCCACAGCCCAGCAGGAAGCCAGAGCCTGTCGGGCTGTCTGAACCCTCCTGTGCTGAGCCCACAGAGCTCAACAGGGCTCACAAGTCCCTTTAAGAGCTCTTACAGCAGATAGTCACCTGCTGGAACACCAAAAGGATGTTTCAGCAGCTACATGAGCCTCTTCCTCTGAGGGTGAGACATTTCCTTCATCCAGAAAGGAGAGGGTGCCCAAGAGATCAAGTGTGGAGGGTTTAAGCACCAGAGACCATGAGATACACAGCAGGAGGGAGAACACACAACAAAGAGTCACTTTGTGCTTGGCAGAAGTTGGTTTCACATCCAAATGTGACTTAACTGGGTGAGTTCTGACACAAGTAATGGAAAGTTTCTACCCCAGCTCATGAAGCCACTGTACAGGAAACAGCCTAGAAGAGCTGCTCAGTGACCTTAGCACAACAAAAGCATCAACCACATGGAGCCCACCTCAGATTTTGGCTGGACGCTTCTGACAGCTTTCCTAGAGCTCAGCTACCCCAGCTCTTACCAAAATCCCTGCACTGACCCCAAACACCAGATCCCACAGCAAAACCCTTCATGAGTTCAGGAACTGCACTTAACAGCAGACCCTGATGCTTCTCAGAATCAAACCAATAAGGAAGCAGAAAGAATGTCTAGAACAACAACACACTTTTCTCCTTCCCTACAACACCACCAGGAAGCAGAGGAGAGCTGGTGTAGAGCAGAACCTGGCAGGTCCTCTCCAAATGGGAGTTGTAGAGGCAGCAGCGAGTAACTTTGGCCAGCACACCAAACCCTGCAAGGCCAAACTCCTGTCCCTCCCGAGAAGCACCTTCAGAAATGGGGGGAAGGCAATGGGATGGGCCGAGGAGGGAAGTCAGCCAGACTTCATTAAAACATCTTTGCTGGAAGTACATCTGGGAGTACTCTCCACTGAGATAAACGCTGGATCTGCAACTGTTTTGCTCTGACAGGAGTTAAACGGGCTACAAGTTTACACATGTCCTAGATACTTTTTTTTTCCACCAGGAGCTTCCAAAAGCTATTGCAGACAACTGGGAGAGGTGCTCTCAAAAGCAAGGCACAGGCAAGCATAGGCACCATCATGCAGGCTGACAGCTCTTGAACAGAGACTTCGCATTTTACATTACTCGGTCTTTTTTTCCCCCTCCAATAATTTGTTACAAAGGAAGCAGCATGCACACACAAGAAGCAAGCAAGACCTCAGGGAAAACAGCAAATTGGTTCACATTTCCACAGCGCTGAGCACAAAGCTGACTTGCAAATGCGAATGACTTCTCCCAGGCGGGGGAGGAAGCTCCCAGTTTGGATGATCCGAGCCCAGCCGCTCATTTCCCTGCAGCCCATCCCCATCCCTGTGCCCTGACGGACGGCACCATGGTCTGAGCCTCGCGTGGAGCAACAACAACAACCCCGCAGCCCAACACGTCCTGCTCCAGACCACTGCTGCCCAGCGGGGACTCTCAGCACCTCGTACACACCGCGGACATCTCCCACACCAGCAGAGCCACAACACCCAAGTTCGTTCGAGATGTTACAGCACGGCTGCTCGCTGCGGACGCTGCCTGCGAGCCTGGGTGGGTGCCGATCCTGCCAGGACACAGCAGCGCCCATGTCCCCTGTCCTGCCGAGGCAGGGGTGCTGCCCACCGGGACACGGCACATCGCCCACCTCCTGCCATCCCCCTGCCCTAACACATTCGGGCTCCGTCCGCCCCAGGGGCACCAAGCTCGGGGTTCGGGCGATGCCGGCAGCCCTGGGAAGCCGCAGGACTCGGGGAAAGCAGAACGAGACGGGCGAGCCCCTCCACCACCTCCCGCTGCCACCCTGGGCACCCGCCAGCTCCGGAGGCTGCTGTGGCTCAGCCCCGCGCTGGGCTGTTTTGGGAAGGGGGCTGGGAGGATGTTTCCTTATTTATGGGATAGGAGCAAAAAGTAAGAGGAGGAAGCGGAGGAGGAAATAATCCAGCAGGTTGCTCCCATCGGCCCCTCCCGGCCGCCGCATGGCAGCGGGGGCAGCAGCGATGGGGCAGCCCCGGAGCCGCCGGTTCCCAGAGCCGGGGAAGGGAGCCCGGCCGCTCCCCGGGGCTCCCGGCGGGCCAGGTCAGCCCGTGAACCCCTCCCTGGGATATCCGCCCCGCCGTGTGGCCCCGCGGGCACAGCAGGGCACGGCAGGCCGCGGGCTCACCTCGGTACTGCAGCGAGCCCGAGAGCCGCACGGTGACGGTGCCGGCCAGCGGCTCGCCGGGGCTGTAGACGACGCGGCTGTCACCCAGGCGGATCTCGAAGAGCTGCACCTTCCCCATGGCCGCGCCGGCCCGGCCGCTCTGCTCCTCTCCGCTCGCTCGTACCTGCGGCCCGCGCTGTGCCTGCCCCGGCTGGCGGGACCGCCCCGCGCCCGCCCCGCCCCGCCCCGGCCGCGCTGAGGGAGCGGGGCGGGCCCGAGGCGGCGGCGGCGGCCGGGCCGGGGGCTGCGGGTGGGTCCCTGGGTGCCGAGGGAAGGGGGCAATTGCGCGGCCAGGCTGAGGGAAAGGAGCAGGCTGTGGGGCTGGGCTGTGAGGGAAAGAGAAGCTGGTGGATCCCTGACTGCTTTGAGGGGGAAAAGCAGTTTGTGAGGGAAGGAATCACTTGTGGGGTCAGGCTGTAAGGGAAGGAGCAGGTTGTGGGGCTGGGCTGTGAGGGAAGGGGTAGCTGATGGATCCCTCACTGCTGTAGGGTCAGGCGATGAAGTAAAGGGAAAGCTGGTGTATCCCTGATTACTATAAGGGAAGGAGCTGTGGAGGAAAGGGCAGCTTCAGGGCTTGGGCAGTGCTGGGAGGGAAGGGATTGCTTGTGGGGTCAGGCTGGGAGGGAAGGAGCTGAGCTAGGAGGGAAAGAGAAGCTGGTGGATCCCTGACTGCTTTGAGGGAAGGAGCAGGTTGTGAGGGAAGGAATCACTTGTGGGGTCAGGCTGTGAGGGAAGGAACCACTTGTGGGCTCAGGTTCTGAGAGAAAGGAGCTGTTGTGGGGTGAGGCTGTGAGGGAAAGGACTGGTTGTGGGGTTGGGCTGCGAGGGAAGGAGCTGACTGCCCAGCATGGGGCCATCTTGCCTGCCAGTGATCCTTGCTCCCTCTAATCTCATTTCCTCTCTGTAATTCTCCAGGCCCAGCTGTCACCTCTCCCTGCTCCTGTTTTTATAACCCCAGTGCTTTAAGTGTCAGTAAGAGGCAAGTACAAGGGACCTGACAGCAACCTGGGACTGAGGAGTCAGTGATGACCCCACGCTCTCTGTGGATCTGTGGGTGAAGGTCAGGGTGTCCCAGGAAGCCAGCAATGACCAGCACACTTCATACCTTTGCCATGTTCCTCCCTCATCTCTGCCTGATTGAATAAAAACCATCTGTAAAACCCACACCAAAGGCAGCGCCGGGAAAAGGCACCTCCGGGCCGCTGGCGAGCAGGCTGTGTACACAGGCAGAATGAATAAGTGTAAAAGGAGCTGTTTATCTGCAGAGCACACCCAGCCCGGACCTGGCTGGACAGACAGACATCCTCCCACGGCCCCGCAGTGACACCACCCTGGGTATGTGGGGCTGTGGCAGCCTGAAATCCCTCACACGGCACCAAAGGAGTTTGTGTGCCCCGGGCGCACAGGGCTCCTGCTGGGAAACCTTTCCAGGCCCTCCCTCCTCCTGTGCTTAGGAGCTACCTCTGTTTCCAGGCTGCTGCGTGTAGTCACAGGCTACAGACACACAACAGCCTTGTGCCAAGGCTTTCTGCAGCTCCTCTCCTCCCGCAGGGCGTACCCTGGGATCTGTCCGCACGCCGCTCTCCTTGTGCTGCCCTTAGCTGCTGTTTTCCCAGGCTAAGCACGCCAATTTGCTACAGCCTTTTTATTTTGTAAGACGAGCCTGCAGCCTCTTTCATCAGTCTCCGCAGCCCCTATTTAGCTCTGCCAGCAAAACCAAACAAATTAGGAGAAGGGAGGAGGGGGGTGTGAAAACACCCCTGAGCTACAGCAGATTTTACTGAACCCTCTTCCCCCATGGAAACCAGCCAAAGGTTCGTGATTTGAGGCACAACTGGGGCCACCCCATCTCTGGGGCAGCACTGGCACCCTTGCCCCAGAGGGATACCACACATGTGACAACTCAGGGTGGAAAAACCCTTCACCAAACCCAAGCCCCTTGTGCCATGCCACAGATTCTCCTGACACGGAGATTTATGTGCCTTGTTTGCAGAGAAGTTAATTTTAAGCACAGCAAAGTTGCTCGCCCAAGGTCACAACGTGAGTAAAAAGGATTCCTGCAGCAAGAGCTGAACAAAAGCAGCCAGGCACAGCTACAGTACTGCAAGGGTTTGTGCTGAGATACACAAGGTCCCTTGTCATGTCATGGCCAGCAGTGATCCCACAGCACTGACCCATCCCCTGGATCACAGCCACACTGGGCAGAGCAGGCTGTAAAATGTAACTGCATGGATATAACTGAAGCATGGAGAAGAGAAGGCTTCAGGGAGACCCCATTACAGCCTTCTAGTACCTTAAGGAGGATTTAAAAATGGAGAGTAACTTTTTTATATGAGTAGATAGTGACAAGACAAGGGGCAGTGGTTTTAAACTGACAGAGAGAAGGGTTAGATTGGATGTTTGGAAGAAAGAGCTTTACTTAGAGGGAGGTGAGGCCCTGGCACAGAGAAACTGTGGCTGCCCCTGGATCCCTGGCAGTGTCCAAGGCCAGGCTGGACAGGGTGGGAGCATCCTAGGAGATAGTGGAAGGTGTCCCTGCCCATGGCAGGAGGTGGAATGAGATGATCTTTAAGTTCCCAAACCAGTCTGTGATTCTATAATTCAATGTATTCAATGCCTGCAGTGCCAGGGCACCCATCATTCCCCCGGTGATGCCAGATTCAGCAGGATTTTACTCATTGCAGTCAAAATGTGTATTTACATTCCTGCCTTCCTGCTCACCCCAAAGTCATTCCACTTATCTACTTGTGTGAGGAGTCACTGGAGTTAAAACTCAGAGCAGTTAAAAAAAAAAAGTAAGCTAAAGATATTTGGTAAACTGCAACAGTTTGCTTTCTGATATTTTTGACTATTGTTTTGGTTTAAAAAAAAATGGTTTGGAGAGTTTTGTTGTTGTGGTGGGAAATCTCACTTCCTCTGCATTCTGTGTGTTCTCCTTCCTCCTTTTCCCTTTATTAAAAGGGAAATTTAAAAAGAGAGAAGGAAAATGTCAAGACACGCTTTAGAATAAAATTTTCCTTTCAGATGTCACCACATTCCCCTAACTTCAAGGAACATGAAATTTTCTGACAAAGAGCATAGTAGTTATTAAAAGGAAAAAATTATCAATAAACCCCCCCTTCAGAAGCACCTGAGCCGTGCTTTGCCAGCAGCACAGGAGCTGGGAGAGCAGCTGTGAGTGGTGTCACATGTGGGAAAAATGTGCCCACGGAGGGCTCAGCTGTGCCTGCAAGTGTGAGACACACAAACCTCCACCACGGAGTCACAGGCATTGCCTTGTGATTGAATTTGTTCCCCTCTTGTCTTTCCAGGAGTTCCCAGCTGTGCCTGCTGACACGGAGGAGGCACAGCCCCACCTGACCGTGCCTCAGTTTCCCCCGCGCTGGGGCTGCTCGGGGAATGAGCAGCGGAAATGCCGGGGCATGGCTGGGCCGTGAGTGATGCTGCGCCAACCACGGGAGCGCGGCGGGGCGAGGCAGCAGCGAGTGCCGGGGGCAGTTCGTGTCTCGGGGTCACCTCCACCTGCCCTGGGCTGCAGGGGAGAGGGCCGAGCCCGGCAGGGGCTGCCCGGGGACACCCAGAGCCTCTCCTGCTCTCTCGTTACATGACCAGGCTATCTCTCCGCCCTCAATTCTCTCGCTCTTGCGTTTCCAGCCTCTCCCCCCGCCCCTACTGGGTTTGGCGAGGGCGTGACTCGCTGATCCCACCGCACCCCATCACGGCAGGCACCGAGCGGCTGGGATGGAGGGGGAAGTAAAGCAGCTGAGCTTTGTGGAAGCTGACCTTTAGGTTTCTTATTTCTTTCCCTTGAACTAAAATACACAGATGTAAACTGCCATGGAGGGCTCCCTGTGCTACCTACACCACTGACAGTATTCCTGTCTACATAAAATCCATTACCCTAATATATTTATATTACACTAAGGTTTATTACCTTTCTCAATAATTTCCCTGCTTCACTCAGTGCCTCACCGCTTCTCAGCTGATTTGCTGGAGGGTAAACTACGTCATCTGATACCAAGAGCAACAACAACAATTACTCATTTGTCTCAGGCTGTCACCTCCCAGCAGTTCAGGCAGAGGTGGTACCGTTCAGCCACACCTCCCTGCACACCGCCTCTCTCCTCGCAGGAGGCCACAGCCAAAGCCCCCTGTCCCCCTTCTGTGGCTTCATCAGGGATCCTGTCCCCTTCTGTGGGTTCATCACGGATACCGTCCCTCTTCTGTGGGTTCATCAGGAGGCCACAGCCAGAGCCCCCTGTCCCCCTTCTCTGGCTTCATCAGGGATCCTGTCCCCCTTCTCTGGGTTCATCAGGAGGCCACAGCCAAAGCCCCCTTCCCCCTTCTGTGGGTTCATCTACAAGGCAACTCCCAGGCAGATTCCCCAAGGATGAAGTTGGATGTCCCACCAGTGCTGTACAAATCTCTGGGCTCAACATGTGATAGAATTATAGACTGGTTTGGGTTGGGAGGGACCTTAAACACCATCTCATTCCTCTCCCCATTCCACATTTTCCTCCACACCAGGGTGCTCCAAACCCTGTTCAACCTGGCCATGGAACTTCCAGGGATAGGGCAGCCACAGCTTCTCTGGGCAACTCCAGCACAATGTCCTGGGACTCTGCAGCAGCTCCCCACTGCTGCTGGAACTCCACCAGCCCCTTGGTCTCACCGAGCCTCCCAGACACAAGGGCCACCAGCCCCGGGAGGATGAGAGGAGAGCAGGAGGCAACCAGAAACCACCCAGAGCACAGAGCCAGGAGGCACCACTGCTCAGGGGCTCTGCAGGGAGGCCAGGCAGCTGCTTTGGGCTCCATCCCACAGAGGCCTCACCAACTGTGCCCCAAGACTGTGCCCCGGGCCTCACCCAGAGTAAGAGACTGAAACGTGAGTGGCTCTAACAGCATAACAAATAACATTGGCTTACCCTCACACTGAGAGCCTGGTGATGCAGTAACTTGGCTGAAACACCACCAGAGGGACTGCCCTTCACCAGGTGAGACAAACCCTGCCATGCCATTCCCCAGCAGTTTGTTTCCAATGTTCATCCCCTTTGTGCCAGCATGCCCACCTGCTCTCCAGGCCAGCTTTGGCAGCTTCATCCCTTGCTTCTTGTTCTGCTGCTCTCTGATGCCAGAGAGTCCTTTGGTGCCACATCCTTTCTCCTTGTGACAGTGTTTACACACCGGAATAAACACTCCTCTCAATGTCTGTGGTAAACAGAGCAATTTGAGCTCTTCAAGCCTCTCTCTGTAGAGCATTTTCTCCAGCCCCCATGTTATTTGCTGGCTTGTGTCTGTGCAAGCCCACAGGCTGGCATTTGTGTGTCGACTGAAACGTGTGTGCAGGAGCAGCCTCCCACACACAGACACGTGCACAGACAGGAGTCAAAGCAGTAGAGCTCATTTGTGTCCCTGCACACACAGAGACACACACAGGCCCTTCAGCTCTCATCACTGGGGCCAGCTGAGCACCCCTGGCTAACACAGAGGGTGCTCCTAACCTGATCTTCTCCCCCATCCATTAACTCTCATCCCTGGGATTCTTAAAGCAGCTCCTCCTAATCTCCCCTCCAAACCATGCAGAAAGATGAGGGCAGGGAGAGCAAGTCCCCAGCTGAGGCACTGAGGTCCCATGGCCCAGCTGGCACCCATCCCCTTCACGTGGGTGCTGAGGCTTTGATCACTTAATGCCCTGCCAGCACCTGGCAAGCCTCACCAGCAAATCCTTCGAGAGAGACAAGGCATTAATTACTATTATTATAATTCTAATTGCACTGCCTGGATTTCTGATCTCCTTTGCTGGAAGAGTTCCCGTTGCTCAGCATGAGCCTGGGGTGAAGGACTGGGTGGTGGGACGCTTGTCCTCCCTTCCCTGGGGGGTTCAGTATCTGCAGGGATGGCAGATTGCTCACACAACTTACAGGGTGTGGGAATAGGAGGATTCACTTGACCTCAGTGATCCCAGTGGGACCTTGCCTGAGAAAAACTGAAACCACGGGCTGAATTCTCATACTGCAGCGCCACTCAGGATTTTGAATTTCTCCCTCACTGCAAAAAGACATTTCACAGATTCATGGAATATCCTGAATTGGAAGGCATCTACAAGGACTATCAAAGTCCAACTCCTGGCCCTGCACAGGACCACACCAAGAATGACACCATGTTTATGAGGGCCAAGGAAAGCAGCAGTTGCTTTTCCAGAACTAGGAGCAGACTGAGGTCAAAGGATCATGGAGTTTCCTCTAGGGAAATGCTGTGGGAGCAGGGCAGCCCCATCCCAAGTTGTCTGCCATCCCAAGAGATGTCCTGGGCAGGCACAGGGTCCAGCAGCATGAGATCACTGATACCACCTGAGGTGCAAGACATTTGGATGCTGTATTTGTCCTGGCTCTCATGCCTTCCTCCCCTTCACTGCCCCATTTTTCTGCTTCCCTTTTCTCCTGTAACAATATCTCAGCATGGCTGCCCAGGGCAGTGATCCACTGCAGCCCCAAAAACAGCTCTTCCCACACTCCTGATGTTTGAGCCCATCTCTCCCAGTGGGGAGCTCACTTCTCCACCACAGACTCATAATCAGGGAAGGGACACCTCAATAGCCACTCCCAGGCAAGGTCCACAATCACACTTCCTGCAGCACTTTCACCTAAATCCACTGAATTCTTCCCAGAAATGTCTGAGGAACACTCCCACATTGTTGGCTCTATCACAGAATCCTGTGACAGAGAGCCAGTGACAACAGTGGTGATGTGAGACCACCACTGCTGCCAGCCAGAGGATTGGATCTCTGTGTGGCTCAGCAGCCCCCTGCTAGGATTAATTCACTCAAGCAGCCTAGCTGTCCCAATTCTAGGTGATAAAAAGCTTTGACATGGCCCCTGACCCACATGCCAGGGACAAAAGTCACGAAGAAATCCCTCAGAAATCCCCAACTCTCCACACAACCCAGGAGGAGGTGTCTGGGGACAGGAGATGGTGCACCAAGGGTCACATCAGTGACACAGCTGGAAACCCCTGGGGTGCAGGGTCCCCACAAACATCCCTCCTCCTCTCCCACACCTATTGCCTGTGACAGCTCATAGACAACCCCACTCCCTCTCTCAGCTCACATCTCCTCACCTCACTGAGAAAAACACTTCATTTTCCTGCTCCTCCCCAGTTACTCCACGTGTCCAGAGCAAAATACAGCAATCTCCAGCATGGAGAAACATGTCCACATGTCCCAGCAGCTGCTCCTGCCGGAATGCAGAGTGCAGCCCTCTTGGCACATCCTGAGCAGGATGTCTGAACCAAAGCATGGCTTGGTGCAGGAGCAGATGCACCCAGAGGAGCAAGGCTCAGGGCTGTCATCTTATTGCAAGGGCTCCATACAGTTGTCTCCTTATCACAGAAGTTTCATATCTTCTTGGTGTTTCTCATGGGTATCTCCTCAGAGCACTGCCCCTGTCTTCCTCACAAAGCAGCCAACTGACTCCAGTTCCCTTCTCAACCAGCCACCCACTCTTTTATAGCACTCTTTTTTTCATTGCTTACAGTGTGGCCTGTTAAAGTCAGGCCTAGTCCCAATCTTTGATAATTGGCCCAGCTGCAACTCCTTAGGGGTAAGATTACTTTCCAGACTATCTTTATTTTCTGATATTCTATCCCACTACACCTGGTGACACAGATCCCCCTCCTCCTGCTGATGTGAGTGGCTCCAGTGGAGTGAACAGCCCAACCAACACCAGGTGACACAGATCCCCCTCCTCCTGCTGATGTGAGTGGCTCCAGTGGAGTGAACAGCCCAACCAGCACCTGGTGACACAGCCAAGAGTCCCCTTCCAAACAAAACCACCTCTTTGTGGCATTAGGCTACATGCAGAGCCCTCCCCATCACCAGGGCCTGGGGAGGGGACAGGATGGCACCCCAGCAGTGCTGACACGAGGACCAGAAAACCACCCCGAGCCGGGCATGCAGGGGAAGGAGTTAATGCCTCAGCCCAAGCTGCTGCTGTGGCTGTGCCCGAGGGCACCATCAGCCACAGCACATTTCTCTTTGTGCAGTAATGCTTTCCAAAGGAGTTTGCTGGCTGGCTGCATCAGGGAGGAATGTTGGGGGAAAAAGCTGGGAGAGCAGAGGTGTTCTCCACACCACACCCTGCTGCTCCTACCCCTGATCATGAGGCTGCCCTGGGATTGTCCCTCACCAGATATTTCCCTTTCCCAAGGCATTATTTGGGTTTCCATGAGCTAATAGCCAGACTCAAAGGTCACTGCTCGGGCCAGCCGGAGCCGTCACGCGGCAGGTGAGTCACACCTGGCCAACCCGCCCTGGCCAGGGCAGGAGCAGCACTGAAACACCCCCAGTGCCAGGACAGGAGCGATGCTTCCCCGTGCACAGCCTGCCACAGAGCTGCTTGCATGAGGTGAGTCCCTGCCTGTGCCAGAACCCCCAGCCTGTGCCATAGCCAGCTGAGCTGGTGGCAGGTAAAGCAGCAGAGCTCTACAGTGTGCTCTCACCCAGTGACCAGGCAGCAGTGGCACCTGTGCAGCAATGGAACCTGTGCAGCCACTTGCTCTGTGGCCCTCGTACACTGGGCCAATTGCCAAAAATCTGTCACAGACATCTTTAATGAAAAATCCTTTCCTTAGGATTTTTCCTCCTGAGAAGCTGAAAGGCCTCAGGAACAAAATGCAAACAATGGTTATCTGCTGCTGTGGAATGCAACAGGGGCATCTGGGATTGGTCTCATGTGGTTGTTTCTAATTAATGGCCAATCACTGGCTCGGACTCTCTGTCCCAGACACAAGCCTTTGTTATCATTCTTTCTTTTTCTATTCTTAGCCAGCCTTCTGATGAAATCCTTTCTTCTATTCTTTTAGTATAGTTTTAATGTAATATATCATAAAATAATAAATCAGCCTTCTAAAACATGGAGTCAGATCCTCATCTCTTCCCTCATCCTAAGACCCCTGCAAACATGGTCACAAAAATCAAACTCACTGTCCCCAGAGGATGGAGCAGCTCTGACAGGTTCTATCAGCAGCCCCTGGACACTGCTCCTGCCAGCAAGCCCCTGCTCTCTGCACAGAGGAAAACTGCTGATCCCACCTCCACAGGTCCATTGGGGCTGCAGGGTGGTGACAGTTGAAGTACAGGTGATTTTGGTGTGGCCCAGGGCTGGCCCTGGGGAGGCAGCCAGCACCTGTCACCAATGGGACAGTGATGGAAAGAGCCACCAGAGCATCCCCAGCACTCTGCCAGCCTCCACTCCTCCCACACGGGTGGGAGCAGAGCAGGGTGAGCTTCTACACATCCCTGTCCACTCCCCCAGCTCTGCCTCTCTGGGGAAACCTGCCAAGGCACCACCACCCAGTTTCCCACTGGAAAGTGGGAGTTGAAGTCACTGTGCTGCCCCAGGGACCTGTCCTGACACAAAATAGCAAAGGAGCACATCAGGGGCAACACAAGACCCCAAAGGAGCACATCAGAGAGCCTCCAGCACCCAGGGGAGGTACAAGGCTGCAGCCTGGCAGAGAAGCACCCAGTGGGTGCAGCCAGGAGGGCAGAGCCTTGCAGACCACATACAGACATCCAAGAGGTCCATCCATCAAACTGGAAGCCAAGAGCAGGTCAGTTTGTTCCAACAGCATGAGTCAGAAAGCAAAGGAGGACAGAGCAGCAGTGAGGGATGTACACGACCCTAACTGCCTCTCCCTTCCCCAGTTTTTGTGGCAGTGAGAAAACACATGCTGAGCACTGAAAGGCTGGTTAATAAACATCGGGACCTTGGTCTGAGGACAAGGAGGGGAAAGAACTTGGTATGCGTGAATTAATACAGCCAGGATCACTGTTAACAGCATGCTTCAGCTCTCTGAGAACACGTGGGTGAGGTGAAAACATCCCTGGCACAGGGTGGGTCCATCTCCATGGAGCTCTCTCCAGGACAAGACAATCACCCCAGCTACATCTCCCCAGACTGACCTCATCCCTCAGGGCTGGAGTTTCCTTATATATCAGCTATTGGAAAAAGGCTCCCAATATTCCCAGTTAGATTGTGCCTGGGCCAGTCTGACCCTCGCTGCCGGGCCAAAGGCAGCAACTGCGGTGTATCACCCCAGAGATACCTTGGCTTGCTGGAAGTTGCAGCTGGGCACTGAACAAGTCCAGGCTTGCTAGGAACCCCGTTTACCTCAGGAGAAATGGCTTCAGGCGATGGTGAAGAGAAAAAGGAGAGGATTCTGCTGGAGGGTTTAATGTCCAGAGGTTCATTCCATGGTTACAGAGGTCTGAACGTGAGCAACTGCTCCAACAGAACCTCGGCCGCATGGTCTGATCACCTTTTTAAGCTCAGGGACAGGGGGAGGGGAGGTACAGGTGAGCCACCAACCAGGTGAGAGGGGCAGGGTCTCAGGGGAAGGTGACACCCAGACAGGCCAATGACCTCTGGGCATAGGGGCATCCTTTGAACTTGACCAAGCACACGATGCCTTGCTGGAATGTTCAGCCTGATTGACAGGACTCACTCAGCATGGGGGCAAGGGGGAAGGGAGAGAGGCATAGGCACACCTGGGGAAGTGACCTGGAAGGCCAAAATGGGACATTACAGCACACCACAACAATCAGCTGCTGCCAAATCTGTCAAACTTTTACTTTCCCTGAACTACAATATCACAGTTCTATTTTCCCACCCTCCCTTCATGTTGGGAGCTGAAGATGGTTTAGAATTAAACCAGTTCTTCTATCAGCAGCTGTTTCCCAACAGCACCCACCACCTTTGCATACTCCTGTCCTGGGAAAATATCTCAATCCCAACCCTCTTACAGCTATTCTTACAGAGTCCTTCTAAAACCTGCCTTGCATTGACATTGCAGCCCCTGAAAACACCTGCCCTGATGGGAGTCAAGGCCAACAAATGCATTCAATTTCTGTTATCACAGTCACCAGGCCAGAGCAGCACCAGGAGAAATAGCTTCATCTATAAATACCAGGAGAAAGCTTCATTTGGGTTTGGATCATCTCTCCACTAGACACCTGCCTGCCTGGCTGCAGCTACAGCCCAGCTGGTGTGGAGCCTCTCCCTCCTTCTCTTGGGCAGCTCTGCTGCTAGAATTTCACTGCTGGCCTCCCTTGCAACCCAAGCACCCGCTGAAGCTGCAAAGAGCTTAAAGGAAAAAGAGAAAGGCATTATGGCACTTGCATCTCATCATCTTCTCACATTCCACCGCTGGCATTGTTCCTCAGCAGCTGCAGGAAGTAAGGATTGAGAAAGAAATTTAATTCCCCACACCCAACACTTGATTTTCTCCTGTAGGCCTTTGTACAACCCCCTCTCCCACCCATCAGGCCACAGCAAGGGCCAGTGGCTCCCAGAGGTCCAGGAAACCAGAAGAGACCCCTCAGCTCCAGGGCAGAGCTCACCAGCAAACCCTATCCCTCTGTTCCCAAGGAACCCATCCAGGAGGGTAGAACTGTTCATCCAAGAGTCCAGATCATCAGGAAAGTGCCCTACAACGAGGCAGGTCTGAAATGAAGCCAGAAGGATGAGGCCAGGTCAGGGTGAGGGCAGCCAGGGTGAGAGCCAGCCTGGGGATCTCCTGGCAGCTCTGCAGTCCATGGGTGAAGGTCTGTGGGGCCAACACAGGAGAGCCACACACCCCAGTTCAACTGGAACAGAGAGTGATGGCTCTGACAGAGCTCAAAAACATCTCAGGGCCCATGGGCTGGCATCCAGGTGAGACAGGGATCCAGGTGGGGCTGGGATCCAGGTGGGGCTGGGATCCAGGTGAGACTGGGATCCAGGTGGGGCTGGGATCACGATGGAGCTGGATCCAGGTGAGACTGGGATCCAGGTGGGGCTGGAATCCAGGTGGGACTGGGATCCAGGTGAGACTGGGATCCAGGTGGGGCTGGCATCCAGGTGAGACTGGGATCCAGGTGGGGCTGGCATCCAGGTGAGACTGGGATCCAGGTGGGGCTGGGATCCAGGTGGGGCTGGGATCCAGGAGGGACTGGGATCCAGGTGAGACTGGGATCCAGGTGGGGCTGGAATCCAGGTGGGGCTGGGATCCAGGAGGGACTGGGATCCAGGTGAGGCTGGGATCTAGGTGAGGCTGGGATCCAGGTAGGGCTGGGATCCAGGTGAGACTGGGATCCAGGAGGGGCTGGGATCCAGGTGAGACTGGGATCCAGGAGGGGCTGGGATCCAGGTGGGGCTGGATCCAGGTGGGGCTGGGATCACGATGGAGCTGGATCCAGGTGGGGCTGGGATCCAGGTGGGGCTGGGATCCAGGAGGGACTGGGATCCAGGTGGGGCTGGGATCCAGGTGAGGCTGCTCACAGCCATCAATGCCTGCTGGTCCTGGCATCCCGTGCAGCTCTCAGCCTGCAGCTGGTGGGTGCTTGTCCTGGATTTCCTGGCCCTGTTCCCCCAGCAGCAGGACTGAGGGCTCAGGAGGGTGCTGGGGTGAGCAGAGGGAGCTGCTGCAGGTCATTAAGGGCTGTAGGAGTGTCGGGGGTAGGATGGTGGGGATGGACGGAAATGAGAGATCTCTGGAGCCAGGTCTGGAACTTGGGGTTTATTGCAAAGGGCCTGGGTGCAGGGCCCTGCTGGGAGCTGCCAAACACAGCTCAGAGCAGGAATGAGAGAAGAGAGGGGAGAGAGGGTGAGAAAGTAAAAGGGGTACGAGAGTAAAAGGGATAAGAGAGTGAGGTTCCCGTTACAATGCAATAAATCTTCTTCTGTATTGAATATTCTAATTCTCACTAACCAATCTAGTACAAGATACAAATCCCATAGCATTTACATACAGCCTATAAGAATCATTACATTACCATACTGTGTTACATTTTAAACCCTACAAACTCCTCTTTGGGCCCCTTCTGCCAAGCTGTAGGGTCTGCTCTGACCCTTGGGCCTGTCTGCAAGCAGAGGCTGTTGTTCCATCAAAAGGGGATCACCTTCAGCTGGCCACACCATTGTTTTCCTGTTGTTCAGTAACTGAGGGATCTCAAAGCTTGCTTTCATTTCAATCTCACTTATAGTTTCCATATTCTCAAAATCTTTTTCCAGGCAATCATATTTATAAGGCTTTCCTGTTTCATCTTCCCCAACAAAGGGCTCCTTAGATGAGGCTGCTCTAGGAACACCTGGGGCAGCTCTGTTCTTAGCAGAACTTTCTCAAACCAACAACCAAGTGCTGCTGTGACCTCACAGGGACTCTGCCCATCCCAGAGTGACTGAGACAAGCAGGGACAGGGCCTGGTGTGCTCTGCACTGTCACAGCCTCTGCTGCCTTCTCTCCCAGGAGCAGGAGGACAGGCCTGGTGGCTCCTCTCACACCCAGGTACAAGCCCCAGCTTAACCCAGGCTGCTCACCCTGAGGCCATTTGTGCCACACAAACATCCCCCAGATGACAGTGAGTGCTGCCCCAGGGCACTGCAGTGCTCCGGATTGCTCAGTTTTGCACCATCTAGATTTATTCCTTTTGCAGCAGCAGCCAGGCCCTGCCATGGTAACAGGCTTTCCTGGAAGGTCTGATTGCTGCATCTTCCCAGCAGTGAGGAAGCAGCAGGTCTCAGGCAGCCTGACCCCTTCCTCAGAGCCCCTGGGACCGAGGGTGTGGAGAGGGATTCAGCAGAAGCAATGCAAGAAAAGCCAGTGTGCATTGCCAGGTCACTGCTGCATCTCAGCAAGACACTGCTGTCACCCGGGGTGTCCCCAAGGACTCCCCAAACAGCCCACCTGCAGCTCAGGTCGGGCTCAGGGGCTCTTTAATCCCACATTTTTGGGGATAAAACCAAGCTGAGAGCAGCTGGCTGCAAACCCAGCACCAGCCTGGGGGCCAGGCTTGGGCCAGGAGAGCCACATGGGGTTAGTGGGGTCTGGGGCCAAGGACCGCCCAGCCAAAGCTCCCCCTGGCTCTCTCTCCATGGTGTTTGTCCCCCTCCACTCACAATTCAACAGCAACAAATTGCTGCTAATGAGCCGTGTCTCTGTGTGAGCTGAGAGCCTTGGAGATCAAAGATGCTCTTACACCAAACCAAAATATCATCAGTGGCCTTTAAAGGCCAGACTGAGCTTCCCAGGAGAAAAAAATTTCAATTTTCTGTAGATCTAATTTGAAACCATTTTAATGCTCATTAAGATAGAGGGACCCAAGCAGATTGTGTGGGCTGGAAGACAGGGAGAGAAAAAAAGGAGTTATTATTGACATTTTAGTTTAGGTCTTTATTCTATCCAGAGCTCCCTGCTTCTCGGCAGCAGCTTTGAGTAATGCTATTGTTAGCACTGGAACTGTAATTCCACTGTCCTTTTTATAACTGGCTTGGAGAAAAAAAAAAATAAATCCTGAAGGCTTTCACTAAACTCAAAGTAATAGAATTTATAGTGGTAAAAAGAGACTTGAAAAGGGAGAGATGTGCAAACCCCTGCATTGTTACTCCAGTCATGGGGTGGCCATGGTGCCCACCCAGCCTGGGCAGCCTCTCTGCAACACCTTCCTGGGGTGCCTGGTGAAGGAAGGGACCCCAGGGAGGCTGGATGAGGGTATGAGGATGTGTCCCAGCTTGGTCACCCAGTAAAGCCACACCTCAGAGTCTCTTATCCACCTGCAGGGTCACAGCCCTGGGGACATCCCTTCCTGAGGGGTGACATGTCCCTCAGCAGCACCAGCTGGGTTCCTGCAGCCCAGGGCTGGCATGGGGAATGGATACAGCCCCATGGGGACTTTATTTGCCACTGTCTGCGTGGAAATAGAAGATTTGTACTTTCCCCATGAGTGAGGGTGGTCCTGGGGGCAGGTGGGCATGGTCAGAGCCCAAACCAAAGGAGCTTGATGTTTTGGTGGTGCTTTTCCCCCCTAAAAGTACTGCCAACAATTCTGCCAACAATTTCTACAATTAGATGCGGGCAAAGGTTTTGTTGCAATCTCCTCCCATCTGACTAACTTGAATTTTGCTTTACAGCAGCAAGAAATTATTTATTAGCAGATTTATTTTCCTTCCCCTCCTAGTATTTCATTGTAGTTCTGCAAGGTGTACAAAAGCCAAATCCAATCTGGGATCAGATTGTCTTTTAGTCATAGTCACTGCTCTTGGCACTGTGGCAGCTGCTGGATTTCTGGCTGTCAAATATCTTTATTAGAGTAGAAATATGTGAAGCAGAGATCCATGTTTTATACAGCGCCTTCTACAGCCTGAGAGGAAGGTCGGGCTCCTCTCCCAGATAACAAGGGTGGCAGGAAACAGCCTCAAGTCGCGACAGGAGAGGTTTAGGTTGGATATTGGGGATAATTCCCTCATCAAAAGGATTGTCCGGCCCTGCCCAGGACAGCGGTGGTGTCACCGTCCCTGGAGGGTTTTAAAGCCGTGTGGATGTGGGGACATGGGGACATGGGGACATGGGGACATGGGGACATGGGGACCTGGGACATGGGACATGGGTCAGGGGTGGCCTCGGCAGTGCTGGGGGACGCTGGGACTCGGTGATCCGGGCGGATTTTCCCAGCACGAACCGGGCGCTGCTCCCTGCCATCCCTGTCCGCGTCTGCAGAGGGCACCAGCCCCTCAAATGTCCCTGTCACCCCCGCGCCGGGCGGGGACACCGCGGGGACAGCCGGGATGCTCCGGAGAATGCTCCGGGTGACATCGCCGGGACAGCCGCGGTGCTGCGGGGAATGCTGCGGGTGACACCGACCCAGGCACCCAGGGATGCTCTGGGGAACGCTCTGGGGACAGTGACACTGACCCAGCCACCCAGGGATGATCCTGGGGAACGCTCTGGGTGACACCGACCCAGCCACCTTGGGATGATCCTGGGGAGCACTCTGGGTGACAGTGACACCGACCCAGCCACCCCGGGATGCTCTGGGGAACGCTCTGGTGACACCGACCCAGCCACCTTGGGATAATCCTGGGGAATACTCTGGTGACAAGGACTCAGTCACCTCGATATGCTCTGAGGCATGCTTCAGGTGACACCAACCCAGCCACCTTGGGATGCTGTGAGGAATGCTCTGGGTAACACCACTGGGATAGTCGACATGCTCTGGGGAATGCTCTGGTGACACTGACCCATCCATCCTGGGATGCTCCGGGGAATCCTCCAGGTGACACCAACCCAGCCACCCAGGGATGATCCTGGGGAATGCTCTGGTGACACCGATCTAGCCACCTTGGGATGTTCCTGGGGAATGCTCTGGGTGACAATAACCTCTCAGCCTCAGGATGCTGCTTCAGGAGAGCCCTGGATAACAGCGACCCATCCATCCAGGACTGTCCCTCAGGAGAGCTCTGGTTAGCAGAGACCCACCCACCCAGGACAATCCCTCAGCAGAGCCCTGGATAGCAGTGACCCATCCACCCAGGACAGACCTTCCTGGAGCCCCGGGTAACAGTGACCCATCCATCCAGGAGAGACCTTCAGGAGAGCCCTGAGGGATAACAGTGACCCATCCATCCAGGACTGTCCCTCAGGGGAGCCCTGCTTAACAGTGACCCACCCACCCAGGACAGTCCCCTGGTTAGCAGTGACCCAGCCATTCAGGACAGTCCCTCATGGAGCCCTGGTTAGCAGTGACCCACCCACCCAGGACAGTCCCCTGGTTAGCAGTGACCCAGCCATTCAGGACAGTCCCTCATGGAGCCCTGGGTAACAGTGACCCACCCACCCAGGGCTGTCCCTTAGTAGAGCCCTGCATAACAGTGACCCAGCCACCCAGGACAGACCTTCATGGAGCCCTGGGTAACAGTGACCCATCTATCCAGGACAGTCCCTCATGGAGCCCTGGGTAACAGTGACCCATCTATCCAGGACAGTCCCTTAGTAGAGCCCTGGATAGCAGTGACCCACCCACCCAGGGCTGTCCCTCAGGAGATCCCTGGATAACAGTGATCCATGCCCCCAGGACAGTCCCCTGGTTAGCAGTGACCCAGCCATTCAGGACTGTCCCTCAGGAGAGCCCTGGTTAGCAGTGACCCATGCCCCCAGGACAGTCCCCTGGTTAGCAGTGACCCAGCCTCAGCAGCCCCATTCCAGGCAGGATCCCAGCTGGGATCCCAGCACTGCTCCCATCATTGCAGTCCAGCACAGAGCACTGGTGATGTTGGCTGCATCTCCTCCCAGCATTGTCCAACCCTTGGATGGGGATGGGGACACCTTAACCCCTGCCACGGCCTCAAGGCTCAGCCCCATGGCTGGCTCCATCCCCAGCACCTCCGTGAACCCAAAAATCCACCACCAACAGTGGCAAACACAACAAAACTATTGGAAAAATTCTTGTGGGAATGTGTTGTTGTCCTTGTTTCCCCAGTGCTATGGGCCCTGTGGGTGGGAATCACTTCTGCTTTAAGAAAAACCAAAACCCTGACATGTGTTTTCTGGCCCAGTCTGACCTCAAAAAAGCACCAGTGAGAAGATCTGTGTTTTGGCAGAGGATAGCATGAATGCCTCCAAGCACACAGTGGCTCCTGGCATGTGGGGACAAGACTGAGAAAAGCCCCAGAAGTGGCTTTGGGAGAGCTCCTGGCCAGCCCTGGAGCCTCACTAGCCCACCCTGGAGAGGATGGTGCTGGCTGCAGGGGAAGGCCAGGGTGAGAGCCAGAGACACAAAAGTTTGGCTGTCCCACAGTGCTGTGTCCAGCCACAGATGTTCCCATGCTGGGAATGTGAACTCACATGATTCCCAAATTTGACACTGTCTGTACAGCAGCATGACGAAAGCTGAAGTGCTTCAGCCACTGGTACAGCCAGGGAAGCAAACAGGAATCTTCCCATTCCAAATTTAGCTCTTTATTGATTTTCCAGCTGCATCCATCAGTCATTGTCCCAGTGCTCAAATTACCCATTAGAGATACCACAGAAATGAGAGGAACACAAGACAGGCTTGTGGTTTTGATGAAAAATGATAAACATCCCAAACAACAACTTCTGGAAGGAAAATCCTTCCTTTTTAGGGCGGGGACTGGGTTGCATTTATTCTTGAACAGCTCAGAGGGCTCCTGGCTGCTTGCAATCTGGGGCTTGACCATCTCCCATGGCCCTTCTTCCCTGTGCCACTGGCAGCACTGTGCCCTGCAGGAGGGACTCAGGGGCCCCCCTCCAGCCCCGCTCGTCACCTGTGTCAGATTCAAAGACAAACATAAATCAAGTTTCAAAATCCACGTGGCTACGCTGGATGTCCTCTGTCCATGCTGCTGCTTCCTCTCACATGTAGTGACTCCCTGCTGGTGACTGCAGCTGGGTCACAGCCTGCAGGTGGCCTGAGCTGTCTGAGATGTCCCTGGGATTAGGGGGATGGCCCCTGTGCTGGTATCCATCACCCCACGGCTGCATTGCAGAGGGACCAAGGGTCTGGGACTGGAGGTTCTGTTAACATCCCATCTAGGTTTAAATGCCCTGCCTGGAGGTTTTACTGCATGAATTTCATAGGGTGTGGGTGAATGGCTTCAAACTGAAGGAGAAGAGGAGGTTTAGGTTACATATTAGGAAGAAATTCTTCCCTGTGAGAGTGGGGAAACCCTGGCACAGGGTGCCCAGAGCAGCCGTGGCTGTCCCTGGATCCCTGGCAGTGCCCAAGGCCAGGCTGGGCAGGGCTGGGAGCAGCCTGGGACAGTGGAAAGTGTCCCTGCCCAGGGCATGGAGTGGAACTGGATGGGCTTTAAGATCCCTTCCAACCCAAACCCTCCTGTGATTCTATCAATAAATCTACAGCCTCCACCTCGTGAAGAGACTCCAAGCCAAGGAGCTGCAGGTGACCCTGTGGCTCACCAAGGCAGCAGGGGGAAGTCCCCAGGGTCCCCTGCTGCACGCAGAGGTGTCCCCAGAGGGGAGGGCTGTGCTGGCTGTGCCCGGGGCAGGCTGGCTGTGCTGACTCAGCAGCACACACCCTGTGTAAACGCCCGCCAGCTGCTGCTCCGGCCGCTGTTTGCTCAGCCTGCACTGCTCTGTTTGCCTTTGGGATCACGATGGAAGGAGATGGCCTTTGGTCCAGAAAATGAGGCAAGGCAGCTCCAGGCACCTGCCTCAAGGATCCTCCAGCATCTCTGCTCCTCCTGCTCCTGTCCAGGCTGCTCAGTAGCTGCAACCCATCAGCACCACCCAAATTAAAACCTCCACGGAGCTCTAGGAGCCACAGGAAAATGCACTCACTACAGCATAACCCAGCTGCCACGCAGCCAGGAAAATTATTTATTATCATTTCCTTGCAACAGAGATATGGGAAAAAAAAAAAAAGCACCCACCCTCCTCAGGTGCAAACAGCAGCAGCTGCAGCATCCACGTTGGAATCTATGTACATCACAGTGTAAAGTCCATCGGGAAAAAAAAAAAATCCAATCCAAGCTTTTTTTAAAAAAAAAACCTCATGACCTAAAACCAGGAACCAGAACAAACAAAGTAGTTGAGAAAACAGCTTGGGCCCCTCCCTCTTGCTATAAAATACATATTTCTAAGGAGAAGTTTCACAAGACCAGAAGCGAGGTTCCTAAGAAGAGTCTGAGCTTGCAGCTGAAGACAGCGCACAGGCACAAATCCCACGTGAGAAGCTGCTGTAGGCACGAGAACCTCCACCCAACCGCGGTGCCTCAGTGCTCAGCGTAGTCCTTGGTCTCCACGCCGGTCTCGTTGAGCACCGTCGTCCTCATGATGGCCTCGGTGACGGCGTAGGGGTCGCAGTTGGCCGCCGGCCGCCGGTCCTCGAAGTAGCCGTAGCCGTCCTGGCCCACCTGGCGCGGGATGCGGATGCTGGCGCCCCGGTTGGCCACGCCGGCCGAGAACTCGAAGATGTTGGAGGTCTCGTGGTGGCCGGTGAGGCGCCGGGAGTTGTCCCTGCCGCCGCGCGGGTCGTACACGCAGATGTGGTAATCGTGCCGCTTGCTCAGCTTCTCGATGGCGGCTTCGATGTGCCTGTGGGAGAGCACGGGGGGTTCAGCAGGTCCATTCACCCCCTCCTCCTGTGCAGGGACCAGGACAGCCCAGGGGATTCCTCATGTAATCAGCTGCTCTTAAAATAACAAGCTTGGATAACCCCAACCCTGCCTGATGCAGCCACACAGGTTCCATATGGCCCATTTGCTTCCATGTGGCCCAGGACACCCCCAAGCTCCCAGGTGTCACAGACATCTTTTATGAAAAATCCTTTCCTTAGGATTTTTCCTCCTGAGAAGCTGAAAGGCCTCAGGAACAAAATGTAAACATTGATTATCTGCTGCCGTGGAATGCAACAGGTGCATCTGGGATTGGTCTCATGTGGTTGTTTCTAATTAATGGCCAATCACAGTCAGCTGGCTCAGACTCTCTGTCCAAGCCACAAACCTTTGTTATCATTCTTTTTCTATTCTTAGCCAGCCTTCTGATGAAATCTTTTCTTCTATTCTTTTAGTATAGTTTTAATATAATATATATCATAAAATAATAAATCAAGCCTTCTGAAACATGGAGTCAGATCCTCGTCTCTTCCCTCATCCTCAGACCGCTGTGAACACGGTCACACCCAGGTACATCCCAGGGAGCCCCCAAGGACTCCTTTGAGACTCCCCTTGAGACGCCCAGGACTCACTTGGGACCCCCCAGGACTCACTTGAGACCCCCCTCTCTGCGCATCTCCTCGGTGCTGTAGTTGGTGTGACACCCGGCGCCGTTCCAGTTGCCGGTCATCGGTTTGGGGTCCAGAGTGGCCACAACCCCAAAGTCCTCGCAGACACGGTGCAGGATGAACCGAGCCATCCACAGGTGATCCCCCATCTCAATGCCTTCACACGGGCCCACCTGGAATTCCCACTGGAAGGGGGAGCAGATGCACAGGTGAGGATGGGCAGGTGGGCGCCTCCCCAGCCACCACATCCCTGCCACTCTCAGCCTAGACTGCTACCCAAACAATCAGCAACAAGGATGGGGAACATTGAGGCAAGCAACAAAACAACTTTGACATGCAAAAAATTGTGAAGAAACTGCTCATTGCTATGTAGAGTAAATCAGAAGGGTTTTAAATCAAAACAGAGGTAGATAAACACATCTGACTGAGGCTGGAGCTGCTGGGAGCAGGACCCCAGCCCACACTGCAAACAGGGCAGAGGATTAACCAGGAGCCTGTTAGTCCTTCCCAGGGCTGCTCCCTGCCTGGCTGGAGCCAGGGTTGCACCACCCACGGTTACTAAGCACAGGGTGACGTCTTTGTGGCTGCTGGCATGGCAGAGCCTGAGCCCAGGATGTGGAAGGCAGCCAAGGAGGACCCTGAAGAATTTGGGGCAAACAGTGGGGTGGGTAAAAGTCCTGCCTCGGCTCCACTGCTGATAAGCCCCTGCTTATCACTGCCACATCAGCAGCAGGACAGTCAGGGATGCAGGTCCCAGTCAGTCTGGCCACCTGCCTAATGCAATCAGGGGCTCCCTGCTGCTCACTCCTAGATAAACCCAAATCCTCCCAACTGCTCCCCAAGGCCATGTCCCACCCCAGCTCCCCAGTTCCAGAACAGGGCTCAGACCCCATCACTCCCATGGTGCTCCTGCAGCCCATCCCAGCTCCCATCCCCACATCCCTGCTCTGCTCCAGCAGCCAGGGCTCAGGCTGAGCTGTGCAAGGAGCTGGGGTGAGTTAGGAGAAAATCAAATGCACATTTCCATTCCAGCAGTGCAACTGCTCCTAACTAAGCAAAACCGATGTGAGGAGTCACTGGATTCAGAGATCCAGAGGAGTTGGGAGTTGCTGGGTCATTCCAGCCCCACAATATCTGATCCATCCCTGGCCTGGGGCCATGCACACCTACCTGGGAGGGCATCACCTCGGCATTGGTGCCACAGATCTTCACCCCCGCATAGAGACAAGCCTTGTAGTGGGACTCCACGATATCACGCCCGTACACCTTATCAGCTCCAACCCCGCAGTAATAGGGGCCTGAAAGAACAGAGTCACCACCCCAGGAAAACATCAAGGAACAACAACAGCACTGTAACATAACCCCACTCTCCCAGGTACTTGCTGCTATGGGCAGGGGATTTATGGGAATTAAAATGATGTTTCTCTCCACAGGACATCAAGCCAGCGACCCCAGCTCCAGGATTAGCAATGTGAGCAGCTCATCTGTGCAACCTCAGCCTTATCTGGGCAGTTCAATAATACTTGTAACACATCAGCTGGGAGGTGGCCTCGAGATAAGCGAAGTTTGGTCTGCCCCGGGGCACCTCCCTCACCCTCCGAGCACATCAAGCTTCTGAGATTGTTCTGACAACAGCTGGCATTGTTCACAGCTAGAAAATCCAATTCGCTGGGCTTTGATATCTTCCTCATTCAGGCAGGTAAGGCAAAGATCTTCTCCCGCCTGGGGGAAGGGAGATGTTGCAAGCAGCCGCTCCACACAAAAATCAGCTTGGGAAACCTCTGGCTCTGTCCCAGGAGGCAGCAGAGGAGGGGGCTCGCTGCTGCAGGAGGGCACAACGCGCCATGCCAAGCCCTTTCCTCAACACCCAAGGGGAGGAGGCTTTTCCAGCCCGGTTCTCCAGCCCTTGCCAAACAAGTCGTGCAGCTGAGCTGTTTGTGCAAGCAGGGTCCGGCTCACGTGAGCCACGGGCACCAGGTGCTCTGGGCAAACAGCCCCTACCTGGGCCATCCCTGACAGCAGAGCTGCACTGGGCTGGGGATGGGCTCACTGCCCCCTCCTGCACCCCACAGCAGCAGGGTGGGCGATTTTGGGCTGGATTTTGGGCTCTTACCCTGCGGGCCGGGGAAGCCGTTGTCGGGCCAGCCGTAGGGGTGCCCGTTGATGCCCAGCAGGGTGTACTCCTGCTCCATCCCGAACCAGGGGTGGCTGTCCTTCACCAGGTCCATCACTTTCTTGCACGTGTGCCTCAGGTTGGTCTCTGGGGGTAGAGATGTCTGGGTTAGAGCCGTGCTGGGAGGCAGCACTCACCACACTCAGCTCCATCCCACCCTGGGACCGAGGCTCCACCACTGCCAAGGGCTTCCCACAGAAGCCTTAAGGAAATCATGATGAATCCCCCTTCCTGCTCACCAAATTCCTCCTCACAGTTACTCCATCACCAGAGCATCAGGCCACAGGTCAAGAGGGTTTAATTATCCTGTTCCCCAAACCACTGCTGATGGTCCATCCTCCTCCTCTTACTCACTGAGAGATGAGGAGCCTTACCCCAGCCCCATACTACAGGCATTCAGCAGACCTGGGAACTTCCATCACTCCTTCACCCCCATCCTCTTCTTAATTATCCTTATCTTCCTGCAGCTCCATGGTTTTGGTCAGCATCCAGACTGGCTGGCCCTGCCTCGGCCTTTCGAGGTGCTCAAGGCAACTGGGGCTTTGCCAGGAAAACACAGATAGCAGAGAACTGTCCAGACATGAACAAGCCAGGCAAGGGGAATGAGAGCTTGGACCAAGACATCAGCGAAAAAGGCTGAAAAACTGCTGTGGCAGGGACAGGCAGGCTCCAGGCTGCACATTCTGCCCTAACTTGCAATAAAAACCCAGAGCAGCAACAACAGAGCCTGCGGCTGGAGGGAAGCAGTGGAAGAAGGGGAGCAAAGCTAAGAGAATTTCTTATCCTGAGCCCACAGAGCCCTTAAAGTCCATGGAAACCATCACGGGGAGGGCTGGAGGGTGCACCCCTCTCACCATCAGCGCTCTGGGCTGAGCTCTGCGCCCCAGGATCCCAGGATCAGGGGCTGTCTTTACAAACTCCTGCAGCGGAGGAGCTGCCGGGCAGGAATCTCAACCAAGACACTTCCCCCACCCTGTCTGGAGGCTGCTGGAGGAGGAATCAGCCCACAGAGGAATCAGCCCCGTCTTTCACCATCGCTGCCCGCCGCTCTCCGGGCAGAGCTGCATCACCCGCAGATGCCCTCTCCCTCCCCCGCACACCCAGCGGGCTCAGCCCTGCTCCAGCGGCAAATATCCGGTTGTTTGCCTGCAAATAACCCCTCCGGGAGCCCCTCGGCGCGTCCCTGCAAACAGGCTCCTTTTCCTGTGTCTGGGGCTTTATCACAGGGACAAGACGGACTGCAGGCTCCTGCGAGCGCAGCCTCGGCGATAAGAGCGAGAGCCGCCCGTTCTGTTTGCTAAAGGTCACTCCGAGCGAGCAGCACACGCCGTCTCAGCATCTTGTCCTTCCTTTTCTGCAGCCTCCCACCAGCCAGAAGAGCCACCACAAGCCGGGCACGGCAGAACCCCGCACTGGCAGCTCCCGCTCCCCCCGGGGCTGGGCGAGCTCGGGCTCAAGAGCCGGGAGACGCCTTCGGTGAGCTCCACGTCTCGCTGCTGCTCTCCTCGCCCCGTGCCACTGAAACGGGTCCCTGCAAGCATCCACCGCCACCAGCGCTTGGATTTCGGAGCCTCGGGCCAAGTGCTCGGTGCTCAGCTGCGCCCCAGGGCCGGCGGTCCCGAGCAGGAGCCCTGGGGAGGTGACACCCTAAATAATAAAGGGGTGACCCTCAGGAGCTGGGGGTGCTCACCTGCGGGTTTCCTGTTGTACTTCAGCACTTCGCAGAGCACCAGCTTGTTGGGGTCCAGGCAAAAAGGGTCCCTGAACATGCAGACAGGCACCAGGAACATGTCACTGTTGGAGCCCTCTGCCTGCGCCGTGCTGGAGCCATCGAAATTCCACTCGGGGACATCTGCGGGGCAAGAGGCGGGAGTGAGCTCGGGAAAAGGCCCTCATTCGGATTGTGCCGAGGGCTGGCGGCTCAGATCCAGGATGGAGCAGCCAAGGGGTGCCGAGTTCCATGGGATGTCAGCCACAAAGGTTTTCCTGCACATCCCCAGAGCCCCTGGGTGCTTCCTGAGCATCAGCGTGCTCTCCCCACCCCAGCACCACCAGGCACGGGCAGGATCAGTCCCAGCCACTCCACCTCCCTCTGCCAAACCCCATCCAGATGCCGACACGTCTCCATGCCTGTTTGCCTGGAGGAAAGGGGCGAGGAGCTCATCCTCCCCTTCCCACCCAGCACTAATAGCAGAGATTAGCGGGTTAAGCAAACCGCAGGGACGCACAGGTTGGATATTCACCCACCAGACCTGCCACACAACCAGGGAGAGAGCCCGTCGCGGCTCCCACCGCCCGAACCACCCCACAACTTTTCCCAGGTGATGCTCAGGGCCCTTCACACACCACCCATCACCCGAGGGACGAGAAGCCGCGTTACCTTCGATGCTCTTGGGCTCCTTATCGAGGGTCCTGCTCTTGCAGCGCACACCCTCGCCGCTGCCGTCGATCCAGACGTAGGTGACCTGCACCCTCCCATCCTGGGGCAGCCTCATGTACTGCTCCCGCACCAGCTTGTTCAGCCTGGAGCTGTGCGACACCGACATGGCGACGGCCCTGCGGGGGCGCACAGGTGAGTGCCACATCACCCCCGGCCCATCATCCCCAGGGGTGTGTTACAAACCAACCCCCCAGCCCACAGCGAGCCACCTCGGCTCCCCCCTCTGCCTCCCCCGGCGGGATTCGAACCCGCGGCCCCTCGCTCACCGGCCCCGGCTCCCCCCTCTGCCTCCCCCGGCGGGACTCGAACCCGCGATCCCGCGCTCACCGGCCCCGGCTCCCCCTCCTTCCTCCCCTGGCAGGACTCGAACCTGCGGCCCTGCGCTCACCGGCCCCAGCGCTGCCCGCGCCCGCTCCGCCCGCGCTTTAAAGGCGCCCGCGGCCCGGGGGCGGCGCGGAGGCGGCTCCGCCCCGGGGCGGCAGCGCCGGGCCCCGGCCCCCACCTCCGGGACACCCACTGAGCACGTTTAGTATCGTTTTCTTTTCTTTTCTTATTAAAAACGACAGCTATCTCACGGCTAAAGCATCGCTTTATTTGTTTAAAGTTGTGAGTTATTGGCCAAATAACTTATTGTTTATTTAAAGAAACAGGTGTTGCTCATTGAAAATTTTATTCACCACCTCCGGTCCCCTCTCTGCGTGTGTCATCCGTTTTGGCCCCTTGTTTGTGCAGGGTTGCCCTCGTACACGCGTGCAGGTGTTTTTCTCCCAGCGCTGCTAAGTCGGTGCCGGGGGGGAAGCTGGGGAGGCTGCTGGATTGTGCTCCCCCAGCACCCCAAAAGCTGGCTGGAACCATGTGGATGTGTGATGGAAGGGATCTGGGTGCCTGGGTGATCCTGGGGACATCAATGGCAACGAGATCCCTGGGACAGGGACAGCCAGATTCCCGGGACAGGGACAGATAGATTCCGGGACAGGGACAGACAGATTCCCCCTACCATTACCTCTCCCCCTATCCTGCCCTGGCCATCCCAGGAACGACCCCTTCTCCCTTCCCACCCGGCTTCAGCCCCACTGTGGCTGCAGGGCTGGGTTTGCCCCGAAGGCTTTCCTTGGAGAGGAAGGGAGGAAGGGCTGAGAGCTGCTGGGAAAACACCGCAATCTCCTACTTCAGCCCTTCCCATCTATAAACCGCCGTGTTAAAGCACAATTTTAAAGCACCAGAGCGTGGTAGAGTCTCTTTAAACCCCCAAACCATCCGCGCTCAGCACAGGCTCTGCCGTGATTTACAGTCAGCTAAAAATCCTCAGCCAACAGGTGCGAATTTGAGTCGATTATTTCAATATAGCAGCAATTTCCAGCTATTGAGCCGAACGCAGATCCAATTAGGTGAATTAAACGCATCGCTGCCTTCCCGGTTTTCCATGGATCCTGCGGGAGAGGCTCCCACGTGTCGGGGCAGACAGACCCCAAACGTGCCAGGGCACAACCAGCACAGCCAGGGCACAGCCAACATGGGCACAACAGCACGGGCACAACCAGAAAGGGCACAGTTAACATGGGCACAGTTAACATGGGCACAGCCAACACGGGCACAGCCAGCATGGGCACAACAGCACAGGCACAACCAGAAAGGGTACAGTTAACATGGGCACAGTTAACATGGGCACAACAGCATGGGCACAACCAGAAAGGGCACAGTTAACATGGGCATAGCTAACGTGGGCACAGCCAACACGGGCACAACCAGAAAGGGCACAGCCAACGTGGGCACAGCCAACATGGGCACAGCTAACACGGGCACAACCAGAAAGGGCACAGCCAACGTGGGCACAGCCAACATGGGCACAGCTAACACGGGCACAGCTAACATGGGCACAGCCCGCGCTGGCGCCTCCGGGGTTATCTCAAACACTCCCGGGTTTTTTTCTGGGAGGAAGGCAAGATTCCAAACAACCCCCCCAAGCAAACCCGGCGGGGTGAGCGCGCCTCGACTCCCCAGCCTCGGGTTTCAAGCAGTTTTCCGACGTTACAAAAGGAAAAACAGGCTTTAAGGCATGACTGGGCTCTAAAGCAGTTGGGTTTTTGCTAATTCCCCCGGTTCTTAAGACAGCCTCGTGTTTGTGGCTGCCTGACTCACCGCCAGGAATGTTTTTTCTGCAAAACACCAAGGCAGCTAAAAAAAAACCTGCTTCACGGCTGGCTGCCCCCCACAGGACATCTCCTCCCCGGGCACTGACCCAAGACATCAGCGCTGTTTTTCTTCTGAAGGTGTTTTGGTCCCGCAGGCAGATAAAGAATCGTGAAGAAACCTGAAAGCCCTTGGGATTGCACAAGAACCAGGAAATGAGATTGGCAGCGGCAGAACTCAGTGAGCGATTCGGGTGACATCAGTGGCAGCGGGCTGCGGGCGGGCCGGACGTCACCCAGCCCTCGGCCCGTGGGTGCTGCCCGGGCAGAGCCCGGGCACGGCATTGGCACACGGGCAGGCGCCCAAGGTCCCGGAGCCACGCAGGCCTGCCCCGTGTCCTTGTCGCCGCCCCGGTGACATTCAGGCTCTCCTGCCACCGCAGCTGGGGGTGCAGCTCGAAAGCAGCCGCCTCCCTCTGCGGGGTATTTTAGGGACACATCCACCAGCTCAGCATTTCCTCATTCTTGTTTGGAAATCTTCCCAGGGCGGGAGGAAATGCACCCCTGGCTGTGCAGCCCTTTCCCGGAGGCGTTGCAACAGCGAGCAGCACCGAGGGGCACCGAGCCGGGGAGGCGCCAGCGGCTCCGGGTCCTCGACTCCCATTCCCATCACCATCTCCATCATCTCCATCATCTCCATCATCTCCATCATCTCCATCCCGCCCGCGGGACCGGCCTCAGGGCTGGAGAAGCAGCGGCTGATGCTGAGCAGAGAGCTCAGAGATGGATCTGCATCCCTTGGGAAGGACACGAACCCCACCGAGGAGAGCGAAGCTGCATCATGCAGAGGCAGCCGGAGCAGCAGGGGTGTGCTCAGTGTGATAGGAGGGTTCTGCCGAGACCCTGCACCTTCCTGACTCAGCTGGGTGGGGAGAGGCTCGTTTTATCCCTCTGGGTTCCCTCCTGGATGTGCCCACCTGTGCACAAACACCCCGGAGCTTGAGGGGGCTCAAACCCAGGGAGAAATGGAACAAAATCCAGGCTGAGTTAACCCAGTAACCTGGGTTGGGAAGCTCCTCTGTGAGCAGCTGGAATCACTGAGCACCAAAACACCCAAAAGGGGAAGGCAGAACAAACACCAATAATCCCTCACCTGGTCAGAGCCCGCCTGCCCCAGGAGGGCAAATATGGTGGGTTTGTGGTGTTTGGGGACAGTGGGGACAGCAACAGCCTGAGAGGGCACAGGGGTGGAATCACAGAATTCCTAAGGCTGGAAAATGTCACTGAGCCCAGCTGTTATCCCAGCACTGCCAAGGCCACCACTGCACCACGTCCCCAAGTGCCACCCCAAGGCAGCTCACCAAATATACACAATGATTTCACACCAAAAAGGATTTTGGCAAGCAGGAAAAAACATTTCTGCCATGTAAGGCTGGGCACCTGCTTAGTCAGATTTTCCTGGGATCAAGCCTCACTTCCCCAAGCCTAATTCCAGCCATTTCCATAGCAACAACCCTGTTACACCAACAACAGCAGCCCCACTCACACCTGGCTCCTGAGGCTCTGCAGTAACATTTCCCCAAACAAGCCCCGGCTCTGCAATCAGCGGGCTCCTGCCTGCTCCCCTCCTCGCCAGGTACAGTAAATATTAACCACCAGCAGCTCCCAGAACCTGCCACCGGCCCAAGGTCGGAGCCAGGGCAGGAAAGGGAGCAGGAGTGTCCTTGGAGAAGGAAAAGGTCATAGATTAAACCTCCTGAGGACTTTGTGAAGCCCGGTCAGAGCTGCAGCAGAGGGGTTTCCCCACATGGAGCACAGCAGGGAGAGGAGCTGCAAATTCTGCTGTGCTGCTCCAGCCCGGACCAAGCATCACCCATGGTGCCACCTGGGATGTCACACCTGTGCCACCTGGGATGTCGCCCCGTGCCCACAGGGATGCAGCAGGGCTGCTCCTCTTCCAGGGTCTTTTCTTGGATCAGTCTGGAGACCCAGCCTAGGGAGACCTGGCCAAGCCCTAAATTCTTCTTCCAGTTTTTTATCTCTCTGACTTCGAGAGATACTTACACTGCATTTATCAAACTGAAAAGAACCTTTCCTCAGGGGTGCGTAAAATCCTTTCTGCTCCTTGCCTTATAATAAACTAGATTTAGCCCTAACCTTCTCTCCTGTATAGCATTTTGCAGACCTACTGCATATATGTAGCTTTTAAACCAAATTTGCAAAGATCCTGCTTTCCAATTTTCTCCAGAAAGCACTCCTAATGCTTTAAGGGAGTCACTTCCTACATTTCCTTCTTTACAGCTTTATCAGCCTGAGCATTTTCCAGCCTTGCCAAAGTGCACCAGAGATATTTCTTGCTTTGATAGGATAGTAAGAAATCATTAAGAAATTTCTCAGATTGAAAATCTGAGTAACACGATATGTTTTACCATAAAGGGGTTAAACACGGAATAATTTACTTCTTGGGGTGAATTTTACACCTTCCCCTGGCGCTGCAGCAGAAGGCTGGACCCAGAGGGCTGGGCCTTGGCTATAAGATCCCTCCATACACTTGCCCAAGAAGATCCCTGGCACAAAGCAGGGATTTTGGGATGGAGAATTCGGGTTTTACTCTAAACCACCCTCCAGGGTTCAGGACGCTGCTCAGAACCGAGGGAGTCCCTCCCTGGTTGTTGAGCCCCCACAGCACCTCCCAGAGCCTCTGCAGAGAGCATTCCCCTCCCCGGGATCGGTGCGACCAACCCGGGCTGGCTTTTGTCCTGCCAAACAGCTCGGGGGAGAGATTAGAGGGAAGGCAAAGAGCAGCATGGGCAGGAGGAGCCCGGCACAAACACCATAAAGGGATTAGAGGGGCTGGGGGGGAATTGTGCTGTGTGCACAGTGCTGGGAGAGAGGGGCATTCCTGCAGCTGGGGGGGACGGTGGTGCCCCAGCAGGGCTGGGATGGGATGGGATGGGAGGGGATGGGATGGGATCCATGGGATGGGATGGGATGGGGTGGGATGGGATCCATGGGATGGGATGGGATGGGGTGGGATGGGATCCATGGGGTGGGATGGGATGGGATGGGATGGGATCCATGAAATGGGATGGGATCCATGGGGTGGGATGGGATGGGATGGGATGGGACAGGGGGTGGCCAAGGTGGGTCAGAGCCACTCTGAGGGGTCCAGCAGAGACCACCCAGTGCCAGGAGGGCTGTGCTGGCACCCCCTGTCCCCAGTACACAGCCACTTCTACACTTTCCTGCAAAACTGCTGAACTGACAGTTTTCCTGTACAATTAAACACATTTAGGCAACAGCAAATCTCCTCAGAGTCGCACCCAAAGCTTTGCCTTCATTCAGATAGTGCTGCCATACCTTTTTCTGGGCACACATATATAAATACATATATATGTGACATTAAATGCATATATATGGCGTATAAATACATATACATGGCATGTAAATACATATACATGGCATATAATTACATATATATGTATGGCATATAATCACATATATATATGAATATAAGTACACATATATATGACATAAATAAATGTAGATGTGACATATAAGGCATATAAGTTAACATATATATGACACATAAATCCATACATATATGACATTTAAATACATATATACGGCACATAAATACATATACATATGACAAATACATATATATGACCTATAAATGCATATATATATGACATTTAAATCCACATATATATGGCATATAAATATATGTACATTGCATATAATTACATATATATGTATGGCATATAATTACATATATATGTATGGCATATAATTACATATATATATGAATATAAGTACACATACATATGCCATAAATACATATATATGACATTTAAATACATATATATGGTATATAAATACATATACATATGACAAATACATATACATTGCATATAAATGCATATATATTATGTATAAATACATATATATGGCGTATAAATACACATATATATGATCTATAAATACATATATATATGCATATACACATCATTATTTATGTTATACTTGAATATGCCTGGGAAAGCCACAGTCCCAAGCCAAGCAGCGCCCAGCACCAACCCTGTAAAGCTGAAACCCTCCCACCCAGGCAGGACTGGGAGCTCTGCTCCCTGCAGGGATTGCCCTGCAGCCTCAGGTCTGTGTGAGCTCCAGAGCAGGCCAGGCTCCCTCCAGCACAGAGCTGCTTTAGGGCTGTTTGCAGAAAGCTCTTATAAATCATTTTCACAGAACCTCAGAACCAGTGAGGTTGGAAAAGGCTCTGAGCCTCCTTTTCTCCAGGCTGAATATTTTGGGGGTTATTTTCAGCTTCAGGGGTGTGTTACATTTGTAAGGGTGAGGCTTTTCTGCTTCAAGGCAGCAGAAAGGGCTCAGCAGAGCTGCCCTGAGCAGCCCACAGACAGAACAAACCCCAAACAGCTTCCCCCTGACAGGCTCCCATGTGAATTTACTCTGTAATCCTGTGACACTCACTTCAGGCTGCAGGAAAATAAACTGGGGGAAAAGCAGGGGGCACATCCCTGATCCCAGGAAACCAAAGTGCCAGGGACAATCTCCAGCCAAAGAGCTGATTGCCAGGGCAGGACGGGCAGCACAGGAGCACAAACCCACTGGGCAGGTGAGCAGGTGGGCTGAATTTCACCCAAACCCCCCCGGGGTCACCCACAGCCAGCAGGACAAGCAGGGCACAAAGCTGGGCACAAAGCTGGGCACAAAGCCGGACACAAAGCCCCAGGGCAGCAGGCAGAGGGACCAGGGCACCCCAGGGCAGCCAAAGGGACCCATTTCCCTGAGATCTCTGCAGAGGAGGCCCCAGCTGGCTCTGACCCATGGGGGAACTCCCTTCTCATCTCTTGTGACACAGAAACCACTGGAGCTCCCCACACTGGAGCAGGAGCTCTGTCCCCCCCAGCTCTGGGCTTCAGGGAGAGGACCAGTGACAGACGGAGAGGAAAGCTGCACCAGGGAAGATTGAGTGTCACAGACATTTTTTATGGAAAATCCTTTCCTCAGGATTTTTCCTCCTGAGAAGCTGGGAGGCCTCAGGAACAAAATGTAAACAATTATTATCTGCTGCTGTGGAATGCAACAGGTGCATCTGGGATTGGTCTCATGTGGTTGTTTCTAATTAATGGCCAATCACAGTCAGCTGGCTCAGAGAGCCCAAGACACAAACCTTTGTTATCATTCTTTCCTTTCTTTTCTCAGATACCCTTCTGATCAAACTTTTCCTTCTATTCTTTTAGTATAGTTTTAATGTAATCTATATCATAAAATAATAAATCAGCCTTCTGAAACATGGAGTCAGATCCTCATCTCTTCCCTCATCCTAAGACCCCAAGACCCCTGTGAACACTGTCACAATTGAAGTTGGATATTAAGGAAAAAAATTCATTTAAAAGCTTGTAAAGCACTGGCACAGGCTGCCCCAGGAGCTGATGGAGTCACCCATCCCTGGCAGTGCCCACAGAAACGTGAGAATCTGCTCTGCAGGCTCAGTGGTGAGCAGTGGTGGTGCTGGGCTCACAGTTGGACTCGATGATCTTAAAGGTCTTTTCCAGCCTGAATGATTCCATAATTCTGTGACTGCTGCCCTGTCACATCCTTCCCCAGCTCCAGCCAGAACCCTGGGGTGCAAACTTCAACCAGCAGCATTCATTTCAGCAAAACTGAATATCAAAAGTCTCAGTGCACCAAAGCTCCCACAGCAGCAGAGTGCTCAGAGCAGAGCCTAAACAAGCAATGAGCCACCAAAAAGATCAACTCCTTTTAAAGTAAATACAATTATCAGCAACTGGTGCACCCGGGCAGCCGCAGACTCCTTGCCCAGCTGGTTTCCCAGCCCGTATCCTGTTTGGCAACCCCATTTTGCAGCCTTACACAAATGCAAAAAAGCTTTTTCACTTCCCTCCCTGCCCTGGCTGCTGCCAGCAGGGCCTCCAAGGCAGCCCCACTGTGTTTGTCCCAGTCAGGAGGGGATTTTTCTGAAGAAAACAGGAGGAGGCTCCTCGCTGGTGGTTTTTGTTTTCTCAGTGCTTACCCAAATCCTGTGCTTTCCTCAGCAATGTCTTCTCCTTGCAATCACATGATTTCAGGAGCTGGGACTTTTAAATGGTCAAAAAGTGAATTAAGCACTTTTAAGGCAACTTTAGAGCTTGCAGGGTTTGGCCTTTGCTACACAGGACAAGGCTGCCCTGAAGAGGGGCCACGTCTGAGGCCTCTGGTGCAGCTGGGTGGGTGTTTTGGGGCAAAAAGGTTTGTTTTCTAGGGAAAACCCCCTTACTGCCAGCTTATTGCAGGCCTCCTCCCAAAGGAAAGGTAAATCCTGGCAGGTTCCTGCAGGGCAAAGCAGCCAGATGTGCTCCAGCACTCAGGGCTTGAACCTCAGAGGCTGTAACTCAATCCAGATCCTATAGGTAGAACCAGAAGTTCCCCTTGGGGGGGGCTCTAATGTGAATTTAAACCAAATCAGAGCCCTAGAAATTCCCTTGTTCTGGATGAAAGAGCTCTCTAAGCGCTTCATTTTGGCCTTGTTTAATTCCTTTTGCTCTCCAGCAGGGCATCCCCATCCATGCTGGTTCCCCTCCCTTTCCCAGCTGAGGTTAAGCTGACCCAGGTTTGGTGGTGTTCACAGGGGTCTCAGGTTGAGAGATGAGGATCTGACTCCATGTTTCAGAAGGCTTGATTTATTATTTTATGATATACATTACATTAAAACAGTACTAAAAGAATAGAAGAAAGGATTTCATCAGAAGGCTGGCTAAGGATAGAATAGGAAAGAATGATAACAAAGGTTTGTGTCTTGGACAGGGAGTCTGAGCCAGCTGACTGTGATTGGCCATTAATTAGAAACAACCACATGAGACCAATCCCAGATGCACCTGTTGCATTCCACAGCAGCAGATAATCAATGTTTTTATTTTGTTCCTGAGGCCTCCCAGCTTCTCAGGAGGAAAAATCCTAAGGAAAGGATTTTTCATAGAAGATGTCTGTGACAGACCCAGGTTTGCTTTCCTGCCACAGCCACTGCAGAGTTATCTCCCCCTGGATGCTCATCCTGAGCCCCCAACACAAATCCCTCTGGACAGCACCGAGCCCCAAATGCAGCTTCTGCCCCTGCCCAAAATCCTGGGGTGCTCTCCCAGCACTGGCTGGGGTGAGCTGCTGCTGCAGCCCCCCATCCTCATCCTCACCTCAGCCTCACCTGCCCCTCCTGTGCTGCCCAGCAAGAGCAGGGACATCACTGACCGTGTGCATTTACCCTGGCACAGTGGCCAGCCCATGGGCACAATGTCACTGTCACCAGCCCATGGGCACAGGTGTCACTGTCACCTCAGGGCACGTGGGGTCTCCCTGCTGGTCCCCAGCCAGTGGCACTGTGGGGACAGCCCTGCCCTGACACAGCCCCAGCTGGCACAGCTGTGTCCCTCTTGGCCTGGGGACGGCTGTGGGGGCTCCAGCATCCCTGGCTCTGGTTCTGCACATGGCAGGGGGGAGGAGAAGGACACAGCTCCTCATTTGACCAGTAAAGAATGCTCAGGGTGTCCTGGCTGCAGTGACCAGGCTGGGTGGTGGCAGTGAGGGGACAGAGGTACCCTGAACAGGGAACAGCCCCATGTGCAGCCCCAGGCCCTCCTCATCCTCCCAGGGCCAGGCAGGAGGAAGAGGAGGCTGCCCCAGGGGAGCCCCCTGGGAGGGCTTGGTCAAAATCTTGGAAGTCGGGAAATTGGCAGCAGGGGCAGCAGGTAGCCCATCACTCCCCTCTGCAGAAAGGCAAAGCAACCCCGAGTTTGGCCCTCACCAGGCAGGTCCCAGTGCTCCCAGCAAGGCTCCAGCAGCACCCTGGGGCTGCCAGGGCTGCTCCCAGCTCAGCTGGGGTCACCTCTGTGCCATGGTCCAGCAGTGGGATGGGATCAGCACCCCCAGCCCTGAGCACAGGAGAAACCCCTGGTGCATTCAGGATGGGGATGAGCTCCAGCAGAGGGCACAGGGACACCCAGGGAAGGTGCAGGAGGAGGTTTGCAGCTGTAATTTCCTGCTGGAACCCTGATCTCCGGCTCTAGGATCTGCTCCTAATTCCCCACCAGCAGTGAGAATCTGCATTAACAAAGAATGGGCTGGTCATGCTCCTTACAAGCACAAATCCATCTCATAAGGAAATCACCTTAAATCCCTGCAAGCTCAAAGCCATTTTCCTCTAAGGAATAGGGACCATATTCCCAAAAACTCCTTTAAACCAAACATGTCTGGAATGGAAGGATTTTCCTGCTCCAACTGAGGAGAAACAACAGGGTTTGGAGGGTGCTTAGGGTGGGTTTGGGGGGAAACTGAGGCACAAGGATGGGCCCTTGCCAGCTGGCTGGAGGAGGTGCAGGAGGAGATAAAGAGTGATAAAGTTCTGGAATGTTCTGCCCAGGGAGGTGGTGGAGTCCCCATCCCTGGGTGTGTTTAACAAAGCCTGGATGTGGCACTGGGTGCCAGGGTTGAGTTGAGGGGCTGGGGCTGGGCTCGATCTTTAAGGTTTGTTCCAACCCAGTGATTCTGTGGGAAAGCAGGAGTTTCTTTGACATCCCCTGGGTTCCAATCTCCCTGGTTTTCTTGGCTCATCATCTTTTAGTTGGCTGGGCTTGGAAAGGCTGGTACCCCCTTGGGGCAGGGAGGTGCTGGGCCAAATGAACGTTGTGACCTTCTGGGGGTCAACTGAGGTGCAAAGCAGCCACTGATCACCCCACTTCCAGCAGAAATGGATTTGGGATGGTTTACGCTGGTTTTGGGGGGACTGACCCCAGCAGGGCCACAAGCCAGCTCAGCATGGAGCTGAGCACAGCCCAGTGGGGCAGATTTCTATGAATATGGAAGGTTTAAACTGAAATTTGTGCCTGGGGCATCCAAGAACACCTTTTCACAGAAACCCATCTGTAAATATTTATCCTGCTCCCAGTTCCATCAGTGAGCTGCCCTGGAGGTGCTGGCAGAGTCCAGAGGCCTCGTGCCAGGACAGGAGCTTTAAGAATTGCTTTTGTTTGTGCTCAGAGCAGGAAAAGCCACCAAGGTCCTGCTTGATGGGTCACAGGGGTTGTGGCCTTTTCAGTTTCCAGCCTCTGCTCCCTGCAGGTCACCAGTGATGATTGACTGAGCTGCAGATTTCCCCATGTCAATTTTCCAGCTGGTCTGGGTGCAAAATGAACCTGAAAATGCAGCTCATCCCCTCCAACACTGCAGAACTGATTTGGTGATTTGGGGTGTGAGCTGTTGGGGCTGGAGGAGCAGGGAATGAGTGGATTGAAAACTGGGGAGTCGTTGGGTGGTGATGGGTGGCACAAAGTTTAGTTGGCAGTGGCTGATTCTGCATCCCAGGGGTCAATCCTGGGAATCACAGCTCCAATCCTAATTAACATTTAGTGGTCTGGCTGAGGGGGCAGAATGCCCCTTTGACAATTTTTGCTGTTGGCACCGAAGTGGGAGGGATGTGCAACGTGCCAGAGGGACCTGGACAGGCTGGGAGGGGGAGGCAGGAATTTTATAAAGCTCAACAGTGAGGAAATAAAAAATTCTGCTTCAGAGAGGGACCAGGAAAAGGCAGGAAAGAGCCTGGGGGCCCTGGAGGACACTGAGCTGAACATGAGCCACCAACAAAGGTGACAATGGCACCCTGAGCTGGCAGGGGCTGCCTGAGGGAGGTGATGTCCCATCCTTGGAGATGCTCAAAAGCCACCTGGATGTGACAATCCTCTCTGGCTGACCCTGCTTGAGCAGGAGTTTGCACTGGGTGGCCTCATGAGGTCCCTTCCACCTCCACAGCTCTGTGGAGCAGGAATAAAACTTTCCCAAGAGCCCCCAGGCAGGGCAGCATAATAAAACAAAACAATAAAAAAATAAAAAAGAAAAAAATAAAAATAAATTAAAAAAAGAAAAAAATTAAAAAACAAAATTAAAAAACCAAAATAATAAAAAAACAACCCAAAATAAAAAACAACCCAAAATAAAAAACAACCCAAAATAAAAAACAACCCAAAATAAAAAACAACCCAAAATAAAAAACAACCCAAAATAAAAAACAACCCAAAATAAAAAAACCAAAACAAAATTTAAATTTTTTAAAAATTGAATAAATTAAATAAGAAATAAAAATAAAAATATTTTTAAAATACAAATAAAAACAAATAAAAACAAATAAAACCAAATAAAAAACAGTCTTTCCCAAGAGCCCCCAGGCAGGGCAGCATCCCGTGTGTGCAGCCAGCCTGGTGTTATATATACATATAATACATACATTATGCTCTTTTCTGACCTAGAGATGGGGCAACTGAGAGGCATTTCTAAACCAGTATTTCTTATCTCAAAGTTTACATTTATACACACCATATAAACCTCCTGTCAAACTTTAAAAATGTTCTGCACATTCATTTCCCAGAGCCCAGGCTGGGTTTTGGGAGGGCACATCCATCCCTGGGTGAGTTCTGGGAGGGCACCTCCATCCCTGGGTGGGTTTTGCCAGGGCACATCCATCCCTGGGTGAGCTTTGGGAGGGCACATCCATCCCTGGGTGGGTTTTGCCATCCCTGGGTGGGTTTTGCCAGGGCACATCCATCCCTGGGTGGGTTTTGCCATCCCTGGGTGGGTTTTGCCATCCCTGCCCTGCTGAGCCTCTGCCAGCTCAGCAACAGGAAGCTCCTCTGCAAGTCACCAGCTAAATATGAGGGCAAAAGGGCACGGTTCCTGCTGGGCAGGAGTGTCTGGGCTGCCCACACGCCCAGGCTGGCACCGCTGGCATCCCACAGCCCGGCCCTGAGCATCCCCAGCCCCAGGGCAGCAGCCTGGAGCCTCCTCCCGCAGTGACCGCGGGTCTGACATCATGAAAGCCCTCCCAGGGCTCATTATCGGTGTTAATATGCAAATTAGCTGATGTTTCTGGGCAGGAGGGGTTGTGGGAAAGCCAGGGAATGTGCACAAGGAAGCATTTGCAGCTGTAATTTCCTGCTGGAACCCTGAACTCCGGCTCTAGGATCTGCTCTGATTCCCCACCGGCAGTGAGAATCTGGATTAACAAGGAATGGGCTGATCAGGCTCCTTACAAACACAAATCCATCTCAGAAAGCCACAAGGAAATCACCTTAAAAGCTCAAAACTATTTTCCTCTAAGGAATAGGGACCATATTCCCAAAAACTCCTTTAAACCAAACATGTCTGGAATGGAAGGATTTTCCTGGAGTTTCTGCCCCAGCTGAGGAAAACAACAGGGTTTGGAGGGTGCTTGGGGTAGGATTTGGGGTTTAAATGTAGCCTGAGCTAGCACTGCTTGCAGGACTGCAGATTTGCTTTAATTCCTTGTTCTTTGCCATGCCTGGGAGCAATTCTGGGTTTCAGAGCTGCCTGTGCCAAGGGAATCCCTAAAGAACAGTTGGTTTAGAGTCACAAGGTGACTGCTGGCCTGCAGAAGTGTTTAGTACCAAAATCATTAGAGTTATGCTCCCTGGTGGAATAAAAAGGGATTATCCAGATTCAGCTCCTCCCCATCTCTTGCTCAGCTGAATGTTGACATTTGAGGTTTCATTTGTTTGCTGCCACTTTGGCAAACGTGGCCACAGGGACGGAAACTTTCCCCACAGATAGGTACAAATGTCCTCTTATTTATTCATCAATCACTAATGCAAAAGTATTTCCTCACCTCAGAAAGGGCCCAGACCCCAGGTGCAGTTTGCTGGGGACAGGATTTATCCAACAGGAGGGTTCTGACAAGGTGCATCAGAGACACAAATTCAGCTTCACAGCAGCCCCAGTGAGGCAGGCAGGTGGGGATTAATCAAGGAATTAATTAGTACAGAGAAGCCACGTTAGAAAACAAATCTGCTATCAGTCACTTCTGCCCTGCCCTCCATAGCAGGATAATCAGGTTTTTTGTGGAGTTACATTAGAGCAGCCCCCAAACCCAAAATGGGGCACTGGTAACAAAAGCCTTGATGAAAATCCCAACATTGCCCAGCTCCTCTTGGGAGATGAGGAATTGCTTCCTCCATCCCCTCACTCACAAGAGCATCCACAGAATCCCAGAGCAAAGCCAGGGCTCTGTGCCCAGCTCTGCTGATGCAAAAAGCAAATCCCAGCTGCTCTGCCAACTGCAGGTTTTCCATTGGCAGAGGCAAGGTGGGAAGGATAATTCAGATTTCAGGGGTGGAGAGGTGAAATGTGGATCCCGTGTCATGCTCACGGGTTGAGTTTAGAGGAAATCCTAAAAATCAACCTCTACTTCCTTGCCCGGGGAGCATTTCCTCTCTCTATCTCCTGTTCTAGCCCTCATTTCATCCCTTCTCTCCCAGTTTGGGTCAGTACAGCCTCAGCTGCTCTGGGTGGCCCAGGGACAGCCAGGGATCTGAACATGGAGATTTTCCCTTGTGTGGGTGCTGGGTTCCCACCTGCACAGACCCTGATCCTGGGGGCAGAGCCTTGCCCTGAGCTCAGCCTGAGCTGCCCTGGCTCCTGTCCCTGGCCCAGAGCAGAGCTCAGTGCCTGCCCCTCCTCTTCCTCTCATGAGGAAATTCCAACTGTGCTGAGTTTCCCCTCAGCTGCTCCTCACAGAGTTCCTCCCAAAACCCTTCCAACTCTTTTGGACACTCTCTGATGTTTCAACATCTTTCTTACAATATTTAAAAAATCTTTCCTCTCCTGTGGTGCCCCAAAGCGCCCCCAGCACTGGAGGTGAGGCTGCCCCAGCCCAGAGCACAATTGTGCCCCAAAGGAAGGAGGGAGGGCAGCACAGGAGCTGCTGCCAGCACTCAGTGCTGAGGGAGGGGATCAAAGAGCTGATCTTGGCTCCAGAAGGGGCTGCACCAGCATCTGGGGGGGCTGGCTGGGGGCACAGCATCCCCCAGGCTCTCCCTGCACTGAGGGCACTCCGGCTGTGCCAGGCTGGCAGCAGGGCACGGGGTGAGGGGTGAGGAGTGAGGCTGGCACTGCCCCTCTTTGGGAGGCAGATTTTCAGCCCAGCTCTGAAACACCTCCTTGGCCTCTCCACAGCCTCAGCCTCACCTGTGGCTGGTCCTGAAATCACATTGTGGTTGTGTTTCAGGACTTGGATTTACACCCTGTGCCCACTGCTGCTCACTGTGGCACATCCCAGCACCTCCCAAAAATGCTCAGGGCCTGTGGGATTGGGACTCTCAGCTTGCCCAGGGATGAGGGACACATTCCCAGCACGGAACAGCCTCAGGGCATCTCACACTGCCCTCAGTGTATTCAGACAGAGGCACCTTTGCTCTCTCCTGGTTTGGGCAGCCAGAGATACCCAAAATGAACCTGCCCCATCCTTGTGCTCCTGGCTGTGGTGACAGAACGTGTCTGGAAGAGCCCAGGAGGTGCTGAGAGCCCCTCTGTCCCCAGCAGAAGGTGACACAAGGTGGCTGGATCAGCCCAGGATGTGCTGAGGGCTCCTCTGTCCCCAGCAGAAGGTGGCAGAACATGGCTGGGGCAGCCCAGGCAGTGCTGAGGGTCCCTCTGTCCCCAGCAGGGCTCCTGCAGCACGGTGGCATTTCCTCAGTGCAGCTTCAACCCCACTTTGGTAAATTTGGGAGCCCAGAGGCTCAGGGAATGCTGATTATTGAAAAGGACAGTGGCTCCTCACACAGGCAGCCTTTAACCCTTTGCTTGCCTCGGTCTCTCACTGCCCTTCCCAAAATGAACCTTTCTAAATCAAGGATTTTTTCACAATGTTTTGTTGCTGTTTCTGGCACCATCATCCACAAAGCTGCAGAATCCCAGCCCACAGCACAGAGCTGGCAACAAGTGGGTCCTTGCTTTTCTACCCAAAACTGTGACAGCAACCAGCTCAGGGTGACAAAAATCCCCAAATAAAGCCCCATGGGCTTTATTTCCCCCCCACAGCCATAGTCTGGCTCCAATGGCTACTCTGTACAAAACAACCTTTAATAGATGCAGTAGTTTATTAATGAAAGGGGCAGAGGATCTGTACCCTGAGTGAGAGGAAGGGTTTTGAGTAGCAAGATGAAAACACCTAGGAATTACCGCAGAATTTGAAATGGGATTTAACTTCACAAGGAAAAGCAGAAAGAAAGTTACTTTTTGTTTAACTTGGAGGGGAATCCCCAAACCATCAGCCACAAACTTGGGAAGCAGTAGCAGAAATGCCCCTGGATCCCTGGCAGTGCCCAAGGCCAGGCTGGACAGGGCTGGGAGCAGCCTGGGACAGTGGGAGGTGTCCCTGCCATGGCAGGGGTGGAACAGGAACTTTAAGGTCCCTTCCAACCCAAACCAGTCAGGAATTCTGTGATTTTATAATCAGAGAATTTATAATCAGAATTTTATAATCAGAGCTGATCTGGATGTGAAGGGCAAGAATCAGGACCCACATCCAGCCCTCCAGCTCTGAGCAGGACAGAGATTTCCCCACCCTTTATGTAAAACCCTTCCCCTATTGCAGCCCTTACAATCCCCAGCAGTGCTGGGGTGACTCCATGGAAATCTTTGCCTTTAGAAATGATTCCTGCTGAGGCAGAATGGGGATAAAGCCCACACAGAGCCCCAGGGGACACTTACCTGTCCTCCACGATGCCAGGCTGAGGCAGAGCAGCAGCAGCTCCTCAGAGTGCCCAGGCAGGAAGGGATGGGCAGGAGGAGCTCTGGGGCTGAGCAGGGGATGGCAGAGCTCAGCACTCAAACTGCAGGCAGGAAAAACAGCAGCTGCATTTTGCTCAAAATGCCCCAAAAGCAGGAGCCTCTGGGCCTGGAGACACCACGAGCTGGGGATGGAGGTGAAGGGGTTGTTTGGTTCTGCTGAGAGCAGGGTCCAGCCACAGAGGAAACATCACAGAGGAGGGAAGCAGAGCTCAGCAGGGCTGGGGTGACATCAGATGTGATATCACTTCCCCAAGTGCAGAATTGCTGCCATCTCATCACAGAGGTTCCATGCTGTTGTCTCCTTATCACAAAAGTTTCGCACTTGGTGTTTCTCATAGGCAATTCCTCAGAGCACTGACTCTTCTTCACAACGCAGCCAACTCACTCCAGCTGCCTTTTCAAGGCCACCCCACTCTTTTATAGCATCTTCTTCTCATTGCTTACAGCTGTGCCCTGTTAAAGTCAGGCCTGCTCCTAATCTCTGATAATTGGCCCAGCTGCAACTCCTTAGGGGTGAGATTTATCTTTAATTTCTTACATTCTCCCCCTACACACCATCAGGTGTGCTGGGCACTCAGGGTTGCCAGGTGCTGCAGACACCAATAAATGTGAGCAGCTGTGCCCTCCAGGGCAGAATTTGACACCCACAGGGGTTTAGAGCCCTCTGGCTCCACCTCAGCTGCAGTGGGTGCAGTTTGCTCAGAGGAAGCTGCAGTGGTGGCACCATGAGCTGTGGGTGCAGGGCTGGGTCTCCAGGTCATGCCAAATGCCCCAAACAGCCCCATGTGGTGGGTCAGAAAATAGGGATTTCTGAAAATGCCTTCCCAGGCCAAAGGAAATCCCAAGAGGGCTTTGCTGAGGTGTTCAGAAGGTGATCTCCAGTGTCTGGACTCCAGCAGATCCAAATCCAACCTGTGAAACTGCTTCACCTTCACTGAGCCCAGCTCTGCTCTGCAAGGCAGGACACATCCACAGCTGAGGGTGAGAGCCCAGAGAGGGAAATCCCAGTGCTCCATCCTGGTGAGCTCTTTGGGTCCTGATGGAAACAGTCCCTGCAGGAAGGGTAATCCATGGATGGCCCAAATTTGATGATTCAAAGCCTCCCTGAGCAGCTCCAGGGCGAGCAGGGCTTTCACTGACTCACTGTGAAAGGGCTGCAAACTGAAATTCAAGCTAAAAAGGAAGTTTCTGACAAAAGTGTGGTTTGGGGTGCGGCTCACAGAGTCTATTTTGAGCAGAGCCAACGGCCCCCACAGCCTCATGCCCCAGCTGAAGGCACAGGAGGTGACTTCCCCTGTCCCTCTCAGGGACAGCTGCACATCATGACCTGCACATCCATGGAATGCTGGCTCTTTGGGTTTTTGGGGTATTTTGGGGCATGTGTCTTCTTTTGGAGCAAATATCCAGATCAGTGCAGTGAGCTGGGGTATTTGGTGCAAAACTGTGCTGGTTTGGGGTCAGAGGCACTGCTGGTTACAGCCCGTGAGGAGGACTTTGGGAATTCCTGTCCAGAGGCATTCCTTGTGTGTTGGGACAGCACAGCACAGCCTCTCCCTGCAGAGGAGGCTCCTGCAGGGGAAATGTGTGCCCAGGGGTGCTGAGGGGTGCAGAGCCAGCCCCAGGCCCTCGGGGGGCTGAGGGGACAGACAGGAGCCCCCTGGGCACCCCTGGTGTGTCCCCTCACCCTGGACCATTGGGCAGCCCCAGTGCCAAGGGGAGGGTGAGTCCCTGCAGGGTCTGGAGCAGTTTTGGGTGTCAGCACTCCCCAGGGCTCTGGGGTCCACACCACTGCAGGCTGGGGGTCCTGAGCTCTCCATCATCACCTGCTCACACCCCAGGGTACATTCCCTGGGCAGGACTCTCTCCAACAGAGCTGCAGAGTGACCTGAATATTAAAAATCCCAAACCAAACCCACAACCACCCAAAACCAGGCTCTGGTTGGCAGTCCTGAGTTCCTCTGCATCAAGGATGAGAACATGAACGTTTGTGCTGTAAATGCAGCTTTTATCCATTCTGGATCACCCCCAGATTCCAGCCAACACCTTCCCTGGGTCCCAGCTGGGAAAGGCAAACCCAGAGAGACCCAAGGGCTGAGTGAGAACAGAGACAGGCTGAATCCTGTGTATGCAAAAGAGTTTATTGGCAGTAAAGAATTTTATATTTACAGGGATAAATCCAGCATGTGATCATCAGGGCAAGGCAGTCCTGGCCCTTCACCCTTCCTAAAGGTGCATCTCTGTCAGTCTGTCTGTCCTGCTGAGGCTGGGAGCCCAGCATGGTCCCTACCCTGCCCCACTGCAGGAATTCATCCAAACCCTTTTTCCACAGCCAGAGCTCCCAAACTCACCCGGGCTCTGGCAGAAGAGCAGGGAGAACATCCCCCAGACACACCCAGCTCCAGGGAAGCAAACTCCCCCAGCACACAGAACATTTCCTGAGCATTTTCCCTCCTGACATCTCCATCTGCTGCTGTCACTGGTACCTGCATGGGTCAGGACAGTGTCCCAGAGCTGAGGCACAATTTCAGTTTTTATGCTGAATTTCACATTTTTTAAATACAATTTCACAGAGTTTATGCTTTGAAATGTGCAGAAACTGTTCACAGCTATTTTTGCCTCCTTTTTCAAAACCATCTCAACACAAGGCATGAACTTCTAGGTGGAAACTTCATCTCCTCTAGGTGAAAGCAGAGATTTACATCCAGGTCACTGATCCAGCCTGCCTGGGGGAGAGGATTGGGAACTCCCAGCCCTGTGTGACTGAACAAACACAGCATCAGCCACCAGGAACCATTTGCAAACAACTGAGCAGCAGACAAATGTGCAAATGTGTCTGGTGGCTACTTTTGGGTAATGAATGCATAATCTATTCTTATTCCCCTTCCTATCTGCTTCTGGATAATGTGTCTGGGAGCCTGAGTCAGGCTCACAAATGGCTGGCAACGAGGAAAACAGGCTGTGTTTGAGCCAAACATTATGTTCAGCAAATAAGGAGCAGTTTTGCCATGGGCAGCTGCTGTTGGAGCCCAGTGTCAGAATCTCAGAATCCTTCCATGCTCCACAATTCCAGCTCTGTGGGCTGCTGACTTTTGCCTCTAAAATCTGATTTTATGCCTGAGCAGCAGAGTCTAAAGAGCAGGATTGTATTCCTTCCCCACCTATCTGCTCATTAGAAAGCAGCTCTCACATTTATTTGCCTCAGCTGCTGGGAAGGCTCCAAAAATGCTAATTACAAGGCCATTGCAGTAAATTGCATTTGATGACATAACTCTGAGTCACTGGCTCAGGACATTTTCCCTCCTCTTCCCTGGAGCAACCCATTTAGCAAAGGTGAGGAAAAGCAGAGAATAACTGGCAGGCTCTTGGTGCATGAGGCTAACAGGGGGCATTCCCAAAGGGCTGTGACTCCTGGGTGTCCCAGGGGAGCCAGCATTCCCAAAGTCACTTCTGGGTGTCCCAGGGGAGGCAGATCCTCCTGGGAGCGGTGACAAACTGGGCACTGAAGGTTTTCCAGCCACTTTGGGAAATGCTGCACAGTCCTGGAGATGGAGAAGAGGAGCCTGGAACCACTGGGAGCCTTCCCAGGGCTGCCCATGCAGGAGCAAATCCCACTTTTCCCCTGGGAAATCTGCTCTCCATCCACTCAGCCCTTGGGGGAGAAGACAGCAAAGTCCCTTGGTGGTGATGGGTGGCAGAACCGCTGTCCCAGCTCAGGCCATCCCCTGCTCCTGGTGGCTCCTCCGCGGGCAGGGATGATTCCCTGAGGAAGGCGCTCCTTGCCCTCAGCAGATCCCTGCAGGATGGATGGATGCTGTCCCTGTGGAGGTGCTGCAGCCCCTGGGGGGGCTGTCTGAGGCTCTGCAGCCTCCCCACGGCCCCCGGATCCCGCTCAGGCTTTGCGGATGATCCTGCCCGGCTTCCTCCAGTCGCGGCAGCGCTCCCGGCGCGCTGAGTGCACCAGGGGCCGGGAGAAACTGCACGGGGCTGTCCTGGGGCTGCTGCTGCTGCTCGGGGACACAGCAAGGAGACATGGTTACTGCTGGGGAACACAGCAACAACACACGGTTACTGCTCGGGAGCACAGCAAAGAACACAGGGTTACTGCCTGGGGCACAGCTGCACCCACTGGGGCTCCTAAAGGACAGGTGTTGGGGAAGATGAAACAGGAAAGCCTTATAAATATGATTGCCTGGCAAAAGATCTTGAGAATATAGAAACTATAAGTGAGATTGAAATGAAAGCAAGCTTTGAGATCCCTCAGTTAGTGAACAACTGGAAAACAATGGTGTGGCCAGCTGAAGGTGATCCCCTTTTGATGGAACAACACCCTCTGCTTGCAGACAGGCCCAAGGGTCAGAGCAGACCCTACAGCTTGGCAGAAGGGCCCAAAGAGGAGTTTTTAGGGTTTAAAATGTAACACAGGATGGTGATGTAATGATTCTTATAGGCTGTATGTAAATGCTATAGGATTTGTATCTTGGACTAGATTGGTTAGTGAGAATCAGAATATTCAACACAGAAGATTTATTGTATTGTAATGAAAACTTCAAGCTCTTACCCCTTTACTCTGTTACGCTTTTGCTCTCACCCTCTCTCCCCCTCTCTTCTCTCATTCCTGCTCTGAGCTGTGTTTGGCAGCTCCCAGCAGGGCCCTGCACCCAGGCCCTTTGCAATAAACCCCAAGTTCCAGACCTGGCTGCAGAGATCTCTCATCTCCATCCATCCCCACTGTCCTACCCCAATGCTCCCACAGACAGGGAATTCTGGTTCAGCACCGCTGCTGCCGAGGGATGCAGAGCTGGATCCTGCCCTGGGGCTCAGGGGGGCAGAGTTGGGGCTGAGCCTGTCCCAGGGCTGTGCCCCTGCTGGCTGAGGGGAACCTGCCCTGTCCCAGCTGCTGGAGGGCTTGGAAAGAGCTGCTGAATACAGGAGCAGCTCAGAACCCCATAAACAGAACCCCAAAAATCCCACAAACAGAATCCCCAAAAACCCCCTAAACAAAACCCCATAAACCCCACCAAACAAAACCCCATAAACCCCAGAGCCCCCAGGACTGTCCCCTCTGCCTGGGGGCCACTGAAACCAACCCCCTTCAAAGCCTGCAGTATCTTTGAGCAGCTTTCCTTAAAACCACTAAACCAAACCATGCACTCCTGGCATTTCTTTGGGATTTCTGCTGTCCCGGGTTCCCTCAGGGGTGATCCTGGGGGTGACCAGCATCCCATGAGCCAAGCACACCCCGTGCAAAGGAGACAGTGCCCCAGAGCTGGCCTGGCTGCAGGAGCAGTGGGGTTGTGTTCCCCTGGAGCCCCTCTGGGACAGCTGAACACTCAGCCCCACCTGCCCAGGACATTTCTCCTCTCCCTGGGCACCGTGTCCAGACTTTGCTCCCCCCTGGATAATTCAGGCTCATTTTCACACTGGATTTGCAAAGCTGCCAAAAGGCTGGCCCAGCAGACATGCACCTTGTGCTGCCAGGGCACAGCAGGCTCTGTAGGAATCTGGGGTGACAGTCACTCAGGGTGAAGCACAGCCCCTCCCCATCCCTGCCAGGAGGGCTGGGATGTCAGAACATGGTTGTCAGAACTCAGCACATCCCTCTGGGTGTCCAGAGTTGCTGAGGACCCCGTCGGGGGGCTCAGAGACCCTGGCACAGAGTCCAGAACACCTGGGGATTTGATTGTGACCCCTGGAGCAAGTTACCAGCTTTGTATGAGGACATGAAAGTCACACAGGTTTGAATGGTGTAATAATAAAATGATCACAGGGTGAAAATGTAGATTTTAGGATTTTTGGTATGGGGGTTATGGGGACAAGATGGAGGAATCTGGGTGTGTCCAGCCTTTCTTCTTCTTCTTCTTCTTGCTCTCCATTTTCTGCAGTGATGTTGGCACTTTGGGATTGGTTTAGAGTAGAAGTGCACTGACTAACACAGGTGATAGGTATTGGGAATTCAGTGTAAATATGTTATATGTAGTTTGTAGTATAAAAGGACAACACAGAGTGCCTGTGGCTGCCCTGCTGAGCAGATCTCAGCTGGGCAGAAAGAAAATTTTGTAGATAAGAATTAATAAACAACCTCAAGACTGAAAAGGGAAGAGTCCAGACTCGTTCCTCAGTTGCGTGGGCTGAAGCAGAGACACCCTACACATCTGGGGCAGCAATTATCAACCAAAAACCTGAGACATGGTGATCCCTGGTGAGCAGAGACCTCTCCCCTTTCTGGACCCCGCTCAGTCACTGTCCTGTGATCCCCAGTGGCTCCATCAACAAACATTGTCCAGAGGAGCCACGGAGCTGCTCCAGGGCTGGAGCCAGGCTGGGAGAGCTGGGGGTGCTCACCTGGAGAGGAGAAGCTCCAGGGAGAGCTCAGAGCCCCTGCCAGGGCCTGAAGGGGCTCCAGGAGAGCTGGGGAGGGACTGGGGACAAGGGATGGAGGGACAGGACACAAGGAATGGCTCCCACTGCCAGAGGGCAGGGCTGGATGGGATATTGGGAATTGGGAATTGTTCCCTGGCAGGGTGGGCAGGCCCTGGCACAGGGTGCCCAGAGCAGCTGCGGCTGCCCCTGGATCCCTGGCAGTGCCCAAGGCCAGGCTGGACACTGGGGCTTGGAGAAACCTGAGTGAGAGGAATGGCAGATTTGTCTTTCCAAACAAGCTGTGGGTCTGCTGGTAGATAAAACCAGCACTGGGAGATAAAAGAAACCTTGGGAAGGATTCCACTGATTGATGAATGGAAAAAGATATTTGCTTTTACAAATAAACTTTGGGTTTGCTGATAAACGAAATTAGACATTGAGAGATGAAAGAAACAATGGGGAAGAAAAACCCCTAAATTCAGTAAGAATTAAAAATTAAAAGGGAGGGTTATATATTACAGGGGAATCTTTGATATCAGGTGTGTCAGCCTGTACCTCTCAGGTACTTCAGCCAATGGGAAAAAAACCCTAAATTCCATAAGAATTAAAAGGGAGGGTTATACATTGGAGGGAAATCTTTGGTATCAGGTGTTTTGGGAAGTCTGTACCTCTCAAGTACCCCAGCCAATGGGGAAAGAGAGAAGGGAAATGTGGCTGGAAATTGAGATAAAAAGGAGGCTGTGACCTCCGAAAATGTGAGAGACCCCAGGGGAATGCCCCATGGCCTCTCCCTTTATTGGAATAAAGCAAAAGGACTCCTCAGTCTCCTTTTTGGACATAAACCTCTGGTGTTAGTGGATTAATTTTCTTAACACGAGTGACCCTGTGGGGACAGTGAAATTGTCTTTGTGGTCCCTCACAGTCCAGGGCTCTGCTGGGCTCCCCCTGCCCGCAGGGCCTGGGGAAAGGGGAGCAGGAGCTTGGGGAAAGGGGAAAGGGGAGCAGGAGCTCAGGGAAAGGGGGAAAGGGGAAAGAAAGGGGAGCAGGGGCTCAGGGAAAGGGGAGCAGGAGCTCAGGGCTCGGGGAAAGGGGAGCAGGAGCTCGGGCCCAGGGAAAGGGGAGCAGGAGCTCAGGGAAAGGGGGAAAGGGGAGCAGGGGCTCAGGGAAAGGGGAGCAGGAGCTCAGGGCTCGGGGGAAAGGGGAGCAGGAGCTCAGGGAAAGGGGAGCAGGAGCTCAGGGCTCGGGGGAAAGGGGAGCAGGAGCTCAGGGAAAGGGGAGCAGGAGCTCAGGGCCCAGGGAAAGGGGAGCAGGGGCTCAGGGAAAGGGGAGCAGGGGCTCAGGGAAAGGGGAGCAGGAGCTCAGGGCTCGGGGAAAGGGGAGCAGGAGCTCAGGGAAAGGGGAGCAGGAGCTCAGGGCCCAGGGAAAGGGGAGCAGGAGCTCAGGGAAAGGGGAGCAGGAGCTCAGGGAAAGGGGAGCAGGAGCTCAGGGAAAGGGGAGCCGGAGCTCAGGGCCCAGGGAAAGGGGAGCAGGAGCTCAGGGATAAGGGGAAAGGGGAGCAGGAGCTCAGGGAAAGGGGAGCAGGAGCTCGGGGCCCCAGGGAAAGGGGAGCCGGAGCTCAGGGCCCAGGGAAAGGGGAGCAGGAGCTCAGGGAAAGGGGAGCAGGGGCTCAGGGAAAGGGGAGCAGGAGCTCAGGGAAAGGGGAGCCGGAGCTCGGGCCCAGGGCTGTGAATGGAGCGGGGCGGGGGAGCCGCCAGCCACGCCGCCGGGAGCGGAGGAGGCCGAGCTGTGGCAAAGCTGTGAATGTGAGAAAAAGCTGCTCACAACAGAGCCTGCTACTATTCAACAGCCACCAAAGGAGGGAGAGCCCTGAAATCTGCCAGGGCTGAGGCTACACTGGAGAGAGAACACCCTCCTGTCCTAATTCCTCATTACCTCGCTGTTTATAACTGAATTTCCTAATTGGTTTGGATATTAATTACCTTTACCAGTGGCAGGAATGGAGGCTCAGCTCCCAGCGCTGGCCCAGCTCCAGGCTGTGCTGGAAGCAGAGCCCTCACACCCTGCTCATCCAGGGAGCTCTGCCCTGCTCTCACCTCAGGGTTCAGCTCCTACAGGAAGGTTTTGGGTGGCTGCATTGGCAGTGTCTGCAAATCCTTCCTAAAATCCTGTAACCCCAGAGCACAGCAACCCCTGGTTGTCCCTCTCCTGGCTGGAGATGGCACCTGCTGTGGGAACCTTTAAAATTAGAGGGTTTTAGGAAAATTGTAAAAGGTAGGCTTTAGAAATAGTAGAAATGTAGAGTTAAGCAGTAGCTATAAGATTTGGTAGTAAAATATTATATGAGAAAGTAAGGACAAATAAAATAATTATTTGTGTATTAACACTTGAGTTAACATTGAGTTCTTTGTCTGCTGCTGGGGACGTGAGCTGATGGAATCTTCCCATTGTCATACCCACGTAATGAGACTGATGCTGGAAAATAAAACAGCTTGAGACACGTCCCACAGTAGCCCCATCCTGTTGGTGATTTGCACACAGACCCCCTCAACAATACACTGCCACTGCCATCAGTCCAGAGCACCTCACATTATTGCAGCAGGAGTGAGCTGCAATGTGAGCCCAAGCTACACCAGAACCAGCAAGGACAGCCTGACACAGGACAATCTTAATTCCTCTAAAAGGATCCCAATTCCTCCTGTGACTCTGCAGTTCTCTGGGCCACAGAGCTTCACCTGCTTGTGGTGCAACCTGTGAATCATCCAGGTGATCCACACAGACCTGCTGGCTCTGCTTTCCAAGCAGAGCCTGGAAAAGCCTGGAAGAGCCTGGAAAACCCCCTCTGCTTGGGGACAGGGCTGTGACAGCAGGGTGGGCTGCACACCCAGCTGGGATGGAGAGGGCTGGGATGGCTCCAGGATGGCTCCAGGATGGGGAGCCTTGCACAGATCATCCAGCTTGGTCCCACATCCCAAAGGTGAAGTGGCAGCTCTTGGGGATTTTTGGTTTTGATAGGGCACCTAATTCTCTTTAAAAACCCCAGTCCTGATACATTATCCTGGCTGCTGGATCCAGGTTGTTTGGTGGCTCTGAGTAACCCAAATTACTCCATTAGGTTTTCTCTCTGGCATCAGGGTGTCCCCAAGCTCAGTGCAAGTTGTGTCCCAGTTCCTCCCTGCACTCTGCCTTGGAGACAGCGAGGAAATCTGCCTCTGACCTCGATCAGAACCCAGCCAGCCCCATCCCTTTCAAGCTATTTCTGTGCTGTCTCCACCCATGGCAGTGCTCCCAGTGCTGATCATTTCACTTGCACAAGGTGCAGATGAGCTCTGCTGGCCTGGAGATCCAGCCAGGGATGGTATTCCTGATCTGTGGGGATCCAGCCAGGGATGGCACTCCTGAGCTCTGGAGATCCAGCCAGGGATGGTGTTCCTGAGCTGTGGATGAAGGGGCTGGGAGCTGCTGATTTCCAGCCAGCCATGGGTGCATCCTCACCCTTTCTTTCTCACCTCATTCTTTCTCTGGGGTTTCATGGATGGAGCCACCTCTGGGGGTGTTTGTGCAGCACAGGCACAGCAGGGCTGGAACTGGGGCTGGGAATGATGCACATCACAGGATTAGGATCAGGACTGAGCTGACAGCTCTGTGCACTCGAGCTGCAGCAGCCAGACCTGGAGCAAACTGGGTCACGGGCTCATTTTTAGATCCAAAGCTCTGAGGGTTCGGTGTGCCATGGCCTGAGATCTGGCAGGAAGTGGATTTGGGGGTGTGATTCCCTAATCCCAGGGCTGAGGGAAGATAAGGAATATCTGTATCCAGATAGTCTTCCTGATAAGACCCCAATGAAGCTGATTGCAACCCCAAACGCTGTTACATGTAAATAACGTTTGCAGGAGCAGATCTGAATTTTAAAAATATGCAGCATTTTTCATTAATCGCCCTTATTTCTCCAGCTCATTTTTGTTGTTGTTGGGCAGAAAACAAGGGATTGGTGTAGTGGGCACAGCCCAGGGAGTGGGAGGAGACAGAGAGATAGTGACATGCACGGTAGTGGTTTAACATGAAATACTCTGATTGCAGTCTCTGGAGCTTTGTGCCTCATTGATGAATATCATGCATGAAGTGTAGCTCCTTGTGCTACCCACATTTTTCTCTTCCAGGTCTGGTGGTTGGGAACCTGAGTCACAGCAAATATGCTGAGTTACAGCACATTTCCAGTGAAAATCTCAAAAAAAAAAAAACAAACCCCAAAACAAAAACAAAAACAAAAAAAAAAAAAACAAAAAAAAAAAAAAAAAAAAAAAAAACCAGGGAAACAGGGAAAGGACAGGCAGGCGTGTTTATCTGTTAAATGCATGGGATGCTCAGACAATGCAGGCTCAGAGGATTAACAGACCTTAATCCCCTTCAGTGCATAATGCCCGGCAGATGAGACAGACACAGACAGACACACAGACACATCTCTCAGGACCGGTGGATGCACGCAAAAACAATCTCCCCATGCAAGCATCCCCTTTGGGGACAGCGGCTCACCTGGAGGACCACACGGGACCCGCCTGCTTCTTGGGCTTGGCCATCTGCTTCTGGTACTCCATCCAGCCGCTCACCAGCTCGTGCAGGATCATCACGTAGAGGAGGAAGATGAGAACCCTGGGATCCATGCGCGGCACCTCGGGGTCTGCTCCATTGGGCACCGGTGGCATCGGCGCGGGGGCAGCCGCTGGCGCTGCGGGGTGCGAGGGAGGCTGCGGGAGCGGCTGGGCTCGGGGCTCGGTGCGGAGCGAGGAAATCCCCGCGGATCAGAGCCCGGCGCTGGGCTGGGTCACAGCCAGCCCCCGGAGCCCCCCTGGCTGCCCGCTGGGGCCGCAGCGCTCCGCTGGAGGAGGAGCAGCAGCAACAGCAACAGCAGGAGAGGAGCAGGAGATGGAGCAGCAGCAGAGCTGGAGCAGGAGCAGCAACAGCAGCAGGAGCAGGAGAGGAGCAGGAGATGGAGCAGGAGCAGAGCTGGAGCAGGAGAATGAGCAGCAGCAGAGCTGGAGCAGGAGCAGCAACAACAGCAGGGGCAGAGCAGGAGCAGCAGGAGAAGGAGCAGAGCAGGGGCAGAGAAGGAGCAGGAGCAGAGCAGGAGAAGGAGCAGCTGCAGGATCAGAACAGGAGCAGCAACAGCAGGAGCGGGAGCTGGAGCAGGAGCTGGAGCAACAGCAGCAGCAGGAGAAGAGCAGGAGCAGCAGGAGAAGGTGAAGCGCAGGAGCAGGAGCAGAGCAGGATCAGAGCAGGGGCAGGAGCAGAGCAGGAGCAGCAGCAGAAGCAGGAGCAGCAGCAGAAGCAGGAGATGGAGCAGAAGCAGCAGCAAGAGAAGCAGCAGCAGGAGCAGGGGCAGCAGCAGAAGGAGCAGAGCAGGAGCAGCTGCCCCTTGGGGCTGCAGGGGAGCCGGGGCTGCCGTGCCCAGCAGCAGCAGGAGCAGGAGTAGGAGCAGAGCAGGAGCAGGAGCACTGTCTGCTGCCAGGAATAAATCAAACCCTGGGCACTGCCTGGGGATGCTCCGAGCTGGCTCTTCCCAGTGCCTCAGGATTTGGGGCTGCACTGAGCTGATATTCAGGAGTGTTACTGAGAATTTTGCAGCTAAGAATTTTTTCTCCTGCTGTTCTCTCACTCTCTTATTTTATTTTCCTTGCTGTTATCCCTTACCTGAACGTTCAGCTGCTGTTTCTCCGGTGTGAGGCTCCTCTGATGTGCAGGAAAGCTGTGGCCACAGCCCCCAGGCTCCCCAAAGCACAGCTCCTCTCCCAGCCCCTTGAGCTCCTTCCCTTGGAGTGGAGGATCCAGCTGAGATCACCAGATCACAGAATCCCAGACTGGTTTGGATTGGAAGAGACCATAAAACTCACCTCATTCCATCCCTCCCACTGTCCCAGGCTGCTCCCAGCCCTGCCCAGCCTGGCCTTGGGCACTGCCAGGGATCCAGGGGCAGCCACAGCTGCTCTGGGCACCCTGTGCCAGGGCCTGCCCACCCTGAGATGCCCCTCAGCATCTCCCTTTTTTCCTCAATGGACACAATGCAATACTTGTGTCATTTCTAGCAGGACAAAAGCACAAAAAAAAAAAAAGCTCTCCCAGGAATTGTTTTTAAAACCACCTTAGTCAAAATTCACCTTCTTCCAGAGCAATACTTCCATAAGTGAAACAATAAACCCTCAATAACTATTCATGGTTATCCAGAACCAGACCTGTGCCAAATGGAGCTGTGGGGCTGCAGAAAAGGGGCCTAGAGGAGGGGCAAACCAAGGGACCCCCAGGATCCCCATCCCACAGCTCCCACACAGACAGGGAGAGCTGGGCAGTGCAGTTCAGGTGTGACAAACACATCACAACCCTCCTGTGACCGTGTTCACACAGGTCTCAGGATGAGGAAGAGATGAGGATCTGACTCCATGTTTCAGAAGGCTTGATTTATTATTTTATGATATATATTACATTAAAACTACACTAAAAGAATAGAAGAAAGGATTTCATCAGAAGGCTGGCTAAGAATAGAAAAAGAATGATAACAAAGGTTTGTGGCTCGGACTCTCTGTCCAAGCCAGCTGACTGTGATTGGCCATTAATTACAAACAACCACATGAGCCCAATCCCAGATGCACCTGTTGCATTCCACAGCAGCAGATAATCATTGTTTACATTTTGTTCCTGAGGCCTTTCAGCTTCTCAGGAGGAAAAATCCTGAGGAAAGGATTTTCCATCAAAGATGTCTATGACACCCTCCCACCATAAACTCACCATGGGGAAGGTGCTGCCCACCCAGCCCAGCTCACCTCCCCCACCTGAGCCAGAGAAACTTTCACCCTTGGGTGTGTAAGCACAGACAAGTGTGCAGCAGCCAGGGCTTTGTTAATTTTCTATTAAATAGCAATTCAACACACATTAGGGAATGATAATTCCATGCTAGATCTGCACATGAAATCAACCCCAGGGTCCCCAGACCCCTCCAGGTGCTGTGGGACTTTCCCTCAGGCAGCTCGTGAGCAGCCCAGAAGTGCTGAGTAAAGGGAGGAGAGGAGCTCCGGGAGGGAGTGAGCAAGTGAATGAAAGCAGCCAGGACTGGAGGTGTTGGAGCAGCTCTGAAAATGGGAATATTTAAGGTTCTCCATGAAGGGATAGTGGAGCTGCTGCCATGGCAACAGAGAGAGCTGCCAGGCTGTGGGTGATGGGTTCCCATGTATGGCAGAGTCAGACGTGGGGAGGGGGGGACACCAAGGACAACACTGATATTTTATACATGTGCAATTTTTGATGAGTAAACCCAACGTGACTCCTTTGTTCCAGGGGAGAGAAGCTTCTCCCACAGGGAGAGACATTACCAGGGCAGGAGCAGCAGAGTAACTCCTAACAACTCACTCAGCTCTGTAAGAGATGCTCCAACAGCTGAACAGAAATAATACTTAATACTACATAAGGCAGAAAAGCCAACCATTCGTGAGCTGAGAGCACAGCAGCTGATTTCCAAACTGTGACTAGCCATGAGCAGTAAGCTCTTGGACAAATGAGTAAAAAAATATTTACATTTTAGAGAGATTAAAGCCCAGTTTGGAAGGGCAGGGTGCTGCTGAGGGACCCCTGTGGTGGCCATGGGCTACAGGGGGTACAGAACACCCCTCACATCAGTGGGGAGCCCTGGCCTGTTGGTGTTTCCTCTCTGCCTGAAGGGGGATTTAGATGAGATATTGGGAAGGAATTGTTCCCTGGCAGGGTGGGCAGGCCCTGGCACAGGTGCCCAGAGCAGCTGTGGCTGCCCCTGGATCCCTGGCAGTGCCCAAGGCCAGGCTGGGCAGGGCTGGGAGCAGCCTGGGACAGTGGGAGGTGTCTCTACCATGGCAGGGGTGGGATGGGATGAGATTAAAGGTTCCTTTTAACCCAAACCAGTCTGGGATTCTGGGATTCCACAAGTTCAGCCCAAGGGCAGAGCCTCGGTGTTCTCCTGAAGTCTGGTGGGAGCAGAAGCCCCTGTGAGGACCCTTCATGTGTCCAACACTGCCAGCAGAGCCCAGCAGGTGTCTGCAGGCTCCCTGTGGATACCTAAGGGTTGGGAGCAATTAACAGCTGGGCTCTTGCCCTGTTTGATAATCATCAGTTCCCAGAGATAAGGCAATAAAATGTATATTCAGCGTTATCACACAACACAGGCACCAAACAGAGCTCACCTGCAGAGCCTGGAGCTGCTTCCCAGCCCTGCAAAGGGCTCTGGTGGAGAGCAGCACTCCTCACCCTGTCCCTGTCCCTGCTGCTCTCACACAGCCCCTCAGCAATGACAACCCCTGGGAGAGACACTGGGACAGGAGAGAACTCCCCAGCTTGAATGAGAGGGAAGCAGGACCAGAGTGAAATAGGAGCTGCTCTGAGCCAAGTCACACAAGCTTTTGGAGGTCTATTTTACACTTCAGATAGTTCAGCTACTTTAGAAGGCATAAAATCAGCAGGATGGCTTCTGTGGCAGTGTTGGAAACACAGAGGTTTTAATAAAAGGCAAAATAACAAACTCTTTATAGGGAAAAACTGATTTAGGTGCAAGAGGCCCTCCTGATAAAACACCTCACAAAAGCCATTGGTTTCTTTGTTCTCTTCTTTTTTTTTAATAAATTGCCCAGGTGGGACTTTTTTGCTCCTGTCCAATTGGCCATCCTTACGTTTGAGGTGAAGCCCCCCAGGTCCTATAAGATGCTTTTTTCACCTAATCCAGGAGAGAAACTTCTGGGCTGTTTTCCTTTTTAAGAGGACAAAGGAAAGTTTTGTCAATCCCTCAACAAGGAGCACATTCCTACATCAGAGGGGCTGGAACTCAGGCAGGTTTGGAGAGCAGGGAATTAAATCAAACTTTGGGAAACAAAAACAAAGCATTGTGCCCCAGCTCTGGTGGGGCACAAAGCCAAGCAGAGAAGGTTGAAGCAGGCACAGCAGGGATGCAGCTGAGCCCTGAGCAATGACAACACCTCATTCCTAAGCAGCAGCAAGGACAGGTTGGAAATTCCTTTGTAAAACCAGGCTGGACAGGAGGCCAAGCTGCTTTGTCCAAGGCTCAGTCCAGCTGGTTGGGCTGGAATTAAACCCCAGAATAATTCACCAGCCCTTGCAAGCCCAGTTGCTGAGCATTCCCACTGCTTGGGCTGAGGGACAGGACTGTGTCCCTGTCTTGGTTTGGAAAGCCAGGAGTCTGCTAAGGAAGGCAGGAGCCTCCCCAGAAATGGAGAATGTAAACCCTCCCCACCCCTCTGAATTGCTATAAATTTTAAATTAAGGGTCTCTCAGGCAAAAATATGGGAGCAGGAAATAACAGTTCTTTCATAGGGAAGGAAAAAAATAAAAGGATAAAATAAACAATGCAGTACACTGAACAACACTGACAGAGTCAGAATCCAACCTGACACCCTGTGGGTCAGGGTGTTGGTGGCAGTGCCATTGGAAATGTGGCTCAGCCCTCCTGCAGTGTCAGGGGTGGTTCTGCTGGAGCAGGGATCCTGTAGAGAAGGATGGATTCTTCCTCTGAAGATCCAGTGGAAGGAGAGGCAGCTGCTGTTCCTCTGGGGAATCCAGTGCAGAAAGCCGTGCTGGTGTCTCAAACCCTCTGGATTATATCTGGGTAGCAATGCTTGGCTCCTCCCCCTGGGCTCACATCTCCCAGTGGGATGTTATAGTTCTTATCAGCCATGCAGTGACATTCAATAGCTGTTATCAGCAATGTCCCCTCCCAGGGAGGTGTGAATGTGGTCACTCAAAGAGAGAGATAAGGCAAACTGCCCCCTTGACAAAGGTAATCTGCCACACAGATGGGAATGGAAAACATCTTGCATTGCAATCTGGAACAGTCCCTCTGCTCCCCAGGGCCCATTTCCCTCAGTTTGGTATCAATCCAAGCCTCTTTACTCCTCAAGAGATTTTAACAACCAGAGGTGGAGGTGCCAGTTAATATTTATATTCACTGCAGCCCCAAGGGCACCTGCAGCACCAACAATCACATTCCTCCAGGCTCCTGGGAAGCATCCAGCATCCCATTGTTCCTCCTGGAATGTGGTGTGGCTGAGTAACAAAGGGCAAACCCACCTTCCTGAAGCTCACCATCGACCCAGAACTCTCACAGCCCCCAAGGTGCATCACAAAAAGCCAGCAACACCTGGTTTGTTACAGTAAATCAGGCTTGACCTAAACCTTGCTGCAATTTTTGGCTTTTTAGAAGGAATTCCTGAGTTTCACTGCAAAGACAATGATCTGCATTTCCCTTTTGAGGCCCAAAGGCTGCAGGATCCCTCCAGCTACCAGGGCAGACAAGATTTGGAAACACCAAACCTCCCATGCAGAGGTCAAACTGAAACATCAGGACAAGGAGCTCTTGCAAGAGACCATGAGGTCATGCCCCAAAATTCCTGTGTCATCCAAAAGGTCCAGTGACCCCCCCAGGCAGAGCCAGGCCACAAACACCAGCAAGTGCAAGTGCCTCTGCTTAGACACAGCCCTGGCCAAGGTGCACTGGGGGTCCTGGTGTCCCCTGGTGTCCCCAAATCCCCCAGCAGGGCCCTGTTGGTTGCAGGTTCTTTCCTGCACCTTCACATCCAAAGCCCATGAATGTTGTCCTGCTGGGTATAGGTGAGGTAGAAAACTGATTCCCTTCCTTGCCCTCTGGCTGCCCTTCAAGGAGCCACCTGTAAAAATCCCTCTGGAATTGTGGGATTATTCAGTGGACTCTGAGCAGAGACCTTGGTGCTGGTTTGGAGAAGGTGGGCTGGGAACAAACCTGTCTGTGACCCATTGGAGCAGATGTTTTGTTGTTTGTGGCACCCAGGCTTGGTTTCACAAGTGCCTGGTGACACCTTGACCAAGGTGTGAGCTCAGGGCAATAAAAGAATAAGGCACTGCAGCCTCAGCTCTGTCTCTGCTCTCTCAGCACACCAGGGACAGAGAGGAGAGTGGACACAACCTGCCAGAGCAGCTCTCAGCCTGCAGAGCAGAGAGGAAAATGGAGTTTCAGAGTTAAAAAGAACAAGGGGCTCTGCAGAATGTGTCAGCTCCTTCCACAGGCTCCCATGAGTCAATAATTAACAGAAGAAAGAACAGATGCTATGAGACACGTTTCTTCTGAGGGTATTTACTTGCTTCTACCTACAACTGTGCCTGAAAAAGTGGTAATATGAAACTGCATTCCTGATCACTGGGTTGTTTTGGATCAGATTGGTAATGATTCATTACCAGGGTTTGGTACACATTTCCCCACTTCTTTGTTCTGTTAACCCTCATCAGGCAAGTCAGCTTTGGCACAGCAAACTGATGCTGGCCTAAGGGGAAAAAATTAATATTAAAACTACAATAACAATTGTCTCCTGAGTCCTGAACTGGTTTTTATGACAATAGCACAAGAACCAGCACGGTTTATTCTGGCTCAAGCTGGAGGGCTGGTTACAGGAATTACAAATATTACAGAAATATCTGAGGGTGGGCAGGCCCTGGCACAGGGTGCCCAGAGCAGCTGTGGCTGCCCCTGGATCCCTGGCAGTGCCCAAGGCCAGGCTGGGCAGGGCTGGGAGCAGCTGGGACAGTGGGAGGTGTCCCTGCCATGGCAGGGGAGGGATGGGATGGGATGGGATGGGATGGGATGGGATGGGATGGGATGGGATGGGATGGGATGGGATGGGATGGGATGGGATGGGATGGGATGGGATGGGCTTTAAGGTCCCTTCCAACCCAAACCTTGCTGATTCTTTCTCCCTTTCCTGCCACAGAACGACATTCACAAAGCTGTTGAAGGACAGACCCCAGTTCTCACTCCTGGGCTGCTCTCTCCAGCACAGCAGATGTGAGGCTGTGAGATGTGAGCATCTCCCAGGGATGATTTTCCCCTTTCCTGGGCCCAGGCCCTGCTGAGGAGGAGAAGCAGAGCTCAGACTCAGCCCAAGGCAGCTCTGGCAGCCCAGCTGAGACACCTTTGCCCCTTGTGCAATTGTTTTACTAGAAAAGGAAGCAGGTTTCACTGCCTCCAGGTGTGTAGCCTCGTCCTTCTCCTCAAACTCCCCTGGCAGGTCCTGCAGGCTGAAATCCACCCACTCAGATGGTTCAGCTGCTTTGGTGAATTCTCCTTCAGCTGCACTGACCTTGTTATCTTTGCTGTGGGCTCCCTGTGCTGCTGGACTCTCCTCAATTTGCTGATGGTCATTTCTGCACCACAGAGGGCAAGAACAGGGAAGGGCTTGGGAAAGAGCAGGGAATGCAGAGGATGCCCATGGACTGTGTGATGTGTCTCAGCACTGAGTGGCCAGGGTGGAGCTGCCCTCAATCCAGGTTTTACACCCACCTGAAGCTCTGAGATGCTGATTTTCCCTTTGTTTTTAATGCTGAGCTTGGCTCTGGTGGAAGGGGAGTGCTGGCAAGGACACCCAGAGCATGCCTGGGGTTCAGAGCCACAGAGAAGGAGCTCAGTCCTTGTTAACAAAACAGCCTGGAGGGGAAATTAAGGTGAGAAAGGCAAGTGGAGAGAGCAGGAGGTCACAGAAGGATCTGCCAGAGCTGCAAGGACAGAAAGTGCAGAAATACTTCTTCCTCCTGCAAAGCTGCTCCAGCAAGATTCTCATCCACAGGCACATCTGGAGGAACAGTGGCATTTGTGTGCCAGGACAGGTCACACTGCTGTACAAAAGGGAACAGAGAGTTCTGACATCTGTGTGCCACCCATCAAAACTGGAATAAAGGCTGAAGAGCCCTGTGTGCTCTGCCTCTGCCCCCAGAGAGACTCAAACACCAGGCCCAGGTGTGGCACAGCCCTGCCCCACACAGCCCTGCTGCTGGGCACCTCCAAACACTCCTGAGACAGCCCCAGCCTGAGGAGAGCTCAAACAGCATTTAGAGCAGATAGAAACATCTGTAATGCACCTACAGGCAAAATCAGGGATGTTCTCTACCCTCAAATGGCTGAATTATACTGAAAAAGTAATTAAATAACTAAGAAACAATTACCTCTCTCCCAGCTGAAACCAGGACAGGAGTTAAGAAGATTTTTCATGTCACTTCATTTTCTGGGCTAGATGCAGTTCTGCCAAAGTTGAAGACAGACATTCATCCAAGGAGCTGGACAAGGGGAACTTCTCCTTTATGGGGGAAGTCACAAACCAAATTCCCCACCATGTACAACTCATCAGAATTAACCTCAAGGAGATTGCAAAGCCTGAATCTTGCAGCAGCACTGCCAGAAAAGTCCCTTGGAGAGAGATCACTGTTTTCACTGGTTTTGGAGCACCTGCACAGCAGAAAAGAGTGATCTCTCTCCAAGGGACTTTTCTGGCAGAGCTGCTGCAAGATTCAGGCTTTGCAGTCTCCTTTATCAGACACTCCTTTCCATGTCCATCTTCCCTCCAGCCACCCAACAAATTCATTGTTCCCAAACATTTTCCAGTGGGTGCAGTGCCCACAGCACCAGGACAGGGTGTTGTGCCCAGGAGCAGATGCTCTGGAGCATTCAGAGGTGTGAGGATACCTGACAATGGTTCAGTTGTTCACCTCTTGTTATCCTGTAAATCACAGCCCAGCTGAGCCTGAAGAGCCTCACTGAGTTCCTCTGATCCCTCAGGAAAACCCACAGATCTGAATTCTTTGTGAAAATTCTCTCTGCAGTCAGGCTCAGTGGGTTTGGAGAGAACTCATGGTTTGTTCGTGCCACAGGGATCCCACCCGTGCTGTAAGGACAAACTGTCCCCTCTGAGTGTGAGCAGGGAGCGATTCCAGCTCCGGGAGGATCTCAGGGCAGGCAAGGCTGCACCACCCTCTAGTGCACACCCACAGCAGTGCCTGTGCTCAAAGGATGGGAAAAATTCCTAATCCAGCCCGGCTGAGCCTCCCGGAGCTGGGCTGGCACCAGACGTGAAACAGCAGCTGGGAGCAAAGGGAGAGAGCTCCTCTGAGAGGGAACCCCAGGGCAGAACCAAGGGCTGGCCTGGCCTTGGCACGGGGAAAAGCCACTGCTCTGCACCCAGCACTGTGCACATGCAGCACCCTGCACCCAGAGCCCTGGCAGCCCAGATCCCTGGCACCTTACACCCTCAGATCCCTGGAATCCCAGACCCCACACCCTCAGATCCCTGGAATCCCAGACCCTGCACATCTAGCAATCTGCAACCCATGTCCCTGTATTCCTTGGAATTCCAGACCTAGCACATCCAGCACTCCATACTCCTGGAACCCTGGTAGCCCAGATCCCTGCACCCCACACCCTCAGATCCCTGGAATCCCAGGCCCTGCACATCCAGCACCTTGCATCCCACACCCCTGGACCCCTGGAACCCCAGACTTTGAATATTCAGCACCCTGCACCTCATCCCCTCTACCCCAGGAATCCCAGACCCTGCACATCTAGCACCCTGCACCCCATACTCTGTATGCTTGGAATCCCAGACTCTGCACATCCAGCAATCTGCATCCCTGGGATCCCTGTAACCTGAATCCCTGACACCCCAGCACCCTGCACCCCACACCCCTAGATGCCTGGCAGCTCAGATCCCTGGAATTCCAGACCCTGTACATCCAGCACCCTGCACCCCACATTCCTGATCCCTGTTGGCCAAGACCCTGGAATCCCAGGCCCTGGACCCCATATCACTGTATCCCCAGAATTCCAGACTCTGCACATCCAGCACCCTGCACCCCATATCCCTGTATCCCTGGGACCCCAGACCCTGCACATCCTGCACCCCAGACTCCAGGATCCCTGGCAGCCCAGATCCCTGGAATCCCAGATCCTGCACCCCATATCCCTGTATCCCCAGAATTCCAGACTCTGCACATCAAGCACCTTGCACCTCATACCTGTATCCCTGCAATTCCAGGCTCTGCACATCCAGCACCCTGCACCCCACATTCCTGGACCCATGGGATGCCAGACCCTGTACCCCACACCCCTGGATCCCTGGCAGCCCAAATCCCTGGAATCCCAGATCCTGCACCCCATATTCCTGTACCCCTGGAATTCCAGACTCTGCACATCCAGCACCCTGCACCCCATATCCCTGTATCCCCAGACCCTGCACATCCTGTACCCCACACTCTTGGACCCCTGGAATCCCAGACCATGAACATCCAGGACCCTGCACCCCATACCCCACACTCCTGGATCCCCAGCAGCCCAGATCCCTGTAATCCCAGGTCCTGCACCCACACTCCTGGATCCCTGGAATCCCAGACCCTGAACCCCATATCCCTGTATCCCTGGAATCCCAGATCCTGCACCCCATATCCCTGTATCCCTGGAATCCCAGACCCTGAACCCCATATCCCTGTATCCCTGGAATCCCAGATCCTGCACCCCATATCCCTGTATCCCTGGAATCCCAGACCCTGCACCCCATATCACTGTATCCCCAGAATTCCAGACTCTGCACATCCAGCACCCTGTACCCCATACCCCATATCCCTGGCAGCCCAGATCCCTGGAATTCCAGACTCTGCACCCCATATCCCTGTATCCCTGGAATCCCAGATCCTGCACCCCACACCCCTGTACCATTGGAATCCCAGACCCTGCACCCCATATCCCTGTATCCCCAGAATTCCAGACTCTGCACATCCAGCATCCTGAACCCCATATCCCTGTATCCCTGGAATTTCAGACCCTGCACCCCACACCCCTGAAACCCTGGAATCACAGCCCCTGCACCCCATATTCCTGTATCCCTGGAATCCAAGACCCTGCACCCTCAGATCCCTAGAATCCCAGACCCCATACCCCCTGTACCCCTGGAATCCCAGTCCCTGCATCCCATATCCCTGGAATCCCAGCCCCTGCACCCCAGATCCCTGCACCCCTGGAATCCCAGCCCCTGCACCCCAGATCCCTGTACCCCTGGAATCCCAGCCCCTGCAGCCAGCTCAGCTCCTGCCATGCAGGGTTCACCTGCACAACAGGGCTCTGTGTCATTCCTGGCACAGGAGTGAAACCTTTCTCATCTCAAAACATGGAAGAGTTTCACTACCAAAACGTGCAAGCAGGAAGAGATGTTCACTACTAACATTGTTTTCTGGAATTGTGTCTCCTTGAGCAGCAGCAGACTGGCAGCCACTCCCTCTCAGCTGCCCAGCTCTCCCCTCCTCAGCCAAACTTGCCACCAGCACTGGGAATGGCCAGTTCATATTCTGGGATTCAGTTCCTTCATGGATGTAAAAAACTGGGAAAAATCACCATTGTGTGTGATAGTTCTGCAGGTACAGGCCTTTGTACCAAGCAGGAAAAAATAATCATCCTGGATGACAAATTCCTGCTGCAGGAGAGCACCACATCAGCCTTGGGATATGGAGAACCTCAAGTGACCAAAAGAATCCCCAAAACAATCCTAAAATTACCTCCAAGTCTGAGCAGAACATGGGCCTGAGCAGGTTCATGGCCAAGGTTTGGCAGCAGTGTGGGATGTTATTTGGTCTAAGTTACCAGGACAGTTTAAACAGTTTGAAACCAAAACTCTGCAGGAAATTGTTACACCAGGTGCTCTTTCCAACAAATCCAGTATCAGAACTGCTGAGAGGCTCCCCAAAGCAGCCCTGACCTGGGAGCTGCAGTGGAAACAAGAGAACACAGGAAATGTGGGGCACAGGACAGTGCCCCTGAGTCAAACACAAACACCTCCCACCTTTCCTGTTCCTGCACCAGAGGAGAAATAAAGCACCAAGGTGGTTAAAGGAGGGTGTCACTGCCCTCACACAGCATTTGTGAGCTCAGGAGGAAGAAACCACACAGAGGGGGAGGGAGCAGCACTGGGGAGGGAGTTCCACCCCTCCACTTAACTACTGTGTTTGTTTGGGTGTTTTGGACACAGTTTCAGGAAACAGAGGAGTCTCCTGAGCGTGACTTGGCACTCAGAGCTCCAGTCCCAGGAAACAAGAGCTGATGGGGGAAAGAAGGAAGGTTTAGGTTGGGTATGAGGATAAGGTTCTTTCCTCAGAGGGTGGCTGGGCACTGAACAGGGCCCTGCACACTCCAGCTGAGGCAGAAACAAAAGCAGAAGTGGAACAGAAACAGTGACACAAGGGAGCCATGAAGGACAGGCCTGCCAGCCTGGAGGAGAGAAGCTCTGGGTGCCCCAAGTGCAACCTGCCAGGGCCTGAAGGGAGCCTTCAAGGAAAGGGGAGAGACTCTGTACAAGGGCCTGGAATGCCAGGACACAGGGAATGGCTCCCACTGCCAGAGGGCAGGGATGGATGGGATATTGGGAACTGGGAATTGTTCCCTGGCAGGGTGGGCAGGCCCTGGCACAGGGTGCCCAGAGCAGCTGTGGCTGCCCCTGGATCCCTGGCAGTGCCCAAGGCCAGGCTGGACAGGGCTGGGAGCAGCCTGGGACAGTGGGAGGTGTCCCTGCCACGGCAGGGGTGGCACTGGATGATCTGAAATGTCCCTTCCAACACAGGAAATTTCTGTGATTCTATTTTTTCACAAACTAAATATCACTGCACCTACACCCAAGCCCTGCTGTTACTGAGGAACATCCCAGCCTTGCTCTTTGTAACTGGCTCCAGGACTCACTTCAAGCTACTCCTTTGGAGAAAAGCTGGGAGGAAAGGGGAGAGACTGGTTCCATTTCTGGCTCTCTTTGTGGAAGCCCATCTGAGAAGAGGCTGCTGACTGCTGCTCAGATTGGTGGCAGCACTGGACACTTATGAGAGTGCAGCACATCTTACCATGTACCACACGAGCTGGAACCTCAGACAGGAACTGATTTCAGTGGAGCTCATCTCCTCTGAGTCTTCCTCCTCTTGAGCATCTTGTCCAGAGAGCCCAAGGGGCAGACCAAGGCCTTGATCAGCCCCAAGAGCCCACAGCACCTGCTCAGCCACACCAGGGCTCCACACTCACTGAGCAGAGCTTAAAGACACAGGATGCTAAGCTTAAAAATATGCATTTTCTTCTTTTTCTTTTAAAAATGTACAGTCAGATTTCAAGTGGATCTACAAGAAGACACTCAGCTATGTTTAAGAAAAGTAAACCTTGCAATGCACTGCATACAGTTTTCTAACCAGCCAGAGCCCGTGAGCTGGGTGAACTGCAGCGAATCCCGAAGGAGGTTCAGTGGCTTTGTTTTTGTCTCCACCCCGTGGGCAGAGCCACTCAGAAGGCAGCAGAGGCTCAGCTCCTCTCCCCTCAGGCCTGCCCTGCAGCCCAGCTCAGCGTGAGGCTGGGGTGGGCACGGTGGGCAGGGGCAGCTCCATGGAGGGAGTCTCAGTCACTTCAGCCGGGCTGGGCTTGCGCAGCTCCAGCTTCTCGCTGAGCTGGTTGTAAAGCTCCTTCACAGCTTCCCCACTCTGCAGGAAAGAAGCAGGGACAGGCAAACAGCACAGTCACACTCCATTCCAGCCAGAGCACCAAGTGTGCTTCAGCCTGTGTGTTTAACACAAACCAACACAGGAGGAGGGAGCCACAAGGTAAATAATTAGGCCACAGCTTGGTAGCCTTGGAAAGCAGAGCTTGTGTTCCATTAAACAGTGTCTGGAAAGGCAGCTGCTTTCACTTGCAATCAGAATTCCCTTTCTCCTGCTTCCCTTCCTACCTGCTTGGTGGGCTCCAAAGCTTTCTGGAGAGACTCCAGCTTGGCTGGGGCCACTTTGTGATGCAGATGCAGCAGCAGCCTGAGCACATGTCTGTGCACGTTCTCCTTCCTGCAAGAGCCAATTGAAAGCACAGTAACCAAGACAAACAAACATCCTGAGAACAAGGAAGCCACAGCAACAGAATAATTCCCCCCACCACAGGCTTTGTTATAATTATCCAAAACCCCTGAGAACTGGAGCTCCTGGAAGGGACTAACTTAGTGTAAGCACTAACACTGCCTTGGACCTTCAAGGATTCAAGGCACTGTTCATCAGTAGTGGATTACCTGCACAACCATGAGGAGGGAGGGGGAGATTTTAAGCACAGAGTGTGTGGAGGAAGCAGCAGAAGCAGCAGCAGATGCTGCTGTGCTCCAGCAGGAATTTCAGCCACTTTTAGGGAAGCTTTTTGGAGGCTGAACTTGTCTGCAGGCCACCAGCTAAACCAGAGTGAGGGACCAGAGGTAACAACAGATTTTTGTGTGCTGCTGATACTGCAAAGAGCTGAAGTTAACTCTACACAGCCAGAGCTACTGCAAAGCCTGAAGGATATTCTCCTTTGCAACTCTACCTTAGGGATAATGAATGAAATAATTCACAGTCAAGACATATCCATTTGGCTGATGAAAACTTCATCCCAAAACATTCACCTTTCCTTAAAGGAAAACAGCATCAGGCTGATATTTCCACTGCTAGTGAAGAATTGGATGAACTATTAAACTATTGCTGAGAGCAGTAAAACTCTGTCAGGCATTCTGTGAACTCCCTCTCTCCAGTGAGAACAATCTGCTTTACCTGGAGCAGGCAGTGAGGAAGAAGCCATCAAAGAGACTGGTGCAAAACTCCTCAAGTGCAAACTCATCACTGAGCAGGGTGAGGTTACCAGTGAGCAGGTGCAGGAAAATGTCACTGAAGGCCAAGTCACTGAATGTCTCAACTATCAAACATGGAAAGGAAAGAGACACAGACTAACAAGGATGTGCCAACACCTGTCCACACAGCTCCTGTTCCTGCTGAAATCCCTGCAGTGAGGTTTCATCATGGAATGGTTTGGGTTGGAAAGGACCTTAAAGCCCACCCAGTGCCACCCCTGCCATGGCAGGGACACCTCCCACTGTGCCAGGTGCTCCCAGCCCTGCCCAGCCTGGCCTTGGGCACTGCCAGGGATCCAGGGGCAGCCACAGCTGCTCTGGGCACCCTGTGCCAGGGCCTGCCCATCCTCACAGGGAACAATTCCTCCCCAATATCTAATGTAAGTCTACTTCCTTTCAGTCATTTTTTCTCATTTCCTTTGCTAACAGGCAGCCCAAGCAGGTGGCTTTGATCCTTCAGACATAAAAGATTAGGAGCAGATTGCTCCAGAGCTCTCCTGCAACTCATCCCAGAGGAGTCAGTGAACAAGATAATACTGGTGGAAAAATTAAGGCTGTGTTCAGCCCTATTTTGTTACTTATTTTGTTACCAATTTTTCCACCACACAAAGTCAAGTCCCAGCAACTTCTGGCCACCTGCAGTCACTGTGGGCAGCAGCAGAATTGGGGCACCTGCTCTGCTATTTTTCAGCTTGATTCCAAATAGCTCTCAACTGATCTCATTGTTAATGGAGGCCTTGATGTAAGGAACCACTGACCTCAGCACTGCCCCCAAACTCTCACATCAGCAGAAAATTGCAGAACCCAAACACTCCTGCAGGGACTCACAACTAAGTCACCAGAAGAGCCAAAGGAAGGCAGAAGAACACCCTGTCCCTGGTGTGACATCCCTGTCACTCCAGGTTCAGTGGCCTCCTGAGTGTCCAGTACAAGGCAAACAGAAGATGAGACAAAAACTTACCTAGTGCTGGCAGGAGCCTCAGAAAAGCATTCTTGTTCCTCTGTTTGGTGATGTGAAGGATGTAATACAGCCCAATCTCACAAGCTATCCTGTTCTCCTGCAGGAACCTGTTATGGCACAAGCAAAGTTTATTCATCAATAAAGCAATTTTTTTTTTTAATTTTTTAGAGGTTTAAAGTACTTGTGGGATGGTTATCAAGCAGGTGCAGCAGTGGCTAATTCCAAACCCACTGAAGAGCAGCTATTCAGTGAGTGAGCAGATGGACCATCCCTGTGTTCACTACCACACTCCAGAAAAACTGAACATTCAGCAAACAGCTGCATTTAACTGTCAACATTTATAATGTCTTCCTGATTAAAGTGCTGCTCAAAATGGCCTTTAGAAGAAGCCCAAATACTCAAAAATTCTACAAAATCCAATAATGTTTCAGTCTCCCAAAAGTCAAACATAACACTGTGATAGAGGAGAGCACAACTACCAGGACCCAGTATCCAGATTCTGGCACACAGACAAGAATTGTGCTAGAAATCAGAAGATCTGAACAGAAAAGAGCAGAGAGAGGTTTTCATTATCCTTCTGATGTCCCTGGAGTGACAGGTTATCAACAGACAGAGTGTGGGTGCCAAAAATGCCAACTTTATGATTTCCAATAGTGCTTTTCAACATGGGCACTCATCCAGCTGCACCCAAATATCACCCCAAACTCAGCATTCAGTGCCTGGGAAGCTGAACAGGAACACCAAAAAGTCTCATATTCAATGAGAGAATAGTCCATTATGGGACCATTATTTATGTAGATAAATTGTATTTGAGGGAGCACAAGGGAAAGCTGTTTTGTTAAAGTTGAAACTCGATGGATTAGCACTGAATCTCACCCCAGGAAGCCCTGCCTTTAGCACAGGCAGTTTTCCCTGCCAGGTCTGGCTGGCTCCTGCTGCCTTGGAGGCAGAGCCTGCAGAGGGTGGGGCCAGGCACGTACTTGGTGAAAGCCTCGGGAATGGCGCTGGGGTAGGGGATTGGTCCCTTCTCCTCCGAGGGCAGCTTCTGATCCACTGTGAAGGTGTGGTCATCCACCACAAAGGACATCAGCAGGGGCAGGAACCTGGTGATCAGCTCGGCTTCCTTGGAGGGAGGCAAGGACAGAGGGAAGAGAGCAAAGCCATTATCAGTCACTTCATGCCACCTGATGGTCCTGAAGCGCTGTGACAAAAGCAAGGCAGTGTGAGGAGCCGCATCCTACAGTGAGGAAAACCAGCTGACAGACATCCAATTCCAGTCAAAATTCCTGAATAATTCACTTCCACACATTCCATGGTAATTAGGAAAACTCTGCTTCATCTCACTACAGAAACACTCCTGCTCAAACCCTTTCTTTGGACAATTGTGTTGCATTTCTCCTGAGAGGCCCCTCCCAGCCCTGCTGCAGGCACGGGATGTGCTCAGGACGACATCAAACTGCTGATATCAACAATCACTGACTCCCAGCATGGCCCAGCTTATTTGAGGTAACAAAAGCACAAATAAATCAGATTTTAAAGACTGATTGAGAGACTCCCTTTGGAAAGAAACGGAGCATTTTCCCTTACAGGTTCATAAGAGAGCACAAATGACAGCACCACCTTCAGAATTACTTGTCCCTCTCGCTGCTAGTCCCAGTGTTATGCACATCCTCCCTGGGTGAATTTAAACATCCTAGCAGCCAGGAGTGGATGCATTTTAGAGACTTCAAATGTGCCCCCAGGTGTTTATGAAACATTTACTGCTTTATAGTTCAGAAGAGAAACAGCAAATTCCTCCAGAGGAACAGCCCTGCTGTGCAACACCAGGGTTGGCCTTCCTGCCCTCAGCTGAGCCACACCAGGGATTCCTGTAACACTGGGAAAGGATTTCCAAAGCATGGAAAGATTACAGCTCAATGGGGCACTACATTAAACTGCTGTAACAGAGAGCTGGGAGGGGAAAAAACCATTTTTCTTGTCAATGAGAAGTTTCTGAACTGCTACCAGAGTTTAAGATAGTCCTGGAAATCCTGCTTTCCTCATGCAAGATGTGTTCCACAAACACATCAGTTGTATGCAAGACTCCAGGAAAAATGAGAAAGCAATGAGAAACCAGTGGAGCATTTAACAGAGGTACAGGCTGATTTTAGAACAGTAAGGACCAGGCACCCATGGAAATAAAAAGGTAATGGAAGCTCCCAGCATGTCCAGAACAGCTGCTCTCTGACCACTGTTTTTGTCCAAGAAAGCTCTGATGAGACATTTGGAGAACAAATGTTTAATCAGGAATGCAATAAAATAATAAACAAGTCTAAATTTGATTAATTGTGTTAAATTCTTAACATCAAAAGGGCTCACCATTTTTGGTTCCTTGAAGACTTGGCTGTCAATCATGTCCCAGGCCCCCTGTCCCAAAGACAGCATCCTAAGGAGCAGCAGCAGATCCGGGCTTTCCTCCAATTTTAAGGGGAGAAGAAAAACAGCTATTTTAATTTTCACATGAGATATTTATTTGGAAGAAGTGGTTTATATTCAAAGCTGTTCTGGATTAGCAGCTTTGTCCAACACTGCTAAAGGCATTCAGTTCAAGTTAATTGAAAACTGATCCTCAAATGGGCATCAAATAACTGCCACACCTCTGGGTTTGGGGAGGGTTTGTAAATTTATAATGCACCAGGAAGTTTGCAGTCATCTGAGAACATCTTTTTAAAATGTGTCCAGCCCAATTAGTGCAATAAAATGTAATGTGTGAGAGCATAAACCAAGTCATCTCAGCAGAAGAAAGGAGGAGAAAGGGTGTGTAAGAATGGATTGTTTGTGTCCTGAAACCCAAACGACTTTCAGTCTTAAACTGTCACAAGGAAGTTGCTCCATGCAAGAACATTTAACAGCTCAGGGATAAAACAGCAAGTGGCTCCCATTGTTCAGACACCTGTCAGGATGCCCTTCTTTAACCCTTCAGCACCTCCTGCAGACTCCACCTGCAGGAGCTGTGTTTTATCTCAGCCACCAGAGCAGAGCTGTGCAAACAAACCCATGGCATTCACCATGGCAGGAGGAAGGTGCTGCTGCCAGACAGACTGATGGAGGGACAAAGCAGGGAGGCACAGATTCTACACATTATTCTGTATTTGCACAGCTGCCAGGCAGAATGAGCCATGCAAAGAATTTGTGGTCAGTCTGGAGAGTGCCAAAATGTCCAAAGAGCTCCTGCAGAGCTCTGCAGCAGGAGCTGCAAATGGACAGGAGTCATGTTTCCCTTGTTCCAACTGCCACATTTGGGAACTTAATGAGCCTTGGATGGTGCCAGTCCTTCCCTGATGGCTGTCAGTCAGCCTGGAGCACAGTCCAGGTTAGCTACACAAGCTGCAATGCTTACCCTGGGTAAGGTGTCCTGCCCAACCAGGTCCTGCAGGTGCCTTATGGTGCTCAAGGCTAAGGTGTTAATGGCAAAGGGATCACACAGGATCATTGATAAGTCCCTGAGAAGAAATAAAAACCAAACACTTATCATACATAGCCAACCACCCTATTGTACAGGTCCAAACCCAGCTGTGTGCACCTGATGAACCTTGTCCTGCCTTGTAAAAAATAACATTCATGGTGGTTTCAATATGAAAGAGCAGAAATAACAACTGCTGAAAGTCTTCTGCACTGAGATCAAGCACAAAATCCCCCACAGCCAGCTGAAGGTCTGCTGGGAGACAGCCCACAGGTACTGGGGCTCTGGTGGCCCCAGCTCTTTGAGCTGGCAGGTTTTAACCATCTCCAGAGTGCTGAGGACAGAAAGGTCTCAGAGGCTTTTGAAAAACAACAAGTAAAAGTGAATTCTTAAGTAGTTTTAAATACAAATGGACAAATCTGAAAGTACCAGCTAAATAAAATACTGAGAGGGCAACCTTCCAGAAATGTAAGTGTACCAGATCACAGCAAGGTTTTCATTTGAAGCTAATGAAATACTTCAACTGACAAACATCACCAGCCCATTTTCTCTGGGTTTAAAGCCAGACAAGTCATTCATATTAAGTCATTCTGACTCCTTAAGAAAGGCTAATGAATTTTGTTATGAGGCCACAGGGGAGACTCAAGGGTGGCAAGTGAAGCAGTGCAAGCTCTGCCACCACGACGTGCTTGGCTGTGACTCTGTGAGTGCACAGAGGGGCTGCTGGAGATTTGCTGGCTTCAGGGAAGAATTAACACCTGTCAGATGCTATGAGTGCCAGGAAGCCAATTTCAGGTTCCCAATGAACAGCCCAAGTGCCTTACCCCAACACTTGTTCTTGTCCTTTCTTCACCCCATCCAGGAATCCTTGCAATTCCCGAGCTCTCTTGTTGTCCACGAACTTCTCCCGAATGCAGGCGTCGAGGCACCAGGTGAACTGCAAAATGGAGGGAGCTTTAGGAACTCATTAAACAGCAACAGAACACATGAGGTCAGAGAAAACAGGCTCAGAAAGACCTCAAAATATCTGCAGTTGAGATGCTTCATTAGTGCACCCAGGCACAGTACCACAGTGGTGACAAACACAGAGGTCAGAAAGGCCAACAGCCCAAAAGCAGGTTGGGAATGCCCAGGGAAGTTAACCTGGGGTCACTTTCTCACTTCCCTGGCAATTAAAGAGCAGGCATTTATTAAATCCACCACTGCCCTGCACACCTGTGGATTTACACAAGGAGGAGACTGAGAAAGAAGCAGCATCACTTAGAAGCAAAAATGTGGTTTATTTTGGCCATTGCAACAGCACTCCCACTCACTAAATAAAGGACTATTCACAGTGGAGGTGTTCCTGCTTTAGAGCTGTATTACTGAACTATTTTTTAAACAGAATACATGTAAAACTTAACAACTACTTCAGAGAAAAGGCCTTGTTCCAGGTCAGAGTGATGCTACCATGAACAAGGGGCCAGTAACAAGATGCTGCTGTGACATTATCACATCTGTCACTTCCCAATATTTGAATAGTTTTTTCATGTTTTCATTCATGGTTCACGTTTTCATTCAATATTCAATGTATTTACTGTTACAAACACAGTTTACTGACAGATAGAGCAAATCCACAACTGGGAGGGAAACCTGGAGTAAGAACCTGGAGCCAGCTGATGTTTTTTAGTTTTGCAGCATCCACATAGAATAGATGTCAGATTAGACATTGCTTTTAACACTGCCAAAGTACCCTAAATTTGAATGATGATGGATTGTGAAATGAAAGCAAAGTGCTGGTTAACCAAGATGAAGTTTTCACCCAAAGGTCTGCAAGATGATGTTCAGGTTCAAGGTCTGAACTCTCTTTACAGAAAGGACTCGTTTTCTCAGGGCTTTTTCCAGCAAATTCTCCACAAATAGCCCCATGTGACAGGTACCTTGTGGCAGGGATCAACAGTGCAGATCTCACTGATCTCCAGGTCGTGCAGGGACATGAGGAGCTCAGCCCTGAGCGTGCAGTAGTGGACGTTCCTGGTGCGCAGGAAGAGCGTCCTGAGGAACTGCAGCACCATGTCATAGAGCTTCACGTTCTTGCCAATCATCTGGGTCAGCTTCTGCACCACCTGAGCTCAGGGGAAACCAGGGCTCAGCACCACGAGGTGCTCTCATTCTACACACACACAAATGTGAATTAATTATCTGGTGTGATTTACCAAGATTGAAACACCAGCAGGGACACGAGGTCCTGAAGAGGAACTGTTTACACCAAGATTTCCAGGAGCATTTGTTCGAGACATTCACCAAATCTTCAACACCCATAACCTGGCTTTGTCTCAACCACTGGTTTCTTTTTTCTATCCTTCTGATTCTCCCCCCATCCCCTCAGGGAGTGACCAAGAGGAGGTGTGGTGCTGAGTGTCCTGCTCTGCAGTGTAAACCTGGAGTAAATTACACCAGGGCACTTACACCAAATGATTTTGAAAACAAAAAAACAGGTCTAAACAACTTCTCATGTAATAAATGTGCTGCCCTCTCTGAAATTAAAGCTTTATCCTGCCTTAATTTAATACAAATTTTCTGGATGCCAATTAACTACAACTTTCTACATATTTTAAAATAAAAAAGCAACTTCAGTTAAGCTATGTCCACTAAAAAAGTTCCCAAGAAAGCAAATTTAACATATCAGCATACTCAAACTGATGTGATAAGACATGTTCAGCCTTAAGAACAGCTGAAGTGAATTAAAACCAGACTGACCAACAGAGAAAAAAATCTGCCCTTTCTTTTTTTGAAGTGCATAATCAGCTTAGAACATTCATCTTTTATTACACAACAACTAAAATAATTCCTGCTGTTTTCATCCAGATGTGTAGGAGAAAATGGCCTGGTGTTTGTTGCAAAGAGTTTGTTCAGCTAAACAACTTCAGCAGTGAAGGTGGGGAGAAGAAAGCAGCCCAGGTTATGTGATGGTTGACTGAAAGCTGATACATTCCCCTCACACACACTGTGAGGGTTTCCTTGTCCTTACCTCTCCCTGGCGTCTCGTTTTGGGAGACGGACTGAAGAAATTTTGCAAGAAGGAAATATCATTGCTGAAGAGAATGTTCTCCTTCTCCAGGATGTATTGCTTCAGCAGGGGTGACACCTCATCCCCAAAGAGAGCCTGGTTGTCCTGCCAGATCTGTCTCTTTACCTCCACAGCACAGGCCTTGTACAGGTCCTTATCAGCCATCACCAGCTTCAGCTTCTTCTCAGGGACCTGCAATGCCCAGAGCAGTTACACAGTGAGCAGCTCCTCACCTGCCTGCCACTGTAACCATCCAAATCATGGAATCACAGAATGTCCTGAGCTGGAGGGACCAGCAGGATCATCCAGTCCAGGCCCTGTCTCCCACAAACCAAAGGAAAAGGAAACTGAGGTTGTTCTGTACTTGAGAAATCCATGTGAGCTCCTTTTTATCCCCCTGGGGTTTGCAAACTGGTTGATTCTGAAAGGCTGCACAGTGAAGCACGAAATGAAAAGCCAGGAGAGCACAGTGCTTCTGATTTGAGGAAATATCCACATTTTCAGCTCAGGTTCCTAGGGAGTGGTTGCCTGCACAATTGGCCTGTGCCACAACCAGTTGCAGCATGGATGATGGATAATTCAGCTCATCCCTGGCTGATCTCATGGAATCACAGAATGTCCTGAGCTGGAACAGGGATCACCTGGAGCTCTGGCAGCCTCGGGGCCGTGCCCATTCCCTGGGCAGCCTGGGCAGTGCCAGCACCCTCTGGGGGCAGAGCCTTGCCCTGAGCTCCAGCCTGAGCTGCCCTGGCCCAGCCCCAGCCGTGCCCTGGCTCCTGTCCCTGGCCCAGAGCAGAGATGGGAGCTGTCCCTCGGGAGGAGCCGCAGCCCCGGGGAGCTCTGCCCTCACTCTGCTCCAGCTGAACAACCCCAGAGCCCTCAGCTGCTCCTCACAGCCCCTCCAGAGCCTTCCCCATCCTTTTAACATTTTCCAACAGCTTTAGATGTTTTTTATCTTGTGCCCAAGCAGCCCCAGCACAGAGCACAGCAGGACAATTCTCTCCATGCCCTGATCCCCACCTCAGGCAGTCCGGGCATACACCCACCTGGTGTAGCAGCAGAGCAGCCCTAAGAGACTTCAACAACCAAATCACAAACAGTAATTCTTTCAAGGAAGAAAAAATATCTACTTTAAATCTCCAGTGCCGACATTTAAGGTGATATTTCCAATCTCAATAAATTACTGAAGTTCCAGCAGTGTTTTGATTCTATTACCTTGAGTGCAACATGATGCTTCTAGAAAGGACACTCCTAGAGATTTTTATTTCACTGATTCTGAGATCTGATTCTCCCTCCTGCCTACTTTTAATTGCACTCTTCAAGTCTTGCCTTCCACTTGTCAGAGATTTGTAAAACAGCTGTGGAAAAACTCACCTATCAGCAAACTTGGCTTTTTAGGAAGATGCATGGATTGAAAGAAATAGGGAAATAGTCTAGTCTGATTATGAAAATGTGAAACACTTTGTGAATTAGTCCACTGAGGTATTAGCAGACACAAGAATGTACTGAATCTTCAGTCAGTCCCTGACAGTGAACTGTGGGATCTCAGCACCTCAGGACTGAGGTGCAGAGTGACCAAGACCACCCTTGGGGGGCTCGGGAGTCCTGGAATGTTGCCAGAACTGTCTGGTGGCTGGACTTTGATCCTGCACAGGAGACGACACCTGTATGAGGATGGGAGGATCTCACTGGGATGAATGGTGAAGGGATAAGTTAATTAGAGTGTAAAACACAGGGTTTAAGATTTCTGTACAGGGGGGTCTAAAGAAGTAAGATGGAGGAATTGGGGCGTGTCCTGTCCTTCTTCTTCTTCTTCTTGGCCTCCATCTTCTGTGGTGATGCTGGCACTTTGGGATTGGTTATTACTAAAAGTGCACTGGTCAATAAGGGTAAAAGGTATTGGGGAAAATAGGTAAATATTGTATACGTAATTTTGAGTATAAAGATAAGTGACCGCCCCGGGGGCTCTCAGTGTGCTCATGGCTGGCTGCTGAGCAGACCTCTGTCGGGCCGAGAGAAAATCTTTTAGATAAACAATTAATAAACACTGAAGACCGAGAAAAAACCTGAAGCTTCTTCTCGTCCTTTGGAGCGCGGGCTGCCTAAGGCCACCCCGGGCCTTTCCAGGCCATAAAACAGCCAAGAAACCAGCAGTGAACAACACACTTGCAGAAGGTGCAGAGGGAGCAGAGCCCACCTGCCAGAGGCACACCAGACATGTGACACCAGGGATATCACACCAGTGACACACCAGTGACACACCAGTGACACACCACATCACACCAGGCCAAGCAGTGCAGTGCTCCCACCTTGGGCAAGTGCTTCATGACACACATGACCACGGGCTGTATCGAGGGCATCTTGACCAGGGAAAAGCTCTTCTCTAGGAGATCCTCCAGCTTCTTGTATCTGAAATCATGGCAAAAACACCACACTAGGTACAATGCAGCAGTAAAGGAACAAAGTGGCCACCTCAAAGCCACTGGAGCTCAGTCCCTGAGGAACCTTTAAGAGAAGTCACTGCTGACAAACCTCTCCTCGACCTTCCCCTCCAAAGCGATGGCCGAGACTCTCTCCAGCAGCTTCTCCCGCAGCTCATCGAACACGGACTGGTGGAACTCGAGCCGGGGGGTGCCGTGCAGGTCCAGGAAGGGCAGGGCATACTGCAGCGAGGGCAGCAGCACCCCGTTCTCCGTCTGCAACACGGCCAGAGGGGCTGACAGCGGCACTCGGGATAACAAACAAAGCCAGGAAAAGCCCGGACAGCACTGCGGACCGTGCCGTGCTCCCTGTCCCCGCTCAGCCCGGCCCCAGACGGCCCCTAACGCACCTGGAACTGCTCGATGGCCTTCAGCGGCTCCGTGCAGTTCGTGAGGGTCTCCTTGAGATCCTCGCCGTTGGCCACTCCCAGCTCCTGCAGCCCCGCGTACATGTCGGCCTGGCCGGGCCCGCGGGGCCGCTCCCGGCTCAGCTCCCGGCTCAGATCCCGCTCCCGCTCCCGCTCCCGGTTCAGGTCCCGGTCCCGGTCCCGGTCCCGGTCCCGCCTCAGCTCCCGCCCCGGCCCCGCGAGGTCCGCCCCAGCCCGGCCCCGCCGCGCGCGGGCCCCGCGCCGCAGCACCAAGGTTCCGCCGCACCAAGGTTCCGCGGGCGCTGCCCTGGCTGTCCCGGGCTGCCCGCGGCCCGACGAGCTCGGTGCGGCTCGGCTGAGCGCCGGGCAGGGCGGACGGAGCTCAGGGAGCCTTTGGACAGCGCTGTCAGGCACATGGAATCGCAGAATGACAGCATGGTTCGGGTTGGAAGGGACCACAGAGGGTCATCCGGGCCCATCCTCCTTTCCAAGCAGGGCCATCCCAGAGCACACAGCACAGGGTCGTGTCCAGAGTGTGGCAAATGAGTGTATTTTATGATTGGCTTTTCACAAATATTGAAATAAATATTATATGTGTTGTGTTAGAAAGTAATGCTGTATTAATTCTCTTAAGTACTGTGTTAAATATAGTTTTAGGTTCTAAAAATTGTTAAAATAGAAACAATGCTATGTAGGATACATTTTTAAAGAAAGGACTTGCAGCAAGATAGCAGCCACAGGACACCTGAATCTTTTAGAGGAAAAGAATTTATTGCCCTCTTATCAGAAGAAACTAATTTCTTCCCGCCTCAAAGGCGCTGTTAGGATTTGAAGGAAGAAGTTGACGATGACCAGACAGAATCCTGTGTTTGAATGGAATATATGCATCATGTATGAAGTGTATGAATATGCAACAGGCTGTTGCTTTTAAGGGTTAATTCTTTGTTAACGTGGGTCCTTTTTTGGGCTCATGCTGCCCAGAAAAAGGTACCCGGACGTCTGTAACTCTGTTTCTATTGTCTCATATTGTCCTAATTCAAATTGTCCAAATTATTATTATTCTGATTGTATTACTATTTTTATAACCATTTTATTACTATTAAACTTTTAAAATTTTAAAAACAAATGATTGGTGTTTTTCACACAGAGGTTCTGGAATATCTCCAGTGAGGGAGACTCCACACACTCTCTGGGCTGTCTGTTCAGTGCTTGGTCACCCACACAGGAAAGAAATTGTTCCCCATGTTTGGGTGGAACTCCCTGGGTGTCAGTGCTGCCTCTTGTCCAGCAGAGGCTGGTCCATGCTCTGGCACTGCCCTTCAGACACTCATACACATCGATATGGTGAGAGATCCCCTCTGGGCTGTCTCTTCTCCAGGCTGAACAGGCCCAGCTCCCTCAGCCTTTCCTCACTAGAGAAATGTTCCAGAGCCTTGACCAACTCAGCAGCTCCCCACAGGACCTGCTCCAGGAGCTCCCACATGGTGGGACTTGTGGAGTGTCCTGTGCAGAGCCAGGGGCCAGACTCAATCCTTGTGGGTCACTTCCAACCCGAGAAATTCTGTGATTCCATGTTCCTATGCAGGGCCAGGGGTTGGACTCGATCCTTGTGGGTCACTTCCAACCCGAGAAATTCTGTGATTCCATGTTCCTCTGCAGGGCCAGGGGTTGGACTTGATCCTTGTGGGTCACTTCCAATCCAGGAGATTCTGTGATTCCATGTTCCTATGCAGCAAAATTCAGGGTTTCTGGGGGTGTCTGAGGCTTCCCTCCTGGCTGATCATGGGCAGACAGGAATGAAAAGAGGAAATGTCACCAAAATAGAGAAGTGGCCTTTTTCCATTCCTGGTTTGATTTTCAGATCCATGACCAGTCTGTGGACATGAGCAATCAGCCAAATGCCTCAGTGTGAGCAGCCACAGAGTTTTGTTCACAATTTCCATTTCGGGGATGAGACTTTGTGGCGCTGTCAGGAGAAAGCAGGCGTGTGTTTCATGAAGCCTGAGCCCTGGTTATTTTCCATAGGGAGGCTGTCAGGAAGGGGGGCTCAAGCCCTCAGAAACAAAGTAAATCCAGTGACACGCAGTTTCCCCAACTTCTAATGTGGAAGCTCACACTGCCAGACGTGGAATACCAAAGGGATGAGTTTTGGCTGCTTTCTGCTCATTACCCAGCTGAGCTAAGCCCACATTTGTGTTTACCTCAGCCCCGGTGCCTGGGGCAGTTTCGAGGTTGCAGCGGTGCCGTTGCACAGGCCGGGCACGGAGCCCTCCTGTTATTTCTGGGCAGCAGGGATGGAAGGGAAAGCAGAGCAGCCTGACACATCCCAGCCAGGCCCACGCTCCCTGCGGTCCCTGTGGCTTGGGGCTGGGCTGAACTCAGAGCCTGGCCCCGGCCACGCCTTTCTGCTCTTTTTAAAGGCTGTACAAGCAGCCGGTTTGGTGCCGCACGGCTTCCTCTGTGGGGACAGGAGAGAGCAGCTCCCTTCATGTCCTGGCGAGAGCTGCTGCCCCCCTGGCTGGTGATCGTGGCAGGGCTGACGGGCATCGTGCTGCTCTGTGTCTCCACCAAAGATGTACCCATGGCCCCACTCCGGACCAAGGTAAGGCTGTCCAGGGGGAGACAGGCAGCTAAGCTGGGCTGATTTGTTGCTTTGGGCATTATTTTATTATTGAGCTGCTTACAAACTGAGGAGGGAACTGGGACAACCGTGTCAGGACAGGTTGGCATCTTTTAACATGCTGTAGGTTTTCAAAGCAGAAACAAGCCCAGCACTTTGGTCAGGAAATACAGGCTGGATATGGTCCATGGATCAGTGGGGATGCTCAGGGCAGGCTGAGGGGAGGCAGCCCATGGCAGGATCTGCCCCAGAGCAACAAACTACCAGTGGTGTCAGTGCAGGGAAGTGCTAGGTCCCTCTCCAAAGTCAGTAGGAATGTGTCCCTGAACTGCTACTTCTGTCCTAAAAACAAATTGGCTTTCATGCCTTCTTCTCTGTGGTCCTGTCTTGATTTCAACCAAAGAGCCAGCGTGCTCCTCACAGCAGGGTCAGGTCTGGGGGGTTTAATGCCCACCTGCTCTGTCTCTTGGTGCTCCATTGCTGAGGTGAGCTCAGTGGCACACATGGTTTAACCCAACAGAAGGAGGCTATCCTGTGTGTTTAGAGATAGCACCCCTCCTCCATGTTCCTCTCAGAAACAAAACTGGGCTAAACTCCCCCTATTTCTCCTTGTTCTGTACCCTTTCCTGCTGTTGAGCTGGACATAAATGTGGTGATGGTGATCCCTCCCCTTCTCCCTTGCACTCCCAGCAGCAACCTCTAATTTTCTGAAGGAGGAAAAAAAAAAAAATCAATCCATATTTCTCCACCAATGCCATTCCTTTCTTCCTCTTCTGCAGCAGCCAACATGTCCCTGCTAGAAAGCCGAGCTGTCACTGGTGTGGGAGGGTGCCAGCAGGCTCGGGCAGGGAGCCCCAGCTCCTTCCCTTCCGCATTGCTGCTCCAGCCCAGCCCCTGCCCCTGGCCTGGGTGCCTGGACTGGTGCAACTGGGAGCTCCAGGAGGGCAGCAGGCAGCCAGCCTCACTGAGAGCCTGCAGCCAGCTCAGTCTGCTGCTGAAACCCTTCTGGTGGCATTAACATCAACCTCTCAGGAGGTTTCTCCTCCCACTCAGTCCCAGCTCTGTTTGTGGGTGAGATCCAACTTCGACCACGCACTGCCATGCAGCTCATGGGTTTCCTTCCTGCCTGGGTAGGAGATATCCCAAACTGGGGTCATGTAATAGGAGCAGAGGAGCCCCAGGCTGGCTCTGGGGCTATTTTGGGGGTGGGGACATGCAGAGGTGTGCTGCAGGGTAGTCCAGTGGCCTCCACTTGCTCATCCTCACATACCGGGAGCAGCAAGGCTGGGTCAGCAGCAAACAGACAAACATTGAGGACAATGACTGGGAGCTGTGAGGGGACAAGGAGCTGAGCTGCTCATGTCCACTGCTGCTGCCCTTCCTGCCAAGACATCATCTCTGTCTCTGAGGGCTGCTGTGCAGTACAGTGTCTGTGCTGGTTGCTGCAGCTCCCACAGCTCTGCACACATCAGGGCAAACCCAGCCTGTGTCACACCATCACTGCAGTGGGACATCGAAGAGACGCAGGGCTCCTTGGGACAAGTGAGCTGCAGCTCTCCAATCCCTGCACAAAAGCCTGAGCAAACCAATCAGCAGCAGTTTGAGTCCCAGAATCCGTGGAGAACTCGTACAGTGCCATCTCCCACTGCTTTAGGACCTGTTTTTCCTGAGCTCCAGGTGGCTCAGCTCTCAGGGGAAGCCCTCTGCCTGGTTTCAGGAGCAGCTCCAGCACATGCCACTGTAGGGCTGATGTATTTCTGGGCGTTTCTCCACTCCTGCTGTTCCTCATATATATTCAGAAATGCAGATGGTTCCCTGCAAATCTTCATCATCTTCTGGCTTTGCCTGCTCTTTGAATGTTAACAAGCAAACTCAAACACTGCAGTGCAGACCCAGGGGCCACCCAGAATACCTGTACATGCTGGGTAACCCTACAATATCAATCAGCATGCATTCAGTAGTGTTTTTCAGTAGAATGTTCTGGGGTTTTTCCAGTATGGCATTGTTCTGGATGCTGGCCCATCCCGCACCATCCTCTTCATCTACCAGTGGACAACCACCAAGGCAAACAAGACCGGCGTGATCAGAGGATGCAGTTCCTGTCCTGTGCAAGGTAAGGTGCCCATTTCCTGCTCAGTGGCCTGTGAGACTGCCATGGAATGGATGCAAAAACAGAGACCTGTGCATGGACCAGTGCCATAAATTCCTTGGCTCCTGCACCACCCAGCTGTGCACAGAAATGGTGCAGCACAAGTTGCTTCTTTTCAGCATGGCTCTCCTCCACTGGGCAGATTTAGCCACACACAGCTGGGCATCAGGCACTTGACAGTAGCAGTGTGAGGATTTGGGGGCTGCTGCAGGCAGGGAAGCATGGAGAGAGGCAGAGGGGATGTGGCTGCTCCTGATGTCCACATGGATCAGTGGTAGAGCCAAGGTTGCTGGAGCTTCTCACCCAGGAGAGGCAGTGAACAGCAATGGAGACAAATCTGACTGCAGGATGACTCCTGGTATCTTCTGCCTCCTCCTGGCTGTGCCCTGGGCAGTGAGTGGGGTAGCTCCAGGACAACAGAGCTGAAAAGACTCCAATCCCCCATATGGCACTTGACAGCACAAGCATGAATTCAGCTTGCCTCCAGGTGTCCCATTTCAGAGAATTTGGGGGTTTTCCTCACAAATTTGGATCAGTTTGGCCCTGCCAGTGCCAGCTGAGAGGGTTTCATGCATTAATGCATGGGGTTTTCCTTCTCTATCTCCTAATCTTGCTTTGATGTTAAAGCCTGGTTGTAGTGGGATGCTGGGAGGGACTGAGCCCTCAGCAGCAGTGTGCTGTGGGAGGGCAGCTGCACAGCAAGCAAGGAGCAGGGTTTGTGCCCTTGCAGGCTGTAAACAACACAAATCACCCTCAGAAGATGCAAGAAGGGCTCCCTGAAGCCTTGTTCATGTCCCTCATTCAGTGGCTGGGTTAAGCAGCAGCTCTGATTGCTGCCAGCAGCAGCACAAGAGGCCCAGGCAGGGCTGGAGCCCAGGTGTGAGTGGCCCTGCCTGCATGGCAGCACAGCCACAGAGAGCAAAGCACCTGCTGAGGGAGTCAGGAGGGTGGGGAAGGGAAACTCTCCTTCAAGACCAACATTTAAGACCCCATTGACTTGCTGGAAAAATGAGTCAAGGCTGGCACACAGTTTCCCTCTGCAGAGCCCTGGCTTCCTCTAGGGCAGGGGTGTCTTGCTTGCCAGCAGGGCTCAGTGGCTGGGGGACAGAGGTGACACATCAGCCTCTGTGTCCTTTGCTTATTTCTATAGCAACTGAAGCCACACTTCTTCTTCTGTGGGCTGAGACAGCCTCAGCTGTTGCAGCAGTCATGTGGCTGGTATAGATGTCTCAGCTGCAGAGCTAGGGTAGTCTTAGTGTAATTTGCTATTTCTATGCACATTTTGGTCTCACTTCCATATTTTAGCAGGATGGATACCTGGAAGACTGTAATGGTGTTCACAGGGGTCCAAGGATGAGGGAAGAGACGAGGATCTGACTCCATGTTTCAGAAGGCTGATTTATTTTATTATATATTTTATTATATATATACATTAAAACTATACTAAAAGAATAGAAGAAAGGATTTCCTCAGAAGGCTAGCTAAGAATAGAATAGGAAAAAATGATAACAAAGGCTCTGTCTCACACTCTCTGTCCAAGCCAGCAGAGTGTGATTGGCCATTAATTAGAAACAACCACATGAGACCAATCACAGAGGCACCTGTTGCATTCCACAGCAGCAGATAATCATTGTTTACATTTTGTTCCTGAGGCTTCTCAGGAGGAAAAATCCTGAGGAAAGGATTTTTCATAAAAGATGTCTATGACAGAAGACCTCCTTCATTCTACCTGTGACAGGTTCTGTCTTAACCATGTCCTAGGACAGCAATCTCTGGGGTAACAGCTCTCACAGTTCTCCCATAACTTCCCTTGAAATTCCATTCTGTTCCATGGTCCTCAGGTCCAGGAATCTCCAGCTACTCAGATTCTCCTCAGAAAGCTGGGAAGAGCTTGGAGCCATGTTTGAACTGGGCCCAGAACGAGATCCCAGCAGAGCAGCACAGCCAAACCCCCCTGTACCTGGGAGCCACTGCCAGCATGAGGCAGCTGAAGTGAGTGAATGTTGCAAATGCACACCCAGAGATCAGCACACATCACAGGATCATCCTGTAACAGCTGCTCTGCAGGCTGAGCCACCCCTAATGTGCTAGCCAGACAAACCTTCCTCAGGCCCTGAGGAGAGGAGCATGGCAGGGCTGTGTCTCCATGTGCTGCCCCAGGCAGCCATGAAGATGACAGTCCTGCAACTCCTGCCAGGCTGGCAGTGTCTCCTTCACAATTACACTTTCACAATTAGTGATTGGGAAAACACCCATCAGTCTGGAAGCTCACGTGGTTTCAGTTTGTGTGACAGCCCACGTGGGCTTGCAGGAGTGTTTCTTGTCAGCACACTGGAAATGGTGGTGGGAAGGTTCCCCTTATCCCACACTCTTGTGCACCCTCTTCTCAGTCACATCACTGGGACATTTATTTCCTTTTAGACACTAGGGAAAAGTGAGGTCTGGATGGGACCAGGCCACTGGGATAGGGCCAAAGGATTTCCTCAGTGACAGAGGGTACTGAGGTCCTAAATTCTTAAATGCTGGCACAATTGTTCAAACCATCCCTCTGCTGCTCTTGCCCCCAGTGCCATGTGAGGGGAGAGGGAAGCAGCAGCAGGAGTGGGATTGTCACTGTGGTTTTGGGGCTACTCCCAAAGTAGGGAACACAGCAGAAGCCCTGCAGTGTGGCCCCACTGCAGGCAGCTCCTGGCAGGGTCCTGTAACATCAAATGTGCTTTCTTTTTCTTTTGTGTTTAGCCTCACCCACCCCATCCTCTCTGCCAGTCTCCTTGCAGCTCTGACTGGCACCCTGAAGTCATCCCCCTTCAGCTTTCAAGGGGCACAAATCCTGTCCAGCCCAGAGGAAGAAGCATTCAATTGGGTTGCTGCTAACTATGTCCTGGAGAACTTCTTCAAGGTAAAGGATGATTCTCCCTGGGGCACACAGAGCTGGGCTGAGCAGAGAGAGCCACAGAGACAAGTGGTGGGATGGGTAAACCCCTGTACTTAAAACAATGCTTCAGCACAACTCCCACTGCCTTTCAGAGGAGGCAGCTTAGATCCAGCACCAGCTGGTTGAGGTGAGGCCCTGGCACAGGGTGCCCAGAGCAGCTGTGGCTGCCCCTGGATCCCTGGCAGTGCCCAAGGCCAGGCTGGACAGGGCTTGGAGCAGCCTGAGACAGTGGGAGGGTGTCCCTGCCATGGCAGGGGGTTGGAATGAGGTGGACTTTAATATTCCTCCCACCCCAAACCATTCTGTGATTCCATGATAATAACTAGGCTGAAGAACCAAATCTCTGCTCTGGCCTTCCATGAACTATCCATGATAGTTGCCCCATCAGACCTGGGGCTTTCTGGCCAGCACATCCAGGATGCTCACATGGATGACCTTACACAGCCTGGCCATGGGACATCACCAAGAATTCCACTGCAGCTGCAGCTCAGTGCCTCTGTCAAACAGGAGCTGCTGTTTGTGCTGTGGGATTCCCACTGGAGTCCAGCTGCCCCATGGGGAGTCTTGTGGATGGTGGAGAAGCAGATTCTGTTGCTGCCAAAGAAAAGCCTCTCTCAGAGTGAGACACCAAAGAGGCTTGCTCTGTATTTAGAAGGCAGTTGCTAAACAAAAAGAAAATAATTTCAGTTTTCTCGTTTCACCCATCACTTCTCAAGCCAAAGGATCTCAAAGAGAACTCAGAGGGTGAGAGAAAGGTGGGTTAGACTGAGTTATTCCTCATCAGGGATATGAAAAGCAGCTCAGGGATATGAAAAGGGATCCCTCATATCAGGGATATGAAAAGCAGCAAGCACACGCTGGTTAGGGGATGGTCAGACCTCCTCCAGCCAGGCACAGAGTGTTTACCCCATTAAACTCTCCTGCCCGTGCTGTGAACTTCAGCATTGCCAAAGTCAGCTCTGCAGGACTGCAGGAGATGATGCCACAGGGTTCCTCTGACAGAAAGATCACTTTAGTAACAGAGCAGCACTTGAAACCCATATCTGCCCTCTTGGAAACGTCCCTGTCACTCCCCACCACCCTCTCCACCTTCTCCTGCCTGCTGGGACCACTGCCAGTGCAGCCAGCCAGCCTGGGCAGCCCTGTTTGTCCCCACAGGCTGTGGGAAGGCTCTGTACACCGGCTCCTCTGTTCCCTCCAAAGCCACTGCCTCAGCATCCTTGGGCTGTGGGCACCATGGAGCTGCTTTCCCTCTGTGTGCAATCATGGTGGCACTTGGCTGTGACTGAGATGCAGGAGTCTCAAGGATTGACCTCTCTTGTTCTTTTTGGGTCAGTATGACTGGCAAGGACAGCTGGTCCCCTCTGGGAAGGGCATGGCAGGAGTCCTGGCCGTGGGAAGAACCTCAGCCCAGCTCACATCCGAGCTGCCAGAGGAGCAGCAGGAGCCAGAGGAGGCGGTGAGGCTGCGGCTGTACGGGCACACGCACAGGGTGCACAGCTGGCACTGCCCCTGCCACGGCTCCGAGCGGCTGCGCAGCGGCCTGGTGAGCGTGCTGCTGCAGGTGAGTGTGAGTGTGAGTGTGAGTGTGAGTGTGAGTGTGAGTGTGAGTGCCTGGTGAGCATGCTGCTGCAGGTGAGTGTGAGTGTGAGTGTGAGTGTGAGAGTGAGTGTGAGTGTGAGTGCCTGGTGAGCGTGCTGCTGCAGGTGAGTGTGAGTGTGAGTGTGAGTGCCTGGTGAGCGTGCTGCTGCAGGTGAGTGTGAGTGTGAGTGTGAGTGTGAGTGTCTGGTGAGCGTGCTGCTGCAGGTGAGTGTGAGTGTGAGTGTGAGTGTGAGTGTGAGTGTGAGTGTGAGTGCCTGGTGAGCGTGCTGCTGCAGGTGAGTGTGAGTGTGAGTGTGAGTGTGAGTGCCTGGTGAGCGTGCTGCTGCAGGTGAGTGTGAGTGTGAGAGTGAGTGTGAGTGTGAGTGTGAGTGTCTGATGAGCGTGCTGCTGCAGGTGAGTGTGAGTGTGAGTGTGAGTGTGAGTGTGAGTGCCTGGTGAGCGTGCTGCTGCAGGTGAGTGTGAGTGTGAGAGTGTGAGTGTGAGTGTCTGGTGAGCGTGCTGCTGCAGGTGAGTGTGAGTGTGAGTGTGAGTGTGAGTGCCTGGTGAGCGTGCTGCTGCAGGTGAGTGTGAGTGTGAGAGTGAGTGTGAGTGTGAGTGTGAGTGTGAGTGTCTGATGAGCGTGCTGCTGCAGGTGAGTGTGAGTGTGAGTGTGAGAGTGAGTGTGAGTGTGCCTGGTGAGCGTGCTGCTGCAGGTGAGTGTGAGTGTGAGAGTGAGTGTGAGTGTGAGAGTGAGTGTGAGTGTGAGAGTGAGTGTGAGTGTGAGTGTGAGTGTCTGGTGAGTGTGAGTGTGAGTGTCTGGTGACCGTGCTGCTGCAGGTGAGTGTGAGTGTGAGAGTGAGAGTGAGTGTGAGAGTGAGTGTGAGAGTGAGTGTGAGTGTGAGTGTGCCTGGTGAGCGTGCTGCTGCAGGTGAGTATGAGTGTGAGTGTGCCTGGTGAGCGTGCTGCTGCAGGTGAGTGTGAGTGTGAGTGTGAGTGTGAGTGTGAGTGCCTGGTGAGCGTGCTGCTGCAGGTGAGTGTGAGTGTGAGTGTGAGAGTGAGTGTGAGTGTGAGAGTGAGTGTGAGTGCCTGGTGAGCGTGCTGCTGCAGGTGAGTGTGAGCGTGAGTGTGAGTGTGAGAGTGAGTGTGTCTGGTGAGCGTGCTGCTGCAGGTGAGTGTGAGTGTGTGTGAGAGTGAGTGTGAGTGTGAGAGTGAGTGTGCCTGGTGAGCGTGCTGCTGCAGGTGAGTGTGAGTGTGAGTGTGAGTGTCTGGTGAGCGTGCTGCTGCAGGTGAGTGTGAGTGTGAGTGTGAGTGCCTGGTGAGCGTGCTGCTGCAGGTGAGTGTGAGTGTGAGTGTGAGAGTGAGTGTGAGTGTGTCTGGTGAGCGTGCTGCTGCAGGTGAGTGTGAGTGTGAGTGTGAGAGTGAGAGTGAGTGCCTGGTGAGCGTGCTGCTGCAGGTGAGTGTGAGTGTGAGAGTGAGTGTGAGTGTGAGTGTGAGTGTCTGGTGAGAGTGAGTGTGAGAGTGAGTGTGAGTGTGAGTGTGAGTGTCTGGTGAGAGTGAGTGTGAGAGTGAGTGTGAGTGTGAGTGTGAGTGCCTGGTGAGCATGCTGCTGCAGGTGAGTGTGAGTGTGAGTGTGAGAGTGAGTGCCTGGTGAGCGTGCTACTGCAGGTGAGTGTGAGTGTGAGTGTGAGTGCCTGGTGAGCATGCTGCTGCAGGTGAGTGTGAGTGTGAGTGTGAGAGTGAGTGCCTGGTGAGCATGCTGCTGCAGGTGAGTGTGAGTGTGAGTGTGAGTGCCTGGTGAGCGTGCTACTGCAGGTGAGTGTGAGTGTGAGTGTGAGTGCCTGGTGAGCATGCTACTGCAGGTGAGTGTGAGTGTGAGTGTGAGTGTGAGTGCCTGGTGACCGTGCTACTGCAGGTGAGTGGGAGTGGGAGTGGGAGTGTGAGACCTGAATATCACACATTGGACACCAATTTCACCACAGTTATAGGGCTAAATTACTAGAGATGAGAACCACTGATTCTTGTGGGGCTGAACCATGCTAGAGATAAGAACCACTGATTCTTGTGGGGCTGAACCATCTGGAAGGCAGATCAGAACAGCCTCCTTCTTGCAACTGGAAAGAGCACAGGATGCATGGAATTGTATTTGTGCTCTAAGGGAGGGTGGTCGGGCTGGGACTCGTCACCTCTCAGCAGCTCCAGTCACTGACCCTGAGCCCAGCTGGGACCTGCCTGGGCCTTGTGCTTGACCCAAGATTTGCCATAAGATTTGGCAAAGCTTTCACAGCCTCCCTGCTTGATCTCAGTGCTGTGGTGCTTGGGGAAGGCTGTTCCTAACCAAGTTACATTCTGTCTTCCTGTGTGAAGACCTGGATGTCAATGTCTTCTCTTGCTCCTTGTTTTATTCTGCCTCCAGGATCAGAGAGGTGCTAAAACCGTGTCCAATCCCTGCTGGCCCCTCTCCTACTCCCAGGAGGTGCAGTGGCAGTCGGTGCATGCTGGGCTTTGTGGTGCCAGTGGTGACACACAGGACATCCCTGGCCCCAAGGAGGTCTTCAACATCACGGGCTCCAGCAACCCCACAGCCTGCATCAACCTCATGCAAAGCCTGCTCAACTCTTCCTTCTCCTGCAGCTTCTTCAGCAGTGGCCTCAAGCCCCTTCACAGCAGGCTTCTGGTGAGTTCTCATTTACACTGGGGTAAGCAACTGGCATGAGGAACCCATGAAATGGGACCAGTTTGACCATTAACAAATACAGTGGGAACATCCAGACCATGACACTTCTACCCTTTCCTCCTCACTGCCACACAGTTGTTCAAACATGGACCACTGGCTTCCCACAGGGACTGGGGGGGAGCTTTTCCCATCTGTGTGTCTTCAATGTCTGCTGCTGAGACCAACTCTAGGGCTCCATGGAGCCAGCAGGGATGGGACAGCCAGGGGCTGAGTGCTGAGCAGGAACCAGCAGGGATGGGACAGCCAGGAGGTCAGGAGTGAGTGCTGAGCAGGAGCCAGCAGGGATGGGACAGTCAGGAGGTCAGGAGTGAGTGCTGAGCAGGAGCCAGCAGGGATGGGACAGTCAGGAGTGAGTGCTGAGCAGAAGCCAGCAGGGATGGGACAGCCAGGAGTGAGTGCTGAGCAGGAACCAGCAGGGATGGGACAGCCAGGAGTGAGTGCTGAGCAGGAGCCAGCAAGGATGGGACAGTCAGGAGTGAGTGCTGAGCAGGAGCCAGCAGGGATGGGACAGCCAGGAGTGAGTGCTGAGCAGGAGCCAGCAGGGATGGGACAGCCAGGAGTGAGTGCTGAGCAGGAGCCAGCAGGGATGGGACAGTCAGGAGTGAGTGCTGAGCAGGAGCCAGCAAGGATGGGACAGCCAGGAGTGAGTGCTGAGCAGGAACCAGCAGGGATGGGACAGCCAGGAGTGAGTGCTGAGCAGGAGCCAGCAGGGATGGGACAGCCAGGGGCTGAGTGCTGAGCAGGAGCCAGCAGGGATGGGACAGTCAGGAGTGAGTGCTGAGCAGGAGCCAGCAGGGATGGGACAGTCAGGAGTGAGTGCTGAGCAGGAGCCAGCAGGGATGGGACAGCCAGGGGCTGAGTGCTGAGCAGGAGCCAGCAGGGATGGGACAGCCAGGAGTGAGTGCTGAGCAGGAGCCAGCAGGGATGGGACAGTCAGGAGGTCAGGAGTGAGTGCTGAGCAGGAACCAGCAGGGATGGGACAGTCAGGAGTGAGTGCTGAGCAGGAACCAGCAGGGATGGGACAGCCAGGAGTGAGTGCTGAGCAGGAACCAGCAGGGATGGGACAGTCAGGAGGTCAGGAGTGAGTGCTGAGCAGCTCTTCCCACACCAGGTCTGTGGTAAAACTGGAGATCTTCTGCCCCTCTCTTACAAACTTCTGGTCATGCTGCACCACAAGCACCTTTCTGCCTGAGAACTTAGACTTAGTGGCCAAAGTCATTGGATTGTTAAGCCAGGAGTAGTTCAAGATCCTAGGACAAGCTGAGGGCATTTCCAGGGAGAGTAACTATGGAAATTTCCCCAGCTTCCTGCTCCTGAGTCTGCCATGGACATGGTGCCAAGGAGCATTGGGATCATCTCCCAGTCCTCAGCACTGGTGAGGTTACACCATGGATATTGTGCTCAGTTTTGGGCCCCTTGCTGCAAGAGGGACATTGAGGGGCTGGAGTGTGTCCAGGGAAAGGTCTGGAGCCCCAGGAGAGGCTGAGGGAGCTGGGAAAGGGCTCAGCCTGGAGCAAAGGAGGCTCAGGGGGCCCTTGTGGCTCTGCACAGCTCCTGACAGGAGGGGACAGCCGGGGGTCGGGCTGTGCTCCAGGGAACAGGGACAGGAGCAGAGGGAACGGCCTCAGGCTGTGCTAGAAGTTTAGATTGGATATTGGGGAAAATTCTTTCACCAAAAGGGTTGTCAAGCCCTGGCATGGACTACCCAGGGCAGTGGTGGAATCACCATCCCTGGAGGGATTTAAAAGCTGTGTAGGATGTGGGACCTGGGGACATTGTTTAGTGGTGGGTTTGGCAGTGCTGGGTTAATGGCTGAACTTGATTTTAGACATCTCCTGCAACCAATGATTTTTTGATTCTATGACCAGTCTACTTATCCAGGCAGGCCCAGGAACGCTGCTGGATGCACACTGGGAACAGAGCTGTCTCCATCTCCAGACAGCACCAGCTCTGCTCATGTCCCTTGAGCCCTTCCAAGGCACTGGAACCAACCCTGCACCCCAAGGGCACCCTGGCAATGCTCAGCCACTGCCCCTCACTTCCCTAGGGGCACTTTCTGGTGTGCAGGGCAAGGACACAGGGCACAGTCCCACTGATTATTATTTCTGCTGCTCTTGTAGGTGGTTTCTGAGGCCATGGACTTCCTGAGAGGAACTGCACCTTCTGCTGACTTGGGCCAGGCTGTCCAGAGGCTGTGTGGGATGTCTGTCAAAGAGGTAACTGTGGAGTAACTCGGTGTGCAGGGAGGGGGGGAAGCAAGGAACAGTTTGCTGCAAAAGCCCTCAGGGCTCAGACTGACAGAGCTGTAACTTACTGGCTCCCTCAGGGAAAAATTTGGATTTGTCTGGATTTTTTGTGTTTTGTTTTTTTTTTTTTTGTTTTTTTTTTTTTTTTTTGTGAAGCTTTTCTTTAGTTTTTTTGTTTGTTTGTTTGTTTTTACTTTGAAGAAACAGTCTCCACTTATTTTCCTTCCTCTCAAATCCCAGCTGCTGCTGGTAACACCTGGACCTCACAAAAGGAAAAGCCACAAATACCTTTTACAGTATTTTAAGGAGTAAACATGAAGGTTGTCTACTCACTCCTGCACATCACCTTGGTCTTTCTGTTATCCTTCTGTCCTTAAGTGCAGGGGACACATCCACTCAGATTCCAGGGTTGCTCCCATTTCACCTGGGCTCATGGAGCCCAAGCCAGAAGGAGTTTGTCACTTCTTTCCCTGAGGTGGTGGTTATGAGGTCACCCTCATTTGCATTTACACTGATGGAGCATCCACAGTAACATTCAAATGGGGCAATTTCTCCAGGGTTTGTTAATGAGCCATAAGCAATCCCCTAAAGCAGTCTCTTCTGGAAGGAGGAGTAAGATCCCAATGTTCCAGTTGGGAGAAAGGCTGCAGCATCAGCTCAGCCTAATTAGAGAGCAGGGAATCAATCCTACCAAGCAATTCACCAGCAGGGCAACCTGGCTGTCAGTCCTGCTGCTCTTGGATCTGGCTTAGTCAGATGGGAACAAAGGAACAGATGACATGGATTTCTACCCTACAGCCCAGTGAGTGCAGGAAATGTGGTTTCAGTCTGTACAGGACACAAACCCCTCCTCCAGTCCCACAGTCAGTTTTAGAACAGGAAAGGAGAGGCTGTAGCAGGCCTGAAATTCAGCTATTGAGTATTTACTTCTTTCATTTTTCTCCCCCATCTTCTTTTTTTTTTGTTGTTCTGGAAATGGCACCAGCTGATTAAGGAGTCCCAAGCAAGCCTGGATACACTTGTTGATTACTGCACTGTGTCTGCCTTCATCCTCCATCTCAGTACAAGAGGATACACACTTGACTTTGAGCATCCTGCCTGGACTGCATTCCAGAAGGTCAGTTCCCACAGCCCAGTGCTCCCAGTGACCAGGAGGCTGCTCCCAGCACAGCCAGCCTGCTCCCACACTGACAGGCCCTAACCAGCTGGGCTTCTCCAGCAGGACAGTTTTGTAAAATGGATTCACAGTTGTGGTAAACCAGTGTCAAAGAACCAGAGATGACACTTCTCCTCTCTGAAAAACACACGGGTCAAAAATCTTCTCTGGATCAGCACCATCTTTAGAAACCTCTGTTGACAGGGAAGGAAGTGTAGCTTGATCTCCACTTAATGCTAAGGACAAGCTGCTGGTAACATTTCCTGAGCCAAAAGGTGCTTCCCAACCTTTTTGCAACCACTTTCATACTCATGAGGGTTGATAAATATCTTATCATCATAGAATCCTAGACTGGTTTTGGACTGGAAGGTAACTTAAAGCTCTTCCCATTCCACCCCCTGCCATGGGCAGGGACACCTTCCACTATCCCAGGTTGCTCCAAGCCCCAATGTCCAACCTGGCCTTGGACACTTTCAGAGATCCACAGCTTCTCTGGGCACCCTGTGCCAGGGCCTCATCACTGTCCCAGAGGACAATTTCTTCCAAATAACAAATAATCTAACCTAATCTCTAATAAGGTCTGAAATTGCTCCATGATCTGGAGGCCCTAAGGACAGTGGGATTTGATTCAGATCATTCCCTTCACAAAAGAAAAGAAAGCTTGTTCCCAGACCTCTTCACAACTGACAGTCACAGCCATGGTCCCTGAGCAGGGCCAAGTAATGGCCATCAGAAAAAGCAAGGTAATGAGGTAGGTCCAGGACCCCCAGGGAGCCCAGCCTGGAAAGACAGACACAAGCAACCTAAACCTCACAGGTGTGAGGTTCAACAGGGCTAGAGAGACAACTATCCACAATGCAGACTTGAGATCCACTAGAACAACCCATCAGTAAGCAGAGAACAGCACTCCTCTACAGCAGAGCTCAGGAGAGAGGGGGCTGCCCAGAGCTGACATGGAGTGCCCCTGCCTGTGGGCAGAGGTGTGGGTGGAAGTGCCATTGAGGCCTGTGGGTGCTCTCAGGGCACTCAGAGTGGGAGAGCTCCTCAGTGCAAGCCAAATCCTTGCATCAGTCTCAGGTAATACATCCAAAGCCTTGGGGCCATGCACACAAACACAGCTGGGGTCCAGGCCACCTCCTTCTCTTCTGACCTCTCCTTTTTATTTCAATAGATGGGTGACAGATCATCTGCCTGGACTCTTGGGTACCTGCTGAGCCTGAGCAGCAGCATCCCCCAGGACAGCCCAAGCTTCCTCAAGGGCATTGAGCCAGGGGTCTGGTCCTTGCTCCTCATCCTCTTTGTGGTGCTGCTCGTGGGCTCCTTCCTGCGCATCTCGTACCGAGTGATGGCCAGGGAGAGCAGCTCCAGCCACAGGAACAGCAGCGTGTTCGATGACTGATGGCTCTCTGTGACTCAGCACTTGTCACAGCACAGTTAACAGGGTCCACACACAAATCACACTGCAGGATGCAAGTGATTTTCCTGTAGGGCTCCCAGCAACTTGCTGGTACTTGCACTGCTGTACTTTGAGACAATGGAGCCTGCTCCACAGGAAGTCTGGGATTCCTGGTGGATGGCAAGCTACTCATTCTCCAAACAAGAACAGCCTGCATGGCTCTTCCTTGGGCTACAGCTGGGATTACTCATGTCAGACCTGAAATGATGCCTCTGAGCAGGCAGGCCCTGAGCTCTTGTGAAGCTAATGCTGTATAATCCTCTCCAATCAGAAGAGGTGATGTCTGAAAAATGTGCTCTGTCCTCTTCTGTGGCCTCTTGAGAGATGATACCTGCAGTGTTGCCATTAGTGAGGACTGGAAGGGCATTAAAACACAGTCAGAATGTAAGAGCCAACTGCTTCCAGGTATTTTCTGCCTGATCTGTCTGTGCTTTCATGTCAGTGATGATGGCCATGTGTCCCTTCCAATGAACACTCCTTGCTGACCAGGAATCCTTCAAAACCAACCCTTCTTAGTCTTGGCCCCTACAAAATGTGCAGAGGATCAAAGGAGAAACAAAGGGCACAGACACAGAGCTGAGGTTTTGTCTCTCAGCTGAGTCATGGCCACACAGGGTTAAATTGCCAATTTAAACTGTTTAGCAAGGACTCAAATGAACACATTTAATTTCACGTTTGCTAAAGCTGGGCTCATGCTGGGCTGAGGCTCACCTGTTTGTTCATTTGCACTGACCTGCTTCTCTTGCTGACTCTGGAAGTGTCTCAGCTGACACTGCCCTTCAGACCAGAGCAGACTCAGGAACAGAAGCTTTCCTAATTGTCACTTTCATATTTCACCATGACCAGAGGTACTTTATGATCTAATAATCAGGATTCCCCTGGGACCTGCAGTCATTCCAGCTCCTCTGGTCTGTTCTGCACGTCTGAAAGATGAGGTGCTGTACAAATTCTGAGTTACTGTGAAGAAAAGGGATCAATTCACAAGCACTGTCCTTTGACTGAGGCGTTTAGAGCTCTCTTCTCAACTGCTTCAGAGCCTTAAAACACACAGACTGTTAAGAGCCTCAGGGATGAGTGTCTCCAAGGCTTTTCAGACCACTTTAAACAGAAATGTAAATGCTCACAGATGCAGTGGTGAGCCTTGCAGGATTTTTAAAGCTACCATGGCACCTAAATCCTTTCAAATCTGATTATTCGTCCCTTGTGCTCCCAACTGATAATATAGGACACACACACCCCATAATATTGGGGTATTCGTGCATTTTCAGACCAATTAATGAAGGTTTGGAACCTGCCAGTCAAGTTTAGAGGGCTGTGGAAACAGACTTGAGCTTCATATTCATTTCTTTGAGTTGCACGTTAGATATTTTTAATTGTATCATGTCATTAAAGATGTTTGAATAGACTGTCTGTGTTATTCTTGGCAAGAGATCAAAGCAGGGGGCTTATTGTGAACACAGAGTGTTTCAGGGAGCAGGATGGGGGTGCTGCTGCTGTTTTTACTCAAGGGCTGTTTTGCTCTGTACTTTTGGGGTACACAATGAGAACCCCTGAAGGCACTTTCCAGTGAAAGAAAAAGATTTCAGATAACCTGACTGCTGGGATTTAGTTGATGAGAGACATGCCTACACCTTTTGATGTGTTCTTTGCTCAAACCATCTGAAGAAGGTAGGAGGCATCCAGGCAAGGTGGCAGAGAAAAAATAAAGAGGTTATCATGGAGTCAGCAATATCAGGGAAATTCCTGAGACTTCATTCATCCTGCACCTGGAAATGCAATCCTTTAACAGTGACCTGACAGCACAGGGGTGAGCTCTGGGATTCCTGGCTCAGATTTGGAACATGCCAAGGAAGAATCCCAGCACTGTCAGAAATGGAAAGAAGGCAGTGAGATGCCAGGAACTCCTGGACTCCAGGTGCTCTGGCCTGTCAGTCACTGCACCTTCTTGAATTGGAAAAGATCACAGGGTCCAAGAGAAAAGGATGTCAGCCAGACCTTCCCCAAGCTCTTGTTTAGAAGCTTTGGGACTTCCACACAGATAATAAGTGAGTAATTAGGCAATGAGCTCAGCGTGGCCTCCTGACACTTCACTTTTGCCTTGCACATGCCACTGAATTAAATCCCTGCCCCTTGAGCCACCCTGACAATGAACACTGCTCTGCCATGAAGAAAACCACAACCACTTCTTTTTCTGACAGATAAAAACATTTATAAATGTTTTTACTAGACGATAAGATAGATTGAGATTTTTAAACTGGTGTTTTGGTAATAAAAAAAGGCATAAAATAACAAAATGGGGACCCATGAGAAGAAAGGAGACAAATCCTGGTAACATATTCCTTCCTCCCAGCTCTCTGTACAGCAGCTTGTTCATGTCAGCCCCACAACACCTTTGCAGAATAAATCTCCAGACTGCCTGGACAGGCAAAATCTACTTAAAAGGAGATTCTAGATGAACTCACTCACTTTGAAACAAAGATGTTTGCAGGTCTTTAGTTACAATTCAACTGTGGAAATGATAAATAATGAGGATTTTCTAACTGTCTGTAAATTCTATATTTTATATACAGGACCCTTGCTTCTCACTCAGGCTGAACCATGGCAGATAATAAAGTCTGCTCATGTGCAACTGCAGTTCTGCTGCTGTCAGCAATTACCAATAGGAAGGAAATAAAAGTATTAACAAATTGACACCAGAAAGGACTTTCTCTATTTTGGCTTCAGACACACAACAGGGTGACTGATCTGCCCCTGGCTATTAGGGCATCCCAAAGCACCATGGATTCTCACCAGTACATCCCATCTGAGTTGTCCCAATGAATTCTCATGAATATCAAGGGATATTTTTTTGTTTGCTGCCTGCAGTTCCCCTCTGCAGCACCCACAGGGCCTGAGTTGTTTCTTTCTTCCCACTCTGACATACCCAGGCTCCCTGTGGTAGGAGAGACCCAAGCTGAGGCCTTGGAATCCACAGCTCCTGTGGAGAAAACCCAGCAGAAGATGAGAGGAATGCCTTTCATGGATGGCTGGATTTAATATATTTTCATCTTTTCTTTTACCTCGCCTCTGATCCTGTATCTGAGTGTCTTTCCAGAGAAGCAGGCAGCCATATGATGTTTATATCCTACCTCATGGACTGTCACTCCTACTTCAAGAGCTAATTCTGAACACACTGAAGAAAAACAGGTCTGAAGGAATACTGGGATCAGAAACCCTGCAATTTTTACCACAGCTTTCTTAATATAAAAGTCCTCTCACAGTGCCATCAAACCCAGGCAAGTCCCAGTGTTTTGGTGTTTTCTAAGTGCAGACATCAGTGCACACTGAGGTGCCCAGGTTCCCCCCATGTGAGACACTCACAGCCCTCCTGCAGGGGGATGCTGTCAGATCCCTGTTCAGGTCACACAAGCACAGAACAGGAATTGCTGCAGTACAAGTGTGCAATGCCAGGGATCAGGCACGAGAGGGAGGCTGGCACAGCACCCCTTAAAGCCTGAGGGAATCTCTGACACAGCCAGCAGCTGCTCCCACCACAAATGACATCACTTAGCAAGGAGGCTTCTCTGGGAACACCTCATGGATGCAGAGGATAGACACTGCAGTATGAAACTCTCTGTGTGGGGTGTGAAAGCCACTCTGACCAGGGATTCAAGAAGCCATGGCACTGGGAGAAGTCCTCTATGCAGGGAGACAGGCACTAGCATGGAGTGTGGAAGAAGGCTCTTTTGGAAACAAGAGAGAGAAAGAATAATTCCTACCAGGAAGAGAAATGCCCTGGGAATGAAGAGGAGGTTTGAGAGAGACAAAAATCAACTTTTGTGTGAAGGAAAGCTTATTTTTGTTCACAGCAGGGGTGTCACCATATGTGCACCTCATGACCAAATTAGTCACCACTTCTTGGTGCAAAGTCTCAGGAGAAACAGATCCTCCACGTGGAAGAAGGTAACAGCTATCAGGCTTATCAGTGGACAAGGAACAGCAGCAGAGCCGTGGAACCTTCATGGGAACAATGTTCAAAGTTCACAGGTTTCAAACATGAAGGAGATGTAAATTGCCAATTAATGCCAAACATCACACAAAGTAAAAGCTGGTTTAGCATTACCTTGTCTCACAGTATGACAGAAAATGTGAAACAGTGCTGGAGTGAAAGTTCTGAAGGGACAGACTCAGAATGGAGTTACTCAGTGGGAATCATCAAACCAAATGGAAGGAGCTCTTCTTCCACACCAATCATAGTTAAACCACTGCACTCACCAGGACAGGAGGCTGTTTATGCCATAAGTTTATATGGCTGCAAAAGGTGATTAGATAAATTCATAATAACCCATTTGGGCTATTAAACAAAAAGTTACTTGCTTGTGGCTAAAGAATTGCCCCAACCACCTGCCACATCCATATCTGTTTGCCCTGTTCCCTTTTGGTAACTGCTGCAGAGCATAAGAGACAAGATACAGGCCTGGGTGGGTCTGTGGCTTGATCCCATTCAGTTATTCTGTTTTCCCTTAGGCACAAATCCCAGAGCTGCACCTCTCACTCACTGGTCTCTGCAAGCAGCCTCTCACCTCCATAACTTCAATAGCACAGGAGCAGTAATTTCTGGAAAACAAGACTGTTTATCCTTAGAAGTAATAATCAGAATAAGAAAACACCTGCACATACCCACGTCTCACTCCGGTGTTACCATAAACCTGGAACAACCCTAACACCAAAACCCCTCTGGTTCTGGAGGCAGTTCCCACCCACACTCATCCTCCAGAGTCCCTCCCTTAACTCAGGGCTTTGGGATTTTACCTACAGGAACAGAATCCGTGATTCCTGTCTGGGCTCCTGCCAGCCCCAGGTAGAGGCTCAGTTCAGATCCTGTTTCACACACAGGCTGCAATCTCACTGGTTAAACACCAAGGGAGGAATGACAGTTGTGTGTGCCTGCCTGCTGAGGGGAGGGATCGGCTCTGTACACACACAAACACTTGCTCAGTAAAAGGGAAGGTAACATGCAAAAGTGAAAAGAAAGTCCCTCCCCACCCTGTCCAAACCAGTTGTGTTTACAGTAAAATCTGTTTCCAAGCAAAAGGCAATACAGGTAGATACAAAACCAAAACAATTGCAATAAAAAGGTTTATTTAAACCCTAATATCTAATTCAGCAAAACAGAAATGCGATTTCCAACTTGTTTTAACTTCTCTGTGTCTCTCTTTGGGTTATACCACTGCCTTGATGTTTTCTAGGACCCCTCTTACAGCATTAATTGATGCAGCACTTACAGATGGGATCTGCCCCTGAATGAGGTGAGACCTCCCTGCTTGTCACTTGCAGCAGAGTTTGAGGAGAGCTTTCAGAGTAATCAAATACCAGCCGAGACAGATGTCTGCAATGGAAACACAACGTGGGAGCCACAAACATCCCACCTCAGTGCTGCTCCTTTCTCTGCCCTCCCAGCTGCCTCCCAGCATTCCCCACTCTGGCAAGCTGCAAACTCTCCACTAAACCAAGAAATTCACTTCAGCACTGGCTCAGGCAGGACCATGGAATTTGCTGCTTTTTTCCCAGAATTTGCCTCACACTCAGTATTCCATGCTCCCACCCTGTGAGGAATGCTCCATGTGAGGCAGGGTTCTGGCACAGACCTGCCCTGGCACTTGCCAGCTCACCCCCTGGCACACAATAATTAATGCCACAGCCTTAGAAACACCAGGGCTGGCATGGTCAGCAGCTCCAGCAGCTCTCCATGGAAATTCCTGAGTGTGCTCCTTCTCAGAGAAAAGGACTGGCATTTTACTTCAATTTAAAAATGGAAAAATATTTAAGATAGAATTGTCCTTTCCCGTGGATGTGCAGGTAGCTAAGAACAGAAATATTCACTGACTGGGCTAAAATTGGCAAAAATTAACGTTGCACAAATAATTTGAAATGCCTCCTCCTTAGATATTCAGGTGGCTGAATCTCCTGGGGAAGCTCAGAGAGCAAAGCTGAGCTGCTCCACTGGGTTCTGCAGACAGGTATGGGAGCCTTAACCGAGCAGAGCATTTCCACTCTCACACTCCCTCTGGGAATGCTGGGGGTGGCAACAATTGCTCACTGCACACATTACAGAGCAGCTTCCCAAACATGAAAGGCAGTGCAGGCTGGACTAGAGGCTGTGGGAAGCACAAAGGCTCAGGATTGCTCACACAGTGAGGACATGGATGGCACTAATGCACAGGCCTTTGCTTTCTGGCCCTGCTTGAAAAAACCCCAAAGCTGTGCCTGCATTAAATACAGCAGCATTAAATACAGCTCGGGATTGCTCACACAGTGAGGACATGGATGGCACTAATGCACAGGCCTTTGCTTTCTGGCCCTGCCTGAAAAAACCCCAAAGCTGTGCCTGCATTAAATACAGCAGCACTTGTGGCAGAACACCTCCCCCAAGCCCTGCAGAGGCTCCCCCACTCCATCTCAGGGCAGGTTTGCCAGGGTTTCCCGAGCACACGTGCCTCTGAACGCTGTGCTGAGCACACCTGAAGAGAATTGATGCTGAATGTGCCTCCCCAGACAGCACCACACAGGCAGCACGCTCCACATTCCCTGGTTTAATCAGAAAGAAGCCTGGATTCTTTTTGTACATTACTCTGAAGAGAGGCATCACATCCTGCAGGAAAAGCTGTCTTGACAGATTAGCACAGCCTTGTGTGAAATCTTGAGCAAGTCTCGTACAGATTCATCCTGGCTGCCTTTAGTACCAAAATGATGCTGCAGTTTTTGGAATTGGTCACCTCAGACACCGTCACAGACAACAGAAAGGTGATGTCAGAGGACTGCTCTGAGCTAGAGTGAGCTGAGCCATCCCTTTCCACTGATTCCAGTGTGAACACTATTTAATCAATGCCTGTAATTAGCAGGATAAATCTGGACCCTAATGGCTCTGCATTACTCAGCTGTCTCAAAGGTTGCTGCATGAACCTCCTGCATTCTGGCTGTGGATGTGAGGGATGAGCTGTGTGTGTCTCACACACACCTCAGAGGCAGACACAGGCCTGTCCCAGGACCCTCTCAGACACTCCTGATGCCCTGGGGCTGCTCCAAGTGTTCCTGGACTCCCCCCAGCACCTGTGCAGGAATATGTTGTTTATATGCCAGAAATATCAACCATCATAATCTTTGTATTAAGCCGACTACCAGAGGCCATTCAGCCTCCAGCCAAAGCCTTCACGGGGCTTCTATATCCTGCCACCTCCTCCTCACCTGACCCAGGCACAGGACTGGATTATTGTTATCCAGGCACAGATTCCAGGATGTGTTCGAGCTGTTTGTGTGTCACACAGAGCTGGCCTGTGTCAGCAGAATCGAGGTCATGGCTGCGTTTGCCTCAGCCCACCCCACAGCAAGGCAGCAGGACCAGACTCCCTGCCTTGGCAGCTCCATTAGGAGCCTCTTTCAACTTTTTGTTCCAGTATGAAACAAGAAGAGATGCTGGGACTTGTAGACCAAGCCGGCATCACAATGAATATATACACAACCATAAAAAGATTCTGCTGAAACAATAATCAAATATGCTTAATAAAACTGTGACCAATGGATGCACTGTCTGGGCAAGAATGTGCTCACAAAGCTGGGAGGTAGAATAAGGGACAAGGAAAGGCGAGGGTGGTATTTATCCAGCACGGGGTGTCTGGCTGCCTCATGACAGAGCTGCAGCACCCACACACAGCCCAGGATGGAGGTGCCCATGTGGGGAAGCCTTGATAAGTAAGCAATGTCCACCTCAGATCCCCTCACAGGCAGGAGGCCTTCTCTGGGGCCTTCCCCTCAGAGCATAGGGGCCTCTACAGAGCTGCCATTGCAGGGCTCAGAGCAGCCCTAAGCCCTCACAGCCCCTCACAGCCCCCAGAACCCCCAAACCTCCACATTCCCCTCACAGCTGCCAGGGCCCCCCTCTGCCCTCACAGCCCTCTCACTGCTCCCCATGCTCCCACAGCCCCTCAAGCCCTCACAATTCCCTCACAGTCCTTACACCGCCCCCAAGCCCTCACAGATCCTCGGGCCCCCACAGTCTTCTCACAGCTGCCAGACCCCCTGAGCCTTTAGGGTCCCCCGAGCCCTCACAGGAGCCAGGCTGAGCCCTCAGAGCCCCTCTCAGCCTCACGCTGCCCTCACACCGCCCGCCCCAGCCCCTTCCCGCCACCCGCGCGCGCTGTCGCCATGACAACGCCGCGCGCGGCCCCGCCACCCTTGGGCCGGGGCCGCGCGCCAGAAAGTGCTGGAATGTCGCTGCAGCCCGCGCGTGCGCACGCGGGGTCCTTCCCCCACCCGCGCTGCGGCGGCGGCTGGAGCGGGACGGGGGGGCGGACGGGGAAGGAAGGAGGGAGACCTGGCTGGAGGGGCGGGGGTGAAGCGCTAGGGACCCGCGGGGAACCCGCCCTGTCCCGCAGTGAGGAGGAGCCGCGCCTCCGCTGCGCAAAGCGCGCACTCGGCTCCGTGAATGAGCGGCTGCGGCGGCCACCGCCCAGAGCCCGCTGCGGAGTCACTGCGACGGTTACCAGGGCACTTCGTTCTCCGCCAATCAAACGGCGTTAGCTCATCCCCCACGGGCGGCAGCCAATCGGCTTCGACATCAATCATTCAATTGAGCCAATCAGAAACGCCGTGAGCGAGCTGAGGCGGGCACTCGCGGCTCCCGGTTGCCTAACTGTAAAGCCAACAGACAGGTGGGCGGGGCGAATAGGAGCCGTCGGTTTGAGTGACAGCGGTGCAGCCAATTAGATTCTCTCATTTGTAGAGCCTCGCTTTAGGCATCCAATCGTTGTTGCGAGTGCCCGCCTGGGCGGGGAGAAGAAGGCTGCGCGCGCATTCCGCTGCTATATAAGGGCTGGCGGTTGCCTCACGCAGCCAGAGTCGGTTGGGGAAAATCTGGGGTTGTGGTGAACGCTCGGAGCTGCCGCCATCATGAGAGAGATTGTGCACCTGCAGGCCGGGCAATGCGGAAACCAGATCGGAGCCAAGGTCCGGGCGGGGAAGGAGGGCGCGGGGGCGGGAGGGGAGCGTGCCCGGTCCGGCGTGGCCGCCGCTGACGCGCTTCTCTTCGGCAGTTCTGGGAGGTGATCAGCGACGAACATGGTATCGACCCCACCGGCACCTACCACGGGGACAGCGACCTGCAGCTGGAGCGCATCAATGTCTACTACAATGAGGCCACAGGTAGGGCCCGGACCCGCCCCACCGTGCTCCCCCCGTGCTCCCCCCGGCCCCCCCGGCGCGGCAGTCATGGCTCTCCCTGTGTTGCAGGCGGCAAGTACGTGCCCCGCGCCGTGCTGGTGGACCTGGAGCCCGGTACCATGGACTCGGTGCGCTCCGGGCCTTTCGGGCAGATATTCAGGCCAGACAACTTCGTGTTCGGTGAGTGCGCGGGGGCGGGAGGAACGGCGGGTGGGGCGGGCAGGGCACTGCGGGGCTGCCCCGCCGCACATGCTCTGAGGGACCGGCCCGGACGGGGCTAATCCTGGCGTGGAATACCGGGATTGCGGCTGGGAGCAGCTCCCAGGTGGCACCAGAGGTCGTTGCTTTTCGGTTTTTCGTTACCGCCTCCGTGCGTGCCACCGGGAGAAATGGAGTGGCTGCTGTATCATTGATAATTAATGTTTGCTTGTGTCTGGCGAGCCACTGCAGAGGTGCCTGTGTGAAACCACAGCCCTGCGCTCGATAAGATGAAAGCTTTCATCGAGCCTGATGCTCTTAGGCTTTGCTTGCAAGCAATAAGCAGGAAGCAGTGACCGTAATCTAATACGAAAATGGCTCTTTTCCAGGTCAGAGCGGAGCAGGAAACAACTGGGCAAAGGGCCATTATACGGAAGGTGCTGAATTAGTCGATTCGGTGTTAGATGTTGTAAGGAAGGAGGCAGAAAGCTGTGATTGTCTCCAGGGCTTTCAGCTTACTCACTCCCTGGGTGGTGGCACAGGCTCTGGCATGGGTACCCTTCTCATCAGCAAAATCCGTGAGGAGTACCCAGACCGAATTATGAATACTTTCAGTGTGGTGCCCTCCCCTAAAGTGTCAGATACTGTAGTAGAGCCCTACAACGCCACGCTGTCGGTGCACCAGCTGGTGGAGAACACGGATGAGACGTACTGTATCGATAACGAGGCGCTGTACGACATTTGCTTCAGAACACTGAAGTTAACGACCCCCACCTACGGTGATCTGAACCACCTCGTGTCAGCCACCATGAGCGGTGTCACCACCTGCCTGCGGTTCCCGGGCCAGCTCAACGCTGACCTGCGGAAGCTGGCGGTGAACATGGTTCCCTTCCCACGTCTGCACTTTTTCATGCCCGGTTTTGCCCCGCTCACCAGCCGTGGCAGCCAGCAGTACCGGGCTCTAACCGTGCCAGAGCTCACCCAGCAGATGTTCGATGCCAAGAACATGATGGCGGCGTGTGACCCTCGTCACGGCCGCTATCTGACGGTGGCCGCTGTCTTTAGGGGCCGCATGTCCATGAAAGAGGTGGATGAGCAGATGCTGAACGTTCAGAACAAAAATAGCAGCTATTTTGTTGAATGGATCCCTAATAACGTTAAGACAGCAGTCTGTGACATTCCACCTCGCGGCCTCAAAATGTCTGCCACCTTCATTGGCAACAGCACGGCCATCCAGGAGCTGTTCAAACGCATTTCTGAGCAGTTCACTGCGATGTTCCGCAGAAAGGCTTTCCTGCACTGGTACACGGGCGAGGGCATGGACGAGATGGAGTTCACAGAGGCTGAGAGCAACATGAACGACCTGGTGTCTGAGTACCAGCAGTACCAGGATGCCACAGCTGAGGAGGAGGGAGAGTTCGAGGAGGAGGCTGAGGAGGAGGCAGAGTAAAGCTATGCAGTTGAACACCTGTAAATTTTGTTTAAAGTTGTATGAACTCTCTCATTCAAAAAGTTCTGTTTGTGTTGTGTTATTATTGCTGTTTCCGAGTCACTCCCAATGCTGTACAGGCACCATTAAAGCAGTTTTCACAGTGCAAGTCCCCGTCTCCTCTGTTCCCAGCGGTACGACTCCCGCGTGCCGTCCCCATAGGTGAGCCCACAGATGTCCTGCAGATCTGGAACACAAAAACAATAAAACATGGGGCTTAGCACTAGCACTGTCACCCTGTCCACGTCCCCCCACTTCTGTCCCTGCCCTCAGCCAGGTGCCTCTGCTGTGTCACTGCCATGGTGTCAGTCTGGTGTGGGGACTAAAGATGTTCCCTGGTGTTCTCTTACACTCAGGTACTGCTGGAGGGGGGCACATTTAGCAGGGAGGGTGGGATTAACTCAGGCTGTGTCTAAATTTAGATACCTGCCTGTGGCCTGGTGCAGCCGGGCCTGGCAGGAGCTGAGCAGGGGTCACAGGAGCTTTGAGCTGCCTGGGCACAAAATGGTGCCCCAGAGCTGGCACCCAGCATTGGGTGTTTGGTGTTCCTGCAGCAGCTGAGCTGCTCCTCTGCAGCTCCTCAACACTGCAACCCCAGCAGGCCTGGCCCAAGGGTGCTGGGTGCACTGTCACAAGTGACACCAAAGCTGTCCTGTGCACACAGCCCTGCTGCAGTGGTTTCAGAAACCACAGCCGAGGTTTGGATAATGAGGTGTTTGTGCAGCCTCTGCTGTTTGGGTGAGCTGAACACCTGACAGGTGTCTGGGACTGTTTGTCTCATGAAAACCCTGTACTAACAGCAGGTTTTCATAATGGAATCAATTCATGTTTGGTGCCATTTCAGCTGACAAAGCTGTCACTGAGAAGCTGGACAGGAGGGAGCAGGCTTCTTCCCTGCTGAAAAAATTCTGTTCAGTGTTCTAAATTATAACTGCTTTTGTTTAAAGGTTTTCTGCCTTAATTAATTTTCTCCACCCAGAGCCGGACTGGTTGGAGCAGTTAAAACTGTGCTGACTGGTGGCTCCAGAGCAGGGCCCAGTGTCACACCTGCACTCAACATTCTCCTCTCTGGGCTCAGCCTCCCCAGCAGCCACAGCCCAGCCCTGCCTGCACAGTTGTTTTCCCACTCTGCTTTCAATCCTGCCACATTTCATATCTTCTCCCATTTTCCCCTCTGCACTGCAGCAAGGACGAGCAGTGAGTCCATTTCTTCCCAGCTGAACATGATTTCCCACCCACATTACTGAGCTGTGACCAAACACAGCAAAGCATTAATTGCTGATTTGTTGAGATTTTTTTTAACCTGGTACATTAATGCTTCCAGGTGCATGGACACACCTTCCCCTTACACACAAAATTCCTCCAGAGCTCTCCTTTCAGGCAGCCCAGGACAGAGCTCAGGCAGGGACCTGTCCTGGTGGCAAAAACCATTTCCCTGCACTTTCTGTGCTTTCTCGACCCCTTCACACCATCTACTTTTTCCTTTTTATCAGACTTCAAGGTTTTTAGAGCAAACCCCTTTCCTGGCACGTGACAGGTGGGCTGTCACTGAGCCCGGGTGGGGAATGGTGGCTGGAAATGTGAAGCCTGGGAGAGGCTGGCAGTGGGAATGCTGGGCTCTCCTGCAGCCAGGGCATGGCAGAGTTCCCAGCAGCTCAGCACAGACCGGAAAAAACCCACGTGGAACACCTCAGTGATTGTTCACTGCTATGAAACCGCAGCCAGTAACAGCACCACTTAACCCAGTAATTAGCATTAGTGACTTTTATTTTCACTCAGCTGATGAACTTACGTGGTACAAAGCCCATGTAGTTGGGGATGAGTCCAGCACGGGTGTAAATTTTGGTGTCTGGCCAGTGTGTCAGAGGGAATCTCCTGCCCAACGTGTAAGGTGGATTTCTCTCTAAAAGCTGGAAAACAAAACAAAAAAGAGCCCACAACAGCATGGAATGGTTTATTTTAAAACACACTATTTTTACCAAAGTCATGTGCTTTGACTCTGCATTATATAAAATATTTAAGCCAACATAAAGCAATTCTCCTTCCAGTCCTGCTTTTTTCTAATTAAGAGCTACATTGCATTGTCCCTTTTTCCACTCCATAAATTTTTCTCCTGGCAGGTGTTGGCAGCAGTCCCTGCCAGCTCGTCCCCCATGGCCACAGCATGGCCCAGGTGCTGTCCTTGGGATCCTGATCCTGATTTATGCCCTTGGGGATCATCCCCAAGTTCCAAAGCTCCTGCTCTGCTGTCCCTGCTGTTCCTGTGCTGTGACTGTGTTTGGGCTTCACCCCCTTTGTGTTTCCATGAGTCCCACCAACAGGAACAGCCCGGGATTCCCAGGCCAGGAGGAACAGGAAGGCTTAGGGAGCATTAACTGAAGGAAGAGTGCAAATCATCTCCCGCCCTTTGAGGCTGGCCAGCGGGATGGGTGTCACAGCTGGGTGTCACAGAAGCCCTAAAGGTGTCCCTGGAGCTGTGTTTGGGGTGTGGAGCAGGGATGTGGGTCACGGACCCAGCACACCGAGCCCTTTGTGCGGGGATGGAGCCCAGGCTGCGGCTCCTCGGGGGTTTCTGCCGTGCCCGCTGCAGGCAGTGAGCAGCGATCCATGGCACATCTGTAACCGAGGACAACGAAGATTGAGGGCAGCAGATTAGTGGCTTGAAGTCAGAAGCCATCTTAGCTGGAATTGTGGTGTGATTCTCCTCCCTTCAGCGCGTCTGCCGAGCCCCGCAGCCCGGAGCGCTGCACCCCGCACGGACGGACGGACGGACGGATGGACAGACGGACCCTCCCCGGCTGATCCAGGGCACGGCAGGCGTGTCCGAGGGCAGCGGGGCAGGAAGGGTGGCACGCAGCACACTCAGGGATAAATGCCCGGGTTTTGTTCCGTTTGCTCCATTTCAATTCCTATTCACGGCAGCAGGGAAGCAGCCAGCAGCAGCGCAGGGAATGCAGCTCATGCAGAGCTCGGCTGCTCTCCCCGCTCAGTTCTGCCCAGATGATTCCTCCGAGCTGGGAACCCTCAGCCCGGGATGCTTTTCCTACATCAGCCCCCTGTGCTCGGGGATGGAGGGGATGGAGGCACGGCCGTGGGGCCCGGGGAGCAGCAGGGGCTTGGGGGGCTCAGCCTGGGGTTAAAGCGCTGATCAGGGCACCTGAGAGGCTGCTGAACCCTGGGAATGACACTGCAGCCCAGGAATGACACTGCATCTAGGGATCCCTCTGCATCCCGGGGATCCCTCTGCACCCTGGGGATCACACTGCACCCCAGGAATGACACTGCATCTAGGGATCCCTCTGCACCCTGGGGATCACACTGCACCCCGGGGATCACACTGCACCCCAGAGATTTTACTGCACCCCAGGGATCACACTGCACCCCAGAGATTTTACTGCACCCCAGGGATCACACTGCATCCCAGAGATTTTAGTGCACCCCAGGAATCACAGTGCATCCCAGGGATCCCTCTGTACCCCGGGAATGACACTGTACCCCGGGGATCACACTGCACCCCAGAGATCCCGCTGCATCCCATAGATCTCACTGCGCCCAGGGAATCCCTCTGCACCCCAGGGATATCACTGCACCCCGGGAATTACACTGCACCACGGGGATCTCTCTGCACCCCAGGAATCTCACTGTATCCCAGGGATCCCTCTGCACCTCAGGGATATCACTGCATCCAAGGATCTCACTGCACCCTGGGAATGACGCTGCACCCTGGGGATCTCACTGCACCCCAGAGATCCTTCTGCACCCCAACAATCATCCTGCACTCCAGCAATCACACTGCATCACAGGAATCACTCTGCACCCCAGGGATCTCACTGCACCCCAGAGATCCCACTGCATCCCAGGTTCTCTCTGCATCCCGGGATGTCACACCATGATGGGGGCAGGGAGGGCTGTGCAGCTCTGAATGCAAACTCAGCTGCTGCAGGAGGGATCTCCCTTTCTGTGCCTGAGGATTGTGTGTCACTGTATGGGAGCTCTTACAGCAAGGGGACAACAGCTTTTCAGGAGGGATATTTCTGCATCCTTCCCAAAAGGAGGAGGAAGAAGGTCAAGATCCCTTTAAGACAAATTGTGCTAGGAAAGGAGAAAGCCTTACAACCAAATAAATGACATATCACAGGAAGTCACCAGCACTGCCAACCAGACAGAGGAGATGTATTTTCTATAAAGGAAGTGCACACAGTTGCATCCTGTATTTCTGCACCCAGAGCAACGTTTTTAACAGCTACTCTTGACCCAGCCCTCACTATATTTCCTTAATCCTTTTATGAACTCATTTACCATCCCTTAATGTCCCAAGGAAACAAGTTACAGAATTTAATTGCTGGTGGTTTTTTTCAATGTTAACTAACAGCATTTGATTTTGCTTGTGCTTGTACCCCAGTTCTAATCCTGCTCCTGAAAATTCAGCACCAGCATTATGCACATCCTCATTTCAATAATCTAGTCCAATAATCCAGTTCTAAAATCCTGAAAATTCAGCACCAGCATTATGCACATCCTCATTTCAATAATCCATAATTTACCTGGCGACGGTCAAATTCCTGCATGGCTTTCTTCACACCCAGCAGGTAGGTCATGCCAACATTGTCCAGGGAGCAGGGGATGTAGCCAGTGTACCCTTTGGGAGGAGGCAAAAGAGAACATTTTCTGCTTGAGAACATACAGAGCTCATTTAAAGATCAAGCACTCTGAGAGTAGAGGAGCCTGGGATGAATATAAAACCTTAAAGTATAGGAAGGAAAAATGAACCTGTTGAAATTGTAAAATTAACTCTCACATGTGAGGTATCTTCTCTGAAAGAGATTTTTTGCCTTATGATTCCCAAGGAGAACACAATGACCTGAATTCATTTTTGTTAGTCTGCACATGGTATGGAAGAAGAATTTCATTTTCTTAGTCCTTTTTTTTTTTTTTTTTTTTTTTTTTTTACATCTACAGCTCTTCCGTGTTTTCTCCCAATTTAATACACACTCAGGGGCTAACAATGGCATGTCCAACCTTTTTTCCTCATCTCCTCTGCCCATCCAACAAATTCCCACAAGAGAAACTTTATAAAGTCTAAAACTACACAAAACCCAGCGAGGTAGAACCTGAAAGCAGCCCAAACTCCCTCTTTCCAAAGGAATGCTTTGGAGAGGGAAATTTGCCTTCTGCACCCTAAAGGCTGGACAGTGTCTCATTTTAACTGGGATATTGTGATCCCTGTAGTGCAGAGTGAAGGATCCCACCTGCTGCAGTGGGATCTGTGAGGGGGATCAGCCCATCACCCATCACAGCTCTCCTGCTGCACAGGAATGTTCTCCCAGAGCAGGGGGGAAGATGTGGAACACCCTTTGTGGGACACATTTTACACCTTTATGGTGGGGCCACATCCCTGTATGTGTGGATTTGGTGGTTCAGGAAAGCATCTGATTTCTAGGAGATGGAAACCACCCCAGCAGGGTGGGGCAGAGCCCAAGGACAGCTCTCCTCACCGCCTGCAGGGAAATGAGTTGGTTCCTGAATCCCTTCCACTGCCCATGGGCAAAGGGTGACAGCATCCCAAGGGGTGACAGCATCCCAAAGGATGACAACATCCTAAAGGGTGACAGAGTATCCTAAAGGGTGACAGCATCCCCAGGGTGACAGCATCCCAAGGGGTGACAGCATCCCAAGGGGTGACAGCAACCCAAAGGGTGACCACATCTACAGAGTGACAACATCCCAAAGAGTGACAACATCCCAAGGGGTGACAGCATCCCAAGGGATGACAGAGCATCCCAAAGGGTGACAGCATCCCCAGGGTGACAGAGTATCCTAAAGGGTGACAGCATCCACAGGGTGACACCATCCCAAAGGAACACCCTTGCAGGGAGAGCAGCAGGGATATTTTTATATTTTCCATCCCAAACAAGTTGGAGCCACTGGGCAATGCCACTGAGGTTTCCCCTGGGTTTCAGAAGGGTCACACCATGTCCCCAGAGAGCTGCAGGTGCCCTGGCTGTGCTTTACCTAAGGTGGCTTTCTGTCGGATGGCATTGGGCACTGGCAGCACTGGCAGGGTGTAATCTGCTGCTGCAACCCCTCCTGGCAGTGCCACACCTCCGGTTTCCAGCTGCTCAAAACAAAGAGAGAAATCAAATCAAACACCAGTAAAACCTGCTTCTGCCCTTGGCTGCACTGCTGGAATCACTGCCAGGGCTGGGAATGGCAGCTCCCATTTCCAGTTCTTCCCAGCTTCACTCCAAGAGCCTCCCCAGCCATTTCTGGGAAAGCCAAATTACGAGAGGAGCAAGTAGCAAACCTAGAAGGGGTTTGCAAAATCCAGGGGGAGCTTTGGCACTGAGCTCCTGTGCAAATCTGTTTCTGAGGGCAAGGAGCAGGAATGCCCCTTCTTGGGATTTACATCCAAGCCAGCTTTTGACTCCATACGTCAAACCTCTAATCTCTGCCTTCAGAGGATTTGCAGAAATCCTGGGATTTCTGCAGGAACGTGACAGAGGCTGCCACTGGCTCCAGAGAAAAGAAATGGTTTATTTAAAAATAATTAATAAAATAAAAATTAAAACAAAAACAAACAAAAAACCCCACCAAAACAGAAAAACCCTCCAATCAAACAAAAAGAGCAGCATGAAACTTGTTGGTCTGGAGGGATATTTGGCTGTGCTGTGCTCAACAGCCCCCAGTTCAACAGGCAAACCCCGGTACTGGTGTTCAAAGGAGAGGCAATGATGGTGGGAAATTCAGGTGGGGGCAGAAACCCAACCAAAGGTGCTGGGACTGCTCGAGGAGGAGGAGGAGGAGGAGGAGGAGGAGGAGGGCAGCATCCAAGGACACCCTAAGGAAGCACAAGCCTGGCTGCCCAGCACAGCATAACACAAGTTTAGGGACTGAGATTAAAACCAAACCCACCCAAAGGAGAAATTAAGCCTTTTTGATTGGGAAGTGTAATTAATGATCAAAACTATTTCCTGAAGATGGAGTAGATTGGCTGCTGCTGGAAATATTTGTGTGTCTGATCTTTTCCTACACAAACTCCTAACTTTTTGTGCCCTTGCCATTTGCTGGATTAACCCATTTTCTGACCCAGAGATGTAGCAACTGAGTGGCATTTTAAAAACTTTTATTCCATTTTCAGTCTCATGTGAAGGGTGAGACAATACAGATGTTATAATGCACACCATCACAATCAGAAGCTTTAAAGCATTCACAGCATAGTGTAAAAAGCTAATTAAAGCTAATATTATTAAAGCTAATAAGCCAAAAAAACACTCATAGTGTATTGTAATTAAGGAATAGTTAGCTTCTAATTGTAATAGCATAAATCAGAAGCTTTAAAGCATTTACAGCATAGTGTGGCTAAAGCTAATAAGCCAAAAAACACTTATAGTGTTTATGTACACTTATATGTACTTTAGTTAAATATTTTAATACACATATACACCTATATGTATTGTAACAAATAGTTAGCTTCTAATTGTAACAGCATCATTTATAACAACCGTATTATCTCACCCTTCACATGAGAATGAAAATAGAATAAAAGCTTTTAAGAGACCTCTGAGTTACCCCATCTCTGGGTCAGAAAAGGGCATAATGTGGGTCAGAAAAGGGGCATAATGTGGGTCAGAAAAGGGCATAATGTGGGTCAGAAAAGAGCATTTTGTGGGTCAGAAAAGAGCATTTTGTGGGTCAGAAAAGGGCATTTTGTGGGTCAGAAAAGGGCATTTTGTGGGTCAGAAAAGAGCATTTTGTGGGTCAGAAAAGAGCATTTTGTGGGTCAGAATAGGGCTTAATCTGGGTCAGAAAAGGGCATAATGTGGGTCAGAAAAGGGCATTTTGTGGGTCAGAAAAAAGCATTATGTGGGTCAGAAAAGGGCATGATCCAACAGGCACTCCCAGCCGTGTGAAATCCCCTCCTCACCCCTCACCCCCAGCCCCACTCACCGTTTTTGTCCCTTCACATTGGCACTGGCAGGACCCTGTCCCTTTGCCCAGCAGCCGTGCCAGGGGTGCCATGGCCAGCTCCCTGTTCAGCTGCTCGACTGCAGGGTGTGGGGCCAGCCCTGGGGGCTGCCAGCCCTGCTGGGCACCCGGGGGGCTCTGCCAGCCCTGCTGGGCACCGGGCACGGCCGGGGGGCACGGCCCAGCCTGGGCACCCATGGGGGGCTGCACCGGCTCCTCCAGCACTGTGGGCACAGGCTGAGGCCCCAGGGGGATCTCGGGAGGGCTCGTGATGGTCTGGTAGGTGACATAACCTGAGGGACAGACACTGAGTTAGAGGAGGAGGCATTCCCGTTATCCCCATGCCATGGGAAGGAGCTTGGAGGTAGAACCAGAACAGATCAGCTTGGAAGAGACCACAAGGATCCACTCCATGCACATCCCAGAATAGCCACGCACTATGAACGCCATTTAAATTAAATGTAAATTACTAAAAACCAAAGGGAAGCTGCAATACATAAAGAATGTACTGCAGGAAACAATGAGATATGGAATTTCTGCTTCGTACAGGCTTCCATATTATTCCTACAATGGTTTTGGATGCATCATTATTCCTTGTAGCCATCTTGGTTCTCCAATTTCCAAATCCTGGGAGCAGTACACTTATGCCTGCTGAGTTCTTTTTTCACAAGTTTTGTTTCCATTTTTCCTCTGATCCTCATCAGCCCCATCAATAATCCAGCCTGCACAGAAATCCAGCACAAATCCCAGTTAAATAACATTTATTCCAGCTGTCACTGAAACAGTAAAATATCACCAGCCAAGCTAAAAGGGGGAAAAAGCCTCAATCCTTAACTCCACGTGGCTGTGTCAGCCCACCCCAAACAGAGCCCCCTCCAAGGAATTCTTGCTCTGGCACCGTTGCTGCTCATCGAGGAAAGGATCTGCTGTAACACTGGCTGGAAAAACATTATCTCACATCCAAATATCTCCACTGTGAACCAGGGACAGAGCCCTGTCATTTGAGATTCTGCAGGAACAGCTGAGCTGGGCAACTTTTCTCTGATTTCCCCTTAAAAATCCCCCTGACGTGGCTCCCCAGCCCCGTGTGACCTCCCTGGCTCAGGCACTTTCTCTGTACCAGCAGTGAAACTCATTTTCCCCTCCTCTGTATCTCCAGAGGAGAATCCTCCACCCCACAGCCTTCTTGGAAAACTGTTCCTGTGTCAGCCTGGTTTTTTCAAAACAAACCAAATTCCTTCCATTTTTGTGCTCACAGACCATTTTTTCCCAGATCATTACAGCCTTCCTGTGAGCTCCCCTTGGGAGCACATCTGCATCCCAGGGCTGAGCCTGGGGAGTGAATGAGGAGCTCCCTTCCAGCAGAGGCTCCATCTGCAGACAGCCCATTCCTCTGCAGGGCTGGAATGCTCTTAGAGGTTTTGTCCAAGCTGAATGATTCCATGATTTCTGAAAATCTACAGAAATCAGCAAAATCTGCCCCTTTCTGCATAAGTATAAATTTATGGTGGGCATTTAGGTGTGTAATCTGCCCACAATTATATAATAATGTGTGTATGTATGTATGTGCATATATATATTTTTATATTTATATATATTTATATTTATGTACACATATATACATTATATATATACACATATATACACATTATATATACACACATTATATATTATTATTATATGTGTAAGATATAATATATAATGTATAATGTATAATGTATAATATATAATATATAATATATAATGTATAATGTATAATATATAATATATAATATATAATATATAAAAATATATAAATATATAAATATATAAATATACATTATATATGTATATATATAAATAATATATATAATATATATTCTGTATACAACTTTATTTTTATATAACTATATTGTTATATATATAAACCAATATATATATACATAATATATTACTATATGTTATATATAACATATATTATATATATAACATATTATATAATATATATAAATATATACATATATAGAAATAATATATATTCTGTATACAACTTTGGAAAATATATATAATATGCTCTATGCAACTGAATTATCAAGTATTCAGGCTGGCACCAAAATAAGGAAAAATCCTTGATTAAAATGATTTTTCAATCTAATGGGCAAATTTTAAACCAGGTTTATTTTTTACTTCATTATTAAGAAGAATGTTGAATCTACTCTCTTTCTCCCTCAAACCAAAGGAGAAGGAAGCTTAAGACTGTTCTATACTTGAGAAATCCATGTGAGCTCCTTTTTATCCCCCTGGGGTTTGCAAACTGATTGATTCTGAAAGGCGGCACAGTGAAGCACGAAATGAAAAGCCAGGAGAGCACAGTGCTTCTGATTTGAGGAAATATCCACATTTTCAGCTCAGGTTCCAGTTGCAGCATGGATGATGGATAATTCAGCTCATCCCTGGCTGATCTTATGGAATCACAGAATGTGCTGAGCTGGAGGGACCCACAGGGATCACCTGGAGCTCTGGCAGCCTCGGGGCCGTGCCCATTCCCTGGGCAGCCTGGGCAGTGCCAGCACCCTCTGGGGGCAGAGCCTTGCCCTGAGCTCCAGCCTGAGGTGACACAGTTCCAGCCCATTCCCTGGTCACCAGAAGGAAGAGATCCCCAACAGCAGAGCCTGATTGCACTTCCAGCAAGGAAACAAATGGGATTCAACTGATAGAAACTATCAAAGTATTGGTGCCCATCAGTGAGGCTTTATCAAAGCCAGGCCTTGAGAAAAAATCTTGAGACCGAGTTTGCTAAAGGAGCCACAGGCCCCACAGTGCCATGAGCTCTTTGATCACCATCCCGTAAAACAATCACATAAAACACCCAGGAGGACACCAGGAGCACCTGGCAGGGTTGGAGGGATTGCTCAGGCCCAGCTGGGCAGCAGGGCTGGGGTGACCTTGTCAGCACAGCCAGGGCTGGTTCTTCAGGACCTCCCTGAGGAGCAGCAAACACGAGCGCCAGCACTGGCAACCAGGAGGGAACCAAAATAATGAGAGAGCAGCTCGGTCAACTGGTTAGTTGGGTCTGTCCAAGCTGTGTTTTAGACCAAGGAAATGCAAATCCAGACCTCCAGGAATGAGGCCTGTAAACCCAGCTGTGCAGTGCAGGCCTGATCCTGGAGAGCAGGGCCAGAGCAGCAGAGAGGCCCCAAGAAGCTGCACGACACAAAATCCCAGTGAGAAATGAGAGAGGAACACTTGGATGTGGCCATCCCTAGGGAAATAAAGACCCAGATCCCACAGGAACACCTTATCCCTGTGTTCAGCATGCAGGAAACTCATTCCCACTGTCCAGGCCATCCAAACAGCCATGGGATGTGGCAAATATGTCCCCAAAGGATGGCACATGTGTCCCCAAAGGGTGGCACATCCCCAGGGCAGCCCTGAGTGCCTGCCTGGGGCTGCTCAGAGGGACACAGCACCCTGCACAAAGGGCTGGCACTTGGAAGGAAATTCCTGCAAATTCCCAATGCTGGGAATCCACACAAGCCTGTCTGTGCTTGATGGAGGAGGTGGGGCCTGTTAGCAAAGTGGAAAGGGAAAAGAGGGGAAAGAGGGGGGAAAAAAGAGGGGAAAGAGGGGAAAAAAAGGGAAAAGAGGGGGGGGGGGAAGAGAAAAGAGGGGGGGAAAAGGGAAAAGAGTGAAAAGAGGGAAAAGAGGAGGGAAAAAAAGAAAAGAGGAAAAAAAAGGAAAAAGAGTGAAAAGAGGGGGAAAAAGAGAGAAAAGAAGAGGAAAAAAAGGAGAAAAAAAAATAGGGAAAAGAGGGAAAGGGAAAACACAGGAGGCTTCTGCTGAGCTGAGGAGAAGCAGTGAGAGGCAGAATCAAGGCCAAGCTGTCAGAGCTGGAGCAGAGTGAGCTGTGCACCAGGCACGTGAGTCAGAAAAGAGTCTGATTTAGGAGACCAGACCTTCCCCAGAAAGATGGATTTCAGCCTGTGGAATTGTGCTGGGTTTGACTGGGATAGAGGTAATTTTCTTTATAGAATATAAAGGCCATGGTTTGGATTTGTGAGCAGGCAGCTGTATGGGGTTTGGTTGCCAGCCAGGGTTAAACCACAGCAGGAATTCTGGAAGAATTAGGGAGTGAATTAATGATATGCCATAAAATCACTTATCTTCATTGAACTGAAGATAACCTGGGAACTGAAACTCTCCACAACACCAGAATCCCCATCCTCGTGAGCTGAGGCCAAAAGCTGCAGCACCTCACTCTGCTCCTCCCCACCTGTCAGAGCTGTGATTCCTCAAGGAAAAAATCCCATTTCATCCAAGGACAGAGCCCACCGTTGGTAATTAATTAATTAGTGCTCATTAGCGGGGCCCATTTTCTCACCTGGGTGGTCAATGTGGTAATGGTACTGGAGGAGGTTTTCCTTGGAGTCCAGTGGTGCCAGCAGGGAGCGAGGGCTCTTCCTGACACTGGGATCTGTCAGCAGCTCGTGGGTGGTCCTGCCATAGGTGTCCCCAAAGGTGAAGGTGAACTGGGGAACATAGCCCCCATAGCTGGGGAGGAAACCAGAAAGGAGCCATGAGCATGATGGCAGTGGGGGATGTGCACTGGTGGGGTTAATTGTGGAACCCAAACAGACTGGTTTGGGTTGGAAGGGACCTTAAATCCCATCCAGTGCCACCCCTGCCATGGCAGGGACACCTCCCACTGTCCCAGGTGCTCCCAGCCCTGCCCAGCTGCTGCCAGGAGCTGCCCAGGCCCCTCGGGCTGTTTGCTCAGGGACACAAAGGGAGGATCTGGCTCACACAGGGGAGGGGGGGGTCTGGATGCCCCTGGTGAGGACAGGGCAAGGTCACAGATCACCTGGATGATGGAAACCCCACAAAGAGAAATCAATGCAGAACATGCACAGAGAGTGGGAAGATGCCATAAAATGAAATCAGGGGGTGGTGGGGTAGTGGAGGATCTGAGCAGGCCCAGGGTGTTCAGAGAATCCCAGATTGGTCTGGGCTGGGAGGGACCTTAAATCCCATCCAGCGCCACCCCTGCCATGGCAGGGACACCTCCCACTGTCCCAGGTGCTCCCAGCCCTGCCCAGCCTGGCCTTGGGCACTGCCAGGGATCCAGGGGCAGCCACAGCTGCTCTGGGCACCCTGTGCCAGGGCCTGCCCACCCTCACAGGGAACAATTCCCAATATCCCACCCAGCCCTGCCCTCTGGCAGTGCAGATCTGCTGCAGGGTCTGTGCCCTGGGGAGGGAGGATGGGATGAGCACAGGGGGAGAACTGAGAGCCCAGGTGTGGTGACAGGAGCCAGCAGGGAGTGTCTGTGTTTCACATGCATGTTCTCCTCTGGCAGCACACATTGCTCATCAGCTCTCAGGCATGTACAGGCACAGGCCCCTGGTTCATGCAGAAACATGGGTGAGGTCAGGGAGCAGCACCTGTGGATGTGGATGGGAACATTCCCAGCCCAGCCTGGGCTTTGGCAGCACCAACATTCACAGTCCCCCAGTTAAAACACCATTTCCAGTTCAACGTGCCCCAGTTTAAACTTAGCAGGGTCTCTCTGCTCTGACACACTGTGAGTAACTGAGAAAATCCCGTTGTCTGTTGTTCAGTATTGAAACTCAGAAATAAGGATAATTCCTCTCTTGCACCCTCCTCTCTCTGCTCACAGCAAGGAGGGGGCCCAGGCTGATGAGCCCACCCGGGCACAGGGGGCACAGGGAAGGTTGTCAGTCCCAGGAACAAACACAGCTCAGTTTTTGGGATCTCTCCAGTGCCCAATCCCTGGGCTGGGCACTGTCACTTGTGGCCAAGGGCAGGGCAGGTGCTGGAGCTCTGAGCCACCATCAGACACTCGAGCTGCTCCAGTCTCACATTTCCTAATGCTGATGCTATTCCAGCACTGAAGGAAGGAAGAGCAGCCAGTTGCAATGGACAGAAATGTTCCATCAATGAGCCCAGCGTGGATCCAGGGCTAAAGCCAGATGATGCATGAGGATCATAAGATGATGAGTAAGTCCTTTCCCTTCCAAATAGTTTAAACAGCAGCCAGCAGAGCTGTGCATTTACTCTGGGCAAGTTTCCCCACTCTGCATGCAGGATTCCTCCTGGTGCCTCATCCCCAGGGGTTCTCAGTGATAAACTGAGCAAGGGCACAAATGACACAGCCCAAATAATTACAGGATGGCTGGAGGGATTTTGATCCTGGACAAAATAATGGCTGGGCTGAGAAAGGGCTCTGCTCCCCTGCAATTAAATAGACATCACCTGAGCCAGGGGGATCTGCCCTGAGGGAGGCACAGGTGAAATTTGGGGCAGGATCAGCCTCAGCAGGGCTGGCTGTGCCCCGTGCTGGGGCTGATGGAGGATCCCCTTTTGGGGAGCCCTGTTGGGGCTCAGGCTGTGAGCAGTGAAGCCTCTCTGGCCCGAGGCTGAGCCCTCTCACCCCCCTTGCTCAGCCCTATCTCCTCCATCACCACTCCCAAACCTGCTCTGCCTCCCTGCCAAGCACAGCCCTGGCCCTGGGCCATCCTCTCTTGTCTCCAAACCCTCCCAGCTCTGCAGAGCCAGGCTGTGCCCAGGATCCATGGACTGAGCCCTTCCCTGCCCACCCAGACCCTCCCAAGCCATCCCACTCACTGGGTTTAGGCTCCCAGTCCCTGGAGCTCTGTGGTGGCTTTCCAGACTCCTGCTGTGACCATTGCCTGGCTCTGGGGCTCTTTGGGGTGTTTGTAGCTTTGCTGGCATGGGGGGTGCAGCACATGGGACACCTGGGGACATCTGGACACAAACCCTGCTCCTGTGACAGCCCAGTGCAGGTTCTGCTGGGGATGCCCTCCAGGCAGCTCCTCCTCATCCTCAGCACCCAAAGCAGATGCAAAGCAGCATCCTCAGCACCCAGGGGTGCTGAGCACAGCACAGCACCAACACGAACAGCAGCAGGGTTTGCCTCCTCCTCCTTCTCCTCTTCTTCCTCCTCCTCCAGCTCCAGAGAGGAGCAGCCCCAGCTGCTGTGTCCATCCCAGGGCTTGGAGCTGCTCCTGAGGGAGCTGCAGGCAGGCAGGGCTGAGCAAGGGAAGGAATTGGGGATTTTGGGGCTGCCATTCCAGCCACAGCTCCCTCCTTGCTGTCCCTGGTCTGTCCCCAGCACAGCTCTGATGGCACACAGGGAATGTCACATCAGATGGGCACAGCAATGCAAAAATGAGTAAAAACCCCCCCAGGCTCAGAGCTTATGTAAGTGGGAAGGTGGAGAGATCAGAAATGGAAAATCCTGCCTGTCACTGCAAGGGGAAGGGCTGGCTGGGTCACCAGGAGCAGCAGCCCCAAGGAAAGAGCTCCATCCTCTCCCTGTGCCCAGGCTCTGCCTCCCACACCTGCCTGGCATTCCCTGTGCCAGGGCTCCCCTCAGCCTGGGCTAATCCCAGGGATTCACCTGCTTTTCCCCTGGGGCCACCCTATTTGCACATTCCAGCCCAGGTCTCACCAAGGACCCCCACACAAAGTCCTAATTCACAGCAAATCCCAAATTCCTCCCATTCACATCTTACCTCTCCCCCTGCCTCATTTCCAGGCTTTCTTCCTTCCAAGCCTATAGAGGAGAGTGTCCCAAAGAGCTTTGGGAAGAAATCCAATTTATGGAGGAGGTGACAAATGTTCCCAGTGTCTGCCCCAGCAGCAGGACAGGGCTCCAGCTCTAGCCCAGTGACCAGAGGGTGCCACATCTCTACAACCCCTTAGTCAAAGGAGACTTCCAAAAATCCATGCAGATTTTTAAGACAGTTTGGAAGCCAAGCCCTGCACAGGAGCTCTGCTGGCATTTGGCAGCTTAAAAGAAATGGGGAAAAAGAACCATGTTGGCTTTGCTGTCCATGTGCCATGTATCTGTACATGTACAAATGTGTCTGCAGTTCTACCCCTGTGTAAGGTGCTGTTTTCCCTGAAGCTCTGTCTCCTTCAGAAAATGGATACATAGAATATGGAACAGCGTCTTAAAAAAACCCCAAAACATCCTGAGCCATAAACACTCCCTGACCCCAAGCAGAGCCTTGTGCACTGGAAATGGATGTTTTGGATGGACTCACCCAGGGACGTGGTAGGGGTTTTCAGGGAAGATGCTCTTTCCCCCGGAGCCTGCCATGATGATGTTAAAGCCCGTGCTGGGCAGGGGGGAAGGAGACACAGCTCAATGCAATCACCAGGGGAGCTCTGTGATGTCAGCCCCAACAGGTTCCACCTGCAGCACAAACCCCTCAGCTCCTCCTGGACACAGCTCTGTCCTCCCCCACCTTGTTTTGGAGGAGCACAGGAGTTCTACAGCGTTTGTCAGGATTCCTGAGGGCCCCAGCCCTGGACCCAGGGCTCCCTGGGAGGGGCCCCAGCACAAACACAGGTCTGTGTTCACAAACACAGGGCCATGGTCACACTCACAGCTCCATGGTCACAAACAGGATTCATGTTCACACACCCAACTCACACTCACAGCTCCATGTTCACATTCACAGCTCCATGTTCACACTCAGCTCCATGTTCACACTCACAGCTCCATGTTCACATTCACAGCTCCATGTTCACACTCAGCTCCATGTTCACACTCACAGCTCCCTGTTCACACACACAGCTCCATGCTCACAAACACAGCTCCATGCTCACACACAGCTCCCTGTTCACACTCAGCTCCATGCTCACACACAGCTCCATGTTCACATTCACAGCTCCATGCTCACACTCACAGCTCCATGCTCACACTCACAGCTCCATGCTCACACTCACAGCTCCCTGTTCACACCCCCCCAGGGCCTGGCTGCCTCTCCCCTGTCCAGGCCATCAGGGACACCCATGCAGGGGCTCAGGGCTCCCTGGGCTGCAGTGGAGGCTCAGCCACCCCTCCTGTGCCTGCTCCCCTCTGCCCTGGCTGTTTGGGGATTCCCTGTTGGATCCTGCAGGGTGAAGGTTGTTCCCAGTCCCAGCACCTCGTGGCCCTGGTGCCTTGCTGGGTCTCTCCCTGCCCAGCTGGAGGCAGGTCCAGAACAGGGGATCCTGTTTGCTGAACAGCCCAGGGGTGGTTTGGGCTGAAAGGGACCATAACAATCACCTTGTTCCACCCCTGCCATGGCAGGGACACCCTCCCACTGTCCCAGGTGCTCCCAGCCCTGCCCAGCCTGGCCTTGGGCACTGCCAGGGATCCAGGGGCAGCCACAGCTGCTCTGGGCACCCTGTGCCAGGGCCTGCCCACCCTCACAGGGAACAATTCCCAATTCCCTATATCCCATCCAGCCCTGCCTTCCTCCATCTTGAGGCCATTCCCCTTTGTCCTGTCCCTCCATGCTCTCACACACCCGCTGTGCATTGAGTTGATCAGCTCCCAGATCTTTGGCAAGAAAACATGGAACATTTTCCATCTGATCATAGGACTGGTCACTGATGCAGTTTAAACTTCTTGTATATGAGATGTTTGAATTAAAAATTATGAACATGCTTGGCTTTTAGACATCTCACTGAGGTGAGTGTTCCTCAGCCCTTCAAAAAGTATGTAGTAACTTCTGAAGTTGAAAATCATTAACTTCTTTCTCCTTAAATTCCCCTTCCAGCTGACTGGAATTGCAATTGGAGCTGCAGCCATGCTGCTACTTGAAGTAGTTGTGTTTGTCATGTATAGGATAAATAATGGGACTATCAAGTTCAAGTACTTACCATGTAAGTTTTAAACCCAATTTTTCCATCAATCTTGAGTCTTTTTGTAATTTTCTGTGGTAGTTGTTTGCTGCAGAGGTGTGGTTCTTGCAGGACAGCAGCTTTAAAGGATGGAGAACTTGTGTGGGTTCCCTGTCCCAGGTGTGAGCCCAGAGCTGTCACAGGCAGCACCTGCAGGTTTTATTTCTCTGGGCTGTGAGCAGTTGTGAATTCTGCAGAGGAATTCAACCCTGCTGTGATTTCACTGTCACAGATGGAGCAATGATTGAATCAGAGGTTTCCTTGAGGAGATTGAAGCTGCCCAAGCCTTCAGTGTGTTTAGGGAGCCCTTTATCTGCTCTGGGGCTGAGGTGGCGCCTCAGGGCAGCCCTGCCTGGGCCTGGCTTGGCCAGGGCTGGGCAATGAGGGATCCCAGGGTGGTTAAATCCCAAACCCTGCCCACAGGAGCTGTTCTGGAGGCAGCAAAGTGCCCAGGCTGTGCTCAGGTGCTCTCCCAGCTGTGCAGGGGGTTTCTGATGTGCTGCTTCTGTTGCAGAACAACTCCAGCCCCACGTGCCTCAGTACAGGTTCCGCAAGAGGGACAAAGTGATGTTCTACGGGAGGAAGATCATGAGGAAGGTGAGGGCACCTGCTGAAATCCAGTGTAAAGCTGGGAGGTGTAAAGTTTGCAGCACTTGACTGGCTGAGCCTGGCCCAGGGCCTCAGCCTGTAAATGTCTCTGGGATGTTGTGGCTGTTCCAGCTCTCCTGCAGCACTGACTGCATTGCTGGTGCAGCAGCAGCAGCTTCTCTTTCTGGCCACACCTTTCCTCTTTGAAAAATATTTGCAGTCAGTGAAGGCAGTAATAAATCAATGACTATCTAACTCCTGTATGGAATTGATTAAATACCCCATAATCCCAGCCTGGTTTGAGTTGAAAAGGACCTTTAAGATCATCCCAGATTGCTCCAAGCCCTGTCCAACCTGGCCCTGGGGACACTTCCACAGAATCTCTGGGTCACCTGTTGAATATTTGAGGGTTGTTCTTACCTGTTAAGGTGCCTAATTTCCCTCAAACTTAGGTCTGAGAAGATCAAAATGCTGCTTTGGCTCCTGCCCTTGGTGCCTAAACTGAGAGATCTGGTATTTTCAGCCTAAAATGTATTTGACTTTGCCCAAATACCTGAGCTCTGAGCAGGGCTGCAGGGTGGGTGGCTCTGCCAGGGGCACAGTGACAGACCAAGAGGCTTTCAAAGGCACAGGATGCAAGGGAAGGGCCCACCAGGCACAAGGAAAAAGTTCTTTCTGGGCACAGAACAGCTCTGGGACAGGGTCAGGGATGGCATTTCCAACACTGGAAATTTTTAAAGCCCAGAGCACACCAAGGGAACTTTGAAATCAGCTCAGCTTTAAGTGCTCAGGTTGGTAAGGGACCTTTAAAGGCTCCTCTCAGCCTAAAGCATCAGATTTTAACACTGGGATGAAGAAGCTGTTTATTGAAATGCAGGTCCCACCAGCACAAGGGGATTTGGGCCAGCACCTTTCCAGCATTTCCAGAAACTCCCTTCCAAATTCTTCATTTAATGGTCTGTGGCTGCTCCCTCCAACCCCAGGGGTCTCATCCTCCCCAAGGAGCTGCTGAACAACCCCACCACAGTGTCAGCTCTCAGGGCACACACCTGGGTACAAAAAAAGAAGTGGAAATTCACTTTTGTCAAGGTTATCATTAGAATTTATTGATATGAGACAAACTTTGTATGTCACCATGTCAATGGAGGAACAGCATGTCCAGATGTCACAGAGCCCATGCAGGGACTGTCCCTGCCTTGGGAGCACAGGAGACCACACACACCCAGCTGGGTGGCACTGGGGACATTCCTGGGGCAGGAAATGCTCCAGAAATCCCTTGGATATCTTGGTGTTTTGGCAGAGTGCAGCACCCAGCAGGGAAGGGCAGCTCACCCCAAGAAAACCTAATACAAAGAAAACCTAATTAGGGGTGAGCTTGCAGGAATCCCTGCAGGGAGATGAGAGCTCTTGGGCCCTCTGGCTCCTCAGCTGGGTGGGGGCACATCCACCCTGGGCTGGAGCCTTGCCAAGGGGCAGCACAGCCATGCCATGCTCCAGCCTGGCATCTCCCCATTCAGAAGCCCATCTGCCCATCGGGGTTTTTCTTTTAGCACAACCATCCCTGTGTTGTAACCACTCAGACATTCCCCTCTCACAGCACAGCCAGCCTGTCATCCATGCTTGTGGCTATGATGAAAATTATCTTTAGAATCTTTACTGGAAATACATTTTATGCTGGATTCTACTTAAAAAAAAAAAAAAAAAGGCAAGTGCTGAGCTTTCATCTTCTCCCAGCTTATGAAATATTTGGTTTGGTCCTAAGTTTCTTGCTAAATGATTAGAGAGGGAATAGCAGAGTATCCCCCAGGCACCTGGTAAATCCACAATGGATTTATTGTAGAAACACACTAAACTCTCTAACTCGCTCCAAATGGGTTTCAGAGCCCAGAATGAGCTGTTTGTGACAGGACACACAAAAAGCAACCCCAAGTTCAACGAGTGACTGAGGAAAAGGACAGGGGAGGTGACAGGGCAGTGACAGCCTGGCCATGGCCCCACCTGCTGCACACCTGGCTCCAGCACACACAGCTGGGGGCTCCTCCTGGCCCTCCTGGGAGCTGTGACAAGGGACAGAGAGGGCTCTGCTCTCAGCCATCCACCCCCAGCCCATCTCAGTTCCCTCTCACACGTAACAGCATTGATCTAGAGATCTCATATTGATGGGTAATTATACAGGATTAATTGCACATCAGTCCATTGTGGCTACAAGTTCATTAGGTTAATAACTCTACATAGTGACAGTAGTACAGTATCAGCTACTTCTCAATACAAACTCCCTACCCTAACCTTAATTTGTAGGTCAGAGGAAGACCTTCTAACACAGTGACCTCCCAATAACCTTTAACATTCATTTTAAAATCATTTTTTCTAGAAAACAAAACAAAACAAAAAAAAATCCAGTGTGGGGAAAACGCACATATATAACCAAAGCAGTGCTTAACAACCACAGGAAAACAGAACATCATCTTGGACTCTTGTTTCAGCATCTTCTGTGGACCCTGGAGTGTCACTCCCAAAGGGATCCTCAATGCTCCGTCAGTTCCCAAGTCCATTAAACCATTTCCCAGCTCCAGATGTTTCTGGCCTCTCACCATTGTCTGTAGCAAGAGCACACAGAAACACTTGCTCATGTGCACAAGACTTCCATCAGATTCCATGGAAGAGCTCTGGAAGGCTGCAGCCTTTCCTTCCAGAAGCCTGTTCTCGAGTGGCAGCACTCTCACCTTCTCTTCCAGCCAGGAGAGAGCTCCAAGTCCCTCCAAGTTCTACTCATTCCTTCTGCCCAAAGCTCTGTGGGTATCCAATAAAACCCCTCTCACAGTATTCCCAGGAAATGATTCAGAAGAGGAGATGATTTTTCAAACCAAATGAGATCCTCTGGTCCTGTGTGTCAGACCATGGCCAAGAGAATGAGCAGCTGCCATGGACGTCCCAACTGCAGCAGCCAGGGAGGGGAGCCTGACTGACAGGGACAGGCAAAGAGACCCCAAAGTCACTCTGTGCTGAGCTTGCCTCTTCCTGGAGTCAAATGTTTGATTCCATTTGCTCTAGCAGGAACTGGTGGATCATGTCAAAAGTGGGACGATCTTTGATGTCCCTGCTCCAGCATTTCAGCATCAGGTCGAACACAGGGTTAGGGCACAGAGGAGTCTGGGACAGATAGATCTGAAAGGAAGAGTCACAGTGTTTCAGGGGGTTCTCACAAAAGAACTGAACCTTTATCAAGTAACACCAAAGGACAGTTTCATTCCAGGCTTACAAGACACAGCCACCATGCAGAGTTTGGAATCCCTCCAGCTCCAGGCTGGAGTCTGGACAGAGCCTCTCAAACAGCACCACGGACACTTTGCCAACTTGTCTGATGAGCTGCTCACAAAACAGGCCTTTGTCCCCCAGGAAACATGAATGCTTCTGAGGCATTTGTCCTCCAAGAGACAGCAAAACACAAACCAAAACCAAATTTACCACAATAAAATCCAAGCACTTGCAACTCACCGTAGCCAGCCCATGAGGCTTTCTAAGCATCGTGACAGCTTGGTAGCAGAGACAGAAAAAACACCTTTTAGAGCTTATCTACAGCACAGCTTGGCAGAACCATTTTATTTCTCCCTCTCATTTTTTAGACTCACTTCTTGTAGGCTCTTGGCTAATCATTAGTATTTAGGAGATGGTGAGTAAACCCCATATTTTTTGCCTTTAATTCTCTGCTTGATTCCCTTTATTTCCCTTAATTCTCTGGTGCTGAAGGTGAATTTTGGGGAGAACTGTTCTCCACAGCTTTGGGTACTGAGGAGATGGATTGTCGTGCACTATCACTGGTGCCAGTACTGAGGGCAGCAGCAGTGGGGACAAAATGACACAAAAGCCCTTCAGCAGCTAGAGATGGCCAAAGGCTTCTTGGCTTCTTGGAGATACTTCAAGGAGAATCCAATCCCTGGGAACCACCAACTGCTCCTCCCCACCACAAATCCCTCCTGCTCCCTCATCTTGCAGAGGCAATGCTGGTGGGACAGTGCTGGCAGAGGAAAGGAGCAACAGGACTGTGTGGGAGAGCCTGGAAAAGCTGAAGGCAGGGCAGGGTGAGGTGGTTTAGAACAGGAAATAAACAGGACAGGGACAAGGGATTCTTCCAGTGGGAAGAGAGGAAAACTGGTGCAGTGAGCCCAGAAAAGGGAGAGAGGAGAGGGAAGGTAAGTGAGAAGCTGAGTAGGACACAGGTGAGAAACTGAGTAGGACACAGGACACAGGTGAGAAGCTGAGTGGAACAAATACAGAGGTGAGAAGCTGAACAAAACACAGGGCACAGGTGAGAAGAAGCAGAGACTGCTGCAGCTGAGGTGAGGGCAGCAGGGAGGAACATCCAGCAGGAAGGGAGAGGCTGAGGGAAGGAAGGAAGAGCTGTTTGTGCTGTTTGATTGTGCTGTTTGTTTGTGCTGTTTGTTTGTGCTGTTTGTTGCTCACCTGCCTGCCCTGGCTGCGGAAGAACTCGCCCGTGTTCTCGATGACCTGCTCGTCTGTCAGCAGGCTGTAGGGCTGCTCCTTGCACAGCACAAACATCTCCCACAGGGTCACCCCGAAGGCCCACACGTCACTGGCTGTGGTGAACTTGCCCTGGGGACAGAATCACAGAAAAATGAGGTTAGAAGAGACCTCTAAGATCATCAAGTCCAGCCTGTGGCCTAACACCTCAACTAGACTATAGCACCAAGTGCCATGTCCAGGCTTTTTTTAAACACATGCAGGGATGGTGATTTGGTGATTCTAGCACCTCTCTGGGAAGAGCATTCCAGTGCTTTACTATTCTTTCAGTGAAAAATTCCTTCCTAACACCCAACCTGTACCTTCACTGACATAGCTGGAGACTGTGTCCTCTGGTTCTGTCAGTGCTGCCCTGTGGAAGAGACCAAACCCACCTGGCTCCAACACCCCTGCAGGAAGGTGTAGAGAGCAATAAGATCACCTCTAAACCTCCTCTTCTCCAGGCTAAACAGCCCCACTCCTTCAAATGTTCCTCATAGGGCTTGTGTTCCCATCCCCTCACCAGCCTTGTGTTTGAGCATCTCAACATCCTTCCCACACTGAGGGCCCAGAGCTGGACACAGCACTCAGGGTTTGGCCCCACCAGCACTGAGTACAGGAGCAGGATGACCTCCCTGCTCCTGCTGGCCAGAGAGGATCTGCTCAGCCCAGCAAAACCCATTTTATAAAACCCTCCCAGCCTGCACTCTCTGCAGCCCAACACCTGGGGGGATGCTCCAAGCAGAGCCAGCACAGCAGCTGAGCTGCCCCAGCCACACCACAGGGATAACAGGGCTGTTTGTAGGGCAGCAGCAGCACCTGGGGGCCCCACAAGCCCCAGGCAGGTGCAGCTTTCACAGGGGCAAAGCTCTGCAACAGGGAGCAGTCCCAGAGAAGGACAGGGACTCCTGTCCCTCCTGAGATAATCTGTTTGCAGCAGGATAAAATAACCTGAGGGAGGGGGATAGTCACTGCTACCTCCACCCAAAACAGCAGAGCTCACAGAAAAGCCTTTGAAAGGGAAGCAAAGCCCTCAGGGTGAAAGCAGAGCCAGAGCAGACTCCAGACTCTCAGAGAAAGGCCCAAGATAATTTTAATTTTTGCACATGTAAGAAGCCAGTGACAATATTCCTGCTGTCCCTGTTTTCTGTCTTCAAAAAATGTGCCCAAACTGGCTGTATTTGGAACAATGTGTTTCTGGAGAAGTAAAAAGAAGATTGCTCAGAAAATAACACAAAACACTTGAGGGGCTGGAGGGCCTGTTTGGGCAGAAAACATCCCAGCCCCACTTCAGCCTGGCTTATCTGGCAGCCCCTGCAGTCTGCTGAGTTTGGAGGATGTTCACACGGGGAGGATGGCAGTGATTTATGCTTTAGATGCAGGAAAAGAGGGTGGATTTCAGAGAGCTTGGGCCTGGCAGCCTGTAGAGCAGAGGTAATTACAATTTTTCTGGGTAGTTGTTGTAAGAAAGTAACTCACCAACTACTACAAGGAAAAAAGTTTAATATTCTCCAGACTGGATGTGTCTGAGTTGTGGAACAATCTCCTGAGGGGAGACAGCAGGACCCTTAGATGTGAAAAAAAAACAAAAAAAAAAAAAAAACAAAACCATATCCTCCAACCAGACACTTGAAACCCAGGACATTTTGTCCTTGCCCCTCTCAGCTTCCCAGCTGAGGGGACAAGCAGAGCAAGGCAACTTCCTCAAGATTCCAGCAGGAATGCCAGGCACTCATGCCCAGATGAGGCCTGAGGGGTGTGATGCCATCCAGAGGGAGCTGGACAAGGCAGTGACCCACAGGAGCCTCAGGAGGTTCCAGCAGTGCTGGAGCTGCTCCTGGGTCAGGAGAACCTCTGCGACCAACCCAGGCTGGGCTGAGCAGCTGGAGCAGCCCTGAGAGGGAGCTGGGGGTGCTGGGGGTGAGAGCTGGAGCTGCCCCAGCCCTGAGCCCCCCTGAGCCCTGGGCTGAGCCCAGCGTGGGCAGCAGGGCAGGGGGATTGTGCCCCTGTGCCTGTGCCCAGGTGAGACCCCACCTGCAGAGCTGCCCCAGCCCTGGCCCAGCACAGGGAGGAGCTGGAGCTGCTGCAGAGACCCAGAGGAGGCTCCAGGGGGATCAGGGGATGGAGCAGCTCTGCTGGGAGGAGAGGCTGGGACAGCTGGGATTGTGCACCTGGAGAGGAGAAGCTTTGGGGGGACCTCAGGGTGGCGTGACAAGAATCATGGAGAGAATTTACAGGGGCCTGGAGTGCCAGGACACAGGGAATGGCTCCCACAGCCAGAGGGCAGGGCTGGATGGGATATTGGGAATTGGGAATTGTTCCCTGTGAGGGTGGGCAGGCCCTGGCACAGGGTGCCCAGAGCAGCTGTGGCTGCCCCTGGATCCCTGGCAGTGCCCAAGGCCAGGCTGGGCAGGGCTGGGAGCAGCCTGGGACAGTGGGAGGTGTCCCTGCCATGGCAGGGGTGGGATGGGATGGGATTTAAGGTCCTTCCAGCCCAAACCATTCCATGACATTCTGTATTGCCAAGGGCAGGCTCCTTTCCCAGGATCTGAGTTATGTCCAACACAACCCCATGGATTTCTCACAATGTGCAGCACAGATACTGATATTGCCAGATATTGGTGATTGCCTGGCATGGCTGTGTCAGGGAAGGGAAAGGGAAAGGGAAAGGGAAAGGGAAAGGGAAAGGGAAAGGGAAAGGGAAAGGGAAAGGGAAAGGGAAAGGGAAAGGGAAAGGGAAAGGGAAAGGGAAAGGGGAAGGGGAAGGGGAAGGGGAAGGGAAAGGGAAGGGAAGGGAAGGGAAGGGAAGGGAAGGGAAGGGAAGGGAAGGGAAGGGAAGGGAAGGGAAGGGAAGGGAAGGGAAGGGAAGGGAAGGGAAGGGAAGGGAAGGGAAGGGAAGGGAAGGGAAGGGGAAAGGGGGGGAAGGGGTGGAAGGGGGGGGAAGGGGGGAAAAGGGGGAAAAAGAGGGTAAAAAGGGGGCAAAAAGGGAAAAAAGGGGGAAAGGGGGAAAAAGGGGGAAAAAAGGGGGGAAAAAGGGAAAAAGGGGAAAAAGGGGAAAAAAGAGGGAAAAAAGGGGGGAAAGGGAAAAAAGGGGGGAAAAGGGGGAAAAAAGGAGGAGAAAGGGGAGAAAAAGGGGGAAAAAAGAGGAGAAAAGGGGGGAGGAATGGGGAAAAAGGAGGGGAAAAAAGGGGAAAGGCAAAGAAGCTCTGCGCAGTGCCTACCAGCAGGATGCTCTCCCAGGCCATCCAACGGATGGGCAGCACAGCCCTGCCCTGGATCCTGTAGTAATCCCCACTGTAGAGGTTCCTGCTCATGCCAAAGTCTGCAATCTTGATGGTGTGGCTGTTGCCCACCAGGCAGTTGCGGGTGGCCAGGTCCCTGTGCACGAAGTTCAGCGATGCCAGGTACTTCATGCCCGAGGCAATCTGGGTGGCCATGTACAGCAGGTTGGAGTGGCTGCAGCAAAGGGAAACACAACCAAGGAAAATCACTGCAGTTCCCCCCACACTCAGGATTTCACTGTAGTTGATGTGTTGGTGACCTGTTGTTTTATTTTCTGCCATAACAGTGGAACCAAACTGTCTCATCCCTGAGTAAGCAGGAACAGACAGGCTCTCCCTGAAATTCAGGCCTTCACAACCTGACATCCTTTAGATTTTGGGGTTTTTTTTCAATATCAAACATTAATCTCAAGATTTTCAAAGAGTTTGAGCATCAAAGCACCAATTTTTTGCAGAGAGACATGAAAAATTGAGCTCAGAATCTCATATCTTAAAAACCACTTAGCCTGGTATTTCAAACAACACCACTCTTGAATGCTTATATTAACATAAGTGTGTCACTTCACATTAAAGAGAGTTGACTTGGTTTTAAATATGCTAAACATTACTGAAAATAGAAACAGATGCATTTTTCTTCTAATTTAATTTTAATTCCTCCATTAGCTAAATGAAGATAGGATTAATAAAGCTGCAGGACACACAGACAGAGTTTGGACCATCAGACTCTCAGCATTCTTCCTGCACTATTGCTCTGTGCTGCTGAGCCTGTTTCCCACTGCTGATGCTCAAATGCTTCACACAACCAAGAACACACCTGATAAACTGCTCACAATTTGTGTTTTTTTCAGTAAAGGTCAGAGAAAGAGATCTTTGCCACCAGAACACAAAGAAGAAGGAGACTGTCACAGAATCATGGAATGGTTTGAGTTGGAAGGGACTTTAAAGATCATTCTGTTCCACCCCCTCCCATGGACAGGGACACCTTCCACTATCCCAGGTTACTCCAAGACCTTCCCAGCCTGGCTTTGGACACTTCCAGGGTTGGGACAGCCACAGCTTCTCTGGGCACCCTGTGCCAGGGCCTCACCATCCTCTGAGCAAAGACTTTCCTCCTAAAATCTAATCTAACCCTGTCCTCTGGCAGTGTAAACTCATTCTCCCTACCCTGTCACTATCTGTCTGTATAAAAAGTCATTTTTCCTACATTTTATAGGCTGCAGAGCAGTAACTCTCCCACTCCCCTGATGACCTGGTTGCTGCCCTGTGCCACAGCAATGGCACAGCCTCCAAGGCCTCAGGTTTTCCCTTCCCTTTCTGTGGTTCCCTCCCTCCCTGGGGCTGCTCTCCCCATCCTCCCTGTCCCACCTGAGCCCTGGCAGGGTCCCATCAGCAGCTTCCTCCTGGCTCCTGCAGTTCCCAAAGCTCCATGAGCAGCTCCATGAGCAGAGAGCCAGGAGGGGATGGGGCTGGATGGGGCTGGATGGGACAAACCCCTCAGCAGTGTCATGGTGGCAGAGGGGCAGAGCTGCCTTTGCAAGAGCAGCAAAGCTGATGGAGAAGAACCTGGGGGGGCTCAGCCTGGAGCAAAGGAGGCTCAGGGAGCCCTTGTGGCTCTGCACAGCTCCTGACAGGAGGGGACAGCCGGGGGGGGTCGGGCTGTGCTCCAGGGAACAGGGACAGGAGCAGAGGGAACGGCCTCAGGCTGGGCCAGAGGAGGTTTGGGTTGGATTTTGGGGAAAATTTCTTCACCCAAATGTTGTCAGGTCTTAGCACAGGCCACCCAGGCAGTGCTGGACTCACCATTCACCATTTAGAAGCCATGTAGATGTGGCACTTTTGGGACATGGTGGCCTTGGCAGTGCTGGGAGAACATCAATGATCTTAGAGTGTATCTCATGATCTTAGAACATCAATGACCTTTCCAGCCTAAATGATTCTGTGCCCTGACAGCCAGGGACAGCAGGGAGATGCATTTCAAACACCAGAGAGCCATGAGGACTAGAGAATGTGTGATCCCTGTGCATGACAGGGCTGCTCCCACCTCTGATGCACCAAACCCTGGCTCTGCAGCTGGCTGGGGTGGCTGCACCTTGTCACATCCATCAGATGCCCCCAGGCACCAGCAGAGCCAAGCTCAGAAAGGGGCAGGGGCAGTACTGTCACTGCCAGGACACAACCCCTTCAGAGCTGCCTCTGTGACACTGGCAGGGACAAAAGGAGAGGCTGAAGGATCAGTGGGAGATAATGAAAAACTCGAGGCAGAGCCAGGTAATGGAAAGCAGGGAAGAGCAATGTGACAGTGCTGAAGTTAAATGAGAAGCAAAGAGGAGATAAAGAACTTTTTGAGGCTTTGACCAGGAAAAAAAGCCACAAGTGTAAAGGTGAATGAGGTTTCAGATGGGCAGAAGGGGCAGGAAACTGGAGAGAGCTGGAATCTATTTCTTCTCAGACACAAATCCTCTCTCCTCCTACAGCTCCTGCATGTCCTGCCTGCAGGACACCAGGTTAACACTCCTGACAGGACCACTGACAGGTCCTGGCAGCAAGGCTGGTGCTGTCTGGCCAGGGTAAAACCCAGCCCATGAGAGCTGGCTCTGCCTGCCTTGTGCCTGAACCTCCTTTGGGGAGGAGCACACCAAGGCTCAGCAATGCTGCAGCTCCTGCTCAGTGCAGGGCTCCTCATCAAGCAGAATATATCAGTCTGCATGACTCTCCTCTGGGGAAAGCACTTCTGCAACAGCAGAGATGCTTTTATGGCAGGTTTAATCCTTCCATTGAGGAGGGAGACAAGTGCCACTGCTGACAAAAAGTGATTTTCTTTGCCAAATATTCTCCTTCTGTTGGCTGGTGAAATCTTCTCCTTACTGAAGCTCCACACTCAGCTCTTTTCATGCAATATTTTTTGGACACCAGAAAAGATATGAACCTTCTTCAAAGCCTAAGAAAAATTCTTGATTTTCATCCTAAAATTCTTGTTGTAATGCAACTGATTTTCATATCAATGAAATATCCACTAACATAGAAATGACATCTGGTCACCTCAATAAATACATCTAAGATGGTCTCTGTGACCAGAACAGCTCTGTCAGGGGCACTTCAGGGGAACACAGACCTCCAGAGGCCTCAGGAACAACCCCACACCATGGCAAGGGCCAGGCTGCAGGAGGGTCCCTCTGGCAAGGCACAGCAGATAAAACTGATTCATCCAACAAGCCAAGCAGCTTCTCTTACGTGACACAGGGGATGTTGTTGGAAATGGCAAACTTGCTGTAGATCTCCCTGTGGGACAGGAACTGGTTGAGGTCCCCGTTCTCCATGTACTCTGTGATCATGCACAGCGGGTCCTCCCGCACGCACACGCCCAGCAGCCGGATGATGTTGGGGTTCTTCAGCCTGGACATGATCTTGATCTCCTTCAGGAAATCATTCCTTGTGAAACAGAAAACACCTCTGAATCACCTCAAAAACACCTGGAGCTGTTCCTTTGTCTGAGGACAGCACAAGGGCTGTGCTCTGAGTTCAGAGTAATTTACACTTTGCATGCACAAGTGTGAAACTGGTTCTAAGCTCCCCCAGCAAACAGAATTAATGCAGCATTTCAGGTTGACATTGCAGCTTCCCTTACCCCCACTCCCTTCTGTGTCCTGCTCCTTCCAGGAACACACAGAATACACTCCCCAGACCCACAGCAGTCCCCAGGGCTGCCCTGTGCTTGGGGGCTGTTTGTTTGTTTGTTTCCTCCCCAGCTGTTGGCACTGCAGCTGCACTCACCTGGCTGTTTTGTTGACATCTGATCTCAGCATTTTCACTGCCACAAGAACAGGCTGGTGAGTGAATTCTGAGGATGAGACTCCCAGGAATTCCAGCAGGCCATCAGCTTCACAGAGGTGCACCTGCAGGGCAGAGGCAGCTGTAAGAGCACACACAGGCAGAAATGCAGAGGAAAACCACATCACAGCCAGGTCACTGCTGGCAGAATGAAGCAGGGGATGGTGACACAGCTGTGATCAGGAATGACCCAAGGGCTGGCCCTAGAACCTGACATAGCACAGCCCATGGCCTAGGAGCACACAGGGACCAAAGCCAGGTGAGTCCCCATACACTGAATTTACTGCACTGCTGCAGCAGCCTGGGCCAGCCCAGCTCACCCAGCACCCACTGGGGATGTCCAGGAAGGCTCCTGAGCCTGGATGTGTCTGCTCTGCACTGAAGCACCTCACACAACCCCAGAAGCATCAAACCATGGCCTGGCTCAAGGCATTGCTCAGACTTCATTGAGGAGCATCCAAGAACTACAGCCAGTTATCCAAAATCCTCAAATTCCAGAGGGGGAAAAAAGGAGAAAAGTGTGTGCATATGTGTCCCTGATATGAGCACTTCATCTGTAGGTATACTCAGAGATAAATAGATAAATACTCTAATGACTACACACAATTCCAAATTTCTTCCAATATATTAAGTAATATTATATCACTGCCAGGGTTGAACAAGAAGGGGTGACAAGACACTTTCTTAAGAAGTTACCAGAATGTGCATCCAAATGGAGAGCTGGGTGGGGAAAGCAGACAGACCTGAGGGTGTGGATAGGAAAAAGGACTGGATGTGTCAGTCAGAGACTTGCAGCAGTGAGGGAATGTAATGGGAGCATGATGAATTTTGTATGAAGAGAGCAGCAAGAACTGATGTCACAAGCATGGTGAGGGGGAAAATGAGACAGCAGAGAAAATGGGACAAACCTGCAGAACAGGAATGAGGGTACAAAGATGCTGCTGCAGCCCCACAGAGAATGAATCTGCTGTGGGAAAGCACAACCATGAGAGCTGGGACAGGTCAGAGCCACAGGACTGAGCACAGGTAATTCCAAGGTGATGTGTCACCAGGGAGGGGTGCTGCTGCTTCCTTGGGAGCAGGGAAAACAAAAGACTGAGAGGAAGGAAAAGTGGAGACTGAAAGAAGCAGTGAGCCCTGTTTTAGGAGCACACAGAGCCAGAGCAGCAGAGCAGAGCAAGTGATGGCCAGTTTGGGAAAGACTACGGAGAAGGAGAGACAGGAAAATGTGGTGCAGAGACTGTGATACATGGAAAGGAAAAGGCTCTGAATCCATCCTCAAGGAAAATGGAGATGGGAGAGCCATGTCCAGTCACTACAGAGGAGGAGTTATCAGTTATTAGAAGAACAGTGTGAGTGGGAAGGAGAAACCAGAAACAAACCAATGAAAAATCCTCTCTGTCCCACTTTTGGAGCACAGAGCAGGCAACAACAGAAAAGGCTGCACTGACAGCCAGGTGAGGAGGATGAAGATGTCAGCACCTCCCCAGAAAACAGTGAGTCAGGAAGAAGTAAGGGGACAGGAAAGCGGCTGGGGTGTCAAAATGGAGGAACCACAAAGATGGGCACATCACAGAGCAGGAGGCAGTCAGAGAAGGGCTGTGCTTGCCAAAATGTAACAGAGAAGCAGAATCTAGAACGTGAGTGAACAAAAGCTGGGAAGAAAAAAGACAGTGGAAAAGTGAGAGCAGGAGAGGGAAAGACCTGGTCAGGATGGAGCTACAGATGGTGTGAAAATGAAGCAGAGAGAGAAGAAAAAGCAAGGTGAAAATGTTAACAGCTTGAAAGGAGCTCAAGGAGCCATGGGAAAGTTTGGCAGATGACAGATGTGTGCATCATCCTGCCTGAGGCTGCTGACAAACTGGGCTTGACAAGCAGCAATGCCAGAAAATATGAGGGTGCCACAGTGCTTGGGAAATGTCTGTCTCTGCTTGGGTCAGTGTGCAGAGCACCCCAGAACCTCCAATTGTGACTGGGAGAGCTGTTCTAGCAGCCAGGATCAGGGTTAGCTGGACTGTGGAGAGTTTCCAAACCCACATGTCTAAAGGTGGGTGGCAACCATCAGATGTCCACAAAAGATGTGAAAGTGTGAATTCCCAACCCTAGGTGGGAATTTAAAGGGATATAGATAGAAAACAGAAAAAGTTTGCAAGTTCCTCTATTGATGAAGACCCCAGTGGTACCAAGCAGAGCCTCACAGCTGCTCAGTGGCTTGGCCTGGGGGATATCAGCTTTCCCCAAGGGCAATTGTAATTTTAACTAAAAGGGCAAACACACATTTTAATTTTAACTAAAACACTGGAATGCAACACCCTGGGTCCCACAGAAGACTCCTCTGTGCCAGGCACCTCCTACCTGCTGGAGGGTGAGCAGCAGAGTGGCTGTGTGTAGGGGGACAGAATATAAGGAAATAAAGATAGTGCAGAAAGTAATCTCACCCCTAAGGAGTTGCAGCTGGGCCAATTATCAAAGATTAGGGACAGGCCTGACTTTAACAGAGAAGAGTGTTCTCTGTGTAACCAATGAGAAGAGTGCTATAAAAGAGTGGGGTGGCTGGGCGAGAAGGGGGCTGGAGTCAGCTGGCTGCTTTGTCAAGAAGAGTCAGTGCTCTGAGGAGATGCCCATGAGAAACACCAAGAAGGTATGAAACTTTTGCAATAAGGAGACAACAGTATAGAACCCCTACAATAAGACAACAACAGGCAAACACACATTTTAATTTTAACTCAACACCGGACTGCAGAACCCTCAGTCCCACTGAGCAAGACCTCTGTGCCAGGCACCTCCTCCCTGCAGGAGAACCAGCAGCAGCGTGGCTGTACCTCTCCAAACTGTCCTTCCCCCAGCTTCTCCTTGAGGCGCAGCTGCTGCCGGGGGAACTCCCCCACAGAGATGTCCTTCTTGGTCAGGGAGTCCACGGTGAGGGCGGGCACCGCGTACATGTTGTTGCCAGTGACGCCCTGCAGGTGCACGATGTCGGTCTCGGCATAGTGGGGCACGTTGTTCTGGAAGCCTTGGTGAGGGGTGGACTTGGTCAGGTCGGGCTCAGCGTAGTCCCCGCTGCACACTGAGGGGAGCAGAGACAGGAGAGTCACAATTCCCTCCCTCAGAACCAGTGTGGCCCAGCTCCCACTCCTCCCAGCCCCACAGCTCGGAGAATTTGCTGCCTTGTGCTCTTGTGCTGAGGGACACCTACACGGGACATGTGGGAAATAAATTTGTGGAGAATTCTCAAAGCCTCATATATATGTGTGTGTGTGTGTATATATATGTGTGTGTGCGTATATATGTGTGTATATATATGTATATATTATGTGTGTGTATATATATGTGTGTGTATATATATATATATACACACATATATATATAATACACACACACATATATATATACACACACATATATATACACATACACATATATATATACAGACATATATATACACACACACACATATATATACATATATATACACACATATATACATATATATACACACACATATATACACATATATACACACATATATATACACACACATATATATACACATATATATATACACACACATATATATACACACATATATATACATATATACTATGCATAGTATCTCACATACTATGCATCTGTATGCAAACTTTGAAATAAAAAAATACTAATTAAAAATACCATATAATAAAACAGTTATTATTAAAAGAGAAAGAGAACTAGAAACGAGTTTCAGAATATAGAAATAAATATATAATAAAAAAATAAAAAATATAATGAAGAAATATAATATAAAAAAATAAAAGAAATATAATAAAATAATAAAGAAATATATAACAAAGAAATAAAAAAAGTAATATAATAAGGAAATATAATTTAGAAAAAGAAATATAATAAAGAAAAAGAAAATAAATATAACAAAGAAATAAAAATAATAAAGAAATATATAATAAAGAAATAAAGAAATATAAAGAAATATAATACAGAAAAAGAAAAGAAATATAATAAAGAAATAAAAATAATAAAGAAATATATAATAAAGAAATAAGAAATATAGTAAAGAAATATAATATAGAAAAATAAAAGAAATATAATAAAAATAATAAAGAAATATATAATAAAGAAATAAAACTAGTTACTTAAAAAACATAAAAAAATACATTGTACTAAGACCCACCAAGAGTTATTTTACATTATTAGCTTTAAAGCATTCACAACAAAGTATAGCAAAAGCTAATAAACAAAAAACTCACTTATAATGTATTGTAATTAGGAAATAGTTAACTTCTAATTATAATTATAACCTCTATATTGTCTCACCCTTCACATAAAACTAAAAATAAAATAAGAGTTTTTAAAACACCTCTCTAGGTCCCATCTCTAGGTCAAAAAAGGCCTTAATCCAACAGGGACACACTGATCTCTTTTACCCAGAACAATACCTGTGAGCTGCCAGCAAATTCCTGCTCATCACAGCCTGTTGTAGCCAGCCATGGGAGCTACAGGTCCTGCCCAGACAGGGAGGCAAGTCTGAAGTGATTTTCTGTTTCTGATTTATCCTGAGTACAATCAGTTCCCATTACCTGGTGCAGGGATGTTGTTTGCAATGTCAAACTTGCTCTGGGTTCCCTCCTGCAACAAGAACTGATGGAGGTTTCCATTTCCCATGTCCCTGGTAGCAAACTGCCCTCCCTCTTACAGCTTATTCACACAAATATGGGGCAATGCTTTAGAATTAACTCCCTGCAGGGTCAATATTACACACAACATTTGTTCTGCTTCAAATTCACACCCTGGCTCAATCCAATCAGCCTCCCTGGGTAGAATAATGCTGGATCTTAGCAACTTGTCAGTGTGAGGAATGCAGCACTGCCCTTCCATTCACTGAGTACCAAACACTGTTGGAAACATTCCCTTCTGTGGGGGTCCAAAAGCTCCCCAAGGGCTGGAAGCCAGGACACCACAGACAATTCCCTGCTCTATTTCCTTCTGGTGTTTCTACAGGAATTTCAGAGCCCTGGCTGCCAGAAAAGGGGTTAAAGGTCTTCTCCCAAGAGTGCTGTAGGCAGCATCTCCACAAATGTGTGATTGCTCTGACTGCCCAAACCAGCTGCTCAAAGATGACCTGGGTAATAAATAAACAGTTTTCAAATAAAACAATGAAAGGCCAGACCCTCTAGTGGGACTGCTGCTCCAGCTGTCACAGCTCCATGCCAAGAAGTGCCAGTGTTCCACAACCCTGCCTGAGCTCCCTGGGTTATTGCATTGCACAGGAGCCAAATGGACACTGACAAGTGGCACATTTTACAATCTGACAGAAATATTAAAAGAAGAAACACACAGCTTCTGGAGACTGATGATGTTACCTGAATCCTCTGCACTTTGGGAGAGCTCTGGAAGCTTCTGGAGCAGTGTAGCTGGCTGGTGGTACTCCAAATCCAGTGGGAAAGCACGTTCATAGGTGGGGTTTGACTGGTGGATCTGGGTCTGGTTGTTGGCAATGGTGTAGCTGTAGAAGGAGAGGCGAACGGTGGCATCCTCCTCCAGGATTCGGCGTGGGGCCTGCAGAGGAGAGGGGAAAACCAAACCAAAACACTGAGGCAATGCTCAGCTGTTAAGTAATGCCTTGGCTGCAACCACAGCAACTTCCAGTAATATCTTGGACAGGGCTGGCATCCTCCCCTGCTGTGACAGCAGCTTTAGCCACTCCATGGAGCTGTGCTTTTCACATTGTTCTGAGCTCATTAGGGTTAATGATTAGTTCTGAGCTTGTGTCTACAAAATAGCCCCATTGTCTTACCTTTTCCAACCTTTTCTGAACATATTGCTTCCAAAGAATGATGATTATAATCATCAGGAGCAGCAGAATAATGGCCACAAGGCAGCCCACGAGGATGGAGGTGTTGGAGTCATCTGCCTTCTCCCCTATCCAGGTGCTGGTTACAGAAGATGTGGTTCCTGTAATCACAGAGAAAGAGAATCTGGGGTTAAAGCACCAGAGGTTTTCTGTGCCAGCCAACTCCCTACAGCCTGGTAGAGAAAAGATCTTGGGCAGCTCACTCAACATTAACACCAGCTGCGTTCACATTTTGCTCTTAGCAGAAATTCTCATTTTGGAGGCTGAAAGGGCTAAGAACTGTGCAGAGAATTTCTGCAATCAAAGACTGCTGTGAGCAGAACATTCCTGCAGTGGATCCATCCTAGAGCAGATAGTGCTCAGAGTTTCACTGGCTCCACACAAGTCCGCAGCCCATGTTCTGGGGCAGCCCTGGCCAGCTGAGGCTCAGGGACTGTCACATGCTGCCCTGTGCACCAGGCACTGATCAGGCCATCCCCAGACCTCCAGAAATGGATGTTCCTGTGAAATTCCCCAACACCTGAGCCCTTGGCATGGCCAAGGGGCAAAGTCCTTACCCCAGGTGCCCTCAGTAGCGTTGTGCTCTGTTTCCAGGAGCTCCGTGGTGCTTGTGGCTGCTGTGACAAAACTGGGATTCACACTCTCCATGTCTGTGGAAGGAAGGGCAGAGTGTCAGCCCAACAAACCCTCTCTGCTCCTGCCAGCATTCCCTGCAATCCCAGCCCAGGATGGGGCTGCTGTTCAGGAGCACATCAGGAACAGGAGAGGCTGCTGTCTGCAAGGTAATCAGCAAGCAGCACCCATGGAATTCCTCCCTCAGGAATGTCCTCTCACTACAGCTGATTAAAGACTTTGGAGTAGAAAGCTACAGCCACACCTTTCCCCGTCAGTCCTGGTGGTTGTACAACTGTGGGAACCCAGAAAATTCCTCTGGCTGCCCTGGAGGACTGGAGACCCTGTCAGGTCTTGGCACAGAGCCCAAGACCCCTGTGCCTTTGATTTAGCCCTTGAAAAAAACAATTACCAACCTTTATATGAAGGATTACAAGCCACAAAAGTTTAAGTAGAATGATAGTGAATAGTGATAGTGATTTATCACAGGGTGAAAAAGTAGATTTTGGGGTTTTTAGAAGGGGGGTTCAGGAGGCAAGATGGCTACAGACCCCGAGATGTCAGAACTCAGCACATCCCTTTGGATGTCCAGAGTTGCTGAGAACCTGGTCAGGGGACTCAGAGACCCTGGCACACAGCCCAGAACACCTGGGGATTTGATTATGACCCCTGGAGCAAGTTACCAGCTTTGCATGAGGACATGAAAGTCACACAGGTTTGAGTGGTGTAATAATAAAATATTCACAGGGTGAAAATGTAGATTTTAGGATTTTTGGTATGGGGGTTATGGGGACAAGATGGAGGAATCTGGGAGTGTCTAGTCCTTCTTCTTATTGTTCTCCATTTTCTGCAGTGCTGTTGGCACTTTGGGAAGGGTTTAGAGTAGAAGTGCACTGTCTAACATAGATGATAGGTATTGGGAATTCAGTGTAAATATGTTATATGTAGTTTGTAGTATAAAAGGACAACACAGAGTGCCTGTGGCTGCCCTGCTGAGCAGATCTCACTGGGCAGAAAGAAAATTTTATAGATAAGAATTAATAAACAACCTCAAGACTGAAAAGTGAAGAGTCCAGACTTGTTCTTCAGCTGCGTGGGCTGAAGCAGAGACACCCTGCACATCTGGGGCAGCAATTTTCAACAGCAACCCGAGACTGAGATACAACCTCCTCCTGCTCCTGTGCAGCCACTGTCCCATCCACCCCACACACCCTGCACTGCCACAGCAGCTCCTGTGCTCCCTGTGCAGCCACTGTCCCACCAACCCCACACACCCTGCACTGCCACAGCAGCTCCTGTGCTCCCCGTGCTCCCCAGGAGTGCCTGGCTGTGGGAGCCTCACCTGACTGGAAGGAAATCTCGCTCATCATCATCCAGGTGTCAGCGAAGTAGAAGCGGCACAGGATGGCCTTGCCCACGCGCTGCTGCAGGGGCACGGTGACAAACCTGGCACTGGGGTTTTTGTCATCCAGCACCGTGGCCACCCCCACGGGCTCGGGCTCCCAGTCTGCGATCAGCCTGGGCTTGAACAGACACTCCACCCTCTGGAAGATCTTCACCCCCTTGGAGAACATGTTGTTGCAGTGCACCTGGGGAGAGGAAAAAGGATCCATCAGAGAGGCACCTAAATCAAGCCCCCAGGGTGTTCCACTCAGGAAAATTTTCCATTCCCACTATGTCCCTGTATGAATGCAGAATGAGTGACTTCTTCCAGTGTGCAATGAGAACTCTGCTCTGAAACAGCTCTGAATTTTACCTGCAAAAGCTACATTAATGGTCAGATCCTGGCAGGCTCTTCAAAAGGCCCATATAAAAATCAATCCAGCAAACCCTCGACTGATTAATGAATGGTTAACTTTAGATTAGTACAATTAATCAATTTTGGGTACCCTTCACCCCTTAATCAAGGGTTACCCAAAGTTGATTAATCATACTAATCTAAAGCCTTGCAGACCAATTTTCTTTGAACCTTTAACATAACAAGGGAAAGAAAAAACACACCTAAACTCTTAGTGTTAAAAATTTGGTATTATTTGAATTGCTTGACATAAGTAGCTGGAATTGTTAGGCCACAAGCTGAACTTTATCTGAACTACATGGCTCTGTTCTTCAAGTCAAAGATGGATTTGAATGAGCCCTGGAGCTAATAATCTGATCATGAATAAAAGTAAAGATGGATTGTAGCGAAACTTGTATGTAACAATCTGATCATTAATAATAGTTAGAATAACAAAGCTACAGCTTAAATATCACTCAAAGATCAATAGCTGGGGTGGACAGCCCATAGATCCTGGTCTGTGAACTGGAACAAGAATGTTAAAAAATGAACTACTGAACCCACCACATCCCCCACAGAAACCAGTCTGAGAGGCTAGTGTGGAAACAATGGCACAGCAGCCATTTGGTGATGAAACAGAGAAGAGCATGGAGAATCCAGACCCTGATACTGCTCTTGGATTCTTCTTCTGTCCCTCCTGGCATGAGGGGTCCCAGGGATTTCTTTGTCTTTGGTCCCTCTTTTGAGGTACCAGCTCGAGCTATGACATCACAATTGATCTCTGCTGTTAGATGAGAATCGTGTCCCAAATTTCTCTGCATTTAGAAACTTTTAGCAGCTGCAGCCTAAGCTAATTCCTTCCAAAAGCCACAAACCAGGACAAACCCAAGCAGTGTGACAAACCCCCTGACATACCCCTGCTCTGGCTGCACACCTTGAAGACAGCCAAGGGTCTGAGTTTTAGGGAAATCATCATCTATCCCATTCTCCTAGGGGCTCAGCACCAGGTTGAGCTCTGTTATCTCAGAATCTGCAGTTCTGTTAAGCTCAGGACCACAATATCTCAGCTCTGTGGCCACTGACCAACAACCAGCAGAAATAAGGTGACTCAAAGCCTTCAGCATCCCTCAGCCTGCTCCATTCCCACAGCCACAGTGGCCCAGCCCCTCCCAGAGACCCCAGGAATGATTTCCTGGTGACTGTGGAGTATTTGTCACTGTGGCAGCAGCAGTTCCCAAATCCCCTACAGCCCTGAGCCCTATTAATTGCTTGGCCTCTGCAAGGTCCTGCAGTGAAGCACTAATGAGGACAACAGGCCTGATGAGCAGCAAAAAGACAAAAGGAGGGTATTTGCATGTAATTAAGACCAGATGAAGCTGAGACAACGTTATTCAATAAGGAGAAGCAGTCATTCATAAGCAGTCAGGAAAGCCTGATGCCTGGAATATACAATTTGTGCCTTATTTGGACAGGAGTTGGATTTGTTTCCATCCTGGACTGACACAGAGACATTTTCTATTGCAAACATCTCCTACTAAAGTCCAATTTTACAGCCTGCAAGCCTATGCAATGCAGTTGCAATGTTACTGACATTAATTTTTAATAGTTTATTGGATACTGGGAAAGCTCAGAGGACTGGGATAAAGCTATCAGATAAGAAGATGCAAAAATTATCCACAGACCACTTGGCCTGTACAAAAGAAATGCAAAGCTGAAGGAGCAACACTCAATAAATAATGAAGATTAATTTATGCTAATCAGAACAGCTTTTTAATTAGATGCTAGATGAAATAGCTCTTCTTATGATCTGATATGTTTGGTTTATCAGGATGGTTGTGTTTATGAGACAGATTTTTGGAAGGCATCTGTCTCCAATTAGCATAGTGTGGGCTTGTGTATTATATTAATTTGATTAAACATTATCAACTAGTAAGTCTTACAAAATTTAAGGCAGAAATTCTTCTCTGTTTTTCTAAGAGGAATGCATTCCTAAACCAAAATTATTTGCTGCTTTTTTCAATGGCCTGAGGGAGACAGCAGAATCACCAGCAATAAAATAAACTAAATAGGAGGGAGGGAGTTTCCTAAAATAATCTCAAGGACTGACTCATGTCAGGGCAGTGAACTCAGGGACAAAATCTAAGTGATGCTTTCCACACTGGACCTTTATCCTGGACACTAATAACTTGGAACTGATTTTTAGCACGATCCCAAAGCCTTAATGACCACTGGCTCCCTCTCTCTTGGCTTGGAGGACTAATATCATCACAAGATTCACAAACAAAGAGGAATCGTCCAAAAGCAGGAAATTGGTACCATTCTTTTATGCAATTTGATGGAAAGCCTGCATCCAGATCCAAATTCTGTACCAAAAAGAGTAATCAGCAAAGAAAGAAAGAATTGGGTGACTGCTCCAAAAATGACCCTTGGTCTCACCAGGAAGGCATTGAGAAATCTGCCAGCTTAGTTTACTGAAGCAAAGATTAAAAGAGTGGTTTAATCATGGTTTAGAAGCAGAAGGTTCCTGAGAAGGCAGGGCTCTTTTTTTGCCAGCAAAAGCAGGCAAACAGCCAAGGGTTGCAAGCTAAAAATAGACAAAATAAAACCAGAGTAAGTAACCACCAAAACAATTTACTTAAGGATGTGGTGGGTTCTCCTTCATTTGAAATCTCTACAAGAAAAGCCACCAATCCTTTTTAAAAGATCCTGCTGTTTACTACAGACTCAAAGTTCAACTCGTGCTTTTCCTGTGCCCTTAAATAATTTCCCACAGCACAAGCACAGGCTGAGGCATCCAGAGAAATGTTTGGTCAAAATGGAAGCACAGCCACGTTCCTTTACCTCAAGGGTCAGTAAATCCTACATCCTAAATCCATCTCAGCTGCCTAAAAACTGCTTCAGGTGTCTGCTTTTTATTCCTTCAAGCCAAATACTTGAGAGGAGAACCTGAGGGAGGAGAACCTACAGGGAGGAGAACCTACAGGGAGGAGAACCTGAGCTCTGAAGAAGCAAGTGCTCACCTGCTTCACCTGTCTACGCTGGAAAACTTGGGATATCTCCTGCTCAGATTCTGCATACAGGAGGCACTTGAATTGGGAAGAGTTTGTGGAACTCAAAACTCTTCCCAATTGGGAAGAGCTCTCTTGGGAGAGAACTCTGCTTTGGGAGGAGTTCTCAAGGCCAGGTTGGATGGGGCTTGGAGCAACCTGGTCTAGGGGAAGGTGTCCCTGCCTGTGGAAGAGGGCAGAGCTTCAAAGTCCTCTTCTGCTTTGGAAGAGTTCACAAGGCCAGGTTGGATGGGAAGAGTTGGGAAGAGTTTTGGGAAGAGTTCTCAAGGCCAGGTTGGATGGGGCTTGGAGCAACCTGGTCTAGTGGAAAGTGTCGCTGCCTGTGGAACAGGGTGAAGCTTCAAAGTCCCTTCCAACCCACTCAATGCTCCAAGGGGGCAAGCTGGGAGCCCCCAGCCCCACAGGCTGTCCCCTGCAGAGGGAGCAGGCTGAGTTACCTTCATGGAGGTGAAGTTCCTTGGGCGGTCAAACTGGAACTCCATCTGCACGGCGCCCGTGCTGAAGCTCTCGTTCCTCCAGCCCACATAGTCATAGCCCGGCCACACGCGGTACTGGTGGCTCTGGGTGAAGTCATCCAGCCCCAGAACTCCATCTGTGAGCTGGCCCAGCCCTCCATACAGGTGCCTGGCCAGGGAGAACCAACAGTCAGCCAGAGCTCCAGTGGGAAACCACGTGCATCTTTCAACTGGTACCAGCAAAACTTCTATTTTCCTGCTCTTAACCCATCCTGGGCAAGAACTCCCTCACTGCTCTCATGCAGCACCACCTGGATGTTGTTTGGGCTGGGATTTTAGTATCATTCCCAGCTTGGGAAAATGCAGAAGTTTTTGCACTGCTGTGAAGGACCAACAGCAAAGCTGAGCTACAGGCAGAGCCTTAGAGAACAAAAACAGAGACTGTGGAAAATGACACTGTGTGTTCTGCCAACAGAGCTGGAGCTGCAGCATCTCACCAGGCATGGCAGGAACACTGCTCCATCCTCTGCTGGGGGAACATCCTGCAGGCAGGCAGGCACAGAAAGGCAGGGAAGTGGGAAGAGAGACCATGGGCAGCTCATGAGCCACAGCCAGGCCTAACCAGGATCATTTCTGGCACTGTTCCTAAGAGAAGAGTGTTGCTGGCTCCTTCCAAGGCTGACTGGACTCTTTGCCAGGACCCTGCCTCACTCCACTCCTATGTGAGGGTGCAGAGCCCCTCAGAGTTTCCCAGCTCTGTTCCAGAGTAGAAGATGCCAGTGTGGCACAATTCTGACCCCTCTGCAAGTCCTTGGCTCTACAGTCCACCCCAGCTGAGCCCTCCTGTCACTAGAGCACAGGTACAGGTGCCTTTGAACTGCAAGCCAGGATTAACAGCTGGAAGAGGCAGATTCCTACCAGTCAGGCACATGAATAGAGGTTAAGTAGTTTCAAGGAGTCCTGGCTTAGCAGGTTGGGGTTTGTGCTTACATCTGCAGCTCCCTGACAGCCCCAGGGACCAGCAGGCCCAGGTTCCTAAGTTAGTGCTGAACATGCAACACCTATTCTGTACATAAAAACCTTTTTTTTAAAACATCCAAGCTCTACTGTGTCAGCCCAGCTTGAAACCAACAGATGTTTATACATCAAGACATTGTTACACAGCATTTTCCAATGTCCAACAAGCATGAAGAACTGTTTGGTGTTGCCATAAGGTAGGAAAATCATACAGAAAAGCTTCATTAAAATCAAACCTGCTCTCCTTGTCAGGCTAGCCCTTTCTAATTCCCTATGTGAAAGCAATCTTAGTGAGAGCAGTTCATTAGCATAACAGTTTATTCCTGGGTGAAAAACAACTAGTACCTGTATAAATTGTTTTTACACTGTTAGAAAAAATAAAACTATCTCTCACAAAGAACTTGTCCTGCATGTACACACCTAGGGTTTGAGTGACCAATCCATACAGAATAACAACTTGTTAATAACCAATAAAGTAATTGGCAAGAAAGCTCCTGACCAATGGGACTTACACGTGAGGTGTGTAAAACCATATAACAAGGAGTTCTGTGAATAAAGAATGGGCTTCTTCCACCATGAAAAAAATGGAGTCCCATGTGATTTATTCCAATATATGGGACACAAGGTACCAGTGACAGGGTGAGTAGGAGAGAATTTGCACAATGATAGAGAGAGAACAGGACAGCTTCTCCCACCTGCGTTCCTGGTAGCCATCGTAGGTCGAGTCATTCAGATAAACAATGGGGAAGCCAGGAGCTGCTATTGTCCCTCCTTCAGGGATGCTGTAGGATGCCAAACCATCTGAAAAAGAAGGCCATGCACTCAGAAATGCAGCAGCAGCAGCCTCCCATCACCTGTGTGCGTGTGACATTTCTGTATGTGACACAGACCAACAGCAGCAGTGCCAGGGGTCCCCTCTGCACACCTGGGGGGCAGGGGAGCCCCAGGCAGGGCTGCTGGGGAGGCATTGTAAATCAAAGGCAACTCTGACAAAGGGGACAGAACAATGAGGAGGACTCTATGGATATCAGAAGGCTAATTAGTTACTTTATTATACTATACTATATACATTTCATCTAAACTGAATCTGCCAAGCACTCACTCTACACACACCTGCTCACACTGCACTGAATCTCGTGGCTGTCACCCAACAGTCCAACACACACACACAGACACTCTCTCTCTTGGCCCTGACAGGCCAAGGAAACAAAGCACCCTCATTTTGGATAAACAATCACAGAATCACACACAGAATCACAGAAGTTCAAGACTGGAAGAGACCTATAAGATCATGTGCTTTGGCACAACACAGGCACAGCAAGCGATAAGAATTGTGTTTTCCCTTTCTCTGAGCTTCAGAGAACATAAATCTCAGAAATCCCTGGGAAGAAGTGTGCCTTGGTTCTCCCTGTGGAGAGGAAGGTGGCAGCAGGGAGGGCTCACCGTGCCAGACGCAGCCGTAGAGCTCCACCCTCATGCACACGGTCATGGGCGCCTTGGTGACGGGGATGAGGCGCACGAAGCGCGCGATGATGGGCGGCCGCAGGTCCTTCAGCACCACGTCGTAGGTGTCGGTGTTCCCTTCGATCACCTGCAGGACACAGAGCCTCAGCTGAACCTCTCTTCTGGCTGCCCTGGATGGCTCAAGCCCCTGTCAGGGAGCTCAGAGACCTTGGCATGGAGACAAAAACACCTGTGTCTTCAATTTTAACCCGTGGAGAAAATCACCAACTTTGTGTGAAGATTTACAAGCCATGAGAGTTTAAGTAGAATGATAGTTTGTTGTGGTGTGGTGTCATGGTTTGACGCTGGCACAATGCCAGTGCCCCCATGAAAATACATTCTCCCTGGTGTCTGCTGTGAGATGTGACCAGGAATAGAGCAAAACAGGTTCCAACTTAGGAATACAGAAGAGAAAACTTTATTAACCTACAACTATATGAAAAAAGAAAGACACAGAAAGAATGAAAACCTTCCAAAAACACTCCTCCTCCCCCCACCAAATTTCCAATACATCCATCCCTCAGATCACCAACTCTTAGTCCATCACCACCCTTTGGATAATCAGTTCATCACGGAGTGAGGAGTCCCTCTTGTGCCATAGGCTTCCCCTGGAAACACAGTTGAGACCTCTCCACTCTGCCTGCAGCTGGTGCATGGTAGGGAATATGGTACATCCACTCCATGCCATGCTCCCTAGCCCAGGTGTTGATAAAGCTGCTCTTGAAATGAGTCCCGTTGTCTGACTCAATCCTCTCAGGGGTACCATGTCTCCACAGCATCCCAAAAAACTCACTTCCTCTCAAACCATGACACTCGGGTTTCTCCCTGTAGATTTCTTCCCCAGGTGTGTCAGTCACCTGTCCTTTCCCCATCCTGACCCTTGCTGAGCACCGTCTGTCAATCCTGGCATTCCAGAAGGGCATCGAGTGATTGGCAGAATTCAAAAGATGCCTTCCACCCCTGGAGGGACATTGGGCTATCCAGGTGTCCTTTGTCCCTCCCCTCCTGTCCCTGCTTGGTGGCTCCCTGCCCCTCTCCCCGGAGTTCAAAGGAACAACAACCACGGGCTCAGGGAGTTCTGTTGGAGCTGGTGCTGGGTTCAGAGGCTTGTGGGCCAGAATAAAGCTCTGGATCCAAACCCTCCATCAGAACCGACTCCTTTCCTTCACCATCACCTTAGAGCTTCTCTGCCAGAGGGAAACCTGAGGAGCAGCCCCTGTTATGGGGGGAGGCTCCATCCCAGCACCACCAGGGCTCCTGCAGGCCTGGACTTGTCCCCATGGGCCCAGTGCAGCACCCAGCCAGCCCAAAGTGTCTGTGGGGTGAAACACCACACACCAGCCAGCCAAAAGGGTCTGTGGGGTGAAACACCACACACCCAGCCAGCCAAAAGGGTCTGTGGGGTGAAACACCACACACCCAGCCAGCCAAAAGGGTCTGTGGGGTGAAACACCACACACCCACCAGCCAAAAGGGTCTGTGGGGTGAAACGCCACAGTTGCCACTTTTTGGTGAAGCAGCAAGGGCCACACAAGCTCAGACACGTCCCATCTGGCTATATTGGTAATTATTACAATAATAGTTAGTTTGTCACAGGATGGAAAAGTAGAATTTTGGGGTTTTTAGAATGAGGGTTCAGAAGCCAAGATGGAGGGATTTGGGCGTGCCTTGTCCTTCCTCTTTCTTCTTCTTAGCCTCCATCTTCTGCTGTGATGGTGGCACTTTGGGATTGGTTTAGAGTAGAAACAGATTGTCTAACACAGGTGATAGGTATTGGAAAATTATTGTTAATAAAGTACACATAGTTCTTAGTATAAAAAGCTAACACTGCCCTGAAGGCAGTCAGTGTGCCATGGACCAACTTGCTAGACAGACCTCAGCAGGTCAGAAAAAGAGTATTTATTTTATTCTGTTTATTTCCTGTATAGATAACAGAAAATGCACAACCTTGAAAAGCACAGCCGAGGAATCCTGACTCCTCCTTCGATTGCGGGGTTGGGAAAAAGAGACTTTCCAACACCTCACGGTCATCTCAACACCAGAGACTTTGAGACCTCTCCCTTTTATTATTGAAGGGATGGCTCCACAGTCAGGCTAATAATGATTTATTGCTCAGATAAACCTCAGTCTCAGAGGCTGTGAGACTTACAAGAGCAAGCAGTTGGCCATAGCTCAATGTGGTCACAAGTTCTTCATTACAAGACAATATGTAACTTTCTAACCCAATGGACAGCTGCCACAAAGCTTATTTTGCTTTTCTAACCTATCACCTTTCCTTACTTCTACTGCACTGTGGATACTTTTATCCAGTAGGCTATTATCACACAGATAATTATCACACAGATATAATTTGATTATAACATCTAAATTCTTAGCTTGCTCTGTACAATTACATCCCTACATTATAAACCCTTCAGCATCTTATCAATACAGTTTCCTACATTATAAACCCTTCAGCATCTTATCAATACAGTTTCCTACATTATAAACCCTTCACCATCTTATCAATAGTTTCTCACTTACTTCAGGCATATTCTTACTTACTATAACTATGTAGTCATAATTTTAAAAATATAAGTTTATGATTTTTCTACTTAATGTCTGTGTACTTTATTTTTACATCAATCCAAGCTGCAGTGCAGTGACAGGCAGGGACCCTCATCCTTCCCCTCAGTGCCACCACTGTCCTGGGAACTCTCCACTGTTCATTTTGACTTCCCCTCCCACCCCACAAACAGCTTTTGTAGCATGCACCAAAATGTGAGGGATGGGCAATAAAATGGTAATGGCAAACAGCTGATCAAAGGTCTGGGTGAGCAGATAACTCATTAACAAGATAAAAGCTGTCACCAAATACAGCACTGCAGATTCTCCTGGGGCTTCCAGAGCACCCTCAGTGCAAAAAAAACATCGCATCCAGTACCTCTCTAGTCTGGCTCAGGTCTTCAGGCTTCACAAGGCAGCCTAAGGCAAAGTGACCAGGTCAGACAGCAGCAGGTGAGAGTCCCAGGGGAATTTAACAAAGGTTATGAACACAGCCCCAGCTCTGTGCAGGTGTGGAGACAGCATGAGACAACTGTGGTGAGCAGGGAAGCCTCTGAGTGGGGCTCAGCACATTTCCTACTCTCTAAATTCCTTCCTCCTCAACATCCACACACCAAACACTGCCATCAGACACCCAGAAACTCCTTAATTCCCTGCCACCCTCTCCAATTTTAAATCCCAAAGCAATCATCTGCTTGGCAGCTGCCAATTTAGAAACAAGTGTCTAAGAGAAGGACACCCATGTGATGTTTGGGACTTGCACAGACAGGTAGTGAAGAGCCACAGTTCTCCTGATTTGGGGGATCAGGTCAGGGGACATGGACAAGAAGAAAACTTCAAACACCCCCTCAGAAAAAAGCACCCTTGCACCAGCTCCACAGTAGAGGAGCTGAGAATCCTGCCCATCTTCTGAGGAGCAAAGGAGGTGATGCACCTTGAGTAGCAACTCCACATCCTGCAGCTGCTGCTCTTGAGCATGCCCTTACTCAGGGCCAGAAAACCCAAACTGTGTGAGAGACAAACCCAGCAGGAGTTTCCAGTCCTGGCCACTGCTGAGCCCAGTGCTCCCCATGTCAGGAACAATGCAGGGCTGCTGGATGAGACCAGATGATGCACAGCAAGCACAGAACTGAGCAGAGCCACTATGGAGTAGAATGCATTGATGTCTCAGGTTACAAGATGTGGCTGGGGCTCTGTATTCTATCCCCACCTGTCAGAGCTGGGGCAGCTCTCTGCTGTCCATGGAGCAGTTGTTTCTTTCTCTCTCCCACAGCCAACCCTCCCTCCAGGAGATCTCTGCTGGCCATGGCCACTGAGTGTCCCTGCAGGGCTGATCCAACCCCAGCATCCCATGGGCAGATGCTGCGCCCAGGGGAGGAGCCAAGCATTCCTGCCTGGATCCAATCTGGGCCTGGCACAGCACAGCAGCCTTTGCCCCCTGCACTGCCAGAGGAGCAGCTTTCTGCTGCCCTGCATGGCCAGAGGGAGCCCAGGCCCATCTGCAGCAGCCCTGGAGCTGCAGAGGAAAACTCCCCCCTTGTGCAGGATCCCTGCTGCAGCAGAGCCACAGCTGGCACTGCAGGAGGGCTGAGCCCCCCTGGGATGGGGCTGGGACACCGCCCTGACACACAGGGGGCAGGGACTGCTCTGACTCTGGCAGTGGGGGGTTTTCTGCTGTTTTGTATTACTACATTTGTATTTTAATTTTCCTAGTGAAGAACTGTTATTCTTACTCCCATATCTTCGCCTGAGAGCCCCTTAATTTCAAAATTATAACAAAAAATTCCAAGGGAGGCGGTTTACTTTTTCCATTTCAAATGAGGGTCTGCTTTTCTTAGCAGACACCTGGCTTTCCAAAGCAGACAATTGCAGGATGAGGAGGCTGTGCCCTGCAGCCCCAGGGGCCCCAGGCTCACTCACCCTCCCTCCCTGGCGGTTCCTCCAGGAGATCCAGCGCTCCCCGTTCCGGCTGTAGTCGATGCGGTACGCGCGCGCAAACTCCTTGCCCGTGGCGCGGGCGTGCCGGCCCTGGGTGCCCACCAGGGTGATGAAGAACAGCTTGTGCAGGTCAATCTGCAGGAACTGCACATCTTCAGGCTCCAGCAAACCAGCTGGGCACCAGGCTCCATCCCCCTCTTCCCTCTGTAACCTGAGGGGAAAATCACACGTGTTAAAAAGAGTCAGATTTACGATTATTAATTGAGGGAACACCAGGAACTTTGAGGATTGAGAAGAAGCAACAAACCAGCAATGGCTACCAAATACCCCTGCCCTTTGGGATGATGGTCAGCTGAGACTCAAATCCTACAGGTTTGCCCTATACAGAACAGCTCCTCAGTCCCAGATACCTTTCATTTACTACTTGGAGCAGTTTTTCCCCCAGACATGGATTTCCACATTGATGAGAAACAACCCTGCTGCTCAGCAGGGAGCTGCTGGCTGCTCTGTAGCACCTTGCTGCTCAAGTGCATCCTCATTGCTCCTAAACCCCACATGGTAAGGCCTGAACTTCAGCTTGACCACCTCCTGCAGCTCTACAAAGCTCAAAGATGAGCCATCTTAAAAATACATTTTAGCAATTAAAGATCTGTTTGGAATTTTTCTGGGTCATTCCAATGCATATTTCACATTTCCTGCAGTCATCGGAGCTGCTGGTCTAGGATGCTGCTAGGAGAGTGGGGGGAAGGTCTCTGCTGAACATTGTGAGAGCTGTAGTTGTGACAAATTTATCTGCACACCAAAAATGTGTGGGTTTTTTAGCAGCAGGGATTTCTTAGCCAACAGCAAGCCTCTGAAGTGCCCTTGGCTTTCAGACAGCACCCCATCTCCAGCTGATGGGATCAGTGAGGGCAGCAGGGAAGGTGGTACCCAGGAGGAGACACTGAAGGTCAAGGCTCAGGCCAGAGAAGATTTTAAACTCTGGCTGGTCAGCTGTTGGTGCAGGACTTTCTTACACTGGAATAACAAGTAAAGCTCCAAAAAAGGCAGGAAGGGTGACTGGAGTGACAGGGACAGACACCTGCATGGGACAGCTCTGACCTCTCACCACATGAGATCAGCTTCATGCCTTCACCCTGTGGACATCCAGCAAGGACAGGATGGTAACAGATGGCAAGTGATGCTCAGAGTGTCTGCAGCACTGGAAATAAGCCACACTCAGAGGAAAAATCTCCCAACTTTCAGACCCACAGGCTGCTCAAACACCATTAAAAACACAACACACAGCATCACTGCTCTACCACAGACTAAGAAAAAATAATATTTGAGCACTAGGAGAATTTTATGATTTTGGAGAGCCTGAATTTATCATAAAAATATAAGTACCATAACCAATCTGAAATTTCAGTCTGACTTGCACCAAAGCTGTAGGAATGTTTGATATCACCACTACAAGCCATTCCAAGCAAACTCACATTTACAATCCTTTTATGAAACATCAGTTAACTTTGAGAGAAATAAAATGACCAAAAAAAAAAAAGAAAAGCAAAGCTTATGACAAAAACTGTAGGCTTCCTTGACAGTGAAGAAAATAATTTAGCTGCTTGCTTAACAATTCCTTAACTCTGCATTTCCAAGGGTTTTGAGGCAGGGTGAGCACAGCCCATTTCCTCAATAGGATGCTGTTGAAAAGTTCATCCTTGTAAAGGATTTCCTATGATTTAGTTTAAAGCACTGCATGAGAATCCCAGAGGCCCTGTCCCTGGCTGACCTGTAAGTCACAAATCCTTTGGAGATTTATTCAGAGTGACTGAAAGATGGGCTCAGAGGCAAGCCTGAGCCTGCAGTCCCATCCCCTGCTCACAGCAGGGCAGTTCCTGTGTTCCTCAAGGCCTGGTACAGCCAAGTCCCCAAACTCTGAGACACCACCACCTCTCTGGGTCCCCCTCCCACCACTTCATCCTCATGGAGAAGGATTTTTTTCCCTTAATATTTAACCAGAATATTTCCTTTTATCTTTAACCAGAATTTCCTGTATCACAGCTGTGAGCACTGCCATGGCCCCCTGGCCTTTCACTGTGCACTACCCAGATTAAATACAAAAAGCAGCAAACAAGGTTTTAAGGGTGGGAGATCTTCTTCCTCCACCACATCTTGGGTATCTAGGGGAAAAAAAGTGTAAGAATGTGCTCTTTGTTGACAGAGTGACAAAACTATCTTTTGTCTTCTTAAAAAGGAAAAAAGCTCAAAAGTTTTTCTCTTTAATTAGCAAAAAAGACACCTCATAGGACTTAAGGGACTTCACTTTAAACTTCAGGATAGCTAATTAGATAGGAGCTAAAAAGTTTTGCCTGGGCAATTTACTAGAAAAAAAAAAGAGAACAATAAAACCAATCACTTTTGTGAAGTGTTTTACTAGGAGCAAAACCCTCTTGCACCTAGCTTAGTTTTTCTCTGTAAAGAGTTTTGTTATTTTGCCTTTTAATAAAACTTTTCTGTTTCAAACACTACCACAAAAACCATCCTGCTGATTTGAAGCCTTCTAAAGTAGCTGAGCTATCTTGGGTGTGATATAGATCTCCAAAAGCTTACAAGACCTGGCTTGAGGAGACCCTTATACCAACAAAGGATGAAATGAGGAGTGAGAGGTGAACCCACCGTGCATACTGGGGCCCTGTGGAGTCGTACCACTGGCTGGAAGCTGTGATGTCCTCGTCCCTGATGGTGCCCTCGTGCATCCCCAGGGGGTAACGACAGATGGCTGCAAAGGGCAACACAGGCAAGCAAACAACAAAGGTCAGCACTCATCCCTTTGAAAATCACCAGGCAAGTTAAATTAAAAGGCTGTCACATCCAGAGAATAAAGATGGTAATGCTAAAATGCAAGAAGAATGCAAAAAAAAATTGAATGCAAAAGAATGCAAAAAAAAAGGATAAAATACATCATAATTATCACAAATTGAAATTATAAAAGTGATGCATTAGACTAACAGTATCATTCAGATCCCAGCAAAGCAAAAACTATACAAAGAAACATTTTAAGAGCATGAAATCCCAAATACATTATTATTATATAATTATATTGGATACTATAATATGTCATACAATATAATATATAATTAATATCAATAATTATACGACAATATATATAATATCATATATACCATATCATATATATAATATTTAATGTTTCATATTTCATGTATCATATTTCATGTATCATATTCTAGTTACTGTTGAATGGCCCCATTTTACAATGGGAAATTATTCATCAATAATGATGTGACATAAAAAGGAAGCTTTTGTCCAAGATTCTTCTTCCCCTGGAACAAAGTGGATGCTTGACTTGTGCTCAAATGGGAACAGTTATTACCTTCAGCAGTGCAGATACAGGGGAGAAGTTAAAACATCTATTAGAGATGACAAGGCATGGAAACATCTGCTCTGCCCTGGCACTGCAGGCTGCAGTTCCCTCTGACCCTGAGTCCCTGTCCATCCATCCTGCCTCAGCTGGAGCCAGCATTTCACCCAGCCTGGGAATGCTCTCACACCTGGTGCCTCCATGGAGCACAGACACACCTGGCTCAAGCCATGGATCCCCAAAAGCTCCCCAGGTCAGAACCCTGACAAATCCCAGCTGGCCTTGAGGTTCTCTCTTTCCTGACAGTCTTTAAACATGCCCTGGAATATTAGAGATGATTGGGAAAACTCTAAATCTGAAGATTAGAGCAGTTCTGGCTGCCTCTCCCTCAGGCAGGGCTGCCCTGGGTGCCCTCCTGGGCTCCCAAAATCCCAGATGGGCTGGGTTGGAAGAGACCCTGGAGATGATCTCCTGCCACCCTCGTACCAAACCTGGACACAGCTCAACAGGAGCTGCACTTCAAGGGTCCTCCTGGGTCCCTTCCAACTCAGGAGATTCTGGCACTCCCATGAAATCCATTCAGCAGGCTCAGAAGCTACGAGACAGAGGGATGAAAACCTGAATGCTGTTATGGCTACACAGAATAAAGCACCTCAGGCTGAATCAGTGCCAGACAGATCTGACATAGAAATGTTTGCAAACAGAGGGTGGGGCTTCAACAGGGTTTGCCTGCAGTTGTTAGGCACTGGATCAGTGAATGTGTGATGTGCTAAGCATTCCTAAATTATTGGGTAAAGGAGATGGCTGGTAAGGTGACAACATTCACTAATGAACCAGGTTATTTAATATTTAAAATATTCAATATTTTAAAAATTCAATATTTAAATAGTGATAACTATTAAATATTTATTTAATAAATTTAATATTTAATATTAAATATTAAAATTAGTATATTTTAATACTTTTATATTAATTTTTTTTAAATCATGGGAATACCTATAAAACAAATTAGAATTAGCATTACAGCACTGCCTGTATCCATGGCCAGGTGCCAGGCAGATAAGGAATAGAGCTCTTGCTCTTTCCTTCCATCAAAAGGCAGAGAAGGCAGCACAGATGATGAAGGAAGGATCTGCAGCCTCATCTTTACAAAAGGGATCACTGAAATATGACAAAGATAATTTATATTGAACAATAGATATCCTGCTGTCTCCAAGAACACCAGAACCAGGATGAATCAAAAGGTCAGGTAGAAGAGTTCAAATATAGAATATAAATCCTTAACCTATTAAACACTCCAGTGCCACAGCTTCCCATGAGTTCAACAAACCAGCTGAAGAAACTCACAGCCACCACAAGCAAATAAATACCCAAGCAGTGGCTCTGGAGGCTGCAGTGAGCCGAGGGTATGCCTGGGGTAAAGCTCTGCTGAGTGCCAGCCCAGCCAGAGGGATGGGGGGCCCTGGCATCACCCACAGGGTGACAGCAGTTTCCCCTCAGGTGAACTCAGTGTGTGGTGTCTCTCTCCCTGGATTCAATCAGCCAGGCAGCAGTGGAGAGATCTCTATGTGACACATGGATGGCACCTGGACAAACCAACATTCAGCTGGGGTTGGTCAGGGGGCCTGAATTCCCTGGAGGGAATTGGTGCCTGCTGGGATCCAGAGCAATGGTGGGGTGCTGGCATCCAGAGCAATGGTGCCTGCTGGCATCCAGAGCAATGGTGGGGTGCTGGCATCCAGAGCAATGGTGTCTGCTGGCATCCAGAGCAATGGTGCCTGCTGGGACCCAAAGCAATGGTGCCTGCTGGCATCCAGAGCAATGGTGCCTGCTGGGACCCAAAGCAATGGTGCCTGCTGGCATCCAGAGCAATGGTGGGGTGCTGGCATCCAGAGCAATGGTGTCTGCTGGCATCCAGAGCAATGGTGCCTGCTGGCATCCAGAGCAATGGTGGGGTGCTGGGATCCAGAGCAATGATGCCTGCTGGCATCCAGAGCAGTGGTGTCTGCTGGGATCCAGAGCAATGATGGGGTGCTGCGATCCAGAGCAGTGGTGCCTGCTGGGATCCAGAGCAATGGTGTCTGCTGGGATCCAGAGCAATGGTGGGGTGCTGGGATCCAGAGCAATGGTGCCTGCTGGCATCCAGAGCAGTGGTGTCTGCTGGGATCCAGAGCAGTGGTGTCTGCTGGGATCCAGAGCAGTGGTGTCTGCTGGGATCCAGAGCAATGGTGCCTGCTGGCATCCAGAGCAGTGGTGTCTGCTGGGATCCAGAGCAGTGGTGCCTGCTGGGATCCAGAGCAATGGTGGGGTGCTGGCATCCAGAGCAATGGTGGGGTGCTGGGATCCAGAGCAATGGTGGGGTGCTGGCATCCAGAGCAATGGTGGGGTGCTGGGATCCAGAGCAATGGTGGGGTGCTGGCATCCAGAGCAATGGTGCCTGCTGGGATCCAGAGCAATGGTGGGGTGCTGGGATCCAGAGCAATGGTGTGGTGCTGGCATCCAGAGCAATGGTGCCTGCTGGGATCCAGAGCAGTGGTGGCTGCTGGCATCCAGAGCAATGGTGCCTGCTGGCATCCAGAGCAGTGGTGGCTGCTGGCATCCAGAGCAGTGGTGCCTGCTGGGATCCAGCCAGGAGCCCCAGTCACAGCTCCCACCCTGCACATCCAGGTTATCTGGGAGCCAAACCAGCCCTGGCTGTCTTCATCTCACCTGTCCCAGCACAGCCTGACCTGCTGCTGAGCTGTGGGTAAATGCACAGAGATGTTCCAAAAGGGTGGGGTCAGCATGTGAGAGCAGAAAGTGCTTTTTGTGCTGCTGCAGAGGCAGTCCTGTGTGCTCACACCTTGTTTAAAGGTCAGACACACACTGGCCAGCAGTGCCAGATGGAGAGCTGCTTGGGCAGGACTCTGGGGGACTGAGTCTTCGTGCAAGCCTGCACAAAACCCACTTGGTCACAAGCCCAGGGCTGGCAGCAGAACCCAGAGTGTCCTTGGCATTGAGGGATGCACTCTGAAGGTGGGCTCAGCTCTCACCAAAACCAGCAGCATGAGGCTCTCACCAAATGCACCTATCTTGAGCAAAACCATCCTTGGGTTCTGTTCAGGTGGCACCAGGACCCTTCACTGGGCACTCAGGAGAGCCTGGGGCTCACAGAGGTGGCCCAGCCCGTCTGCCAGGGAAGCAGACAAGAGACTCAGCAGGCCCCTGCTGCACAGGCCTGAAACCAGCCCCAAAGCAGCCCCTGTGGGCTATAAGGCAATGCAGGATGTGCTTCAGGCTGCTCCTGGGGCACACCAGGAGGGCAGGATAAGCCATTGAGCCTGTGGCATCAGAGCCAGGAGCAGCAGCTGGGCCAAGGTGCTGGAATCTGTGTGGGAAGAGCAGGGCCAGCCCCAGGCAGAGGCACCAGAGCAGCTGGGGGAGCCGAGGAAGCAAAGTTGCCTGAGGATGGCACAGGCAGAGCTCAGAGGTGTGGGGGGCTATTTCTGGATGGAAAATTGTGACAGTGTTCACAGGGGTTCTTGGATGAGGGAAGAGATGGACATCTGACTCCATGTTTCAGAAGGCTGATTTATTATTTTATTATATATATTACATTAAAACTATACTAAAAGAATAGAAGAAAAGGTTTCATCAGAAGGCTGGCTAAGAATAGCATAGCAAAAAATGATAACAAAAGCTTCTGTCTCGGACAGAGAGTCTGAGCCAGCTGACTGTGATTGGCCATTAATTAGAAACAACCACATGAGACCAATCACAGATGCACCTGTTGCATTCCACAGCAGCAGATAATCACAGAATCACAGAAATTCAAGGCTGGAAAAGACCTATAAGATCATCAAGTCCAACCCATGTTCTAACTATTCAGCTAGATCATGGCAGCAAGTGCCACATCCAGTCTTTTTCTGAACTCTTCAAGGGATGATGAGTCCACCACCTCACTGGGTAGATGATTCCAGTATCTGACCACTCTTTCTGTAAAATACTTCCTTCTTAATTCTAACTTGCATCTCCCTTGATGCAGCTTGAGACTGTGTCCTCTTGTTCTATCTGTCATTGTTTACATTTTGTTCCTGAGGCCTCTCAGCTTCTCAGGAGGAAAAACCCTAAGGAAAGGATTTTTCATAGAAGATGTCTGCAGCAGAAGATTCCTGCAGCAATCACAGAGCTGTGCTCAGAGCCCAGCCTCCCTGGAGCTGGCGTGGAAGAGCTGCTCCTGCAGCAACCCCCATCCAAAGGAACCTGCACAGGGCTGGCCCTGCTGCCCTCCCTCTCCTCTGTGAGGTTTGACACCAGGAGCAGATGGCAGCCCCAGTCCCAGGCTGGGAGGGTGTGTGGTGCAGGGAATGCTGTGCAGCAGGGAGCACAGGAATGCTGCTGAGCTCCCACACAACCCTCACTTCACTTCTGGCTGCTTGCAGCACAACCTCAAACCTCTGCAAACATCCACAGGCCAGAGCAGGGTCAGAGCCAGCCACAAAGGGCTCCAGACAAACAGAGCCAGCCCAGGCCCTCAGGGTAGCACTGCTGCCTCACCACACCTTCAGCCAAGCTGCAAAAGGATTAAACTCATTTGTTTCACAGACTCAAAACACCTCATTACAGGAATTTCTACAACACATTGCAGACCATTATCTCACTTATCACCATCATGGCTGTCTCCTGTCAAATGCTGTAGGATAAAATGGTCCTGCCCTCCACAGGGACTCAGGCTCATATCCCTATCTTCATCCTATCTTTGTGCCAGGCAAGGTTTAAATCTGTCCTTCCACACTCCTCTCTCCAGAATGCCCCTTGCTGGCTGGACAGCTGGGGCTGATGCTTTGCTAACTGGAAGTTTGTTTCCACAGCAAGCACAGAACCTCAGAGCCACTCTGGAGTGAGATTTGCTCTGCAGGACACACAGCCAAAGTCATGGAGGGAAATTCAGAGCCAAACACAGGCCTGGGTGGGCAGAGAAAGGACAATGTCCATGTCCCTGTGCCTTCCTGGGACTGGCAGGAGTGTCCCACCCCAGCACAGCTGCTCAGGAATATCTCAGTCCAGAGGACATTTGGGAAATACATCAGTGATTATCTCTACATGCAGCCCTCACATTCAATCCCACAAGAAGCAAAGAAAAGAGAGAAGGAGCACACAGAAGGTGGGAGAGCCAAAAGATGAGAGAGGTGGAAGGTTCAGAGCCCAACACAGGCCTGGGTGGCACAGAAAGGACAATGTCCATGTGCCTGGCCCTTCCTTGGACTGGCAGGAGTGTCCCACCCCAGCACAGCTGCACAGGAATATCTCAGCCCAGAGGACATTTGGGAACTGCATCAGTGATTATCCCTACATGCAGCCCTCACCCTCAATCCCCAGGAGAGGCACAGAAAGGAGAGAAGGAGCACACAGAAGGTGAAACAGGAGTCCCCTCCCAGCCTGGCAGCTCCTACCAGGGTTGACTTCGGCACCAGAGGGCTCAGGCAGGGAGGCCAGCAGCAGCATGCAGAAGATCATGGTAGCAACTGGAGGTGCTGCACAGGGTCAGACGAGTCCTTCAAAGGCAGCAGCTGCCATCTACATCTCTGAAAGACAAAGCAAAGAGAGAGGATGAGTCCTGCAGGGACAGGGCTGCTCTGTGTCATTGCCTCGTGATGGGCTGGGCAATCTTCCCTGCCTTCAAGAGTGCCTTTGACCTCAGCCCTGCTCTGCTCTTCACCAGACCAGAGGCTTAGAGAGGAACCAATGATCACTGACTGTCCACACCACCCCTAAAGCTCCCAGTGCAATCCACCTGCCAGGCCCTCAGCTGCCATGGCTCCTGGGTGGATGGATGCACCCTTTTAACTGCAATTAAACAAGTCCAGTGCAAAGAAATCTCTCCCTCATCAACACTTCACTTTCCTTACTAAATTAACAAATAGTGAAACTGCAGCTACAAATGAACCTGGGCAGTCCAAGCAGGCTTTATCCACCTAAACCTTGGCACCAAGCAGCCAAGCAGGCACCTTGGAGCTTGCCACACAGTTTTAAGATAAAGGTCCAAAGCAGGGTGAAAATAATCTCTCCCTGCACGTCCACACTGCTGCCAAAAGTGCATGTGCACTCACCCAGGTGAGCACACTTCATTTCCTGTTTGGAAACAAGGAAAACAGCAAAGACCTAAACAATGGCAATTTAATTGAAAAGCCATGATAACACCTAAAGGAACAGGAGGTCAGATCAGCAGTTATGTGAATTCTGTGTGCCCACACTCACTACAAAGAGCCTTGGCAGGCTCCATCCTGGAGGATAATTTTACAGAAGGCAGGTTAGAGGCTCTGTCTCATAATGGAATGCCAGGAGAAAAGAAAACAGAACGAATCAATAAATGTAAAGTTGCCAGGACCCGAAGCTGTTTGCTCAAGAATCCGTGGAGTTTTAGTAAAAAGGCAACATTGAATGTTGGGATTTGTTAGTGAAGGAGGAGAGGCTATAAAAGGTTCCACCATTGTGGCAGTGCATGCATGCATTCAGGAGCATCAGATGCCATTAGCTCAGAGACTGGTAACAAAAGGCTCTTTTTTTCCACCCAACATAATTAAACTGTACAAGTCACAGCCCTGAGCTGCCCTGGATACCCAAGGAACACAGCTCCTTAAACCCAAAGGTAAAACTTTTGGCTTGGGAAACCCCCCAGCTGCAGATTGCTGGACACCCAGAAGCTAAATCAGGGTTAGAATCACTGGAGCTTGCCCTGTTTTTATTCTCTTTCCTAAGGATATGCTACTGGCCACTGTCCCTGCTGGATTCCATCAGAAAAGATGGCTCTGAGCCTGAAAAACAACTGAGGGCCCTCTTGGGAAGGGAGCCAAACACGCAGGCAGGAGGGGGAGCTCATGCTGGGTGCCTGTGCCCAGCCAGGCAACCAAAAATCTCCTTAAAATCACCAGGTCCCTCCTGCCCCAGCCTCCTGCTGGCTCCCTGCAGGAGCACCCTGGCCAGGGCTGGGAAGGGGCTGTGATATCCCCGTGGTGAGCCTGCAAAAGCAAAGACAAGCCCAGAGCTCAGCAGGAGGGTCTGGTGACCACAGAAGAGGCTTTGACCAAGCACTCTGCAGCTGTTTGTGCATGCCAGGCCATCCTTTCCTCCTGGAATGGAAGGAGGTGAATCAAAGTGAATCACAGCATCCTCAGAAGAGGTCCAGGAACAAGCAGGAGGACTGGATGGCATCTCCTACCATTCCTAAAGGAATTCCATGGGGAAGAAGCAAAGCCAATAATTGGGGCAATATCGGATGCTTGAAAGAAATAAGAAGCTGGGAAGTGTGATTTCCATTTTTCTGGCTCCAAAACAATGGTAGAGTATTTCTCTTTGCCTCAGAGTTAATCTGAGAGACCTCAGCCCCAGCAGCCTATGAGCTCTGGTTTGGACCAAACAGAATTTAGTGATGAAAACACTTAGCAGAAAGAATTGCTGCTGAAAACACAGATTCCCACCATCCCAGGGAAGACTGCAACCCCCACAGAGAGGAGAACTTTGTGTGCTCAACTGGAGGGAGACTTTGCAGAGAAGTTTTGGGGCAGAGTTTGAAGACAGGCCTGGTGGGTGTTGATTTATGCAGGTGATTTGCTAAGGTGTGCTGGGAGCTCCCAAAGCAGCACCTGCAAAGGGAACTGCAGAGAATTCAGCCCTGGGGGAGACAGTCCTGTGGCAGGGCCTGAGAAAGGGACCTGTCACCAACACCAAGGCTTTAACTTGAGCCACCTTCCTGCAGGAGGTGATGGGAGCTCAGCAGAGACCTGTGGTGGTGCCCTGGCCATGCCCCAGATCAGCTGCACCATGGGGGTGAAGTCTGGCATAGATCCCTCCTGTGGGTGCCCAAGCTGAACCCGCCACTTGTTGGATTAAGGGGTTTTTTGGCCTAGAGAAGGGGCAACTGAGAGGTGTTTTAAAAACTTTTATTCTATTTTTAGTCTCAAGTGAAGGGTGATACAATACAGATGTTATAAGTCACGCTATAACAATCAGAAATTAATTATTTTGTAATTATATTATAAACATTTCTTAACCTATCAGATTTAATCACACTATGCTATAAATACCTTAAAGCAAATCATCTAAAATTACCCTTACGAGTGAGTCCTACTACAATACATCTTTCATAATTCTATTTCTCTAAAGTATCAGTCTTATTTACAAAGCCACCCTTTGAAACTTGTTTCTAGTTCCATTTCTCTCTCAACAGTATCTTAGCCTATAGTATTTATATTAATATTTCCTATCTCAAAGCTTACATACTATGTAAACTTTCTATCAGGTTTTAAGAATTTTCTACTAATTCATTTCCCACAGCCAGTGACCAGAGCTTGTTGAGGAGGGCCTGGAAGGAGAAGAGCAGCTTGGAGATGTGTCCCAGGTGACTTTTGTTCACCTGTTTAAAATTTTTGTTCACCTTTTGTTTAAAACTTCCCAACAAGGAGCCCTCAAATGGGCAATGACACCACACAGACTTCACACCCCAATGCTCCCTCCAGAGCCTGGCAAACTGTGTGAGCTTCAAGATTCAGGCTGGCTCCACCAAAGCACACAGGGATTTCTCTCTGACCTGCCCAGGAATAAGGGGAAGGATGGCTGGAAAGCACTGAAACAGGGACTGTGGGTAGGCTGAGGGCCCAAGCCCCACTGCTGGAACAAGAAAGAAATGAGAGCAGCCCCAGACAGCAGTAAATGTTCAAATGCCTCTGTTTCCCACCTGGTCCAAAAGCCCAGCAAAGAAGGATCAAGAGCAGGGCATCATCCACCCTCTGCATCAGCACAGCACCCACAGCCCAGGTGGGGCTCACCCTGACACTTAACATGAGCACTTTCCTTTGATAACAATAGTTGTGCTGTGCCCCCTTGTCCTCTCAAAATGACAACAGCCACCAGTGTCGCAGCAACTGAATAAACACACCACAAACAGCTCCACTATCTCATCTGAACAAGCACCATAAGGTAAGAAGCCATTTGTTTTATGGCACCTTTTGTACTGCCACAGAGCCAGTCACATCAGCACCACATTCAGGTGGTCAAATAAGGATGTAAAATATCAGGAGGAAGGAAGGGATGAGGTGTGAGGACAAGGGAAGTCACACAGAAATGCCCAAGCACCATTTCAGCTCCTGCCACCCAGCCAGCACTGGAGAAAAGGTACAAACTGGGGGGCACAGACAGGTGTAGGTGCCACCTGAGAACCAGGGGCTTCTCAGGACTTGATGGGCACATGGACCTCTGCAGGAACACAGAAATAGCATGGCTTGGGGGAACTGCAAACCAGAACTGGAATATGCAGCCATAGAGGCCAGTCTGGCCTCCAGGAGAGGAAAGGAAAGCTCCAGAGCTGATCCAGAGCTCACCTGTCAGCATCTCTGCCTACAAAGCTGGCTTTGAACAGGGCCCTTGCCTAAAGGGCATCCAAGACAAGCAGGGTGAATCCTCTCTGGATGTGTCTCCACTGCTGACAGAAGGAAAGGCTGGTCTGGACTAGCCCTGTCTCCCCCAGTTTGGTACCATGAATTCTCACCTTTGTGTGGGACAGAGGTGAACATTTCCAGCAGTGCAGCCCTGCCCAGGCACCTCAGCAGCTGGGGCAGGCTCTGCTGTGTTTGTTTTTCCCACCACATTTGGTTCCCAGTGCAGGATCACCAAAGTGCCTGTCAGTGAGCCCTGGGAGAGGTGGTGGACACAGGGAGCAAACATTGCCATTCCTCAGCTCTCTCACAGCTGCTGCAGTGCCAAGCAGGGTCAGCAAGAGTGGTTTTCACCCTCCAGAGGGTGAAACATTTTGGAGGAGGGTCAGCCCCACTCAGGAGCTGCAGAAATCACTGTTTGAAGAATTACTGATGTTGGTTGGTGCTGAGTCTCAATCTCATCCAGGACTAGACTGGATTCCCAAGCTGCACACTTCCCAGAGCTAGGACACACTAAAATTGCTACTAAATACAGCCCTCTGTACAGACTGCTTGGGAATCATCTTACTAAGGACTTGTCCTGTGTAAATGGCTCAATACTTTTCTTTCAGCTCCATTAGTCCTTTGCTGTACTCATGCCTATCTTCCCACCCCGCCCACACATACACACCAAGTGCCAAAACTACAGCACAAGCCTGAAACCAGTAAAAACAGGATTAGCAACATCCTCTGAGAGGCAAGAAAGTGTTAAACTCTGTTCCCAGGCCCGACTGGATCAAGTTGCTAATTGCTAACAGCTGGCTGCAGGAGAATAAAATCCTGGTACAATCATTGGGAGAGTGGGGAAAAAAAATCTACTTGTTGAAAAACTCACCAAGAAATGCAAAAGAGGGCACTTTTCCCCAATAAACCCAGCAGATAGCATGGCCTGAAAAGCCAGGCCATGCCTCCACAGAGGAGCAGCTGGCTGAGACCCAGGGCACAGCAAAGGCTCAGCAAGCACAGGAGGGAGCTGTTCCTCAGTGATGTGCATGAGGAAGGTGGGACTTGGAGCTCCTCCAGGCCCTGCTCTCCCTCCAGAGATCCATTACAGAGGTCTGGCATGTTTGCAAGCCTCTCTAGATCCCAACTGAAACAGGCATTTGTTTTAACTGGTTCCTTTGCAGATCATTATCCCGGAGTGGGACCTGAGGCTTTGCTGCAGGAATCCCACTCCAGATGCCCAGAGCCACACCAAGAAACTCCACAAGACACAGAGAGTATCACACACACAGCTCTGTGTACAACAGGAGAGGCTATCCTGAATCACAGCATCCTCAGAAGAGGTCCTGGAACAAGCAGGAGGACTGGATGGCATCTCCTACCATTCCTAAAGGAATTCCATGGGGAAGAAGCAAAGCCAATAATTGGGGCAGTATCGGATGCTTGAAAAAATAAGTGCCTGGGAAGTGTGATTTCCATTTTTCTGGCTCCAAAACAATGGCAGAGCATTTCTCTTTGCCTCAGAGTTAATCTGAGAGACCTCAGCCCCAGCAGCCTTCCCCAGGAGCACGTGCAGCTCTGGTTTGGACCAAACAGAATTTGGTAATGAAAACGCTCAGCAGAAAGAATTCTGTTCACTTTTTAAAATGTTCTGCTTAGTTTACAATTCAAATACTGGCACAAGAGTGACAAAACAGAGCAGGGCTGCTGGCCAGAGAACATGGCCAGCCCCTTCAGCAGAGCCTGGAGGGTGAAGGATGGACCAAGCCATGCTGCTTGTGCAGGAGCCCCATGAAAATAAGGCAACAAATTTCCCCTCAGGTGAGCTCTGAGTGTGGTGTCTCTCCCCCTGGATTCAATCAGCAGTGGGGAGGTCTCTATGTGACACGTGGATGGCACCTGGACAAACCAAGTGCCAACAGCAACACCAAAATTCACTGTGTCAGAGTGACAGGGCAGCTGGGCAGGGCCAGCAAGATCCTGGCATGAAGTGCAGGGCTGCAGCTTGGAGAGGAGATTTAGGCACCAGCAGAGGTGGTCAGAAAGAGGAGAAATCCATTACAATGTTTGGAACACATTGGGCAGACATAGTGACATTTGGGGGACATTGGGCAGAAATAGTGACACCCCTAAGTGATGTCCAGAGCAGCAACAAGGCTGGACAGATAAGAGCAAACAGATTTTAGGTGAAAGGGTTGTTGTTAATCAAGATACATGTGAGAAGTAAGTCACAGGAATTAATATAATATAATAATTCCACAGGAACAGGGAAATTGAGACAGGAAGAGGCTCCAGCATCACCTTTGAGGAGGCATTGAGAAACCTGTCACAAGAGACATGAATGTGGGACCAAAAGGACAACATTGAGGAGTGGCACTTGGGGTGGGACAGGGACACCACAGAGCTGAGTCTGAGGCAGTGGCAGAGGAATGGGAACACCAAGGACTGGGTGTACTCCATGATCACCCCCTTGAGAGGTGGGGACAGGCCTGCCCTGAGGCTGAGGAGGGTCTGAGCCTTGTTTTCTATGCTGTACCCAAGCTTCTTAATGGGGTTATGAAGCAAGTGACACCTCACTCCTAGTGAAGCTAGATTCTAGGAGAAAAGCAGCATTTCAGTCGCCCACACCACAGCATGTGACACTGGGAGGAGCTTCTGCCCATGGACTCAAACATGAGGCAGTGCCTCACCCACAGCCCAGAGAGATGCTGCTGCTTCTGCACAAGGCCAGTAAATCCTCCAGCTCTTTCCCACTGCCTGTCAGCCAGTCCTACAGGAGTGGGGTGTCCTCAGTTTGTGAAACTGCCCAGAGCACTTCTGTCACAAAACCAGACTTGGGGATAAATGAGCATGCATTAAATGTAATTTAATCCATCCAAGTAACAAGGCCAAAATTATAAACCATTAGCAAGATAAAACCAAAGATAAGGAAATGCAAATTCACTGCACCACAAGGTGGGTTTTAGCTCAGCTAAACCAAACCAAAGCTTTCCCCCCAACCCAGGGCACAGGAACTCTGTGCCCATCTCAACCAAGGAACCTGGAGGTGCTTGCCATGACCCAGCCAGACCTGCCAGGGCCCTGCTCAGGACAGGGCCATTCCCCAGCAGCAGGGGCAGGGCAGTCTCCAGTACACCCTCCAAAATACACATCCCTCAGCTGCAGAGGATCCAGTTCCCAGCTCCAGTATCACTGTTTCTGTAGGACAGAAGTGGCAGGAAAACAAGATTGTGCACAAACCAGCAGCTCCAAGTACCTCCCTTGTCCCTGCCAAGCAGCAGTGTCCCTTACTGTCCCTTTCCAGAGCTTCCTTCCCACCCTGACAGGCCCAAAGAACACTCAGCACAATGACATTTTCACTGTTCCTAAACACTGGCATCTCTCTCTAGCTTTTTTTTTTTTTAACAATCCTTAAAATACATCATCTAAAAGTCAGCAATAGTTCTCTCAAGACCTGCAATCTCCCACTGCAAAGTCTCACATAGCAACCATCCCCAGGACATGTTAACCACAGAGATGACAGATGGAGTATTAAGAGCACTCAATCTAAACCACCTTCCTCCCTCCCTGCTCTCAGGGGGCTCCACCATAACCTTTTACTTAACTGTGCTCTAACTTGCACTCAGAAGGAGATCAGGTTGCTCAGCTGCAGAATTATTTGGGCTGGAGGAGATCCCCAGGAGAGCATCTAATCCCAGCTCCTACTCCAAGCAGGGTTAGCACCAATTTCAGAGCAGCCTGCATGGGGCTTTGTCCAGCTGTGCCTTAAAATCCCCCAAGGATGGAGGCTCCCCCCACCTCTCTGGACAACCTCTCCCACTGCTCAGCTGTCTGAAGAAGGAAAACTTTATCCCTCCTTATCCCAAGGCAGAAACTCCTATTATCTCATTGACAATCACTGTCAATCCTGTTGTTATGCACCTCCTTGATAATCGGCTCTTGGGTATTCCAGAGCTGCTTCTTGTCCCAGCTGAACCCTGCTGACTCCACCAGCCTGCTCAGGGAACCAAGATTCAGCATTAATTTATTAATAGCTTCTCCCTGGTGAGACAGAGGCTCCCTCCAGTCAGATTTTGCCCTGACTCCCACTGGCTTGTTCACAGGGAAACCAGGGAATAGCTGATTTGTCCCACACTGATGTCAGAGCACAGCTCCTCACCCTCTGCTTGCAGAGTGCAGGGATCACATTCCCACTGGTGACTATTTTTGAGGGGTATCAGGTGGCACTTTCTAAATCAGCTCCTTGAACACAGCACTGAGCAGCCACAGGGACAGGGAGGCTCTGCCAGCCTGGCACAGGGCTGGGATAAGGATCAGAGCCCCCACAGTGCCCAGTGGGTGCTTCTCAGCTCAGAGCCCACCAGCAGTGCTGGGGCAAGCAGGAAGGCATGAAGGACATGCCAGGGATCAGCCAGGGGATCCAACACAGCCCTGCTCCCACGGCAAAGCCTCCTCTGCCCCCTGGGAGCAGCAGCCTTTGGTCCACAGCAGGGCTGCATCCCTCAGGATCCAGGTTTATGGTGCCAATGCAGCTAATTCTTGGCAACCAGTGCAAAAATCTCATTAAACCCACAATTTGAGGTGGTTTTTTTTGGAGATGATCTGCTTTCCATCAGAGCCCAGGGACTGCTGAGCATGCTCCTTCTTTAACGTGGCAGAGGTGGGTCTGCACTGCCCGCTGGTTACCTGCTCCCTTCTCCATCTTAAAACACTGCTACAACATTTATGTTTTCCCAAACTTCTGGAACTCCTTTGGTCTTCCCAGATTTATTACAAATTGGCAGCCAGGATTCAGAAAGCTGCTTTGGCAATTTGTTTTAAACAAACAGGTTCCAGTGTTGCTCAAGTTTCAAAATACTCTGAAATGTTATCTTGGGTTTAACACCCTCCCTGGTTACCAGTGCAATGGGAGGTATTCTGAGAGAATATCATCCAGCTTCTCCACAAAAATGGAAAAGAAATGTTTTACTTCTCTGCATTGTTATCAGCAGTCAGCTGGGTTTAACATTTCCCAACAATATAAGCACCGCTGATGAAATTTATTTTGTTTTACAGATAATAAAATATTTCTCACTGCCCCATGATATATTTGCTGTGCTTTTTCAGTCATTTTAGCTTTCCTTATCAACTGCCTACCTTCAAAAACACCAGTAACAGGTCCTTATCTACAGCCTTTGTTTTGCAAATTGCTCATAGTTGAGCCTATTTAAAAGCTAAAACATGATTACTGGGGGAAGCTCTTTGCAAAACCAGAAGAGAAGTAAACCCTTGCACAGAGCTGCACACAGTACCTGAGAACTGCTGATTTTCTGAGACAATTCAGTGAAAATCAAACCAGAAACAGGATTTTGGAACACCTACTAATTGAGCTGCCCTTCCAGTCTCCCTCAAACCACCACAAATGTTGATAATATTATCAAAAGCTACATTTTATGAGTTTTGCAATTTCTCTTCCTATTTGTAAAAACAAAACTCAGAGCACCTGTAGCTGGCAAAAAGCCCCTGCCCTTTGCCTGAGGAGTACTGTGGGCTCTGCTCCAACGGCACCAAAAAATGTTAATAAAAATGGAGAGCCATGCCCTGCAGCCACAGGAAGATACCAGACTTGCAGAAGCTTTTCCAATCTCAGAAAGAAGCATAACTTACCATCCTTCCCTGCATTCCACAGACTGCAATAACCCCAAACACCAAAATGCAGAGAGTGGGAAGGGCTCCAGGCCCCCCACAGCACCCTAGGAGCCAGAGGGGACAGTTGTGGCTGTGACCTCAGCGGGTCCCATTCCTCCAGAGGCTGAGCACAGCCTCCAGCCAAGGCAGCCCTGCCTGGGTACACACAGCTGTTGCATTTGGCCTCAGCAAACTTTGTTTACGACCCAAAGTGGTTTTAAAGTTTAATTTATGAAGTGCCTGGCAGAGATGGGAGCAGTGAGTGGCAACACTCACACAGCACCTGAAACACAGCACCAAGCCTGGAGAGTCCAGGGAGGATTTCCAGGCAGCTCCAACCACGTTGCACTGGGTTTGCTGTTCTGTTTACTGGTACAGCTCTGCAAGATAAAATTTAACTTCCCATGTACAGAGATGAAGGTACCATTAATTAAGCATTCCAGCAAAATATTTGCCATGATTAGAGACAGTTCAGAGAAGATCTTTGCTTACCACAATGTATTTCAAGCAATCAAAGCAAATGCTCTGCTTATAAACAAAGGAAAAGCCAAGAACACAGAAAAAATCTTGAGCAGTATTTCACAGCTTTGGCAAGGCAGCATGACCAATTCTGATTAAATTTTCTTGAGATGACAAAAAACAGAAGCCCACAGAGATGTAATAAGATTTAGCAATTATGCATAAGGCAGGTAGCAGCAGGAAAATCATGGTATTGTTTGAGGCAAAGGCAAGAGAAACAGGAGACATGAGAAGGGAATAAAGAAATTTGTAAAACAATGATGCCTAAAACCAAAAAAAGGTCCCCATTTACCTCTTTTCCATATTGAAAATGAACTGAAATTAAAAAACAACAAATTAAAACAGAGGAAATGAAATTCCACAGCATACCATGTGCATTGAGCCTCTGGGACATATTGCCACAGAGCAATGTGGGAGTAATTCAATAAAATATTGGAAGTAGATCTCCATAATAAGAACATCTGCAATTCCATTAAGAGAGTGAAAGAGAGCACACTGGAGATGAATTTTGCTCTAGCCAGGCATAAGCAAAGCAGTAACTGGTGTGAGCAGGGGTTATCTCCTGCACAGGCAGGGTATTCACAGCTGGCTGCACTCTGGGGCTTTCCTGGGCCTGTGATAAGATGGGTGCCTGAGTAGGTGGGCTGTGATCCCAGCCAGTTTGGCAAGCTCTGCCTCTCTGCATAGAGATCACATTTCAGTTTTCAGCAGCTTATTGTGCAGCTTCTCAAAAAGAGAAACAACACTACCCACCTTTTTTTTTTTAAGAGATTATCCGCTGTGACACAAAAAGAGCAGATGAAATTTCAGCCAAACCTATTAAAGAAATACCTGTGGAGCAGTGAGCAACCCTGAACACTCTGTGTGGAAACAAAACTATTTTGAAAGTTCTCAGCACCTGAAAAAATGGGTTTACTGAGGAAATAAATAAGATTTTATCTGGAGGGGCTGCTACCAGAGAGTCCCGTGGTTAGCCCTAACAATGAGGATTTTCAGGAGCACCTTCCTGCATATTCATACTCCCGTGTTTCAGGGTAAATGGGAGCCTGAGAAAGTTTAAAACTGCAGTAGGTGCTTCAGGAGGGGACAGGGTCTGCCTCTCTGTGGGAGAAGAGGTGAGAACACAGCAATGTTTCCCCACAGAACCTGCTGGGGCAGGAGCTGCTGGGCTCCGAGCACAGGAACACATTCCCTCACTTTCCCACTGCCCACAAGAACCCGCTGCCAGCTCCAGCTTTGTACATCTGTCCCAGCCTCAGCCCTGGCAGCTCTCAGAGCTGGCACACTGCCCACACCCCCCAGAAATGCTGCCCAGAACCCAGCCAGCAGCACTTTGTGCCCACAGAACAGCCTGGGTGCCCAGGAACACATCCCTGAGGGAATGGCCATGATTTGGGAACCCCCCCCCAAGCCCACTCCTGCCCAGAACCCAGCCAGCAGTACTTCATGCCCACAGAACAGCCTGGGTGCCCCAGGGGTGCCCAGGAACACATCCCTGAGGGAATGGCCACGATTTGGGAACCCCCCCAGAGCCCACTCCTGCCCAGAACCCAGGCAGCAGCACTTTGTGCCCACAGAACAGCCTGAGTGCCCCAGGGGTGCCCAGGAACACATCCCTGATTTGGGAACCCTGCTGGAGCTGTGGGAGGGAAAACGGGCTGCAAAGAGCCACCCTCTCCCTCCCAGGCAGAAAATCCTTCACCTCCCAGCACAAACCCCCTCCACCACTTCCAGCAAGCCTCCAAAGGCTTTATCCAAGGACAGAAACAGGAGGGGAGAGAACAGAGAGAGCTGACACCGAGCTGAGAGCCAGGTTAAGCTGCAAGGACCCTACCTGCCTCTGCCAGGGCCTGCTGAGCACAGGGAACAACTGCTATGGCTCTTTGGAGCTCCACAGGTTGAGCCAGGCTGTAGTTTCGACATTCCTTGCAACTTTCCACCAGCACACACATGATATGTTCAAACTTGAGTGACTCCTCCCTCCTCCCTCCCTCCGCACACACAGACAGGCCCAGGAGATGGCCCTGCCTCTATCATCCCAGTTCCTATAGCAACTCCTGACCCAGCAGATGGAAACAGAGCTGTTTTCTAGGCAAATCCGCCTTCTTGGATTCCTCTGCTCTTCCCTGCTGTTGGCCCCTCCTTGCTCCAGTGCTCTCCCTGGGGGCTGCTCTGCTGGCACCTGGCCCAGACTTTGCCTGGAGGAAGGCCAAGCTTTGAATTCATTTAGTAAAACCACAACATAAAGCAGCTCTCCTGCTCAGGAAGCAGGGCCCGTGTAGTCCCAGGGGCAGGCCAGGCTGCAGAGCCAGCCTGCACCTTCTGGTCGAGCACAGCTGCCCGTGCTGGGCAGGAGGATCCAGGCAGGAACATCTCTGCTCATCCTCATCCTCACCCATCCACGAGGAAAGGTAAAATGAGACAGAACTAGTCATTTATTAGCAAGTCCAGCCAACAGAATTATTGTAACCTCAGGCACTTCTTAGACATTTGGACTTCTGCTTGCAAAGCCTTTCCTGGAAGAGGGAGAGCCCAGCTGTGACAGCAGGGCTCTCTGTGTGCTCATCACAACTGCTCACCCATGCTGTCCTCAGGTCAGGGCCCCGCAGCAGTGGAGGTCACCAATGCAGCTGTCTGAGACAGCACATCACATTCAGTACCCTTCTCTAAAAATACAGAAATTGAGGGAAAATAAAGAACTCAAACCAGGCTGTGGCATTTCAGGGGAGATAATTACCAAGGGTGACAGTGGGAATGTCATGAGCAGGTGGCTCTGTGGTGACAGGGCAAGCAGGACTGCAGCTGGGAACAGGGTCAGCAGGTCTCTGTGAGACCACCCAGACCCAGCACAGGGGCTACAGAGCTGGTTTTGGGTTACAGAGCTGCTTTTGGGCTGCACAGCCCTTCCACCCCCAGCCATCCTTGCCCACAGGGGCTCTGCTGCCCTGGCCACACAGCAGGATGGGGACATGCTCAGGTGGGTGAGAAGGGCACTGGGGCTTGAGAGGAACTTCTGAGGGCACTGTGCTACAACCCCAGCAGGAGCCATGGCAGCAGAGGGAGAGCAGAGAGCAGCAGGAATGTGCTGACCCTGCCTGCTGGGAAATGCAGGTGCCAGCCTGCCTGCTGAGAGGGAGCTGCTCAGCAAGGGAAGGGCTGCAATGTCTCTCTCACACACCTGGCAGGGCCAGGACTCCTCCCAGGGCCAGCAGGGCAGGGCTGGGAAGTGATGCCAGCATTGTACAGGACTCACAGGGACTCCACAGCAGGAAGATGGGACAGCAGCCATCCAGCCCATCCTGCAGAACCCCACAGGCTAGATCAGTTTCCAGCAGGAATCCCAGCAAAGCCTCAACAGAGCAGCAGGTATTTTGGGTATCCCAAAGCAAGAAAGGAAGCAGACACAAAGCACACTGTGCCCACACTAAGTCCCAACTGGAAGATGCAGTCAGGTGCCACCATGCTCCCATTTTCCTCCCTGCCTCCCTACCCCATAACCCACCTCTGGTCTGAGAACATAAAACTCTGTATTTTTTTTCCCCATGATAATTTTTCCATGCATCAGTGAGTTAACTAGCACAGAGGGATGGGACAGTCCCTAAGGCTCCTGATGGCTGGGACATGAGCAGCAGTAGGGTGGGTGTGGGAAGACATCAGATCCCTTTCTGCCTGCTCCAAAGGGGTGTTACTCATTCTGATAATGGCACTCTCCTCCCAAAACAAGGATGCCTGCCCTGAGGACACAGTGGTACATGGGAACCAAGCTGGATACAGGCCCCTGGGGTAAACTGGGACCAAACAATTCCCTTTGCAAGACACAGGGCAGATTGTGGCAGCAGGAAACGCTGGACATGCAGGAACAGGGAGTCCAGGAGTGGCACCAATAAAAGCATCAAAGCAGATGCATATCACACAAACAACATCAAGAGGTTAGAAAAAGCTCCCGATTTCCCTGTGGTGCTGGGAAGAGCAATGGCTCAACTCACAAACAGATCTGAGGAGCTCCTTTCCCTGGGGAAGGGCATTGCTGTGGAGGCACAAAACACTGCTGGAAAACTGCTGAGCTTGCAGTCAGACTCACTTGAGCGGTTCAGCACAGAAAAAGGCTCTCTGCTGGATGCCCTCTGAGATGTAACTTGATCCCACAGTACACATCCACTAATCAATCGAGGGATAAAGCAAAGCAGAAAACAGCCTTTTTTTTTTTTTTACTGGAATGAGCCCAAATATGCACAATAACAGATCCCACTCAGAGCTATTGCAAACTCAAGTGCTTGGGAGAGTTTCGCATCTCACATCGCAGAGGGAGCATATTTCTGCAATAGCATCATTGCTCCTCAAATTGGGTATTTGAGAGACTTCCTAATGACCTCATAGCAGCACATGTGACCACTAAGTCATCTTCTCAAAGGACCAGCAATAACATCAACAGACCCTGTTTTGGTTGTGCACAGGACAGCTTTCCTCAGCACAAGCAGGTTCCTGAACAGTGAGGGAGCAGAAAGGAGCAGGACCCAGCTCAGGCCAGAGCTGGCATGGTGATTGTTTCTCCAACAGATTCTGTTTGGCCTTGGAAAAGATCCATCCAATTAACAGATGAGGAACCATTAGCACATACTAAATTCCACATACAAATTTAGACACAAAAGCTTGTTTATCCCAATGCAGGCCAAATTCGTTGGGTCTAAGGCATCTATATGATAATGTAAATCCCAGAAGAATTCCAAACACATTCCAAGAGATAAGAGGTGAACTCACAAAACATGAAATAATGACTTGAAAGGGTTTCCAATTTTTTTTTTTCCTCCCAGTGCTTAAAAATAACCCGCTATGCTGAGCAGCAAAGCAGGAATTAGGAATTTGTGGGTGATGAACTGGTGAGCTGATCACATTGGGATGGGGAAGTCATCTTTTGCTGACCCCAAGCCACCCCCAGTCAGGTGGCACTGGGAGAAATAAATGAGTGAACAACTGTAATTAAGTTAACACTGAGGTGAAGGCAACTACACAAAGAGCTCAAGCCAGACTGATGGCCTTGAACGCCTGAGGAGATCCCTCCTCTGCTCCCAGCACAAGAGGAAAAGTGACAAAATCCCACTGTGGAGATGTCAGGAGACCTGCACCAGACAACTTCCCAGTTACCAACAGTGATATGGGAACACACATCCAAGCAAGAATAAGGAACATCATCAAACAGCACCCAAGAGCTCCTTCTGGCAGGACTCTCCTGCAGCAGCAGCACAACAGGTCCACAAAACCTCCTGTCCCTGCCCAGGGGCTCTGCCCCATGGCTTTACACTCTGCCTGCCTCCCACCCAGCCCAGCTGTGGCAGGATCTCCACCTGCCTTATCCCTGGAGGGCTCCAGCAGGAGCTGGTGATCCTGTGAGCACCAACAGCTCCTGTCACACAGGACCAGGACAGCACCCAAGTGGCCTTGGGATAAACACAGACACAGCTGAGGAACACAGGACAGCCCCACTACGGAGGCTGGACCTGCACAGTGTTAAAGGTTTTTATTCTTTCAGTGTGAGGTGGTGAAAGCCAACTCTAGCCTTCACCTTTCCAGGAACTTTTGATGGAACACAGAGGCCTGCTGTGGAAGTGTCTGTTTACACCCTGCAGCCCTGTCCTGTCCTTACCCAGAGTAAGTGTGTTCACTCCCACCACCCCATGAAACATCTGCTCAGCCTAGCTCTGCTGGAATCACCCCTCGCATTGCAAAGAACCCATTCCAGCCCTAAACCTGGGAAAAGAGGGGAGTGGGGCAGAGCCTGGCATGATGAGGAGGGCAGGTCTGAGACATGACATCTTCCAAGAAATCCTGACAAACCACCTCCACACACCAGGTGCTGACTAGAGCTGCTCTGCAGGGTACCAGAAGGCTCAGAGCTGAGAAGACAGAGCTTGTGGTGACATTACAGACACCTGATGTGGGACACACCCTTCCCAAGGGGTGCAAAACAAGGGCTCCAATGGGAGTATTTACCTTCCACCACATTCCACCCACCTCGTGCCAAAGCAGATTTCCTGCTCTGAAGGGAGATGATCAGAGTCCTCAAGAGAGCAAGTACCAGAGTAGAACTTCTTTACCTCTCAGTCACTTCCCAAATCACCAGGACAGCCTCTGGCCCAGCCATGGCACAGATACCTCCTCATGTCCCCCATGTGATAAAGCTTTGCAGCTGTGCCAAGCTCTCTCTTTCTGGGCACATAGGCAGCTGCTCAAAAAAGCCCTGTCCTGAAGCAGAGGCCTCATGCCACTACAGCTCCCTCTCCCAGGAGCCAGAATGGCTGGGGAGGCAGCAACAGAGGAACAACAACTCTTCCCCAGCTCCAAAAATCTCTCTCAGAGCTTTAATTACCAGGAAAGTTCCAAACAGGAGCAGCCTCCCAATTGCCCTGTTTAAACAACAGGGTCCCCATCGAGGGCTGCCCCAAAGGTGAGGGTGAGGAGGGGAAAGCCCAGGTCAGATGCAGGGCAGTGAGCTCAGCTCAGCCTCACTTGCTGCAGTGACCAAGGCCCAGAGCACGGAGCTGCTGGCACAGAGCAGTGCTCAGCTCCTGTAAACACTCCCTGGCCATCACCGCTGATGCAACCACGGGAAAGGGGCAGAGAAAACCATTCTGTGCAAACAGACATCCCTCCCTATCCCTGGACACCAGGACCAGCCCAAGCAGGACATCTCCAGCCTTTCTCTCGTCTGCCTGTTGAGCCAAAAACCCTCTGGCGTGCTGCTGCAGATGAGGATCACTGCCACATCAAAAAGGGCTCAACTCCCATAAACCAGAAAAAAAGCTCTGGGGTTTTGACCCCTAATCCCTGGAAGCAGTTGGTATATTCAGCAGGCACATGGCCTCTTTCAAAGCTGGCCCTTCTTCTTGAAGCACTAGTATCTAACATCCTGAGTGTTATCCTTCACACATTCCTCCCCACCACAGCAGCAGGCAGCTCTTGCTGCCCATCATCCCTGTCAGGAGTTTGGAGCCAGGACATGGTGTAAGGTGTTCTGACAAGCAGAGCTACACAGGGACTGCTGGGGACAAAGTTCTGCTGTCTCTCTTACAGTTCACTTCTCCACATCTCCTCCTCTCTCCCAGAAGCTTCCCAGATAAATCTGTGTGTCACATCACATCTCAAAACTACAAGCTGTGGGGATCTGAGGAGACCAACGTCTGAGTAGTGATTCCAGATCCAGCTCAGAGAAAAGCTAATCAGCATCCTTCACCAGAGGTTTGATTGCAGACACATGGAAAACAACAGCAGAAAAACCAAAGCAAACCATAAGCACTGGTTGTAAGCTTCATCAAGGAGGAACAGCACGAGGGAAGGGAGGTTCAGCACCAGCCATGTGATTTCCCAGCAAGGGACACCAACCCAGCTGAGCCATGGAATGGGCAGAGCTCAGCTCAGGGCAGCAATGCCACTACAGCTCCTCCCGTGCAGCACAGAAAGAGAGAGCACTGCAAAAACAAGTGGTGCATGGAAAAACTGGTGGTAACAAAAGAGCTGTCAGCCTGTCACTGACCCCCCTGCAGCCCTTTACAGCTGCTGCTCCAGGACCCTCTGGCCACACAACCCCAAACCTGACCTCTGCACTTTGGACAGAGTGAGCACATGGAGAGCAGCTGACAACAGTGATCCCCACATTTCTGTGATTCCTCAGCAAGGACCCTCATCTTCAAATAACCAGAGCATGCACAAGGCCATGCTCCCAGCCCCTCTGGCTGCCCTTTCTGGCATGGAAACAAAAGGCAGGAGCAGTTCAGATGTGCAAGATACCAAAGGGCCCCATAGCAAGTGAGGATTTGTAACCCACCCAAGGACACTGCTGCTCACTCCACAACACCAGACTCATCCTACACAAGGACTGGTTTGCACACCAACACAACACAAATCTGCAGAGCAGATGGCAGTGCCAACACCAGGACCAGACCACAGGAGCTCTCCTTTTCAGTGCCCATGAAGCATTCATATAATTCCTGTTGCAAAAGGGGATGCACAGCCCAGGGATCCAGGTCTGAGCCTAGCAAAGAGGCCTTGGCTAGGGAAGCTTCCACCTCCTCAGCAGCTCTTTCCATCTCAGCCACTTCCCTTCCAAGCAAGGCTTCCTGGCCTGAGCAAGCACAAGGGGTGTTGCAATCCACAGTTCTGTCTGAGGAAATCCAGCCCAGCCACAGCAGCAGGCCTGGTCTGGCCTATGTGCCATCCCTGGACACCCACTGTGTCCAGAAGCTCATGCCACATTGGAAGGCAAGTTGCTCCTTGGATGTAGATGGCTGCTCTGCTCCCTTTAACATGCAGGACCACAAGGGGTAACTCAGATGTGCACACACTCATCTCGTGGGAGTTTTTCTGAAACAAATGCAGCAGACTCTGGGGAAAATCCTCTCCCTCCCACGGGGAGGGTGAGGAGGGTGGATTAAAGGCAACTGTGTGCCTTGTGCATGTGTGGTCTCAGTCTGGGCAGCACTGATCCCACACTCTGCCTTGGGGCAGGGGATGCTCAGGGGTGCTCATCCTGTGCCTCCTGACAGACAGAATTCCAATGGGAAAACACTCATGAGCTCATTGCAGCTACAGGAAATGTCCTACAGGCACTGTTCCACCTGCAAGTCCCCATGCAAGCACAGGAAAACCACCTGACAGCATCCCTGCCTTTTGCTCAGAAACAGCACAAGGGTCTGCTCATGTTTCCCATGTTAGCACAGAACAGGATTCAGATCCATTACACATTACATTAACCCTACTGGGACATTTCCCACAGCTCACTCAAATGTTTTCAAACCTGCAGGATGAGGTCATTCCAACCTAAATGCATAACCCACTCTCCAAGGTGGCTCACTAGGTATAACTTCCAAGCAAAAGCAAACAAAAGCTGATCTGGTGTGATACCCTGCTCCATCCCCAACATGTTCAAGACTTGGCCAGACAAAGCCATGGCTGAGCTGATCACTCACATGCTGGAGCCAGTCCCACTTCAAGCAGGAGGTCAGGCCAGAGCCCCCCAGATATCCTTTCACCCAGTGCTTCCATCATTCTGTGGCAGCAAATGAGGAGAGGCAGAGAAATCACTGCCAGCAAGGAAGGCTTGCATCGAGTTTCTCTGGAGTAATCCTTCTAGATAATATTAAAAGCTTGGTTAGCAGAGATGTCAGCACTGACACAATGAGGGCTAATTCTGTCCTGGCAGGAGCATTGAGTGCCAGGGTCTGAGCCTTGATGTACTGCACGGGTCCCAAACAGGGTCAGCCCACTGCGTCACTGCCCTTGCACAAATTAACACCCACCACAGGAGAGGCCTTTTTGGAAATGTAACTTCAGCCATGCATTCAAACATAACAGTCTGCAATAACCCAAGAATACAGATTAAAAGCCAGACAGCCAATAGCTCTCGAGACATTAGAAGCGACTAGAAAATTCATTTCCCACTATAAGTCTTTACTCTAGGGAGGTCTCAACAGTACTGCTGCTATTTGGTGTCCTTCCAGTGCTGGGAGAAGGCCAAAAATGCTGTAGCAGAGACTGAACCACACTAATGGGTGGGTTCAGTCCTTGGGAAGAAGGCAGAGTGTCTACATGGAGTAAGTCTGGAGGGTGATGGGGAAGCAGCTGCTGGCACTGAGATGAAACAGGGTTGCTGGTCAACAGAGGAACTGCCATCAGTGCTGCTCCTTCCACATGTCCACCCATGGTACCCAAACATGACACTGGCCAGCAAAGCTCATCTTCTCAGAGTAAAGCCCTGTCCAGGTTGTCCCAGAACACAAAAGAAACATAAGAATGCTGCTAGCCAAGTATGCAGACAGAAGGCATCAAACCCATGGAAAGAGAAAGGACACTTTGTGAAGTTATCAGAAAATCTCCATCACAATCCAGAGAAATGCAAAACACATACACTCAAAAACAAAAATTCCACAGGATGAATTCACAGCATTGGGTCCCTCACTCAGGGAAAGTGAGGGAGCTCTGTATGGCAGCTCTGCTGGTCTGATTTGTTCCCCTCAGCAGCACAGGGGCAGCAGCTCAGCCCAAAACAACAACAGGGCATTGGAGGCACATTCCCAGCACCCTCAGCTCATCTCCACTACAAATGCAGAAATGAAAGATAAACATTCCTGGAAGATCACATTACCCAGCATGAAGAGATGACAGCTTGTCAGGAGCAGCAGAAACAGGCTGAGCTCAGTGGAAGGAGTCATCATAGGCTGACATCTTCCTATTGGAGAATCCTGATACTCCAGCTATTTCTGCTACAGTATTTAATTATTTAATTTTGACAGGCAGAAACAAACAAGCACAAGTGAAATAACATAACAGTAATCGAGATGGACAACAAAACCTGACTCTTGGCTAGTTTAGCCTCCTCCATAGGAGGGCAACACAAACGAGGGACACTACAACCAAATGATAAATGCAACAAAAACATGCCCAGACTCCCTTTCTTCAAGGGAAAATAAGAGCTGCAAAGGCAGTGTGCTCTGCAGGCTCCATCCCTGTATTTGCTTGTTCTTGAGCAGCTCTTCGTTACTGATGGGTGGGACGTTTTAACACCTTAAATGCTATTCCCAGAGAAACTGAACTAACTCCTCATTTGCACAGCACAAATTCATCTGGTTGGAAGAAAATACCCCGCCCTATTCCTCTGGCCTCCAAAGTGCAGCTGGCAGCCTCAGGACACAGGACAGTGCTGGGGAAGGAACACAACTGTTGACTGTGTTTGTCTGTGCCTCCTCCCTCCCCGCGGGCACACGGGAGCTGATCAGCCCCGTGCCATCTCCTGACAGGAGCTGACTTGTTCCAGGTTCACTTCTCACCACAGCCCTGCTCTGCACAGCTCTGCAGACAGCTTTGGGCACAGCACCCAAACATCAAGACAGAAAAGTCACATCAGGTCAGGAGAGCATCATCCATGCTGGGAGCACATCCAAGCAAACACCCAAAGCTGCTGCATTAGGAGAAGACAGGCCCCAAATCCAAACTTTGGAATGACTCCACCCAGTTTAATTCCTTGGTCATGCATTCTGCAGGCATTAGCTCTGAGTGGGCTGGGGTTCTAACAGCTCCACACTCAAAGCTTCATGGACAAAACAAGGTTTAGGCAGCACTTTTCAGAGCATAGATCATCACCTCCCACATGTACCCTGCCAGTGATGACCATCAGCCAGGCTCCAGGAGGACAGACCCAGCAGGATCCCATCCAGGAGCAGAGTGAAGGGTGAAATGGTTGAGCTGCTACAGAAAATATACAGCCTCACTGCCATCCATCAGAGCAACAAATGCTCTACCAGTCCTTTCCATCAATAAAAGGGATTAATAGCCAGTAAGGGCATGGAACCAAAACAACTTGTGTTCACAACTATTTTACCTAAAGAATAAAATAATAGCATATAAAAAGCAGATATTTAGTGTATGTAGTACGTGCATTAGTACACACTCTCAAGGAAACCAGATGAAGCTTGATAATCTACATACAGTTTTCCACTTTCACATGCTTGACTTTCTACCTGTGTGAAATTAAATATTAGAAGAAGCTCCTGATAAACTCCCATGGGACAAACATGCTTAGGTGACAGGGAAAAAAATACCATTAAGCCTGTGCTGATCAGTAAATTCTACTTTCAATTATTTGTTTCAAAAAGAAAGCTCACAGGAGTGACTGAGAGGAGACTACAAGCAGAACATGGCTATGGAGTAGTGAGAGGTTTTAACACATCTTGCCTTATGCATTCCTATCTTCAAGTTGCATAAAACGCTGAGAGATTTAAAGTTTGGGATTTGAAGCTTTCCCCTCCCAGTCTGACTCCATGTTAATTTTTTTTTAGAGATTGGGATCAAGTGGCTCTTTGGCTCTACTTCTGCAGCCAATAAAAACTCCACCCACCCTAAATCCATTGCATAATTAATAACTTTGTGATTGGCAAGAAGTGATTTTAGGCACAAAGAGGCACTGGCATCAGAAAGGCACCTTCCTACCTTGCCTGTGAGAACAGGTTGTACTTTAAAGCTGCTGGCAACAAAAGTTCCCTATGCTGGGAACACCACCCAGCATCACCTCAGAACAGCTTTGCTTAATTTTCAACACTCTCAAATGATGGCTGTGATTATTTTGCAAGAGTAGCCCAGTTGCCATCAAGAGGAATGGAAACCAGCGTCCCTTCTGAGAGTGAGAGCAGGGATTGCTGGGATCCTCTGCAGCAGAACACCACCATCAAGTCTTCCCTGTTCAGAATGTTCTCATGCATTAACAGAAAAAACACCATCAATTCTACATAAATTCCTTTGCTGAAGCCAGCAGCAAAACGTCTGTGGAATTAAGGCAGATGAGAGCCTTCCCTCACTTGGGCTAATCCCAACCCCACACACACTAAAGAGAGAAACAGAGCTCAGGAAAGATGAAATACTTCCTTGCCATCATCTCCCGTTGCTGTCCAAGCAGCAAGCCCCAGCACTTGGAGCATCCCTGGGTATTGTGTGTGCTCAGAAAGCTCTGCTGGAGCACAAAGCCACCCTGAGGTGGCCCTGTCACAGCCCCTGGGGCTCCGTGTGTGCCATGAGGACACCGGGCATGTGACTCGCGTGTTAAAACTTTCTGGCTCACCAGTCGAAGTTCAGATTCTTTCCCTGCAAAACACACTGCATGATCTCATCTGCAAGCAATCAGCCTGAGAAATCAGCTTGTTAAAGGAAGCTTCTAGGAAAGGAGAGAAGCCTCTGGAGGATTTGGGGGCCTATATGATTTTAACCACTTTGTTAAACCCCAGCTGCTCTTCTCCCCATTGGGGTCACACAACCAAGAAACCATTTCTCCTCCCACACAACTCCAGACAGGACAGTTTGCCAACACCTAACTGCAGCATCCTATTTGCATTGTCCACAGCCTGAAAACACTCACATTTTCAAGCAAACCTCATCTCAAGCAGGCACTGAAAGAGTGCAAGGAGAAACTCAGAGCTGTGAGCTGAGCAGCATCCAGAAAAGCAATTCATTAAACATGCAACAGTGATCATCTCAATGTGTAAACCAGAATATCCTCTGAATTTCTGGATGTGTATTTCAGCATTTCCTCACAGTCCTCCCTGGGACCCAAGACATGCACCAGAAGACAGGAATAACCAGTACAGTGTGAGCTCTGCAGAAGAGTAAGGAACAAGCAATAAACTCCCTGGAATGCCAGCTTTGTCCTGAGATTGCTCAAAGTGATGTAACACAATTTTACCAGAGTGTCTGCAGATGCTGCAGGAGCCCTACATGCTCCCTGTGCTACAATATGCTCAACACCTTTTCCTGCCCAGTGAAAGCCCGGAGGAAGCAGCACTGCAGAGTGCAGGACAAAGCACAGCATCAGATTCCCAGCTGCACTCCCAGTTTGGCTCTCCAGGGCCCTGTGGTGAGCAGAGTGAGCCCTGTGCCACACATCCAGTCACATTTGCATCCCCTGAGCTCCCAGAAGCAGGACCACCATTCTCTCACACCCAGCAGGGAGGGAGGGAAGATCAGAGCAGCATCCTGCCTCCCTCACTTCCTTCCAGGCTGTCACACCCTGCTCAGCTGCTCCCAGCAGCATCTCCCAGGCAACCCCGTCCCAGCTGCTCCTCGCTGGCCATTCAAGTGCTTTCAAAGACTTTCCTTAGAATTCTTGCATAGAAATCACTGTTTAATGTTCAGCACGAACACAGGAGGCAGGGGGGAAAGGCAGGCTGTCTCTAACAAAGGAGATCTGCAGGACTGAGCCCCTGGCTCTTTGCAGCTGTGGATTATTCCAAGTGAAGGGATTATTCTGTACTTCCAGCACTCATTTTCAATTCAACTTGCAGAAGTAACTGCTCTGAAACAAACAGAAGGCAACAAAGATCAGGCAACACGTTTATTAACATGAGAGCAGAGAGAAAAGTCAATTACACTGGTTCTCCCTCACTTTGCATCCTTACAAAAGCTACTTTATATACATAAAGTAACTTCTGCAAAGAATTTACTTTATACAAGAATTAGAAACACCTCAGCCCATAGCTGTTGAAGCTGCTGTGCAAATCAGGGTGAGGCACTTAGCCCCAGACAATGCAGGATCACAGTGATGCTGCAACTTTTTTGGTCAATGGTGGCACCTTCTAGCTCCAAATGACACTGTGAAGCTCACAGCAATTTGAAATAACTGCCTTGAAAAAGCTTTGTGCTTTCTGTGTCTTTAAGAAATGCATCGCTCTGACTGCAAACATTCAGGCTAAACAAAATGTTATGAGGGAAAAAAAAAGTCTCCTTCAAGCTTTTTACTCCCCAGCCAAATTTCTAATTTTACCAAATTAAGAGCAGACAACCCCCTCACCCCAACCCCAAACTGATGCCCACTACTAAAATCAAGGTACAGGACAACTGCCCCCAATTCCTAGAAAACCACACCTCAGAAAATTCAAAGTATAAAGGGAGGGGGGTAATACTGAAGGGCTCAGCTGCTGGCTCCTCTGGTGCAGCTCTTCAACCAAATCATGAAAGAAGGAGAAAAAGGAGACTTTCCAGCTCAAGTTCCAAGTCCTTTTTAAAAATCAGTTTATAACCACTAAAATAAACACAGTAAGAACAACTGTGCAGTAACTGGGAACCTGCAAAAACAGCTGCAGTTTAAGAGCAGTTTAGGCAATGTCTGGCAAACACCAGCAGATACAACAGCCCAGGAGGATGGCAGCACACTGGGGAATGAAATAGGGAATTTCACCCACAAGCTTACTGAGGCACTGCATGAAGTTCACCCACACTGGGCAGAAGCAGCTAATCTGTGCTGTTTACTGCTATGGTGAGCTGTTAGAACTGCCCCTCTCCCAAATTCCAACCTCCTCCTCCTCCTCTCCCCCATGCCCCACCTGCCCCGTGCTGCCTCAGCCCAGCCAGGAGTTTCCCAATGCACCTGACACCTGGGCAGGGACACTGTTGTCCTGTCACCCCAAAAACCTTCTGCTAGAAACCCAAAAACCTTCTGCTAGAAACCCAAAAACCTTCTGCTGGCCACTCCAGGGCACAGATCCCCAGTGCACCCAACCTCCCCAGGAAACAGCCACCTTGAAGGGAAGGAAGGGCAAGACACCTGGAACGAGCAGACTTCTCCAAGACACCATGGCTTGGATGTTCTAAGTCACTTTAGGACATCTCCAGAACAGCAACCACAGCAGATGGTGCAGAAGGACAACACTCTGAAGGAAATCCATCCAGAGCCCTCTGACATCTCGCCTTTGAGCTCCCCAACAGAACTCCCCAGGATTTGGGCATTCTGGCTTTCTTTAGAACTGACGATCCGATTCTCCACTCGGTGTTATCCGAGGAGCCACATGCTCTGAACATCCTCCTTCGCTGCAGAGCTGACAGTTTTCAATTACAGCCAGTTGGAGTTGTTCTTGGCTCTCCACCCCTCACCACAGACCTGTGCTCTCCAGGGCCAGGCTTCTCAGTGTGCACATAAAGCAAATTCAGGAAAGATGCAGCAAATAAAAGCTTTCCTGGACACTGACTGGAATTGGAAAGGCAAGAACTCCTAGGACAGGTAAGGAGACAGCTCTGGGCAAGGAGGAGATGACCTGGGCCATTTCCAGGGGAGGAAGAGCACAGGAAGCCTCAAGTCTCGCTCTTGGAAGTTTTAAAGTTTTTAAGTTAAGAGGGATAAGGGGTAAAGCTTCTAATGTACATTAGATATGAGAAAGCAGGTTTTTTGAAATGAGGGTGGGGAGGCCCTGGCACAGGGTGCCCAGAGAAGCTGTGGCTGCCCCACCCCTGGAATTGTCCAAGGCCAGGCTGGATGGGGCTTGGAGCAACCTGGGACTGTTGAATATATTCCTACTCACTGCAGGAGGGTTGGACTAGAAAACATTCAAAGATCCTTTCCAACTCAAACTCAGTGGTTCTAAGACACTGCAAATGTCAGACTGCAGCTTGTGACCATCAGAAGGATAGAGATCATTTGCTCACAGCAAAAGAAAGCTCACACCACCTGATACCTGCCCAGGGGAGAAGCACACACCTGGATAATAGATTTAGGGCTTCTTAAAATACAATTACTTTCCTAATTATACACCAGAGGCCAGAACCCACAGGCTGAGCAAGCCACGGGCAGCACAGCAGTTAATTCACAGAGAACTCCTCTTGATTTCCACAGCCCACATTACCCAGACATCAGACTGAATGGACATCGGAGCCTTTCTAATTTTATAGTCCTCAGAGACAAGGCAGGGACGGCTGATGGAAGAGCAGCGAGGCCTCTGCCCACACACACCACTGCTGCTGGCTCCACAACTACAGAGCTGCTTCTACTTTTTTTTTAAAGATTTTTTTTTAATGGAGTCAGCTGAAGAGAAAATGAAGAGCTCGGCATTTTACACCAAAGCATTTCAAAATGCTTGTTTATCTTTCAGCCTCAAAAGAAGAGAAATAAAGTGAAACAAAATCTCAGTCATTCCCTCTTAAATTTTTCCTCTCTGCCTCCAACAAAGCAAAGTGCCCTGATGTCCACTTGGTCACTTTTTCTTTTCTTTTCCCTTTGGCTTACAACATTTCAATTAGAGAAGCTGACACAAAACAGTCCCGGATTCTCATATTTTATCTTTTCCCCATCTTACCGCTCCATTAAAGAGTATTTAGAAGGCAGAGGAGCCAAAGGAGCAGCACATCCAACACAAAAAAATGGATGGGGAAACACACCAACGAACAAGCAGTGGCATAAACCAACAAAGGCTACAATAAAATTTTTAAACCAAAGTTTTCACACAGAGGTCTGCTTAAGGAAAAGAAATATGGAAAGCTCTTTTTTTCACAGGGAGAAAAACCCCAGGCAAACGAGCCATGAGGCAGCACGAGTGCCCAACTCCCAAAGTTGCGAGGCAGAGCCAGATCGCGGGAGCCGAGCCGAACAAACCCGCCCGCACCGCGGTTCCATCGCACCGCGCACAGCCCAGCACCGCCGGCGGGGCAGCGGCACCGGCCCGGGCGGGAAGGGCCGGAGCGACCCGGGGGACCCGCACCCCGCCGGGAACCCCCGGCCGGGGCGGAGAGGCCGAACAAAGCCCAGCACTCGCTTTTCTTCGCGGGGCTCCCGGGCACATCCCCGCCCGAGCCCCGCGCGGTCCCGGGCGGCGCCCCCACAGCCTCGGGGGCTCCGCGGGGACCGAGCCCGGCGCGGCCGCCCACAGCCCGGGGCACCCCGGGAGCCCGGCCCGGCCTCTCCCGGCCCAGCGGGGACACCGCCCGGCACCCACCGAGCCCCGCAGCGGCTCCGCGGCACCCTCGGCACACCGGGAGCCCCACGGGGCGCCAGCGAGCGGCGCCCCGGGGGCGGCCCCGCGCTCCGACCGCGGCGGGACCGCAGCGGCCGCGCCGCCCCCGCTCGGTCCCGCGGGGAGCCGGGCCGGGAGCCGGGCTGGGAGCCGGGCAGGGCGGGGCGGCCCCGGCGCTTACCTGGGGCAGGGCAGGCCGGGCGGCGGCGGCGCGGGCTCGCGGCCCCTTCCGGCGGGCGGGCGGGCAGGCGGGGGCGGCCGCGGGCGCCGCGCTCTTAAAGCGGCCGCGCCGGGCCGGGGCCGCCGGGAGGCGTCGCTACGGCAACGGGACAGCGGGGCGGGAGCGTGGCGGGGCCGGGCCGGGCAGCCGCCGGTGCCTTGGGCCTTGGAGCCCTTCCGTGTCCCCCGAGCGCCGGGCTGGGCACCCGTGTGTGCCTTGTGCATCACAGTCCTTTCACCTCCCTTGTGCATCAGCGTCCCTCCATGTCCCCCGAGTGCCAGGACTGTGAACTACCAGCACTGCCACCCATGTGCCCTGTGCTGAAGGACTGAGTAACCACGTCCCCTGTGCATCAAAGTCCTTCCATGTCCCCTGTGCCTCAGGGCTGAGCACCCGTACGTCCCCTGTGCCCCAGAGTCCTTCCACGTCCCCTGTGCTCCATGGCTGAGCGCCCATGTCCCCTGTGCGTTGGAGTCCTTCCATGTCCCCTGTGTCCCAGGGCTGTGCAGCCATATCCCCTGTCCATCAGAGTCCTTTCAGGTCCCCCAAGCACTGGGGTTGTGCATCCATGGTCCTTGTGCATCGCAGTCCCTCCATGTGCCCCGTGCATCACGGCTGTGCACTCACGCCCCTGTGCACGCTGTGGGATGGCTGTCCCCCCATGTGCCTCACTGTCCCCTTGTGTGAATCACTGTCCCTCATGTGCATCACTGTCCCCCCATGCGCCTCAATGTCCCCTCATGTGCCTCACTGTCCCCTCATGTGCATCACTATCCCCCCATGTGCATCACTGTCCCCTCATATGCCTCACTGTCCCCCCATGTGCCTCACTGTCCCCTCATGTGCATCACTATCCCCCCATGTGCATCACTGTCCCCCCATGTGCCTCACTGTCCCCCCATGTGCCTCACTGTCCCCCCATGCGCCTCACTGTCCCCTCATGTGTCTCACTGTCCCCTCATATGCCTCACTGTCCCCCCATGCGCCTCACTGTCCCCTCATGTGCCTCACTGTCCTCTCATATGCCTCACTGTCCCCCCGTGTGCCTCACTGCCCCCCATGTGCCTCACGGCTCCTTCATGTCCCCCTCCATGTGCCTCACCGTCACTCTGTGTCCCCACATTTCCCAGGGCCCTGCTGCATCCCAGGTGTCTCAGGGCTGATCTGTGGCCCCTGTGTGCCTCCATGTTCCCAGGTCACCACCCCTGCCCCAGGGCTGTGCTGTGTCCCCTGTCACATTCCCAGGTTATTTCCTTTATTTTCAGCCCTGCCATGTCTCCCTCTTCCCCCTTACACCTCAGGTCACTGCCCTGTCCCTGAGTCCCCTTTGGTGCCCAGTCCCTGCCACCCAGCCCAGGTGACCACCACACCCACAAGGGTCCCATCACCAAAGCCAAGGTGGCTCTTGGTGTTGTTGGCCAGCACTGGCACATGCTGGTGGTGGCCCCTGAGGATGACCAGGGCCTCCATTACAGCAGCCTCTCATCAAATTTTGGGGTTCCATCCTCTTTCTGTGCTGCTGCCAGGGGAGATGGCCCTTCCCTGGAGCTGTCCAGACTTGTGACCAAGAACAAACCAAAGCAAGCAGAAGCAGAGGGAAATTCTCCCAAGCAGGAGAAGGGGAAGGAAGGAAATTCCAGTTACTGGGGAATAGGTGTGCTCAGAGGTTTCCAGTACACCAGGTGAAAACAGAGCCAAAGCATTAGGCCAGCAACCAGCTGGATGGAGCTACACACCCTCGGGTGTAGAGTAGGTGGACTTTTTGAAGATACTATTTGACAGCAAATAACATTAAAGAACATTGTTTTGCTCCTGGAAGCAGAAACCCTGGGTTTTCAGGTAATCTTGTGGTCATAACAACCAAACTTTCTGTCTCCCATAAAGAATTTGAACTCCTTTTTTGCAATATAAGTGTACACAAACCAGTTTTCAATACTATGGCTTTTAAGTCTGTCAAGTGGCTCTTTGCTGCTACGAGGCAAAGAGAGGCACAGACCCTGCAATGTCTTCACTGGGTTGCTCATTGATTTATTGCATTCTTATCATTTCCCCTGGCTGTTGTCTCCTCTCTAAGCCTTATTTACAGCAGCATTTTCAGCCTCCCCTTTCAGACAGCCAGCTGTGCAAGGGAGTAGAGCAGCATGTAATATCTAGGTGAGGCAAAGCAATGAAGAAACACTTTAATATGTTCTCCATGATGCTCCTGAGACATCAGCAGCGCAGCTGGGAGTGAGCCAGGGGGTGAAACACACCCCTGAAGAAAGCAGCTGTGTTTGTAATTCCCATGGGAAATTACAACACACCCACAGGGAGCAGCTCTGGTGCCCTTGTGTGGCAGGAGGGGAAGGGAACTGGCTCCTATGTTTGATGGAGAGTCAAGAAGCTGCCTCAGAGCTTCCTCTGCTAATGAGGGTGTGCAAAATCTTCTCACATCTCCCTGGGAAAAACTGCTGAGCAGCTCCAGGTCCAGTCTGGATGGGCATGGGGGCAGTCAGGGGTTCCTGTTGTAGGATTAGTGAGATATGGAGCAAGGTGCCCTTTAGGAGCAACTCTGGGCTGCTGCACAGAATCATCATCACAAACATCAAGGGTGGAAAACCCCTCCAAAATCAACCATTAACCCAGCACCACTGTGCTCACCACTAAACTATGTCCCCAAGTACCACACCTACACATTTTTTGAACAAGGATGGTGACATCAGCTCTGGGCAGCAAGTCTGAATCCCTGACCATCCTTTCAGAGAAGAACAAATTTTTCTTGATATCAAATCTAAGCCAATATTAGGATCTCCAGTGTAGGACACATCTTTAGTTCTAAATTAAGCCACTCGTGGGGACACTGCTGGGTCACAAAGGTGATCACATGTAATGGCAATCTCCCAGAATGGTCCCTGGCCTGGCTTTGGGGTATTGCTTTCCTCACCCTCGCCAGGGGTGGCTCCAGGTGGGAATGTCCCAGGGCTGCTCCCAGCACACATCTGTGTGATGCTGTTTGCTTAAAGGCCAAGGGGTTTTACCAGCAGGGACATGTGCTGGAGCCAAGGTCTCTGTGCCCAGGGCTGGGGGGCTCCGGCAGCAGGATGAGGGGTCTGAGGTGGCCTAAGGAGACCAGGAAAAAGGTTGGAGGGAGGGGATGTGTGAGGCAAGAAGGGGCTGTGGCACCGATTGGAAACGCTCTGGAGCACAGAACAGGGAACTGGGAGCTCTGGAGAGGAGGAAGGAGGGAAACAAGTTTTGAGCCCATGTGGGAGTGGAGGCCACTGGGGTACAAAGGGCTTCCTCCACAGAGAAGGGACAGGAGCCAAAGCCTTGAGCAGGGCTGGGAATGAGTCCTGGCATGTCCCTGCCACAGAGCCTGTTTGGATACAGGGCTTTGCCGTGCGGGGTGCAGCACAGGTGCCTCATCCTTCCAGGGCATCCCATGGCTCCCAAAGCCATCCTGGGGCTGCCTCAGCCCCTGTGCACTCAACTGCAGCTGGGACATGTCTCTGAATGGCCTGGGTGATGCACAGGGCTGGGAGAAGCTGCAGCAGGGCTGGGCAGGGCTGGGATGGGCTGGGATGGGATGGGATGGGATGGGATGGGATGGGATGGGATGGGATGGGATGGGATGGGATGGGATGGGATGGGATGGGATGGGCTCGCTGCCAGCACGGAGCTGTGGACAGGGATGTGAGCTCCCAGCAGTTTCTTCACTCCTGCCCTCACCCGAGCTGTCCTGGCCCTGCTGCACCCTGCCAAAAGCAAATCTTGTGGCAAACAGAAATGTAACAGCCAGGAGGAGGGGCTGGTCATGACAGGAACCACCCGAACCAGTCTATCGCATCTATTCATGCAATAGGCTGGCTGTAAATGTGCCATTTCTATCGAGCTCATCCCAGTTCCCAGGTCTGAAATATATTTTTGGAGGTTTTGTTCAGCTCTCAGTGTCTGGCAGCTGGTGAAGGCAGCCTGTGCTTTACCCCAGCTCACCATCTCACCATGTTTGAACAATAAAACCTCCCACCTATGGAACCCAGGGATGGGGGATGTTCTATTTAAGGGATCTGTGTCTATTCTGCTGAGTTATGCCCCAGCACACTCATTTATTTTGACAGATTCTGGTTTCCTCTGCAGCATCCTCAGCAATGCTTTGTACCTGGGCCATGGCAGTTCAGATTGGGTGTCTGGAGCCCTGCCGGCCCTGCCTGCGTGTCCTGCTCAGCTCTGTCTCTGCTGCCCTCTCGTGATGCTTCTGCAGGTGCTGGGCTTGGGGAAAGACCTTGCCTTTGAGAGACCTCAACACCAGCACCATTGCTAAAAGTTCTTCCTATTTCCAACATCATTTATATATTCTGAATTTTACAAAACTTCACAATCCTTCCTTGTGTTTGTGCGTTCTCCCCTCATTACACAAAGGAGATCCTCTAAAGGGCTCATCCTGAATCACCACTTGCAGAAGTTGTGTACCAGGTGCTCCTTAATCCAGATAGTGCCTTGGCTTTTATATTTTTTTTTTCCCAGTAGAATTTTTTGGGAGGTTTTCGGTTTTTTTTTTTTTTTTTTTTTTTTTGGTTGTGTTCTTTTTTTTGTTTGGTTGGTTTTTTTGGGGTGGGGTTTTGGTTGTTTTTTTTTTTGTTTGTTTGTTTGGTTTGGTTTTTTGTGGGGTTATTTTTGGAGGGATTGGAGAGTGTTTCTGTTTGTTTGTTTTTGTTTGTTTGGGGATTTTTTTTGGCAAACAGGTCTCTTTGTTCACCGTGGGCTGCAGCAGCCCCCTGCTCTCCTTGCAGTGCTGCATTCAGCTTTGCCACCCCTCCTGTGCAATCACTGCCTGTGCCACCATTTTCCTCCATCCCTGACTCACACCTGCCTGCTGTGGGGCACCACAAAACCTCTGAGTCCTGGTTTTATCCAGACCTGAGGAAATAACTGCTTGTTCCCAAGAAAACACCTGCTCTCTGGGACACTGCTCAGTGAGCAGCTGGGTGAGGCCCACCAGCTCTGTCACCATGTGGTGTGGAATCAATTGGAATTGAATCCCAGGCCAGTGTAAGAGATTGGCCAGGGAGGTGGTGAGATTCCAGGCTTGGGGATTTTAAGAGCTGGGCTGGACACAGCTCTGAGCAACCTGGCAGAGGTTTGGAGCTGTTCTGCAGAGTGGAGGGTTGGGCTGGAGAGCTGGAGGGCAAAGCTTGGGCTGCACAGACACAACCTGGTGTGTTTGGGGATGAATTTCATGGGGAAGCCCTGATACATGACAGACATGAGTCTGGCATGGCTGGGAGAAGGGGTTTCATGGGCCTTTCCCCAGGCAGCCTCTTCCCAGAGCCTGGGCTGGGGAAATGCCAGGAGGCCTCACTCAGCCTTTGCTCAGGATGCCCAAATTAAGGCAGCTGAACCCCAGCCCCAGGGGCTGTCTGATAACACAGCCCAGCTGAAATTACCATCCCCTGGAAATCCTGCCCTCTGCATTTCCTGCAAGGAGCCCCGAGGAGCAGCTCCTGAGCCAGATTGCTTCACTCCTGGCTCCCTCTCTTTTCCCAGATTTCTTCACTCCTGAGGCAGCTGCCCCAGCCTGAGCTGCCCTTGCTGTGCAGCTCCCACAGATCATCCCTGTCTCCCCAAAACCCCACACCTGCACTGCCCTGGAACTGGGACAATCCTGTGTTTTGTGCATAGAACCACCCAGAACCCCCTGCCCAACACAGGAATAAATGGTGGAACTGGGTGAGAAGGGAACCACTGGTCATTTCTAGTTCAACCACCCCTCCATCAACCCTTTTTCTCAGCACGTCCAGGGTTTTAGGGATCTCCCAGGTTTCTCCCAGTGTTGGGTTCATGTGCTGCCCCATGTCCCCAACTAGAGCCATATCATCCACCCCAGGCTGATGGATCTCTCCCAGTGCCTCAGTCCAGGCCATGCCATGGCTCCCACCCCACTGTCCTTCCTGCTTGGACAGATTGATTTCCCTAGGATGGCCAGAAAAATCTTAATTTTAAAATCTACATTGTAAAAAACACTCTGAAAATCAGAATTTAGCAGTTTATTCTTAGTGTTACCGAGGCAGAACAGTGAAGGGGAGCTTTGCTCTCTGTTTGAGAGCTCAGCTACTCTGTTTTAACTCCTGACAGCTGACACCAAATTACAACATGAAAATACAGGTCATGCAGCAGTGCCAGGCAGGTCAGCACAGCCCAAACCCCGCCAGGAGGGTAACTCTAATTCCTGCAGCTGGTGGAAACCACAGTCTCTAATCACAGTCACCACCAAATCAGCAGGAAAAACTGCCCAGCTCTTGCTGCTGGGCTTTCATCAACACCTCTGGTGGCCACTGCTGGCCTGTGGCACTGAGCAGAGTCACAGTGTCCCTGGGAGGGCTGCAGGAGCCACCAGCCCATGTGCAGGAGCCCAGAGATGATGTGCAGGAGCTCACAGATGATTTGTAGGAGCCCTCAGCCAGTGTACAGGGCCAGGGCAGCTGTGCCCAGGAGGAGCTGGCCCTGCAGGCAGCATTGGGATGGCTCCAGGCTCGCTGTGGCACAGCAGCTGTGCCTGGTGCCCTGGAGCTGCAGGGGAGATGGTTCCTGCAGGAGCTGGGTGCTCTCTGAGATGGTTCCTGCAGTAGCTGGGTGCTCTCTGAGATGGTTCCTGCAGGAGCTCAATGCTGAGATAGTTCCTGCAGAATTTGGGTGCTCTCTGAGATGGTTCCTGCAGCAGCTGAGTGCTGAGATGGTTCCTGCAGGAGCTGGGTGTTCTGCAGTATCTGGCTGCTCTCTGAGATGGTTCCTGCAGGAGCTCAGTGCTGAGATGGTTCCTGCAGGAGCTCAGTGCTCTCTGAGATGGTTCCTGAAGCAGCTGGGTGCTCTCTGAGATGGTTCTGCAGGAGCTGAGTGCTCTGCAGTAGCTCAGTCCTCTCTGAGATGGTTCTGCAGGAGCTGAGTGTTCTCTGAGATGGTTCTTACAGTAGTTCACTCCTCTCTGAGATGGTTCCTGCAGGAGCTCAGTGCTGAGATGGTTCCTGCAGAATTTGGGTGCTCTCTGAGATGGTTCCTGCAGGAGCTGGGTGTTCTGCAGTATCTGGGTGCTCTCTGAGATGGTTCCTGCAGGAGCTCAGTGCTCTCTGAGATGGTTCCTGAAGGAGCTCAGTGTTCTCTGAGATGGTTCTTGCAGTAGCTCACTCCTCTCTGAGATGGTTCTGCAGGAGCTGAGTGTTCTCTGAGATGGTTCTTACAGTAGCTCACTCCTCTCTGAGATAGTTCCTGCAGGAGCTGGGTGTTCTGCAGTATCTGGGTGCTCTCTGAGATGGTTCTGCAGGAGCTCGATGCTCTCTGAGATGGCTCCTGCAGCAGCTGGGTGTTCTGCAGTAGCTCAATGCTCTCTGAGATGGTTCTGCAGGAGCTGGGTGTTCTCTGAGATGGTTCCTGCAGGAGCTCAGTGCTCTCTGAGATGGTTCCTGCAGTACCTGGATGCTCTCTGGAGCAGTTCTGTGCCAGCCCAGCAGCTCTCTGAGGTGATGCTGCTGCTGCCCAGGGCAGTTTCTCAGCAGGGCTCTGCCCCCCAGGCGGCCTCTCCTGCTCAGGAGCCTCAATTAACACCTGGATGAGGATGATGCCAGCACAGAGGAGCAGCCACCGCTTGACCGGATCTTTCTTTTCACGTGGCAAGTATTTCCTCACGTGGGCTGGGTACAGCACCTTCCTGGCTTTCCTGCGCTTTGTGGAGATGCCTGAAGGTCTCCTGACAGCCTGGGCAGCAAAGACTGGCCCAGACAGATTTTCTGAATTGTTTTTCAGCAGATCTGTGCTGGAGAAAATGTTTTCTCTGGTGTAAGGCAGCATGTCCTTAGCAGTCTGCAGGTGTAGATCTGAGAGCTGGGAGAACTCTGTGGAAATAACTCAAAGAGTTTCTAAATGCAAAAACCAGATTGCTGAAATAATATTAAGAAATATTAATAATACCACCAGAGTTTTTATTCACTCTCATTAAAGCAAAAAATGCAGAGGCCCAGAGCTGAACTCTTGGAGTGATTTATGCATCTTTCTAGGGAGCTCCTGTTTGACTCTCCCCTGCTCTACCTGTGCTATAAATACTCACTTTGATGAGTGAAGTGTGATGGGAGGAGCTCAGCGGGCTCGGAAATCGCTCAGGAATGTGCGTACCCCAGCAGCCCCTATCAGCCCAGCATCTGCCCGGGGGCACTCTGCTCACAGCACTCGGAGGGCACATCCAAGTTTTCTCCTCCTCTATTACCACTGTCTACCACAAGGCTTTGCCTCGAGACGTTTCAGTGCTTTTGGGAGTGTGTCCTTCATTGAAATTCATGTATTTGCTGTAAAGAACAGAATCTGAGGGTGGCTGTGCTGTCCCTGCCTTCCCACCCCATCCAGCAGCAACCCCAGCCTTGAGCTGCAGGGATGGAGAGGGGAGACTGCAGCTTCTGTCCTGACCCTGTGCAATCTCAGCACTCTGCCCCAGAAAAATGAGCAACCTCAGCACTTGCTCTGGCAAGCTCCAGCTCAGATATGCCCAGAAAAGGAAAAAACCAGCACTCACATTCAGATTCTTTGTGCCTTGTAATGACTAAACAGAGCCTGAAAGGGCTGAGTGCCCACAAACCTGCTGGAAAGGGCAAAAGATCTTTTAGGTCTTTGTCATGAGTTTGGAAGATTCAGCTGCAAACTTCCTGTGTCCTGGTCATTGTGGGCCACCTTGAGAGGAGGGAATGATGGATTTCTGTAAAAAGACCCTGGGCAATCATCTCTGGATGGCTACTGCAAAATCAAACAACAGAATCATAAAATCCTGGAATGGTTTGGGTTGGAATGGGCCCTAAAGATCTGGTTCCAACCTCACTGCTGTGGGCAGAGACACCTTTCACCAGATCAGATAAATAGAGCTTGATCATTCCCAGGTCTTTTAGGCAGCCTTAAGCCATCACAGAGCAGCAAAGGGCAAAAATTCCAATTTTAAAACTATCTTTTGACAATTTAACAACTTTGACATCTCCTCTTGCCCTTTGGGCTCCCTAACATTTCTTGCTTTCTGCTTCTGGGAAGACCAAAATGATGCTGGCTTTGGGTCACAAGGCACAAACCCTGCGCTCCCTGTAAATCACCCCTGTGTCACCTGCAGCAGAACTCTCACTCTTCAGGCTTATTTCATGGAAACTCAGGCCAAAATAAAATAACTGACACTGTGACTGCAGTACATGGGACCCCTTTTGTAGGAATGTGCCACCCAGGACATTAATTCCGTGTGGCAGCACTGCTGGTGGCTTTTGCCATCACCCCCAATCCCCATCCAGTCCTGGAGCTGGAGCCTGGGGCTCCCCTCAAGGCAATTGCTGTAAAATCCTTCCTCAGGGCTCTGCCTGGTGCTGCCCAGGTGAGTGCTCAAACCTGAGGCACAGCCAGGGCTCACAGACAGCACTTTAGTGGTTTTTTTTGTAACCTTTTTCTCCCTCTCCTCTACAAAGCAAAGTCCAGAGGGCTGGGAGAAAACAACTGCTGCTTCCAAAATCCCCCACTCATGGCAAGGCAGCTCCTAAGATGTAAAGAATTGGCCCAGGCAGCCTCAGGGGTCACAGTCTGCTTGGAGAGGGGTGCAGTGGCTCATCCCATCCCTCAGCCCTGGTGACAAGCACTGCCCTCAGTGACCATGGCACTGCCCACCCCTGTCTGGACAGGTGAAGCATTGTCAGGCAGCACCAGGGCACATTAAAAGTGGTTTAAAAGGAGCTCACAATGAAGGAATAACTCATGTGCATTGCTGCTGCTGTGCCTGTGGTGTCTGAGCCCTCAGACCCAGCCTGGGCCCTGCACTGAGTGACTCAGGCTGGGGATTGGTCACATCCTCCCACCACGGGGCTTCAGGCCAGGAGAAAGTGCCACAGGCACTGCCCCAAATATCACCTGGGCGTTGGGTGGATGTTAAAGATGAAACCCAAAGATTTGCTCTTACACTCATCTCTCTTTATTTCAATCAGGATCATATCCAAGGAGGAAGACAGATCAAATCAGCTTGTTCCAGTTGTCCCATCCCCTGGGCTGTGTCACCCTGGTGCAGTCACCAGACAGCTCCTGCAGCACCCAGGTTTGGTTTGGTTTGGCACCAGTGGCATCACTGCTGATCATCACGTAGAGGTTTCCAGTGAAGTTCCACCCCTCTCTCCCTCATCCATCTCCCAGCATTGCCCAACCCCCAGCTGGAGGGAGGCAAGTACAGACCCAGCCTCAGAGGCAGCCCCAGGAAGAGGGGGGTGACCTGCAGGGACAAATCCTGTTCCTATTTCCACCCCCTGTTACCCACTCCTGCCATGCCAGTGTAACACAGGGATGTATTTATAACTCCCAGCTGAGCTTGTCCATGCAGGTCACTGCATCCTCCTCAGGTGAGGAGATGAATCAGCCCTGCAGGCAGCAGATCTGCCCACCAGGAGCAAGGAGAAACAGAAACACCTGTTGAGCTGGATGGAAAGCTTTGAATTTCATCCACCCTTTCTCACCCAGAGACCTCAGTGCTTTTCACCAAAGACAAAAACAGAGCTGTGGCTGCATTGGGAGCAGCACTCAGAGCTGGGAGTGCTGGGTGTTTGGCAGAAGGAAGCACCAAGGAGTGCTGGAAGTGACAGAGGCCACGCACAGATGGAGCTGAGGACACCAGGTCACATCAGGCCGGGGAGTTCTGCAGCGCTCAGCATCGTGTCCTGACCTCGAGGCTCCCAGGAATGCAGAGCTGTTTGTGCTGTCTGAGCTGCAGGATCTGCAGGGAGGGGCAGAAATGCTCATTCCATCATCCACAACAGCTGGAGGTCACCCAAGGCACTTCTTCACTTGGACAGAGCAGCAGCAACCTTGAAGCCAAGGAGCAGCTTAGCCTGGAAGGAGAAGCTCAGAGGTGACTTTCCAAGGCACCCAAGGCACCCAGGGAGGTGCAGGCCCTCAGAGAAGGCAGAGCAAGGCTCAGGGACTTTGATTCCACATGAAATCACCTCAGGAGGAGCTGGGCAGTTGGTTTGATGTGTGAGGAAAAGCACAGATAAAAACACCAGGTGGTGCCAGCTGAGAGGGCACAAACCCCTGCAGCCCAGCCTTGGAGAGCCTGGCAGCTGGACGTGGCTGGGTGGGAGTGCAACACAGGAGTCCCTGGTTTCAGCCTGGAAACCATGAGTTCTGGGAATGTCTTTTTGCAGGATTTGGAATTTTTTTTAACTTTTTTTTTTTTTTTTTCACTCAGAACAGGGAAGATACCACATGGGTCTGGTTTGAGGGAGAGCTTTTGGACAGTGAGGAACATTCAATAGGAGCAAGGTACAGGTGAAAACAAAAGGTTTGGCTGCAATTAATGCTTTACATTCTTTCACATATCTCTTGCTGGCCACAAAAATGTCCACTCACCTCAGGGGAGGTTTTCCAGGAGATCTTTTCCCAGGCCTGGGTTCCTGGACAGGCTTTTTGCAGCAGGCAGGGATGGGGAAATCCCAGGCAGACTTACTCAGGCTTCCTCAGGTTACCAAAATTAGAGCAGCTGAATTCCAGCCTGAGGGATCAACTGATAAGACATCACAGGAAGCACAAAACTCAAATTAGCATCCACGGGAGATCCTGGACTGTTTGTGTCCTGCAGGGAGCTGTGAGGGCTCTGCTGTGACCTCCAGAGCTGGTGTCACATCCCACCCTGCCCAGGGAGGGACCACCAGCTCCACATCTGCAACTGGAGAGCACAAACTGAGCTGGGCAGGGCTGCTCCTCCTGCAGGCACATCTGGGGGTGGCTCCAAGCCCCCTGAGGCAGCTCTGCATAAAGACCCTGAAATAACACCTAATATGCACCAATAAACTGAATTGATGAGGAGAAAGTGTCAAGGGGAAGCAAAGGACTTTCCAGATTAGCTCATGACATCATGAATCTGCACACTCAGGTTTCAGTGCTGGCTGCTTTCCCTCCCACCCATCCCACCTGGAACCAACCCATCTGAGCACTGATCTCACCACCCTGGCAGGTCTCAGATGCAGCTGCCCGAAACTTTGCACCCAATGCAGATGTTTTAGGAGCTGAGCACATCTCTTACAGAGGAATGATGTTACACTGGTGCAGCTCAGGGCTGGGCAGGGGAGAGCTCCAGCTGGAGGGGAGACACAGAACAGGCAGAGTGGGAGCTCCTGAGAGCCCTGAGCAGAGCTCTGTCTCTGCCCAAACCACCCTCAGTGCCACTGTTAAAAATAAGTTAAAAACTGTTGTAAAATAGTTGATAGATCATTAAACCTGTAGTGTTAGTTTGGTTATTATATTGTAAAAGGGGTTAAAAGGGTAGTTGTAAGTGTTAGGAAAATGAGCTGCACTTCCACAGCTGCAGCAATTTCCCCAAAGTTTTACATAAACCTCCCTCTCCAGGGCCAGCTCCACACCCTGCCCAGGGAGGGCTGGGAGAACCGAGCACCGCTGTCTCCTTTCTGTCCGTGTTTTGCATGTTTGAAAGCTTTTATCGTGCTTCACCTGTGTCCTAGGGTGGCATTATGATGCTTGTATCCCCATCCATGTGTTCTGTCTATGCTGGATATCTGTTCTGTGCCTTCAAGACTGGCTCTGAAGAGTGAAAGTTTTGTTCTGGTTTCTTATCAGCCTGGTGGGACACAGAGACAGGGCAGTGCATGGTGCTGCTTTTGCTTTTTGCTTTGCTCTTGCTTTTTGCTTCTGCTCATTAGTTAGTTTAGATTGCTTAGCTAAACTGAATTTTCCCTGGACTGTTTCTCCTTCCCTTTTTTGAAATCACTCAGACCTGCTTTGGACTGGGCCCTGGGAACACCGAGAGTTTGCACCTTGTGGCTGCAGCAGCTGCCCCAGCACAGGAGGGACTGAGAACAGAGTGGCCACCCCCAAGAGAGACTTTCTGAATTTGTCATCTTTTTCAGAGCGGTGACAGAGTGGTGTCAGCTGGTATTGTTCATTCTGTGTGCTGGGGGTGCTGTGCCTGTTCAACAAACAGCTTCTTTCCACTTCTCTCCAAGGAATCCTTCCCAAACCGTCTGGGGGGAGAAGCCATGTGGGTTTGCTTTCTGGAGGGGCCCTTTTGGAGGTTTTCTCCCAAGTTTGCCCTAGACCAGGACAACCTGGAACTTCTCCCCAACCTGCTCTCTGGTTCCCGGTAGGATGCTGGGGGGGCACAGCACCCAGCTCTCCCTCCCTCCCTCCCTCCTGCCCAGAGGTGCCCAAATATGGTGCCACACTGCTGCAGCATGGCCCGGCATTACTTCACCCCTTGCATATGCAGCACACCTATTTATACATTTGAATGGGATGTTTGCCGTTCTGGCCCGGGGTGTTATCCCTCCTGTGGAGGGTGAGTGCTGCGATGCCCCCAGGCTTGTTTTCCTTCCAGCCCTTCACCCTCCCCACCCTGGAACGTGCATTTGCTCACTCACACCCTCCTCTGCAGCACCTTCTTTCAGACCTTTCCCCCAGTTCATGATTTCCATCCCAGGCCTGTCTCCTGCAGTGTTTGGGTGCCTCTCAGCTCCCCTTCCCCTCCAAATTCCATGGGCACACAAACCATGTCTGTCTCTGTCTGACTCTGCTCTCCCACCATTTATGGAATATTTCATTTCCCCAGCTCTGGAAAACTCTTTCCAGTTCATCCCAGTAACTATTAACAGCAACTCTCTGAATATCCCGTGAGAAGAAGAAACCAAATTCTATGGTTACATCTGTTTTTGAAAAACCTTGGATGTAATTCCTCCCATCTCTCCAGGATGCTCACAGGTAATGCATTCACTCCTGCATTTCCCTGTCCCTCCTCCTCCTTCCCAAGAAGAGGCGGTGCTTGTCCTCCTTGCACCTTTCTAGGGCTCACTCCAGGCCTGCAAGGTCTCAGAAGCCACTGCAGAAATTCCCTCTGCACCCTGGCAGGAGCTGCAGCCTGACCTGCCTGGGCTGTGCTTGCTCTTGTCTCCTCTGCTGCAGCCCTGCCATCCCTGGGACCAAAATCTGCTTTCCTGGTGGCACCTCACCTGTTCAGTGACAACCATGGGAGCTGGAAAAGCAACAAACCCCTTGCAGGGACTGGCAGCAGCTTTTCCTTGCCCTAACACAGGGACAAATCACTGCTGCACGTGGAGATGGGATCCCTCTGCATCCCTCTGTCTGCAAACACGGTTCAGGTGCCCTGGGCCAACATCAGAGATGCTCAGGGATGGGCAGAGGCCTCAGGAGAGAGGACAAGGTCCTGCAGGGTGGGCACACAGCCCGGGCAGCACCCAGGGAGCTCAGGGCCAGGCAGGCCCAGCAGGGCTGGAGTGATGCTGTGTGACAGAGCTCTGCTCCTGGGCCATCACACCTTCCCAAGGGGAGGGAGATCCTGCAGGACTCAGCCTGGCAGCCAGGCTGGCCCCACCAGGTGCACCCACCTCTGGAGGCAGCCTCAGACAGGCTTTGATGAAGGGAGGCTGCTGGGGATTAGGTCCTTTTAAGGAATATTTCAATCCAAAGCTCTTTTCCCTGAGGCAGCTGAAGTTCTCCAGAGCTCCTGCAGAACGTGCACCCACCCACCTTCCTGTGGCTGGGGCTGGGCCATGTCCATGGAGAGGCACAGAGCACATCCATTCCCAGAGGAGTCCTGGTGTCGGTTTCTCGGCTGTTTAGGTGGCCTGGAAAGGCCCGGGGTGGCCTTGGGCAGCCCGCGCTCCAAAGGACGAGAAGAGACTTCAGGTTTTTTCTTGGTCTCGGTGTTTATTAATTGTTTATCTAAAAGATTTTCTCTCGGCCCAACAGAGGTCTGCACAGCAGCCAGCCATGGGCACACTGAGTGCCCCCGGGGCGGTCACCTATCTTTATACTCAAAACTACATATACAATATTTACCTATTTTCCCCAATACCTTTTACCCTTATTAACCAGTGCACTTTTAGTAATAACCAATCCCAAAGTGCCAACATCACCACAGAAGATGGAGGCCAAGAAGAAGAAGAAGAAGGACAGGACACGCCCCAATTCCTCCATCTTACTTCTTTAGACCCCCCTGTACAGAAATCCTAAACCCTGTGTTTTACACTCTAATTAACTTATCCCTTCACCATTCACCCCAGTGAAATCCTCCCATCCTCATACAGGGGTCGTCTCCTGTGCAGGATCAAAGTCCAGCCACCAGACACTTCTGGCAACATCCCAGGACTCCCGAGCCCCCCAAGGGTGGTCTCGGTCACTCTGCACATCAGTCCTGAGGTGCTGAGACCCCACATCCTGGGAACCCCAGCCCAGGTCCTGCCGGGGGAGATCAATCCATAACCACTGTATGAGATAAAACAAACCCTCCCAAACTCACACACCAGGGCACATGGAGCTCCTGCCCACAGAACCCCTGTCCTGAACCAGCCCTGGGAAAGCTGCAGCCCAGAGTGGCCAGTGGGTCACAGTCTGAGCTCTCAAAACATGAATTATTTCCTATCCCCTCCTACCCCTCTCCCTCATCCCTGCTCTCCTGGGCAGTGACAGCCCCCTCCCCACTACAGAGCTGTTGGAATCACCCTGCACCTTCCCCAGGGCAAATGCAAAAGGAAACTTGGCCAAAGCCCAGTGTGGCTCTGGGGTGCAGAGTACCTGCAGTGTCCCAGGCAGCAGTGACAGCCACCCCAGTGCTGCTGAACTGGGATCAGACACGGGGTGGGCAGCAGGGAGGGAGCAGCCTGCCCCCACCACTGCTCCAGCACCACACAGATGTGTCCTGACTCAGGGAGAGCTTTTGCCAGCTGAGGAAGCCTTTGGGACAACCTAGACAACCTTGAGCTGGGATTTGAGTCCTGCATTTTATCTTCTGGCAGGAAAAGTCCTCTCCACAGCCTGGGGACTCCTGTGCTGTCTGACCAGAGCCTGCAGAGCTGAGGGATGAGGGGTGAGGAACCTGAGCCCCAGCTCTGTGCACCGAGAGGAATTTGTGAGACACAAAGGCTCCAGCAGGGCTTCAAGGTGCTCAGAGCACCCGGGGAAACTCAGGCTCAGGGAATGGCCAGGAACCCTGATTTAGAGGGGTGGAAACAAACTCTGAGGTGCTCAGCTCCACTTAAAGCCAGCCTCCCCTTTTGCACAGGGTGATGGCTGGGGTGGAGGAACCCAGGGACTTCTGGCACGACCAAACTCCCTTTTATAAACAAAACATCGTTGAGACAATCAGAACCAACATCTGCCCCTCTCCCAGCTGGAGGAGGAGGGGAATCCTGGTCCCTGAGCTGTTTCTCATCCAGGATAAAAACATCCCAAATGCCTTAGCAGCAAGCTCAGCTTACTGCTTAAGTTAAGCTCTCTGAGCTGTGGAACCCAGCTCCCACACGCTGGTTTTTGAGGACACATGGATTTAGGAGGTGGCTTGGATGGAGGAGCTGTGCAGCTCCCAGCTTGTGGCACTGCTGCACTGTGTAAGGTTGGGATTGGGTTTACCAGGGGTACATGGCTCCAGAAAGGATATTCTGGAGGAAATCCAAATTTCAGTCAAATGAAAGAAATGTATTTTCAATTCTTTTATTCAGGATAGTTTGGTTTTATTCCTGACAATAGCTCTGGAAGCTGGAATATGTGACAGAGTCTTTGGAGACCAACAATTACAGAGAGGTGAATCAAAACCCCAGTGCAAACATCCACAGGGGTTCTTGTCTGGGAATTCACAGCAAGCTGTAGAAATCTTGTACAAAACCACAACCTGAGAAAACAATGCCATAAATACCTGCTCAGTTTTGCTCAAAACATGGCTGTGTGCTCTTCCCAAGCTGCTCCCAGGCCACAGCTCACCTGGGGCTCAATGGCAAAGCCTCTCCTTGGCCTCTCAGGACTGGGAACAAGCCCTGATCCCCACTCCATCAGCCCAAACTGTCTTTTCCAGTGTGTGTTGCTCAGTATCCATCCATTGCTGCTTTGGGCTTTCCAGACAATGCCTGCCCACAGAGTCCCCAGAGGCAAAAAGCAGAAGAGCTCTGAGGATGAGGTGTCACCAGCAGACCTGAAACAATCCAGAGTTATTTCTGCACCATCTGGCACAGCTGAGCAGCCTTTGAGGCGAGCCCAAACACACCTGCAGGGCAGAAATCTCACTGCAGGTGCCAAAGGTGAGCTCAGGGATGAGCTCAGAAGAGCAACAGCTCAGGAACAGGTCCAAGAAGTGTTCTGAGGATGTGGTCATGCAGGAGCTGGGGAGGGCAGCCTGCACATCTGGGGGCAGGAGCCACAAACTGTCCCAGGCCAGGGCTCCAGCCCTGCCCCTGCCCTGCACACCCCAGCCAGGACCAAGGGAAGCAAAGAGCTGTGAGCCTGGAAAGAGTGAGACACAGGAGGTGACAAATTCTGCAGGGGCAGTGGCCCAGGGATTGTTCCACCCTATTTATGTCCTGCAGCTTTTGATGCCACCTCAAAACTCCTTAATGACAAGAATCCCAAATGAGAATGAGGAATGAAGAGTCTTGCACTGACTGGGAGGTGGCTGCAGCTTCTTTGCCCTTCCTTTTCCACAGAACATCAGAAAAAATTGAAGCTCTGGAGGAGAACAGGGACCAGCTTGTCCAGGCTGCCACCCCTTTGCCTGGACCAGGGCTGAGGAAGGACACCTTGAGCCCAGCCTGGTGAGACAAACTCCTCATGAGCACAGAGCTCTGCAAACCCCCAGAGCAGGGCTTGGTCTCCGCAGTAAATCCCTACAGAAGGTTGACTTTGGCCACAACCTGCTTGCAGCCCATGCTGGAGTACTGCTTGTCCCCTGTAGTGTAGTAACTGAGCTGATTTGCCAAATTTTCAATGTGTTTCTGGTCGGGATAGAGCCCCTCCCTCCTCATCTGCTCCAGGAAGCAGTTTATGACGTGAGCCTTCTCCAGGAGGACGAAGGGGATGATGTCTGCAGCCTTCCACAGAGGGTGCACCCTGGCCAGCACTGGCTGGATGATGCTCAGCAGCTCTTCAGCTCCCCTTTGCTGCTGCAGGAGCTCAGTGGATGCATTCTGGGTAATGAACTTTGTGATTTCATCACCTCCCAGATTGCTGATTAAAATGTAGATGGCATTGAGGAACTCGTTGGTTTGATTGGGTTCAAAGAATCGGCTGAGAGTGTCCAGCAGGACGGGGGACATGAGCTCCACCTCATCCAGAATAAACAGTGGGGTCTTCTCCTCTATTTCAGCTCTGGTAACCATGTCAGCAATCTTCTTGGACAGGTCTATTGCACAGGTGAGGGGAGCCACCCCGCTGGGGCAGTGGTGCATCACAAAGTACTGCAGCACAAAGTCATTGTCCATGACCGAGCGGAAGTGCTTGGCCAGCACCCAGCCAACGTGGCTCTTGCCAACCCCCGTGGGGCCGTTCAGAGAGATCACCAGAGGCTTGTTGTGGACATGGGTGGCCAGGTAGTCCTTCAGTAATTCCATAATACTTTCCACAGCAACCTTCTGCCCAAACACTTCCCGGTGCATGGTTTTCTCCAAACCGTCCAGGTCGTATTTCTGGAGGTTATCATCCAGGTTCTCTATTGCATTGAGAATCTGGAAGAACATAATGGCAATGAGCAAGAGGAGGCAGCGCTTTGCCTTGCTCTTCTCCTCTGCTGGGAGGTATTTTTTTGTTTTATCTGGGTACAGAACCATCCTGGATTTCCTCCGGCTCTTTTTCCGCCTGCACTTTTTCACCGAGTAATGTTCCACAGACGTGTCAAAGGTGAAGTACTGGGAGCTCTCAAAGCCAGACTGATTAAAGAAGGCCATGGAAGGGTTGTACAGGGAAGTTCTGCTCAGGGACAGCTGCCTCTGGAGCAGCCTGGTGTGGACAAACTCTGCAGACTTTTCCCGAGGCAGCTCCAAGTGCAGCCGGCTTTTCTTCAGGCCCTGGTAGCGCCGGCGCAGGCGGACGAAGGCGCGCAGGGGAGAGGAAATGGAAGTGATTTTCTTGGGAGCAGCAGGGATCACAGCGTCTGGCACTTCCTCTGCGTCACTCTCAGAGCAAGAGGCCTCTTCTTTTGCATCACAGGGCATTTCCCCTTCCCTGTCACTATCTGTCATGGCAATGTCCCCTTCCCCATCGCTGTCCGTGACGGCAATGTCCCCTTCCCTGTCACTGCCACTGCCAGGAATCTCCTCTTCCCTGTCACTGGCACTGGCACTGCCAGGAATGTCCCCTTCCCTGTCATTGCCACTGCCAGGAATGTCCCCTTCCCTGTCACTGCTGCTTCCAGGAATGTCCCCTACCCCATCACTGGCACTGCCAGGAATGTCCCCTACCCCATCATTGCCACTGCCAGGAATCTCCTCTTCCCTGTCACTGGCACTGCCAGGAATGTCCCCTTCCCTGTCACTGCCACTGCCAGGAATGTCCCCTTCCCTGTCACTGCCACTTCCAGGAATGTCCCCTTCCCCATCATTGCCACTGCCAGGAATCTCCTCTTCCCTGTCACTGGCACTGGCGGGAATGTCCCCTTCCCTGTCACTGCCACTTCCAGGAATGTCCCCTACCCCATCACTGCCACTTCCAGGAATGTCCTCTTCCCTGGCACTGCCACTGGCACTGCCAGGAATGTCCTCTTCCCTGTCACTGGCACTGCCAGGAATGTCCCCTACCCCATCACTGGCACTGCCCTGTGTCTCTCCTTCCACGCTGCCCTCAGTGAAGACAATTCCTTCAGTTGCAGCCTCCTCTTTTGTGCTGCTCTCAGCACAGGGCACCTCTCCTGCATCCTCCTCTGCTCCAGGTGTGTCTCCTGTGGGATTGCTCTCCATGCAGGGCATCTCCACCCCCAGATCCCTCAGGACACTTTTTTCATCCACCTCAGAGCAGGGCAGCTCTTCCTCCATCTCTTCTGGTTCTTACAGCCCAATCACATCATCTTCTTTCTAAAAAGAAAAGGAATTCTGTAAAATCAACTGTCCTAATATCAGGAAGGGACCAAAAAGAGTGGAATTAGACAGATATCCCCCTTTCTAATGGGTAGAAACCTGCAGCAATCAGCAATGGCAAGGTGGCAGAGACTTTCAGACCTAAGCTGACTTTCTGGAAGATGGGACAATTGTGCAAAACTACAGATGGAATTCACAGAATTCACAGAATCACTGGGTTGGAAGAGACCTTCAGGATCATCGAGTCCAACCCAGCCCCAATCCCTCAACTCAGCCCTGGCACCCAGTGCCACATCCAGGCTTTGTTAAACACACCCAGGGATGGGGACTCCACCACCTCCCTGGGCAGCCATTCCACAACTTTATCACTCTTTCTGTGAAAAACTTCTCCCTGATATCCAGGCTGAATTTCCCTTGGCACAGCTCGAGGCTGTGTGCTCTGGCTGTGTCAGTGCTGCTGCAGACAGAGCCCAGCCCCAGCTGAGCACAGGCACCTTTCAGGAGCTGTGCAGTGATGGGGGCAGCCCTGAGTCTCCTTTTCTCCAGGCTGAGCACCCCCAGCTCCCTCAGGGGTTCCTCAGTGTCAATTAATGCAAACTGATATTAAAACACAAACCCAACCCTGCCTCAGATGCAGAAGGGAAGGTCAGAGCTGGCTGGGGCCAAAGCCAAAGGCTCTGCTGTAAGAAGGACACAGGACAGCAGGACAGACTGACCCATGCTCTGAACCACAGCTGCCCACAGCTTTCCCTACACCTGCTAAACTCAAGGAAGACACAGAGCCCCAGCTCTGTGCCAGCACATGCACCCAGGCACGTACACACCCCGTGGGAGGTCACTGTTCACCCACAGACACCTCTGGGGCTGGGGGAGTCACTTGCTGTGGTTGCCATCGTGGCTGTGGGGGCACCTCCCAGGGAGGATTTTCCTGGCTGTGCTGATGGATGTGCCTGGCAGGGAGCTGAGATGAGAGCTGCCCTGCTGGGAGGGCTCAGAGGGGCTGCACAGAGCCAGTGGGGCTGTGCCTGAGCTGCCAGCAGCGCCTGGCTGTGGGGAGAGGGACAGGGAGGAGGAGGAGGAGGAGGAGGAGGAGGAGGAGGAGGAGAAGGAGAAGGAGGAGAAGGAGGAGGAGGAGGAGAAGGAGAAGGAGAAGGAGAAGGAGAAGGAGAAGGAGAAGGAGAAGGAGAAGGAGAAGGAGAAGGAGAAGGAGAAGGAGAAGGAGAAGGAGAAGGAGAAGGAGAAGGAGAAGGAGAAGGAGAAGGAGAAGGAGAAGGAGAAGGAGAAGGAGAAGGAGAAGAAGGAGAAGAAGGAGAAAAGAAGGAGAAGAAGGAGAAGGAGGAGAAGGAGGAGAAGAAGAAGAAGGAGAAAAGAAGGAGAAGAAGGAGAAAAGAAGGAGAAGAAGAAGAAGGAGAAGGAGAAGGAGAAGGAGAAGGAGAAGGAGAAGGAGAAGGAGAAGGAGAAGGAGAAGGAGAAGGAGAAGGAGAAGGAGAAGGAGAAGGAGAAGAAGGAGAAGAAGGAGAAAAGAAGGAGAAGAAGGAGAAGGAGGAGAAGGAGGAGAAGAAGAAGAAGGAGAAAAGAAGGAGAAGAAGGAGAAAAGAAGGAGAAGAAGAAGAAGGAGAAGGAGAAGGAGAAGGAGAAGGAGAAGGAGAAGGAGAAGGAGAAGGAGAAGGAGAAGGAGAAGGAGAAGGAGAAGGAGAAGGAGAAGGAGAAGGAGAAGGAGAAGGAGGAGAAGAAGGAGAAGAAGGAGAAGCCCAGCCCTGCCACCCTCAGGGTCCTTCCATGCCCTGTGTGCCCACACACACCCCTGGACATGAAGGAGGGACCCAGGGGCTGCCACATGAGAGCCTGGCACTGCCCAGGAGAGCTCAGGGATGGTTATCCTGGGATAACCACCTGAATGGACAAACCTCAGCTGGCACACAAGAAGGAGAGGCCAGAGGGACGTGACGAGAGGCACAGAGCCAGCAGGGAACCCCTGGGAGAGCACAGCTCTGCAGGGTTGGATGCAGCCCCATGTGCTGCCCTGGCCCTGCCTGGCACCAGGCTGGAGGTGGCAGAAGCTGTGCCATGGTAGGAGGGCATTTTTCTGACACCTCTGGGCTACACAGTGCTGACACAAGGGACACTTTGCTGCTGTGGTGTGGGAGTGTCGGGGGGTAGGACAGACAGAGACAAGAGTTCTCTGCAGCCTGGGCTTGGAACTTGGGGTTCATTGCAAAGGGCCTGGGTGCAGGGCCCTGCTGGGAGCAGGCCCCAAAGATTAGTAAAGAGAGTGGTACAGAGGATGAAAGAGAGAGAGGATGAGAGGATAAGAGCATAAAAGGGTAAGAGAGCGAGGTTCCCGTTACAATACCATAAATCTTCTTCTGTGTTGAATATTCTGATTCTCACTAACCAATCTAGTACAAGACACAAATCCTACAGCATTTCCATACAGCCTATAAGAATCATTACATTACCACACTGTGTTACATTTTAAACCCTAAAAACTCCTCTTTGGGCCCCTTCTGCCAAGCTGTAGGGTCTGCTCTGACCCTTGGGCCTGTCTGCAAGCAGAGGGTGTTGTTCCATCAAAAGGGGATCACCTTCAGCTGGCCACACCATTGTTTTCCAGTTGTTCAGTAACTGAGGGATCTTAAAGCTGCTTTCATTTCAATCTCACTTATAGTTTCCATATTCTCATAATCTTTTGCCAGACAATCACATTTTAAGGCTTTCCTGCTTCATCTTCCCCAACACTGTGGCACTGCCAGCCCTGAGCACACCCAGCACAGGCAGCGTGAGGAAATGCCGCTTTCATCAGCCATCCTTAAAACATCAACACCGGGTCTTGCCAAAGGCACCGCGACTCTGGAGGGAGCAGGGAGGTCGGGAAGTTTGTTATTAACTCCCTGCAGCTCAGCAGGAAGCACCAACCTGCACAAAGTCACGCTCTGGACCAGGTTTTGCTTCCCGTGCGCAAAGCGGCTCCGTCACCCCGAGCCCAAGGGCACGCGGGGGCTGTGGGGGAGCCACGGGCCCTGGAAATGCCCCCTCTGCCCCCTTGCTAAACCCCACACCCGTCCTGGCTGCTCTGAAATGCAAAGCTTCACTCCCATCCCTGCACAAGCTGATTTCAGGACCGAGTGAGGGCAGCAAGTGAGCTCAGCCATCGTCCTGGAGCTGCCAGTGCTGGCAGCAATTAACCCCGAGTGCTAATTGCTGACCCAGTTCCTGACCCTGTGCAGGGCTTGGTGTGCAAAGCCAAACCAGCCAGACAGGATCTGGCAAGGAGGCAGCACCAGGAAGAAGGGCTGGATGCCACCATCACTGCCATGCCACCCGAAGGATGGCACCGGGAGCCCTGGGCTGTCCCCACACCCCCTGCAGTCACAGCCTTGCTCCTCTCCATCCTGCATCACCTTGCTCACACAGTGCCTGTCCCCAAAGGGACAGCTGTCCCCAAAGCCACTGGGAGCAGTCCCTGCAGCTCAGACCAGCCTGGGCTCAAGGGATCAGGGACACCAAGAGCTCAGCCAGGGATCCGAAAACCCTCCAGGCACTCACAAACATCTCCACAAGCACAGGGTGACATTTCTCAGCCCCAAGCCCTTGCAGGTGAAGAGAGGGTTGGTTAAATGCCAGGGCAGAGGCTATGGAAATGTACAGGAGAAGTTTTAGAGAACAGAAGGATCACAGAATCATGGAATAGTTATGGCTGGATGGAACCTTCAAAGCCCATCTCATTCCAAACCCCTGCCACGGGCAGGGACACCTCCCACCAGCCCAGGCTGCTCCAAGCCCCATGGGCAGCCACCCTGGGCACCCCTGCCCGGGCCTCACCACCCTCATTCTCAGAAACTTCCTTATCTCTAATCTAAAGCCACTCTCTTCTAGTTTAAAACCTCTTGTCCTGTCATAACAGGACCTGCTTAACATTTTCTCTTTTTCTTTGGCTCCCTTCAAGGCCTGGCAGGGAAACACAGGACACCCCAAGCACTCCCCATGGACACTGCCAGGTGCTGCTGCAGCTGAAACACAGAGTGATGTGGCTGCTCACAGAGCTGCTCTCCCACTGCCATGCCCATGGAGAAAGCCCCAAGCACTGTGGGGAATGGTGAGGGATGCTCATCAGCTGGGAAGTGTTCAAGATCCTCTTCCCACAAGCCCACCAGCACATCCATCCCACCAGTGTGGGATGCCCAACCCTCCAGACAAGCTGAGCAAGGCAGGGTGGAAGGACAAAACCCCATCCTGAGCAAGGAATCTGTCCAGTCATGAATATAGTAACCCTGTTAATGCCATGACTCACTCCCTAATACCTGCTGGTATTTTCACAGCACTGGAAGTTTCTAAGAGCACATTCAGGGTCGGGTCAGGGCTGGGCAGGAGGCTGTGCCAGCCAGCAATGGTGCAATTTGACAGCTTAATTTAATATCTGGTGAAAACAACAGGAAAGAGAAGGCAGGAATTCAGAGTGCAGCACCCCAGTGCTCGTGTAAACACTGCAGATCGCTGTCCTGAGCCTGGACACCGCAGGAAAACTTGCACTTGGAAGCTCTCCTGGGAAGCCTCCAGCTTTCCTGCTGTAGCTCTTGCAGTGTTTGCACTGCAGCAAGCACCACAACAGCGTTTCCACAACAGAGGAGCCTGTGTGGGCAGCTGGAGGCAGCCTGGGAGAGGGGAGCAGGATGGGGACAGCCCCGGCACAGCCCTGGGGGCAGGAGAGGCCAGCGGGAACCGCGGCCCGGGTTAAAGCATCCCCGGCTGGGCACGCTGCACCAAACCCAGCCTCTGGGGATGAGCAAAGCTGCTGGGGAAAGGAAACAGCTGGGAAATTCTACAGATTGATATCCCAGTAAAGGTGCTGGGGAAAGGGAACGGCGGGGAAATTCTACAGATTGATATCCCAGCAAAGGTGCTGGGGAAAGGGAAAGGCCCGGAAATTCTACAGATTGATATCCCAGCAAAGGTGCTGGGGAAAGGGAAAGGCCCGGAAATTCTACAGATTGATATCCCAGCAAAGGTGCTGGGGAAAGGGAACGGCCGGGAAATTCTAAAGATTGGTATCTCCCATCCCCAGCTGGAGCCAAACCCTCCATCCCAAAGGGAGCATCTCCGTGGGGAAGGTGGCACAAAGCAGCCCCTGGCTGTGGGAGCTGTAGATAAAGAGGTCAAAGGCTGGGAGGAGGATCCCGGAATGTCGGCAGAGGCCAGCACGGCCCCGGCATCCCGAACCGCAGCGGCCCCGGTTGCGAACAAGCCAAGCAGGGCGGTTCGAGTCACGGCCACCCTGCCGAGCACGGCACAGGGTGACAGCGGTGACAGCCAGCAGCTCCCCTCAGACAGCCTGTCCGCCACCAAACCCACCAGCCCAGCCCCAGGTGTTGCCAGGCCCCGAAGCCAAGTGCGAAGGGAAGGACAGCAAGCGCAGGGGAAGAGCCTGGAGCATCCCAAACCATCCCTGGAAAACCGAGGCGGCTTTTGGTGGAAAGCAGCGACTGGGGACGAGCAGAAAGCGGTGGCAGGGATGGAGCTGGAAGGAGCCCTGGGGTGCCTCGGTGGCCCCTGAGGGCTGGGGGCAGGACAGGGAGCGATGGCAGCGCAGTTACCCGCGGTGTCGGTCACGGGCTCTCCCCTCCGGCCTCGGACGGGCCGGCAGCTCCTGTGTGGCCGCTCTCATCCGTGCAGAAAGCAGCCCGGAGAGGAAATGGTGAGGAGGAGTGGCCCTGGGCGGCACTTCCTTCTCGCCTGCCATGGGATGGCCGCTGCCGGCCCGTTCCGTGTCCCCCTCCCGGGCAGGCCCTCCCCGTCACGGCGGCACCGTGCGAGCGAGCACGGGCAGCGGGCTGAGCTCACCGCCCGGACAGCCCCGAGCCCGGCACAGCATCGCCACCCCCGGCTCTGTCTGTACTGAGTCACCATCAGGAACCCTCACCCCAAAGGTCACTGCGGTGACGCTGCCAGCCCGGTTAATTGGGGCTGACGCGGTGCCTGGGTGCTCACCCTGGCTGACAGCACAAACAGGGAGTCAGACTGCGGGGAAGGAGTGAATAAAAAATAACGAGTCTGGAAAAGCAGCAAGTCCAGAGTGGCTGGTGGGACCCTGGGCAGGTCCTGGCTCTGCTGCCCCGGCCCTGCCGCAGCTCTTGGCCCCAAGCAGCTCGGGGACATGGGGACAGCCGTGGGACCAGGGTCTGCTGTGGGCTCAAAAAATCCCCGGGGAAAACCACTTCGTGCCTCCAGAGCAGGAAGCAGCAGGGTTTTCCTCTTTCCTCACCCAGCAGTGCAAAAGTTCATCACTGGGCTCCTCCTCACCTCATTCCCCTTTCTTCAATCCTGGTGAATGAACGCCCTGGCACGTCCCAGCTCTCACCTGCACTCGCACAACCTGGCCAAGGCTTTTTCCCCCAAATCAAGCCTGTTTGGTAAAGCCAGAGAAGCCCATAGTGAGCTTTTGCTGGTATTTCAAGCTCCTGTTTTTTGATGGAACCTGTACCCTGCAAGCCCAGCTGCACAGGACCAAAAATAAAGGGGAAAATCCCCCAAACCTGAGGGGTTTTGGTGCATCAGAGTGCAGATCCCACCCTGGCTGTGATGCTCCCTATTTCCCTCACTTCAGGGAAGGAGACTCTCTGAGCAAGTCTCCCCAGCTCCATGCCAGGCAGCTGCATGTGCCTCTGCTGTGGCCAGCAGGATTTGCCTAACAAATCCTTGCAAATGTGGGGATTTCTGTGGCAGGAAGGCACAAGGGCCCAGCTGGAGCTGACACTCGGCACCTGGGAGCTGCCCTCGGGGTCAGGAAGTTGTGCAGGGCTGACCTGAAGCAGAAATCCCATTAAGAGGGGCTTGGCAAGTGGTTTGGGAGCAGTCATGAAGGAAGATATTCTGGCTAATTCAGGTTTTTGAGAAGGAAGAGCTTCCCCCAGGCAGAGTGGTTGGTGACCATTAACCCCCCCCAAACACAGTGCTCCCCAAAGCTCTGACAGATGCAACATTAGAGAAGCAAGGAGCTGCCACTCCCCTCAAGGGCTGCCAGTGAACATCAACAGCCCAACAAAAACTCTTCTGCTCTAACTGGGAAGGAGTTTGAGCCATTTCAGCACTCCATGGGCTGCTGGGGATAATAGGGGGACAGAAAACCCTTGGAACAGAGCAGGAAACCCAGGGAGGGTGGAAGATGGTACAGCCTGCCCTGGAAAGGGGGATTCTAAACCCCTCCTGAGCTGGTGACAGAGGGTGACAAGATCCTGGTGACAGTGGGGACATGGCACTGACCTGCCCGGCATGCCATGGTGCTGGTGGGGCTGGATGGCACGTGGGGACGAGGATCTGGAGGGGCCACTGCCAGCCATGCAGTGACCACACAGGGGACAAGGTGATGCAGCGCTAGGGACACTGTCCTGGTGTTGCTGCCAACACCAAAATCACAGGTTGGGTCTGGAGTGGCCACCAAAAAATGCTGGGGAGCACCTGGGGAGGGCAGGGGCATCGATGGCACCAGGAGGTGTCTGTCCCATGCGGGGACAGGGAGGACAGGACAATGGAAAACCTGCTTATGTTCCCAGCCCAAACATCCCCTTGAGCTGCTCCTGGCCCTGGTGTGGGTGGGGGCTGTGTCCCCCCTCCCCACGGGGCTTTGGAGACCTCCAGCACCCCAAATTGGAGGAGACAAGCTGCTGTGTCCTGTGGGGAAGGGACACACTGGGGGGACATGCAGGCACAGAGGTAATGGGGGCGGGGGGGTTGTGGGGGGGGGGGGGTGTTTTTCATGGGGTTTTTCATGGAGGGCACTGCCATGGGGTGGGGGCTGCAGGTGAGGGGTGTGTGGGCTGTGTACTTGGGGAAGCTGTGCCTTGGGGGCCACAGGGGGCACCAGGGCACTGCAGTGGGGGGCAGTGCACAGGGAGGCCATGTGGGAGAAAATTGGGGCCAACAGCCCTGTCCCTCAGGGATTTGGGGCCCCCAGCCCTGTCCCTCAGGACCTTGGGGCCACCTGCCCTGTCCCCCGGGGCCTTGGAGCCACCAGCCCTGTCCCTCAGGACCTTGGGGCCACCTGCCCTGTCCCCCGGGGCCTTGGAGCCACCAGCCCTGTCCCTCAGGCCTTGGGGCCCCCTGCCCTGTCCCTCAGGACCTTGGGGCCACTTGCCCTGTCCCTCAGGCCCTGGGGCCCCCTGCCCTGTCCCTCAGGACCTTGGAGCCACCAGCCCTGTCCCTCAGGGATTTGGAGCCACCAGCCCTGTCCCTCAGGCCCTGGGGCCCCCTGCCCTGTCCCTCAGGGATTTGGAGCCACCAGCCCTGTCCCTCAGGCCCTGGGGCCCCCTGCCCTGTCCCCGGTGTCCCTGCGGGTTTCCGAGGCCTTGGGGCCCCCCCGGCCGGGCCCCGCGGGGAGGAAGCGGCGGCGGGGCCAGGATGGGGCCGAGAGGTGCCACAGCCCCTCCTGCGGCCGCGGATGCAAATCCTGCACAAACACAGCCTCTCCCTCACGGAGAGAGGCCACACAATGGCCCACGGAGAGGGGGACGTGCCCTGAGCTGAGATTTTGGTGCCAGACTCTCACTGGTACCAAAAGTGCTTTGGGCACCCCTGGGTTTGGCACCCATCGCCGGAGCTCGGGTGGCACCAGCTTATGTGACAGTTTTAGGGTTTTCCTTCAAGGTTTTGCGCATTGCCTGTTTAGCCAGAATATTTCTAGGGCTGAGGAGCAGCAGCTGCATCCCAAATCCCCTCTGTGTGCCCTGGGAAACCAGAATTAGGTGAATGAAGCACCCAGGGTCCCTTTGAGGAAGCTGTGAGGTTTTCAGAGCTCAGAATGGGACCAGAGTGAGACTCAGCAGCTCCAGGATGGAGTGCACCACACTTGCAGCACTGGCCTTGCCCACAGAAACTCTGCAAAAAGAGGAAAACCAGTAAAAAAGAAAATGAAAGCAGCAGAAGAGGTCACGGGCTTGGAGGCAGCAGGAAAATGGGTGTAGAGATCAGAAATATGGCCCAAGGATGTAAAACTTGCTGTGGGCAGGGAGCCCTGGAACTGAAATTGAGAGGCTGCAAGTGGAGAAGGGGAAATGGGGCTGGGGTTGGGACACAGCAGGACCCCCACTGACCCTGACCTTGGAGCCAGCCCCTCCTGCAGCCCCAGACAGGGAAGAATAACAGAATATCATAAAGTAATCTGCTCCATGGTGGGCAGGATCCCCACAGGGTGGTTCAGCAGCCCCTGGCAGGGGTGCAGAATTCAGCCCTGGAGGGTCATTCCTGGACCCAAAGATCTTTTTTCCAAGCATAGATTTGCCCTTTTGCAGTGTGATCCCCCAGCTCCATGGCCACATCTGCTCTGCATTGGGCTGGTGGGTGGATTTTTTCCCTTTTACATCGCCCACCTTGTGCTGATCTACCCTGAGTTGCTACTGCTGATCCCTGGGCTCCCCCTGAAACATCACCCCTCCTAAATCCAGTGTAAATTCCCTGCATACATTCTTGGGGCCATCAAACCAGACCCCTCACTCTTTTAAATCTCATTCTTAGCAAAACTTTCCAGCCTCTGTGAGCAGCTCCAACACATCCTGAATAACCCAAACAGTTTATGCTTGCCTGGGGAATGTCCCCCGCAGGGACGCCGCTTCCTGCCTGGGTTATCATGACCCTTCCAAACAGTTTATAAATAGACCAAGGTAAATGAGGGGAGTGCTCAGGATTTTTATCTCATTTCTTGTTTTCAAGCCATTCAAGGAGTGCTGGGTCAGATGATCACTTCTAAAATTCAAGTTGAATCTGCTGCTTCTTTCTCCTCCAGTTGAGCTCTATCTCTACCTTGCTAAAACAGTAAAAAATAAGTAAAAGCTAAGAAAAATGGGTTTGGCATTGACCAACATCATGGCCCTGCCATGAGGCATCATCCAGTGGGAGAGGGCAGGGACCAGCACTGCTGCACCTGGGAAGTTGTGGCTCACACTGCTTTGGAAAACAGAGGGGTACATCCGTGAAAAAAATGGAAAATTTGGGAAATAATGTGGAAAATATGGAGAGCAGTGAGTGCCTGCAGCACTCCTCCTGTCACCAACAGTGTCCCACCAGCAGCATCCCCCAGGGCCATCGACACCACCTCGTGTCACAAGTGGTGGCTGGAGAAATTCACTGTAACCCCTTCCCAAGATCCCCAGCAGGGTCTGTGTCACCCACCAAGGGCTCTGAAAAACACCCCCAAAGAACTGGAGCCATTCCCAAATATCCAAGAAGTGTCCAAGGCCAGGCTGGATGGGGCTTGGAGCAGCCATGGGCTGGTGGAAGGTGTCCCTGCCATGGAAGGGGGTGGAATGAGATGAGCTCTAAGGTCCTTTCCAACCCAGGCCATTCTGGAAGCCCATGGTTCTATGATTTTATGTGCATTTTTGAGCTATAAATGTGTCTTTTCTTTTCTTTTCTTTTCTTTTCTTTTCTTTTCTTTTCTTTTCTTTTCTTTTCTTTTCTTTTCTTTTCTTTTCTTTCTTTCTCTCTCTCTCTCTCTTTCTCCCTCTTTCTCTCCCTTCCTTCCTTTCTTTCTTTCTTTCTTTCTTTCTTTCTTTCTTTCTTTCTTTCTTTCTTTCTTTCTTTCTTTCTTTCTTTCTTTCTTTCTTTCTTTCTTTCTCTCTTTCTCTCTCTCTCTCTCTCTCTTTCTCTCTTTCTCTCTCTCTTTCTCTCTCTCTTTCTTTCTCTCTCTTATTTTTCTCCCCCTCTCTCTCTCTCTTTCTTTCTCTCTCTCTCCCTCTCTCTTTCTTTCTTTCTCTCTCTCTCAATCTTTCTTTCTCTTCTTTCTTTCCTTCCTTTCCTCTGGAGATGGGAGTGACAGCCCTGGTTCAGGGACAGTCCTGGCCAGCAGACACAGCTCCAGCCTGAAGCAGCAGGGCTGTTCAGCAAGTGGCACAGGAACAGCACAAAGCTCTTTTTTCTCCTCCAGCTTCCTCTGTTGTTCACTCTGAAAAAAATCACATTTCCAGCTTGTTTCAATTAACTTTAAGACTTTTGTATTCCATGAAGGCTGAGGCAGTCATTAAACCCAAATTTTTCCTGTTGTAACACTTTGAAACAACCACACCACAGCTCAGCTGGTGGCTCTGGCTCTGCCAGGCAGGACCTCCCATGGGCAGAGAGGCAACTCCAGGTCCCCTCAGTGGTGGCATTGCTCATCCTCTGCCTCAGGATGGACAAACTCATCACACCCCACAGGCCCAGCCCTTGGGGCAGCATGAGGAAAAGTCAGGATGGGAGTGATGCCCATCCCCTGCCCCTCCAGGGCACAGCCATGGCTTTGGGAAGGGCAGGGAGTGCTCTCATCCCATCCCAGAGTCTGGGGATGCTGCTGGGATGGGCTACAGGACACACTGACTGCCCCACAGCCCCTGCACTGGGGGTGAGGAACCACCACAGAGCAAGAAACCCACCTGCACAACACGTAAATAAATCAATGTTTTTGCATCCATGAGCAAAGCAGCTGCAGCCAAGGCCCTGAGTCACCCTGGGCCATGTCCCAGCAGTGGCCCTGGGGTGAGTGGGGACAGCCCTGCTTTGATCTCCCCACATCAAAAGGAGCCTTTTCCCTGCCCTGTCACAGCCACAGCACACCCAGACACTCCATGGGACACTCTGGGATGGGGCTGGCACACCCCAGACACTCTGTGGGATGGGGCTGGCACACCCTGGCCTGGCAGGCACTGACCCCACTGACCCTCCCTGCCAGCCCTTCCATGTGCTCAGTGCTCTTTCATGACAAAATAGAAAGAAAAAAATGTAGAGAGGTGAGAGTAGAAAAGAGAGAGAAGGAAAGGGAAAAGTTCCTTGGGCACTCAGGCATGGATGTCCATCCTTTCCCTGCTGATGCCATTGTGGATTTGCTGCCCTTTGGGGTTTTTTGGCTTTACCTGAAGAAATCTCAGACTGGGGTTTATTCAGTTATCACCAGATCCTCCTCAGCACAAGGAACCTTCACAACAGGATGCAGCAGGTTCCCAGAGCCACAGCCCTGCCAGCCTGGAGCACAGTGCCCCAGGGGATGAAGGAATTGTGCTTATCCACAGAGGAAACACCAACTGCCCAGGGGGACAGAACTGCTGCACCCTGCTGCCTGCAGCTGCAGGAGGAATGCCCCAGGCACTTGTGGGCTTTAGGCACTGGAAATCAAGGGTCAGTGTTAAACAGGGGGTGATTTCTGTGTTCTGTATCTCTCACACACCTGGATGCAAGGCCACACTCACAGCTGCTCCTGTGTCCTACCTGTGGCTCTGTTAAGGCTCAATTCCAGCTGCCACAGCACTCACAGGCTGGGATTGAAGTTCAGCAGAGGAGGAGAAAGACTCCTTGGGCTGAGGAAACTCATTGGGTGCTTCACAGGAAACATCTTTTTAGAAAAAGCCAGATTTCCCCAGCATATTCCTCCTGATGAGCAAAATCCATGTGAAAAACAGGACTGAGAGAGCCTGAAGACCCTGGAGGGAGGATGTGATGCAATCCTGAAACTGCTCCACAGCTGGGTGGGGGGCACAGTGTTTAACCAGGAGCTCTGGGATTATCCCATCCCATTTCCTTGGGTGCTGCCAACAATTCTGAAGCTCCCCAGGACTGACCCCAAGGGCGGCCCCATGGTGGTGGGACACAGACCTGTGCCAGGGCAAAGCAATCCCACCAGGGCCTGGAAAACCCACTGGATCTCCTCCAGCCTGCCCTGAAGAGCTGCTGCATCTCATCCCTCTCAAGCATTCTTCATCCCACAATAAAATTATTCCACACAATTTACCAGTCCCAAACAAGGGCACCCTGGAGTTGTTCCCTCCCTGTCAGAGACAGCACCAAGCCTTGGTTTTGGGCAGGGTCTCACTCATCACACCCAGCTGCAAGACACTGCTTTAGCCACACACAGAGCCCCAGACAGCAGCTGGAGCCAGCAGCCCCCTCCCAAAACCTCCTGGGGCTGGAAAGGGGGACAGAGCCTGGCAGGCTGGGGAGTTTCCTGCCTGCCCTTCCAGCATGGGGAGGGACCAAGAGGAAAGAAAAGAGATGGAACCATTGGAAAAAGGAGCCTACTGTTATTTATTAACCAGGGAGGTGGGCCCAGGCACTCATGTAGGGAGGAAGGAATGTGGGGAGCAGACCCAGACATTGTGGGTGTCCAGGCTGCTGCTGAGCTGCCTCCATGAGGAAAGTGACACCTGCTTGGGGAAGGGAGTACAGCAAAGCCCCAGGGCAGGGAACCCCCAGCAGGACACTGAGAGCTGGGGGCACTCTGGAGCAGGGCTCAGGCACAGGCAGCAGTGCCCAGGGGGCAGGGGCACTGCCAGATCAGTTGCAGTTCTTGGGCAGGCGATAGACACCCCCTGAGTAGATGAGCTGCTGGTCCCGGACCTTCTTCTGCAGGAATCCCTGCAGCTCCTGGATATCGATCTCAGTGACCACAGGGCCAGTCATCACAAACATCTTGAGCATGCTGTGGATCCTCTCCAGGGACAGGCTCTCCAGGTTGGTCAGCATGGCCTGGATGTACGTCCAGAAGAGCTGCAGAGGGACACAGGCCACAGTGAGTGAGTGACACCACAGCACACAGCAAATACCCAGAAACAAGGCAGGGATCAGCTGGCACTAAGTTAGTTCTGCTCTCAGCCATGGGGTCTCTAAACAGGGCCCATCCAGGAACAGCAGCAAAGGGCTGGGACACAGAGCTGGACAGAGGGATCTGACGTGCAGCACACTCACGACCCTCTGTGGTTGAACACAGCATGACAACGCTGTGTTGCACAACACACAGGCACAATGTGACTCACAGGCAGGAAAGGCACTGGAAATGTCCAGGAACCACAACAGAGAGAAGGCAGAGATCCAGCTGTTAGTGCTGGGTCAGTCTTTTGGGCAGTCAGAAGTGCCAAAAAAGTGTTGCTCGGGTGCATCCAAACAAGCTATGACTATTTTCAAATATGAAATCATGTCTCAGACTTTTTTATTTTTTTAAACAGAAAAAAAAGCAATTTGGAGATTCCCAAAAGGTTCCCTGACTCAGGAGCTGGGCACTTGTCTGGAGGAAAGGCTGTGATCCAGCACCAAGAGATTAACCACGAGACACCCACTTCAAAACCCAAATGTTTGTGCTGGACTCAGCCACTTGCAGTGGAAAATGTGAATCCACAGTGCAAACTGAATCCATCACCTTGATCAGATTCCCCAAACCCACAATACAGGATGTTTGCATCACCACAGGGACAGGTACCTGCAGCTCCTCCTCCTTCTGGTCAGCCTGTGAGGCCATGGCAGAGTCCCCCTCCTCGTCACTGTCAATCAGAACAACCTTCTCCACCTGGTCCTTCTGCTCCTCCTCGATGACAGTGAAGGTGCCCTCGGGCTCTTCCCGCAGCACTCCCTGCTGCAGCCACAGCGTCATCTTCCTTTTCAGTGAAGTCACAGGCACCTTGAGCACTTCACTCAGCTCTGTCAGCGTCCAGGTGCCTGCAGGGACCATGGAGATCAGAGAGGAGATGGAGAATAGGGAGGAGATGGAGAACAGGACATTTCTCACACCCAAGCTGCCAGGATTTGATGGGAAGTTGGGTAAGGCGGAGAGGCACTGCCAGCAACAAGCAGAGGGCTGCAGAGCTGTGGCCCTGCTGGGTGCTGGAGACCCTGTGGGAGATCCAAACCCATGCACCACATCTTGGTCCTCCAGCTGCCCAAGGAACGTGGCTTACCCACCCGTGGAAGCACAGACAGGGGTTGCACAGCACTCACTCTTGGTCTGGAAGTGCAGGATGATGGCAGCGTGCACAGGAGACACAGACAGGGAGAGCGTGCGATCGGCCAGCTCCACGTCCAGGCTCACCAGCCCCAGGTGGTACTTCCAGTTCAGGGTCCTCATGGCCTGGGAAAAGGGGGAGGCAGCTGCTCACACACATCTCCCAGCAGGAACCACCAAATGCTGGGTTATGGCAAACCCACTGTAACCAACCAGCAGCTGAAGGGGTCTGCATAAAGCTTTCATGAGGGGGGTTAAGGTGGCCTCACCTTTAATTTCTCATACTTCTTGGAATATGCTTCCATGGCTTCCTTGACCTGCTCTGGAAGCTCCAGCTTCTCCTCTTTGAGTGGTGGCCAGAACTCACTGGACAGGATAATGGCCACGAGGCTGAAGGGAGGCCTCTCCTCCTCAGGGAGCTTCTCCTCCTCATCCCGGATGTTGGCGTTAATGCGCCGCGAGTCGGCCATGTCCTGCAACAGCACAGAGCTGAGCTGCCTCCTTCCTCCAGAGCCAACCACCAGTGAAGGACAGCCTTAAACAAGGTGAACAGTGCTCTGTCCAAATGATGATGGAAACACTAGAAAGGACACAATTGTCACCCTGATTTTTTAAGATTTTCTAAGCCTTCTGATGTTGACATTCTTGTAGCAAACTTTCTCACACTTTCTGTAAATAACTTATTGGTTTGCATTCTTTTATGGAAGAAGAGAAATTTGACAGACTGTTGGTTTGTCCAGTGTCATTGGAGAGGTGGCACTTTCACCCTCCAATCCACTGTCACTTTTAGAAAACTATAAATGTTGCAGTCAGAAATAAACTTTCCCTTTCTTCACCTTAACAGCAGCGGTGTGTGCACTCGTGTTGCTTCGTGTCCTACAGTGACACATGATCATGTGTCTACTTGGAGGTCTGCTACCTACTCAGAAGGATTTGTGGGACTTTAGAGGAAAGAAGGAGTTACAACTGAACACTGCCTTCACTGGAGGCCCTCCACACCTGTGTTCTCCAAAAGAATCAAACTCCAGAGTCCCAAGCCCAGCTCCTCAATGCCAGGATGCTGCAGGAAGGACAGTACAGACAACAGCACCAGAGCAACCATTCCCCAGAGCTGATAATCCAACCCACAGGGCTTAAAAACAGACATGATTTAAATGCACTTGTGCCTGTCACAAATCAGCCCATCACTGGCATTCTGGAACCCCCACTTTCCTAAAAGACCTTTTTGGGGTCACTCCTCAAGTCCCTCCCCTTCCCCAATGGGCTCAAACAGCCTGCACTTAAATTAAAAAAAACAAAAGGAGTTACTTTTAACATGACTTCACAGTAGTGCATCTGAGCTTCACCAAACCTCAGCTTCAGCAGCTCCACGTTACGGATTTCCCTGGAAAGAGACACAGCAGGTCAGGGACAGGGCCCTTGGATGGACAAATCTGGCTATGCCTCCACCCCTCACCACACAGCCAAAGAAATGAAGTCCCTGGCACAAGGTGCTCTTCCTTGCAATGCACAGTATCTGCTCAGAATGGTTCCTGGTAGCCAATGGAGGAACAGCCACCTCCTCTAGGCCAGCAGCTTTCTGAAGACAGAATGGTTCAGGCTGAAAGGGACTACTGGAGCTCATCCAGTCCCACCTCCCTGCTCAAGCAGGGCCCCTTGGAGCAGACACTCAGGGTTGTGTCCAGATGGGTTTGGAATATCTCCAGGGAAGGAGACCCCACAGCCTCTCTGGGTTCCTGTTCCACTACTCAGTCACCTCACAGCAAAGAAGTTCTTCCTCATATTCAGGTGGAACTTTCTGTGTTTCAGAAACACACATCTTCCATTTGGGGGCCAATACAACATGTGGGATGGTGTCAGTGCTCCAAATTCCTACGAGCGGCTCTACAGCACAACCCAAGGGTAGAACTGAGTATGGAACTCTAGAGACAAACTCAAAGCTGCAGAGGAAATAGCCAAAGGCACTCCTGGCTCCACAAACAGCCATTGACAGGACTGAGTCTGAAGGCTCTACCCTTCACAGAATCATAGCATTTTTAAGTTGGAAGAGACCTTTAAGATCATCGAGTCCAACCCATGTTCTAACACCTCAACTAGATCATGACACCAAGTGCCACATCCAGGCTTTTTTTAAACACATCGAGGGATGGTGACTCCACCACTTCCCTGGGTAGATGATTCCAGTATTTGACCAGCAGGTAAAAGGAAACTCGGGTGATTTGGCCATGGGAGGCCTGGCTCTGGGCCCTGGGCCTCACCTCTCAGCGCTGTAGTTGAACTGGTGCAGCAGGCGGTCAGCCAGCAGCGTGCGGTACTCGTTGATGAACAGGTCCTTGCTGCCGTAGATGCTCACCAGGAGGCTGATGATGTCTGAGGAGCGACGCTTGGAGCTCGATTTCCCTGGTGGAATCCAGCAGACAGCAGGGTGAGATTAACAGGGACCTGTCCCAGCCCAGCAAATGAGCTGCTCAAGGCTACAGCCCAGCAGGGAAAGCAGCCAGGACTGCTGGGCTGGGCATCTCACCTGGATCTGCATCCACTGGGTCAGGAACCCAGTCCCCTGGCTCTGAGATGTCATCATCACTCTCCTGGCCGTTCTCCAGGGTCACTGGGTCAGCTTTGGAGAGCTCATTTGCCAGGTCCCCCGAGCCCTCAGCATCCCCCGTGAGACCGGCCACGATCTGGCGCACCGTGTCCTCCCGAGTCCTGGAGCGAGGGGGAAGAGTGAGTGAGGGAAGGGGAGGGAAAGGGGATGTGCCAGACTGCCCCACACATCTCCTACCTCAGATACTTCCTGATGGGCTCACAGGCAACCTCCAGGATCACCATGGAAGGGTCCAGCTCCCGCAGGGCCTTGATGGCCGAGATATACAGAGTGATGATGTCGGAGGTGTTGACTCCTGCAGGAGAGGAGCAGAGGGAGTCAGAGCCCTGCGAGCTGTGACTTCTATCCCCTTGGAGAGAAGGGATTTGGATGGTCTGAGCCCTCTGTTCTAGCTGTGGTGTGGGAGGAGGGGGACTTGCTGCCCTACTGCCCAAGGCAATGGGGCAGATCAGATCCATGTGTCTGAGAAACCAGTTTTGAGCATGAACAGAGGCTCAGAGCTGAGCCCTGACAGTGCAAAGAAGCCTTTGCCCACCTGGACCAAAGATAAACTTTGTGCTCCTGACCATAGTGTAAAAATGAGGCCAAAGGGGGCTGGAGTGCCATCAGCTGCTGCTGCCCTGCCCACTGGAACACAAAGAATGTGTGATGGGCACGGTGACTGCCCCTCACTCCTCAAACAGGAAACCAAACCAGCTCCAAGTAGATCCCCACTCATACCCAGGCTCCTCACAGTGTCAGGACACAGACAAGGATGTAAAACCCACCAGGGTGCAGAAGTCTTATTTCCAGAGCACTTTTCAAGGAGCTGAGCAGCTGCTGCCTCTGGTTAGTCCTTTCCAGGCAGAACTTGAGGTCCTCCACAGCAGGCTTTGACTCTGGGAAATCTGCAAACAAGGCAGTGATCAGGAGCAGTGCCAGGCTCTGAGGGGAGGCAGGGGGAGGCAGTGTGGCACACCAGAGAGCTCTGTCACCCCCCAGGCCCAGCCCAAGGGTGAGGCACCTCGGATGATGCTGAAGAGCTCCTCGATGCGCATGCTGGCGTAGATGCGGTAGAAGAACCTCTGGACGTGGCAGCGCCAGCGTTTCAGGGTGCTGCTGGCCTCTGGGGATGACTGTGCCAAGGGGCCATCCTGCAGGAACACCCTGCTGAGCCACCCAATCACCTTCTCTATCCACTGCACGAGAGGGAGAAACAGATGTGAGCACAGAGCTGGATGCACAGCCACATCCCAACCCAGCCCAGGCAGCCAGCACAGCCAGCAGAAAGGGCAGCTGGACCAGGACAGCATCACCCCCAGCTGCTCCTCAAATGTGTCCCAGCCTGGGTTACAGCTGAAAGAATTGGAATTTTAACTAAAGAGACAGGATATGGGCTGTGCAGCTGACTGTGAGAAGATAAGGGTGACCACAGACTGTGTGCAGGCACTGGGCTCCAAAAAGGACAGGGTTTGCTCCAAAACTTGCAGCCTATTTCATTCCTGCAGAGTTTCATCCTATTCTATACCTGCAAAACTGCCCCATTCATAAGAAAATAAGCAAATTGCCCATTACACCATTCTTGGCCCAAAATTTCTATGGTTCCTGAAATCAGTGAAAAACAAACAAGATATCCCAAGAAGTCACAGACACCCAACACAACTCAGGCATTTGAAATCCAAATACCAGCCACATCACTGAATCATAAAATAAAAACCTGAACAGAGAGCATAAAAAGGTTATTTTTTTATATTTGAGAAATGGGTAATTGTCAAATTTCAAACATACCCAATTACAATATCCAGATGTTCAAAATAACTGCCTTTTCCCCCCCTCATCAATTAGCAAATACATGCTGCTTCCTGGGATAGTATTTGAGTACCAATATGCTACAAGATATTCTACTACTAGATAGTAATTTTTTTAATGCATTCTCACAGCCTGAAACAAAAATGCTAAGTCAAGGTTTGGTTTGCTGATGTTTATTTTAATTACTCAACTGAGGAAACACTGAAGAAATGCACAAGTTTTGCCAGGACAAACCTGAGTACTATAAACACCTGAGCAAAACTGTGGAGAAGCTGATAAAGAATTCCCCTAAAGGACAAGAGGACAGGACTATAACTGATGCAAAGCAACATGATTTTAAGGAATTATTATCAAACCAACCCATTCTTCCCTCAGGTTTATCTTCCCTGAGTGCTCCTGGTGCAGCCTGATTGTGACCCAACACTCCAGGCAGCTGCTGCTGTGCTGGCAAAGAGGCTTTGCCCTCAGCACCTGTAATTTTCAGTGAGCTGTTTCTCACACTTCTGTATTTAACCTTTAGACTTCCAGGCCTGTTGTTCTGGTTTTTTTCCCCCATTAAAATTATCTCTTCCTAATCCTGACGCCCTCCAATATTCTATGGCCAAACAAGATGTGGAAGCAAGGGCGGCATCTGAGGAGCAGAATGCAGTTTGTGTTTTCTGAAAATATCCTTAAACAATCTCCAGGTGATCCAAAAGCATTTCACACGAGGTGCAGTGAGGAAAGTGTTGCACAACAACCAAAGGGAAGTATACACAAAAAGATTCCTGATGTTTGCAGCAACAAAAGTGGTTGGCATGGCAAAGAGTGAGGGATCCAGGGTGTCTGGATTGCATGGGAACCTGGCTGCAGGCCTGGTTCTGCACCACAGACAAATGCAAGGTCATGGGCAAAGGGCACTGAGCTCAGGATTGTGCCCTGGAGGAGCCATAACCTGGAGAAGAATTTTGTTTTAAGGTCATGGTGGGTAAGCACCTCAACACAAACTTAGTTGAAATAGCAGCAAAGCAACTGGGCAGCTGCAAAGAATGATTTTAATTCTGTATGGCCACTGGTGAGATCAATACCAGAATATCCTCTCTCATCCTTGCTTCCAGTTTTAAAGGGGAATTGGAAAGAGGACTGAAAACAGCCACAGAAATTCTAATTATGGGCTCACCCACACAGAGGGAGCACCCTCTGCAGGCCAGGTGGCACTTGTTGATCCTGTGGTTTGTAAACTGGAACCACAGAAATTCCCTCATTACTACAGACATCATGAGGTGAAATGCGACAGTGCTTCATGCCCAGGTCAGAGCAAACCTTCCCCTCCAGCATCAGCCAAAATTGGGAGTTTCAGCCACCTCTCCTGCCAGGCATGGTGAAGTCATAGCCCTGGACCTGGTGTTTTAAGTTGGAATCTGCTTTTAGCCTGAGCTGCTAAAAACGAACAACAGCTGCACACCTTTATCCCTCCCTACAGCTCCCTGAAAGGTGCCTGTGCTCAGCTGGGGCTGGGCTCTGTCTGCAGCAGCACTGACACAGCCAGAGCACACAGCCTCGAGCTGTGCCAAGGGAAATACAAGCTGGATATCAGGGAGAAGTTTTTTACAGAAAGAGTGATAAAGTTCTGGAATGGCTGCCCCGGGAGATGGTGGAGTCACCATCCTTGGATGTGTTTAACAAAGCCTGGATGTGGCACTGGGTGTGAAGGTTTAGTTGAGCTGTTGGGGCTGGGTTGGACTCGATGATGTTGTCGCTGTCCTATTTTCTAAAAAATCCCTTCACCAGGATTTCTTCTCGTTGGAAACTGAGAAGCTTCAGAGAAAAATGCAAATAAGAATTATCTGATTGCTTCTCCTGTGTTTGCTGCTTTGGAATGTGGTCTGGAGATTGTTTACCAACTGGTCATTGTTTGACTGGTTTCATGTGAATTGTTTTGACTTAATGACCAATCACTGTCCAGCTGTGTTGGGACTCTGGAAGCAGTCACGAGTTTTCATTATCATTCTTGTTAAGCCCTCTGTCGGTATCCTTTCTCTATTCTTTAGGATTGTTTTGGAATAGCATTCTTTAATATAATATAAGTACATAAAATAATAAATTAGCCTCCTAAGAACATGGAGTCAGATTCTCAATTTCTCCCGAAAACACCACAAATGGTGACCTCAGACAATGGCTGTAGCCTGAGCTGAAGAACAGACCCACACAAGGTCTCTCCCAAGCCAGTGATTCTGTGAATTGTGTGATGTCCCAAGGAGGCCCCCACTGCCCCACACCAGCCTCACCTCCTGGAAGTCGTTGAGGAAGGAGTGCTCGTACTCCCCACGGCAGCGCTGCTCCATCCTCTCCTCGATCATCCTGTGCAGGATGGAGGTCACAGCCTCAGCACTCACCCTCTCCAGCAGGTTCAGCCGGCGCCTGCGGGCACAGGGACACGTCAGGAGCGTGGGGAGCAAAGGCACCAGCAAATCAAGAAAATCTTCTACCTGAAGGCATCACCCTCCCTGTACATTCCACTGAGGCAGACCTGTCGCAGACATCTTTTTATGAAAATCCTTTCTTAGGATTTTTTCTTCCTGAGAAGCTGAGAGGCTCCAGGAAGAAAATGTAAACAATGGTTATCTGCTGCTGTGGGATGCAACAGGTGCATCTGGGATTGGTCTTGTGTGGATGTTTGGATTTAGTGACCACTCACGGCAGAGCTGGCTCTCTCTCTGTCCGAGCCAGCTGCCTTTGTTATCATTCCCTTCTATTCTATTCTTAGCTTAGCCAGCCTTCTGAGATTAAACTTTTCCTTCTGTTCTTTTAGTGTAGTTATAATGTAATATATATATCATAAAATAATAAATCAGCCTTCTGAAATATGGAGTCAGCTCTACGTCTCTTCCCTCATCCTGAAAAGCCCTGTGAACACTGTCACACAGACCCAGCTCTGACAGCACACACAGATGCACTACATATGTAACATATGGCACTACTGCTATCCCATCTTCCTTACAGACATTATTTAAAGCCATCAAAAGCCTTTTCATTTAGAAGAGTTTCACAGAATCAGAGAATGGTTTGGGTTGGAAGAGACCTTAAAGATTATCTAGTCTGAACCTCTGACATGGGCAGGGACACCTTGCACTGGTTTGCTTCTCTGTGGTCAAAGGCCTCGGAGCCAAAAGGATATTCTCATATCCAGGGAGAGGAACTTTGTGTCTAAAGATCTGCCCTTGTTCAACCACCAGTTGAAAGCAGAAAGTCTATGATGAGTTCTCTACCCACCACCACTTCACAGCCTGACCTCACACAGCTCCTGCTGTTCTCAGGGATCAATAAAACCTGCTGCTTCTCCCCATCCATACCCTTCCTCACTCCAAGTGACAGCCACCACCCCGTGAGATACCTACAGAATGTCATTGAGCTGCTGGAACTGCTCCATAGCTTCAGGGCACCAGCACTGCTCCCTCTTGCTGTTGCAGCCTGCACAGAGCTGGGCCTCTCCTCCACCCTCCTCTGGGTCACTCTCCTGCTCGGTCTCACTCATGCTGCTCTCACACTCGTTCGTTCCATCCTCTCCTTTCTTCCACTGCCGCATGTATATCCTGAACGTGCGGCTGTAGAACTGCTGGATCATCTCCTGGAAGGATTTGGTCGTGGAGAAGAAGAGGATAGCTTTGAACATGGTGTAGACCTTCTCCTGCAGCGTCTGAGCGCCTGTGCCCAGGAGCAGGCCTGCCTTGGTCCAGTTCTCCAGGAGCTCCAGGCTGTTCAGGTAGGGCTCCAGGCGGCACTTGAGCAGACTGAAGGCGTCCAGGAGCAGCGCAGCACACTGGGGCTCCTCGGCCGTGTTCTCATACTGGCCAATGCAGTTCCAGAACTCGGGGGCGATATTCGCCTGCAGGTCAGTCTGCAGCACCTCGATGAACCACTCCTCCACGACGGAGTGCAAGTCGTAGCACTGCAGCACGTCCAGGGCTGCCCGGAGCTCGGCATCCTGCAGCGGCACGGCAGCTTCGGGCCTCGGGGCTGCCTGGAAAGCGGGGGGAACATGAGTTAAGCATTTGATGGAGCACACAGGGACTCTGCTGTCAAACTGCCCTGGGGGAATGCTGCCGGGGTCTGAGCCCACCGCTGGATGCCCAGCGCTCCCTCCCAGGGCTCACACCCGCACACATTATTGCTGTCCCTGCAGACGGCTGCTGCAGGACACAGGTGCTGTGCAAATGCTGCGAGCCCCCCTAGGCTGCCCAGCTCCCTCAGACGGAGCGGGAGCAGAGCCACAGCACGGCCGGGCAAGCTGGGGCCTTTTGGTCCCGCTCCTGGTTGGGGTGACAGACAGGGCGGCTAGGCCCGCGGCCCTGCCCTGACAGCCCCCAGCGGACACCGTCCCCGCACACCCAGGAGCCCTTCCCGTCCTCCCCCAGCAGCCCCGGCCGTTTCCCCCCGGCCCCGGCAGCCCCGGCCGTTCCTCCCCCAGCCCCCACCTATCCTCCCTCAGGCCCGGCCGTTTCCCCCCGGCAGCCCCGGCCGTTCTCCCCCGGCCCCGTCAGCTCCGGCCGCTCCTCCCTCAGCCCTGGCCGTTCCCCCCGGCTCCGGGAGCCCCGGCAGCTCCCACCCCACCCCGCGGACCCAGAGCCGGAGAGGCCCGGCCGGTGAGGAGCCGAGGCCAGAGCATCCCGGGGGCGGCGGGTCGGGCCTGCCCCGCGCCCGGCGGAGCGCAGCGGTCCCCGCTCACCAGCCCCAGCGCGGCGGGCGGCACCAGCGCGGTGCTGAGCGTGTGCCAGGCGGCCGAGAGCTCCATTCGGGCCGCAGGAAGGGGCGGAGCGGTGGAGCGGCGCCGGCCGCAGCGATGAGCGGCACCGGAGCCGCGCTGCGGGGGCACCACGCGGCGCTGCAGGAGGGTGAGCGGGACCGGGGGGCGAGCGGCGCCGGGCCGGGGCAGGGGCCGGGGCAGGGGCCGGGCCCGGGCCCGTCTGACGGTGCCGCCCCGCAGGTCTGTCGGAGCTCCGCGCCCGGCGGGACGAGCTGAACGGGCGGATCCAGGCCGAGGAGGCGGAGCGGGGCCGGCTGCAGGCGCGGATCGCGACGCTCTCCCGCCGCTTGTCCGACACCAGCGAGAACCTGGCGGGGCTCCGCTCCACCCGAGCCCACATCGACCGCACCATCGCCGAGATGGACCTGGCCTCCGGGGAGGTACTGCCAGCGAGGAACATCGCCTTGTGCAGCTTCCCCGTGAGGGGAGCAGGAGGGACGGCATTGATCTCTGACCAGGGACTGGGCCTGACTGAGGGAATCACTGAGAACAACCCGAGGTGGTCAAGGATCCCCCAGCCCAGCCCCTGTCCCTGCCCAGCCCCAGCCTGGGCACCCCTGGCAGCGCTGCCCAAAGGCTCCCGGAGCTCTGGCAGCCTCGGGGCCGTGCCCATTCCCTGGGCAGCCTGGGCAGTGCCAGCACCCTCTGGGGGCAGAGCCTTGCCCTGAGCTCAGCCTAACGGTGTGCCAGGGGAGATTTGGGATATGCACACGCATATATATACATATATATATATATATATATATATATATATGTTTGTGTGTGTGTGTGTGTGTGTGAACTCAGTCTGTATTTACCTGAATGTCGGTTGGGAGCACCTCGATGATCCTCCACTCCTCCCTGGGTCGTAGCCCTGCGGCCAAAACAATTTCCCACGCCCAGGATGCAGCTCTGGCACACAGACCCCATCATGAGAGGGATGGGTTGGGGGTTGTTTTGGTGCTGCTTGGGCTTGGGCAAAGTTTATTGTCAAAATACATTAAAAATGGCTTTTGGAACAGATCCCTAAAAATTACCATCGTAGATCCATGGTTTGGGGGAAAGGAGGAAACCAGAGACATGACACTGACCCACAATCCTACTAATTCAGGCAGAGAACAATGGTGCTGATGGAGCTGTAGGCCTGCCACTCTTCCAGCCCAATATTTAGTGTATTTCTTTCATCTTTAATGGAACAATGTCATTATAAGAGTCAAATTGTTGGGGCAGTAAAGAGTGGGAAGGAGGCAAACAGCACCAGAGCTGGCACTGTCATTTTGGTTCCTGAGACAGCTCTACCCATTCACCTGTGTGTGTTACTGCCAGGCAGGGACTGCTTGATCCCCACGGACAGGGCCACATCTGAAGTCACTTCTGTATTACACACCAACAGTTTTTATTTCTTTAAAAAAGGATCTTCCCAGCCTCTTTGAAGATAAGTGACAATCTTCCTTCTCATGGTGACCAGGCAGAGTTTGTGTCAGAAACACCTTTCCCCTATTAGCTGCTGCCTAAATTCTCCTCCCATTTGCATTTTGAATGTGACCAACTACTGTGTCAGCTCCTCTTTCTCTCCCAAAGTCAGTGCTTTCCCCTGGCAATCACTTTTCAGGTGAAGCTGGAGATGTTTCCTTGACCTCCTTCAAGACCTGATGGTTTGAAGTGAAAGGGGAAACCCACATAAAAATTTAAAAGCTTAAAAACTATGTTGTAAGGTGCACAAACAGCCCCTTTAAAAAGAAAGCTTACCTGAGATCCAGGTCACACCCCCAGCCCACAGATGAATTCCTGTTTATTGAAATGAACTGACACCCACAGGAGGTATCAGGAGGTGGTGAGGAGGAGATGCTGGTGTCCTACAGACAGAAAGTAACAAGAGTTCCTTTCCTGTTTGTCACTCCTTGCCTTCTGCCAGCACCCACAGGATTTCACCTTCCTCCAGCACCTTGTGCTGTGGGGCACTCCCTCAGCTCCTCTCTGATCACTTGGTGATTTCCACAAATTCACAGGAACAGAAATTATTTTGGGACCATAACCATCCCATTTGGTTACAACTGTCCACTGTGTTAACTTTTTTAACTGGTGAGGTGGGCATTGTGTAAATATATTGTAGCTTAGAGCACAGGAAGTAGGGATGTTAGATTGTGTACACAATGAGCTAAAAATAGGAGAAAATTAATAACAGATGTAGTCTGGCATAAGGTCACTGTAGATTTGAGTTAGTCTTGAAGGCAGAAACCCAAAATGTGCAGTTTTAATAGTGGAAAAGAGTTGAAACTGACCTTAATTTAATACTGACCTAAAATTTAATAGTGACCCAATTTAATACTGACCTAAAAAGCTCAGGTACCAAATCTCCCTTAAAAAATCCCAACCAACCAACCAACACCCCCAGTCTGCTTCAGGAAGTTCTCTGCCTCATGTTCCAAAGCAGATAAATTGCTTAAGGTCTTTCATATTCAGAATATGAACACAAACCAGAGAAATTCTCCCACGGATATTCCCACATGAGACAGGACAATAAATCACCAGGAATTAGAGGCTGAAGGGCTGACAGCCCCTCTTGCTGCAAGGCAGATCAGCTGAATTGGAAGGGAATTCATAAGAGAAACAGTTTATGTAAAAATAAGCTATTTTTATTTCTTTCCCAGATACTGGACAATTCTCAGACATTGCTAGATGTCCTGAAGAAGGAAATGAGGGATCTTGGTAAAATCATTGATCCACAAAACACTTCATTAGGACAACGAATACGTCGACAAAAGCGCTCCTAAACTTCTTCAGCCTGGAATGTCCTGTTGGCCAGAGAGAGCTGCTTTGTGCTCCAAGGATGCCACACTTAATAAAAGCCCTTGTCTTGCAGAAGTGAATTTACCTTCCAGATGTGCTTTGGTATTAGTCAGAGACCCACTAAAGCAGATGCTACAGAGCAGGGTAGGCATTTACACAGAAATACCCTTCATTTAGAGCCCAGCCGTGCTGAGGCACATCCCAGGAGGTGACCCAGCAGTGATGATGCTCCTGCCCTCAGCACTGCCCTCACCCTGCTCTGCCTGCAGGCAGCTCGAGGAGCTGGGCAGGGGTTAGAGAGGAAGCTGGCAAGTGCAGAGGAGTGCAGAACCACAGCTCCAGGTGCAGCAGCATCACCGGGAGCAGGAGCAGAGTCAGCAGCAGCCCCACAGGCCTGAGCTGTGCTGCCCACAGGGTTAATTCACACAGAACCAGAGCAGTGTTGGAGCTGCAGGACACTGTTGGCTTTAGCATTCTTTAGCATTCCTCATGGATCCATAGGAGAACTAAGCCTGGGCTACTTCACACACCTTGTCCCTAACTTGAGTTGAAAGCAGCTCTGCCTTACCACCTGCAGTTGTGCAAGAAACAGAGCTGCCTTAAACTGACCTGGGCTTTTCCACAGGGGGAGATGCTCACTGGGACCTTTTTTGCTAGAAAAGCTGTGCTGAAAACTCACCCCTTAAATCTAGCAGTCACAGGCAGTCTCACACTTTCCCTCATTCTACACCAGTCTCAGCACCTTATCCTGAAGTGTTTTATTAAAGGGAGAAGCCTCAACACGTGGAGCTCCGTGGTCCTTGTGTCATGTCCCAGGCAGATGCACTGCAGACACATCCTGCTCCAGGCAAATCACACAGGCAGCACATCTCAAATTAGCTTGGAATGGATTAGGAGGTGCAAAATATTTCTTTGTGGTGGCCCCCCAGCCAACATCTAAAACTACTGAGTAGCTCTCTTTTTTTTTTTTTTCATTACCTTTCCAAAAGTATTTAGGCACCCAGGGCAGAAGGGAACAGCTACAAGTAGGGATGTCCTAACAAAATTTAATCCTGTTTTTCAGTAGAACAACCTTCCCCTGCTGCTCCAACAGACACCAAACCAAGTGCAAGGTATGCAGAGCATTTTCAGTTCACAGGGCAGTGTCACTTGAGCAGGCATTCACAATCTACAATAGACAAACCAGGAACCATCAAATTTAATCAGAGATAGCAACCTGTTCCTTTGGATCACACCCCACTCATTCCATAAAGCCCAAAGAGGCTGGATCTGTTCTCACATCTCTTTTAATCCCAAAGTACAAATCACATTAGCAGCACTGCTCCATCTGTTCCAGAGTGCAATTTTGACCCTGAGTTTACAGTAGTAGAAAACTTGAATGGAAGATTCTAGCAGATTCCTTTGCATATTGGCTGCATTAAACAATTATAATAGAACTATAAAAATCCTAGAAAAAACAAAAAATAACCCACATTCCTTGTTCAAGTTCTGCAGAAGAATGGAGTGAAACTTCCCTCCTGTGCTTTGACTAGAAGAGCAGAGCAAGTGTGGCTTGAAGGAAGCAACCAAGAGAGATCAATCAGATTTGGAACAAAGCAACAAGAGGAGCTGGCAAACTGGAGCACAACCAGCAACTCCCAGAGACTGGATGCCAGAGTTGGGAAGGACAGACCAAAGCTATGGCCAATGTTTGGGAATATTCAAGAGGCTGGAGGCAGCCTGGACAATTCTCTACTAATTGGTGCAAAAGTAACATCTAAATCTAAAGGCATTCATTGCTCTTCCCATCCCTCCCTCAGGGTGTTCAGTGAATTCCACAAGCATGTAACTGGCACATGAATTCCATGATGTTTCAGTGAAACCAGAGCTGGAAACATGCCAAGGACAAACCACGAACCTTCAGTGGTTTTCCAAACTGACACCCAATGTGTCAAATCACCGTCAGGCTGTGAACCCACCCAACTGCCCAGTGCTCCACTGGGGAGAAGGGTTGCAAAAGCTGTCCAGACCCTGCACAGTGCCTGGACTCAGACAAGCACTGAGAAAAAAATCCACATCCATCCCAGGATCACAGATGTCCTTCTCACACTTGCCTAACCGCAGCTGATCTTGAACAAGGAACATGCAAGGCCACAGGCAGAATAAATCATACGCCTCGGGAGCAGTAATTCGGTCCCAAAATCCAGTGCAAATATTGTCCGGAGATGCCCAGATGGGAGCACGTGGTCCATCCAGCCTTGGCAGCAGGATGGGGAGAGCCGCGGTTGCGGTGCGGGCTGCGCTGCCCCTCCTGCCCGGCAGCCTCAGAAATAGAGTGCGGGCTCGCTGCTGAAATCCGAGAGACCGCCCTTGTCCGCCGGGGTGAGCTGTGGGCAGAGCAAGGACACCGGGTCAGAGGAGCCCCCTGGGCCCCGCATGGTGCCTTGGGTGTGTTTGGTGAGTGCCCCCCTCCAAACGTGCCCCAGAACGTCCTGCAATGGTTTGGGTTGGAAGGGGTCTTAAACCCACCTTGTTCCAACCTCCTGCCATGGCAGGGACACCTTCCACTACCCCAGGTCACTCCAAGCCCTGTCCAGCCTTGCCTTGGACACTGCCAGGGATCCAGGGACAGCCACTCTGAGCCAAGGCTTCACCACCATCACAGGGAACAATTTCTTCCCAATACCTAATCTAAATCTCTTCTCTTTTAGTTTAAAACCGTTTCCCCTTGTTCTATCATCTGCCCATTTAACAGCAACAACAAAAAAATATTCCCAATACTCCCTGTTTTTTATAAGCCCTCTTTAGGCCCTAGAGGGGGCTCTGAGCTATCCCTGAACCTTCTCTTCTCCAGGTAAGCAGGCCCAGCTCTCCCAGCCTGGCTCCAGAGCAGAGGAGCTCCAGCCCTTGGAGCATCTCCATGGCCTCCTCTGGACTTGTTCCAGCAGATCCATGTCTTTCCTGTGCTGAGCAGAGTGTGCCAGCTGCCCGAGTCTCCACACAGCCAGGGAGGGGCAGTGGGGCAGTGTGATGGTCCCTTTGGGAGCAGTGACACAGCTCCCTGGGCAGGAACACGAACACAGGTGTGCAGGGAAAGGCACATCCTGTCCCATCCGCTGCCTGGAACAACCCCCACCCCACAGGGGAGCACAAGAATTGGTTATTTATAGGCTCACCATAACCTGGTTCCCCTGGGAATCAGCATCCTTTGGGAGGGATCCCTCTGCAGCAGGACCCTCGTACTTCTGCTCCTGCCACTCGCTGAACTTCACGGAGTGCTTTGGGGTGTAGCTGGATAAATCTGCTGGAAGGACAAAGATGAGGTAAATATTCCTCACCACCCCAAACAGAAGTGGGACAGGATCCCAGCAGGGACAGCCTGGATGCTGCCCATCTGCAGCTCCCTGTTCACCTCCACTAGCATTTCCACCCTTAAGGGCTGTGGGAAACGTGGGCAGTGTCAGACACCACAGAAACCCCACGGTGCCCACCCACACAGTGCCTCACTCACCTGAGTTAGGTGTACTGGGATGCAAAGTGCTGTTTGGGCGTGGAATATAAAAGGTCCGAGATTTTTCATCTGTTTCAGAAGTGTGTCCTTCCTCCTCCTCATCCTCTTCTGCCAGGGAGCTCTCTGAGGGGTACTCAAACATCGTCTGCAAACTTGTCTCGTTGAAAGAGATCTTCATCTGACAACAGCAAAGGAGAATTATCAGGGAGAAGCACAAGAACTGCCTGATCCCCATGCTGGCTCTGGCACAGGCCAGGGCTGCCCCCTGGTTTAAAACAGCCACTGCAGATGCCCCAATCCCTGCCCAAGTCCTTGGTGGATCTCTTGCCATGCTGAGAGAAGCCCCAAAGGCAGAGCCAAGGGGTCTGGAGCAGCTTTTTGTGCCCTCTGAGAGCCCCTCACACTGACAACCAGCACCCACATGTTGGAAAGGTGACATTGCTAATTCCTGGCAACTCCTTTGTGTATCCAAGCTCCAGGAAACAGGATCAGGACTCCAGTCTTAGGAGAACATAGCTATTTAAGCTACATTGAACAGGGCTTAAAACCAGAAGTGAGAAGCAGGAAGCAGCTGAAGGAGAGATGGTAACAGGTGGTAGCAGAATACTGGGAAAATACTGGGCAAGGGGGAGGCCTTAAAGGTTCTGGTTTGAAACCAGTTTTATCCAGTATTGTCACTAATGACCTTTCCACCGTAACTGGAGACTGAGAAATGAAAGTGACGCAAACACACGAGTTCATCAAGGGCTAACCGGAATTTATGGCCATGAAGAAACCTGGAGAGCAAAAACACTAAAAATGGAATCAGGTTTGAGAGCAACCTTAGCCCTAAGAGAAGTTCAGCACCTGTGAACAACTGAGGAAGAAACTTTGGGATTGGCTACAGGACTGTAATCAACATTAGGATGCTGCGTAAATAAACCAGGAATGAAGGAAGGCATTTCTGCTGGAAACAGGGACTGCCCAGCTCTCCTCCCTGTGCAAATGTGCTCATCCAAGCTGGAAAGGAAAAGGAGGGGTTTGCTCCCCAGCAGCCCTGCCTGTCCCACTCATTCCCTACCACTGTGCTCCTTACAGGTCACCTCAACAGCTGCACAGGAGATTCACTGACAAAAACTTCACACCAGCAAAAGTAAACGTGGAGAAAAAGCAAAACAGCTCTTTGTAAGTACACCAGAAAATACTTACTCTGTAAGTACTCCAGAAAATAACCACCCAGGAGCAGAGAACTGCTGATGCCAGCACACATCAGACAAATAAGGAGGCTAAGCTTGCCAGGAATAAGTTGATGCCAAAAGTAGGGAAGTATTTAGCCAACACAGATCAAGGTTCAGGAGCAACTGTCTAAAAGGGTGTTGTGATCCCTTTACTTCTAAATACAATTAAAATTCAGCTAATAGGGTTATGAACAGAATGGAAAGGACATGGCAACTTGTGACAGGTGGCAGGAGCCCAGTAATGGTTCTGATCTCCCCAGATGCTGTGTAATGACAGGCCAGGGGTGAGTGCAGCACATTTATCCCATGGTTCTGTCACACAGAAAATCCCCAGAGGGAAGTGGCACCTGGCTCCAGGCACCACAGTGCCCAGGTGCACCCATTCCCTGTCACAGCAGTGGTAGGAGCACTGGAGTGGCATTACCAGGGGCTGCCAAGTCACACCTGGATGTCCCCAAGGGCCAGAGCTGCCAGCAGGTCACAGTGCCACCTGTGCTGCCCATGCACAGGATCCCTGGAGCGCTGCAGGATCAGAGCAGGACAGGGAGCATTTCACTGCTGCTTTTCAGCAAAGCAGCAAGGGCAGCTTTGCTTGACTCTGGGTACCAGAGGGAGCAGCTGCAGCTCCCCCACAGTGCACAGCACAGCTGGAGCTGGAGCTGCTCTGCCCCAGGGCAGGATGGAGCTGGGACACGGGCTGGCTCCTTCCCCTGCCCCCAGGAGAAGGCAGGATGGAAACTGCATGGAGGGAAGCAGCTGCCTATCCCCATTCCCTGCCCCTGCTACCCCAAATGACACAGAGCAGAAGAGTGATTCTATTTGAGAGAAAAGGGACTGGAATGAAATGGTGCTGAAGCTGAGAGCATCCCAGTTGCTGCTCCCTGAATTTCCCATCCCTGCTGCTGACCTAGATGCTCCCTGATCCGAGCCAGGCTGTCAGTGCTCACAATGTGGTGTCTGTCCCGTGGGGATGAGCCATGCTGCCAGGGACAAAGGCCACCAGGGTGGAGGTGCCCAGGGCTCCTGGAAGCCCAGGAGCTACCCCAGAAACTGCACAGAGGCCATTAATCAGTGCTGCCAATGGCACTGAGGGGCAAGAAGTACTCAGCTAAACATGGAAAACAGGAGAGATATGCCTTGGGGTTTAGGATTTAAGCTTGGGAGATGGAACTAAATGTTCCTGGGTTTCTGCTGTCTGGAGGAAATCTCTAAGAAAAATTACTTTTAGTCCAGTTTGGACCAAAGGTGCATGCAGTGCTGGAGGAGAGAACAGCCTCAGCAGGGAGCAGAAACAGCCTGGAGACACCCACACCCCACACAGAGCCCAGAGACAGCAGCAACACCCCAAACCCAACAGCTCCCACTCCCCACAGCCAGTTCAAGCAGGAGGCAATGCTGGAGCCCCTGACACAGAGCAACCAGCCAGCCCCAGGGCACAGCTGGGGCCAGGATCACCTGCAAGGCTCACACAGGCTGCTGTGTGGCACAGGGGCACCGTGGCACAGGTTCCCCCAGAGCACCCTGAGCTGCCCTGTGGCAATGCCAGCCCCTGCTCCCAGAGCCTGCAGCAGGCAGAGCCCCAGGGTGCTGCAATAAAGCCCTGGGCACACCCAGGCAGAGCAAACACGAGGCACAGCCAGGCACTGGCACTGATGGACCCTGGGGCACCCAGCCCTGCCCATGGGGAGAGAGCCCAAAGCCCAAAGGCGGCTGTGGCAGCGCCTGAGCTCCCCTCTCTGAGCACAAAAGGCTTTCAGGGAAGCACAAAGCAGCTCTGCTTGACCCAGCACAACAGGGAGGGTGAAGCATTCAGGCAAAACCGGGGGACACAGGGGCAGAGGAAGGCTGTGAGTGGCTCCAGAGCCCAGCTGAGTGCTGTGTGCAGGAACACAGGCAGCCTCAGCCCCAGGAACCTGCCAGAAAGGAAAACCAAGAGCCCAGTCATGGCACAGACAACAGGTTTGCACAGCCAGCAGTGCCTTGCCAGACCACAGGGACTTTCATGGGAACACAAAAGGCACCAGGGGACGTTTCTGTAGAAGAAAAGCGTGTCCCAGCAGAGCCAAGCTCACTGGAGCCCAGCCAGAGGCTCTGCTCAGCCTGGCCCAGCACTGCTCCCCTGCTCCTGCCCCAGCAGCAGCTGCCAGTTGTGGCAAGGGAGAATTCTGCACCCTTCAGCTGTGGATGTTTGCAGGGATTTGTCACTCTTTGCTCAGCTGGAGGCTTCACCCACAGCTGTGTCACAAACCAACCCAAACCCATATATACATACATTTATAAATGTATATATAAATAAATTTATATATTTATAAATTTATGTATAAATACTCTGCCCAGCAATCATACTGGAAAGAATAAATCAGGCTTTTCAGGAAACATTCTGCTGTTCAATCAATAGGTTCTTGTTGCCATAGCAAAAATCATTTATTTATTTGCTAGGATTTGAACTAGTAATGAGTAATATCCAGGAAAGAGAAGGCAGGGCAAACATTGCCCAACAAAGCATAAATCTGAGTAGTCATGCAGATCTCATTTAGAAAAGGGAAGTCAACCTTGTGTCAGGCTGGCAGGACTCAGGCTGCACCCAGACCAGCCACCAAAGAGCCCCCAAATACAGAGACTGATTAAAAACAAAAATAACCAATTTATAGAACCAACCTACAACATGAGCAATGACAGTCTGCAGCCACCTCACCTCCAAAAGGAGAGGAGAAAGTCTGCAAGGCAGTATTAATGACAGAGCAAAGACACAATGGCTTCTCACACACCAGGGACTTCTCAGAAAGTCTCCAGGGGTTATTCTGCACCCTCAGCTCCAGAAGGAATCTCCTTACTGTGGCTTTTCCCTTCTCCACCCATTATTACATTTGCTGCTTGGCTCATGAGCCAAAGTAAGGTGTTTACACCTTTTAAACTGAAACCTCTTTGACAATCCAAATCCTCACCTTGTAACAGTCAGGAAAATGAATTGTTCTAGACATTAAATGAATAAAATCATCCTATAATTCTATCCCAGCAGGGAGAGTCTGAGTCAGCATTTGCTCCCCATCACAGCAGCCCAGAACAGGGGGGCTGAGAAGGACTGAGCCCCTCTCCCCTCCCTGTGAGTGGCTCCCATCTCCCAAACCTGGGGCTCCTGCTGGAGTTGCCATCCCTGCTCTGTCCTTGAGGAGCAGGATGGGATGGTGAGTGCTGAAGCACAAGCTGGGCTCCATCCCTGCCCTGTGCCACCCCACAGCACCTCCAGCAAATGCCAACCCATCAAGAGCCTCACCAGATCCAAACAGCTGAGCAGCACCAGGGAGCAACACCTGCTCTCTTCACTACTGATTCTCCTCTAATCATCCTCTGGCCTCAATAATTCCCAAGTGACAAATCCAGGGACTGCACTGACTCCCAGGACATGCAGGTGCTGCTGGGTGTGATTTAAAGCAGCTTTTCACACCTGGTCTACTACAGGATCACACAATCTCCTGAGCTGGATCCCCCCAGGATCCCCCAGCCCAGCCCCACCCTGGGCACCCCTGGCAGCGCTGCCCAAAGGCTCCTGGAGCTCTGGCAGCCTCGGGGCCGTGCCCATTCCCTGGGCAGCCTGGGCAGTGCCAGCACCCTCTGGGGGCAGAGCCTTGCCCTGAGCTCCAGCCTGAGCTGCCCTGGCCCAGCCCCAGCCGTGCCCTGGCTCCTGTCCCTGTCACCACAGACAAGAGATGTCTCTGTGTCTCTGTGTCACAAGATCAGTGTCTGTCTCTCCTCTTCCCCCACAAGGAAGCTGCCTCCTCTCAGCAGCACAGGAGGGTTTGGCTGCTATCTGCAGGATGATCCAGCATGAACACAAAGCAGGGGTTGACATCTCTGAGAGATCAAGCACAGACAAAACAAGTGCTCTGAAGAACCTTGTGCTCCTGTGGCACCTCACATCGAGGAACATTTGCTGCTGCACTGGTTGGCTAAAGATTGGGTCAAGGAGGCACAAGACACCACCTGATACCTGAAACTGCAGCCAGCTGGGAGTGTCAGCAAGGCTGTGCACACAGAGCATCCCAGGGAGGGCTGCAGAGAGCCCCTGGGCAGGGCAGGAAAGCTGCTCCAGCCCCAAACCCACGGGGTTGGTGGGTGCAGGCTCAGGACCTGTACAAAGAGGAGGTTCTGACACAGAACAACCTCCAGCTGCCACAGACTGAGAGGAAAGGTCTCTGCACAGGCAAATAACTGCTGTGAGACTGGCAACAGGGTAGAAGCAGAGATTTTATAGTGGACAAAGATCCCCAAAGGGTTTACCCTGCCCTTCCCATCTGACCAGTCCCACAGAGCAGCAGATTTAGTAAAAGGAGACAGAAAAGCAGTTCATAAACTCCAAACCTCTGCAGAGACCTTCAGTTTTTTCACAGCAGCCTGCAGTCAATGATTTAGACAAGTCCCGTGAAAAGAAACTTTTAGATAAAAGCTTTTTGGGAAAATGAGCCAATTTTTTGGAGTTAGCAACGAGCTTGTCTCTGTGTCTGTGCTTGTCCTGAAAGCACAGTCATGTGTCAGCCCAAATTGTTGAATAACTCCAGGCACAGACTGTGTGGGCAGCCTGAAATAGTACCCTGGGGACTGCAGAATCACCAGCACATCACCAAGGCATTTGCTATCATTCAGAAGATAAGGAGCTTTTGTGCCTCTGAAGCCTTTCCCTGACACAGAATAAAGGGTTTTTCCCTGACAAGTATCCCTAGGAACAGAGGGACTCGAGGCTTGGTTCCTATATCAGATTAACCCTGTACTGCTATGGCTGAAGCACTCTAAGTGTGCCCAGAAAACTGCAGATGGCAGCTCAGAAATGTACTTTTCTGTACAAGAGGAAGAGTTTTGGGGAACTAGAACTATGACACAGAATCACTTGATCATGTTTTTCCAAGAAGTGTTTCCTGAGAGTAACACTGACTTTTGCCCAGCCATTGACTGCACCCCAGTGAGTTACTGAGTAGAGCTAACAGCACTAAAGATTTACAGCAGGAGCACGTCAGGGAAGCCCTGTGTGGCTGGCAAAGGAGACATTTCCTTCAGGATCACATCCCAGCTCCCAAGCCACAAGGCAAAACAAGAAAGTCTCCATTTACAAGGCAACCCACAAAGCCAGCTCTGTGTAATCAATATGCTGAAGCACATGGCAGATAGGAGCAATGCATGGAGATTCGAAATATTAAACTCCTTGTGCAAGACACAGGCAAGTTTCAAATTCCTGATGAGAGGTGGCAGGGTAGGGACAGCCCCCAGAGCATGTGGGGCAGGTGGCTTGGTTAACTCTTCCCTTCACTGTGCAGACAAGGGGAGATTGCAGTGCCCACACAGGCACAGCTGGAGCCCCAGTGTGCCAGGGCACAGAGCAGCCATTCACCCTGGGAGCCCTTTATTCCTCCTCACATCTGCAGGCAGAGGAGCCAGAGCCTTCCCCAGCTTAACAAGCAATTCAAAAATTACTTATTTGGCCCCTAAGAACCGGACAAGTCTCCCTGCTTGTACGAAACAAATCTCATCTGAATGCACAAAGGGAGCAGGATAAGCAAGGTACAAGTAGTGTCAAGACTTGGTGTCCTTCTAAAAGCCACACAGAGCTGCCCAACAGCCCAGGATTTCACAGGCAGCTCTGAGCAGCCCATTTGTAGCTACAACGAGGTGCAGTGATGAAGCTGCCACCCATAAATGTTTCTGTGCAACCCAGACTGCCCAGAGCAGCTGACAAAAATACCTGGGTTGGTGCTGGAATGGAACCCATGGAGCATCATTCCAAGGGAAACAGAGAGAGGCTGGGAGCAGAATTACTTCCCACCCTGTCAGGGAGCTCATTCAGGACCAAAGGCTCCCATGATGTGAACAGCATCACCTGCACAACAGAGTTCATGTCTCTCTTGCCCCTGCTCTCTCTTTTAACATGCAAAAGGAACTTCCCTGATGAGCAGCAAGTGCAGCAGGTTCACCAGGAGCCTCAGGGATGTGCCCTCAGAGCTGCATTTTCAGCAGCTGCAAGCGACACAATTTCCCTACACACACAAGTCATTGTCTGAGATATTTCCTGCATTCTAATGCCCACAGAGCAGCAGCTCCATCCTGCCAGGTTCCCAAGAACATCCGAAGGGCACTTCTCAGAAAACATCAGCCCCGAGTTCCTCCGGCCCAGATTTTCCCAGGATGTTTGTGAAGTCGCTCCGTGTGATACTGACACTCCATGTGACTCTTCCTACACAAACAGGGATATCCTCCCAGCCCCACGCACTGCTGCACTCACTGGAAGAGCCTGGGTTGTAAATAGGTTTTAAATTCAGGTTTCAAATTCAGGTTTCACTTGGGAGGGGTGTGAGCACAACCCCTGAGGTGAAGGGGATGCTGCTGCAGCAGCTCTTACCCAGATTTCCTTTCCTGCCACTGCACCCAGAAACTAAATATTTTCATTTTCCCTACTGTTCCCCACACATAACACAGACTTGGGGCAGGACTCCTGCCCCAGCCACCCCAGTGTCCTTCCTCTGTTCTTCTCACAACACCATGACCACACACTGGAAAAACCAGAGTGGAAAGGAAAACCCAAACCTGAAACAAACTGAAACCTTGAGATGGAGGGAAATTATAAACCATCTCCAATCTGGTCCACAGATTAGGCAAACTGATTAAGAAAACGTTAACTGTAATCCTTGTGATTAGAGTTAGAGCACAAAGTACTTCAAATCTCCTCCTGAGCTTTGGGGCAGGCTGAGCCCTGGGCATGTCCTAACCAGCTTCAAAGCCAGGCTTGGCTCTTATTTGCGTCAGAGTTTCTATTTTAGCCCTTCTGTCCATTCCTGCAGTGCTGACAGCAGCAGGCAGGACATGGGGGCAAGAGAACCAGGGGAACTGGGACCAGCTCAGACTGTCACTGCAGCATGAGAAGCATGGGAGTGGTGAGGCCATGCAGAGCCTCAGCCACAGAAAGTTTCCCACTACAGAGATGAGATGAGATGAGATGAGATAAATCTGACTCAGACTCTGCCATGGTTTCATACAACAAAGTCTCAGCACTTCAAGGTGCTGGCATGTAGTGGGGAAACAAAAAACCACCCACTGCCCCACTGACAGCCTCGGGGGCAGCTTGTGAAGTGGTTTAAAAGCTGTAACTGCAGCTGATTTCCAGGCTTCAGCCATCAACATCACAGAAAAAACAATCAGTGGAATTAGCAAAGGGCAGGAAAATGGCCCTGGGTGAAAGAGCCTGCTGCCATCTGACAGCTAATGGAGATCATCTCTGCAGGGGAGGGGCTGCACTTCATCATCCAAGACACTTATTTCCTGAGCATGACTTATCTCTGCTGACCTCATCTCCTAAAAATGCAATACATCCATGTCAGATACTGCCATGGCCCCTCCTTAAAGGTGGCAGATGAATCTGCCCCAGCAGAGCACAGCCAGAGACAGAAAATAGAACAGGAACACGCAGTTCCCCAAGAGCTAAAGAACACAAATCTCTGTCCTGACCCCTGCAAAACACAGGGATGACATCATCAAAGGAGTTCCTGCAGAGAGATTTCTTCTTCTACTACTAAATTAATTTACTTGTGTTATGGTTAATTTACTTGTGTTATACATTGCAAAAACAAACTTCAGGCAGCCACCAGCATTTAGACTCCACACTGTGCAGACTTGCTCCAAACAGGTCTGGGCAGCAGCTGGAAATGTTGATCCCTGCCAACATCCCAAAGCTACACCTGGTTCTCACAGGAGACCATCTCCAGCAGAACTGAACAGATGGAAAACTACAGAGCAGGAAGTTCAGCAGGTTAGAGCAACAAAGCTGCTGCCCATGATCAAAACGGAGGGGTATTTAAACTAATCTTTTAACAGACTTTTAAGTGGCAATTTGGAAGCCACATTCAGGCTTTATGCAGCTCAAAAGATTAGGACATGGACCATGCTAAAGTTTGTGCAAGATGGAACTTTTTGAAGTTCAGCTGAACATCTTTGAAGACGATTTAGAAGCTTTAGACTCCAACTGTTTGGATCCCAGCAGCCTTGTTCCCGTAATCCCCGCTCGCACTGGGCTGCGACTCGCCTGCCAGCACACGGCAAGCTGCCAGCTGTGACAACCACTAAACATTAAATCCATCAACAACCTGATGTCTGCTGGCTCTCAGCTCCTGTTATTCACAGGACTTTGGCTGGCCTGGCCAGAATTCATTCACCTTCCCGGCAGGATCTGCAGGAGGTACCGGACCCTGGAGAGGAAAACACTCAGGATGCTCTGCAGGAGTGACACACCGGAGGAGCAGGGCCAGGGCAGAGTGCAGCCTCCAGCCAGAGGAGAGCCTGAATCCCAAAGCCAGTGACTGATCATGGGGAGCCCAGCTGGCCCTGCACTGCTCTGTCCTTGCCCAGCTCTCCTCCACACACCAACCACATGTTCTCCAGAAACCCAGATTTCTATCTCACCAACAACTCTATTGGACGTTATTCTGGCAGGTAACCAAACCACCACTGACTCTTGTCAGCCCAGATGAGCAAGATTTTATCCTCTGAGATCCCGAAGATCCACATCCTGCAGCAAAGCCTTCCCTTCCTCCTGGCACTGCTGACATGCCTTTACTTCAATAACAAAGAGAAGCCCTGAGCAGAGGTCACCAACAGTGTGCTGCATCCTCTGCCCCATTCCCAGTTTAGAATAAAGGTCAGCAGGTCTCCTTCCACCCCTGCACATGTATCCTGTCCTCTCTGAGAGCTCAGCCAGCTCCTCCAGCAGCTGCCCAGCAGCTCCTGGCACATCCCTTTGGAGCTGCAAACACACTTCTCAGATGGAGTCCCATCCACAGTGCTTTATCTGAACTGCTGGTGGTACTGCCTGGAGAGACCTCAAAACAGCCCCAGAGCAGATGAACAGCCCTGAAGGCACCTGGAGCTGCAGGAGCACAGCAGCTCCAGCTCATCCATCCCCCAGGGTGAGCAGGGCTGGAGCTCTGCCCTCCACCTGCAGACCCTGATGTGTCCCATCCCACACGGACCTTCACAGCCCCAGTCCCCCCACAGCAGCTCCACAACAGAGCTGGGAACGGATTTTGTATTTCCAATACATCATTCTCCTCTCCCTCAGCAAGCTCCAGCTCCAACCCCCAGAGTAACAGCTGCCTCACATATCTGAAGGTCTGGAAGGAGCAATCAAGTTGTTTATCCTGAAAGGCCTTGAAGCAGCAGCATCCCCCAGGCCACAGCAAAGTCACAAGTGCCACAGCCACTGCCAGCAGGCAGGAGCAGGGGCTGGAGCTGCCTCTGTGCAGGGCAGTGCTGGAACCCAGCCTGTCCCAGCCTCCCTCCCAAAAAGCCACGGAGGATGTGGATCAGGGCACTCAGACCACAGCAGCTCCACTTGGCTGGCACTGCTGCCACAGTCAGGCAACCAGAGGCCACACATGGGGATGGAAAAGGAAGGCTGAATTTCTACATTTGAAGAAAAACACCATTTGCATCTCACAGAACAGTGGTGTGCAACTGGCAGGGCTGACACCCTCCTTCCTGATAAATCATTACCCCTGACTGCACAGCCAGCCACTGATCCACAGCATTTCCAGACTCTGCTGACCTTTTTATCTCCCAGATTCCTGCTGGGCATCAGCAAACAGTTAAACTTTTCCAAGTTCTTGAAGTTTCACTAAGCACTACTTTCTTAAATATGGAGCATAATTAAAGATCTTTACAAAGCAAGGTTTGGAAAGGAAGATGCTTGGCACAAGAAGGGCTTGTTCACCCCAAAATACACAGGAGCTGCTCACTAAAACCAGCATCAGGTTTTGACACCCCAAAAAAGAAAGAGGATTGGTTTTAACAAACAACTGCAGGTCCCAGCTCACAAGAACAGTCTGTTTCTGCCCAATTCAGGCCAAAATCAAGTTTCTGAAAACCCCGAGACAGCTACAAAACAGAACTCTTGTTTTTGGCTGGTTGCCTTGGAGACACAGAGTGATCTCTTGGGAAGAAACCAAGGAATGCATCTTAATACGAGCTCCTTCCTTTTCAGGCATCAACACTCAGCCTTATTACCCAGAGTACAGCCACAAACATCCTCTGGGTCAAGAGTAAACAGAAATCTTTCCATTTGCCTCCCATCAGCATCTCCTAGACCCTGCTACAAAGTCATACTCTGTGCTTGACTGAGCAGGAAGGAACTCAAAGGAAAATGGGTGTTTCTCCCATACCACATTTAACTTCACCCAGAAACTCGTGTCTTGACTCCTTTCCTTCAGCTCCATCTTATTTTTCAAAGGATCCCTATTTGCTTCAGCTTCCTGAGTTCTGCAAATATAACAGGCAGTTTCTCCTTTGCCTTTTAACCTCTCTCCTCTCAGAAACCAAATGTTTGCACAAGTTCTCCTGCAGCACGACCCCACACACAGCTCTTAGGGCACAGCTCTGTGTGCACCTTGCAGTATTTGGCACCTCAGCTGCACAGCAGGGCAGATAATGCTGTTAAGCTGATAAGAACAGGGGCAGAGAAGCTCCATGACCTGCCCAATGTCACACAAATCCACCACTGACACACAAAACAGTAGTTAACCAATATCACACGATGTTTTAGGCTGGGAAAGGTCCTCTGGAGGTCTGTAGCCCAAATTCCTGACTTCAGCAAGACTGACTTGCCAGCTGCTCAAAGTTTTCCCCTGGCAAGTTTCAGACAGCTCCAAGGCTGGACATGCCATGACTTCTCTGGGTTTGACCAACCAAAAAACAATTCAGTCACTGCACTGGACTTGTGCTCATCTCCCTCCCTCCCTCCTTTTTGTACTGACAAGGATACCTTCCACTGGACACCATTTAACTCGTTTTACTTGAGGCTTTGTTCCTTGTGCCCCAACAGCATCCCCTGCTCAGAAAAATCAGCTCCTCAGCTCCATCAGAAGTAGGGCTGACCCAAATACAACCATCCCACAAGATTCTCTCTGTGCCCTCTGCTCCATCCTAAGAGCACTCACAACTGTAAATGCTGCTTTAATATTTATACCACACACCTGATTTGGTGTAAATCAAATTAACACCCCAAACTGAACCTGAACAGAGCCAAAACAGCTGCAATGAGTGCAAGCCAGCAGGTGTTCGGGCAGCAGAACAACTCCAGTCTGACCAAGCACTTCCCTGTAGGAAAACAAGGAAAAACTTCAGGAGCGCTGAGCAGGAATCAACACTCCTGCTCATTTGCTTGCTCTGTCTCTCAAGGTGCTCCAGACCTGCTCCCGGCATTAGTCACCATCAAATTACCACAGGCTGCATGTGCTTAGGGAGGAATTTGACAGCGTTGAGCCAGGGAAGCAGCACTGCCTGCCTCCCTTCAAATGAGATGCATCCTGCTCAAAGGATTGCCTCAAATTATAATGCTCAGCGCCTCAGGCACCCACGTGGATTCTGTCCCTCAGTTATCTATTTGGATTTGGGTAACGGAAATGTCCCACAACAATTCCCACTATGGAAAAACATGTCACACCACAGCCCTAAAAGTCGGGATCTGCCACCTCAGTGTGCTGCCTTCAGAGCCCAAAGCTCTCCCCACTCCTCTTGTCACGTCCAGATGCATTTCAGCAAGTTCTACAAAGATTAATTTTCAATTTAGGGCTCACAAGGATCTATGCTACTCCCCAAGCCATGAGAAAATCTGGCATTCACTGACTCCAAAGGCATTTGGAGCAATCAGCATCTCTTGGATCGTCAGAGCTGTAGCTGCACATTCAGAAGAAGCAGGTGGTATAATCCTATCAATGGGAGTTAAGTTCTTGCTGATCTCTTTCTGCCTAATCGAGACCTAATTCTTGAGCCTCTATCAATAGATCACTAATGAGGGGAAGACACCATTGCCACACTGCTGGGGGACCACGGGCAGCTCAACACGTCCTCAGACACAGCGAGCAGAGCAGAGGGAGAGGGCAAGCCCACAGCTGCTCCAAGCACGCAGCTCCCCCTGATTTCCTAAATTCCTGAAATACTTCACTTTCCATTATCGTATCTCCAAGAAGGGCTGGGGTGGGAGAGGCCCTGCAGCTGTCACAGGGCATATCCCACCCTCAGATGCTTTGTGGGACAGTCCCCAGTGTCCCCTCCCTGAGGGCAAATTCTGTTTAACACCCCAAGTCCCAACTCCCAGCTGTGGTTCCCCTTTAGGAACTCTTTAAAGTTCCAGGAGACAGTAAAAGCAAATAAGGCACTGGGCTTGCAGAGTTGCAAACTGTCCTAATATTGGATACCATGAGAAATATTAATCTCTGGTTCCTTCATCACCATTCTGAAATGTCCTTCGCATCAGTGTGGTGGGGTTACACCTTCCCTCTTCTGTTTTCCAGTCCGTTTTACCCCCAGCTTCAGCCAGGTCTGAGGGCAGCCACTGGCTCCCACAGGGGGCAAACACACTGCCCTGTTCCCAGCAGTGCCTCGTGAGCAGCCAAACCCAAAGCAGCCCAGGGACACTGGCAGCCTGGCTGCTGAGCACAGAGTGCCCAGTTACCTTCTTGCGCCGCGAGCCCGTCTTGCTCATGCAGGACCTCTCCAGGGACAGGTACCCCCCGATCACTTCGATCTCGTTCACCGTGGGGTAGTGCTTTTTATGGGGTACCCCCACTTGAGGCCCATCAGCGTTCTCCACGGCTTTGCCTCTCGCTTTGCTCTCCTCCTCCTCCTCCTCTTCATCCCGCTGCGGCCTTCCGCTGGCATCGGGGACAGCCTGCAGCCCCGGGGCCACGGGCTTCCTTTTGGGCACGACAGTGAAGGTGCTGCCTCCCTTCTGCTGGGGGGCAGAGTGCGGTCTGTAGAGGGGGACAGAGGAAAACTCCATCTCCAGGTCGGGGCCAGCTGCTCCGGGCTGATCCGCCAAGCTCCCCGTCCTCGCAGCCGGGCCAGCCCCGCTGTCCGGCTCCACAATGTCATCGATGTAAGTCACGGGTACCAGAGGATCCACAGGCGCCGCTGGGGAAGTGATGGGCTCTTCCTGCTCGGGGGCGGGAGCCCTCGGGGGCTCCGGGGGTGCCTTCTCCTCCGAGGGCGGTGGCGGCGGCCCCGGCCTGGCAATCTGCGCCGGCGGCCGAGCCGGGCTGCCCTCCCGGCGGGGCACGAACACGAAGGAATTGCGCGAATTCAGGCGCAGCTTGGCCAGAGCCTGTGCCTGCAGATCGTGGGCTGGGATGGCCGCCAGGTCGGGTTTGGGGGCCGGGAGGATTTCGAAGGAGCCCCCGGCCCGGGGGGCTGAGGCGGAGAGCGGCTGAACGGCGCCGGTGGCACTGGGGGCCGGACTGGCACTGGGCAGGGGGGACACGGCCACCTCGGCCTGCTCCGGCTTTGGCCTCCTGGCGTTGGCTCTGGCATGGGAAGGGCTGGTGGATGGCACTGGTGGCCCCTTGGGCGTTGCGGGGCGGCCGGCGGGGACAGCGCCGGGCTCGGGGACGCGGGCGCTGGGGAGCTGCCCCCGGGGTGTGACCGTGAAGGAGTTGGAGCTGATCTTGTGGACAAAGCAGTTGGCCTGAGGGGCCGCAGCCTTGGGGGCAGCTGGGGCCGCCTGTGGGGCTGCAGCCCGGGGGGGAGCCGGGGCGGGCTGGGGGGCCGCGGGCTCGGGGGTGAAAGCCCGGGGGGGAGCCGGGGCGGGCTGGGGGGACACGGGCTGAGGGGTGACAACCCGGGGCGGTGGTGCGGGCTGGGGGGTGACAGCCCGGGGAGGTGCCGTGGGTTGGGGGGTGACAGCCCGAGGGGAAACCGTGGGCGGGGGGGTGACAACCCGTGGAGGGGCCGTGGGCGGGGGGGGTGACAGCCCGGGGGGAAGCCGGCGGCAGGACTGTGGGCTGGGGGGCCGCTGGCACCGCTGGAGGAGTGGCGGCCCGGGGGGGAGCCGGGAGCGGCGGAGGGGTGGCCGGGACGGCGGGCGGAGATGCCGGTCCCGCCTTTGGCGCCGGAGCCCGGGGGAAGCCGGACCCCTTCTGGAGGGGCACGGGGGCACGGGGGGAGCCGGGTCCCGCGGGCGGAGCGGGCGGCGCGGCCCGGGCAGCGGCCGGTCCCACCTGCGGCGGAGCCGCGGCCCCGCCGGTCCCGGGCAGCGCGTCCCCAACGCGGCGACGGCGGCCCCGCGGCCGCTGCCCGAACTTCTCCAGGAGGCGGCTGACGGTGCCCGGCTCGGCCGCCTCGAGCGGCTCCGGTGGCTCGGCCGTCTCGTAGATGACGACCTGGTCGGCGCGGATCTCGGCGAGCGCGGCGCCGCGCCGGGCCAGCAGCTCCCGCAGCGGGTCGGCGCCGGCCGGGTCCCGGCGGCGGGCGGGCGGCGCATCCCCCGCGGCGAAGCAGGCGGCGGGGTCGGCGCGGGACTCGATGATGAGGATGTTGTCGGCGCGGATGGTGCGGATGCCGGGCACGGCGCTGTACAGCTCCAGCAGCTGCTGCAGCGGCCGCGCCGCGGCGCCGGGCCCGGGCCGTCCCTGCCGCAGCCGGCGCCGCTCGCTCTCCAGCCGCATGAAGGGGTTCTCGCGGAGCGGGCCCAGGCTCTCCGCCACCACCAGCCGCTCCCCGGCCGGGGGCTCGGGCTCGCCGCCCGCCCCAGCCAGCTTGGCCCGCTTGCGCTCCAGGATCTCCCGCTGCCAGGCGGGCGCTGCCCGCGGCCCGGCGCCGAGCGGCAGCTCCGCGCTGCTCATGGCGGCGGCGCTGGGGCTCTGCGGGCCGGGCCCCGCCGCACCGGGGCGGCCCCGCGGCACCGCCCCCGGGCCGGGCAGGGCCGTCCCCGCGGGGCCGGGGCGGGGCCGGAGGTGCGCCGGGGCCGCCCCGCTCCGGGCCCGGGTCAGCGCTCCGCCCCGCTGCCCGGGACAAGGGCCCCGGGGCTGCCGGACAGCGGCGGGGCCCGGGCACGGTGATGTGACCTGAGGTGGTGCCGCATCCCCGGGCTGGGAACCGGCCGGGCCCCGCCGCCCCATCGCCCTCCCCTCGGAGAGGGGACCCCCGGCCCGGGACACGAGCCATGGTGATGGACACAGAATCCCAAAAAATACAAAACAGCCATATGTGCCTATTCCCCCATCCCGAACTGGTCCGTCTGGTGCCAGCCGAGGGCAGGGTCGATAAACGCCTTTCGGGGTCACCTCCTTCGTAGGCAGAGCAGGTGCTTGTGCAGGAACAGGGAACCAGCCCCTGACTCTGGAGCACTGTCTGTGCTACCCGGACAGTCAGAGGAGTGTTTTGGGGAGAGCTCTGAGGACACAAGTGGAGTTTTCCATGGCACATGGCAGCAGAGTGGGAGAACACTTTTCCCATTTTGCTCTTTGCTGCTCATGGAGGCCGTGGAGAGTCGTCCTCCCTCTCTGGAGACATCCCAAACCCACCTGGAAGCGTTCCTGCGTCACCAAGACTCTGTCTTGGCAGGGGGCTGCACAGGACCACCTCCAGAGGTCCCGTCCAACCCCAGCTATTTCTGTGATTCAGTAATTCAGTGATTCATTGGCAGCACTTGTTGGACGCAGAAGTGCCGCCGCGGCGTTATTTCCAGTCAGCGCCTGTTATCAGCCGCCCGCAGGTGCCTTTGGGAAGTGTGCGCAATCAGGAAACCATCGCTCGGCAGCGCAGCAGCGCTTCCCACGCCTCCCGAATCCTCCCTCCCCTGGGAGACTCGGGGGACACGGCACGCGTGACATGGAATTACCTTTGGGCAGGGCTCGGGGAGGTCCCCGAGCCGCGCCCGGCCCGCACGGCCCCGCCGGGAGCCCAAAGCGCGGCTGTGTTTACGGGAGCAGCTCCGTGTCCTGCTGATAACGCTCCTACCTTTGCCCTGCGAGCCGCAACAGAGCAATCGCTCCCTCTTCAAACGAAACCCGGCAATGATATCTGTGAAAAACGCCCATCACTTGTTTCTAAAATTTTAAAAGTTTAATAGTAATAAAATGGTTATTTAAAAATAGTAATACAATTAGAGTAACAACAATTTGGACAAATTGAATTAGGACAATATGAGATAATAAATACAAAGAGTTACGGATGTCCGGGTACCTTTTTCTGGGCAGCAGGAGCCCGAAAAAGGACACTCCTTAACAAAGGATTAACCCTTAAAAGCAACAGCCTGTTGCATATTCATACACTTCATACATGACGCATAAATTCTATTCAAACACAGGATTCTGTCTGGTGATCGTCAGCTTCTTCCTCCCAATCCTAACAGCGCCTTCGAGGCGGGAAGAAGTTTGTTTCTTCTGATAAGAGGGCAACAAATTCTTTTTCTCTGAAAGATTTAAGTGTCCTGTGGCTGCTATCTTGCTGCGAGTCCTTTCTTTAAAAAAAGTATCTTACATAGCACAGTTTCTATTTTAACTTTTTTATATATATATTTAACACAGTACTTAAGAGAATTAACACAGCATCACTTTCTAACACAATACATACAATATTCATTTTAATATTTGCGAAAAGCCTATCATAAAACACACGCATTTTCCACAATGCCACTGGGAACAGCTTTTATTGCCGCGGTTCCCCCGCCCGGTGCCCGCGGGGAGGGGCAGGAGGCAGCTCCAGCCTTTCACCTCAAATAACCGCGGGTGCTGTGGGGCTCACGCGTGACCTGCTGTGCCCCTGGAGCACGGCTCCATCGCGCTCCATCTGCCTCCAGCAGGGCCGCGGGGTGCCCGGGGCTGGGGATGAAGCGGAGCCAGAGACATTTCCCCGCCTCTGGTGACTCACGGCTCAGGCACGTCCAGAGCCAACAATGTGCCTTTGTGCCCGGAGATCTCAATGGATTTCTCTTTCGTGGTCTTGTCTGGTTGGCTTTTGAGCCTGTGTAAAGCCCGTAAATCCTGAAATAATGAATCCCACACGGTTTTGCTGCACCTGGCGCAAAGAAAACGCCACCCTTTGTGGACATTGAACCTGACATCTGCTGGTTTCACCGCATGCTCGCCTGCCTTTAGAACAAAACAATAAATCCAACCATTATTCATCCCCTCCCCTGCCAGTCAGGATTTGAGAGCCTTCCATCATTTCTGTCAAGTGTTCCGAGTCAGTGGAACCGTGTCAAGGGCTGGGCAGCGGGACTTGGCCGGCGAGCAGAGCCTGGAGCTAATCCCGATGTGTTCGCACCCAGGGAACCCCGGCCCAGTGCCCGGGGCTGCTCCCGGGAATCCCGCTCCTGTTTTGGCACAGGAGGGAACGCTCGGTTACAAAAGCCAGGTGTGATGATGACAGGGCCAGCCCTGGCAGGCTGTGATGGCAAAGTGCCACGGACAGAGCCGGGCACGGACAGAGCTGGGCACGGACAGAGCCGGGCACAGACAGAGCCGGGCACGGCTGGTGCGGCTGAGGAGCCGCAGGAGGAGAGGGCAGGGACAGCACGGCAGGGGCTGGGTGTGAGGAACAGCCCCAGGGACCCCCAGGGGATGAGGGCACAGGGAGAGAGCAGGGCCCAGCATTACTATGTGTGATTTCACCTTAAACTCAGCTCCCACTGCAGTTTGCGTCCATCACCCACTGGTGCAACAGAGCACTGAGGCAGAGGCAAGAAGCGACGGAAAAGTAACCCCTTGTAACTGGGCTTCTCAGCAAATTTGACTTTGTACCTCCTGGTGCTGATTTAAAACCAGGACACATGGAAGGGTTCCAGGATAAAGGATAAAGGATAAAGAATCTGGGTGATCTTTCTGGGCACCAGGCCCTCCAGGCACCAGTGGTGCCACAAGGCTGTGCAGTGTGTGGTAAAGGATCAAAGGTGATTTCTGTCATCTGTCACACAGCTGAGGTGAATGTGGCACGTCCCACCTCACTGTGGTGGTGGCACATGGAGAATATCCCCAAATGGGGACGGTGGAGAAACAGAGGCTGTGATCCTAGGGCTGAAGAAAAATGGCCCAAATGCCAGAGCTGTCCAGCCTGTTTCTCTTTGTCCTGAGGGGCTGCAGTTACCACATCTATCAGAGGATGATCATGCAGGTGACTGTCAGCATTGGAGATAAGAGAAAAATTGCAGCTCGGAGTTGAAGCCAGTGGCAGTTCACTCAAACAGGCCCCTGGGAGAGAAAGTGCTTTATCAGAATTCATTCATTGCCTTCTGCCCTCCTGGGGACGTGCTCTTTTGGAGCCGGTCTGTTTTCCCCAGGGGATTACCAGGCCTTTAACCTCCCTTGGATTTCCCCAGGGCCCTGTTCCTGTGTCTGGGAGGGTGCTCAGGGATTAGCCTTGCTCCCAGGAAGAGGCACAATCCCTAATGCGCTCTAAATTCCTTAGCACCCCATGCTCACTAAGCTGCAGATGCTGCTGGAACCTGAATCACTCTGAGCTATCCCTGTCCTATCCCCAGGACTGGATTTGTGGCTCTCACATGGTCCCTTGTTTAATTATCAGGATTTTTTTGTTTCCTCCCCTTTTAGCTGCACCTGGCTGGGCCTCTTGTCCCTCATGAGCTCTGCTCCTTGTGTGTAGCTGCTGCCATGCAGAGGTGCCCAGTGCCTGTGGGTCCCTCACCTGCACCACGGGTTCATCACACCTCATTTCCCTCACACAGCATCTGCCAGGTGCCATTTCCTGGGTTTATAAACTCAGCCAGAGAACGACAATAACAACAACAAAAACAAGAAAAAACCAGCTTTCCCAGAAACGTTTATTTTTATTAAATTCTGTCTTTAGCCCTAGAAACATTTGTGTACTCGAGGCCTGGTTATCCCACACAAAACAGCAGAGCCCCAGAGAAAGCAGAGGTGGCAGAGGGCTCCTGAGTCAGGCAGGGCTGGCCCCAGCCCAGGGCAGCAGCAGCATCAGCAGCCAGAAACCACACTGGGGTGCTGGGGTCACTGGAACCTTTTCTCACTTTCCCCAGGAGCCTGCCTGCTGCTCCAGGCCCCACTGAGGCTGGCAGAGCAGAGTCTTTGCTTTCAAAACTCTCCATTCGCCTCGAGGCTCTTTTGGCCCAAACCAGCACGTCCCAGGGCTCTCTTGTGCCCAGCATTTCCAGCTCCTTACGGCCCTGCTGTGCCTCCAGCTTCCTGCTGGCACGGGAGAGCAAGGAGGGCTCCGGGTGCCCAGGCAGGTCTGTGAGGCTGCAGCCGCCCTGCCCTGCACTCGAGCTGGGCTTGGGAAGGAGCAGGACTCTGTCAGCTCCTCTGAACCCACAGAGAGCAGAGGCAGAATCAGCAGAGTGGTTTATCTTCACAAGGTTTGTCAGCTGATCAATTCCACCGAAGTGGTCTGGGGTCCCCCCCTTATTTTGATAACATTGCTTCTTTTTCTGTGAAAGCTGAAAGAAACTTGCTCAATCATCTCAGAGTTTAGGGGCACTACTGGACATAACCTCTCCTCCTCCACATTCACCAGACCCATCGTCACCCTTTCCTTTTCTCCTTCCTACTCAGGCATCGAGTTTTCTGTTCAGAAACTGCTGATGTCCCCTCACTCTGCAGAAGCAAAGGGAGCTGGAAATGAAAACTGGAGCCTGAACTCCAAGGGGAAAAAAAAAAATCCCAAAAGGGCCCTGGCTCCCAGCCCTTGAGAGCTAAGGTTGTGTCGTTGCTTGGCATCACAACTGAAGTCACCCAGTTCCAGGAATAGAGTTATTAAAGAACAACAGGAAATACACAGCAGAAAAGCTGCAGGCCCATCCAGCACGTTTGGGAAGGACTCCAGCCTGGTTCCCTGGGATGGGGAGCACCAAACCTGCTGGGTTCTTTCAGCCTCCCCCAGCTGAACCCCTGCAAAGCCAGGCCTGAGCACAGGGGCAGGGCAGGGAGCAGGATCCCAGCTCAGGGGCCCCCCTTGGCTGTGTTTATCTCTGGGGCTTTTAGGGCATTGCAAAGGTAAGGGCAAAGATCCCTGTCCTTGAATTCCCAGCTCTGCACCAGCTCCACCTTTACAGCACTTTGTAGGTGGGTCAGTATTGCTGCAACGGGAATTAGCACTAAAACACAAATTAGAAGCCAATTATCTCATAACCCCCCACCTTTCACTCAAGCTTTTTCAATCCTCCCAGCGTGTACCTGAGCTGGTTCTGAGCCAGGGGATGGTGGCAGTGAGCAGCCCAGGGAGCCTCAGCGGCAGCAGCTCAGTGACCCAGTGAGAAACGTTCCCCAGGGAGAGCCCAGCACATCCCTGCAGCCCAGGGGAGCAGGGCAGGGGCTGTGCCCGAGGGGGAGGCTGGACAGAGGGAAAGAGCACGGCAGGGGCCACCCAGGACACGGGACCAGCACTGGGGACACAACCAGCCCCTGGGGACACAACCAGCCCCTGGGGACAGGGGAGCAGCAATGGGGACACAGGACCATCACTTGGGACATGGGACCAGCACTGGGGACACGGGAGCAGCATTGGTGACACAGGAGCAGCATTAAGGACATGGGACCAGCACTGGGGACACAGGATCATCACTCGGGACACGGGACCAGCATTGGGGACATGGGACCAGCACCTGGGGACAAGGGAGCAACACTGGGGACACAGGACCAGCACTGGGGACACGGGAGCAGCCTCTGGGGACATGGGACCAGCACTGGGGACATGGGACCAGCATTGGGGACATGGGACCAGCACGTGGCTCCATCGGGTGCTTGGGGGTCTCTCTCAGCTCAGCAGTGCAGGTGGAGAGGCTCCTCCTGCTGAAGGTTTTCAGGACACTCGTGCTGTGATTACCATCAGGCCACAGGGATGCTGGGATAAGGAAGTTTGGAATGCCCAGAGAATTGAGTAATTACCCCGATTCTCGGAACACAGGGCAACAACCCGTGATGGGTCTTATCTGTTCTTACCTATGTAACTTTTATGGATACTCTCAAAGCAACACAATACTGTGAAAAAATTATTAGGTTGCATTAGTTCTTTAATATTTACTAAACATTTATGGAAAAAAGCAATGTACTTTCTCTTCAGATGGATTCTTTACATTTAATGTCCACAATGTTTATTCCTTTCAGTCTTTACATTTCTCACACTGACTGGCAGTAAATTGGGCTGAAGTTATTTCTCAACCAAAGCTGCTGCTGGTTCCTGGTGCTCTTTGATAGATCATGCACTGCCCCAGCAGAGGTTATCTTACCATGAACTGTGCCCATGACACAGCAGGATCACCTGGAATAACAATGATCCCAATCAGGGTCAGGGCCCTTCAAACACCCATTTACACCCTCAGCTCCCACAGAGGAGATCATTACCAGGCTGACTTGCCAGTAACAGTTTCCAGTTGACTTTGGCTTGTGTTTCCAGAATGAGGAGTAGAAAACACTTCCATGAAGATGCAGAAAGCCAGGGGTAGGCTGTAGTCAATGGGACAAAATACAGGATCACAGAGTCTTTACAGATGATGGTGGAAAATGGTATCAGCACTCAATATCCCCTGGGAGGACACTGGGATCCTCGGGAAGGGCTGTCCCCAGCTCCAGGGACTGGCACAGCAAAGCCCAGAGCACAGAGCAGCTCAGCTTGACCTGAGCTGAGCTTAACTGAGCCCAGCGGGCAGTGGGGCCCAGTTCCCTGGGAATGAGGGCACAGCCCTGGAGGGCTCTGCCAGCAGGTGCCAGCTGGAAGGGCCCTGGAAGGGTTTCCTCACTCACACAGTAACACATCCTGTGAATAACAGCTCAGTGTGACTCAAACCAGCTTGTGAGAGGCTGAATGTTTACATTTAGACCAAGAGAGCAGAGCGAGCCTGGCATTCCCCCTCCAGTGGGGTCAAGAATGGGGCTGGCATTAAGGGCAGGGTCCCAGATCCTGCCAGGCTGGCTGTTTGTATCCAGCATTCTCCATTCCTTCAGCCAACCCCAGTGGTGCTGCTGAGGGTGCAGAGCAGCCCTGTGCAGAGCTGGCAACAGGAGCTGCCAGCACAGGTCAGCAAGGCAGCAGCAGCAGGGGCTGTTTGTGGGGTGGCTCTGGGCAGTGCTGACACCAAATCCCAGCTCACACTGCCCTGGAGCATCCCCAGAGCTGGGCAGAGCCTGGAGTGTCCACGGGAGCACCACTGGGAGCAGGAACCCTGTGCTGAGCTCCAGGCAGCAAGCCCAGGCTGAGCAGTGAATAAATTCCTGCACAGAGGCCAAGCCCCTCCACTGGCTCTGGTGGCTCCAGGGCTGGGAGCAGGTGGGATCCCACAGCAGAGTCCTCACACAGGCAGGATGAGCTGGCTGGGTACCTTCTGCAGCCAGATGTTTTGCTGGAGCTACAAGGATTTTTCTGCTTTTGTTTTTGTTTAACAGAGGAAGGGATTATCTGGGAATTCGTGTTTCCCAGCCCAGGCCTGGAGGTCAGCTGCAAAGGGAAGCTGGTGGCTGCAGCATGAGCAGAGGTGCAAAAAGCTTTATGTTCCTAGCTATTTCTATATTCCATGGGTAATTTGAATTTCCTTCCCTTTCCTTCCCAGCCACACAAGAGGAAAAGAGAAAAGCCTCTCTGCAAGTGCCACATTCACGGAGCCTGTGATGCCCCAGGCCTCTCCAGCTGGGTGAACATTCCCTGCAGGCACCAGAGAACATCCTGGGGGTACTCCCAGCTCTGAGCCAGGCTGGGCAGCAGGGCTGGGACAGCTGAGACCCCTCCTGCCCCCTCCTCTCCTGGAGTGACACTGCCAGCCCGGGCCATAACACATTTATCACACTGATCAGCTAAATGTGATAACACATTTATCACACTGATCAGCTAAATGTGATAACACATTTATCACACTGATCAGGTAAATGTGATATAACACATTTATCACACTGAGCAGGTAAATGTGATAACACATTTATCACACTGATCAGCTAAATGTGATAACACATTTATCACACTGAGCAGGTAAATGTGATAACACATTTATCACACTGATCAGGTAAATGTGATATAACACATTTATCACACTGAGCAGGTAAATGTGATAACACATTTATCACACTGATCAGGTAAATGTGATATAACACATTTATCACACTGAGCAGGTAAATGTGATAACACATTTATCACATTGATCAGGTAAATGTGATATAACACATTTATCACACTGAACAGGTAAATGTGATTTTTATCACACTGAACAGGTAAATGTGATAACACATTTATCACACTGATCAGGTAAATGTGATATAACACATTTATCACACTGAACAGGTAAATGTGATTTTTATCACACTGAACAGGTAAATGTGATAACACATTTATCACATTGATCAGGTAAATGTGATAACACATTTATCACACTGATCAGGTAAATGTGATAACACATTTACCCAGGCATGGGCTGGGGGTCACATCCAGCACCACCTCCAGCAAGGGCAGCACAAACCCCACCCGTGCCTGGTGAGCAGCCAGGGCTGGCACCCAGCTCAGCCACCTGGGTTTAATCAGCTTCTCTTCAAGTGAACCAGGTGTCCCCACCCTGCTGGCCCTGCTGAAGGCAGCTCCAGGCTCAGAGCAGCAGCTCAGAGCAGCAGCAGTTCCTTGCTGGGACGGGGCAGGGGGGATGGAGCTGCTCTTTGCTCAGCCCAGGCACAGGAACTGCCGCAGGCACAGGGCAGAACTGGTTTCAGACACGCCCTGAGAGCAGAGGGTGAGAGCTGGAGTGGAACTGCAGACTGTCCCTGTGCCCAAGAGCCACAGCTGCCCCAGGCAGGGCACTGGGAGAGCCCAGAGCCTCCAGGGGATGCTGCAGGAGCACAGGGGGCCTTGGAGCTGTCCTGGCTGGGACCAGGCTGCTCTCACTGAAGAACTTCCAGGCTCCATTTTTACCTCTAAATTTTAAAATAATTACAATTTTTATTTGCCTCTGCTAAGCCCTTCCTTTCCCAGCAGCCACCTGAAAAACTCCACCAGTAGAAAAGGGGAATAAAAGTGTTTTCCTCTGTCACCAGTGGTTAACTCCAAGGATGCTGCTGCACACAGGACATCAAACATCACAACTCTATTCCAGTCACAGCTCTGAGAGAATTTCATCTCTTTAGGCATATGAATGCTACAAAGGAAAAAATATGTTCATGTCATAAACATCACAAGCTATGAGGAATATAGATCTTTGGAGGGAAATGCATTCATCAGTTGTCATATCCCATAAACTGCACCAGAACAGTCCATAGTGTCCATCCCAACACAGAAATTACTGTACAATCTACCTTCTACTTTGCACCCCAAGTACTACAAGTGGTCAGTGAGGATATACAACAATTCTACAGAGAAATCACTCAAGTGGATACATAAATGGGCCCTTTGGGGGTTAAATAAGATTTTCAATAGTTGCACAATGCTACATTCATGCTACCAAGTTCACTGAATTGGGATCTGAGAAAGGAAGAACAGTTTGCCTGTCTCCAGTTAGGAGGTGAAAGGGTCAGAAAGGGAGAGAGTTTTGTGTCAGCATTTTAATCTTCCCACAGCCATTTCCTTCTCCAGATAACATGACTTTGTGCTTTCAGTGCACCTCTGGCTCCCACCTCTCACACAGAGCTGGTGGAAGCTCCAATGTTAAACAGAATTGGCATAAATTTGGGGTTCTTTTTCTTTTATATCCGGCACAATTTTCTTCCAAAAGCTACAGACTGGTGCCTGTTCTCCCCTTCACCGTAAGTCTGGCAAACCTGACGGAGTCCAGGGATGAGATGTGGCCACCAAAGCTCCCAACAGCCCACACCTGTCTGTGAGGCTTTCAGTGACTTTAAATACCTCTCTCCACCCATTCCTCTCCTTACTGTATGTACATTATTTCTTCAAAAGTTTTGCTATAAAACTGCTCTAAATGTAAAGGGTTCAGCAGTTCTAGCCAGGGGCCTGCTCCCCAAAATCACAACCACAGGGGGGAAGGAGGACTCTACAGATCAGAACAACAAGTTCTCTTTGTAAGTAATTAAAAGAAGATTTGTACATGTATTTTCCTTCACTTCACAATCAAGAAATTTGAGATAGCAGGAAATCAGGAAAATAAAGTAATCCTTCCCTGTTCCTTCCTTTGCTTGTAAAAGAAATAACTCGTGTCACCTCCCAGAATTGTCAGTGACCTACATAGACTCTAAGTACTGTTTGTCCTCTGAAAGGACAGCAGAATGTGAAAAAAGCCCCATTCCCAAAACCAGAAAAGCACCCCCATACCCAACCAAACAAAAATAAATAGATTTCAAAAGGTACCATCAAATACCAAGTACAGACCTGGGCTCTCAGGCTGCTCTGACAGAGCTCAGGGTTTTCTCTGTCCTCCAAGGGAGGGGCTGAGCAGCTCAGACCAAGAAACAGGTCAGGGAAAAGGGGTGGGTTCTGCACAAACAACTGGCAATCAAGTGAACAAAGAGTCAAACTCATGCTCCAGGCCTGTGCTGTGTCCCTCCAGAAGCATTTCTCCCAAATGCCTCAGTGCTCAGCCCCCTCAGAGGGGTCTCCACACAGGAGAGAGCTCCTCTCCCAACACACAGCAAAACACTGGCATCAACAATTCATTACCATGGCTATTAATTTCTAATTCATTTTTATACCAAAGCGAGCCTGACAGAGGATTCCCAGCCAGGTCCCGTGCTCTAACCTAAAGTATTTCAGCAAAACTAAAGTTCCATAGTTTTGCAAGCAGCAAAGTAGAAAGTAATGAAGTTGTGGCTAACTGGAGGAGAACTACACATTGGTGAGAGCACGTACAGGTAGTGCAGCACAGCTACTCTGAAAGGAACCAAACCAATGCAGCAGACATGCAGGGTCTGCTAACTTATGTTAAAACCATGTTTGCTGGTGATTAAATATGTCTACAGAAGATATATTACCATTCTGAATATATTTTCAAGCAGACCAAAAATACCTCATCTATTGGTTATGGTGTGTTATTTTTAACTAATTAAATATCAGGAGGGATTTTACCCCCTCCCTTGCTATAAAAATTGCACTTATTTTCTATTAAACAAAACAAACAAAAAGAAGATTTCAATTCTATATCCCAGTATATATTCACATGGAAATGGGATCATCTTGCTCTAAGCTTGCAGGAGTAGGTGTAGCAGTCCTTGCTCTCCAGGACTCCCAGAAAGTCCCACCAGGACAACCCCCTGCTCCCTCTGTGCTCCGGTGACTTCTTCACTGTAGTGCATGGGTTAATTGGGTTTGTGGTTTGTTTTTTTTTTTTTTTTTTGTAAGAAAACCTGAGCTTCAAAAGTCTTTAAAAGGACCTGGAATCAAATCTGGCCCATTCTGACCCAAAACAGCTCAGTTCTGCCAGGAACTCCATCCTGTCCTCGTTTCACACAGCTCCTCCTGAGGCCCCGGGGCTCGGACTGAGGCCAGCGAGGTGTCACCGTCATTGTCACCCCCTTCCCTCCAGTCTCTCCTGGCCCAGGAGCCTTTTCCTGCTTCCGAGGGCTCCTCCTTCCCTCCCTTTAGCGCTGCTGCCTCCTGTAGGGCTGTGAAGGGCTCCCCGTGCCAATAAAAAAGTCTCTCTGCAATAAAGCATGACTTCTTGGACACTGGTGATGAGCTTCCTCTTGCAAAGGCTTCTCCAGCTCATAAAATGTCATCGTAATCCAACAGTTTGGAGTGCTGGCGGGTCTTCCAGAGGCGGTAAAGGCGGAAGTCAAAGTAAGTCTCAATCATTTGCTTACCTAGGAGTGAAACCAGGCACAGAGGGGTCACACCCTGAAAGGGGCACAGAGGGGTCACACCCTGAAAGGGGCACGAGGGAGAGGTGACAGCACACAGCAGCACAAACCCCCAGGTTTGTGACACATCCATGGCAAACGCTGACACTGGGCACGTGGAGGGGCCCGTGAGAGCCAAAGATCTTTTCAGATCTCCTCAACCATGAACAGCTCCCTGTAATCCCCTGGCAGGGTTTGTCCCTGGGGGCAGGAACTGAGCACAAAGTCTGTTTCCAGACTTGGAGCTCTCTGCTCTGAGGGCTGAGGGGAGCTGGGGGCTGGAGATGATCAGCCACAGCCTGCATGAGGCACAGGGACTTCAGGGGCTGTAAAACAAGAGCTAACTCTTGTAAAGAAACACTATAAATAATTAACACTGAAAATTCCAATTTAAAAATACATATTTTTTTAAATCACCAGGCCATCCCTGTCCTGCTGCTGTCTGTGCTGCCAGCAATGAGCTCCCTCCAGCACACACCAGTGCCAGCTGTGCCCCCCAGCCCCTCTGACTGAAGGGGATCTCTCAGGCAGCCAGGAGGTGCATTTGAAAACACAAGGGCAAACAACCCTGCACTCAGACAGGGCTCAAGGAGGGGATTTTCACTTGTGAGGCCTGATTAAGATTAGTTTTAGATGACTTTGCAAAGGATTACAAGGGTACACTCTTAGCATGTCCCAGACTGATCAAGGGGATAAATTCAGACGTATTCTTCAGCCCAGCCTCCTGAAAGCTGAGCTGCTCTAATGCCTGCACACAGAACCCACTGCCTGGCCTGCTGAGCTGCCCACAAACCCAGGAATTTCCCTGCAAGCTGCTCCTGGACACATCCCAGCCTGTTTGCTCCTGTGCAGGCACCATGGGCAGCTGAACTGATCATGCACAGGGAACTGAACATGAACAGAGCCTGGGCTGCAGGGAGGTGTCCCTGCCCATGGATGGGCTGGAACTGGGGGAGCCTGAAGGTCCCTTCCAACCCAAATCAGTCTGTGACTCTGATTCTGTGAGCTCTGTGAGCTCTGTGATTCTGTGACTCTCTGATTCTGTGATTCTGTGAGCTCTGCACAGTTGAGCACCAATGTGCTGAACTCCTGCACATTCCTGAGGGTGAAGGGAGGCAAGAAAAACCCATCAGTGCTGAGACCAGAGCTGTGGGCAGCAGAGAAGTGCCTAGAGCTGAATCCTGCATGGTTTTATTGGCCAAGAACTACAGCAAAGATAAAAGAACAAAATTCAGAATCTGTCACTTGTGAAATTGCACTGCGAATTACTGACATTGAACAGGAAAAATCCTGTAGAGCTTCTTGAAATATCTTGAGCTACAGAAAAAAAGGGAAAATGGCCAGCAGACTGAGCTGTAGAATGGCCCTGGTGGGCCACATCCCCATTGTTTACTGACATAATTCCCTTGGTGCCAGTGGTTTGAGAAGAGACTCCAGCACACCTGGCTACAGAAAAGGTTCTGCTCCATGTGCATTTCCCCCACAGACTCCTCATGCCCTAATAATGCTGGGATCTCCTACACCCAGCCTGGAAAGCTGTCTCCTCCTCTGCATTGCCAGGACCCTGGGAGAGGCCTCAGGCACAACAAACAGCATTTGAAATGTGAACAGATGCAGGAACTGCAAGGGGCAGCAGCTGAGCTACACAAGGTGGTTACAAGCAAAACAAAGACCATGGCAGGACTTAAGGGAGTCAAAACTGCTTTTTCATGGAGATGCCCCCCAAAGGAGGCAGACTGGGTAGCAAGGGGTGTGTGTGTGTCTTTGCACAGGAAATTAATTACCTTGAGCTGATAGTTCAAGTGGAGACTCAAAGGCAACCCTATAAGGATTCATTAAGTTTTTCAGATTCTGAAATAGCTGAAAGGAAAACATACCAGAGTTAAGAGCTGAAAACAGTGATGATCCTGAGCCCTCAGAATTGCCCATCTTTGTTCTGGAAAACCTTCCACCCATGTCCTTTAGAACATCTATCTCACCAGTAAATAAACAAACCAAGTGCTTTGAACTGCTCCTCTCCTCAAAGGTTTCATTATTTGTCCTGCACATCACTAATCCTTCCTCCCCTGCCCCACAATCCAGAGGGTTCTCCCACTCACAGCTCCCACAGACAGGACAGCAGCACCTTCCCAGCCAGCACAAGAGGCAGGTTTAGAGCTCCCAGTGTGACCCTGCCCTCCCTGGGCCCAGCAGACATCCCAGGGGTGACCCACAGGCTCCTACCTTCTCCCCATTGGGGTTTCCAAGAACATAGCAGCCCATGATGTGGATGATATTTGGTTCAGGATTGACTTTACTCATCAGCCTGCTCAACCTCTTCCAGAAGCTGGAAAAAACAGAACACATAATTAAAATAAAAATCTCTCCTTATAGGCATGATTAATGGCAAGCATGTGTGTACACAGCACTCAGGCAGGGCCCAAGGTTTGTACCCTGGGCAGGAAACTGCTCAGGAAGAGCCACTGGATCCCAGAGAAGGAAGAACAGGAGCAGAGGCAGGGCCTGAGGAGCAGGTCCAAGTCATGTGGCAGAGAAGGAAGAGCAGCCCACAGAGCCAAGGGAGCTCCAAGGTGAGGAGAAGGGAGCAGAGTCCCCCAAGAGTGCTCTGCAGTGACAGTTTCACCAAGCACCCCCTCCAGCTTCCTCTCTCCCGTTTCTATCAACAACTGCCCTTTCTGAACACGAGGCTTATCAGTGCACTGGTTCATTTCCAGGGCATGAAATCAGCAGGAACAGCTGCAGAGATTGTTCTGAGTGAGACAATACAGCCCAGGCAGCTCCATGTCAGCCTGTGCTTGGTGCTGCTCACAGTGCAGTGACTGTGACCAGGCACTGGGTGCCTGAGGGATGTGAAACACAACCCCTCCCCTGGGCAGAGGGTTGGAGCAACTTTGGGGGGCTCTAAAGCCCAGGAATTCCTCCCTGGGTGCTCCAAGCAGACTGCAGCCTCAGCTTTCCTCAGCACTGCCTCCCAGAACACACAAGCTGGATGCAGACATTCACTTCCAAGCTCCCCAACTTTCAGCTGTGTGTTCACAGCTCCCTGCAGATCCCTGATTTATCAGCTTGGGAGCAGCTATGCCTGGGATGTGCTCAGAATCCTGGATGTGCACACGTGTGCTGGAGAATTCCACAGCCAGTGTTTGTGCCAGGGCACGAGATTGCTGAGCAGATGTTGATTTTAATACTCAGTTCTCATGCCAACACAAAGTTGTGTAGGAACAGGTTGGTGTACATCCTCCCCCCACAGCCAGGCACTGTTAGCCAAGCAAGTTTGAGCCAGCACAAGCGAGTAGGCAGCAAAACAGGCAAAGCTTTACTCTCTGCAAGGAGCAGCAAAATTGCTCAGCACTCCCAGCTGAAGGCTGGCATGTTAGTGAAAAGCCTCCTCAGTAACAGACTGGACTTTGAGCAGGCTTTGCAGAGACAAATTCCATTTCCCCCTGGCCAGAGTCAGCTGTGGGGGAACACCCTGGATTTCTGCCACAGCTTAGCAATGGTATCACAGCACCACAGGCTCGAGGTGCATGTTCTGATTTCTGGTCAGCAAGGCTGTTTTTAGTAGAATAAATATCTTTTTTTCCCTCCTTTTTTGACAGTCTCTATGCGCAGAGACACTAAACACATTTAAGAATAAATCTCCTGGTGACAGGGCTGCAGCACTCCAGGGATGAGCTCAGCTCTGCCACCTTTGCTGTCACCCTGAATGAGCTGTGAGCTGTTGTCCAGTGCCTCCTCAGCCTCCTCATCCCCTGACCAAGCCACCCCAGCTCCCTTCACTTCTCCTCCACCACGTGCTGCAAACATTGAGCAAATCCAGCAGAGAAACACCATGAACACAGCACAGCCACTCACAGGATCAGATCTTCCTCCTTCTCCACTTTGGCAAAAGTGGCAACTTTGTTCTTTAACAAGTATAAGTGCCCGGGGCCTCCCTGCAAGAGACAGACAGACAGACAGACAGATGGAAACCCCTTTGTACAGACCCTGCATGAGTTCCTGTCCTGCCCAGGCATTCCCAGAAGTGCCACAAGGGAGCAGGGCAGCCCAGCAGTGCAGACACATCCACACACAGGCAGTGTGCTGGGGGCTGCATTCCCTGGTTTTTGCTGCTCCGTGCCCACATCACTCTAGAAAGGCACAAAAATAGGTTTAAAACGCCACTGTGGGTGGCTGGAGAGTAACAGGGAAGACAAGAAAGTCCCTGTCACTGGGGGATGCTGGGGGTGGGCAGAGGAGCAGCTGAGCACAGCAGGGGCTGCAGGCAGGGCTGGCACTGCAGAGGAACTGCCCTGGGGCAGCAGGAGCATGAACAGACTGACACAGCACCAGCAACAGTAAAGGCACAATCTCAGGTCAGTGTGCAGCAAAGCTGCTCCTCTGCAGCTCTGGGCACCTGGAGGGAGTTAAGTCAGGTCATCCTTCCCACTTCTCATGGCACAGCTGCTGGGGAAGCCACAGCTGACCACCACCAGGAACAGCAAACTTGGGAAGGAAATCCCCAGCACCCCCCAAATCCAGCAGGGCCTGGACTGTCCCAGCCACAGCTCCAGCCTGACCCTTCCCCTGCATCCTCTGGTTCCCAGCTGAGCCACCTGCCAGTCTGACCCACAACCACTGTCACACTGAAACTGGATGGAAACCATAACCATGACACTGCAAGTGCTTCTTCCTTCTCTGAAACCCTTTCTAGGTCAGTGCTGATGCTGGTTTGTCTGGGGTTCCCTGAGAGAATCAGCCCAGCTCCTGACTTGGCCTCACTAAATCAGATTTGATTTCCTGCTGTCTCAGCAACTTGGGATTGCTCCATGTCTGGGTAATGGGAAGTGAAAGCTGTGCCTTGGCAGCGACTTTAATGGAAGCTGACTTTGGAATATTGGTTCCTCTATGTCACTTTCCCCACAGAAAATGACAAATTTGTGACAAACCACCCAAGTGCTTAACAACTTTCATGTACCTGGCAAAATATCAGCATCTTCCAGATTTTGCAGCCTTTCCGATAAATGTTCAGCTTCTTCTCTATTTCCTCTGCAAAAAAAAAAAAAACCCAACCAAACAAAACATGTTGGAAAAGATGAACCATGGACAAAGGTCAAAAGTAATCTCATTCCTTTACACTTAGTCCTGAGGGCAGGAAGCTGAGCTGAGGGTGCTCAGTACATGCCAAGGATGCTGTGGGAGCAGGGAATGTCAGCAGGTGACAGAGAAAGGATGGAACAGCACCAGACACTGCTCTGTGGTGAGCACAGCTCTGGAGCAGCCCCAGCCCTCCTGGCCTCTGTCACTGCTCCCACTCCCCACCACAGGTACAATGAACAGGCAGCTGCTGCCCTGTGCCTCAGTTTACCTGCTGCAGACCATGAGTTTAGCACAGAAAACAGGTCAAAGTGAATGTTTATTGCAGCAGCACATCCAAGAGCAGCCAGCTGACTGTCAGGGGTCACTGGGGTGACAAAAACAACTCTGTGAGTGGCAGCTGAAGCACAGGGCAGCTGAGTGACTTAAATATTGATGGTTACATTTGCAATGGGCAGGAGATAGAAAAGGAGGTAAAACTCACGTACCCAGGATGTCATCAAAGGTGGCGTGTTCATGGTCCTGGAAACCAAGAGAGAAGACATGTAAAGGCTCACTGTCACTGCACCAGCTCCCTAATAACCACACAATCCCACTCCAAGGATGCTTTAAGAGCACATTTACACCAACTGATGGCTGCTGGTCACAGCAGCAGTAACCCTCACCCCAAACCACATCTCAGCACAGAAGCTGAACAGTCCATGAAGATGAAATCCACCCAAAGCTTGCAGCTGAAGCCTGCAGACACATCCAAAGCACAGACTGCCCCTCAGATGCAGTCAACATCAGCAGTGCCTGTTTGCCTGTGTTTTGCAGCCACTCTCTGGCTCTACCCCTGTCCAAGCTGGCTGACAAACAGCTGCACTCCCAGCACAGCTGCCTCTGCCACAGCAGGGTCAGCAGGAGCACTGAACAACCCTCCAAGGAGAGAGACAAGAGCAGCAAGGCTAAACCCCAGCAGCACAGCCTGCTGCACACTGGCAGTGCCCTTGCTGGGCTCCCAGTCCCACCCTCCCTTGCAAATTAAGTGATTAAAAAAGAAACCCATGACTCCTCACTGCTGTGTCAGACCCCTGCTCAGGCCAGACTCCCAGGGAAAAGCCAGAGTTAAATTAATGACTGACAGGGACACCCCACTGCCCATGGGGTGATGGGGTTGGTGTTTCACTGCTGGGCTCTGAGTGCTGCTTATCCCAAGGATGAGCATAAGGAGGAGCCCTAAGCCTGGCAATGCCTGCCCTGCCTTCCCTTGGCAATCCTCCCACACAGCCTGGCCGGGCTGCAGAGCCCAGAGCCCACAAGTGCCATTTCCACCCCACCTGGCTGTTCCACCTAGACCTGAGCCCCCACAAAGCTTCCCCAGACCCCAAAGCTGGGCTCAGCACACCCCCAGCCCCTTCCTGACAGCTTTTCCAAATCACATCAGCATTTTGGAGTCACCCTAACAGGAACTAGGGAAATAAATAAGTGTCTGCATGACTCGTGCTGTCACCACAGCAGAAGGGATTTACTCACATAGAGGATGGGGATGATGGAGGGGTCGTCCCTGCGGATGATTGTTGGGACATACTCTGCTTTGGGCACCTTGGAAGAGATGAGCTGCAAAGGGGAACAAAGGTGCAACAGCATGAGGAGAAGCCAGCAGAGTCTGGACAGAGGGACAAAGGCCATAAACCCTGTTCAGCTGTCTCTGTGTGACTCGAGGTGCAGCTAACCCAGTTTAGCCACATCCCATTGGAAAGTTTCCAGCCCAGAGCACTCCCAGGGCTGCTGAGTGCCCTGAGTGCCACATGAGCACACAGCTCTGCCCCCAGGCAGCACTGGGCCCAGAACAGGCTGGAAAGGGGACACTGGGCTGCACAGAGGATGGAGCAGCTCGTGCACCACCATGGATGGCTGTATCCTGTCACTGTGGTATTTTCTGAAAGATCCCTTCACTGGGATTTCTTATCCTGCGAAGTTGAGAAGCCTCAGAGAAAAACATAAATAATAATTATCTGATTTGTTTCTCCTGTGTTTGGCTGCTTTGGAATGTGGTCTGGACATTGTTTACCCATGTGAATTGTTTTTACTTAATGACCAATCACAGACAGCTGTGCCAGACTGTCTGAGTCAGTCGCGAGTTTTTATTATTCCCTCTTGTTAAGCCTTCTGTCTGTATCCTTCTCTTTCTATAGTACAGTTTTAGTATAGTATTCTTTAATATAATATAATATCATAAAATAATAAACCAGCCTTCTGAGAACATGGAGTCAGATTCTCATCTCTTATCTTGTCCTGGGGACCCTCACAAACACCACAGTATCCCAGTGAGGATCACTCCTGCAAAACCTGCTTTTGGCTGTAGGGAGTGTTCAGTGTCTGGTGGGACCTGCCCAGGGTCCAGCCAAGGGCTGGCCCTGCACCAGGCACAGCAGGCACAGGGCTGCAAGTGTCAGACAGTGCTGACAACTCTGGCTGAAGCCTCAGCTGGCACCAGCAGCACCAGAGCCTGAACTCTGTTGTGATTCCAGGCCCCTCAGTTCCAGTATGGCAGCAGAGCTGGCAGTGGTGCTCAGGTCTCTGTTTTCAGGGTTAACAAGCCTCAGGCTGACTTGGTTCTGTGTTGGTGTCATGTAGCATTCACATTCTCTGAAAAAATTCCTTCACCCAGGGTTTTTCTCCTGGGAAACTGAGAAGCCTCAGAGAAAAGGAAAACAATTCTTATCTCATTTGCTTCTCTTGTGTTGTGCTCATGTGGAATGTGTTTGGAGATTGTTTACCCACAGGTAATTGTTCCATTGCATTCTGCTGGGAGTTGTTTTCACTCTTTGGCCAATCAGGGCCAAGCTGTGTCAGGACTCTGGAGAGAGTCAGGAGTTTTCATTTTTATCTTTCTAGCATTCAGTAAGTATCCTTTCTGTATTCTTTAGTATAGTTAGTATAGTATTCTTTAATATAATATAGTACTATAAAGTAATAAATTAGCCTTCTGAGAACATGGAGTCAGATTAATCTTTCCTGCCTTCATTGGGGCATTCCCTGCAAATACAATGGTGTCATTCCTGCTCTGATTTGGACTACAGATCCCTCCTTCTAGTTTTATTTCAATGCACCACCTGATCTGAGCCTGTGTCAAGTCTTGGTTCATCTCTGAGTGACCCTCACAGACCCCTGAGGCTGTGCCTATACAACACACTTCCCATGAAGATCCTGAACTCAGCAGCACTGAAAGGACAGGCAGAGCATGAGCTGGAAACACTCACCATTATTTTTGGTGGAATAAAGTCTTCTCCGTCACATGCCATGGCTTCAAGTTCCTTTTCTGCTTCCCAGTTCAAGTCAAAGTCACCATCCAGAGTCCCGCAGGAATCCTGAAGGTCATGGCCTGCCAGAACACAGCAGGGACCATTACAAGGGCAGAACAGCCTTCCCCACTCCATCCTGCCTTGGCAGCTTCCTCACAAGAGGGGCCACGACACTCGTGCTCTCTTGTCACCCACAGAGTGACAGACACCACTCTGGGGCTGGTGCCTTCAAACAGACAAACATGGAACAAATGAAGAGTGCACAGAGAGCTCACGGCACGTGTCACAGAACTTCAGCACTCTCGCAGTCACCAAGCTTGGCTTTCAAATGCTAAGTCACAACAGTCACCCTGTCACTCCAGAAATGGGGAAGGAGACAGAACACAGACAGACTCTCTACACTTCAGCACTGCCAGGCTGATAAGCAGAAGTCCAAAGACTTCAAAGCTGGTCTCCTTGTAGTAATTACTGCTCTGACTACATCTTTTCAGGGATCATAAAGAAAATCTGACTTGTGGGTCAGACTGATCCTGGCAGAGAAGTCTTAGAGCGTGCGTGAGGACAGCTGCAACAAACACAGTCATATTGCAACAGTAGACTTGAACTTGCTCTCCAAATCGACCTTACCTGTTGGCCTTCAATGCCTCCTGGGGAAAAAAACATCTGGAAGGAATATAATTGACCATTAAAGGTTAAAAACAGAGATGGTTGCTGGACTGAGGAAAGAGAACCGAGGTGCCGCTGTTTGTGCCTTTGGGGATGTCCGAGTTTCGCTGGGCAGTGCCTGGAGCCTGTGTGAACCACAGCTTTCCCATGGCTTTCCACGGCTTTCCATGGCTTTCCCATGGCTTTCCATGGCTTTTCCATGGCTTTCCATGGCTTTCCCATCTGCCTCCGGGCAGCTGAGGGAGCAGGGAGGAGTCAAACTGCCAAACAACAAGGGTCATGTTGTGAAGCTGGCCTTTCACACACCTCCCCTTGCAACCTGGGTCTTCTAAAGCTAGCAGGGCCAGATCTCATGCTTACCTGGTAGATCAGGTCATTTCATTAGTGAAATTCACTTCAACATGGGCAAACTCATATCCACCAAGCTCCTGCCTACAGGCTTGCAATAAAATCTGTGTAAAACAGACACTCCCTTTATAAGAATACAGATGCTGGCATTCCTTCCTGTAAATGAACACAACAGCATCTCAGTCCCCTCAAGCAGAACATGGCAGCATTACTGGGGATTCCCAGAGGGATTCCTGGCAGCCCAAATGAAGATCAGATTGCCCCAAGCTATCACCTGTGCAGGAAATCAAAGCTCCATGTCATCAGCTGTATTCTTGAGCTATTCCAGGCTAGGAAAGAGCTCAGAAGGGGCTCCTGCATGGGAAGCCACGTTAGCCCCACTATGGTGAAGGCAGCCTTGGACTGGTGAGTTTCCAGAGAGGTTGTTTTGGTGCCAAGAGGATAAGGGATGATGGGAACAGAGTAAGAGAGTTGTACCACTGGGTACCCTTTGGCAACTGCTCAATAATCTGAGGTTGGATGAGTGGTGCTCTACAAATAAATACAGGTACACACAGATGAACAGGTACATACACCTGGAGCGTTACCTGCTCCGATCTCAGGAAACTAAAAAAGGATCACAGACAGGACAGAGGGCACAGAGGAGTTACTCCAGTGGGACTCCAGCCAACAACTGCTGGAGGGTTTGCCCACAGGAGGAAGCTCAAAGGACTCAGAACTCACTTTCTCGAGAGTCATGGAAGGAATCAGCTTTGATGGGAGTCGGGTCACTCCAGGACCTGCTGAAGCTCCTCTCACGCCGTTCGGCAAATGCTAAAGGATAAAACCAGAGCACGACATTAACAGATCCCAAAGCACCTCTGCTGCTGCCAGCAAACAAATCATCCAGCAGATTGCCACCAAAGCCACACATCACAGACTCCCTTGGGCTGCTCCTTCCATTTGCCAAACGTGAGTCCTTTCCACACAGCAGAGACAAGTGCCCACTTGTGCACAGGATGGGACATGGAACACAGAAAAAGGACAACACTTGATGGTCTCTCCTCAAATGCACACAGCGCAAACCTCACTTTAACCAAGGCCAGTCCAGTGTCCCAGTGTAAGTGCTCAGATTCCAAGGCCTCACAGAAATATGCACTGCAACACCTGCATGGCCAGAAGGCAGCTGTAGTGCTCCAGTAAGTTCTCCCTTCATGTTCTACTGGCATCCCAGTCAGAGCTGGACCAAACAGCAGGGAGGGGATGTCTCTGGAAAGCTCACGCTTTCTACAATTTGTTGCAAAAGAGGAAATCCTTTAGCCTTTGCTTGCCTGCACTCTTGTGAGCACTACTCATGGCTTTTTTTCCTCCCAAGGAGTGCTGTATTGTTTGCACTGGCATTTCCCAAGCACAAACCAGGGAGCTTGGCTCAGACGGCTGCACCGCAGGCAAATTCCTGGGAACTGGCAACCCCCGTGTCTGACTTGGCAAGCCCATGTGAGAGCCATTGTGCCAGGATTAACAGCCACTTGTGGGCACTAATACCTATTTCTGGTGGCAGACAGAGTGTGCAGCAGGGAATTGAGTAACAGCAGCACAGGAATTCACTGCAGATCAGCACCACAAGAGCAGCCTGTCCCCTGCTGAAGTGTGGCCAGGGTGGGTGTCTGGGGAGACAAATGATGGCTTCAGTTCTTCAGGTGATCTCCATCCTCAGCTTTCAGATAACCCAGGCATTTAGCTACTGTGCACAGAAAGAAAGCTTTGAAAACATGACCCAAGAGTTCCTGAGGCAGAGCCAAGCCTGAGTTTCACAGAGGTAAGCCCTGTCCACGTCAGGCAGTGCTAACTCAGATGCCAGTGAAGACTCTGGAAAGGGCAAAGCTCTTTGCTGATCACTTCCCACAGCACATGAGAAAGGAAAGAATGCAAATTGAACTCAGCAATGCTTTGCTGGGGGCACTCTGTACATGATGCCTGGCCAGGGAGGTTGGGAAGAACAAGATGCTTTCTCTTCTGGAGCAATCCTCAGCTCCCAGGAGCAGGTTACGCCACTTTCACAGCACTAAGGGAATTGCCCAATCAAGTTTTGGAGGATTATTGCCTTCACCAGGGAAAGGGAACTGCAATTTTGCAGGCCTAAGAGGTGATTTCTTCCCCAGTGAGGCATAACGTTCCCTGATTTGCCCCTTGCTCCAATCTCTTCTCTGATCCTCTTCTTTCTTCCTTCCACCATCATCTCAGTTCCCCCAGGCAACTCTCCCGCAGGGCCAGCTGTGGAGATGACAGTGGGACGGGGCAGGAGGGGACAGCCAGCAGTCTGTGTGCCACATGGAGCCACAGCTGGTCACAGCTGCAGAGAGAGGCCAGGCAGCTCTGCTCAGCTCCCAGCCCCGGTTCTCCTCACTGGCCTCCACCCCAGTGATCACCAAAATCCACACAGGGGACAAGGATGCTGCAGCTTTCCTTCCATGCCTTGCACCAGAGATGTCCCACAGCCACAGCAAGGGTCCTTGGGAACAGCCCCCAGGCTGCTGCAGGCATCCACATGTCCTGGACACTCACAACCACCTGATCTTCTTATTTGTAGGGTAAAATGGCACCAACAGGTCAATTCCTCTCTCCAGCCCAAAGCCAGGTCTTTCAACCCACATCTGCATGTGACAGAATGCCCACAGAGCCCAGCTCCTCACAGACACACTTCCAGTGCTCACTTACTTTGTGCTTTAACCCTTCGGCTCCCCACCATGCGGAGGTGCTTCCGAAAATTCCTGCAAGAAAGGCCAAACACAACCTTTGAGAAAGGAGACAAGAAGCAACACCTGGGCCCAGCAGGACTGTGACAACAGGGAGGAAGAAAAGAAAATAAAATGGGGATGATGGTCTATTTCCCTCTGGGCATTGCAAAGCTGGAGACCAGGTCCCCAGCCTGCAGTGATTGAGTGCTGGGATGGTGATGTTCATTGAGTGGGGCTGTTCAGAGCTCCCTGGGCTGCTGGTACAGGGCAAGTGGGGTCCCACAGGGCAGCCCTCTGCTCATGGCTGCTTTCCCTTTCCTCTGATTAAGCTTTACCTGTGCTGTATTTGCTGAGGACACCTGTGCTGGCAGTGTTCCCTCTTTTCCTGGTAAAGAGCAGTAACTGCTCCCCTTTCTGCAGCAGAACGTGGGGTGCCCAGGCTCTGCACACTGGGGGCTGTGCTCATTCCCAAACACAGCTCCAAAAACCCCTCCTGTGCTGTTGGTAACCATGCAGCTCATGCTGCTCTCCAGGCACAGCTGGGGAGGACCAAAGCACGTTCTCCCTCCTTGCACAGCAGAGTTCAGTGATGCTGCCTGTCCCCATGGGCCTGCTCTCCCCGTGTGCTGCCCTGGCCTGGCCTCACAGGCAGGTCCAGAGGGGCTGCAGAGCACACAGCTCCAGGGGAAAGCCCGAGGAGCAGCTACACCCCAGCAGAGCACACAGCTCCAGGGGAAAGCCCGAGGAGCAGCTACACCCCAGCAGAGCACACAACTCCAGGGGAAAGCCTGGGGAGCAGCTACACCCCAGAGCCAGCTCTGTGTGAAACAGAATGTCCTGGCCACTCCTCAGAGGCCATGGCCAAGGGACTCTGTCCAGCCCCTCCAAGTGCATGGGACCAGTTTCTCTCAGTTTCTCATCACTCACAAGGCAGGAACAGGACAGGAACAAACAGGACATCAGAAGAGACAGGGAGAAGCAGCATCAAGAGCAGTGTCACCTCTCCATGAACCCTTTTTAGTGACTGTGGCTTCACCCCACAGTGCAGCCCCATGCACTGGGCACCCTGGAGTGGGGGGAGCCTTCCTGGACTCCTTGTGGCCCCCAAAACACAGGGCAAACACCAGGCAACAGACACCACAGCTGGTGAAAGGGGTAAGTCACAGGTTGTCTGGCTCACACACAGGTTAGTGGGATGAGTAAGGACATGGTACAACCATGCAGATGCTTTAGCAAACTGACTGGAACAAAAGACACTTCCAGCACTGACAAGAAGTTGTTCAGAGGAACTCAGATCCATCTGCTCCTGTCCAGGAGATCCACACAAACACAGTCCTCATGGAGAGCACTGCACCCACGTCACCTCCTGCACTTCCCCTCTTTGGCCTGGGAGCTCTTGCTGTCATCAGGCTCCAGATCCAGCAAGAAGCAAAACCAGCAGCTGGGAGCAGCATTGTTCCATGCCAAACTTCTGTCTACACTTGGGCTATTAATGTTTCCCAAAGATTTATTTTGTCTCTACTTGGGTCCATGAAGATTCACTGCTGTGGATGAGACAAGTGCTCCTTTAGGCACATCCCTGGCCTGGCTCTTTGTACAAAGCTTTCTGGGGTGCACCATCACTTACAGTGCATTCCATTAAAATCCAAATAAATACAGCATTTTGAAGGAACCAGGGCTGTTCTTTACACAAAGAAGTCTCAGACATATGTTATATGGAAATCTTTATGGTTTGTTGTGAGCCTGAGATCATAGCAGACACTCAGCACCATTGTTAATTGCCCAAGGCCACTGTCATATCCTTTGGGCTTTTGGCATTTTGGAGTAAAACCCACTTTTCTTTTAAATGCTCAGCTGTCCTTTCCACAGAGGACTTTCTTCAGACCCTGGGGGAAGAGGGGTAAAGCAGCCTTTGCATAGAAGAAGGTTGCTCCCAGCTGCCTGGACAGCTTGGGCTCTCCCTTGAAGAGACTCTCCTAAACTCTGCTGAGAGCAGCTCTAAGGAGAATCCAGCTGTTCAAGGTTAACCACTGCACTAAACACTCACAGAATGGGACAAAGGCCTTTTGCTCCATCTATTTTCTTCTAGAAAAAACAGCCCTTTGGAAAAGAAGTGCAAGTCTGGGACTGCCTCCTAATCTGGCCATGCTGTGAACATCTAGATCCTTCTGAGGGCTTCTTGCAGCTGCCTGGCTCCTCAGGCTCCTCTGTGCCTGCATGTCAGCATGAGAGGCCTTGGGAAAGCTGCAAACAGCTCTGTCAGCAATGGGGATCCCCAAACCTGCCCAGGAACCCTGTGGCACTTGATCACTTGCAGGATCCCTTCACCCATCGTGACACAACCAGCATCCCTCAAGTTTCAGTGATGAAATCTCCTTACCACTGCCTTTTCTGAACAGCTCTGCTCCATGTGCCTCACGGTCTGCATGGCCCCATGGCACCTCCAGGTTATCCATCCCAGCCAGAGGGGCTCCAACCAGAGTCCCTCTCCACCCTGCAGCTCTGCCTGCAGTGGGGCACCCCACTCTGCCCAGAAGACTTTTCCCTGCCCAAACTCCTGACAGCACCTCTCACACTGCCCTCTCTGGCTGCTCCTGCAGTGGGCACAGCTCTGGGCATCCCTCACTCCACAGGCAGCATCCCTGTGGCCACACCACACATGCCAGCATCCCTGGACACCAGACAGCACTGAAGGGGCTGTGTGAGAACAGCTGAACCCTGAAGCACAAACCAAGGGCTGCACAGCAAACACCAAACCCGCAGTGGGGTTCTCCTCACTCCCTGCAGGACAGGGCTGAGCTCTGCCAGCAATCCCTGCACCAGAGCCCTCCTCTGCTGTCACCTCCTCTCTGGGACAGGCAGGCACAGCCAGGCTCCCTGCACTGTGCTCAGCAGGAGCAGGGACACGGCTCAGGTCAGTCCATCCTCCCTCCTGACCACACAGCCCCACCAAGGCTCACAGCTGCTCCTGTACTCACAAACCATTTCCCAACCAAGACTTGCCTCTGCCTAACAAATTCTGAGAAATCTCTCTTTTCAAAGATACACTATTTGTTTAGAGTGTCTTTAGTTTGGATTTTTATTTCTCTTTGTTATTGATGAAAACAACCTCACCACTCTGAAGTTGCTATAAAAAATATTGCCTGGCAATTTCTCAGTTAAGAAAATCTGATTTTCTCTCACTTGGTTTTAAACAGTGCTGAAGTGATCATGGTAGTTTTAAACCAATTATACAAATACTTTGCTATCCTTTTTAGTAGGCTGCCACAACTCTGGGCACATTTAAAAAACCAAACCAGTTCTGATTCCTACTGCGAATAAATGATGTGCCATAGGAAGCCTGCAGAAGGAAACCAGGCCTTTCTGTAATACCTGGACAAGGAACCAGTCCCCATCCACTTTTACTTCCCTTCTATTATTGAAAAAAAATAAGACTTAAAAATAGACTTCTGGTCACTAGAGATGTCAGTTTTGCCTAAGTCTCAGATTTTTGAGGTGCATTTGTACATGCAGTAACAGCACATACAGTATTCATCTAACCTCAAACAAATTCCTGCCTGTGGCAAGGGAGTTGGAACTAGATCATAATTTAGGTTTCTTCCAATCCAAACCATTCTGTGATGATATGAAATTCCAAGTTGGCATGGGGAAATCGCATCTTTAATTTTTTAAGTATGTATTTTTCTGCCTGAGGCACAGATCATGTGGAATGCTAAAAGCAACTTGACAGTGTTCTTTAAGAAGAGGGAGATCAGCTATCCCTGAGCATCATTCACCTGCACAGCTCCAGCAGAGGCACTGCCAGTGTCCCCAGGACAGCACAGAGACAGGGACAGCCACAGTCAATGGCACCAGGGCTCAGCAGTGACCCCAAGGGCCCATGCAACAGCAGGTCACAGCTGTGGGGACGGGCCCTACCTCTGGATAAGAGCTGCAGAATCATTCTCTCGTTTCCGTCTCTTCCTCTCTGCGTAGCCCCTGAACGCCCTGGGGAACCACGGCAAGCCATTAACCAGGTCCAGCTTGGAGGGGACAAGGGACACACAGAGGGGAGCTCTGGGCAGACAACAGAGGCTGAGCTGCCCAGGGGGTGGGCAGGACCATGTGTGGGTCAGGGCACTCACACCACAGCTCCTCACTCACTGGGCTGCTCCTCAAACATGGCCCAAGGGAGCAGCCACCATCCCTGGGCTGCTCCTCAAACATCAGAACGTGGCCCAAAGGAGCAGCCACCATCCCTGGGCTGCTCCTCAAACATGGCCCAAAGGAGCACCCACCATCCCTGGGCTGCTCCTCAAACATCAGAATGTGGCCCAAAGGAGGAACCACCATCCCTGGGCTGCCCCTCAAACATGGCCCAAAGGAGGAACCACCATCCCTGGGCTGCTCCTCAAACATCAGAACCCAAAGAAGCACCCACCATCCCTGGGCTGCTCCTCAAATATGGCCCAAAGGAGCACCCACTATCCCTGGGCTTCTCCTCAAACATCAGAACCCAAAGGAGCAGCCACCATCCCTGCTCTGCAGAAAGGACCTGGGAGCTGCAGCCACACCCTCTCTGCACACCAGCATTGAGAGGAACTCCTCTCCACTTCCAAGTGTGCCAGTGCACTCAGAGGATGAGGATGGTTTGGTGGGATCCATGTAGGCCCACCAGGTGTAGCCACCTAACCTCCAGCCAGCTGACAGAGCCCCTAGCACAGGGAAAGCACAAGTGAATGTGATGGACAGGAGAGGAGAGTTTAGCTAGGACACCAACAGACAAGGAAATAAAAAAATAAGATTATACTTACGAGATGCTAGAGATTCCAGGAGATGCAGAGAAAAAGAGAGAAAAGAGGAATTTATTAGTGCTCAGCCCCAGCCAGAGTTCTGAGGGAATTCTCACTCCAAAAGGAATATATCTTGTTAGGTGGAAGGAAATTGCTTTTTAAATTAAACATTTCTCAGTGGTGAGACTCCTCCTTGACTGAGCTTAATCCTCCCTGGGGCAGGGCTGACATGTGGCTTGGATGCAAAGTGAGCTCCACACAGACCCAGAGGATGAGCAGATGTACAAGAGCTGAGTGTGGCCTGTCAGGCTGCAGAACCATGAGCTCCTGGAGCAGGGAGAGCTGCTCCCACCATGGCAAACACTGCTGAAGCTGGCTCATGCTGCTGCTCCATGAAGGGAGCGGCACAGCGGGTTGAAAACACTGGAGCAGAAGCCAGGGGCACCTGGAGAGTGACCCCAGACCTTTGGGAACTTCTGGAGGAGTTTCTGTGTCACTTCCAGAGGCAGCACAGAAGCTCCAGAAATGTTAACCAAGAAGCCACATCTACCAAGGGAGTTGTGCTCCTCCATGGTTCCCTCAGGGCACCACTCCCCAAACCAACCCCACAATGTCCTCCAAGCCTTGTAAAACCAGCCATGGGCCATCATCCTGCAACAAATCTGCCCAGAAAATACAAATTCAGACAGCAAAGGCTGTGTCCAAATGTGCCGATTTTGCTGATGGTTTGTGGGTCAGATCAGAACTGTGAAATACCATTGATTGTTATCAGACAATATCTTTTAAATGTTTTTTTTGGGGGGATGCAGCTACCCCACTCCTCAACTCCAAATCCAGCCCTCCCTGCATGAATCCTTCCAGCTCTGGTCCAGTCTGGGTTATCCCAAGAGAAATAATCAGCCTCTTTTCAGGATTTGGGGACGGAAGAGCATAAGGGAAGGCAGAAATGTCAGAGAAACAAGAGTACAAAAAGGACACCAGATTAGACAAGAAGAAACAGAGCCAGAGGGCTGAGGGTGTCCCAGACATTGGAAGAAACACACAGGAAAAAGGTGACAAGGCTGGGGAAGGGCCTTGGAAGGCAGAACAGCATCTTGTTTTCCTCTCTGCTCGCCTTGGTTTTCCAGTCAGGTGGAAATAGTCAAAAGCAGGAAGGCAGCACTCCCTGGCAAGCTGGCACAACCTGGGGAGGAGGCTTCCCTCACTCTGCTGAGCCCTTTGAGAGCTGCCTCCTCCCAAACTCAGCACCCAGGAGCCTGCACGGAGTGTGGAGGGAGAGGCTCCTGCTAACTCACACCCCTTCACACTTTGCAGGCATTTTACTGACACTTTTTCACACACACAGAGCTGCAGGGCTTCCTTATCCCAGAGAAAGGCACTTCTGGGGAGTGAGGGATGCAGGGCAAGCCTGGAACACCCTTCCCTTGGGGAGTGAGTGCAGCAGCAGCAGCTGGTGGAGGGTCTCAGGGGTGACCCACAGGAGCCTTGCTGTGACAGGCAGCCAGGCACAGAGTCACAGACAAAATCAGGGAACAGAGGAGAGCAGGGTACCCGAGGAGTTAAAGAAGGTAAAACCAAACTAATGAGAGCAATAGGGAAGGTAAGTAAGTAGGAAAGAAAATTAACAAGAGACAAGTTTCTCTCTTATCCCTGAACAGTGATGCCAAACACACAACTCCTGCTCCAGGAGCATGTCCAGACCCTCAGGTACAGAACAAAAGCCACAGCAGAGGTTGCACTTACGCTTGCATAGTTGTGGTAGCAGTGTGAAAACTGAAGAGGTTCTCCTTTGGGAACCAGGTTCGTATGGGGACATCATCTGCAAGAGAGAGAGAGAGCCTGAGCACCCAGCAGGCACAGACACCCCTCAGACAGCCATATTTCCTCCTTCCCTCAGGACTTTTCCTTCAGCATCCTGCCCTGGCTGAACAGTTCAAGTCTCATCCTCCTCATGTAATTGCACGCTGCCTCCGAGTGTTCTGTAAATTCCTGCTAAGCCTGTCTATCAGGCTACTAAGTGAAGAATAAAAGCTCTATCTTAAGCATTGGAGATTAGAATAATCCAGGAATTACAGAACTGACATTTGAACTAGGAAAAAACCCAAGGAAATGAAATGTTTTTCATTAAAAGCATTTTCCCGTCTCTGCCTTTTCCTTTATATCATTGATTTAAACTGTCCCATTCCTCCAGTTCTTTCTGGTACAGCACTGTAGAAGATGAAAAGCATTTACCTTCCACTCAAAACAGTAAGCCTGACATATCCTCTCTTTTTCTGCCACTGAAGCTTCAATAAACCCCTCTCACACTTGCTCCTGGTGACTTGGCCTTCAGGGGTTCCCCTGGTTTGGAAGTCAAACCACCCATCAGCTCCACAACCTGCAGGTATCTGAGCTGATTTAGTCACTTCTCTTTGTAAACTGCCCTGCCCAAACCAATTGTGGGGTTTTTTCCCTATTTCCAGGGCATCAGAACACTGCATCACCTTCACTGAAAGCAAAATAAGTCACCAATTATGTGTGTGGTGACCAGGAGGAAGAACCTGCCCAAGCAGCAGCTGCTGCTGAGAACTGCTGGAGTCAGGCAGGCAGGGAATCAGAGGGGTACTGAAACCCACTGCCACAACACTTGTGAGAGCTCAGTGGACTGCATTCCTGGGGGCTATCTGATTTTTCATCTTGCTTCACACCCAATTTGTGACCCCCTTGCCTAATGCCTTGCCCCATGTTGCTCATTGTGTCTTGCCTCAGTCATTCACGTCTTCAGATCTGATAATATTTCATATTCTGGCATTGCCAAGATATTTTTAAATTCACTTTCACTGGCCCAAGCCCAGTCAAACTCCACATGCCCACTGCAGGCATAATCACTACAGACCAGCTATCTTACCAAATGTTTTGCTCAGATCATCATATCCTACAGATTATTCCCTGAAAGTACAGAAAGTGGCTGCAATTACAGATGCAAAAAATGCTAACTGCAGCTGGGGAGCCTTCCTTTGAAGTGCAGCTTCCAAGAAATCTATAGAAAGCTGTAGCAGACACGCCTTCTCAGCTCACAGTTTACGTCAAATCTTGCTTAAAGGCACTCCAAGGAAATATAGATGTTAAATGAAACTGCATTCCAGTGTGCTAAAGACTTCTGCTGCAGTCCCAAACTCTGCTCTCCTCCAAAACACAGAGGCAGAAGCAAAGCAGAACAACTCAGACTGTAAATGAGTTACTTGTTTGAAGCCTCCAACCCACAGAAGTGGCAAAGGAGAAGTTGTACAAATTCCTTTCTAGCCAACAATTCTGTATGGGCTTCTCAGGGACTGCTCATCTCAGAGGACTGACAGGCTCTTCATGTGTTTTACAGCTCTTAAGCCACAGGCTTTGGTTCAAAGCAGAGCTTATGAACAACAGCTAATATATCCTTAGGAGGCTTTGCCTGCCCCATCACTGGGAGCTCTCTCCTTTTCTCATAGACTGGAGTTTACTTGGGAAAAATACCCCTGTCCTCCACACAGCACTCAATGAGGAATAAAGGATCTGGGACCCTTCAGAGGGTAGGACATCAGCAGAGGAGCTCACAGGTGGGGACTGGGCAGCACAGCTCAGCTCCAGAGCTCACTCACCACATTAAAATTCAGACCATGGGCATGGCGGCTGCTGCCAGGAGCAGGCAGCACATCCTTTCTGGCCAGGCAGAGCAGCTTGGTCTCCTTTCCTTTCACCATCAGCTGTGAGGAAACAGTGGAGGAGCCAGGGGCCTGGTAAGACTGGAGGGACACCACCACCACATCCAGCATCTCCAGCTGCTTCCCACTGCACCCAAATCCTCTGTCCATAGTGTGTGTGTATCAGATGCTGGGAGCAGCCAGGAGATGACAGCCTGTGCTCCCCTGGAATGGTGTCAGGCATCAGAAACTCAGCATCAAAACCCACATTCAGTGATGCCAATGGGGCCTGGCTGCCATAAGGGCTGGTTTGCAGCAGCCACTTGTCATGTGGATGCAAACAGAAGCAGCACAGTCAGGTGAGCCCTGGGGAAATCAGCCTCTCCTGCCTCCACTGCTCCCTTTCCCTGCCAGCCAGGCAGGAAGGACATGCCAGGGAATTCCTGCAAGCTGTGGCACTTTGCTGTTCAGTTCTGGGGTTATCTCTGAGTGGCAGCACTTGGATAGAGAGTGCAAATAACACCAAGCTGAGGGAACTCTCCCTCCATGGTGCCAGTGCTGGGATGGAAATTGGGCTTGGAGACACAGCCCTGCCTGTGCAGCCACACATGTCAGGACCCAGAGCTTGAGATGAGCACCCAGGGGAGCTGCTGAAACATGGAATGAAACATGGGGGGAACCTCAGCTCCTGCACTGGCCACTTTGCTCCCCTTTAAGTGACTACTCTGACACATTTTCAGACAGACCAATCTCCACCCCACACTGATGACTGGCCCCAATGACAATGCCTGCCTGGCTGAAAACAAACACTGAATTCCAAGGCCCAGTAACAGCATCTCCCTGCAGGAATCACCAGCACAGGTTTTCCAGCAAACACAGCTCCAGCTATGAGGATCTAAACCCCTCCACTAATGCTGTGGAGATTTCCCTTGCTTCTGTATCAAGTAATTCCTTCAGTCCCACAGTGCAATTCTGATTTGTCCAGGTGTGCTGGTTTGGGCTGGGATAAAACTCATTTTTTTTCTCATATGGGGCACATGCAGTGTCTGATGTGAATCCCAAAAAGTCTCAGGGAACAGAGGAACAATGCTTAAAAATCATGCACAGGATTTCGGGGGCTTTTCCACACATTTCATAATCAGCTATTTTTTCATTACTATTCTTCATTTTAATCCATATATTCATGTAGCCACATGATTTCAGGTATCTAGGCATGACAACATGGTCCAGGACTCAAACCTTTGGTGATTTTACCTGTAGTAAACATCACTGCAGTATTTATCAGAAAACTCTGAACCCAGGGAAGCTGGACAGTTTGATCTGCACAGTCCTTACACACAGTTTCTTTCCAAGGAGAAAGCCCTGACCTTTCCTGGCCAGACTCTCTGCTCTAAGTGCCTTGATGTGTGTTTACAGAAAAACTCAGACAAATTGGGCCAGACTCTTTGCCAGCCACCTACAGGCAAAGATGGACTGCACATCAGCTTATAATTCAAAGCACACAGACTGTGGCATATATTTGATTAATGGTTCAGTTTTTAAAGACTTTTTTTAAAATGGAATGGAATAATTACAAGCACTCTTGTAATTGAGAGAGCATTAAGCAAGGAAGAAAGGAGGGAAAAAGTCCAACACTATGTTATTTGCCAATATTTGTAGGAAGCCCATGAGGTGGCACTACGTGAGTGGCATCCAGCCCTGCAAACAAGAATTTTGGGAACACACCAAGGTACACAACACCGTAACTTGAGGCTCCCACAGAGCAGTTCAGAAAGATTTCCCCTGCCCAGCAAGAGGCAGAGAGAGGATCCTGCCCTGAACTGCATCTGGGATAAGCATGGGTGCAGGGTTTTGACAGAGTCCTTCCTCTTCTAATCTTCTTCCACAGAAAAGGAGCCCACTGAGCTGCATGAAGTCATGAAAACCACCCAGAGCAGCCTCTGATGACCAGGAGCTAGGATGAGCTGGCCCCCAACTGAGCTCAGCTTACTGCAAACTCATCTTTTGACAATCCCTTTCCAGTGCTGCCCCACGGTACCAGAAGGGCCCAGGATCAAAACCCCTGTGCTGGGATGAGATGGGTGTCACCTTTTGTGTCACCCAGTGTGGTGGTTGACAGTCTGGTCAGATGGACAGACAGATAAATTTTCCCAAACATTCCTCAGGGAAATTTTGAGAAAGCTCAGAGAAAGAATTAAAACAATCCTGCAGCTGGTGTTTTGATTGTAAAATGTGGTGTTAATTGTAAAGTGTTTACAAGAAGGGTGCTGTTCCTAATTAACCAGTGCTGTGAGGAGTATTAATTAAAAACAAATCAAGTCCACCTTTATCATAACTGTCAATATCCTAGGGTGATATTATGATGCTTGTATCCCATCTGTGTGTTCTGTTTATGCTGGATATCATGTTCTGTGCCTTCAAGACTGGCTCTGAAGAGTGAAAGTTTTTTTTTGGTTTCTTATCAGCCGCTCCCCCACAGCTGGTGGGACACAGAGACAGGGCAGTGCATGATGCTGCTTTTGCTTTCTGCTTTTGCTCTCGCTCTTGCTTCTGCTCATTAGCTAGTTTAGTTAAACAGTCCAAATTTCTTCCTGGACTGTTTCTCCTTTCCCTTTTTTGGACCTACTCAAGCCTGCTCCAGACTGGGCCCTGGGAATACCGAGAGTTTGCACCTTGTGGCTGCAGCAGCTGCCCCAGCGCTGAGGGACTGAGAACAGAGCGACCACCCCCAAGAGAGACTTTCTGAATTTGTCATCTTTTTCAGAGCGGTGACAGAGTGGTGTCAGCTGGTATTGTTCATTCTGTGTGCTGGGGGTGCTGTGCCTGTTCAATAAACAGGTTCTGTGTGCTGGGGGTGCTGTGCCTGTTCAATAAACAGGTTCTGTGTGCTGGGGGTGCTGTGCCTGTTAAACAAACAGGTTCTTTCCACTTCTCTCCAAGGAATCCTTCGCAATTCGGTTGGGGGAAGGGGCCGTGTGGGTTTGCTTTCTGGAAGGGTCCCCCTTTGGAGATTCTCTCCCAAATTTGCCCTAAACCAGGACAGTCTACTAAAAAAAGTGCAATTTCTAATAAACTTTGCATTTTACCTTCTGAGACCTTAGAGTCTATAGATCACTTTATTCACCCATCCTCACTACAACAACAACAACAACCACCCAGCAGTCACTTACCAGACACTCGATCCACACTGTACATCCTCTCCAGCCTCTTCCTGTGCCACCCAGCCTCGCCAGGTGGGTGCTGCTCCAGCTCGATGGACTGCGGGGAAGGGGCAGCCAGCCTGGAGCAGTTGGGGCACTCCTTGGAGCCCTGGCGGCCGCCAGGCCAGGCCTTGCAGTGGCGGGCGCCGTGCGAGCCGGCGGCGCCGTGCGCGTGGTGCCCGTGGTGACACTCCTCGTGGGCAGCTCCCTTCATCACCACCAGCTCCATGCTGTCGTTCTCGTGCTCTGACAGCATGGGCCTCTCCCCAGAGATGGTGTACACCCGTGGCTTGGGGCCCTCGCTCGGCAGCTTCTCCGCCTGCTCCTCGGTGAAGCTCCTCTCGAATTTGCCGTCCGAGATGACCGAGAGCCTGCGCTTGTTCTGGGCCACCTGCTGCAGCTCAGGGGAGTCCTCCTGCCCGATGTAGGAGTCTGCTAGCAGGTGATCTGAAACAAAAGGCATGTTTTCCTTAAACAGACACCAGCAAATCCAGGAGGCTCTTTGTTACTGCTGTGTAGGGGAGACAGACACAGGAGGTCCCTGCAGGAACCGTTTCAGATGAATGTGTGCCCATCACCACCTTCTAAACCTCTAGGGCAGGCTGTGACGGTGTTCACAGGCGTTTTCAGGTGAGGGAAGAGACAAGAATGTTGACTCCACGTTCAGAAGGCTTGATTTTTTATTTTATGATATATATATTACATAATAATTACACTAAAAGAATAGAAGGAAAAGTTTAATCTCAGAAGGCTGGCTAAGCTAAGAATAGAAAGGAACAAATAATAAAGGTTTGTGTCTCAGAGTCCAAACTAACTGGGCTGTGATTGGTCATTAATTGTGAACATCCAACATGGGCCAATCACAGATGCACCTGTTGCATTCCACAGCAGCAGATAATCATTGCTTACATTTTGTTCTTGAGGCCTCTCAGTTTCTCAGGAAGAAAAATCCTAAGGAAAGGATTTTTAATGGAAAGATGTCTGCGACAGCAGGCACTGAAAGGAGAGATAAACCAGGACAGAGATAAACCTCTTCTCACAGAGAGCCCCAATATTTTACACATGTGTGGCCACCCAACAACTCTAACAAATGCAGGTCTCACTGCCCAGCCTGAAAATGCTGCCATGCAAGACAGCCCTGGTTCAGCTGCAGCCCTGCTCAGCCACACGAGGGCTACGGAGCTGGTGACAGTCTGCAGGACAAGGACCAGCACCAGCCCCTCCAAGTGCCAAACTCTGAGTGTTTGGCCCATAAAGTTCTTTCAGAACACTGGCAAAGGGGCAAACCAACAAGGTTTGTTTGGTTTTTTTCCCCTCCTGATTTTCTGCCAGGTGGTTTGACATGAAAGAGATGCAGCAAGGCTTCAGCTGGCAGCTGCAGCACAGCACCCCGCTCGCGGCACGCCCCGGTCTCACAGATGGCCACAGCTTGGAGCTGTCCTGGCAGCAAACACAGCCGCTCCCTGTGCAGGGTAGGAAGATCCAAGGGAGACAGGCCCATGAGTGCAACTATCTTTGGAGCCCACACACTGGATGAAGTGCCAGGAAATCTCAGCATTTCCATGGCAATTCCATGCATGAACCCAACAGTAGCTCCCACCCACCTGCTAATCCTTTTTCAAGTGGCTGTTAATTACCTCTTACACTTCCCTTCAGATGGGAAGCAGCTCAGGGACTGGCAAAAAGGCTCAGCAGGGAAGGCATTATTTATGTGATTGCTACCCAAAAAATGAAATCATTAGTGTCCAGCACAGACAGAAGCACTTAAAACAGAGGCAGAAAGCAAACCCAAGCCTTTACTTCAGTAAATATTTATGGAACATAACTTCTTTGGCTACCAAGCCATGACCTAGAAGAATTCATCCACAATTTGAAGGCTTGGCTACCTGGCAACTGGCCATGAAGTGAAGGAGGAAGGGGAGAATGACCTCTGGACAAGAGTGGTAGTGTATGTGTGTAACACAGATCTTTCACTGCTGCCCATGAAGTGCTCCTGTGCCCCTCTGAGAGCAGCCCTCCCAAGCTGAGGCCATACACAGTCAGCTTTTGAATCTGAAATCCATCCTGGAAAATGCTCACATTGCCCAGGGCCTCTCCCCCTGCTCTGTTTGTAACCAGAACTGAGTTAGTACTGGTACAGGGTGTCACCCTTGTCTCATTTTTCTGCTTGAGATACAACTTCCTCCAGCACCACCAGGAAATAAATCAGTGTCTGGCCACTCTGCTCAAGAAGTGACTGTCAGGGCTGCTCAGGCTGACACAAGTCAGGTTTCCTTTCACTTGTCTCCTCACAGTCTCTGGATACTGGAGCTGGCCAGGAGGAGACACTGTAGGAGTCCTGAAGAAAGAGCTGAGCCTTTTGAGCCTGCAGCTGATGTTCTGTGCAGGCTTCACATGAAGTCAAAAATCCATGTCCAGGTGTGGTGAGGGGTAGTGCCCCTCAGATACTCCCCAGAGAGTGTGAAAGGCTGGCAGGGCTCTACTGTGCCCCATGGTCAGTGTGGACATTTGCTCCTGCTCCAGGAGGAGCCTGATGGACAACAAGAGCATTTTCAGTGGAAGAAGGTGTTCCACAGGCTGTGATCCCAGAGTCTGTACCCACCTGCAGGGCACAGTGTCAGAGAACAGTGCAGAGAGTGCCCACAGGCCCCAGAGTCCCTCAAACCACGTGTCCCCCCTCAAGAGGCAGCAAGTCCCCTGTATCTGCTCTCCAGCAGCTCAGATCCTCCCCAGCTCCAGGATTAACCATGCTCTAGAGTGGGCACATCTTGGGAAAACACCACCAAAGACTCCCTGAGCTCTGCCAAGATCTGTGCTCGCTAATAGTGCCAAACAAACCATTTTTAAAATTAAAAACAAAGGCCAGCTCTAAGTACTCTTCTCAACTTGTCAAATTTACTAATCTGTGTGGGCACAGTGACGCTACAGATTTCTTAAGGCACCACAAAATCGTGGCTGACAGCTGCCCCTGCTCCTCCTGAAAGTGATACTTGCATGGGAGATGCACAGCCTCCTCAGAGGGAATACACAGGAGTGTCACCTTCACTCACACACTGACAGCTCTGGAATTCAGACATCCAGGAATTCCTGAGCCCTGAGATCTGGGGCTAAATGGAAAAATGAAGTCTCCAAAGCACAATATGCCTGAAAATGCTGATGATCACAAGAGCAAAGAGACCAATTCTAATCTCTGTTTCATAAGCAGTGAGGTCTGTTCAGCTCCATAAAATTTACAGAGATTTCAGGGGCCCATGACTGGTTTCAAGGAAGAGTAAATCTTTTACTGAAATCTTGGCAGGATTGACCAGATATATATGACGTAAACTACCTACCTGATCTAGCATGCAAAACGTGAGGATAAATCTTTCTTCCTACCTTACTTGTGCCCTCCTCAAAGTGTTTTCACTTGTACTTATGTAAGAGTTTTCATGATCTACACTACAAAGGGCTGCCAGCACACCAATGCACTTTCTTTTTGTAAAACAATTGGATAATTCTTCATTTTCATTCAATTTAGCACCTTCAGTAATTACACACTAGAGAAGCAACTTCATATGCCACGGGAATACGAAGCTTTATTCAAGAGTAGTCGTTAATAAAGAATTATCTACAGGAAAATAGTGTGGAAGGAAAAGAGATTCAAACATCCATCATAATGAATTATTGGCCTGTAGAACAGAATCCACACCATTTCAGGAGTCTGTGCATTCACATACACCAAGATGTGACCAGTTACCCTTGTCTGTGCCTGCAGTGAACAGGGTTCAGGTGCCAAAACACTGCACTTGTTGACACAAAGGCATTTGAGGCTAACAGGTTACTTCTGCTAGGAAGGAAGTCAGGCTGGTCCAGAAATCAGTGCTGGATTAGAGCTGAGCCCCACCCCAGGGATGTGGGGTGAGGAGAACCAAGGGGCACCCACAGGAGCTCAGCAGTGACTGGGGCTGCCCCTTCTGGAGTCAGCTGTAGCAGGCTGCTGTTAACACCCTCGCCTCGAGCTGCTGCTCCCTTTTTTCATTTTCACATGGCTCTTGCCACCTCTCCCACTCCCAGCTGCTCCCTCCACCTGCCATGGCAGCCCTGGCCAGTGTGACTGGGCAGCCTGGCACAGCTCCCTCCCCTCACCATGCCAGAGCTGCCCTGGGAATGACTCTGCTCCCCCCTCTGCTGCCTTCAGCAGCAACACCTGTGTCTCACACTGCTACTTAGGACCAGATAAAACAGCTTCCTCAGGTTCTCTTTTCACCTTGATTCTTGCTCTACATGGATTTATTGTGCATGAGGAACTGAGCACCAAGATGAAAGGAAGAAGACCAACGTGCTTGATCTATAGATCATGTGTCCATTGGTTCCAGAAACATCCCAGTGGTATTTCCATCACTTCCCTGCCCACCTGGGCCAAGCCCAGCAGGGCTTCACATCCAGTCCTGAGGGCCAAACCACTTCTCACCCCCCTCATGATGTACTTGAACACACAACCTTTTGTCCTTTTGGCTTCACTTGCTCCTGTCTGACATTTCTCTCTTCACCTTCCACACAGCACTGCCCAACACAGGCCACATCCACGACCAAAGACTGACAGCAGTGACATCTGTGCTGGGAAACTGGCAGTGTCTTGGGGAAAAAATAACTCACATTCTCAGTACATGTAGTTCCTGATAATTAGGCATTTGTTGTCACTATAGTGCAGGAGTTCTACTGTCATTACATTGCAAGGGTTCCATATTGCTGGAGTTTCATACCTGCTTGATGTTTCTAGTAGGCAGCTCCTCTAGGCACCAACTCTTCCCTGTCCTTGCAGCAGCCAACTGACTCCAGCTCCCACGAATCCACTCTTTTATAACACATCTCTTAATGGCTACAGCTGCAGCCTGTTAACATCAGGCCTGTTCCCAAGCTCTAATTGGCTCAGCTGCAACTCTTTAGGGGGTAAGATTACTTTCTATACTACCTTTATTTACTTATATTGTATCCCCTACATCCTTTCTCACTGAGTAACCCTAGCTTGAGCCCTCACTCTGACTTAGGGAACTGAGAAAGGCCTTGCACATTTTCCTTTCAGTGCCACCACATTTCTCCAGAGCAGGGAACACGCTGGGATCAGCCCCCACTGACTGATGCCCTTCCACAGCTGTGGAGCCAACTCCTATCTGCTGCAGACTGCCTTGTGACCCCCTGGGATGAGAAGTTTATAAATCAAGGCAGCATATAGCCACAAGGCACAGACAGAAGCTCCAAATTTATTCCTGTGTTTAGCAGCTAAACTGATGATTAAAGCACCTTAGATTTAAAGGCTCCGCTCCAGCATCAGAGGCAAAGTGGCAAAGGGGAATCCAGATAAACCCTATTAAAAGAACATCTGTCATCTCAGCAAAAAAAATATTTCAGAGAGACAGTCCTTTCTTCCCTGTTTCTACTCAGCTGGAACTCTCTGGACCTGATATTTATGACAAGTAAGTTCCAACTTTAAATCAAAGAACTGCCACGGTCACTGAAGATGAATAGAAAGTTTTTGGGTGTATGTACAGGGCCTTGCTCACAGAAGTAGGAATGAAGTTAATGATGTTTTTACCTTGCACCAGGAGGAATCCAGCTGATTCCCTCAGTGAGGGGAGCACTGGCCAGAGCTGCAAAACCCACAACAGCCATTCAAATGGCACAGCTGAGAAGTTTCTCCTGCAGTCACAACTCCAAGACCTCCCACGTGCCCATCACTGCCCCTCAGGTGTGCTGGCAGGTCCTGCTCTCCTCTGCTCCCTCTCAGAGATGTAATGCAGAGCTTTCCCCATGCCAGCTCTGTTCTCCCAACAGTGTGACCCCTGGCACAGGACAGGCAGCCCACCCTGCTGGGCTCAGGGCTGAAATGTGATCAAGAAATAGTATGGGAAAAAATGGGAATTGTGTTCAAGTTATTGAAGCATGAGGCAGGGATATCAAAACGGAAAATACAACAAGAAAAAAAAAATCACAGTGGCATTTCAGCCATGCAGCAGCTTCAAAGACAAATGAGTAGATGGAATAGCTGGGGTTGGAAGGGATCTCTGGAGACCATCCAGTCCAAGTCTCTGCCAAGGCAGGGTCACCTGGAACAGGTGACACAGGAACATGTCCAGGTGGGTTTGGAATGTCTCCAGAGAGGGAGACTCCACACCCTCCCTGGGCACCTGATCCAGAGCTCTTTTCCCTTCCTCATGTTGAGGTGGAACTCCTTGTGTTTTAGTTTATGGCCACTGCTCCCTGTCCTGTCACTGGCACCACTGAACAGAGTCTGGCACCATCCTCTGACAGCCCCTGGGGATGTTTATGTGCACTCATCAGATCCCTCTGAGACCACCCTGCTCCAGACTAACCAGACCCAGCTCCTGCAGTCTCTCCTCACATGAGAGATGCTCCAGACCCCTCATCACCTTTGGAGCCTCCCCAGCAGTTCCTTGTGTCTCTTGAGCTGTGCACAAGTACCTGCACAGGGAACAGGCAAAGGCTGCTTCTGGAAGGGAGCTGCTCTGAGAAACCAGAAGGTCACTTAACCATGACAAAATGGTTCCAATTAGTCTCCCCTGCTCAAATGGGCTTCAAAAACAAACAAACTCAAGATAGCATTGACCTGGCATCTCATAGATGAGTAACCTTTTAGTCTGGCCTGTAACATTTATGTGAACAGATGAAATTGCTACTGTGAGACAGGACCCAAAGGAGCAAGTGGCAGCTCCATCACGGGCCCAGCATCTCCATGGTAACACCCTGACCTATGTCTTTGTTCCCTCTGCAAGCCAACAACACATTCCACAGCAAGTTCCACAGACACCCACACCATCCTTGCACTGGCTCAGGCTAGGAGAGGCCTGAAGCCCTCAGAGATAAGATTTCACATCCCTGCTCTGTCCTCCATCCTACAGCTCCCTCCAGAGCACAGCTTTTCCCAAAAAGGCACCACCACCTCATCAGCACAGGGACAGACTGAGAGCAGGGCCAGCTGCACTGCTGGGTCTGTCCTGGGGACAGGACAAACATCTCTAGAGAAAAAGACCAGCCTGGTGCTTGCTCTGAACCAGGCTGGGCTGGCAGCTCCCCAGTGCAAACCCCGGAGATGGAATGTCCCTCTCAGAGCACTGCACAGCTGCAGCTTTACCTGCTGGTGGCACAGGAAGCTCAGCTCACAGGTTACTCAGCCTGAAGCAGCTATGAAGCCTCACCTGGGGTCTCTCTAACTCCCTGCCAGTTTCTGGCAGCACCAGGAAGCTCCTCTGTGCCTGGCTGCTCCCTGCACACACACACACTCAAAGATCAGTGACTGATCCAGTGGGGGCTCCACACCCAGCACAGGCACAACCTTGGTTTTGCTCCTGCCACCACTCCCCACTGCCACTTGGCTTGGGGAAGCTCACAAAGCCCTCTTCTCACATACTCACACTGATGACTGAAAAATCATGCATCATGCAAAAAAACAAAGGAAAGACACAAAGATTACTTTTTTTGAGCTTAAAAATAAGCTTTTCCAGTTTCAGCTAACTGCCTCCTTTGGTTTGTCCTGCTGCAAACCAGTAGCCATGCTGGTTTAGCAGGAGCCATGGAGAATTTGGCTCACAGCTCCTGCCCAGTGCCCATCACCCCTGCAGCACCAAGGACACTTTATATTGGATCTCTCCTTCTCTCATTTCCAAAGCCTTTCCCACACAGCTTGCCCAGAGCAGCTGGTCCAGCAGGCAGCCCATGCTGCATCCTACAGCCCCCCACTCCAGCAGCAGCAGCTGCCCTCCCAATAACCCCACTGAGCAAAACAGATTAAAACAGTAACAAGATTAAAACAGTAACAAGAAAAACCTCCCACAGCTCCCTCGCGATCCTTGTGTCTGAATCCCAGCTCACCAGGATGGATCCCTGCTGTCTGGGGAATTTCTCAAAGGCTCTGCTTGCTGTCCTCCTCAATGTCACTGCCCCATGCCCTGGTACCTTTTCTTCTCACAGTTCCAGAACATGGAGATAAAATCTAATGTGCATTATCTCAGTGTGGGGCCTCTGACACCCAAGCTGGAGAATGTCCAAAATTCCACGAGCTCTGTAAAACTGAGTGATTACTTATTCCATGCTTCATTCTCTGCAGCCTTTTTACACTTCCCTTTCACATTTTAATCCCTTTCTGTACCTTTCTTCTAAGTCTGTCCCAAGGGACGCCCACTTCTACATGAAAAGGCACCAGAAAGCTACAACAGTCAGCAAAGACTCTGGCCACAGCCTTGGAGGCAGAATGAATGCTGAACGAGGCAGAGTGCTCTTCATGGGAACCTTCCCAGACCTCCAGCCTGCATAAATAATCCAGCAATTAACAGAGGCAGGAAGAGAGCAGGAGATGCATCAGCATCCTGGCAGCAGCTCCCTCAACACATCCATATCCTGTCACCTGCAGCAGAGTCCAACCCTCCCTTTCTTTCTAATTGTTCAAAATATTTTAAAGATCAGGGGAAAGAAAATCTGAGTGATCCCAAAGGGACAATCCCTCCATCCTCTGCATTCATACCCCACCACCAGGGAACTGCCCTGTTCCAAAAGGGAAACAAAGGGAAGAAAATTCTGTATGGTCATCATCCCTGACAAAACCTCTGAGAAAGAGGAGAGGTAAATGCACCTCTGCAGTCACCTGGGAAAAACATCTTCCAGGATAAGACAGGAGAGTTGTATAGGAATAGTCACACAACATTTCTGAGCCATGAGGTTCCTGGGCCTCACATCAGCAGAATCAGAAGCTGTCACCAACAAAGGCGAGCTCCCCCTCACCTTTCTTCCCCCCAGGTACACCCTGCAACACCTGCAAGCCTCTGTACCTCGTGCAGCTCTGCAGCTCCACACCCTGCCCCAGCAAAGCAGGCAGAGCATGCACACTGCACTTTCACTGAAAACAGAAGGCAAACACAGCCTTGCACATAACTCAGCCCTGGACAAGGCAGCTGGGCTGTCCTGCTGACCTACAACCCCTCTGCAGCTCTTCATTACCACTCCCCAGTTTCTCCAAGACATTCTGCCACACACACACAAGCTCTCCAGAGGAGCCACCACAAACAGAAGTTATGACAGAAGGAGCAGCTCTTTGATCAGCTGTGGAATGTGAAGTTATGAGGGATACAAAAGCCATTATATCTTTTCCTCTCCTTGGAGTCAAGGGACTAAAAAGCTAAAAAAAAGGCAAACTGAAATGGACAAATGGACAATCCTCAGAGACAAAAGTGCAGCAGAAGTGGAGCAAGTTGGGGCAGGGTCTGCACATTTGGCATCTCCCTCCACATCTCCATGGATCTCCTGGGCTGTCAGAACTTCACCCCTCTGCTGAGGAGATGGACCAGCAGATAACTGACATCCCAAAGATTCACACCCCCCTCATTTTCTGCATGAGAACTGCCCTGCACAGGAGGAGAGAAGGGTTCTAGCTCTTGGGTCCAGAAAAGGAGGATCCTGCCCTTCCCTCCTCCATCTATGCCCTCATTGTCCCACTGCTGGCTCTACCACCTTCCTGCTCCTCAAAATCCACACCTCTTTTCCCTCACTGCATTCATCAGTGACTTTAAACATTTCTTAAACAATTTTTTTCTGGACTGAACCAAGGTTTGCCTCCTTCCAGTCATATTTAGGCCAGAGCCTTCAACCCAGCTCAGTGTGCTGGCAGTGCAGGCAGCTCCTGGTGCACAGCTGGGGTTATGACAGCAGAAACAGGCCTGTCCCACCAGGTACAACACTCAGGTGACAGCTCAGAGCTGACAGACACACCCAGGCACTGAGGACTTGATTCTTTGGGGCACTGAGCTTTCAGGACCTAAAGCACCAACACATGGAAGGGGGAATTCAACACCACAGCATCACAGGGCTTTGCTGGGCTGCACAAAGCTGGGCTTTGCACAGCTTCTCCCTGCTCACATTGCCTCTGCCTGCTCTCTGAGGAGCTGGAGCTCATTCAGGTCCCTCTGGATCTGTGCTACACCTTCAGCTTCTGCAGCAGAGCCCTTCCTTTGCTTCCCTGGAGTCACTGGGTGGCAGCTCCAGCACCTGCCCAGCCAAAGGTGAAGCCTCCAGAACTTGAACAAGTGATCCTGAGGTGGAATTCCTGCAGGAAGGAAAGATGTGACTTCCCTGGGATCAGGCTGCTGGGATGAACTAAACGGAGCCAGATTTTCTACTTGCAGTGTTTTTTATTGGATAGCAACCTTCCTACTGGGGTTATTTATAAAGAAGTGTTACAGACTGTGTTAAGTTATACATTGCAGAATTTCAGAAGATGACTTAAAAATGACGATTCCTTTTTTTCCCTCCCCTCTCCCTCAGAATTCAGAGTAATTTCTAGGGAATTTTATTCCTTTCCAAGTGAATACTTAAGGATCCCAGAAGTATTGTGGTATTTCCAAGTGTATTTCTCACTGCTTCATTCTTGCCTGTGGCAACTAAATTCTCCTGGATTCAAAAACAATCTCAAGGCTGATACACCAAGGAACAGTGGGTGAAAAGGCTTCCCTGGAGAGCTCATGGATGTCACAAGCAGAGATGGGGCTGAAATGCTGTCTGGGGAGCCTGGCTGTGACACACAAACCAGGAGTCACATCAGCTCCATTTCCATGCTCTCCTAACCCACAGTCAGAGAATCCAGGAGCACCCCAAGGATGAGTTAAACAGCAGCTTTTAAATGCACATCAGAGAGGCTCCCACTCCCTGGATCTGCCCAGGGCTGCCCAGGCCTCAGGCACCTGAACACATCTGCAATTTCCTCTTGTCTCCATCAGAGATTCTCTGCCTGGCCCCAGCATGACCCCACAGGCGGTACAAGGGCACTACAAAACAAACAGGAGCCAACACTTCTTCCTGTTGGAAACTGGGGTGGGGGGCTGCAAAAAGGACTGGCAGAGACTCCAGGAGACAGGAGCAGCTGCAGAAATGGCCACGATGGAAGGAACAACAATAAAAAAAAAGGTTTGCACCAAACCCCAGCCTTTCTCTCCCCTTCCCTTCCTACCTCCACATGCTGTTCTTAGACCAAATATTGTAAGTAAAGTGTCCCTGGAGTTCTTCATGAAAAGAATCCAAGAAAACCTCAGTACATTGTCTTAGAGCCTTTCCATTCACAACATGAGCACAATTCAGCCAAGGACAACTTGAAGGTCATTAGAAGAGATCCCAGAGAAAAGGAAAGGACTCAGCTGGCTGCAAAGACTGTGTGACTGCTCCTAGAGCAAGAGGCATCTCCTGTACAGGCTTAAACACACACAGCTTACCTAAAATGATAACATCACTCCACATTACATTCTATTTAAGAACTTTATCCCCTGCACAGCAGCTCAACAGCACTAAACAGTTTGTTGCTTTTTCACACAGACTTTCTGTGGATTACACAGGATTTTCTGTAGGTTTTGCAACTGCCTGCATAATATTTTCTTTCATCACAGAGAAGACACAGCCCTGTTAGAAGTCTGGTGAGTTTATCTGCACTCTCCTGCCCATCAAGCAGAACTCATGATAAGCTGATGGGGATAATATCTACATGGAAAATACTGACACATTAGCCAGCACATGTAGTGCCCTCATCTAGGCAAATCTCAGTTTAACCCCTGTTGAAGCAAACCCCTGGAATAAATCCAGATGTCACCTTTGCCAGCAAGGATTTACACCAGTGAACAGAAAATAACTCACCTGCTTTTTATACCCCAGTGAAAGCAAAACCTAGGAGTCACAAAGCAGTGCAGAAGCCTTGTGCAGTGCAGTCATTTCCCAGCTGCAACTTCTCCTAAGCTGCAGGGGTGAATTTATGACAGGGCACTTGTCCCCTAACTGAACTCATCCCCACAGCCCACCCAAGCCTTGGGTCACCAAACTGCCTTTTCTCCTTGGGGGCAGCTCCTCCTGCCTCTGCTGCTGAGATCTCACTGTTCATGACAGATAAAGAAATATATTTTCATTCTAAGGCAATTAACCATAGGTGCAGGCACACATGGGCATAACCAAGGCACATCAGTTCTCTTACCTGAGCCATTCCTGCCTTCAGGATGGTTTTGTGAAAGGTATTCTCCAAAAGCCCTCGCCGCTCTGTGTCCCAGCATCAGGAGGCAGCCAGGGAGAGAAAGAGAGAGATTTGAGATGCTTAAAGGCCAAGGAAAGAAGGAACAGTTCAATACCAACACACTGCTGTGCCCCTGCAGCTGCCATCCCTCAGCCTCAGGTGACACCCATGGAAATTCACTGCCAGAGCACAGAGGCTTCCTCATTACACACCAGGATTCCAGTGGTTCTGGTGGAACATCAATGTTTCCCTGGCCAAACTGGGAAACAGAGCTGGACTAGAAATCCAGGACTAGTTTAGCCTTTAGCTTCTCTGTTATAAGAATGAAAAAACAGAATTGAAATGCACCTGCATCCTGTGATGCACAGAGGAACTGACTCACTGTCTCCAGCCCCCTGAGTTAAGCCCCTCCTGGCAGCCCAGGAAGGAGCCAAACCATCATTTAGGTTCCCACAGGTCCTGAGAGCTCCCAGCTGGGAGCCATCACAGCTCAGATGTGGATGCCAATGCCCATTTTACCTACCTGAACCCTGAATTCTCAAGCCCCAGCTCTGTCAGTATTTGGAGCACTGGGCAAGCTTATTTGAGAGTCACCCACAGCCTCCCACAAAAGCAGTTCCTGCTTCTCTGATGGATTCCAGTCCTGTGGATGACTGAGATTTTACTGGAATATATTAAGAACCAAGCAAGCAGGGCAAGCTCAACCCTTATCACACATTCAGGCCCACGTAAGAGAGCAAACCTATGAATATTCCAACCAGGGAAGAGCCTTCTCCTTGCAACTCACACAGGAAAGGAACCCTTGGTCAAGGCATGGAATACAGCAACCTCCAGACTCCAACTGCCAGGGCATTTGTAATGTCCTGGTGCTGTGATTGCTCTCCTGTATCTAACAGACCTGTGACCCAAGAGAGCCAATACTAGAGCCAGGTTTTCCCCAGCCATCCCAATACTAGAGCCAGGTTTTTCCCAGCTATCCCAATACTAGAGACAGGTTTTTCCCAGCCATCCCAATACTAGAGCCAGGTTTTCCCCAGCCATCCCAACACTAGAGCCAGGTTTTTCCCCAGGTTTGTAGAACAATCTCTCCAAGGTCTGTAGCTGAGCTGCCACTGGGCAGCCCAGGGTGGAGAGTGGCAAAGAGGGAGGTGAAACAGCCACACACTTCCTTGGCAAGCCAAGCCAAGCCAAGAAACCCAGAGCTGAGCACCCTCAGCCCTTAAGCACAGCAGCATCTCCTGGGGAAGGACAAGATTTGCTGCAACAGAGAAGATCTCCACTCTAAGGCATCACATCCACTGTCCTCCTCCTTCAGAGGTGCCTCAGAACATCGTCTCCACCTCAAGCTGCTGCAAAAGGCTCATAATGGCCATTAAACATCTAAGTGGAAAATGGCTTTGACCTCCAAAACCACCTTCTGCTTTGCATGTCCCAGCTTGTGTAGGCAGGATCTTCCCCACTGCTTTTATGCACCACCTCCCAGAGGAGAAAAGGTTAACAAGGCTCCAAAGCACTTCCCAGAGTGACTTGGGCTGGAAGGAGTGGGAAGTCCATTTGTCTTCCACAGCCAGCAACACAGGATCAATATGAACAATGAAGAAAGAGTAATTTAATCTCTCCGGGACTAAATTTCAGCACAGTCAAATGCAAAATGCTTTGGAGCAGCACAGCTGGAGCTGTGCAAGAAGAAAGGTTTAAGCTTTTCTATCTTTTCATACTAACAGATAATGCTAGGTTTTCCCTATTTTTGGATTCTTACATGTCCAGCTCCAGGCTGTACCTTTAGACACTGGCTTGGGGTGGCAGCTGCCCAAACTGTCCCCCTCAGTGCCCAACACCCCCAGAGGTGGTCACAAGGAGGCTCTGTCACTTAGGGACCCCTACAACCAGCCCACAATCCCCACTATGGAGACCATCATGGTTCACCCATCCAGGAGGAGAAGCACCTCGTGGATGTTCCTGGCACCCTCAACCTTTCTGCCCAGGCAGAGTAAGGCTTGACCCTGGAGCAACACACAAATGCAAAGTTGGAAACTGGAGTGTGGCTGCTCCATGGAAATGGTTGAGTCAAAATCCCTGGAAGTGGGGATGTGGCACTTGGGGACATGGTTTAGTGGTAGATGTGGCAGGGTTTGGTTTGCAGTTGGGCTCATTGACCTTGGAGGTCTTTTCTAACCTTAACAGTTTATGATTTTAACATTAGGCTACTCAGCTGCAAGCAAATTCCTGCGCTGCTCCTGTCCTCCATCTCAGAGCTGGTTAAAGCTCAGCCAAAGCTACGGCTGATCCTGCACACCACCATGGCTTTAATAAGATGGCTGGGCATGAGATTCCAAGATCTCTTCCACCAAAACTTCTGGGACTCCAAGGCTTCCCATGGAAATGTCTGTCTTTGCAAGGCACCACCAACACCATTCACAAATGGGCACACATTCAGGCCATTGGGAAAAACCTTGAAGCTTCTCTTTTGCATCAGCAGAAAAAATAACAGCAAGCAAGTTCTCAGGTAAATTATCAGTGAGAGAACATGGTGATTTACACAAAAAATGCTGAAATATGATGATGAATCTGTAACTAGTTCAAAAGCTCCACGAGCTCCAAATTCATCTGTCATTGTCTCCATTCATCTCTTTGCCAGTGCCCGAAGCTGTTTTGTCTGTCTGAAAATCTGAACCAAGATTTCACCTTTAACTTGCAAACCACAAGCTCAAAAAAGCAGTACAAAGCATTTCCTAAGACCAAAACTGATAACCAGCTAAGACAGAGGCAGAGAAGCACTGCTGCCCTCCAGCCCATCGTGTTCCATGGTGAAAGGTGTCACTCAGTGAGAGCTCAAGCTGGAAGGTGCTGCAGAGTCTCTGACCTCACTCTCGTTTCCCCAGGCAGAGGAGGGTACAACCCCAGGTGCCAGAGCTCCTAGAGAACAGGTCACACCCAGAGATGAGGCCATACTCAGAGCTCTTGTGCAGGTCAGAAGCACAGCTGGGCACTGCTCAAAAGCATTGCTCCCTGCAGCTCTGTCCTGCCTGTTCCACCCCATGGCTCCCAGACCCTTCAGGCCAACCCAAGAGCAAACAAACATGGACACGTGGGCACAGCTCCCCAGCCCTGGTGAACACAGCACAGCCTGCACCAGGGGGTTTCCAGCCAATTACACCCGAAATTTCTCACTAATTATTGTGCCTATTATCTCAGTGGTTCCCTTCTGCACTCCTGCTTCCCATCAGCTCCTCCCTGGCTGTGCCTCAGCAGATCCCCCGCAGATGCCTGCACTGCCCTTTGCCAAGGGGACTCTGATGGCCACACCTGCTCCTAAGGCCACTGCCCCTTGCCAAGCCTTCTGTGCTCCTCCCCTGCCCTCAGAGTCCCCTCAGCTCAGCAGCACTCACCTGGATTGTCACTGTGCCATTGTCACTGTGCCATTGTCACTGTGCCATTGCTCCGCTCTCCTCGCTATCCCATCGGCGTGATCGCGGTAAAGCCAGAGCACAATTCAAACAGATGGCAGCTGTTCTATTCATCCTATTCTTTTCTCTCTCTTTTATCTGTTACCACAAGCCACACAATCAGACTTTTCCTCAGCTCAGCTCTGCCTCCACTATCACTGCCAATGGAGTTCAAGCCCCCTCACACCACTGGACAGCACCGGACATAAACCCCTTCAACTGGGCTCTGAGCAGAGACACCTTGGGATAATTTAAGAGCAAGAGATGGAAAATAAAAACTTGTTTCACATAAATGAGATGAATACAAGGTGCCTCACAGCTCTATGGGCCCGTGAGCTATAACCCTGAGTGTATGACACTGCAAAAGCTGCATACCAATGAGCAGGTAGCACTGAGAGGTGATCAGCTGATGGCAGGACAAGTTTAGCCCTGACTCATCTGGAGAGAGGTTTTCATTCTAGTGGCAGAGCAGACCTGCATGTCACACAGTCAGCACAGCTAGATTTAACAAAAGGACATCAAGCAGGGACCAGGGCTCTAGCACACTGTGCTGCTAAGCATAACCAGCACAGACAAGCCTCAGACAACAGCAGCATTTCCTTCAGAATTCCATCAGAAAGGCTCCAGGGAGGGAAGGAGGGATGGATGGGGCAGCACAACACAGGCAGCAAAGGCAGCTGCCCTTCTGGGGCATTTTCCAGTACTCACCGTGCCTCAGATGTCAGAGCTGGGATCAGGTCTGGAAGAGAACTGTGAAGAGGCACAGACAGTCTAGACAGAGATTTGCTCGAAGGAGCAAAGCCGCCAAATAACAAAGATCTCAATTACAATGTAATAAGCACAGAATGGCCTTCATGTCTCTGAAATAATCACATCAACAGGATAAAAGGGGCCTTGCTGCACACGAGCAGCTACGAGAAACTGATGCACATAAATTTATCCACCAAACTGACACTTGCAGAGTGAAGAAATGCAGATTGAAACACTCAGAGATACAGGAAAGACCTCAGATAACTCCATTTAGCAGCAAGCTAAGCAAAACCTGGACTTTCAGGAGTATTACATGGAAAAATAAAGAACACCCACCACCTTCTCATGCTCCTTCAGAAGTAATGCCCAGAGAAGTTGCAGCAGGAATCTGTTGTGACAGCATCTGACAGTGCTGCATCTCAGGCATACAGGAGAAAAGAGACCTGCATCATCAGGACCTACATCCTCCTACAGCAGCAATCCTGCTCTTGTCACCAAGCAGAGAAGGGAACACCTCCAGCACAGCCACAGTTAACAGCTCAGTCACTAAAGACTGGTGACACCTACGTTATTTAAGCCTAATAGTAACAATACCCTGACAAAAATTAGTTTTCTAAAATTTCTATGTAGAGAAATGGTAGCTGAAAAATTTTCATTTCAAAATTCTCACACTCAATAACGGGAGACTGGATGTCAGCAATGGGTCTTAGAGGCTCCACAGTACTGGAGTAATTTATGATCATGAATTTTGGACAGGAGAAGAGAGGAAGAGCAGCAGAAATTAAAAGAAAGGCAATCAAAGAGACAGCTCATATCACTCCTCAGATAATTCACAAGCAGAAAAGAAGAATCTAGACTCCATGAAGAACCCCAAGCTAAGCCAAAAATCACTCACGCAGCAAGAAGCCTGGGATAAGGTACATGGTCACTTACCTCTGCATTTCATCAATGAAAAATCCACCCTTTCACTAATGCTGTGTTCAAAGCCACTCTTCATCCCTCTCGAGGCAGGAAGAGAGGGAGTGAGACCAAATTCTTATCCCTCTGTGAGCTATCCTGGACCAGATGCCAAGGTCATGGAACTGGGCAAGACAAACCACACTCCCAATTCAAATATTTCCTGTGCTAACCACTGCAAGAAGAGATGGTTCTGGAACACCCAGCAAAAGCCTCATGTCTGTTTGCTCTCTCCATCATGCTCTTCCAAACAACAGCTGTAGGCCAGCACAATACAAAGCAGAGCTGCAGGAAAACATCCGCTTTACTGCCTCATTTGGGGTGCCAGTGTTTTCCTGCAGGTGTCAAGGGACATGGGGCAATGAAAGCCCATTTCTGAAGGGCTCTGGTTCATCTGCACCCTTGGAAAAGCTGTGAGGAAGCCAAGGAGCACAGGTCAGACGGGCACAGCGGGCCCTGGAGAGGCTGTCAGCAGAGGGGCAGCACCAAGGTCACCGCTCAAGGACAACTGCGTCAGCCCTGCCTTCAGCACTGGGGGCCAGGAGCTGCAGGGCAATAAAAGCACACACAGGGAGGGAACAAACCCTCCTGGCAGGGAGATCTCACATCCAAACCCTTCACAGGAGACCAAAGCAGCAGCAGCACCAAGCACAGCCCTCCCTGGGCGTGCAGGGCGCTGCAATTCCCCCAGGAGGAGACACCACAGAGACCGAAGTCAGCAGCACCGTGGGTGCTCTGCACAGCCTTGGCACAGAGCAATTGTGCCCTTAGTTTGTGAGGAGCTACTTAAAAGACCCAGCACACAACAAGCTGCTTAATTAATGCTCCTGGGACATAAAACTCCCCTGAGTGGCTCTGCAGAGATTTTAATTTAACAATCTAGGGAGCCTGCACCTCCTGCCTGGATCCCATTACTCACACCAGCAAACAAGCCCTGCTCCTTGCTCAGTGAAACAGCCAAGCGCGCACACACACTCCAGCCACACGTAAGAAATACACACCATGGTCACTTGGACTTGCAGCAGAATTCCAGGAGATGATTTTTCTCTAAAGAGAAGTCATGACATATATGAACAGGACAGAGCCCAGAAGATGCAGAGAAGCAATCCCAGGATCCCCCAGCTGCCTACACCCACAGGGCACATGACCATTGCAGCAGTGCTACCCACACAGGTGACCCAAGTGCCCAGCCCTTGTGGGATGGACAGAACAGTCTCTCTGTAGCCTTACCCAGTGTCCTACAGAGTCCTTGCTGTAGATGAGGATGCAGGAGATACAGGGAGCAGAACCCAGGGCAGAGCAGAGCAGCTGTGTGTGATGTGCTCCAGGAAACCTTTCAGCAGGTGGGTCATGGAATTCTGAGGAATTCTGTAGGAATTCTGAGCATGACAGAGCCCACGGGAGCAGGGACTGAGCCGTGCCTGGAGCAGCAGGATGGAGGCACATGGACAGCACCTGTCACCACCAGCACCTTCTCCATGCAAAGAGGCTCTGCAGGGAGCCCCTCTGCACATTCACCGACCTTCTCAAATGATTTTTGGACCAGGAATTTCCACCATGGCCACCAACAGGGAGACGCATAAAAGCACCTGTCCTGTGCCGTGGCCTGTGTGACCAGACACTCCTCAAGGGCATTATGTCCCCCAGCCCAAACCCACTCATAACTTTTCTGGTCAAACCACCTTACTGCACAGAGACACCACAGAGCTCCCACAAACCTGTACCTGCAGCTGTCAGCAGGTATGGAGCAAACCAGAACCCCCGAGGCACCTCCTGGACTCCACACAGCTGATAGAACCTGAGCAGCATCTGCCCACCCTGGTGTAGGCTAACAAGTCATTATGTTCAAAACACATTAGTCGCTCCCAAACACCCACACCACCATTTGAAATCCTCCCAATTACTGAGTGTGTTGTTTGTGTGACTGCCTAATCCCACTCCCAGAACCCCACCACAGCACTTATGGTGCTTTGCGTGCCATTTCTGTATACGCACCTGGCTGACATCACCACAAAGAATCCCACTTCCAAATCTCTGAATGCCATGGAAAGCATTTGTGTTTTCATTACTGGTTATGGACAGGGTGCAACAAAACGTGGGGAGAAGTTGCAGGCTCTGCCTGGAGAGGTTTCCCTCGAGATACTCCAGAGTTTGAAGGATGGATTTCTTTACAACTCAAACAGATGGCAAGGTACAAGCTTTTCATCTCTTCACTTCAAGCCTTAAGACTTCTCTTTCCTCTGAGCACAGCAGAGATGCAGTAATGTTGAGTTACAGAGAGAGGTGACTGAGATCTTTCAGCAACACGGATTGAGTTCTACACACGACTCCAGGTTATTCTAACGCAATTTTGTCTAACAACACAAAGAAGGTGTTACATAATGCAGCTGAAAAGTTTAATTTCTCCCAATTTTTCGCCAGCAGCAAAGAGCCAGTCTAGCTGAAGCAGAGACAGTGACAGACCTACTCCCTGGCAGAGCTGTGCTGAAGGAGCAGCTAAAAAGCTGCGCCAATGCCCCCAAACAGTGACCGGATGACTGCTGTGACACTTGCACTGCAGCATGGGAGAAGGGTCTTTCACCTGGGAAAGGGCACTAAGGCAGAGCTCAACTCTGACAGCTTTTTAAACCTAAGTACCACTAAGCAGCAAATATTTTCTCGGATCTCCCATGCTTGATACTGAAAAGCACTGGGATCAGGCAGTGAGTGAAATACTACACCGCAGGACAAGCAATACAAAACCAGAACAGGCACAATATAGAACCCAAACCCCCTAACTGGTCCATGTAGTGGTTTGGGACGCTGCCGGGGAGGGCAGACGCGGCGGGTGCAGATTTTCACAGAGCAGTTTTTCCATTCAAAGGAGGAGACCCCTTGAAGGAGGCTGCTGACTTTGCCCTCGGACACGCGCACGGCATTTCAGCAGAGGAGAAACCACCGGGCACGCTGACCGCGCTTCCGAATTCCCGACGATTATAAAGATCCATCCCTGACAAATCCACTTCTGACACGCTCTTTGCCGACCCAGCAAATAAAGCCCTGCGGGTGCTGTGGCCGGGCCGATGGCGGGGACGCCTCTGGACACAGTCACCCCTCCAGAGGCTGAGGGTCGGCGGGGTGCAAGGGTGGCACGGCCGCCCGCTGCCACCCGCGAGTGTGCGGCTGCTTTGGGGGCATCGATCGGGGCAGCCAGCGACAGGGACCCGCCGGGAGCTGCCACTCCCAGCCCCGGGACGGCCCTGGGACCCAAGCCCCGCGTCGTGCCCGCACCGGTACCTGGGCTCGTCCCGAGGGTCTCGGGGCTCCCTCCAGCCCGGCACGACCCCCGAGGCGGCCGGGGGCGAGCAGGGTGCCGGCACCGCGGGGCCCCCCGAGGCACCGCCCGCCGCGCCCCGGGCACCCACCTCACTTTGGCCGCCACGGACGACATGGCCTCGTTCCTGAGCGTCTTCCTTTTGGACACGGCTGTGCCCATATTCGCGCGGGGGGTCGCGGCCGGGGGAGCGCTCATCGCCGGGCCCCGCGGCTGCCCATGCCGGGGCGCGCCGCCGCCCCTCGCCGCCGCGCCGCCTCAGAGCCCCGCCATGCCGGCCCCCGGCCCGCGGCCCCGGCCCGCGCTGCGCTCCGCCGCGGCCGCTGCCGCCCCATTGACTGCGGCAGGAGGCAGGGAGGGAGGGAGGGAGAGAAGGAGGGACGAGCCCGCCCCGCCGCCCGGGAAGCGCCGCTATATTTGGCCAGCGGCACCTCCTCCGCCCGCCTGACATCATGGCCGGGGAGGGGGCGCCGGCCCCGCCTCAGGGGCCGCGGGACCCCCGCATGGGGAGTGTGTGGCTGCGGCGGGAGGAGGGAGAGGCCCAGGGACACCTCAGGGGGCTGCGGCTCCTCCCGAGGGACAGCTCCGATCTCTGCTCTGGGCCAGGGACAGGAGCCAGGGCACGGCTGGGGCTGGGCCAGGGCAGCTCAGGCTGGAGCTCAGGGCAAGGCTCTGCCCCCAGAGGGTGCTGGCACTGCCCAGGCTGCCCAGGGAATGGGCACGGCCCCGAGGCTGCCAGAGCTCCAGGAGCCTTTGGGCAGCGCTGCCAGGGGTGCCCAGGGTGGGGCTGCTGGGGTTTCTGTGCAGGGCTGGGTGATCCCGGTGGGTCCCTTCCAGCTCGGGATGCTCCGTGATTCCCTGGTTCTGCCTGAGGGGAATATCCAGCCAGCGGCCGTCAGACACGGCTGCAAGGGGAGGCCCAGGGGTATCTCCTTCCAGGCTCCTGTCAGGAAGTAGACATGCAACCTGCAAAAAAATCAGTCATTTTGACACAAAACTGCAGCCTGCCTTTGACAGATAGGCTGAAAGATTTCACACATGGTTTATTTTCCACAGCAGGGCAGCTGCATCCCTCTGCTCATGGGGTGGACACGGTCACGAAGGTCAGACTGTTGGGTTTTGGACACGACAGCTCTGAAGGATTGACACAAACACTGCTGGCTTTGTCCCCTGAGCAGGTCACTGCTCTCTGCTGTTGTCCCAGAGCAGCAGCACTGGAGGCAGCACAGCCATGAGGGGGAGATGGGTGCTCAGAAACCCCCTCATGTCCAGTGTCACCTGCCAGAGCAAACACCTGCCTTGAGATCATCGAGTGCTTGAAAACAAACCCAACAAAAGGGTTTGTCAGTCAGCCCAGCCTTAGAGGATTTTCAATTCACACAGTCTCAGAACTGCTTGGCTTGGAAGGTACCTTCATAGATCACTTACTCCATCCATGCCATGGCAGGGACACCTCCCACTGTCCCAGGTGCTCCCAGCCCTGCCCAGCCTGGCCTTGGGCACTGCCAGGGATCCAGGGGCAGCCACAGCTGCTCTGGGCACCCTGTGCCAGGGCCTGCCCACCCTGATAATAAAAATTTTCTTCCTATCACACAGTCTAAATCTATTCCTTTGCCTCTTATCCTGGCCCTGATAAAAATTCTCCCACCATCTTCCTTATAATCCTCCTTTCAATATATAAAGGCTGCAAGAAGGTCTCCCCAGAGCCTTCTGAATCTGAACATTCCCAGCTCCTCCAGCCTTTCTTCACAGCAGAGGGGTTCCAGCCTCCAGATCAATTTCAGGGGTGTAGGTTTCGATCCCTAGGGGGGTTTGGAAAAATGTTTTTCCGTGGGAAAGTATTTTATAAATCTACTTTCAGGATACCTGAGTGACCGGGGCAGCAAATTCTTGCATATTATTCAAAATACATACAGAAAAAGCAGTTGGATTGTCCCCCTGACTCTGCAGGCACGTGCAGGAAACCCAGAAACTCAGAGCCACTCATTCAATAATATTGGACAGAGGGGTAGAAGGTTTATAGATAATTAAAATTCCTACAGGTTTTGTGAAAGGAGGCAGCTGAAGGAAGGAGTGACAGGCACACCTTGTCCTGTGTGTACCTGAGGAAGGACTGTAGCACAAGCTCATGTTTCACTGTCCTTCAGCATGAAGAGACCAAAAGCTGGGGAAAAGCTTCAATCCTCTCTCTCCATAGACTCCAACATAAAACCTGCAAGAAAATATAATAGGATTTGAACAAATTAAGTCTATTTGGTCTATTAACCTACCCACTGAAAAATAATTTCTATAGAGAGGAAAAAAGATGAAGAAGGTACCCAATTCCCCTGGTTTCTGTGGACACAAGGAGCAGGATACAAATGCCTCACCAAGCAGAATTTTATCACAATCTGAACAATTCACTATGAATAACAAATTTTCAGAGCTGTATCTTTGCTGAGGCCCAAGCTGTGAGCAGAAAAAGTGACATGTGCACAATAAAGACATGGAAATACTTGACAAATAAGGTAAATCTGTGTTTCCCAACCCTTTTTTCCCCTTTATGTAAACTAGATGGGGGAAATGGTCTTTATTTCTATGTTTAAATATTTTGCCAATTGAGGCAAATGCTGTTCCTTAAAAATATAACTCACTCTCCAAACTGACAGGCAGGTCTGCTCTATCCATGACACAATTCCCACCAGATCTACCTGGAAGCACCCCAAAGTTGCTCACAGTGACATTTTTCATGTACAAAACAAAACCCAACCCAAATAAATCGGATTTTTTTTCCCCCAGAACATGACTCCAATTAAATTTCTACTCATGACTTCCCCCCACCCTATTTTTTGTTGTACAGTCATGTCACGAAAGAGTTCCTACAACAGAAAAGGATAAAAAAATCCATCTGTTTTGAATGAGCAAATTAAATAAAAAACCACTTGTAGAGAACTGGAGTCATGCAAGCAGCCCCAGTCTCCATGAAGCCGTGCCCAGTGCTATCAATTCCCAGAATTAAAAAGCATCCAGATGGATGCCTCCATCTTCATCCCATGGTCAGACTGCTCTGCCTCGCGCCCTCAAACTCTGCCTTGCCCGTTCCCCAGCAAGGTCTCCCTCTCCGAGGCTGGGGAGGCTCCAGCCCAGAGCAGGGCTCACTCTGAGCTTGGCCCAGTGCGTTTTGAGCACCTCCAAGGATGGAGATGCAAACCCTGCTCTGGTCCATGTCCCAGGGCTGCACCACTCTCACAGGGAAAGGTTCCCATAGATCCACTGGGAATTTCCCATGTTGGGCTGTGTGCCCTGGAGAAATGCCCAGCCCACGACTCCACAGCACCCCAGGAACCATCCCTGCAGATTCCCCTCTTGCTTTTGCTTCTTCCCTGCCTTCCTTTAGGGTTTCCTGCCTGGCCCTGGGTTTATCCCAGGCATTTAGGGGTGTGGGTTACCCCAGGAGAGGAGGCGGCCAGGGGGCCCCTCACAGCTGGAGCGATGCCTTTGCTTGGTGCTAGGAACAAGGCAGGCAAGGCAGGCAGGCACAGTTCCCACGGCTTCTCCATGGCAACAGGGCCTCCAGACACGCACACAGCAAACGGGCCGAGGGGGCTGGGAGCCTCACAGCCCTCCACCCCAGCCCCAAACCCCCGCCCGTGGGGCTCCCCGGGGATCTCACCCCAAAACACCTTCCACAAGAACCACAGCTGGCCAGAGGATGTTCCCTCCTTCCACCAGGGAAGGTGCAATGCCCTGATGTCCAAGCCAGGCAAAGTCCATCCCAACCAGTCATGGGTTTTGTCCAGAGAAATGCATCACACTTGAAAATCTGGTGTCTCTGCACCCTGGCAAACCAAACAGCACATCTCTGTCCCGTAAAAAACCCAGAACCTCAAACCTATTAGGTCTAGGTATCAGATTCTGACACTCAGACTTTAAGGAACCATTCTTTTTATATTTATAAATGTAATTTTTGTCTAAACGAGCAAAAACTGTGTATCCTGACAATTTAAATGCAAAAAAAAAGGAGAAATAAGGCAAGCCAAAACCAGTCACAGCAGCAACCTGCAAAAGAGAAACAATAATAAATACTTCTTCAAGCACGTCAAGCTGGAGAGTCAGAAGTTGGCTATGGTGCAAGAGAAGCATTCGTAGGAGATAAGGTCAGAACAGAAAAACAATGAATATTTTGCATCTGTAGTCAGTGAGGAAAAGCTTGGAGATGTTCCTGTGCCAAAAGTCATCTTTATATGGACGTGACATTGGATTTGGCTCATGTTCAAGTGTCAGCAGAAGAAGTTGAGGAATAAATAGCCAAACTGGAGAGTGCAAATGCACCAGGCTGAGATGGTTCACCTAAGTGCCCAGTGAGAGCTCAGAGGTGAAACAGTTTAATTACTTAGTTGTAGCATGTAATCACTGTGTGTAACAGCCTCACTGTCTGAGAGCTTCAAGGTGACAGATGCAAAGGGTTTGGGGTTAAGATGCACCCTAAAGTCTGAGGTTCCCTCCTGGGCAAAGTGAAATTGTCACTAAGAAGCTCATTAGTGCAGAGTTGGATACATTTGAAATACTGGGAAGAAAGTTGATTTTCCTGGAAAAAAAAATGAATGTTTGATAAAGGCATTACAGTTCTTTAGAGGGGTAAATAAGTGTGAGGTGTAGTCTGCTTGGGTTTCCAAAAGGTCTGTCACACGAGTTTCTTACAGGAATGCAGCTACCATGGGATTAACAGAAAATACTTGAAATAAATAAATACCTGGTTAAAAGATTCCCAAAGAGCAGCTCTCAGTAGGCAAGCTCCTGAATGGAGGGAGGACTGGAAAGAAGCCCCACAGGGACCTGGGCAGGGCTCTGCTCACTTCAGCTTTTTCAGAAATAATCTTGAAAATTAATTGGGGAAAAAAAAGGAGCGACAAAGCTTGCAGCTGATGTTAAGGCATTCAGGGTCATAAATACATGAGACACTGAAGAATTATACAAAGACCTCGTGATAGTGAATAACTAAGCAGTAGGTTCAGGACATCCAGAGGAGATAATTACAAAGATAAAGACAGCATGAAAACAATCCCAACTCCTCCAGCACTGGACTGTGCACTGATCTTTATCCTCAGAAATATCCTATTTTTCTTCCAGGTTCAGTTGAATATCATCCTGCCCAGCCCAGATCCATTTGTGCCTCATGCTGGCTCCTGGCTTTGGTGGGACTATAAACCCGGGAGAAGGGAAGGGACTCAGCAGCGTGGTAAGCATAAAACCAGGATGAAGGGGGTGTTTAATGGCCCATGTGAGATGACTGCAGTTCCTGTGCTCCAGATTGAGCCCAGGACTGTTTGTGGTGCCTGCAGAGAGCACAGTCAGTCACCCAGGGAAGGGCAGAGCACCAGGGTCGGCAGTGCCAAGGGAGTTGTGGGACCCCTCCCCACAGACACTTCCCAGGGCTCACATCACCACAGCTTAAGCCAAGCTGCAGGTGCTTCCCCAGGAACATGATGTGCTCAGGCCACAGGAGTGACGCACACAGGACAGGGCAGGGGTGTTTTGCAGCCTCTTGCCTTCTGCTCCCATTTCTCTGCACCAAAAAACTGGCCTGAGTGTGTTCCTACTGAAGGGGCAAAGCACAAAGACTGAAAAGAGAAGACAAACTGGTGTGCCCACTGTCCTTAAACACTGCTCTAGTTAAGCTCTTTTGACAAGGCACAGCAGCCCTGAGAGATGGTGATAAACCTACAACACTGAGGTGGAGGGAGCTGATGGGGTTTATTCACACAGCACTGGAAAAGGGTTTGAGGACAGTAGTTATGGCCAAGTGCCTGGGAATCTCAAGGTCTCCTGGGTGCCAGAAGGTCGCTCAAATATCACCTTTCCACCTTCCTGCTTGGCCACTTTAGTCCCTTCAAGATGTTGCTGTTAAATTAATCAAGTCTGAACTTCACTCGAATGAGGAGCTGTAAGAAAATAACTTACCCAACACTGGTATAATTAAAATGAGGCCATATATCACTGAAGCAAAATCAATAGCTAACAAGTTGGAGTTTGTCAAGAATTACGGTTTTCCTTTGAGTGGATCCATTTGCATAGAGCTGTTCTTACATGGCCAAGCATTTGGCATCAGCAAATCTTGTTCAAACCCAAGGTAGTTCAAATCCCTGGGTGAGCAGCTCTGAACCAGCTGGGATGCAGGGCACTCAGACCCCATGCTGGCCAGCTCACCCCCAGCTATTTTTAGTGAAACACCTAATCAGTGATTGCCATGGCTGGGTACAGCCTTTCAGCCCTGCCTTCTGTACGTGACATGTCCCAGCTGGGAGGGGAACTCAGCCCACTGGGACCCTGAGCACAGGGTGAGCTGTGCTCAAACATTAAACCCTCTCCTCTTTCCTCCTCAGCAACTGCATTTTCCCAAGTTCTCTAATTTTGCCAGCACTATGAAGAGGTCAGATAGTGTTTAACATCTGTCCGGTCCTGCACAAGGCAGCAAGGTCCTGGCACTGCAAGCCAGAGCAGCCTTCCCAAACTGGAGATTTGGAAGGGAGGCTCTGTGCTCAGCTGTGGGAGGAGGATAGGGAAAAGCAGAGATTTTTATCCCAAATTTGGGAAAAAACCTTGAAAAAGGTCTTGGGGGCTTACTTCCCATGCACAGCGGTAGCCTGGGGGGATTTGAGGGTGGGTACACTGTCCTGGGGTGAGAGCAGCAGCCTGTCTGGCTGGGGGGGCAGAGAGCTGCTGGGCATGAGGGCCTTTCCCAGGCACACACACCTGTGTGTTCCTCAAATCCCAGCCCAGAGTGTTGTGGTGGGCTGTAATGTCCCATTTTGGCCTTCCAGATCACCTCCCAGGTGTGCCTATACCTCTCTCCCTTCCCCCTTGCCCCCATGCTGAGTGAGTCCTGTCAATCAGGCTTAACATTCCAGCAAGGCCTCGTGTGCTTGGTCAAGTTCAAAGGATGCCCCTATGTCCAGAGGTCATTGGCCTGTCTGGGTGTCACCTTCCCCTGAGACCCTGCCCCTCTCACCTGGTTGGTGGCTCACCTGTACCTCCCCTCCCCCTGTCCCTGAGCTTAAAAAGGTGATCAGACCATGCGGCCGAGGTTCTGTTGGAGCAGTTGCTCACGTTCAGACCTCTGTAACCATGGAATAAACCTCTGGACATTAAACCCTCCAGCAGAATCCTCTCCTTTTTCTCTTCACCATCGCCTGAAGCCATTCCTCCTGAGGTAAACGGGGTTTCTAACAAGCCTGGACTTGTTCAGTGCCCAGCTGCAATCTCCAGCAAGCCAAGGTATCTCTGGGGTGATACACCGCAGTTGCTGCCTTTGGCCCAGCAGCGAGGGTCAGACTGGCCCAGGCACAATCTAACTGGGAATATTGGGAGCCTTTTTCCAATACCAGAGCTGCCTCCTCACCTGCACTGACCTCGCAGGCTGGCTCAGCAAGGACTCAGGGCATGAGCAGCTCCAAACTCGGTCAGTAGCAGCAGCCTGGCTTTCCACTGGAGACTCCCAGGGCAGCACTGGCTCTGCAAGCACAGCCTGAGCACACTTGGTGTGTTGTTTGGAAAGGTGGAAAAGTGATGAGGCTATGGGGCTGCCACTGCTTTGCGGGGCAGGAGCCTCAGCAGCTTTCTCTGAGCAGGCATTAGAGAGGGGGAGGCCAGGCTCCAGCTTGGCACCACTGTGCCACAGCTTCAGGCACTGCCTCTCCTGCTCCTGCACTGCAGCACCAGCGCTGGCACGGCACCACCCCAGTGGGAGGCATCACACTACTTAAAGAAAATTATGTTGCTGGCCTTTTCATTATGTTGCCCAGCAAATGTTCCCATGAAATACAGGCCTAATTATCTACCCACATTCAGATTACTCTTAGATGCAATTTCCTTCTACTCTGTGGAGTTTGCTCTCCTTCTGTGGATCTCATGATTGAAATACATTCAATTAGTTATTACTCTGCTGGCTGAAATCTTGAGCTGCCTTCCTGACAGGGCTGCTCCATCTGGGTCTCGCTGGCCTGACAAGAGCCAGGTGACACCAGGTCCCAGGCAAGGCCCAAGGACGTCTCAGCACTCAGCCATGCCAGTTATTTATTAGATTTGTATCTCAAATGGAAGCCTTGTCAGGACTGAGGGCTTGAAACATGAAGTACCAGCATCACAGAATCACTGAGGCTGGAAAAGGCCTCTCAGATCATGAAGTCCAAGCATTCCCCCAGCACTGCCAAGGCCACCACCACCAAACCCAGGTGCCATTTCCACAGGTGCCACATCTACACAGCTTTCAAATCCTTCCAGGGGTGGTGGCTTCACCACTGCACTGGGCACACCCCAATCAATCAAAGAAAAGACACAGCCTCAGCATGGGTGATTGCTGGGGTCAGTGTCCACCCCTTGGGTGGGACCTTTCCAAAAGCATGATCCTAAATCCCTGCCAGGGAACTCCCTCTGCCTAGGAGGGGAATACTCTGAGTGAGACCATGGTTCTGGGCTAGGAGAGCTGACAGGAGAGTGAGCATTTCAAGAGCAGCATAATATTAGATACCTCTTTTCCCTTAAAATGATCCAGCAAGTGGAGAGAAACAAAAGCAAAGGGCATCAGCTGTAGCAGGAAGGAGGATTTGAGCAGGGTGGTAATGTCATTTCGTTCCTGTTGGCCACATCAAACTGATATAAGCCAATCCCTCAGAATAAACTACAATAAATAATAAATCCAATTGCTATAACAAAGGAAGCAACACTATGGTTGTGCCATATAGGAAGAAGACTCCTTAACTCCTCCACAGAATTTTGGAAGCCCTAGTGTGGAGGCTCTCTGGAGGTCTTTGCCGGAAATCTGGCACAATAACTTCTTTAGGCCACACTGAGGCACTTGCTGGATGTGGATCCCTCCCAGAGTGACCTGCTCCCACACTTGACCACCCTCCTGGTGAAGGGAAACTCATTTTCTACCTACCAGAAACTAATTTTCTACCTACTCCCAGGGATCCAGGGACTGCTCAGCAGTGTGGAGGTGCAGGAGTTGGCCCCTACAATGGAAGTTCCTCAAGGTCAGGATTCCAGAAGCAGCTCCAGGAACAGATCAGTGCTAATTGATTGCTCAATGATTCAGTGATTACTCAGTTTTCTCTCCATCCACATCTCAGTATTTCATTGTTTGGCAAAATATCAGCCTGACTTTGTCCTGACATTGGCACCAGGCAGCACAAGAAGAGTTGAAGTTTGAAGTGACTGTGTCATATCTAAAATGGAAGAAAAAATGTTATCATTATGGGAAAATTTGTATGATTGTGTCCCTGGAAGCATCTCACTCCCAAAACTCTGCTCCAACCCTACCCTGCACCATATCCAGCCCTTGCTGTATCTAAAAGTGCAGAAATGAAACCACTGAAATGAAACATCTGCTGGTAGAAGGGCTCAGACCATCTGTAGCAGTGGACAAGGGACTACAGAAAATGGTATCTGTCTGGGCTTGTGTAAAACCTTTGAGACAGGCCCCCACAACATCCTTCTGTCCTAACTGGAGAGATGTGGATGGATGGAGGGACTGCTCAGTGCATGAGGAATTGGTTGGATGGTTGCAACCAGAGAGTGGATGTGACCATCAATGGCTCAATGTCCAGATGGAGATCAGGGACTGTGACGGTGTTCACAGGGGTTTTCAGGATCAGGGAAGAGACGTAGAGCTGACTCCACATTTCAGAAGGCTTGATTTATTATTTTATGATATATATATTACATTATAACTATAGTAAAAAGAATAAAAGGAAAGGTATCATCTCAGAAGGCTGGCTAAGCTAAGAATAGAAAGGAAAAGAATGATAACAAAGGCAGCTGGCTCAGACAGAGAGAGCCAGCTCTGCTGTGAGTGGTCACTAAATCCAGACAAGACCAATCACAGATGCACCTGTTGCATCCCACAGCAGCAGATAACCATTGTTTACATTTTCTTCCTGGAGCCTCTCAGCTTCTCAGGAAGAAAAAATCCTAAGAAAGGATTTTCATAAAGAAATGTCTGCGACAAGGGACGAGTGGTGCTTCTGCCTGCCACGAGGCTGAACAAGGGCACGTGGGGATTGATCCTGTCCAGAGCGAGGAGCAGGGAAAGAGCAGGGAGAAACATTTGGGGAGGATGAGTCAGAAAGCTCAGCTGGAGGATGAGGAGGGATGCACACACATTCAGGGCCATCAGCAGCTCCTGGCCATGGTGAGGGTGTAACAAAATAGGTGCCATCTGCTTCAGCTGGAGCATCACACAAAGGCACAGGCAGCAAACAGCCTCTAGCTTAGACCCTGTTGGCAAAGAGAACAAATTCCACAATTGCTACAAAATAGCTCAAGGCACAGAAGAGGAGTGGCCACAGCGTGCATTCAGGTTCTGCTGTCCCTGCTCCTGCCCCACTTCCAAGTTGTCCTGTGGAGAGGAGGAAGAGCAGAGCAGCCCTGAAAGGTTTGTGGTGATTCAAAGCAGTGCTGAGTGGGATTTGTCAGAGAGCTGGGGATGGGCAGCAGCTCAATCCATCACCCATTCTGCAGGAAAGGACCGGGATGCTGCTGCAAATCTTCAGTGGAACCAGAGTCAGAAATGCTGTGATTGTGCAGAACGGGTGAATGCCATGGCACGAGAAATAACAGTGCCAGAGCCCTGTGTGGGCTGGGCAGGGCTGGGCCAGCCCCAGTGAGATTCAGGGGAGGTTTGGACTCAGGGGGAGCACCAGGAGGGGTCAGATGGTGCAAGAGTGCAAAGGCTGGAAAAGGGACTGAGGCACCCCCGGAAACTGAAGCAACGCACTCTGGTTTAGTACAAGGCTGGAGGCAGGACAGGGCAAGGAGCAGCAGGGTTGTAGTGTGGTGGGGAAATTTAGGTTCCACTTGAAGAAAAACTGTGTAAGAACTGTGAAGCAGTGGAACAGAGTTCCAGGTGTGAGCAGGTGGGGCAGAGCCTCCCTTGGGCACTGGGTCAGATTGGATGGGCTCAGCTCTCTGCTCCTGCCTGGGACATGCCACAGAGCCACCTAACCCTCCATGGCCTCACAGGGCTTGCTGGGCTCTCCATCACTTATGGAGCCAGCAGCTGCACAAACCTCATGGAGATGGTGGTAACTCTGAGAATCTGTGGGGGAAAACACCTTCTGCAGTGTGGGAAAGCAGCAGTTCTTTGAGTCGAGCTTGTGACAGGGCAGAAAAGCTGATATTGCAGAGTCAAGAAAATGTAAGTTTGGCTGAAAGCCCATCCTGTAAATTGGTAGTCCTGAAAACAGCCATTGGAAGAAAAATGACACTAAATATGATGAGGAAGAAAGGAGTAGATACTGATCAATATGCAGCAACCATATCAAGCCATGGAGCAGAGCTATTGATAGAGGAGGGTAAATGGACAGAGGAAAATCCATGTCTGGCAAAGCCACAGCCAGTAAAGAGTTGTTTACTAAATACATTAGAAACAAAAGAAACATTAATGATGTTATAGACTCAGTAGATAGACTTAGAAAAAGCCTTAAAGGATTTGGCCAGGAGCAGCCCCAGGTGTCTCCAGTCTGACATCCTGCTTGGAGCAGAACTGATGTCCAAGTGACACTGCCTTGCTCAGGGGCTGCCCAGGTGAATTTTGAAGATCTCCAAGCATGGAGAGGCTCCAGCATTCCTAGATGAGGAGGTTTGCTCGTGACAAGGCCTTCAGTGGGTCCCTTCTGCATTTGGAAAGGATGGGAATGTCAGACATGAGGGTGATGAAATTGTCTGTGGTCTTGTACCAACCCAGAGCATGTTGGGTGCCGTCTGTGGGGTTTCTGAACAGCAGAGCTGAGCTGAGCTGAGCTGAGCTGGGCTGAGCTGGGCTGGGCTGGGCTGAGCTGAGCTAAACCACCTCCTCCTGCTGCTGAGGATGTGTGTGGGAGCCTGGGAGCTGCCAGGTTGGGCAGGATGCTGATGGGGTGCTCGGCTGCCCTGGTTCACAGCTGCTCAGTCCAGACTGAAAAATGGAGAGGACACAGAGGATTCAATTAATAAAGAATTCAGGGATTAAAAATACACCCCTCAGCGTGGTGCAATGGAAAGTGTCTTGTCAAATGAGCCTCAGTTCATCCTCTGAGAAAATTACAAGTTTGTAGATAAAGGTTACCATGTAGCCATTATTTGCTTAGCTTTTGGCAACGTGTTTGAGTTAATATCCTATGACACCCTAATTACAAATTTAGCGCTATACAATCCCAATAAAGCCCACATTAAATGGATGGAGAGCTGCAAATCCAACTCCCAAACAAGGACTCGTCAGTGAACAGAGATGATTTAGAGGGATTCTGCAGGAGTCAGTCCCAGCCTGACACTAATCAATGTTTTCATCATTGATTGAGAAATGAGCACAAAACACAGCTGATAAATTATACAGCTGCTGGGAGCAGAAGGACTGGCAGTGAATAATTATGACAGAGAAGTTCTACAGAGCAACTGGGATCTTTTCTGTGCACAGCCCATTTTCACTTGGCAGTGTTAAAATAGGCCAGCTTTCAAACAGGAATGGAGGAAAGGTTTCATCCAAAAGAGTTGGGAGGAAACATTTCATCCAAAAAAAGGATGGGAGGAAAGGTTTCGTCAAAAAAAAGATGGGCTACAAAAAATCTAGACATCATCAGGGGAAAGTAACTCAGAGCAGCTGGTTCTGCATCACTCCAGCAGCCACAGTGCTGGGCCCAGGTGCAGAGACTGGGGCAGAGGATGGGGAAAGCAGGACAGTGCTGCAGTGCGGGGAATGGTGGGCAGAGGACACCAGAGGCATCTCCAGGGGCAGCTGAAGTGGCAAAGGAGTCAGAGCAGGCCCCAGAGAGGACATGGACAAAGCCCTGAGCTGCAAACACCCCATGGAGTGCAAGGCGTGGGGACAGACCCCAGCTCAAACCTACTGGCACCCCCACCTTCCAGCAGCACAGGGACCCTTCCGTGCATGCCCTGCAGCACCATTGTCCTCCTCACCCTCTCAGTGCCCTCCACAAGCCATGACACTGAAAGAGAAACACTCACTCTCCCGGGAGAAAAAGAATTGCTTTGCTGAGCTCTTGCAGCAGGCTGGGGTCATATTCCTCTCCCCAACAGCACTTTCTGACAGAAATTGTTACCATGGAATGAAGGGAAGCTGAGGGGCTTTGCTGAGGGGCAGATGAGGAGGCTGAAATGAGACATCCCAGGCTGGCAGAAGGGTCTGTGCAAGGAGCAGGGGCCCTCCTGCCAGGTGACTTGCAATTGAGAGGAATAGTGGATTTGTCTTTCCAAACAAGCTGTGGGGCTGCTGGTGGATAAAACCAGCACCAGGAGATAAAAGAAACAATGGGAAGGATTCCACTGACTGATGAATGGAAAAAGATATTTACTTTTACAAATAAATTTTAGGTTTGATGAGAAATGAAATTAGACATTGAAAGAGAAAAGAAACAATGGGGAAGAAAAAACCCTAAGTTCTGTAATAATTAAAAATTAAAAGGGAGGGTTATACATTAGAGGGGAGTCTTTGGTATCAGGCACTCTGGGAAGTCTGAACCTCTCAAGTACCTCAGCCAATGGGGAAAAACCCCTAAATTCCATAACAATTAAAAATTAAAAGGGAGGGTTATGCATTGGAGGAAAATCTTTGGTATCAGGTGTTTTGGGAAGTCTGTACCTCTCAAGTACCTCAGCCAATGGGGAAAGAGAGAAGGGAAATGTGGCTGGGAAATTGGGATAAAAAGGAGGCTGCATCCTCCAAAAATGTGAGAGACCCCAGGGGAATGTCCCATGGCCTTTCCCTTTATTGGAATAAAGCAAAAGGACTCCTCAGTCTCCTTTTTGGACATAAACCTCTGGTGTTTGTGGATAAATTTTCCTAACACAACGATTTATACACCATCAGCAGAGAGACATTTTCTCCTGCGGATGCTGCATCTGCAGCCCCAGAGGGGTTTTTCCCTCCAGCTCCTCACCCAGCCTGGCCCCAGCAGCCCCAGGCAGGGATGGCCCCGCTGCTGTTTTCAGCTCTGCCCACTGTCAGAGCTCAGTGCATCCCTCCGGGTGTCCAGAGTTGCCAAGGACCCTGTTGGGGGGCTCAGAGACCCTGGCATGCAGCCCAGAGCACCTGGGGATTTGATTGTGACCCCTGGAGCAAGTTACCAACTTTGTATGAGGACATGAAAGTCACACAGGTTTGAATAGTGTAATAACAAAATGATCACAGGGTGAAAATGTAGATTTTAGAATTTTTGGTATGGGGGTTATGGGGACAAGATGGAGGAATCAGGGCGTGTCCAGCCTTTCTTCTTCTTCTTCTTCTTCTTGTTCTCCATTTTCTGCAGTGCTGTTGGCACTTTGGGATTGGTTTAGAGTAGAAGTGCACTGTCTAACACAGGTGATAGGTATTGGGAATTCAGTGTAAATGTGTTATAGGTAGTTTGTAGTATAAAAGGACAACACAGAGTGCCTGTGGCTGCCCTGCTGAGCAGATCTCGGCTGGGCAGAAATAAAATTTTATAGATAAGAATTAATAAACAACCTCAAGACTGAAAAGTGAAGAGTCCAGACTCGTTCTTCAGCTGTGTGGGCTGAAGCAGAGACATCCTGCACATCTGGGGCAGCGATTATCAACAGCAACCTGAGAGCCCACGACAGCATCATCGCTCGAGTTCAGCTGTGACCTCCTTGGGCAGGCAGAGCTCTCACCCCACTGCTTCCCCACGTGCTGGGACGATGCTGCCAGCCCAGGAACAGTCCCCAGGGCACCCTGTGCTTGGCACACGTGGTGCTTGGCTCCCCAGGGTCCGCACAGAACCCAGGGACAGATTTTGGGGAGGAGGAGGAGGAGGATGAAGGTCCCGTGGGAGCCAGGGCTGTCTGCAGCAGGGACATGTGCAGGGCTCCCAGGTGGGTGCTGCTCTGCAGGGACTCAACAGCCTTCTGGCTGGGCTCTGCATTTCCACATTTCCCTGGCCTCAGATAAAATCAGCAGCTCCAGATTGGCACGGGCACGGCCTGGATTTGGGTGCCCAAGGGAGTTTTCCTCAACAGCTCAGCTTTCCAGTGGGGCCAGCTGGGCCTTATGGAGCCCCCAGACTGACTCTGGTGATCATAAAATCACAGACTGAGTTGAGAGGTGCCTTAAAGCATCTCATTGTCCTGGGCAGGGACATCTCCTATAGGACCAGGCTGCCTCAAGCCCCCTCCAGCCTGGCCTTGGGCACTTCCAGGGATGCAGAGTGGAGCTGAAGGGATGTGTGGTTCATGCCCAGGCTCTGGTGGTCCCTGCCCACAGCTCCATCAGGGACCAGGCTCATTCCCAGGGTCACTGGGCAGCGGATGGATCTGTCCTGACCTTCCCTCCTCTTGGGAAACCTCTTTCCTGACACTTGGAGCTCATGACAAGGTTCACTGCTTGCAGAAGAGCTCCAGAAAGAGACACACCCACCCCAACAACCTGTCACAGACACATTTCATGAAAAATCCTTTCCTTAGGATTTTTCCTCCTGAGAAGCTGAGAGGCTGTAGTAGATAGGGTCAGGCGCTCGGAAAATCTCGCGATGTCACGGAAAGCGGCAGGACTCCTCTCCCCCTAACTCCTAGTGATAAGGAATCACCCAAGAATGTAGTCCCCCCTAACATTAGTAACTTTCTACTCCTTACTAACCAATTACAATAAAGTAAGACCCCCTGATGTAGGGAAAATCTTTCCCAGTATAAAACCCGACGAGACGGGACAATAGAGGTCTTGAACCGCCCACCATACTGGTGTCTGTGTGTGTTCTTGGCTCGAGTGACCCTGGGCAGTGGGTCGCCGTGCCGTTTCCTCAGAACCAGGTCGCCTCGCCTTGCATCAGAAGGCAACAAGAGGCCTCAGGAACAAAATGTAAACATTGATTATCTGTTGCTGTGGAATGCAACAGGTGCATCTGGGATTGGCCCATGTTGGTTGTTTCTAATTAATGGCCAATCACAGTCAGCTGGCTTGGATTCTGTCTGAGCCACAAGCCTTTATTATCATTCTTTCTTTTTCTATCCTTAGCTAGCTTTCTGATGAAATCCTTTCTTCTATTCTTTTAGTATAGTTTTAATGTAATATATATCATAAAATAATAAATCAAGCCTTCTGAAACATGGAGTCAGATCCTCATCTCTTCCCTCATCCTCAGACCCCTGTGAACACGGCCACAACAACCCCTGCAAAGCTCAGCTCTCTCCCCTGCTCTCCCCAGGCCAGGAACGTGTCCCAGCAGGATCTCAGGGGTGGCTGTGCCTGCCTGGGCTCTGCCCCCGTGGCTGCAGCACCGACCCACGAGGTTGGCACAGCTCCTCTTTCCTGCCTCATCACCCCCGAGATCCCAGGGGTCCATTGCTGTGCCAGCCCAGCTCTAGAAGCTTTTCTGAACTTTGCTGCGTTAAAAGCTTTCTATTTCCAGCAAGGATGCAAGTGAAGGGGGTGGATTTTACAGCCACGAGGTGACAGTGCTGGAGATGAGCCATGGGGCACTAGATTGAGGGTGAGAAGAGAAGAGAGAGGCAGAGAAGTCACCCACCCACCACTTTCAGCTACTCCAGCACCTAACTGGGGAGAGGAGCAGCAGCAACAGCCTGGTCACACACAGGGGGAGCAGAACCAGAGCAGTGAGAGAGGAAAAAGCACCTAGACAGGACAGGGGACAATGACACCAAGGACAATAGAGCTGACACGTGTCCTTCCCTGGTCCCTCCAACCACACAAGGGCCAACACCCCTCACAGGCTGGGCAAACTCTCCTTCCAAAGGCAGAAACAGCCTCTGGCAGTGGCAGAGATCAGCTGGAGCCTTCCCCCAGAGCCTGTGCTTGGGGCAGCCATTGGTCACTGCAAGGAGGGTTTGGCAGCTCAGCCCACGCAGGGCTGGACGCTCACATGCCCGGTGGGGCAAAACCTCACACTGGATCAAACACAGCCACAGGCACAGCCAGTGCCACAGGGCACCTCCCTGTGCCTCCCTGGGCCCAGCAGAGCACCCTGGCAGGCCATGCCAGGGGCAAACAGGGCATTTGGGGTCACCTGTGACCCCCAGAGGGGCCCAGGCAGCAGCAACGTGCTCAAGCACAGGCACAGCACGGAGCTCACCCAGGTCAGGGCTGCCTGAGCTGCACCAGCCCTACTCAACACATTCCCCTGGCTCTGTGCATCACATCCAATGTGCCTCATCCAAGGAAAAAACGTGTCATTTATGGTACATTTAAAATTGATGCACATTTGGTGTTCTGGCTGATCCCAAATTATCCCCTGCAGCAGGAGCTGTGCTCAGCCCCGCCAGGACAGCGGCGCTCGGAGCCTCCCTCCCTGCCAGGGACAAATTCCCAACAAACAGGATTTCCAGCAGCACTGCCAGCACTTGTACCTCACCAGCACTGGCTCCTGCCTGGTGCCAGGGGCTCTGTGCCATCCAGGGCTCAGCACAGTTCTGTCTGGAGGGCACAATGGACACAAATGTCACTCCTTAGGGATAAACCCTGGCATCTCCAGGGCTGGGGGCCCAGCTGCTTCCTGATGGGAAGCCCATTCCTGTCCATAACCCCTGAGTGCATTAGGCTTAATTAAAAGCTGTCCCTGCTGATGTTGGTGGCAGTGGTGAGTGGTGACTGTGGCTGTGCCATGTGCAAGTGCCATGTCTGAGCTAAGTGACACTCAGGCCACAGGTGCCTTCCCAGCATTTGGAATGCTGCTCCTGCTGCCTGCAAGGAACCTCCAGGCACCATCCTGGCACACACATATGGGTATTTATGGGTATTTAAAACGCAAATTAAGGCCACTGGGAAAAAGAGGATCACACCCTCTGTGACCTGAGGAGGGACAGGAACAAAGAGCACAAACACAAACCCCACCAGTCCTAGTGGGAGCAGAACCAGCCATCAGCTGGGAAGGGGTATTTATGGGAGGTGTCAGCAAAAGGGATATTTATGGCTTTGGTGCCAGCAAAACACCCCAAAATTCTGTTCCTCAAATGCCACCTTAGCAGTGCCAGTGCCTCCTGCCCTGGGTCACCACTGTCCCATGCCGAAAGCTGCCCCCCCACAGCCATATTTTGGTGGGGTCTTGGGATAGTGGCACTGGCAGGTGCCAGTTCTGCCACGTGGAGCCCTGGAGGGAGAGGAAAACATTTCCCATCTATTTCTTGTTTGCTGATTTTCTCACAGCTCTTGCAGCGACAGCGAGTGAAAGCCAGCGGCGCAGCCAAGCCCCCGCATTCCGACAGCTCAAACACAGCCCTGGGGCAGCGGGCAGGGAAAATCACACGCTGGGGGAGGTCAGGGAGCACGAGGGAATAGGAGGAGATTAATTTGGGAACAGCACGCAGGCAGAGTGACGTGCGCCAGGGAAGGAGGCACAGCCCGGCTGTCCCTGCCTGCGGAGCGGAGCCTGGAGAGGCTGCATGGACACATCGGCCCCACACGGGGACAGAAACATGAGAGGCCCCAGCAGGAGCTGTCACAACCAGCAGGGCAGGAGCCAGGGCCCCTCTGCTCAGGTCACAGCTCCCCCCAGCCTGGGCAGGCCTTCCTGGAGGGTTGGGCAGGTGCTTCAGCTGCCACGAGTTCCTCGTTTCTAAACCCCTCTGGGGATTCTCTGGGAGCTCCTGTGGCTGCTTTATGGAAGCAGCTGAGTTTGTTGCTTGCACCAAGCCCCAGGGTGCTGCTCTGGGGACAGGAGTGCCACTGCCACCAGCTCTTGGTGGGGACAAACCCAAACTCCATGGCATCCCCTCTCCAGAGGGAACCTGTCCGAGGCTGGAAATGCAAGATGCCCCTGGAGCTGTGTGTTCTATCCCCACCTGTCAGAGCTGGGGCAGCTCTCTGCTGTCCATGGGGCAGTTGTTTCTTTCTCTCTCCCACAGCCAACCCTCCCTCCAGGAGATCTCTGCTGTCCATGGCCACTGAGTGTCCCTGCAGGGCTGATCCAACCCCAGCATCCCATGGGGAGATGCTGCGCCCAGGGGAGGAGCCAAGCATTCCTGCCTGGATCCAATCTGAGCCTGGCACAGCACAGCAGCCTTTGCCCCCTGCACTGCCAGAGGAGCAGCTTTCTGCTGCCCTGCATGGCCAGAGGGAGCCCAGGCCCATCTGCAGCAGCCCTGGAGCTGCAGAGGAAAACTCCCCCCTTGTGCAGGATCCCTGCTGCAGCAGAGCCACAGCTGGCACTGCAGGAGGGCTGAGCCCCCCTGGGATGGGGCTGGGACACCGCCCTGACACACAGGGGGCAGGGCATGGTCTGACTCTGGCAGTGGGTCTTTTTTGTTGTTTTGTAGTATTGCATTTTTATTTAAATTTTCCTATTAAAGAACTGTTATTCCTGCTCCCATATCTTTGCCTGAAAGCCCCTTAATTTGAAAATTATAATAATTCAGAGGGAAGGGGTTTACATTTTCCATTTCAAGGGAGGCTCCTGCCTTCCTTAGCACACACCTGTCTGTTCAAACCCAGACAGAACCTGGTTCCCAAGTCTCTGCCTTGAGTCCCTTTGTGCAGTAGCCCTGGTCACTGCAGAGCCTGGGGGTGCTCCCCCTCTCCAGCTGCTTGCAGGGAGCTCAGGATGGGGACTCGATCTGCTGTGAATCCATCACTGGCACACGTTTCTGAAAGCTCAGTCAAGGCTTTCCTCTGCCACATGTGTCACCAAAAGGTTTTGAGGGGAACATTCCCCCTGCAGGTCCTGCTTGTGGCTGTGGCTCCTCAGGTCCTTGCTCTGACCCTGCTGCCTCAGGGCTGGCACTGGCTGGCACCAGATTTGTTGTGGGAAGGAGCTCTGTGTCCTCCTCACCCACGATGAAACCTCAGCAACTGCTTCAGCTCTTCCAGCAAAGAGAAATTCATCCAGCTTCTGGTCAGATTTCACATTTATGGGGATGTCACACACCCATAAAGAAACTGCAGGGTGGTTCCCAGGCAAAGCCTGCACCTGGCCCAGGCCAGGAGAGAGGGGCCAGGAGCCTCAGGCTCTTCCAGCCACCCTCCTCCCACTGCATTTCCAGCACAGCAGAGCCTGGGGGACAAGGGGGTGACACAGCACTGGCTCCTTGGGGCTGTCCATGTGGGCAGGGATTGATTAAAACCTCCCGAGATGGAATTGCACACATGGGCACCTCTGGGATGTGGGCAGCAGCAAAGCAGGATGGAAAAAACCAATTCTGCTTTTAGATTTGTCCCATTATGGGTTTACATTCCTCAGCATGGGAGAACAGATTGGTTTAATGTCCAGCTAGCTCGGCTGGATGTTTCGTAGCTCAGCTACAAAAGATGCAGCAGGGAGGGAAAACGTGATCAATTATTTAGGAGACACTTTCAGTCTCACATCAGAGGTTCATCTCCTGGATTCATACATCTGAACTAAGTGCTGTTTTCTCATGGTACAGGGCACAAAGCAAATAGAGAGGCTCTAATTAGCACACTCAGCAGCCCAGTATTTGTCTGTTTTCTGTGAGTCCCTCAATGAGGCCAGCAGTTCCCACCTGGGCTCCAGGAGCACGTCAGGGTGTTTGCAGGGAGCACACACAGCTTGGACATGAATTACCTGTTTGAGCAGAGGGGAAGAGCTCTCCTGCAACAAGAGCAGCTGGGTTCAGGCTGACAGAGCTCTCATTCTTGTGCACAATAACCTGTGGTGTCTGTTCTGCCCCAGCTGGGCAGAGGAACACGTGGAATCAGCTCCTGCTCCAGAGCACAGGGCTGTGACCAGCACAGTCTGTCCCTGGCCAGCAGGTTGGATCCAGCCTCTGCTGAAGGCACTTTTGGGTTTGGCTTTATCCTTTGCAGGCAGATGGCCCAGGAGGGGCTTGGGAAGGGCAGCCAGAGGACCTTGGTCATCTCTGGGGTTTGTGCTCCAGTTCTGATCCCCATTTTCCAGGGAGAGGTTCCTGGAGTGTAACCACCCATAAACACCCAGACACTGAAGGGCTCACACCTGGTTTGCCAATCCAGCACCAAAAAACCAAATATCTGAATTGTGCTGCTGCTGCTCAAACATGAGATGTTTGCCCAGAGCTGGAAGGTGGGCACTCACCTGTGCTCACCTGCTCTCAGCTGTGCTCACTTCCAGGTTTGGTCCCAGCTCAGAGCCTTTCCCACAGCCAGCACCACCCTCCTGCAACCAGCCTCAACAGGAATTCAATCTCTCCAGCTCCACAGGCAGCCTGTGCCTGCACAGAAACCCCCAGCTGTTCTACCTTCACTTCTAAAGCCATTTTCAAGTTTTCTTTGTAAGAATGAATTCTTTGCAATAGCAGGGAAAAGCCTCCAGCGACTGCAACACATTCTGAACAAGTGCATCAACCAAAATCTGCATCAAAGGTCTGCATGATCCTTGCAGGGAAGGCTTCCAACTGCTTCCACTGCTTCTGGATGGGCCATGGGCCAGGTGGAGATGCAAACAGGCTGGGTCTGGGAGCAAAACACTGACCTGAGGCTCTGACACTTGAAAATAACATTTTGTGTAAGAGGAGCAGCTCCCTGGGCACAGGCTGCACATTCATGGACGTGCCCCATCCCTGGCAGTGCCCAGGGCCAGGCTGGACAGGACTGGGGACACTCTGGGACAGTGGGAGGTGTCCCTGCCATGGCAGGGGTGGCACTGGATGGGCTTTAAGGTCCCTTCCATCCAAACCAGGCTGGGATTCTGTGACAGAGGAAAGCACAATGCAGGGCTGGTAGAGGAGAGGAAAGGAGGTTAAATGCAGAGAAGAGGTGACAATTCCCAGCTTTTACAACTCCCAGTCCTCACCAAACACGTTCCTGGCCCTTGGTGCTGCCCAGCTCTGGGGATGCCTGCAGGGCAGGAGAGCTGAGGGAAGGAGACAGCTCTGGGAGTGACCTTGGTGCTCTGGTTGATGAGAAATCCCCTCAAGGCACCAGCACCCACAGCTGGGGCTGAGCTGGGGCTGCCATAAAGCCAGAATCAGCTTGGTTATGCAGCCATTGGCAGTGACAGATGTGACACGAGCTGAGCCAGCACCAGGGGCTGTCTGGACAGATCCAACAGCTCCAGCCCTGGGGACAGAGCACTGAAGATTCTTCCCAGTGCCTGACAATACCTGGAGTGACTCCTGCTGGGCTGAGCAGCTGGAAACTGTGTGTTCCTTTGCAAGTCTGAGATAAGCAGAGGCAAGCTGGGCTCTCAGTTGTTGACAACTTTTCTCTTTGTAGGACCTGATGCAAAGAAACTGAGACATTTCCATCCAGCAAAATAACTTTATTTCAACAGGGCAAGTCCAGCCAAGTGGTGATTCCAGAGTTGCCCAGCAAGTGTCAGTTCCATGATCTGTCAGTGAATGTCCTGCTGCTGACTCGAGGATCCAGGCTCTATGGCCACCCTTCACAATGATTTCTTAGGTTCAGATTTCAAATGAAATACATTCAGATTTGCTCCTGTCAGAGCATTGCTCACCAGTACATGGTTGGAAGTCACTGAGGAGTTAATTACAGTTACCTGATTCGTGTGAAAGAAAGCAAGGCTGCAACCCACAAACCCCTCCCTCTCTCCAGTGCTGCTCTGGAGCCCTCCCAGCACCCTGCAGGGGGAGGTCCCCAGTGTTCTTTGGGCCTTGGCAGTAAAAACAGTGCCTGAAAACACAGCAGCAAGAACCCAGGCAGCTTTGAGCTGCCCATTTCCCCTCTGCCAGTCTGTGATCAGTAACTGCTGCTCCTGGCACCTCAGGAAGGAGCAGGGCCCACGGCAGCTCCAAAGGACTCGGTGCAGGTGGTGCTGAGTGCCAGCCCTGGCTGGAGAAGGATGAACTCTGCCTTCATTCATCTGGGCGTTGTTTTGGTTTGGTGAAGCATTAAATAAATAAATAGGGCTGCTCAGTCACAGTTTGGGCTGTGGCTCCCAGCTGGCAGCTCGGCCTCTCCCAGCCCTAGCCCGGCTCCCCGGTGCTGCTCTGGCCGTCCCCGCCGGGCACGTTCCTGCGCTTCCTCAGCTGCATCTCCTCATCCTGCAGGAGGAAAGGAAGCACAAATGAAACCTCAGCATCCTCTCTGAGCTGGATAAAACCTGTCCTGTTCACCTCCTCTCCCACCAGCTCGGGTAAGCCCAGCAAACAGAACCCACATCACTGCAGCTCACCCTGACACCATGGGACACCCTCCCATGGGCCCTTCCCCAGCCACCCTGTGCTCCCACTGAGGAACTGCCCATGACTGACACAGCAGCACCTTCCAAACCCTGCTGCAGTCTGCTCTAAACCCAGAGCAGCAGGGATGTGACTGAGCTGAGCTGCTCAGCCCTCCTGGTCTCACAGTTACCTCAGGGTGGGCCTGCTGTCCCACAGAACCAAACCCCTGTGCCTGGAAGGGACCTCTGGAAGTTAAATCCATTCATCTGCTCTAAGCAGGGCTGGGTCGAGTGCTGGAGCTGCTTCTTCAGGGCTTTGCTTTTCAAATATCTACAAGAGTGGAGTTTCCACTTCTCTCCACACAGCCCAGGGTGGGTGTCAGCTGTGTGAACAGGGCAGCAATTCCCACTGGCCCCGGGGAGGGTTTCCTTCAGCACAAACTGTGCCTGTCCCCTCCTGGCTTTTTGATGGGCATCTCCTCCATAACCCCCTTCTCCTCCACAACCACCTTCTCCTCCACAACCCCCTTCTCCTCCACAACCCCCTTCTCCTCCACAACCCCCTTGTCCTCCACAACCCCCTTCTCCTCCATAACCCCCTTCTCCTCACCCACCCTGCTGGCAGATCCTCCCTTCAGCTCCTCTCCCCAGGCTGGAGGCAGCAGCTCCCTCAGCCTCTCCAGCCCTGATCCACCTCATGAGCAAACCCAGAGCTGCAGGACCAGGATTTAACTGTGGCCAGGTTTTGCCACCCATGGCAGGGACTGGCCTGAGGAGGGTGAGCAGGATGCTCCTCTCAGCATCTCTCCCAACAAATCCAGCTGACACCATTCAGCCATGGCCCAACAATGACCAGCCCTGCCTGTTCAGGGGGTTCATACCGAGTCAGAGTCTTCCTCAGCCTGGTTGCTTATGAAATCAAGGTAATCATCCTTCTGGCTGCCCAGAACTTCTTCCTCATACTCAGTCTGGTAGTCTGACTCATCTGAGGAGAGAAGACACAAAGCACAGGGTTTAACTGGCAAGCAGAGAGGCAGAGGAAGCTGGGAGAGGAATGAGTGCCACAGTCAGTGAGCACAGGCAGGACAGTGCCAGCAGCTCTCTGCAGCTCAGTGAACTGGGACTGCTCACACACAGATCTCAGCTCCCCAGCACAGAAACATAAACCACTCTGTCAGCTGGTGTCCTGGAGCCCCCCAGAATCCAAGGAAGCACAGCACAGCAGCCCTGTCCCACTGCTTGGGTCACTGTGCTGGGTGCCATGCCCAGAGGGACACAGGTTTGGGGGATGCTCCCTGGGGAATGCCCTTCACAGCACAGCTCCTGTGTTCCACCCCTCAGCACAAGCAGACCTGTGGGACACCTTGAGAAGCCTCTGAGCTGCCAAGCCAAACTCCCTGTGCTCACAGGCTCTGGAACAGGGATCCCAGGCTTAGGGTGAGCTCTGCCTGCTGTGGAGCTGATAACTGAGTGCCTCACAATCTCTGCTCCACAGGGACAGAGAGATTCACATTCCCTTCCTCTCTGCAGAGGACAATCACTTGCTTTCTCCAGTAATCCAGCAGATTAACATAATTTAGGGAGTCCCAAGAGCTGTGCACAGCAGCAGGATGTGCAAGGAACAGCCCCAGCCTGTTCCCATGGAATGAGGACTCATCAGGGCAGAGCCAACACCTCTGCCAGCATCTGGAGATCCCCTGGAGGATCTGCAAAGCAGGCAGCAGGAGCAGGACCTGCCAAGGGCCTGGAGGAGCAGGACAAGGGGGAATGGCCTTAAGGAAGACAGGGCTGGATGGGATATTGGGAGTTGGGAATTGTTCCCTGTGAGGGTGGGCAGGCCCTGGCACAGGGTGCCCAGAGCAGCTGTGGCTGCCCCTGGATCCCTGGCAGTGCCCAAGGCCAGGCTGGGCAGGGCTGGGAGCAGCCTGGGACAGGGGGAGGTGTCCCTGCCATGGCAGGGGTGGCACTGGGTGGGCTTTAAGGTTCCTCCCAACTCAAACCCTTTTATGACTCCACCTGCACCAGGGCTGCTCCCCACAGCAACTCCAGGATGTGCTGGGCTGGGGGAGCCATTGCTGGTCCCCTCCAAACCCTGTCCCAGCCCCTGGTGACACCAGGGCACATGGGGCACAGCCCTTGGCAGGCAGCACCTTCCTCTGCTGGCACCCAGAGCTTCAGGATGCAGCTGAAGGTGTGAAAATGACATTTTATGGTCACCATTAAAATCACCTTTGTGTGACACCAGCTCTTCTCCCCCTCTCCTGAGCTAATCCAGTGTGCTCTGAAGGAATAGCTGGATGCAGCCCACTGGTGAGGAGAGGGGCTCCTGTTTAAACCAGACCCTTGATTAAGGATTTCTCCTGGGAGCCATCAATAGCATCTGCTCCATGCTGAAGACAACAGCACAGTCTGTTCCACAGCCTTTTCTAGCACATAACTACAACCAACTGCTAGAACATTGGAATGAAAGACATTAGGTCTTTTTTATTTTCGGGTTTGTTTTTTTCTACTGTGAATTAGAGAATAATTGTTAGTTTTTACTAAAAACACTAATGATAATCTTTGATAAAATACACCAGAGAAACTGGAAACTCATCTGAACAGTAACAGACACCACAAACAAGAGTTTGGAGTTTATACCTGCAATGAAACCAGCTGCCATCAAGACAAAATTCCTTGATTTTCCCAGCACTGTTCAGCATTTAACACAGAACACAGAACCAAGAGCCACCCTTCCCACATCCTTCACAGCTCTGGGTGCTGCAGGGGGAAGAGGAGAGCAGGAGGTGGCCCTGCTGTCCCAAAGCATCACCTTGCACCAAGGCTGAGCTCCCAGTGATGCTCTGGGCACTGCAAAACCTCCCAGGAGCACCAAGCAGGACCAGGGCCTTGCTGCTCTGTTCAGCCCAGCCAGGAGGAGATCCCACCCTGGGAAGGTCCCCAGGCCTGGCCTGAGCAGGGTGAGCACATTCCCTGCAGGAAGGGCATTTCCCACCCAGAGATTGCCTCGTGCTCCTGCAGCTGGGCTGATTCTTTGCTCTATTCCCTGATTCCTGCAGGGAACCCCAGCTGGGGACAGCTGTGCTGTGGCTGGAGGGGTCAGTCAGCACCTGGAAGCTCAGCACAGCCTCAGCTGCTCCAGAAAAGTTCTTTGTAAGCAGCAAAAATGCAGAGGTGCCTGCTAATTGTGTCCCTGGAGAGGTGCTGGGATGTCTCCTGACCCAGCTGGGTGGCAAACCCAGGCATTTGACACCACCAGGAACATTTCTCCTCCACAAATCCCTTTATCCAAATGACCACTGCTACAAGTGCTCATCTCCTGGGCTCAGCCATCCCTCCCAGGGGGAGCCTGAGCAGGGATGTGACAGAGCCACCCCCAAAAGTGGCACCTGAGCTCCCCTGGCCATAGCCACAGCTCTGTGTGCCCAAACCCCAGCTGGGCAGAGGGGTGATCCTGGCTGAGGGAACGTGGGGATGGAGAGTGGGAACAGGGCCACCAACACTGCTGTGAAATGAGACACCTGTGCCCAGAGCTCTGGCACTCAGGGCCCTCTGCTCAGCCCTGCCCGAGGCACAGGATCCCTTTAAAAAAACTGTTTAATGGCTTTGGTCACTGCTCTCTGTGTGCTCAAGAGGAGAAGGAATTCCCCTGCCCTTTCCCCACAAAGCCCACACAGCTCCTGCCTCACCCTCTGTGCTGACCCTTCCCCACCCATCAGAACTTGAGCCTTCCCCTTTGATTGCTTTAGAACAAAATTACTGCCAGGATTTCCCCAGCCAGCCCCAGACCTGCAGGATGCTGTCAGAACAGGCAGAGCCTTCTCAGCCTCTGTGATCCAAGGCCTCCCTCAGGAAGGGATTTCCAGGGACAACAAAGGTGACAGTGCAGGGTCACAGCCAGGCCACCAGGCAGCTCCCTGTCCCCTCCCCTGCCCAGGTCAGAAGCCTCAGAGCCCCCTCACCCCCAGAGCAGAGCAATGCCCTGAGGAGCCACCTGACAGGCACGAGGCCACTGCAGGGAGGTGCCACCTCCCCCTGAGCTCACCTCACCACACACCTTCCCCCACAGCTCTGCAGCAAGTGTCTCATGCACAGAGGACACCGAGGGATGTCACTGCTGTCACTGCCACCCAGGCATGGCCAGGGTCCCTTCAGCCACATGGCAGAACACAAAGGATCCTGCCCAACATGTGCAGGACTCTGCTGCAACCCCCTCCTCAGACCCTGCAGCCAAGGGATTTCAGCACCATGAGGAGCACAGGGCCCCATCCCATCCCATCCCATCCCATCCCATCCCATCCCATCCCATCCCATCCCATCCCATCCCATCCCATCCCATCCCATCCCATCCCATCCCATCCATGCCCAGCAGCTCCTGCACTGCCCCTCCTCAGCCCAGAGGGTGCCAGGTCCATTTGCCACACTCCCTCCACAGCCCTGCCCAGCAGAAAGCAGGAATGAGCCTGACAGGGAATCATCAGGAGCTCCAGAGAGGAGGAGAATCTGTCCCAGTGCTCTGGTGAAATCTCAGCAAGTCTCAGTGCCTGAGCCTTAAATAACCACATACCATGAACTCTTCACTCTTATTCACAATGGCTGCTTCAACCACATTTGATTAATATTTTCTTCATAAGGCATATGATTGTAATTAGCATTTCAAATTACCACAGGGACATCTCTGCAAACAGTCACAGATGGGAGCACTGCTAACTTTAGCTTTCCCTCTGCAGGAACAAGAATCAGGAGGAGGGGAAGAGACTGTTTAGAAAGAGCTCCAGCCCTGGTGACACACTCAGGGGTTTCAGGCCTGCAAGGCTCTGATCCTTTTGGATCTGGGAGCTCCATAACCAGGGAGCTGCTCTGCAGGGCAGGGCCAGCACGGGGCACAGAGCCCCTCAGTGTCACCATACAGGAGCTGCTACCTGCTCCTCTCCAGTTCACTGCTGCTCCCACACCAGGAGCACATAAAAAGCACTGGAGCCAGTGAGTCACTCCTGATCCTACTCACGACAGCAGGGAAAACATCCTTGGGGCAGGGCTTTAACTCAGCCTGCCCCAATCCAACACGGGGAAAACATCCTTGGGCCAGGGCTTTAACTCAGCCTGCCCCAATCCAACACGGGGAAAACATCCTTGGGCCAGGGCTTTAACTCAGCCTGCCCCAATCCAACATGGGAAAACATCCTTGGGGCAGGGCTTTAACTCAGCCTGCCCCAAATCCAACAGGAGAAAACATCCTTGGGGCAGGGCTTTAACTCAGCCTCCCCCAGTCCAACATCCTTGGGGCAGGGCTTTAACTCAGCCTGCCCCAATCCAACATGGGAAAACATCCTTGGGGCAGGGCTTTAACTCAGCCTGCCCCAATCCAACATGGGAAAACATCCTTGGGGCAGGGCTTTAACTCAGCCTGCCCCAATCCAACATCCTTGGGGCAGGGCTTTAACTCAGCCTCCTCCCTGCCCAACAGGGCTGAGGATGGAGCCAGCAGAAGGGCACAGGACAGCCTAAGGGGATGGAAGCTGAGCTGCCCCTTGTGTTATTCCCTCAGCTGAGACTCCAGCAGGGATTATTCCCCCCTGGGAGCTGCCCAGGAAGAGGCTGGCAGCAGCTGCTGAGGACACCCCGACCGATCCCACTGTCCCAGAGGAGGTGGCAGGAGGGGGACACGGAGGGCCAGGGCCCTGAGGGAGCAGGGAGTGGCTGGCAGTGCCCTCGGTGAGCACAGGGAGGGCAGGGCAGGCAGGCAGGAGCTGTCCCTTGTCCCCATCCTGCCCCTCACCGTCGGCCAGAGGAGGAGCCTTGACGGGCTCGATGCGGGACACGATCTCAGCCAGGTCTGTGAAGGACGTGGTGGGACAGGTCACGTTCTGCAACACAGAGAAGGTGAAGGTTTGTCAGCAAATGTACACAGAAATGTACACAGAAATGTACAAGAAAATCCAAACAAGTCGAGACTGTATAAAAATGATATTGAACAGACAAAGCTCCAGACGCACAAATTCTGCACAGCTGCCCCCTCATTACTCATCAGTGAGAAATCCTGCAAACAGCTCTCCTGAGGCAGGTCTGGTGGCAGAGATGGGATTCCCAACAGTGGGACTTGCTTTTAAAGGCTCTTATTCCACCCACACAACAAGGAGCCTTATTAAAAAGACCCCAGAGACAATCACAGGAGGGGCTGGCCCCTGGCATGGACAGAGCTCTCCATGTGATTTTCTCCATCAGGGTCCCTTTGTGAGGGACTGCCTGGGCCAGGCGCAGCCCCCAGGGAGCTTCTGCTTTTGGGAGAAGGTGACCAGGGGGACACACAGTGGCCATCCCTCAGCTGGAGTGATGCCACAAAGGCTGCAGGGACAGGAGGGCACTGGGGTGAGCAGGACCCCCAGGAACCCCTAAAAGCCCCAGAGCTGGAGGTGTTGCAGTGAGCCAGAGCCTGCAGAGACATCTCCCACTGCAATTCCTCTCTCCAGTAAACCCTTGCTATTTTCATCTGTCTCATCCAAGCAGTGGGCTGAGTGTTCTCTATTTTGAGGAGTTCTTGCTCCAGTGTCTCCTCTAAGAAAACCCAACTTTGGCATTTAGGAGCCCTCCCAGGCTTCCTGCAGCTTCCCCTCCCTCTCTGGGGCTGGGCACAAGGTACCCAGGTGAACACCTCAACACCTCTCATCCTTTTTTAAACCCAGGGACTTTAATGGACACAGCAACAACTCCAACCCAGAGGAAGATGGGGGAGAGCAGGCAGAGGGAACTGGGCTGCCAGGAATTGCTGTGCCAGTTGTGTTCCCAAACACCCAGACCTGCCCATGTGCTCCCAGCCAGGGCAGCTTCCTAACACGGGGTTTTCTGAACAATCCTCTGCTCCTCTGGCAGGAACACCAAGCTGTGAATCACACAGCCCCTGTGGGGGCACAGCAGCAGCCCATTGCTGCTGCAGCAAAGTGCTCTCAGTTGACCTTTCATCTGGAGCTGATTTTGATGTAATTTAGAACAGCCACAGCACAGAGCAGATCCAGGACAAGCAACGGGGGCAGAGACAGCCTGGAGGGAATGAAAAGGTACCTGTGTGAAATGAAGAGCAGCAGCTCAGGACACACACCTTAAAGCATAAAGAAGTTGGGAAGCTCATTGTGACTGTTAAGGAACTGCTGGGAAGGATGAGTCAGCCCAGGCTCACTTTGAACATCCAACCTGAACATTCCCAGTGCAGATTCTGCAGGAAGCTCCTCCCCAGGACAGGGAAGAAAAGCTCCTTGAGAGCTCCAGCCTGTGCCACTCAGCTCAGTGAGGGACACCACAGGGACACAGCCAGGTCTGAGGCTGTCCCTGCACCCCAGAACCCAGGAGGATGAGGTGGCTGCAGAGAGCACTGGGGCAGAGAGTGCCAGGCTGTCCCTGGGAGCAGGAACAGGCGTTGGGTGGGATGGAAGGGCTCTGCATAAACAGCTGAACAAAATCCTGCAGGGCCCAGCACCTCAGTGTGTCCCAGGAAAACCATCAGCAGCTCCTGGGGTGAGGATGGATGGGAATGAAGAGTGACTGCACCCTCAGAAGCATCTGTCCCCAGCTGTCCCCCAGGTCAGCCTGTCTGAGGGCACTGAGGAGGCAGCTGCACCCCAAGCCTCAGCACCAAGACTGGAAATCACTTGTGGGAAACCAGGTGCCCTCCCACACTCATTTAGTGCTTCACAAACAGGAGTTTAGTGTTTCAGTGCTTCCTCTCACTACTTTTGAGGACAAAATCACCCTCCCATCAGATAACACAAAGCAAAGAAGTGTCTCATGTCTCACATCCACCTGAAACCCACTCTCAGACTTCTCTGGTATTTTTTTTTTCCAAGGAGGAAAGTTTTCTCTTTGGCACAATCTTTATGAAATAAATTAGAGGAGAAAGACAGTTACTATTGTAGTCCACTGGTTTATATTTAGCTTTGAATATGAATAACAGCTCAGTAGACAGAACTCCAAGCAGACCCAATTAATGGTGCTGCAGCATTCCATTCTGGGGAGGAGTAAGGGCTGCTCAAAGTAAAGTTTATGTAAGGTTTCTGTTGTTTGTGTCTTCAGTATTTGCATTTTGGAGACAAGATAAACAGGGACTAAATGATCAAAGCAAAGGAGAAGCATCTAAATGATTAAATATCTGGATTTTTAAATAAAATTGCAATGCTCACGACATGGAAATGAGACAATAAGAAATGGCACTCAGCTCTCAGATGTTGAATACTCCAGAAATAGATGAAGAACTAAAACACATAAAGCATCAAAACCTTTGCTAATGAAAGGCAAGTTAAAAATATCAGCTGCTCTGCCTGGAAGATAACACAGCTAAAGGACTTAAGTGACTCTAATGGACTAAGAAAAGCAAGAAAAATACCCCAGTGGGAGCTGCAACAGTTGTAACTTCATAGAAATGAATCTCCTGCAACACAAGTCAGATGCAAAAATCTTGGTTTCAGGGGGCTCTGGAGTTTTAGGAGGGTGAGCAGATGATCCCACAGGTCCTTTGGATGCACAGAGCCCCTGGTTCCTGCTCCATAACCTGGCAGGGTGGGTGAGTCACTCTCCCAGCCCTGTTATTTCCATGCTGTGGCACCTCAGCAATCAGCACTTGGTGCCTCATTATCAAGTGAGTGCAGGGTCAGGCTGTGTCTGCAATGAGGAGGTGACAGATTTGCTCTCCAGGGCACTGAGGTGCCACAGAAGGCAGGGTAGGTGTGATAAATGCCCATCATGCTGCTGTGATAGCATGATTTAAGTGAAATATTCCCCTCCATTACTGCATCCTGTAAAAAGGGCAGTTTTAAAAGCAGTTTTCTTTAAAAGAAGTGTCTGTCACAGCACTGAAAATGTTTGAGGCTTTTTACTGGCTGGTGATAAAAGCAAGGCTGAAGTAGGACACAGCCAACTCTGAGACACACAATTCTCCCTGCCTTGACTTCTCCTTGTGATTTAACACAAGGCCTGAAGCCCAGCCCCTCATGGCTGATCAGGGGGTGCCAGAGGTGCACTGAGGGCCCATCTTGTGGAGCCACACTGAAGCACCTCCTCATCCAGGTGTGCTCCCAGGGAGGAACCCCAGGCTGAGATCTCATGGATCCCATGGATCTCCAGTGGCCTCCTCCAGGGCTCGGTCCCTGTGTGCTCCTTCCAGAGCCACTCTGGCCCTGCCAGGCAGCGTGGGCAGATCCATCTGATGCTGGGAAGCACCCCTGGAGCTGAGGGTGACATTCACCTCCTCCCAGCAGAGCCATTTCCACCCCTCAGTGACTCACAGCCTCTGCTGACACTGAGGGCACCTGGACGTGGAATCATCCACCCCTCATCCCTGGCCCAGTGTCCATCCTGCCATCCATCCTCTCCCTATCTCTGAGCCAAAGTGCTCTGCCACCCACCTCTGGATAGCTGCAAATCCTCAGTGTCATCTCTCACCTCACTTGACTTCCCTCTGAAAGGATCATGACAGCTATGATTCATTCTGGCCACCCCTTAAAAAATTACTGCTCATTTCCCTCTCTAAAAGATGATAAAAAAGAATTACTGAGTAAAACATGAAGCCTTTGTAGCACTTGGGTTTCAAATCAGAGGGATTCAAAGGAGAGGAAGGACAGTGAGCCCTTATATTATCATATATTATCCAAATTCCTCAAAAAGGTGATAAATGTTTCTTAAAACCAACTGGAACTTCCCTGCCAGGAAATGCAGAGCACTGAGCTGTGGCCCAGCCTCAGGGCAGTCACTGTCCCCTGCCCCAGCCCTGAGCAGCTCCAGGAGCACAGAGCATTTCCCTGAGCACTTACATCAGTTTTGGATTTGCAGGTCTCCTGCCTGTCCTTCAGCATCTTGTCAAGGACTCCACTCCTGCACCACACATTAAATACAGTTTTCCCATGCTGGTATCCCACTTCCTGGAAAAAAAAAATCAGGAGAAAAAAAAGTAATTAATAACTGCCATGAACATGGAAACAACTGGAAAAACCAGACCCATTGCTCCAAGGTTTACTCTTTTTCTCAGAACACAGCAGAAATGATGATGAAAAATCAAATGAGAAGGACAGAGCAACAGGTTTGGGGAGCCCTGGATCCCATCTCCAGCCCTGGTTCTGGCAGCAGCACTAAACCTCTGGTGCTGTCTCTCCTCCAGTTTCTGGATGAGGGTTCAGAGCCTTCCTTGGGGCTGGAATTCACTTCCCACCATCTATCCCAGCCCAGGGTGGGGGTGATTAAGGGGAGAAAAAGGAGCTGACAGCTCTGCCACTGGCAGGTCACGCTGACCCAAAATAATCAGGGGAAGCTGAGCTGCAGGAACAGCCACCCCTGCTCTGGGCTGAACATGAGGGGTTTGACATGAAGAGATTTCAGCTCCTTGAAAAATGCTGGTGCCCATTTCTATTTCCTGTAAAATCCAGGCACAGAGCTGAAATAAATCCCCCCAGCCCCTAAGGATAAAGGAATGCCTGGACTGTCCTTCCCTTAGGACAGCACAGTTTAAAGCTCCCTTGTGGACAGAGGTTACTGAGCTGTGCTGCAGGGAATGAGGGTCCAGGAGGTGCTGCCCCTCCATCCTGCAGTGTCTGGTGCCAAGAAGCTGCTCACAGACAGTGACACTCGTGAGGAACTGCCCTTCTCTCAGGTTTTATTGCACTGACAAAATCTGCCTGGTGCTTTTACATCTCTTTAACAGCAGCACATTAGAACAGAGCAGGGATGTGACAGCTCACGATCTGCTCCCGTGATGAACTACCACACCTGTCTGTCAAGGTTTTCACACCAGCCAGGGCTCTCCAGCTGGCAAAGAACAAAGAATTATTTATCAGCAAAGTCCTAGATCCACAAGCAGACAGCAGTGTTTGCCCAGGGGCCAAGAGGCACCAAATATCCCAGAGAAAATATTTACACTGGGGAAATCAGCTGGAGGTTTGGAGCAGCTGCTGTGTGTCCTGAGGAGTCTCTCAGATGGGAACCTGCAGGGCTCAGCTGTGCTCCTGGGGTTGGTCAGTGTTTGCTAAGCCAGGACCAGAGAGAGCAGTCTGCAGCTAAGGAACATCACAGCTTCTCACTAAAGTGTAATGGACATTGACTTCAAGGAGGAGTGGAGATTTTCCAGCCTGGGAGAGGAGCAAAGCTCTGAAGGAATATCTGGACATGGAAGATGCCTGCAGGGCTAAAACAGGCAAAGAATGGAAGGAGGCAGCAAAATCATTTTCTTGACAGGAGACACTGAGCCAGGATGGCTTTTGCTGTCCTGCCTGAGCAGGGACATTTCTGCTGTGAACACTGGATCATGTCAGCAGGACAATTCCCTGCACACCTCTCTGCCAGCTCTGCCCCTGCTGGGCTCTGACACAAACAAACACAACCCATGCCAGTGATGTGTGAACTGGCAGCACCACTTCAACACCCTGACACTGGTGCCACTTCCTAACCCTCTCAGGGCTGCAGAGGAATTGTGGATGATGTTTTATTCACAGAAGTGTTCAAACGTTCACAGAACGAGGTATTTTCACATTTCCCTCCATTTCTGGGATTCAAGGCCTCCCTGAAAGATTTCTGTAAACCTTTCATGATACAACAGGCTCCAGGAGGAGGGGAAAGTGAGGACAAACCCCAGCCCACAGCAATGCCAAACCCCAAACCTGCCCAGAGCAGCTCTCACCCAGCAGCTGAGCCCGAACTGCCACGCAACAGAGCAAGGCAACCCATCCCTTCACAGGTCATGACAGAATCAAGATTACAAACTCAATTCCTGCTGTTAATCCAATCTCCCAGCTGGGATATCATTCCACAGCATTATTGAGTGTCAGTTATTCACTCTGCCAACGCACTCCTCATGCTGCAGCACTAATTAACAGCAGCAGGGCTGTGAGGGGCAGGGCTGTGACGGGCAGTGAGGGTCAGAGCAGTGGAGGAGCAGGGCTGTGAGGGGCAGAGAAGTGAGAAGCAGGGCTGTGAGGGGCAGATCTGTGAGGGGCAGAGCAGTGAGGAGCAGGGCTGTGAGGAGCAGGGCAGCGAGGGGCAGAGCTGTGAGGAGTAGGGCAGTGAGGAGCAGGGCTGGGAGCAGGGCAGCAAGGGGCAGAGCTGTGAGGAGTAGGGCAGTGAGGAGCAGGGCAGTGAGGAGCAGGGCCGTGAGGAGCAGTGAGGGGCAGGGCAGTGAGGAGTAGGGCAGTTAAGAAAATGGCAGTGAGGAGAAGAGCAGTGAGGGGCAGAGCAGTGAGGGGCAGGAGTGTGAGGGGCTGTGAGGAGAAGGGCGGTGAGGAAAAGAGCCGTGAGGGGCAGGACACTGAGGAGCAGGGCACTGAGGGGCAGTCTCACTGGGCAGGGCTGTGAGGGGCAGGGCTGTGAGGGGCAGTGAGGAGCAGGGTTGTGAGGGGCAGGACACTGAGGAGCAGGGCACTGAGGGGCAGTCTCACTGGGCAGGGCTGTGAGGGGCAGGGCTGTGAGGAGCAGGGCTGTGAGGGGCAGTGAGGGGCAGGGTTGTGAGGAGCAGGGCTGTGAGGGGCAGAGAAGTGAGAAGCAGGGCCGTGAGGGGCAGATCTGTGAGGGGCAGAGCTGTGAGGAGCAGGGCTGTGAGGAGCAGGACAGCGAGGGGCAGAGCTGTGAGAGGCAGGGCAGTGAGGAGCAGGGCTGGGAGCAGGGCAGTGAGGGGCAGGGCCGTGAGGAGCAGTGAGGGGCAGGGCAGTGAGGAGTAGGGCAGTTAAGAAAATGGCAGTGAGGAGAAGAGCAGTGAGGGGCAGAGCAGTGAGGGGAAGGAGTGTGAGGGGCAGGAGTGTGAGGGGCAGGAGTGTGAGGAGAAGGGCGGTGAGGAAAAGAGCCGTGAGGGGCAGGACACTGAGGAGCAGGGCACTGAGGGGCAGTCTCACTGGGCAGGGCTGTGAGGAGCAGGGCTGTGAGGAGCAGTGAGGGGCAGGGCAGTGAGGAGTAGGGCAGTTAAGAAAATGGCAGTGAGGAGAAGAGCAGTGAGGGGCAGGGCTGTGAGGGGCAGGGCTGTGAGGAGCAGGGCTTCGCCCTGGGTTGTCAGGGGCACTCACACAGATCTCGTCGAACTTGCCGAAGTCCAGGGTGCCGTAGCGGTCGATGGGGGGCCGGATGTACTCGCAGTAGTCGCTGTTCTTCACCATCTCCAGCTGCCGCACACAGCACACGTAGGCCAGACGTGTCTGGATCTCGGCCATGTTCAGCACCTGCTCAGCACAATTTCACAAATTCAGCTCTTCCAGGTGGGTTTCAGAACATGCTCGGTGCGCTCAGCACAAAGAAGTGAGCTGGTGTCTCATGTTGGAAATGGAGCTGTGTGCTCTACTGCCACCTGTCAGAGCTGGGGCAGTTCTCTGCTGTCCATGGGGCAGTTGTTTCTTTCTCTCTCCCACAGCCAACCCTCCCTCCAGGAGATCTCTGCTGTCCATGGCCACTGAGTGTCCCTGCAGGGCTGATCCAACCCCAGCATCCCATGGGGAGATGCTGCGCCCAGGGCAGGAGCCAAGCATTCCTGCCTGGATCCAATCTGAGCCTGGCACAGCACAGCAGCCTTTGCCCCCTGCATTGCCAGAGGAGCAGCTTTCTGCTGCCCTGCATGGCCAGAGGGAGCCCAGGCCCATCTGCAGCAGCCCTGGAGCTGCAGAGGAAAACTCCCCCCTTGTGCAGGATCCCTGCTGCAGCAGAGCCACGGCTGGCACTGCAGGAGGGCTGAGCCCCCATGGCATGGGGCTGGGACACCCCCTGACACACAGGGGGGCAGGGCATGCTCTCACTCTGGCAGTGGGTCTTTTTTGTTGTTTTGTAGTATTGCATTTTTATTTACATTTTCCTATTAAAGAACTGCTATTCCTGCTCCCATATCTTTGCCTGAAAGCCCCTTAATTTGAAAATTATAATAATTCAGAGGGAGGGGGTTTACATTTTCCATTTCAGGGGAGGCTCCTGCCTTCCTCAGCACACACCTGTCTGTTCAAACTAAGACAGCTGGCACCTGGTGATGCCCTGGCACAGCAGCAACTCCAGCTGGGCCCCAGAGTGGGCAGGCAGGGAGTGTCCATGGTCAGCACAGGAAGGGAATTGCCTTCCAACAAGCTTGAACCAAGACTTTCATTCCAGGATACAGTGAAACATATAAAGAATTTAGAGATCTTTGCCGAGGTGAGGGGCACAGTGATCCTCCAAGGCAGAAATCAGTGATGCCCCATCCCTGCCAGTGTTCAAGGCCAGGCTGGACAGGGCTTGGAGCCTTGGGGGGGAACTGAATGAGCTTTAAGGTCCCTTCCAACCCCAGCCAGTCTGTAATTCCATGGTTCTCTGATCTGTCCAGTGCCAGGGCAGAGATTTTGCAGAATGGCTGAGGCGGACAGGGACCCCTTGAGATCATCCAGTCCATCCCTGAGATCATCCACTCCATCCCTCCTGCCCAGGCAGGGCCAGCTGAGGGACCTTGTCCAAGACCATGTCCAGCTGAGTTTTGACCATTTTCACAGATGGAAACTCTACCAGCCCTCTGTTTGGCCAGTGTTTCACCTCTACCAATAAATAAAAAGTGTTTTTTGGTGTTCAGAAGGAGTTCCATGTTTCCATGGTTGCCTACTGCCATTCAGGCAGTTGGAATATTTCACTGGGTACTACTGAGACCAATTCCAACTGGAGAATGCAATTGGGAGGAAAGAATTAAAATCAATATTCACTTGGGGGACAGCAGCAGAGCCAGGTAATTTAGGAAATGTAGAATACGGAAGAGAGTTGGCCTGAGCACATGCAACAAAAGGAAAATAATAAAATCATGCTCTGCACACCCATGTTTATCAGTTGCACTTAATTACTGCCAAGTGCTAAAATCTCCCTAAATCAGCAGTTCAAAGACACAGGATAGAAAATGAGCTGGACGGATTTATTGCTTTTATGGGTAAAATTAATAAATTCTGACTTTATCAGAATGTATGCAGATCCAAGAAAAGATTTCTTTGCTCTAAGAATTCTGCCAACCTCTTCCTACATCACTGCCTTCCCTGTGGTGTCAAGGCACTGCCCAGTTTTTTGAACAAGAATTCACAAGAATTTCAGGAGAAAAGGAGACTCAGGGCTGCCCCCATCACTCTGCACAGCTCCTGAAAGGTGCCTGTGCTCAGCTGGGGCTGGGCTCTGTCTGCAGCAGCACTGACACAACCAGAGCACACAGCCTCAAGCTGTGCCAAGGGAAATTCAGGCTGGATATCAGGAAGAATTTTTTACAGAAAGGGTGATAAAGTTGTGGAATGGCTGCCCAGGGAGGTGGTGGTGTCCCCATCCCTGGGTGTGTTTAACAAAGCCTGGATGTGGCACTGGGGGCCAGGGTTGAGTTGAGGGGTTGGGGCTGGGCTGGACTCGATGATCTTGAAGGTCTCTTCCAACCAGGTTGTTCTGTGAAATCCATCAAAACAACAAATCTGGCCCTGAGAAACAGAGGGAATCTTCCCACTTCTCCCACTCCTCCCACTGCCCTGGAAAACCATTGCAGCCCAGCCCCAGTACCTTGACTTTCTCAGCCAGGGGGTTCCACCTCTTCCAGAGCAGCCACCAGCCGCTCAGGCAGTCGCCGTAGTTGGTCAGGTCGGTCTCGTCGCGGCTGCCCACGTCGATGGCGATCACCACCTTGGCCCCCATGGACCTGGCCACGTCAGCTGGGGACAGCAGGTGTCAGAGCCCCCGTGTCACCTCCCTGCTGCCCCAGGTGCAGGTACAGACCTGCACGGCTCAGGGGTGGCACCTGAGGTCGCACCCGCCGCGAGCGAGCAGCAGGACAGAAGTGCCCATGGGTGTCCACCCCTGCAGGGATCCAAAGGTGCACGTGGCACTTGGGGACATGGGTTAGTGCTGGGGAGTGACTGGGCTCAGCCTTAGAGGGATCTGCAGCCTGAACAACTCTGTGATTCCACATGAACTCTGCAGCAGCTCTGCCCAGACCATTCCTGCTCAGGGAGGCTCTGTGGGGAGGGAGGGATCCCAAATCCTGCACCAACCAAGCCCTGAGTGACCCCAGGGTGAGTCCCCACTGCTGCACTGCTGGGGGACATCACTGACAGGGGATGCTTTGCCCAGATCAGTGAGATGACCTAACCCTCCCTGAGGTCACCAGGCAGCAGGGGACAGGGCACACAGCACCAGGGCAGTGACACCACAGTGGGTATAATGGCATAGAGCACATCAAACCCACTTTAATTCCAAAAAAAAGACCCGGGGGACCTGCAGAGAGAACAAATGGCAGTGCCTTAGAGAGAGCAGTGCCAACGCTGCAGGGAGAAGGTGACAATGGGAGGAGCAGGACAGGGCCCTGCCAGCAAGGAGAGGCTGGATGGCAGCCTGAGAACAGCTCTGGGATCCAGGAGAAGGATTCACAGCTGAAAGTGGGAAGAGAAATGAGGCAACACTTCCCACTTCAAGGTCAGTAAAAGGACGAGCTGCAGTCTTTGGATACGGGTGAGGATTTAGGGAAGCGCCAGGGGAGGGAAGAGAAGGACATGAACCTCACAGAATGGATTTCTATTTCTTTCACACCCCCAGAGTCCAAGATAGTTGCAGTTTCCAGAATAGTTTTGCGTAGGAAAACCACAGCTCCTGAAGAGCCAATTTAGAGGCTTAATTTAGACACTTCTTTAGATCAGATCTGTTCTGTGACTTGGATTTATATTCCTGGGCTTGTTCAGGCTATTGTTTCCCACCCAGTGTCACCTGTGCCTGCTCTTTGCCCTCTCCAGCTGTGGAGATGCAAGAGCTGCTATGGTTTGCAGTCCACAATTCTAGCTTACAAGCACAGAGAATGGAGATGCTGATCAGGAGGATCTGTTTTGTGCTATTTCAGTTTCTGGGTTTTAGGTAAATACAACCCTGATGGAAAAATAAAGTCAGGGTGTGACAGGAAGATGTAAATGACTCAGGTTGTTCAGGTGGGAGTCTCTGCCTGGGGTTCCTCCCTCTTTACCTGAGTCCCAAACTGCAGTGACCCTGCAGGGCTCTGCTGCCTCAGCCACCCCTGAGCCACCCATCCTCCTGACTGCAGTGAAACCTGACACAAAACACATCCCAAACACGGCCAGTTCACACCCCTGGGCCCTGCTGGGGGGTTCACACCTCATCCCACACCCCACATCCCTCCTCCATGGCCCCATGATTCCCCCACTGCCACATGCTCCAGGTGACACCAGCCTGAGCAGCAAATGCTGTGCTCTCTCAGAATTATTTCCTAATTAACTGATTGAAGAGAAACTCCAAGGTAGATTATGTGTCTGTGGTTTGATTCCTCTTCTCTCCCTTCAGCAAGCACTAAATTAGACTTAGCTGAATAGAACATACATACTTAGCTGAACAGAACTTAGGGAGTTGTATGTTCAGAATTTGGCTAACAGGAAATACTTCATTAAAAAAAAGTGTTAATAAAGCCAAGATAAAGAGAACACCCAGAAAACTGAGAGCAAGGACTCTGGGTAACCAGCACGAGGTTAAAGGTGTCTGTGAGATTTCTCTGTGTTTTAGGGAAAAACAAGAGCCCCAAGGCTTGCAGGCTGTTTGATGGGCAGGACTGGGAATTTCTCCCCCACGAGATGTGCTCCTACCTGGCAGGTTGTTGATGTAGCCCCCATCCATGAGGAGATGGCCATCCTTGGGGTCACACAGGGGTGGCATGTACCCCGAGAGGGACATGCTGGCCCGGACATACCTCCACAGGGAGCCTGCAGGGAGGGCAGCAGCATTAATTAATCAGCCAGCATTAATTACTGCCACGCAGGGGGGAGGCTGCTGCACTCATTAAGATAATCAAGAGATAGAGGCTTTCCTCAGAACACTGTGAGGAAGTTATTAAAACAGTTTGTTATTTTCTGTATCATACTACTGGCCAGGATAAAACACAGACTCTGCAGACATCAGCCAAAGCCCCAGAATCCACAGTTTTAAGCCCATTCCTCACATTTACTGCCTCCTGTGGGATCTCAGCATATTCCTACTACAGGGAGCACCAGGGTTTGGAGCTGGGGCTGAGGGGGAAGGAAAAGGTGCAGCTGCAGTCACTGTGTTCTACAGAGATCCACAAACCCCTGACTTTTAGCAGCACTAGAACCTGAAAAATACAAGCTGTAGTACCCCCAAAAATTCTCTTTTCCCTCCTCTGCAACAAGCAAACGTTTTGTCTTGTGAAACCACTGCAAATGCCTGCTGGGGATCATTATCTTCTCTTGGGCCATTTCAATTGGTGCTGTAAGGAACAGTAATAATCCTTTAAGCTGCTAGAAACAAAGTTTAGTCAAGTAGAAATTGATTGGCCGTGTTTCCTGTAAAACATTCTGCTTTAAGGCTCTTATACACTGATTTTTCTCTTAACATTTGCATCAACCAAATTGGGAGGACACTGCATTTCCACAGGCCAAGAGGCTTGTCTGGGAAGTGAATCTTTAAAATACCAAGATAAGTGAGCCTTGCAGTGCTAAATCACTGCTCAGTAATTAACTGCTTGGTGCTTCCAACAGCAACTCTTCCTAGCAAATTCCCTGGGAATTGATTTTCTTTTGGTGTTTTCTTTTTAAAACAGATAACAGCTCTGTTTTTAATTCTAACCCAGCACTCCTGCTGTTAGCACAGGTTAATGCTGGCACATTTGGGGGTTATTATTAATAGTTTTAGTGGAACTTCCACCCAAGGAAACTGCTGACGTGTGTTTCACCTCACAGACCAAACCAAGATGGGAAATGGCAGCAGCTGGGAACTTAATTTATCTCCATTCAGTGGAGACAACCGTAACCATTCTCCAGCTGATTCCTTTCCTTCCATTAAACTTCCACGGGGACAAGCAGCTGGCTGGAGTGAGTTTCCTGACCTCAACTGGCTTAACCTGCTGTGGAATGGGAATACAAAACCTCTGAGAAGGGTTAATCCTTTTTCTGCTTGTTTTAGCTGCCCTGATCAAAGCCCAGAGTCCTTCAGCAGCTCCATAACCCCCCTGGCACGGCAGGAATGGGCAGTGTGACCTGTGCCAGCCCCAGGGACAAACATCAGATGTGACAGCAAAGGCTGCAGCTCCCCCCAGGAATATCTGGGGCACCTGGAGGTCTCCCCTGCAGGCTGAGTCACTGACTGACAAAAGGCAAAGGCAGGGACACATCCCAGGCACCTCAGATCCTCCTCCCCTCTTCACTCAGTGAGAAACAGGAAGGACTGATCACAAATGAGAGCCCAACTCAGCCCCTGCTTCAGGCAGAGCCTGTTCTGGGGGAACACAGCTTCATTTAGGGGAATTTGAATTGTCAAAGGCTTTGGGTGCTTTAAGTCTGATTTATGGCTAGAATACCTGCACTTCACTTTAAGGATGCTTTAAATATACAGAAAGGTGCCAATGGAGCCATTTTCTCCCCAAACAGTGAATGCAGCATCTCATTTAATTCCCTCTCAGCAGCCCTGTCCCTTGTCACCTGTGTACAGCCACAGTTTGGTGCTCAGCAGGTAACACAGAGGGGAGAAGCAAAAGGAAAGACACATTTCAAAGGTGAGACAAGCTCCAGGAAGAAGGGGTGACCGTGAAGCTCCCATGATGACTGAAGGCCTGGAGAGGCCATGGCCACACTCACCATCCCTGTGCACCCTCATGGCCGAGGCAGTGATGTCAGTGGTGATGGTGAAGTAAGGAATCCACAGATCCTGCAACAGAGGAGTCCCAAATTCACTAAATCTGTCCCCTTGCACTTGACCACAGCCTGTGCCTGACACACAGCAGAGCAACAACCTCTGGACCTTACCAGACAGAGCTACAGACACACACCTGCATGGATGAAGGAAACCCCACAGTCCTGTGTTTAAATTAATAAATTTGTCTCTCATGCAAACAATTCATTCAGAACCAGGGCAGACAAAAATCCTCCTGTCCTTTCTGCAGTAGCAAGAGCCCCTGGTTCCAGCAGAGTGTGCAGAGGCAGCACAGAGAGCTCCTCACACAAACAGAGCCACCTTCTACAGGGGGTTTTTGTTTTAATTTCAGGTGAAGGGTGGGGTCTGATGGTCACTCCCATCCCAAGGGATCCTGAGGCTGTTTAATCCTGGAGGACATGAAGAACATGATCATCCATGGCCTCCTGACTGAGCAATGGCCAATCTGTACCTCCTGGTGATGGAGCCAGGGTCATCCCTTCAGCAGGAAATGCTGACCCAACATTTTCTGGAATCAAAGAGGACAACCCCAAACTCTGGAGCACTGGCTACAGGAACAAAGGATCCTGCAAGGTACGTCTCCAGGAAGGTTCTAGAGGTTGCCTGAGATCCTGCAGGGTAACACAACAGTGGGGATGTGGAACAGAAGGAGAGTGAGACACAAAAAGAATGGCTGAGCCAAGAGCTTTGGGAGTTTATTCAATGGGGCCAGCCCTGCCCCTGGCAGGGGAAGTTCTCCCTCTGGTTTCAGCTGTGTCTCACCTCCCACCTGCTGGAAAAAGCAAAGGGAAGGTGACCTCCCAAGTGTGCAGGGCTCTGCTGGAGAGAGGACAGTTTTGGAAAGTTTCCATGGTGCCTGCTGAAATGGTAGCTGCCAAGGGGAAGCAGGAGGACTTGTCTGAGTAAACTGAGCTTGTGTCCTGTTCCCAGGAACAGCTGATGCTGCTCTGTCAATCAGAAAACTTGAATCAAGGCTGAAGAGGAATCCCTGCCCTCCCAGGCAGCCTTTGTTCACTGGACACGGTGTCTGGGCCTTCTCCAGCACAGCTTTAATGGGCCTTAAACCCAAACCCAACACAGGTTTGGACTCCAGGACCACTGGAGCTGGAAGCCCTCCCTCCCTGGCCAGGCTGCAGCTCCTGGTGGGATTTCTGTGCTGTTCAGCCTGAAATGCTGCACTGCCAAGCAGCAGAGGTTTTTCTGCTGAATTTAATCTCCTCGGCAGCTCTGCAAAGCTGGTGGGACTGGGGAGGGCTCACAGGCACTGCACCAGGATCACAACCCCAGTGTAAATGCCAGAGCAAAGTGGATGAATAAAGAGTGATTACAAGAGAATTAGGGTGCCTCTCCATGCTGAAGATATTCTGGGGATTGCACTTCTCAGTGCATCAAGCACATATTAAGCAGAAACAGGGGAATGGGAGAAGAAGCCTCTCTGACACCTCCTTTCATGCTCCTGCAAACACCTGCACAAAGCAAACCAACCCAAGCCCTCCCACGCAGCAATAAAGCCTCACTGCTCAGGGAATGTTCCACTGATTTTGGAACTGAGCATCATTCAAGTCTGAAACAGGACTTAATAAAAGTCTTGTCTGATTCCTCACACCTGAGCCCCCAGCTGAGACGATTTATAAGGGCATTTTGGCATGGAGATAAGAATTAGAGAAATCTTATCCCCATGCCAAAATGGAGAATAAGAATTCCAGAGGCTGATGCTCTCACAGAAGGATGGGTAATTCAAGAGGAAAATAGCTCTATTTCTTGAGAAATGTCCTCCAAGCACCCTGGCCTGGGTTTGTGTGTGTCCAAGGGCCCCATCCTGGGTTTGGGTGTGCCCTGTGAGGGTCTCACGTGGATGATCCCAGCTTGGGGAGTGCCTGTGGCTGGAAGCAGTGATGGGGTTTTTGTCACCAGGGCCCCCACACAAGCAGCACTGCTGGGAATCAGGAGACACCCACATTACAAGGGTTGGCAGAGAGCAAATTTCAGAGAAAATGGAAACCTCCCTTCCAGTGTCAGAAATAACAGCTCAACGTCAGCACTCCTGCTCCTGTGGGGGAGAGGGGTGAGGGCTCTGTGGGAAGCACAGGGGTGTCACCTCACAGCCACAGCAGCAAAGAGGAGGATCTGGCCCAGAACTTCTAAATTTTAAACTTTTCTAGAGCAACAAGGGTCAGCCCCTTGGTAGGAAGCTCCCGGGTTTGCCTGGGATCACTGCAGATCCTCCCAGGAAGGAGCAGCTGTGGCCAAGCACCCAAACATAACCTCTGCTTGTAAGGCTGTAATTGATTTTTACTGATAGGAATTTCCAGGTAGAAATCATTGCTACCTAGCCATACCCACCCCAGCTAGGGAGAAAAGATGGATGTTTGTAGTTTGGATCCTTTAAATTCATTGATAAAATACTTTTTCAAGGCTTCTGGCTCAGCTCCTGTTCCTTTCTCAGTCCCTGGGGCAGCTCCCAGTTAGAGGACTGGTTACCCCACAGGGAGAGTGGGAATTGCAGTGAAGGAGAAACTCCCCCTTTCCTGCTGGGCTACACAACATTTTTCCTTATTTATCTGAGGGAATTCTTCCCACCAGAGGAAACCCTGGCCATGGACTGAGGGAAGGTGATGTTCAGCACACATGCACAGAGATGATGCTGCTAGATGCCCCAGGACTGGATTTCTCTCACACAAAACCTTCCTGAGGCTGCCAGGGAAGAGCAGAATGTGCAACTACAGCTGTTGAAATTCCTAAGGAAGGAATCTGCTGCATCTTAAAAAGGAAATACAGTGAACTGACTGCCGGAATCCAAAGCAGGGATAGATAAAAATGGCCTCAAGTTGCACCAGGAGAGGTTTAGGTTGGACAGCAGGAAAAATTTCATCATGGAAAGGGTGGTCAGGCATTGGAACAGCTGTCCAGGGCAGTGGTGGGGTCACCATCCCTGGAAATGCCCAAAAGCCATGTGGATGTGGCACCTGGGGACAGGGGTCAGTCCTGGCCTTGTCAGTGCTGGGGCAATTGTTGGACTCAGGGATCTGAGGCATTTTCCAACCTTGATGATTCCAGGAGTCTCTAAAACCTGCTTGTCTCCAGCACCATCCCCTCTGCACAGCAAACTGCTATTTTCAGCCACATGATGATTAATCACTTACTTTCATATTTGCATTTAGGTAGCGAATGTTTTGGATTATTTTTACCAAATATATTTAAAGTATATACAGTGTTAATTTGCTACATGATCTTTCATCACAAGGATGCAAACACAGGAATAATTTGGTGAAAATTGCAAATCAGGTGAAATTCCAAGGCTACCCAAACACTCTCTCAGCAGGGTAATGTAGGAAGACAAACACTGATAATGTGCTTTACAATCTGCTGCTGCTGAGGGAAGGGGGAGAGGTGCATTCTAAAGGAGGCTCTTGGCTCAGGTGGACCCCACAACACCCAGCAACAACAAAAAGGTGCAAACCAGGACACAAAGGACTCTGCCATTGTTACAGCTTTCAGTAGGCTGCTCAGAAAAACTCACTCCAGCTTCAAAACTAAAATTCAAAAAAGCCAAAGCCATCACAGCCCAATTCAAGCCCCTCTCTCTGGTGTGCCCTCAAGGTCTCTGAGACCTGATTTGCAGGAAAATAATGATGAAGCAGTCTCAGCTGTTCTTCTTCAGTGTCACAATTTTCACTTCTTCTCTCAGACAATGAGATCCCATTGTCAAACTGAAATAGCTACAAATATTCTACAGTTTGTGTTTTCTAAATCCACCAAAAAGAACAAGCTCCATCTTGCAGCCATGGATCACCACATTCACAGTTTCATCACATTTTCAGTCACCCAACAGCTCCAGACTTCCATATTAGCATTAAAAAAAGCTATTTTTGTTCCAACAGAAAACAGGGACATAATTTCCTGTCCATAAGGTGAATAAAGAACCTACCTCTATCTGCTTATCTTTGAAGATGTTGTTGATGCTCTTGTTAAAAGCTGCTCCAGAAAACATAGAGGTTATTGGGTATGTCAAGTCTAGAATAGTCTTAAACACTGAGTTCATAACCTAAAAAGAGAAAAAAAAAAAAGGCATTTCAAAGGTCAGAATGCACAGGAATGTGTGCATAAAGGCTGCAATTCCAGAGACATCAAATTCCAGAGTTCAGAGCCCACATGCTGGAAGCATCACAAGTGCAGAAAGTGTTGAGGGGACAGAAATACAACTACAAAATCTACAAGCAGGAGCTCCCTGTGTGGTAAATTTACATTTAGCAAACCCCAAAGCAGAGCAAGCCCTGCAATAAAGCTCTGCCAGAAGGAGCATTGCCCCCTGTGCCCCACACCAGCCCCAGAGCAGCGTGCCCTGCACAGCCCTCAGCCTGGGCACGAGGCCATGGGTGCTGCAGCTCCAGCCTTTACAGTTTTTCTATTAAAAAAAAAGATGTTCTGAGTTGTCTTCCTCTCCATTATCCTTCCCACAGCACCTGTGTGGTTCAGTGGTGTGGGAAGGAACCCAAAAATCCACGGCAGGAGTTGCTTCATCCATCTCCTCTCATCTGGGGGTCACAGCCAATTTTTCTCCCAGACTCAAAGCTTTTCTGTGCCTCAGTGGAAGAATTTAGAGAATCGTGTCTGGGGTTCTCTGGGACTCCAACAAGGCTCAGTCAAGCACATCTCATAGAGCTTTAAACCCTTTCTGTGGAGCAGGCTCCATTATTTGTCATTCCCAAAGTCAGGTATTGGGATGTGTTATGGACCCAGCATTTAACTGCTGCAAACTCAGCAAGGGAAACCCAACCACATCAGGTTCCTTAAAGCACTCCAGGTCCCTGCACACCAACCCTTCTAACACAGAGATCTGGAATTAAGCTTTCACAGATTCCTTTTCTCTCCATTTCAACAGCATTATTACACCTATGTACTGACCTACAAGAGAAAATGATGAAAATCCCTAAACTTTATGGCATTATGGACATAGTATTTGCCCATAACTAGGCCATCCTAATAAATCTTACCAAAATTCAATGTTTAATATATTACATCATAGTCAAAATGTAAAAGAAGACCACAAAACCCAATTAATTCCCTTCAAATTAAATAGGGTTTCACTGGATGAAATATTTCCATGAGATGAAATCTTTTCTCTCTCGACATGTTCTCTGTAATTTAACAGCTTCTCAGAGATCAGGGCATCCTTCCCAGGCAGACACATGGAACAGCCTCCAACCTGCCAGCTGTTAGAGCAGCTGTGAGCAACATCTGGCTTGGCTTTACTCTGCAGTGATTTCAGAGCAGCAGGATCAGCCTGCATTGCCATGTCCAGCTGCTTTCAAATTTCTGTCAGGGATCTGCCCAGAGAAAATGAGTGCAAGGATAAAAAAATGATCATTAAGAAGAAGGATGGGAACAGGAAGTGTGGGAGAACCCAAGGATGAAGCTTCATTCACATCCTCACTCTGGGTTTGATGTGCTGAGGACAGTGTGCCAACCTAACTATAGACTGCTACCCACAGCTTCAGAGGGAGATGGAATTAGTGCTGCACCTAAAATAGGGATCAGGTCTCTTCAGAATGATTAAATCAGGGGAAGAGGCATCTACAAAGAGCCCTTTATTTAATACTGAAGAAAAACCTCACCCACTCAGCAGCAGCCATTGGGCTTCCCTTGTTGCAAATTATATTTATGGCGCTGAGCCTCCACATTTCTCAGTGATCTTGTCCATGGACAAAATACTTCCAATTAACAGTTATTTCTTAATATTCCCATTTCTCAGAGCTGGAAGATGCCCTTTAGCTGAAGCTGATGGCCAACAGCCTCCCTCAGCCTTCCAGGAATAGCTGCAAGCACCTCCTGTTCCCCAGATAAATTCAGTTAAAGATCACCCTCTGGGGAGGCAGACAGAGCCTCCTGCCTCCTGCTCCACTTCCTACAGGAGCTCTGGGATCAGCTCCAGCAGCTCCAAGAGTTTCATCCCAACACCACCAGGATGGGAAGCCCAGCCCTGAGCCAGCTCTGCCAGTGCTCTCAGGGCTTGCAGGTCATGGAATTGTGGAATTTTTTTGGGTTGGAAGGACCTTAAAACTCATCTCATTCCACCCCTGCCATGGCAGGGACACCTCCCACTGTCCCAGGCGCTCCCAGCCCGGTCCAGCCTGGCCTTGGGCACTGCCAGGGATCCAGGGGCAGCCACAGCTGCTCTGGGCACCCTGTGCCAGGGCCTGCCCACCCTGATAATAAAAATTTTTGTCCTATCACACAGTCTAAATCTATTCCTTTGCCTCTTATCCTGGCCCTGATAAAAATTCTCCCACCATCTTCTTTATAATCCTCCTTTCAATATATAAAGGCTTCTCATGAACTTCCATTACTACAGCTCTGCTACAAGATGAGCTTTCTTTTTAAAAAGACCTTCAATCCTAAAATCTTTTTTAAGTGACCCTAGGGATAGAAAAGTTCAGCAAGGAAGGGACAAGGTTCTGCTCACAGAGCAGGACAAGAGCAAAGGCATGTGATGATGGACAAGAGGAATTGTCATCTCTGGCTCTTTTGTTCTTTGATGCAGCATTGTGGCAAACTGGTGTGAAAAGCCAGTATAATCCCAGGATTTTTCAATGTTCCTGACTATAAAAAACCCCCAAGGTTATAGGAAAACTTATGAAACAACAAAAATTTCAAACAGATCCAGTATTTTTTAAACTACTCAAAAGATCATGTAGTGCCTTCTCAGCAATCACCTAAAAAGTTTCAATAAAACAAGGAAAGGAATTCCCACAGAAAAAAAAATGTTAAATCAATACAATAAAAACATAACTCAGGGCTGGATGAGAATTGGCATGACAGGGAAAAACCAAGGACTGATTTCTGGCCAGATCTGCCCATTAAAGCACAGGATCTTCCAATGCACAAATGGAGCAGGGTCAGAGCAGAACCTCCTGACTCCCTGGGCACAACCCCCACATTTATTGGAGCTGTCAGTGCCACCAGACAGTGACAGGCAGCAAATGGTGGCAGTGTCCCACCCAGCCAGCCCCCACCCCCATCAGGAGCAGTGTTTTAGCCCCACACACATCTATAACTGTATTTCTTTCTAAGAATATTCCATCTGTGTGAAATATTTCTACTTTGAGATATTAATCCTCCAATTAAATAAAACAACAGTCTGCAAACACTAAAGCTTTGGCTTGTTCACTTTGCTGGTAAAATAGAGGTGCAGAAGACACAGAGACAATAAACAGTAACTAATCTGACTGGGAATTTTCATATTTCCCCCTGTATTTTGACAAGAGTAATTTATTTCTTCACTGCTTCATTAGGTGCAGAAAACACATCCCATTAAAAATATCCCTTCTCCCAGCACCAAGTGTACAGCTAGAGAGATGCCAATTGCTAAAAATACCAAAAAGAGAAGTAAATGCAGGACAAACAGCATTCAGCCTGATGGATTAAACAGAGAGATAAGAAAAGCTCAGAGTTAAGTAATCCATGCCAGTGAAGACATTTCCCAGGCTGCTCTCAGCAATAACCTTCCCCAGCACAGGCTCAGAGCTGCAGAGGAGCAGCAGGTCCTGGAGCAGGGAATGCTCCATCCAGCCCTTCTGCCTGGCTGCTCCTGGGGCATGTCCTGCACAGCCACCCCAGGGCTGCTCTGGGGACAGCAGGGAAGGTCCCATTTGGCAACCTGGGGGTTATCTGGGGGATATTTCAGCTCTCTCACCTTTAGTCCCTTCAAGTGGATCTCCCAAGAATTCCCTAAGGCTGTTTCCCACACACTGGGGCTCCTTTCCCCTCTCCGTGCTCAGCATTAACACCACACAAGAGTCAACACCCCAGAACAGCCACTGATAAAAGATTTCTTATGCCCTAAACTCTGCACACTGTGATATTGGAGAGGGGATTTCATGGCTCTCTTCAGTTTGCAGCCATTGTGCTGGACACTGCTGGTACCACTGGGAAGGGCCTCAAACAGAGCAGGCTTTGCTTTTGTCCTCCTCAAACCCTTAGACAATTTCTGGGCTGGACATGGACCTGCAAGAACACTCATGGAAGTCCTCATGAAAATCTATTGTTCATAAATAAGATGAAATGTTTGCTCTAGCAGAGGTCAATCACCTCTCCCATTACTTATTTGCAGCTTTCAAAGCACCAATACCTGCAACAGCCCCAGGCCAAAAATTGCCTTTTACCTTGTGAAAAGTTCTCTGAGCTTCTGCAATTTGTGCTCAAAAGTTAATCAACAGATTAAATGCCTCCATTTCATCTTCAAGTATTCCTGATAAGAGTGACTGTGATTCCAGAACGAGAACCCCATTCCTGAGAAGGCTGGGAAACATCTCCAGCTCTGCCTCATGCCCTGCACACCTGACAAACAGGAAGAGAATCCTCTGGACAAATGCACAGAAGGAAATTCCATGGCTGCAGGTTAGGCAAGAGCTGGGAGAGAGGGCAGAGATCCCCAGAGTGCTGAGGGTTGGGAAAGCTGGGAGGAATCAGCACCCATTCAGATGCTGCCCTGGAAACACAAGGTGGGAGAGAGAGAGCAAGGTTAAGGGAGTTCTGACACAATTCAGTGCATTTGGCTTTATGTCTTTAATCTTGAACCTCCCCCAGGTTTGTGATTCCAGCAAACTGCTCTGGATCATCAACAGTTTATGTTTTGGGTGCTTCCCAAGCCAGCCAGGCATAGGCAGTTCTTAAATAAAAAGCATAAAATCCATATTCTTCTGGCAAGCAGTGATGGGGAGGTGAATCAGTCCCACAGCCCCTGCCCACCAGGACAGCACAAACATCCCAGGGCCTCAATGTGCATTTCAGTCCCTCACACAATCCATCTTCACAGAGACAGCTTTGGTTGCAAAGCCATGGCAGATTAGAGGATCCTTGGGAGACATAAACAGTGCCCACATGCCAAGGACAGGATCCTGTTTCCCCCTGAAACCCAAGACCTAAGACTCTTAATCTCATTTATGAAATTCCCTATGTTGTTTCATTTTCAGTAAGAAAATCTACAGGAAAATGTGGGGTTGGTGTGAAGAATACAAACTTGCAAACACCAAACTTCAGAAGGAACCTCACCTTCAGTCAGTCTGAACCAGGGGCACCTGGGACAGTTTTCATCCAACATCTGATCAATAAATAAAACCAAGCCAGGCTGGATGGAGCTTGGAGCACCCTGGGATAGTGCAAAGTGTCCCTGCCCATGGCAGGGGTGGAATGGGGATGATCTCTAAGGTCCCTTCCAACCCAAACCAATCTTTGACTCCATGATAAATGAACTCAACCCAATGAAGTCACTATTTAAAACAACCTTCCCAAAACTTGAGTTAACTTTGAAAATAAGTTTTTGTCTGTACTAAATATTGAAAGTTAGGACCTTCTCCTGACCCAGAGTCCCAGTGCTGTGGAGTGCAAGGCAGGACCAGGAGTGACACATTTGGGAGTTATTTAGAGAAGGATTACCTCTGTCACTCAGTTCCACTGACACATGACAGCATGTGAGAAAGAGAGAGAATTACACAAAACAGAAACACATTTGTTGAGAGCTGGAAAGGAAACAGGCCCCAGCACATAGAAGATAAAACAAAGATAACCACAGGTGAGCACACTGAGACCACATCTCTGTGCCTTGACAGTGTGACCAGGATTGGTGCAGAGCTAAGCCAGGCAGCTGCCTCCTGACTCCTTGGACGTGGAGCAGCTTTTCCAGGTGATCCATCACTGCTGGGCAGGGCTTGTTCTGTGCCACATACACTGAATTTCAGGAGCCTGCACCTTCCTGGGGTGCTGCTCGTGCCCTGCTGTGCCTGGGCCTGGCTCCACTGGGGGAAGGAAGCACAGCATTCCCAGGGGAGGGAATTCAGCATTCCCAGAGGAAGGAATTCAGCACTTTCATGGAAGGGAATTCAGCATTCCCAATGGAGGGAATTCAGCATTCCTAGTGGAGGGAACATTCCCAGTGGAGGAAATTCAGCATTCCCAGTGGAGGCAATTCAGTGTTCTCATGGGAGGGAATTCAGCATTCCCAGTGGAGGGAACATTCCCAATGGAGGCAATTCAGTGTTCTCATGGGAGGGAATTCAGCATTCCCATGGGAGGCAATTCAGTGTTCTCATGAGGGAATCCAGCATTCCCAGTGGAGGGAATTCAGCACTCCCCATGGAGGGAATTCATCCTTCCCATGGGAGAGAATTCAGTATTCCCATGGGAAGGAATTCAGCATTCCCATGGGAGGGAATTCACTGTTCCCATGGGAAGGAAACATTCCCAGTGGAGGGAATTCAGCACTCCCAGGTGAGGGAACATTCCCAGGGGAAGGAATTCACATTCCCAGTGGAGGGAATTCAGCATTTCCAGTGGAGGGAACATTCCCAGTGGAGGGAATTCACATTCCCAGTGGAGGGAACATTCCCAGTGGAAGGAATTCAGCACTCCCAGGTGAGGGAACATTCCCAGGGGAAGGAATTCACATTCCCAGTGGAAGGAATTCAGCATTTCCAGTGGAGGGAACATTCCCAGTGGAGGGAATTCACATTCCCAGAGGAAGGAACATCTCCAGTGGAGGGAATTCACATTCCCAGGGGAAGGAACATTCCCAGTGGAAGGAATTCAGCATTCCCAGGTGAGGGAACATTCTCAGGGGAGGGAATTCAGTGTTCCCATGGGAGGGAATTCAGCACTCCCATGTGAGAGAACATTCCCAGGGGAAGGAATTCAGCATTCCCAGTGGAGGGAACATTCCCAGTGGAGGGAATTCACATTCCCAGTGGAGGGAACATTCCCAGTGGAGGGAATTCACATTCCCAGCGGAGGGAACATTCCCAGTGGAGGGAATTCACATTCCCAGTGGAGGGAACATTCCCAGTGGAAGGAATTCAGCATTCCCAGGTGAGGGAACATTCCCATGGGAGGGAATTCAGCACTCCCATGTGAGAGAACATTCCCAGGGGAAGGAATTCACATTCCCAGTGGAGGGAACATTCCCAGGGAAGGGAATCCACATTCCAGTGCAGGAATTCCCATGCCAGTGCTTACCATGGCCCACTGGCGAGCTTTGATCCTCATCTGGTTGTAGCTGCGCTCCTCGGCGTACAGCGCGCTCATGAAGGCGCCGATGGACGTGCCCCCGATCATGTCCACGGGAATGCCAGCCTCGATCAGCGCCCGGATCACGCCCACCTGGGAGCAGCCCCTGTGCCAGGGAGGGAGGGAGGGAAGGGAGAGAAGAGCCACTGTCAGCCAGGCAGTCATTGAGGAGTGCAAGGCTGGTGATGAATGGCGCCTTCTAAGGAAGCCGAGCCCGCGCCAGCCGAGCTGCCAATCTCTTGCTGAACAAGCCCCGGTGCCAGGAACAAACATTATGAATGCAGAAATCCTCCCAGAGACTCCCAGAGGAGCTGAGGGAACACGACCACGCAGCCTGGAGCACTGGGGAAGGCAGGGAGATGACAGCAGCCAAGAGCTGAGCTGGTGGATGGGCGAGGGGAACGTCAGCGCAGATCTGAGGGAGCAGAGTCTGCTGGGGTCCCCCCAAAGCACCCAGGAAAGGCTGGGGTTCAGAGCCTTCCCACCAGCTTCTTTCCTGGTGGTTCTCCACAGAAATTGAGCCAGCCTGGGGTACTGGGAAGGGGCACCACATGGATTAATAATGAAATTTGGAGGTGGAAACAAAAGCAAGCAGAGACAAACAGTGATGAGAGGGCAGAGGTTGAGGCTGCACACAAGCCCAGGAGAGGGGCAGATGAGGAGGCAACTTCTGAGGATAAGACAAATTCCTTCAGGAAAATAAACTTATTCCTTGATTTCAAGTGCAGAAGGAATTCTGAGCAACAATGGAGACAGGTGATAAACAAGAGATGAACCTCAGTGCTGATGGGACAAGAGGAAAACAGAAGCAGCAACGCCCCTGCAGCAACCAGCTCTTATCCAGCTCTGCTCACATGGATTTGGGAACCCCTGGGGATATCCCCTGACAAATATTAACCTACTGTGCAGTGCAAGGTCAAGAATAAAACAGAAAACATAAGAATACACATCCAGGATGGGCCAGTATTTGGAAAACCACAAGCAAGCTCAGACCTCTCACCCAAAGAAAGAGCAGAACTAAAAAAATGACAGAGAAAAGCACAAAAGGTGACCAGAATATGAGATGGACTTCACAGGAGGAGAAAGTAAACTGGAATCACCGACTGGGGGAGATCCTGACTGATGGGAAACATGCAGGGTCAGCAATGATATCACCATGCAGAGATTTTAATGGAAAGGAAAGAATTTGCAGACAGGTGTACACAGAGCACAAACTGGGGAAGCCACTGTTACCACATGCTGGAGAGGTCAAATCACAAATGGATTTAAATGTGGAAAGGATGAATCAAAGGTACCAGGCTGTCAGTGGCTACTAAACATGACAAATGGGAGGTGCAAGCTGGTGCTCAGGAGGCTCAGGAGCTGCTAATTGCTGCTCCCCACCATCAGAAATGAGAGAGCAGAGGTGGAACCTTTGATCTGATCCTGTGAACATCTGATCACATCTGATCTTTTATCCCCTAGTGGGAGAGGGATCCCTGCCTATCCCACAGAACCACAGAACACTGCACTGGAGGCAAATTGTGCTTCCAAGCAGCCCAAAGCTCCAGCCTCTGCTTTCCAATGCTCTGTCCAGTGAATAAGAAGCATTTTTGATTAGTTCATCCCACCTGGATGGATGCTTTGCAGTCTAGGCCATAAAGCAGTAAAATAAACTTCCTTTTCCCATTTCCATCCCATTTTCTGTCCCCCACAGTTTGCTCTATTTCCATCCTCCTTCCCCTTGCTGTTTACATCCTATAAATACTTGCTAACAGCTGCCAAGTCCACCGTAGGTGTCACTTGGCCAAGCTATGCTGAGCACATTCTTTCCATCCAAATAAATCCCCTCCAGCTGCTGAAATGCTTTGGGACAGGTTTGTGGTTATCCTGGGTGTAAATGACTTCAATGACAGATCTGTGCTGCTGCAATCCAAGAGCAGAAAATGGTTCATTTCACTTTCCTCTCCAAATTCCCCTTCTCCTCTTCTCCTACTGCTTCTTCCCTCAAGATGCCCTGAGTTAAAGGAATTACACTTTTTCCTGCCCATTGTTTTTAGGTTTTTAGAGTGCAGCTATTTTGGCATTCTGCTGCTCGTGCCTGGCACTTCCCACTGCCTCAGCCCTGATATTCCACAAGGAGCAGAGCTACCCCTGCACCTCCTGCCCTCTGCAGACAGCCCACACCAGGTGCCTTTCTTAGGGCACCTTAAAGTATTTCCTGCTTGGAGGGCAATTTTAAGGCTATGAGTAGCTCCAGACTGGATTCTCTCCCTTTAACTGTTTTTCCCAATTCAGACATCCATAAATACAAAGGATTTGATGTGAGCACTCTGGATTTGTTCCTATTTTGCTGCATGATGCCTTTGCATGAATAACAAAAGATCATTATTACTTTTATTGGCAAGCCATCCCCTCCTGGTGCATCCACAGAGTCCCTGCCAATACCACACTAATGTGACAGCCACAGATCTCCAACAGATTCACTGATCACAAAGCAAGATGGGAATCAAAGTCCTTTTCTTGCTTGTAAAAGAACCTCCCATAAGCTGCCTGACTAAATTATGTTTCATTTATACACAACCACAGAGCTGATTCTTCCAGCTCCAACACCCTGAGCAGGAACATTGCTGGAATTTGCAAACTAAATCCTGAAAAAAGTCAAATGTGCCTGAGCCTCCCCTTTTCTCCAGGTGGTCCTGATCTCCTGAAAGACAGAAATGGGGATTTTTCCCCCTTGTCCCTACAGCTTCAGGCCATCACAGCCCCAGCAACGTTACCACATGGGACTTCTCAACAACTCCTTGCAGTTGGTTCTGTCCTGGGCACTTCCCAGCTCCACAAACACGGGCAGGCTGCCAGGGGAAGTGTGTACCAGCACCTGCCAGGCACTGATCCCCTTTGCCAGCATCCCTGGGCTCCCTCAGAGCTGCACTGGGCAGCTGCAAACTGAAAAGGAAAAGGAATTGAGCCAGGAGCAAGATCCGTGTTCACAGCCAGAGGACTGGTGCAGAAATACCCCAGGGATTGTGCACTCCTTGTAATACCAGGCCCAATTTCACAGGGGACATGTCCTGGTTTAGGGAAATGTGGAATTACAAGTGTTGGGCAGGAGGAGAACAAAGGGAGAGGGATAACTCCTGCCAGTGCTGTACCTGCACAGCAGTGACAACGTGGGACAGGGAAACCTCCAGGTGACACAGAGCTGAGTGCCACTCACTGCAGGGGAAAGGGACAGGGGAGTGCTGCCACACGGGAGGAAGGAGCACCCCAGGGAGGGGATGGACACCCAGAGTGTCCCTGGAGCTGCACATGCAGCTCCCTTCACCCTAGAGCTGCCTGAAGGAGCAGCTGGATGGAGGCACCTCCCCTGCCAGCACCAGCACTGCCCCAGGACACTGACAAGGGGAATAGAAACAATGATCTACAAGATGACTTTCAAATAATTTCTATCAGAACCCAAAGATTTGCCCAGGAGGTGCAATCAGGATCTGAACAGAAACTCTTCTCCATTGCACTCAGTGCCTAGGACAGGCCTGATTCATTAATGCCTGTAGGAGTGACGGGGGGTCAGCACGGTGGGGATAGATGGAGAGCAGAGATCTCTGTGGCCAGGTCTGGAACTTGGGGTTTATTGCAAAGGGCCTGGGTGCAGGGCCCTGCTGGGAGCTGCCAAACACAGCTCAGAGCAGGACTGAGAGAAGAGAGGGGGAGAGAGGATGAGAGGGTGAGAGAGTAAAAGCAAGAGGGGCAAGAGCAAAGAGAGTAAGAAAGCTAAGAGAGTAAGACAGGCAAAGTTCCCGTTACAATACAATAAATCTTCTTCTGTGTTGAATATTCTGATTCTCACTAACCAATCTAGTACAAGATACAAATCCTATAGCATTTCCATACAGCCTATAAGAATCATTACATCACCATCCTGTGTTACATTTTAAACCCTAAAAACTCCTCTTTGGGCCCCTTCTGCCAAGCTGTAGGGTGTGCTCTGACCCTTGGGCCTGTCTGCAAGCAGAGGGTGTTGTTCCATCAAAAGGGGATCACCTTCAGCTGGCCACACCATTGTTTTCCAGTTGTTCAGTAACTGAGGGATCTCAAAGCTTGCTTTCATTTCAATCTCACTTACACTTTCTATATTCTCAAAATCTTTTGCCAGGCAATCATATTTATAAGGCTTTCTGTTTCATCTTCCCCAACAAATGCCCTTTGCAGAGAGAGCTGAGCCAGCATCACCCAGCTCGAGGAGGGGCTGAAGCCAGAGCCAGGCTCTGTTCCCAGCCCTGCCCCTGCCTCAGCCTGGCCTGAGCAACACAAAGCAGGGGCTGCTCTGGCCATCAGCTGCCCCAGGTGCTGCTGTCTGCACCCAGCAAATCATGATCCCCTTGCTGAATGAGCCTCCTTAGCTGTGCTGGCTAAACTCCTTCACCATTCCTTGTTTACTGCTCATGGTCACAAGGAGGTCACTTGGTCTGGTCAGCTGGACAGGAGGAGACTGAGGGGAGACCTCACTGGAGTTCCAGGCTCCTTGTGAGGGGAAGAGCAGGGACAAGAGCCAGGGCACGGCTGGGGCTGGGCCAGGGCAGCTCAGGCTGGAGCTCAGGGCAAGGCTCTGCCCCCAGAGGGTGCTGGCACTGCCCAGGCTGCCCAGGGAATGGGCACGGCCCCGAGGCTGCCAGAGCTCCAGGAGCCTTTGGGCAGCGCTGCCAGGGGTGCCCAGGGTGGGGCTGCTGGGGGAGCTGGGCAGGGACAGGGCTGGGCTGGGGGATCCTGGTGGGTCCCTCCAGCTCAGGATATTCTGTGATTCTGGAAAAGAAATGACCACAAAGCAGGGAGTGGAGGTTGGAGACCTGCTTCCCTAAATACCTCAGCACAGCACACACACAGAGCTCAGCCTTTCTGCCAGGAGGTCTTGCAGGAAAATTCCTGCTGCTGAAATGAGCCCTTGCTTTCATCCCCCGGGGAAGTGCTGCTGGCATGTGACTGCATGCACGAAGGCCAGAGCAGAACTGATAAAAGGAAAATTCCCCTGTGAGCTGTGCATGTGCCAGCCCTGCACGTGCTGCCAGAGCTGGGATGGATCTGCCTCAGGAGAAGGCAGCCAGTGCAGCAGGACACCCCAGATCTGAGTGCCAGCAGGAAGGCAGGCTGTCCTCCTGCTCAGGGGCTGAAGGAAACACAATCAATACAAAACCTGTATTTTGTGCACCACTATTTCCCCCATTAGCCACACCAGCAGGATGCTGCCTGTGTCTGAAAGAACAACCCAAACTGGGAGCAGCCAGAGGGGACACTAAGGGAACAGCCAGGCAAGGCTGCAGCTCAACCACCTCCAAAGCCCATGTCAGCTCCAAAAAGGAAGCTGGGCTCAAAGAGGAATCCAGCCTGAGCAGCCCCATGTCTCCTCCTGACTGACTCAGCAGGGTGAAGGACATCTCCCTGAATGCTCTGAAGAGATGCTGTTTCCTTGGGCTAAAGAAGGATTAAGGCCATGGCTGCTGCAGAGCTCTGCTGTGTCTCCCACCAAAGCCTCCCCAGAGTGGCACACAGCTTCCAGCCCTCCTTCCTGATGGAATAATCTGGCAAAGGAGGCAGGAAAACAGAGAAATTGTCAAGGGGAGTTTATTAAGCTCCATTAGAGCCCAACAAACCTGAATTAAGAGACCCTCAGAACCTGAAAACCCCTGAAGCAGCAAAGCCATAAAACCAGCTTTTCCCTGGAAGGGTTGTCCAGCCCTTCACAGGTTTCTCAGGGCAGTGCTGGAGTCCCCAGCCCCAGAGGGGTTGGAAAGCCACATGGATGTGGCACTTGGGGACAGGGGTCAGTGCTGGCCTGGACAGTGCTGGGGGAATGGTTGGACTCAGTGATTTTAAAGGTCTTTTCCAACCTTAACCATTCTGCAATTCTATGAATTTGTATTTACTGTGTCCATTGTGGAGGTGTGCAAAATGTGCTGCCTTGGGCAGCCACTCCCAGCCCTGCTCTGAGCACAAAACAAACTGAAGGTGCCTGAGCTTCCAACCCACAGGACAGGACAGCACACCCTGAAACCCACCATGTGCAGCACACAGGGAACCCTGGCACCTCAGGGATCCCAAAACAGCCTGGTGACTGAGCCTGCAGCTCTCAGAGCACCACAGAACCATTACCTGAGGGGTGGTGATGGTTCCAGATCCTTCTTGGAGTCACTGTGGAGCTGTTCCTTGTACTGGGGTGAGTGGACATTGGATGTTGTTTATGTTTATGAAGAGCTACATGGAGGAAAGGTGACAAGGAAAAGCCTCTTCTTTACACCAACAGCAGCATTTTTTGATGTCTTTTGTGCCTGATCCTGGCATTGAGTGGTTCAGTCACTGGCTCAGAATTGGAGCAAGTCTGCTACAAGTTACAACTGGACTATCTCCAGTTGGCACCTTTGAGCTCTTGCAGCAGCAGCAATATACCCAAACATTGCTTTGAACTCTAATTCCAGTTATATCTTTCCAATAACATTATTTCCCAGCCTTCCTGACCATAAAACTTCCCAGCATCATAAATCAGCCAGAATTATTGCAGTGATTTTCTGCCAGCTCCAAAGGAGCACAGCACCCTGATCTCTGCAGTTCTACGTGAGCCCTTACAAGGAACTTTCCAATCCTGACAACATTAATGAACTGTTAATCAACTAAGCACCATTTCTAAGCTAAATAGAGGGAATAACCCCACATTACTGGGTTCTCATGCTAACATCCAACAACCAGCAGGATCTCTCCAAGCAGCTGCCCTGGAGGAAGCTTTTTCCCTTCCACAGCCCACACATATTGATCCAGAGACCTGAATTTTTCTTGTCTTCCCCTCCATTAACAACAACCTCATTCCATTCTCCCACTTAGCTTTGCCCTCAGATTCCCAAAAAACTCCTCAAGCCAGAGCTCAGGAGCCATTTCCCTGTGGCCCTGCGATGCTGCAGAGATCACACCCCGTGCCAGGCAGGCACAAATGGCAGAAAAAGCATCTCCTACTCATCACAAGCCCAGTGAAATCCCCTTCCTGCAAGAAAATCCAAACACAATGTCCTTTTATAGCCCTGATCTTGTTTCTGCTTTATACACTAACTTTAGAACAAGCTTTAAACAAAGAGATTTGTGCCTGACAGAAATAAATGAGCAAAATGTGTTCAGCCCTTCCAGGAGATGTGTCAGGGCTCCCCAGCCCTGAGGTGTGAAGGGATACAGGAGGAAGGCATTGGAGGGGAGGAAAAGCACAAAATAGCCAAAGTAAATTATAAAATGCACCAAGGTTTTTGTTTTCTGATCCCAGCTGGCTTGGAGAGGGCCACAGGAGCAGGGAAGTGGCTGAATGACAAACTGCACCCACTTGGGGATGACACAAAATCCTGTCCCCTGCTCTGAGCCAAGAAACAATTCAGTTCTCATCTGCAAAGGAAGATAATTTCTTTGGAAAACAAATATATCCTCCTTCCCCACCCCTCTGAGACTTATTTATTAAAGCCTTGCAAGAGCCCATTCTGAGCACAACATCTGGAAGCTGCAGAAATAAGACCAAAGCATTCAGGGAATAGAACTGAGAATTTACTTTTTCTTAACAGGAAAGCTCACTGCCCAGGTAGGGCTGGACAGAGATTCTCCAAAATCACAGCAATGCAAGAACCATACTCCTGAAAGCACAGGGAGAGCCTGGAGAGCTTCACAGCTGCTCCATGGGAAGTGAACACAGCCCATGATTTTACACCAGATAAAAAAGGTGGAAAACCAGCAACAAGAGCTGACCCACAACTCCACCACCTCCCTGTTTAATTTCACCTGTTTATCAAGGCACTGCTGTGAATAAATGAGTTTGGTGGGAAAGACTGGAGATCAGGACAGGAGAGTCCAAGTAAACCACGTGCAATTAATTTTAGGGGTTTTTTAAGCAATCCCTTTGAAGTTGATTACTCCCAAGCTCCTGCTGCTTGGAGAGTTTATAGAAGCTGTTATAACCTTCAACCTCCTGGCAGATGGGAGCAAATGAGCAATTACAGAGGTGCTGCAGATGGGAAAAGGAAAAATCAGATCATTAAGCATTCCGTGGGTGCCAATCCATGTGATTTTGTGGGCACGTGATGGCCCAACTGCTCCACAGCTCTGTGAGCAATTGGCATTCAGGTCTGGGACTCTGGGAGCAGCCACAGGCTGTGCCTTTCCCCAGCTGACAGAGGCAGAGCTCTGAACCCTGCACAAACACGATTTAAGCACGATGAGCACACCCAGGACGGTCCCTCCCTGCAGGAATCCCAGCAGAGCCTCCCAGAGCAGTGAGGCTGCAGCTCTCCCCAGGCATCTGCAAACACAGAGCCCCAGGCCCCACAGGAGCTCCAGCCTTGTCCCAGGAGCTTTGCTCTACAACAGCAAATAAACTCACTGATTTATTTTTAGGGCTTGTTTTCTGTTTGTTCAAACAACCTAACTAGGGCTGACCTGGATAAGACTCAAATTAGATACCCAAACATGAATTATCATCATCTTTTCCAAGCAGGAGCCCACCTTCCTTACCTTATTCCTCTGGCCTTTCCAAAGGAGCAGCACAAGTAAAACACCAAGTCAAAGGTGCAGTTTTACCTTTAAGGATAAAGAGTTTTGCTGCTTCTCTGTTATTTTACCTCCTCAATTTCAGAATTTCTGCTGGTTAGAGTGACTTTGAGATATGTACCAGTCTCTTTTCTCAGCTTGGTGCTTGAAGAAGGAGTCAAAGCTCTTCAGTTCTCACTTTTAAGGTTGTTTATTGTATCTTATCTATAAAATATTTCTTCTTGTCTAGCTGAGGTTTGCTCAGCAAGACAGTTTAAGGCACTTTGCTTGCTTTCAGGGTGGTATTATGTATTTATACTAAAATCTACAATATACAATGTTTACAATTACTTTTAATACTCATCACTCATGTTAGACAGTGAGCTTCTACTCTAATCTAAAATTGCCAACATCACAGCAGAAAATGGAGGCTAAGAAGAAGAAGAAGGAGAAAGGCTGGACATGCTCAGATTCTTCTATTTTGTTTTTTGAGCTTCTATTCTAAAATCTTTAAAATTTATTTTTTCACTTTGTGATAAACTCACTATCATTCTACTTAAATTGTTGTGGCTTGTAATTTTTCATATAAAGGTTGGTAATTGGTTTTTTAAAGGGCTAAATCAAAGGCATAGGGATCTTGGGCTTTGTGTTAAGGTCTCTGAGCTCTTTGGGTTGGGTCTTGAGCTTTCTAGGGCAGCTAGAGGAATTTTTGGGGTTCTCACACCTGAATATTGCCCTGGAAGCAAATCTAGGTTTTGAAAGATGTTGGGAATCCAGAAGCCTGACTCTGGAATTCAGCTTTCCTTCTGGTTTATCTGCACATGGCAATGGATGCTCCACTCATGCACACACACCCAGCACAGGACACTTCCCTGAGCACCTGCAGGAGCAATCCCAAGCTCTGAAACCCCCCATGCATCAGTCTGAGCCCCAAAAAGGGATATCACACAGAGAAACTGCACCCCACTGTGCACTGAGGTACAGACATTTATCTGCACACACAAAAGCCATAACACAGGTCACCAAACAGCCTCCAGAATGCCCCCAGCCAGTCCAGGCTGGCCATGAAGTGGAAAACTGCAAAGGCCACAAGGATTAACCTCAGAGCTGCCAACTTTCTGCCTCTCCAAAGCCTAAAGACAGACTGGCCTGGTGTACAAAGGGATTACTTTGAAGAGCAGGAACTGGAGGAAGGATATTTCAAGTATTCAGAGGTTGCAGTTTTGGTTTTTTTTCCATGACACACAGCAGATTGAGCCCCTTTTGTACCATTTTGATACTTCCCTGCTGCAGAAATCCTGCTTCCTCAGCTGTTACTGGGCACTGACAGACTGCACAGCAAGCCTGATTCTTCCATTTAAACCCAGAGAAGCAGCATTTTTCAAGTTCCTTTCATATCTCTGCTTAATTTGCTGGAACTTCAGAGCAAGATGAGGATGAGGGATGGGATCCTTTTAGCAGCACATATTCTTCAGGACCTGTCTTGCTAGAGGAGAGGAAAGCACAGCCCTGATGTACCTCCAGCAAGCACTTGGAAATGGAGCAGGAATTTCAGGGATGCTGCCTGACTGCATCAGGGGGAGAGAAAGAAAAGAGAGAAAAAAACTCCTTGCTCTTGTCTCGTGTAAGTGGCAATGAGGAAATGGTGAGAAGCCAGTGCAGAAGGGCCCAGCCTGTGCCAGACAGCTCCATCCAGGGCTGCCAGACACCAGGCTGGATGGAGACAGGGATCTTGGCCAGCCACCAGCAGAGCCCAGCACCCAGAGCCCCCCTGCCAGGGGAGGCAAAGACACCCCCAAACCTCCACACAAACCCTCAGCAGCCCCTCCATGAACACTGACCATGGCACTGCACCCAGCCAGCCCAGGGGCTCACCTGGGCACCCTCTGCCTGCTGGAGTGAAGAGTCAGCCCCCTCAGAATAACTGGATGGCAGGATGGTTTCAAGCAAATTCCCCACACACATCCAACCCAGGAGGCAGCAGCAAAAATCCATTTCCATTCTGAGATAACACCATCCTGCTGGAACCCCAAACAACTCCTCCTGGTGATGGTTTGTGTTTCTCTTCCCCCTAAGTGCCCCAGAGGCATTTCAGAGCTCCAGAGGGTGACCTGCCCATGCCCACACTGTGGCTCACCAAAGCTCTGAGGCTTTCAGCCATTCCCTCAGCCCCATCAATTCCCTACCGGTCCCTTCTCTGAACCCTTCAGAGCTGCCAGAGGCTCCAGGAGCACCCTGGAGAGGCTGGAGCTGCCCTTCCAAACCTCTCCTAGCCAAGGGCACAATGAACAATGGCTTTAGCAACAGTTTTGTTCCATAATTTACTTCAGAACAAGCATTTTCTCAGGCTGTTTTCTGAGCACTTCAGGAAAAAACACAACCCTGCATCCAATTTTTCTACATCTCAAGCTGCCAGCTCCGTGTCCTATGAATTTTAAGCACCGTGAGGCAGACACTCCAAATGAAGGGGATACCTGTGCCCCATTATAAACCACTGGAAACAACATTAAACATTGCCATGAATAACCTATTTGCAAAACTGGTGCAGCTCTGAAGCTCACTGCATGATTTCAAAGCCAAGTGTGTTTCTGTTGACACACAGAGACACACCAGGATGGCAAAAATTTGCCATTTTTCACAATAGGTGAAAATCTCACCATTTGTGAGAGGACTTGAAAGCAAAGACTGAGAAAGGAACTAAAGGGCAGATGTAAAGAAGACAAGAAGGAATGAGTGTGGAGTAAAAACAGCGCAAAGAAACTGAGAAATCTCAAGGATTGGATGTGTTAGAAAGGGAAAAGAGACTTGCAGACTGGCAGACACAGCCAGGTGGGGAAAAAAAAAAAAAAAAAAAAAAAAAAAGGGAAAATATATTGTGTATTACCTAGATAGAAATGGAGGAGTGGAGAAGTTCTCAAGATATTTCTTTTATGCTCCAGCAGAAGGAACTGGTCATGACAGCACTTGGGCTCCAGAGACCCCTGATCCCTCCTGGTGCCCCTCACCAGACTCAGTCCATGTTAAGTCTTGAACCCAGCAAAGGAGCTGAAAAACATTTACTGTGTCCCAATTTATGTGAGGAACATCAGGAGCCCAGGAAACTCCCATGGGATTTTCTTTCATCCCTTCTGTAATCTCTACATTGAGTGTCTTTAGGATCCCACAGGGGAAAGCACTGCTCTGTGTTTCTGGCTGTGTTTTCCAAGTGTTCTCTGGAGCTGCCTCCTTCAGGCAGCAAATTCCTCCCCTCTCCTCCCTCACACCCTGAGTTCACATTGTCTGCCTGCCTCTGGTCAGGTTTAATACTTTAAGAAAGTAACTGCCCTCATGTTTCCAGTTCCCTCCCTGTATTTGAGGTTCAGTGATCAATCTTAGGAGCCCACCAGCTCCATCCCAAGTTCTGCAGCTCTGCAGTGGCAGTTTTAAACAACATCCATTCACACACTCCTCCTCCTGATAGGGGTAAAAAGTCTCCTATCATCAGTTACCTGTCTTAGGTGAGGAATAAGAATTAATCTTCCTTAACTGCTGGAACTGATTCCAAAGCACCTGCACCATAAAACCTCAGAGTGTCCCCAGGAGGTTCTGTTACTGCCCAAGACTGAACCCCAGGGTTTCATAACCACAGTACAGGAAAAGGAGCTGCAGCCTGGGAAGGGAGCTGTCAGCCCATGGGAGCAAATTGTCCATGTCAAGGACAGCACTTTGTCATTGGAGCAGCATTTCCACCTCAAATTTCAGCTTTTCATTCTTCAGATGTTGCATTACACACTGGAAGTTGGGCTATGAGGTGTCAATTCTCCCACTGGCCCACCAGGCAGCCCCCTCCACCCCTTGGAGCCAAACCTTGGTCCTGACCCAGGGGCCATCACCTTTATTAGGCCCTAAAACCCCCACTAAGCTTTGATATTTTCTGTGCAGTCTCCCCTGTTTTCTCTCCTGTGTTTCTCTCCGCCTTTGTGGACCATGGAGCAGAAGATGACATTGCACAAGGGATCTCAGCTCTTCTCCACAGCAGCAGTTCTGAAAACAGAAACCCGTGCTGCAAAACCTTCCCATGCTGCCACTTGACCTTGGGAGATCTAAACACAGCCCCAAAAGGCAGAGGTGCTATTTCCACCCTCCTTTCCTTGCAGCACATTCCTCAGTCATTACCACTGTTACATTACCACATTACACTGATGAGAATTTAAATGCTCATTAATTCTGTCAGCTTGTCAATTTTTCCTTAACAAATTCAAGCAAGGGAAAGAACAGTGGCTTCATGACTCCTCTCAGGAAAAAAAGTTGATGAGAATTTCACAGGAGACAAGAAAGAAATTTCTTTTACCTGCAGTGACCTTCTTGCCAAGCACCACACCTGCACCATGCAGTGCAGAAGTGAAAGTTTCTCAGAGCTAAGATGGCAAAATCCAATTAAGGAGGAGGCATTGAGCATCTAAGTAACAGGGTAAGCACCAAACCCTGTCTGTTACCAATTAGTATGAGAAAAGGACAGAATTAAGAAGCAGCTGCCCTCAACCAAGATGGGATGACAAGGGCTTTGCTTTAAGGCTCCTCTCCATGTTAGAGTAACAAACCAAACAGAAAAACAAATCAACCCCCAAAACCTGCTGGTGTTTTCATTAATCATTTCTGACTCCACACATGAGCATACTGCAGATTCAGCTTCTGCACCCTGCCAGCTCGGCCAGCACTTCACTGCTGGCTCTGGAATTAAACTGCTGTGTCACCAGCCATGGAGCAGCAGCACCAATCCCTGGGCCTGCTGAAGGCAGCCAGAGCTCCCCAGACAACCTGGGCAGGAATATCAGATCTCACAGCACAGCACTAACTTGTCTTAAAGTGTTTTACATGGGTACATCAGGCCATCAATCCCAAAGCTGATTCCTCTTTTAGCAGGCTGGAGCGGGGGAAGCAGCACAGGGTTTGTTCCCAGGCAAGAGCTCCTCACCTCCCAGCCACACTTGCAGGCTAAAAGCACCAACAGGCAGAAAAGGAACATGATCTTCTCAAGTTCTCAAAATCTGTTGCAAGTTTTTCCTTATGGTGTGTTGGGAGCTTTGCATCATTTCTTTTCTGCCCTGATTGCTCAGAACACAAAGGGGCAAAACCCTCCCAAGTAATGCTGCCACACTGAGCTCAGCTTCCAAACAGAAGCTCCTGGAGATGCATGTGAGTTTCCACCACATCCCACCTGCTCCTTGCTTGCCCCCCCTGTACCTGTGCATCCCTTCCAGGCACTGCATGCAGCTCTGCCATCCTGCCTGTGCCAGGGCTTTGGCAGGACAAACAAATTCCTTGTGCCTTCCTGCAGAACAGATCAGTGTCTGGGCAGAGACAGGAGGAAGGATTGACAGTTTTTACTCAAAGTTGCCTGAGTGAGCTGGAGCTGCAGCCAAACCTCACAGCCACAGCAAATCCTCCATGGTTTATTCTCCCTGCAATCCCAGAGTCAAACCCAGAGTGCAGAGAGCAAATGTGATCTCCTGAGAGCAGAACAATGGAGATCTGCCTCTCAGGGACTCCCCCAGCCTCTTCACCCCTGGGTAAAGGCATTGAAGAGCAAGATAAAGCCAGGCTTTAAGGAGCTCAGCAGCAGCCCATGAGTGACCAGCTGCCTGTTTTTCCCTCTCTAAGAGCCTGGAGTGTGAGCACCCTGCACGTGGCACAGGCTGCAGCAGCACAGACAGACACAGGAGACAACAGCAATGTTCATCAGACACAGAGATCCCATAACAAAAAGGGCAGAATTTGCTTCTCCTACACTGCTGCTTTTATCTTCCCTTTCCAGAGGGCCAGAGCTGGAAACAAAGGAAAGGCAGAAAGGACAAGTTGCTGAAATAAGCCACTTCACCGAAATGAAATGGTCTGAGCCATATCTGTAGAGTCAGCAAGAAAAAACTGTGTGCAAAAAAACCCAGCTACTTGACACACCAAGTGCTGAGGTGAGATAATAAGTTTGAGAAGAAAATTAAACGGAAAGAAGAGAAATTACAAGATGCCCTGATGAAATATCTAAAAATATGCTTTGACAGCAGCTCCTCAGGAGAGGTTGAAATGCTCAGGGTGGGATGTGCAGGGACAGGAGTAAAGATCCTGTGGGTCCCTTCCAGCTCAGGATACTCTGTGATTCTAAACAGCTCAACACATTCTTCTCCCAAAGCCTTAAGGATTCCCAGATAGTTCTGTAATTATTATTTACTCCCTAGAAATTTTAGTTTTCAAACATCTTTGCTGAGACAACCACAGCAAACCAGAGAAGGGGTGGGCTGTGCGTGGGAGGGCTAAAGGTCAGGACAATTATTTATGGAAGGTTTATGCCTTTGTTGCAGGGCTCGATGTGTCATTACTCTTGCAACTCCACCTCAGAGGTATTAATTTCCTAAACCCAAATCCCCTTTCCTTCCCTCAAACTCCACAAGGTTTCTATCTAAAATTAAGTTAGCATTTAACAAAAGCAAAGCACTGTAATTTTAGAACCATATCACTTCAAGTTGTTTTATTTTTATGCTGATAGGAGAAAGAAAACCTTTAGCTCCTATGAGCCTTTTGTCATGACAAACCACAACGATAATTACTGGGAAGCTGCTCTTGCTAAAACCTGTCACTGGGAAGCCAGACAAACATTCCCAAAATAACAACTAAATAATTGATATTACTGGAGTCACAGAACACAATGCCTTGAACAAATACCCACCAGCCAGCCCCTGTCACTGTCACCTCTCCCTGCCTGTGTGACCTGCATGGCTCCTGCTCTGAGAGCAAGGTAGGAGGATATTCATGTAATTATTATCCAAAGGCCATCAACAGTCTGTGCACAGACCCACAAAGACATTCTCAGTCTGACTGTGCTTTAACCACAGGATGATTTTAAGTACCTAATCTAATCTCTTGAAATTCCCTTGTTAGTAGAAATGGGCAATCTAAGAATTTATTTTGCCCTTCCAAAGGCAGAGGTTCAGAGTAATTCTGAATCTTTACATGGTTAAGAGCAATTTTGTCTTTTTCCCAGTCTTAATTATATTCTCACTTCGAAAAATCTTTATCTAACCACAATTTAGATGATTATTTAATGACCAGAACAGCATTCTGTACCTTCCCAGGGAAAACACAGTGCTCACACCATCCCTGTGCCAGCCTGGAACCCCTGAACAAGCATCTCAGTCTGTGGCACAGAAAGTGTTTCAGAGAAGGAAGAAACATCCCATTTATTTAAATATCCCATTTATCCACTCTGCCCTTAATCCTCTTCAAGTCCTCCCCAATCAGGATGCAGAAATGAGCAGAGTGATGGCTAATGGCCCATGGCTCCTTGCTGAATGGGTGATGAGCATCCAGAGACCCCAAAGCCAACACAGCAGCAGAGCAGCTTTGCAGAGAAGGACAGCACAGGACCAACACAGTGACCCTGCTCCTCCTTACCTGGGATCCTGCACCCCTGCAGGTGGGAGCTTGCAAATTAAGTAGTAGAATAAAAAGAAACAAAAAACAAACAAAAAAAAATAGTTTGGCAAAAATTACAGCAATGTTAGAGAAGGAAGGAAGGGAAGGAGCAAAATGTGCTGCCAGCAGTACAGGAGTGCACATATTTAGCATGACACAGGCTCTGGTAGAGGCAGAGATATCAGCTGGGAACAAATAACAAAGCACAAATGCTCTCTATCAGTGGATGAGAAGCCTCCTGAGATACTGAGATAAAACAGAAGCTCCCCTCTGCTGTTCTGCTTTGTGTCTCCACAGGACAGAGCTTGTCTCAGAAATGAAATCCTGAAACCAGCCCAGGTGAGGGGCTGTGAAAGGGAGCAGGATGAAGGCACCTGTGAGACACTGGAGGAACCAGCCCTGGCTGTGTCAGCCCCAGTGACTGCTCAGGAGGAGCTGGCACAAAGGAGCTCCAGCCTTCCCTGCAGCCACGGCTCCCCTGAAGCACGCGCTGGCCCAACGACAGAAATGTGATATTTCTGTGCTCTTAAACAGACAGACTGCGTGCAAATTAGGGGGTTTATTTTCCTAAGAGCTGTATTTCAAAGCACTCCTTTAAAGCAGGGTTTCAAAAACACAGGGATGGAGACAACGAAGGCGGCGCTCGCTTGAGACAAAGGGCGACTCGATTCTGTCTCAACAGAAAACTCTCCAAGTAACAAAGGATTCCAAAGAAAATGCCAGCAGTAATTTATTTCTAAAGCTCGCTGGGGTTTCAGATGGAATTCTAACAGAGTGCTCAGCACACACCCTGTCCTTGTGTCTGCAAAAACACACCCTTCCTGTAAGGTAAGGCTGTCAAAGTGTATGGGTACCTGGGGGTTTGGACGATTATAAAGATGAGAACATTCTCCATTAGAGGACATAATTCCTCTTACTGCTCAAACTTTGAAGAGCTTTGAAATACTGTGAGCCATTTCCTAATATAAGAATCCATAAGGGAAAAAAATCCAAAGTGTAGGCCAAGAGAAAGAAACGTCATCTTTGGTGGCCTGGTCACCTCCTGGTATTAAACCATTATGAGAGGCCTCAAGAGGTCACAAACACTCATGTTCCTTCTGCAGAAGTTCTGCACAAACCCCCACAGCAGGCTAAGTCTGTGTCATTCCTCAGTGTCTCCTCCCACAAATGCTGCCTGCAGAGCACTGCTGGTGTCCCAGGATCTGTTACCCTGAGGGATCTGCCCCAGCCCAGGGACAGCTCTTGGATCTGGGATGCACCAGCACAGAATCCTAGAGTGCTTTGGATTGGGAGGGACCTCAGAGCCCATCCTGTCCCATATCATGCCATGGGCAGGGGCTCCTTGCCCAGCCAGGCTGCCCAGAGGCCCTGCAGCTCTGCCAGGATACCCAGAGCCCTGTCAGGATGCCCAGAGCCCGTGCAGCCCTGCTGGGATGCCCAGAGCCCTGTGCAGCCCATCCAGGATGCCCAGGGACCTGTCAGGATGCCCAGAGCCCCTGCAGCTCTGCCAGGATGCCCAGAGCCCATGGAACCCCTCCAGGATGCCCAGAGTCCCAGGACAATGCCCAGGACAATGCCCTACCTGGCCCCTCCGCCGCCCAGCACCAGCGCGATGGCGTTGCCCGTCAGGACCCGGGCCAGGCGCGAGAAGTCGGAGTGACGGTCTGGAACCTTCTGGAACACACGTTCATACATCTCCACCTGCAGAGGAGAGCCAGGCACGGTCACTGCATGGAGAAGACAATGCTGAGAGGGGACCTCAGCCCTGTGTGTCCCTGTGTGCAGGGACCAGGCTCTGCTCTGTGGAGCCCAGCAACGGCACCAGAGGAAGAGGCAGGAGGTGATGCCCAGGAGTTCCACCAGCACAGCAGTAAGAATTTCTTTCCTGTGCAGTCACCAAGCACTGGACAGAGACCAGAGAGGCTCTGAGATCTCCCTCACTAGAGATTCTCCAAGCCTGTCTGGACACCATCCCAGTGACTGCTCCAGGGACCCTGTTGAGCAGGGAGGTGGGACTGAAGGAGCTCCAGTGATCCTTTCCAGCCTGAAGCTGTCAGTGATTCTGTTACAGCTCTTCTTCAAAGGAACAGAGGGCTGTGAAACACCCAAACAGTTCTCGTGGCCTCTCTGAGTCTTCTACAGCTGCTGGGGGTACTACAGAATTTCCTATAGAGCTTCTTTGTTACAGACATGTTTTATGAAAAATCCTTTCCTTAGGATTTTTCCTCCTGAGAAGCTGACAGGCCTCAGGAACAAAATGTAAACAATGATTATCTGCTGCTGTGGAATGCAACAGGTGCATCTGGGATTGGTCTCATGTGGATGTTTCTAATTAATGGCTAATCACAGTCAGCTGGCTCACACTTGCTGGTCAGTCACAGGATTTTGTTATCATTCCATTCTTCTTCTTAGCCAGCCTTCTGATGAAATCCTTCCTTCTATTATTTTAGTGTAGTTTTAATATATAGTTTACTTTTAATATAATATATATATATCATAAAATAACAAATCAAGCCTTCTGAAACATGGAGTCACATTCTTGTCTCTTCCCTGGGACCCTGTGAACACCATCACATTTCATCTCTTCCTTGACAAGGATTTAAAGTTCTTGGGAAGCATCCCAGACTGCCCCTGCCTCATGTTTAGCACAGCTTTGGGAAGCACAAGGATGCTCTCAACAAGAAGGACTCTCCTATGGCCTGTACACACCTTTCACTGGGACTCTGAAACAGTGATTACTCTTTCAGAATATCAAAAAGCCAAATCTGCATCCATAAAGAAAACCTGCCCCCCTTATCTCTGTTCCCTAAATCCAACTGAGGCCAAACAGATTTAAAGAGTGTGGTCTCATATTTCAGTGGGACTCCTCTAAGAAAGATCCTTTGATAATAATAGAATGGGTTTGTTAATAACAGAATGGGGTTTCCTTCCTTACAGGTCTCCAAAATCAGTTTTTACAATTATGGAGATGATAGCTCAAATTATAACGAGAGCCAGAATGAGACTGCTGACTATGGCAGGCCAAGACTTTGTAATTATCTTTGTAATTACCTTAGAAAAAAGATTACCTTGATTGGGCTTTGCAAAATTCAGAGGATTTGCAGAATGCATTGTTAAATCTGTGTGTGTAAGAACATGGTGGACTATGATTATCCCAGATGCCCTTTGACACACAGATTACAGGTGAGAGACAGCAGGGGACCAGGCACCAAAGCAGGAATGTCTTACCAGCTTGGGCAGGCTCCTTTTGGAGAAGACTCTGCGTGGGCAGTGGATGTGCAGGTGGGCAGAGCACCAGCTCCTCATGTTGAGCCACTCGACGGTGCGGGACGGGAGGGGCCCGTCCTCCTTGTGCAGCAGCACCAGCTGCTTCTGGGCCCTCACTGCCGTGTTCTCCAGCATCCTCTCCAGCTGCAGGGACACCCAAGGAAAGGACAGTGAGTCCTGGCTGCTCCATTCTCAGGGTGAAATACATCCACACACACCCCACACCCCTATTCCCGCCTGAATCCCGCTCTGCAGTCACGGCCCCCAGACATGACTGATTTACACAACAACACTGTTAACCCTGGCCTTACACAGCACACAGAGGCCTAAAATCAGCCCAGGATTCAAACCTGAACGTTTTTCACTTAAACCAGGCCATTAAAAGCACAGCATAGGCAGGAGCTGTTCCTGCAATGGGAGATGCTGCCCGAGTCAGACTCGAGCCCACAAATATTCAGTGGTTTTTTCTTTCCCTTCCCATCAGTCCACTTTCTTTCCTCTTTGCATTTCTGATTTTGATTTTTTTGTTGTTGTTGTTTTAGGCAACTGCTGGCAGCTTGTTCTGTCTGTGCTTCCTGCCTCCCACATCCATGCAAGAAGAGCCCACACAACAGGACACACACGAAAGCTGCACGTGGGACCAGCCCAGGCTCTCTGCAGGTCAGACTCAGCTCTTCACCATCCTAAAAAAACCCACCTGTGATCCCTTTTTACAATTTCTTGAAGAATTTTTGTCTGGTCAGAAGACTTTGGTAAGAAAATATAAAATCATAAAAATAGATAGTAAGGGGAAAAAAATTACAGCTTAAGATCTGTAATAAAATATAATAAATAATTCATGCACTGCGATTTAGATCTACTTTTTCCTAAGCACACACCATGAATTTCATCCAGGCAGAAAAGAATTTCTCCCTCTGTGTGGAAGCCCAAAGAAATTCTGGGCAGAAACACAGAGCTTCAAAGCAATTTTTGATTTACCATTGGCCAAAATTACTCTTTTGAGGAAAAGAACTTTGCTGGAAGTACTCCCACATAAAACGTGCCATCTCAGAGGATTCTCATGCAATTCTTTTGCTATTCCTAACAGGAATGTCTCAAGAATATTTCATTATTTATGCCTCACTGGGTGTTAAACCCAGGAAGATCCATGATTGTGAATCAAGCTGCTTTGAGCTGGGTTGCTCCCAGTGCCAGGAGGGGAAGGAGCAGCTCCCAACCTCTCCCACAGTGGGCTCCTGGTCCCCCAGCCCCACGATGAGGATGCAGTCAGCCTGGCGGATGCAGCGCTGGGTCCAGGGGGTCAGGGTGCTGTCAGCCTGGTACAGCACAATCCTGTGGATGTCCTCTTGCTGGCCCAGCCAGCTGGTCAGTCTGTACTCGTGGATGCTGGGGACACACAAGGAAAATAGAGGATTCAATATCACAGCTCCCAAGAGAAGAGAGGGAATCTTGCACAGGGAGAGAGCGACATTTCCTGCTCAGCCAGGATCTGCTCCCAGCTCCTGCTGGCTCTGTTTGTCCAGGATTTACACCATTAGACAAAGACCAAGGCAGGAGGATACAGTAATGTCTCACTTCCACAGCATCCCTAAGCAGGAACACACTCAGAGAAATTCAGCTTTTCCAATTTCACAAGCGAGAAACTAACTGTGGGAAAAACCCAGCCACACCTGCACAAATACTCCTGAAACATTATTGTCTCCAACACCAGGAGCAGAAGGCCCGGTGTATGTTAGAAGACAGGATTTTGTTCCCAAGCTCTGTGCATTTCTAAGAAAAGCCCAGTGTCTCTGCATTTCCCTGAGCAGTGCTGAGGGCAGGTACCTGTCGAGAGCAGCAGAGCCCAGGCGCTGTTTGATGTTGTCACTGGTGAGCAGCAGGGCAGGACCTGGGGGAACAAGGAAATTCACCTGTAAACACCTCAACCTGAGCTCCTGGAGAAAACTGCCCAGAGCAGCTGTGGCTGCCCCATCCCTGGAAGTGTCCAAGACCAGGCTGGACAGGGCTTGGAGCAACCTGGGATAGTGGAACGTGTCCCTGCCCATGGCAGGGGGTGGAATGGGATGGAATTTAATGTCCCTTCCAACCCAAACCATTCTTTGACTCCAAGAACTCAATTCCAAAAGTTTGCTTTGAAGGTAGTGATGGATCAGTGCATTGATCAGAGCTGGCACAAAGTCTTCACAAAAATTCTCACACTTTTCTAGGAATACATCTTCCAATTCTCCCTATTCCCAGAGCTCTGTTACTGCATTAGTCACAACCTGCAAGCTCTGTTATCCCATTCCTCAGGGTCACATAGGATCACATGGAATGGTTTGAGTTGGAAAGGACCTTAAAGTTCATTCCATTCCTTGTGCAGGACACTTTTCAGAGGCCCAGGCTGCTCCAAGCCCTGTCCAACCTGGTTCTGGTGACAGCTCCTACTGCAGCTGCATCTTCACCAGCTCAGCATTCAGAACAGCACAGACCTTTCCAGCCACAGGAAGGCCAGGATCCTGCTTCCAAAGAGAAAAGCTGTTCCTCCACCTTTCAAAATACAGAACTTGTTCATCCTGCATTGAACCATCTCCCCTGGTGAATGCTCAAGCTCTCTGCAGCATTACTACTCCTTATCCAACATGCCAACAGGAACCCCAAAAACATTCCCAAATCTGAAGGGCACAGTCAGACTCCAATACAGACACAGACACATCTGGCAACAGCCTTAGATCTGAGATGAATTTGGTGTACATAAAGCTTCTTGCAGGCACTTTAGTTTAATTTTCTTATTAGCAATTCTAATGCAGCAGCAATTCGTGCCATATGTGGTAGAAGTTGCAGAGTGACTGCAGCTAAATTAAAAAAATGCAAAGAAAAGAAAACTTAAGGGAATAACTGCACACCTAGAGAAAATATTACCTGTCTCTTGCTGAGAGAGAAATTCACATTTACAAAACACGACAGAGCAGTTGCTTTTATTCATGTTTTCATTGGGCAATCCCTCACTGTTTCATTAACAACAAAACTGAAATTTATGTACTAAATAACAAAACACTTCATTATGTGAGGAGTCTCAAGGCAAGGTTATAATGTGTTCAGTAAAAATCAAGGAACTTTGAACAACCAACATGGGAGAAGGTCACAAATTCACATCTCTGTGTTCAAAAAGCAAAACCCCCAGGTACAGATCTGGAACTGGGTGTCCTGACCTTCAGGGCCAACTCATCTCCCCTGTCCAAGGTTACAAATGTAAGATGTGGCTGGAGCTGTGTGTTCTATCCCCATCTGTCAGAGCTGGGGCAGTTCTCTGCTGTCCATGGGGCAGTTGTTTCTTTATCTCTCCCACAGCCAACCCTCCCTCCAGGAGATCTCTGCTGTCCATGGCCACTGAGTGTCCCTGCAGGGCTGATCCAACCCCAGCATCCCATGGGGAGATGCTGCGCCCAGGGGAGGAGCCAAGCATTCCTGCCTGGATCCAATCTGAGCCTGGCACAGCACAGCAGCCTTTGCCCCCTGCATTGCCAGAGGAGCAGCTTTCTGCTGCCCTGCATGGCCAGAGGGAGCCCAGGCCCATCTGCAGCAGCCCTGGAGCTGCAGAGGAAAACTCCCCCCTTGTGCAGGATCCCTGCTGCAGCAGAGCCACAGCTGGGGCTGCAGGAGGGCTGAGCCCCCCTGGGATGGGGCTGGGACACCGCCCTGACACACAGGGGACAGGGCATGGTCTGACTCAGTGGATTTTTTTTTTGTTGTTTTGTATTACTGCATTTGTATTTAAATTTTCCTATTAAAGAACTGTTATTCCTACTCCCATATCTTTGTCTGAGAGCTCCTTAATTTCAAAATTATAACAATTCAGAGGGAGGGGGTTTACATTTTCCATTTCAAGGGAGGCTCCTGCCTTCCTTAGCAGACACCTGGCTTTTCAAACCAAGACATCCCCCTTAGTCCTCAAATCCTGCTGCAAAGGCTTCACTCTGCTTTAATTGACTTTACTCTTAGAGTTGAAGAAGTTCCCAGGTGCCATTTTCCATCTTGTACTTTCCAATACCCAAATAACATTTGCTCTTCGCTACACTGATTATCAAAGAAGAGCAAACAAAAATGGACAAAAATATCCCATAAGCAGACACCAAAAGATAAAGCTGGTGAGAAAGCAGAGAGAGAGGACGATGATTCAAGAATAGAATTTGACTTCCCCATCCTCCCATGAAAGTTCTGGAAGTTGGTTCCTATGAAAGCAAGAAGTCCCAGAGCAGATCTGGGCTTAGCCTGCCCTTCCCTCCTCCCTCTGGAGCTCCTTGAGCCATCCCATAGCAGGGAACAGCCCCAGTGCTGGGGGAAGGGGTTGTCACCACATCTTAAACCCTGGCAGATTCTTTTATCTGACTCACTGTTCACCTGGTGTCAGCTTTGAAATGGCACAAGAGATAAGAGAGGTGTCCCAGAGGGAATACTGATGGCACTGCACAGGACAGAACTGCAAGGGTTCTGTCTGTTCTCCCATTCCCAAAGTGTCACTGTTCACCTGGTGTCAGCTTTGAAATGGCACAAGGGATAAGAGAGGTGTCCCAGAGGGAATACTGATGGCACTGCCCAGGACAGAACTGCAAGGGACAGAGTGCAGGGCAATTTGCAAGCATTCAGCAGCACAGTGATCATCAGCGTTCATTAATGTGTCAGAGTTCTCAGTTAAATGGAAAAGACAGGTGGATTAAAATTGTATTCCAGGACATGTGGCTTACAAAGCTTTCTGGCACTCGTGGAAGTTTAGCAGGCAAAGACAAACAGCCTGGGATGCCAAGTGAGCTGAGGAATGCAATAAAAATGCCAAGTAAGAGAGCCAACACCAAGGGAACAGCGTGGGCACCTCTGCCTGTTGCCCCCCTGCCCTGGGCACTGAGATCCAACAGCACCAGTCCCCGGTGATGCTCTGGGACCCAGGCTCCAGGGGGACACCACTGAATCCAGGGACACCATCAAAGCCAGAAACCTGCAGCCAGAACAGCTTTCATCCTCAGGGAGAGGCAGAGTTTGTAGAGCTGGGCTGGATCTTTGTGCTCCTTCAGCCAGAGGCACCTTGGCTGTGGACATCATCAGAATGAGCCTTGGAGAGACTTAAAAATCATATCCAGACCTTGCTTGTGATGTGGAAAGCAGCAGTTCACAGAACAGGACACAAACAAGGATGCCCAGACAGAGCCTGGCTGTGCCAGCTCAGGAGGAGCCTGCCCAGCACCCCATCCCTCCACGTGCCAGGGACACGGGACAGAGATTCCCAGACCTTCACTCATCCCCAGCACGGAACACGGTGATGCTTCCAACAGAACCAACTTGTTTTGTCTCAGAAATACCAACCATCTGCTCTGCACTCCCAGTCTCTAGCAGGCTCCCAATTAATCAGCCATTAAAACCCCTCCATTAATGATACCAAGAACACCAACATATGTGAGCTCAGAAAACAGAACCAACAAAAAGTGTTATCTCAACTAAACTGCTGCGAGCATCCAAGTAATGAAAAAATATCACCCCATGCTGGAGGTTCAAGGCCAGGTTGGACAGGGCTTGGAACAAGCTGGGATAGTGGAAGGTGCCCATGGCAGTGGGTGAGATGGGCTTTAGGTCCCTTCCAACATAAACCATTCCATGATTCTGTGATGATTCAAATCCACAGCCCTTGAACACCTGCAGGCAGGAGTGACCAGCCCAACGTGTCAGTGCATCCTCAAAGGGCTCTGTCACAGTCACACACCTCTAAGCATCCCCTCTCCAAACCTGGCACCAGCCTCATGGGCAGCTTCCAGCTGGAGCTGGCATCAGGGACACATCCCTGCACTCCTCAGTGTTCTATTAATGGGATCAGAACAGCTCAAAGTGAAGAACAGGAGAGGTGATGTGAGGTAACATGAAATATTCCTCCAAGCCCTGTGTGTGTCTCTGACAGCAGCCAGCAGCAGATTGCTGGGGAGGAGAATCAGAGCAGGAAAAGCTGAGTGCCATTCCCTGAGCCTCCAGCTATCCACAGCCTTCTCAGCCTTTTGGATTTCTCAAGCCTGAGGTGGTGACTTTCAGTAGCCTGGGGGATTTTTCAGTCAGCCAAGAGCTCACAGGGATCCTGAAGCCCAGGTTTTCTGTGCTTCAGGTGAGAGAACTGCCTCACCCCAGGCCCAGGGATTGTGGTTTCTGGGAAAACTTCCTGGAGCATCTAAAGCTGTACTCCAGGGCCATCTGTTTTTCAGTACAAAACTAAGAGTTACATGAAACAGGAGGGAAGGGAAGGACAAGCTGGCAGATGCCAGAGGTCTGGTTCATTTTATCTGCTAACAAAGAAGGGCACTGAAGAGCAGGGCTGCAGCAAAGCTTCCAACCTCCTGCCCCAGAGAGAGGGGAAAAAAACCATCACACAAGACATAAAACCTCTCTTTCTTGCCAGTGAGCAGGAGACTCACTTTGGTCATTTTTCCACAAAACACCAAGGGATGCAGAAGCAGGAGTACAGGTGTCCTAGCTCTAAGTCTAATAAAACATGGACCAAGAGTGGCCTGGAGAAATGAGTGGCCCAGAGGGCAGAGTGATTTCTGAGGCTCAGAAATGGTTTCAAATCCACCTCACCAGAAAAACACACCCACATCAAAAGACAAGGCCAGTACAATACACACTGTGGAAAAATTTCAGCAGAGCAAATTTACTTGCTTGGACTCCATTAAAAGAAAATTTACTTTTGGCCTAATAAAAGTCTACAAAATTATGTGGCAAAGTCACATAACTGATAAATGAGTTGGATGTCAGAGGATCTTGTCCAGCAAAAAAATACTAAGTGGTGCCAGGGTTCAGGCACCACAGTGAACATTTCACATTTAAATCTAATCTGTGTGTAAAGACAGACAGAACTGTAATTAAAAACTCCAATAAATTATTAGCAAAGATTTTTCAGTGAGCTGTCCAATACATTATACATTTTTAGAACTGAAAAGAAGGAAAATTTAAAGGGCAGAAAGGAATGAGAGAGACACACATGTTGGATTTGAATCCCTCCCTGCTTTAGTTTGAAATTCTATGAGATCAGAGGGCTCCCACATAGAACCAGAATTTGCACAGCCATGTGGTGTCTTTTAGCTGGTCTCAGGAAAGGAACAAAAAATAGTCAGGCAAATACTTTTGAAAAATCTGAATACTGCAGAAGAACTTCTTATCAAAAGATGCTCTCAGCTCTACCAAGATTAAGAGGAAAATAATAAAAATAGACATCATGAACACTGACCAGAATTCATCAGCATGATGAACTGCACAGCATCAAAACCTGCCCCCCTTCTTGGCACTCCAGTTCAGAGCTGGAAAATTCTGCTCCTGCTTTCTGCAAGTTGGATATTGCACAGCCTCCCTTCTTGGAGACCCAGAGCCCCAGATGGGCTGGCACACTGGAGCCAGGGACAGCAGGGCTGCAGCTCCAGGGTAACTGTGCCCAGCAGGACATTGGGGTCTCTGTGCCCTGCAGGACCCTGGGATCACTGTGCCCTGCAGGACCTGGGGGTCTCTGTGCCCTGCAGGACTTTGGGGTGTCTGTGCCCTGCAGGACATTGGGGTCACTGTGCCCTGCAGGACATTGGGGTCTCTGTGCCCTGCAGGACATTGGGGTCACTGTGCCCTGCAGGACCTGAGGGTCTTCGAGCCTTGCAGGACCTCGAGGTCTCTGTGCCCTGCAGGACATTGGGGTCTCTGTGCCCTGCAGGACCCTGGGATCACTGTGCCCTGCAGGACATTGGGGTCTCTGTGCCCTGCAGGACCCTGGGATCACTGTGCCCTGCAGGACTTTGGGGTCTCTGAGCCCTGCAGGACATTGGGGTCTCTGTGCCCTGCAGGACCCTGGGATCACTGTGCCCTGCAGGACCTCAGGGTCTCTGTGCCCTGCAGGACCTGGGGGTCTCTGTGCCCTGCAGGACCTTTTGCTCCGCCCACAGAGCCCAGAGCATTTTTCTTTCTATCTCTTTCTCAAGGTGAAGGCAGGTCCAGCTGCCACAGCCAGGTCCCAAATAAACCTTCCATCCCACAGCTTGTGCCATCAGCAGAGCTGCCCCAGCCCTGGCCCAGCACAGGGAGGAGCTGGAGCTGCTGCAGAGATCCAGAGGAGGCTCCAGGGGGATCAGAGGATGGAGCAGCTCTGCTGGGAGGAGAGGCTGGGACAGCTGGGATTGTGCACCTGGAGAGGAGAAACTTTGGGGGGGCCTCAGTGTGGCCTTGCAGGGCCTGAAGGTACAGGAAAGATGGAGAGAGACTGTCCAAGGGCTGGAGGGACAGGACCCAGGGAATGGCTCCCACTGCCAGAGGGCAGGGATGGATGGGACATTGGGAATTGGGAATTGTTCCCTGTGAGGGTGGGCAGGCCCTGGCACAGGGTGCCCAGAGCAGCTGTGGCTGCCCCTGGATCCCTGGCAGTGCCCAAGGCCAGGCTGGGCAGAGCTGGGAGCACCTGGGACAGTGGGAGGTGTCCCTGCCATGGCAGGGGTGGCACTGGGTGGGATTTAAGGTCTCTTCCAACCTGGACCATTCTGTGATTGGAAGCTCCATGGAAGCACAAACATCCCTTAGCATTTAACTGGGACACAATCCCACTGTCTGGAAACAATATGTGAATTATCATAAATCACAGAAACACCAAATGTCAAAGGAACCAGCACAAATTGTCTGGGGAAAGCTGTAGGTGGTCCCACACACTGGTGCTCCCTGGGTGCAGAATGAACCCCTGAGGGAGAGCAGGCTGCTCCCCTGAGCTGGTCCCATTACAAATCAAATCATTAAAAAAAAAGAAATTTGAAAAAAAAAATTAAACCCAAAAAAGGAATTAAGCACTGAAACCACTTAGTCCTGTCTCATTACAGGCAAAAATAGATTTTTTTTTTCTGGAGGAAGAAAGATTCTGAGTACATTTTCAGTTTTTGTGGACAGTAAATATTCACTATCAAACTGAGATTTTCTAGTTGTCATTACTTTTATATCTCTTTAATAATACAGAAGTAGCTAAAAATTATCAAGACAAACTCCAAAATCCTGTTGAACAGATTCATCTGCAACCAGCTCCAACTCCAAGCACTGTCCACAGCCTTCTCATGCCAATTCCAGGAAAAGGAAAACCATTTCTTAAATGTTATACTGTGTTACAACCCAGCCTGCATTCCCAGCAGGACTGGGGTCAGGTTCCTGCAGCTGATGACTCTTGCAATGGTCTCAGTGCTGCTCCCTGCATCCTCCTCATTCCTTCTATCCTCCTCTCCAACCTGCAGCAGGGGAATTCAAGGCATCACTGCAATATCCTACTAAATTCATATTAACAGGAAGGGGAAGGAATTTTCTGTAATCAATATATTAATTTGCAAAAGAAAGCTAAAACCAGCTGTTCTCCCCACATATTAAGGCTGCTCTCCACTGCTCTGGAACAGATTTGAAGCCCAGAGCAATGAAATTATACAGATCAAATGTTAAGTATGGATTAAATGTTAAGTCAAGTATTGTAATCAGATGCTGCCATTTAATTTACAATTAGAAAAAAGGTTGGTTCAAGGAAAAAAAAAAAAAAACCAAACAAAAAAAAAAAAAAAAACCCAAAAAAACCCACAAAAAACGTGAATAGCAGCAAATGTTCAAAGCAATTTTCCAAACTGAGAGTTCCTTTCAGAGAAGATTTTCAATTAACCTTTGTCAAGCACATTAACAGCTGTCATTTCCATAAAGCCAGGGCAGGTCTGATCCCAGCTTACACACAAACCCCAGGAGAGCCCAGCTGGGAGCTCAGGGAAGGGCCCAGGGAAGGGCTCAGGGAAGGGCTCAGGTGGCAGCAGCTGCTCAGCAAGGCCCCAGTGCAAACCCTTCCACATGCAATCATGGAATGTTTGGGCTGGAAAGGACCTTAAAACTCATCCCATCGCATCCTTTCCATGGCAGGGACACCTTCCACCATCCCAGGCTGCTCCAAGCCCTGTCCAGCCTGGCCTTGGGCACTGCCAGGGATCCAGGGGCAGCCACAGCTGCTCTGGGCAACAGTTTCCTCATGCCAAATATGCAGGTGAATAAAAAAACAACCTGAAAACAAATCAAAATTTCACTCCACTACTCAGTTCATTTTCTGTTATAGGAAATCAGAAGAAAAAAAAATCATTCCAAAACCCATCCCCTCCCCTGAAAGCCAAGCAACACCTGCGCGTGGCTCCCAGCACTTTGTGAGGAACACCCAAACAACCCCAGCCAGAGGGCAGAGGGGAAATACAAAGTTAATACATACATGGAAATACAAGTTTAAAAAAAAAAAGAGGAAAAAAAAGAAAACCTTGCTTTTGCTAAATAAAGAAGGAAAACCTGCAGGCTGCCCCCAGCCCAGGCCAGGCCTGCAGAGCCTGAGGGGGCTCGGGCCGGGTGCAGGGCCTGGTGCAGGGCCCGGGCGCTCCTGTGCCAGCGGTGTTTGGGACCAGATGGCTCCTGTGTTTGCCCACAACACTTTCCTCTTCCCACTGCAGCCGTCTGCTCCCTTTTGGCAACAACTTCAGGTGCCAAGGGTGTACAGAACCATCTCGAGCTGCCAAGCACGGCACAGGCGTCAGCACAGGGGAGGAATTCAAAAGGGTGAAGGAGGAAAGGCCAAGTGACCCCCCCAAACCCCCCTTGGGCACCTGCCTGCTGCTTTCTGCCCAAATGGGTGTTTTTATTCTGAACAGTCCATCTACCTACTTAAGTTTCTGTTTGTTTTATTTATAGGCTCTTAGTGTTGTCACACATCAAAACAAGCTGGCAGTGATCCCTAAGGAGTCCCCATTAGCAATACAGTTCCATTATGGATTTAACATTTTTCTGCCATCTCCAAAATAAGAGGAATCTTCAAACACCCACAAATTAGTTCTCACTGTAACAAGGCTCCACCATAAGTTGCACATAAATTCAGACTTAAGAGGTTAAAGAGCTCATGCACCACTGGCATCTTCCTCTGCCTGTTCACCCAGAAGATTTTTAAGCACCAACAGGAGTGTCAGCTCCAGACACTAAAAGTCAGAAAGAAAATTACCAATAAATGTAAGTGGTTCCACCTCAAGCACCACATAACCTGTACTTTTAAATAAGCCATGAGAGAGCAGACTAATAATTTCTCAAAGGACTACAGGAGATTCACTCAAGAGATATGTAACAGCATTTGAGGATGAAAAGAGGATGTTCAGAAAATGTCAAACACCACTAATGAACACAAAATGAATTCTGAATTAAATGCATGAGTTTTGTGAGGAACTGGAATGTGCATAAGCAACTTCACCCATGGATAAAGCAATTAATGACTCAGCCATGAGCTGAACACATGGTTTTGTGGGCATGAGACAGACAAACAAGCTGGCAACAAATGGGACAATGATTTCAGACTAAACTTCAGATTTCCAGTGCCAATCTGGATCTCCCTCACGAGCCTCTTCCACCAAATCTTATCGTTACCACTGATGTACAACCACAATGCAAGAATACTGCTTAAGAAACTCTTTGCTGGATGAAGTTTTTCAGCTGAGGAGGTCTGGAACACTCTCACCCGTGAGCTGGACAGAACCAGACCCTCAGGTGCCATGGGAACAGTGCCCTGGTGTGGGATGTGTCTCCTGGAGTGACTGTGGGCAGCTGAGGGCAGCCAAGACAAGGGCAGAGAGGCTGGTGAGTATTTCCAAGTCATTAAGACAAAAAAGTTTTCCACTATAATTAAGGATGGGAATAGAGAAGCAAGAAGCATGGAAAAGGCTGATCCTGACCACTGCTGCAGATTCACAGAATGGTTTGGGCTGGAAATTACTTTAAAGATTACCTTTAAAGACACCTTCCACTGTCCCAGGCTGTTCTGGCCTGGCCTTGGACACTTCCAGGGATCCAGGAGCAGTCCCAGCTTCTCTGGGCAACCTGTGCCAGGGCCTCCCCACCCTCACAAGAATTTCTCCCTAATCTGACTGTGTCTGTGTTCACAGGGGTCCCAGGATGAGGGAAGAGACGAGGATCTGACTCCATGTTTCAGAAGGCTGATTTATTATTTTATGATATATATTATATTAAAACTATACTAAAAGAATAGAAGAAAGGATTTCATCAGAAAGCTTGCTAAGAATAGAAAAATAATGAATAACAAAGGCTCTGTCTCGGACAGAGAGTCCGAGCCAGCTGACTGTCATTGGCCATTAATTACAAACAACCACATGAGACCAATCACAGATGCACCTGTTGCATTCCACAGCAGCAGATAATCATTGTTTACATTTTGTTCCTGAGGCCTCTCAGCTTCTCAGGAGAAAAAATCCTAAGGAAAGGATTTTTCAGAAAATATCATGGCTACATCTGGCCTAATCCTGCCTCGAGTTTATAACCATTCCCCACCGTCCTGTGGGGACCTGGCCATATAAAAATTCCCTTTCCCTCCTTTTTATAAGGCCACAGGATTCTCTCCAGAACCTCCTCCCCAGCCCTGTGACCATCTCCAGGTGCTGCTACCCCTTAAAACAGCACGGACACCCCTGTGACAGGTGCCAGCAGTTCTCACTGTAACAAGCCTCCACCATAAATCGCACATAAATCCAGACTTCAGAAGGTTAAAGAGCTCATGCACCACTGGCTTCTTCCTTGCCACTGTGACCCCTCATGGCACTCTGAAGTGGCCAGCAGGGTTTGTTTGCTGTGATGGCACCATGAACACTCACCCACAGCACTGAGGGCGTGCTTGAGCTCCAGGGTGAAGGCTGTGAGCGGCACCTCCTCGGACACCGGCATGATCGCCACCGTGGACAGGTTGCTGGCAGGATTCCCTGCATCCCACTTGCTGCTGGAGCTGTGCAGTCCCAGAGGATGACCTGTTCACAGAGAAAACACCTGCCATCAGTCAGCCAGGCTGCTAAACGTGGAATTGTAATTTTTCCTAACTCCATGCAGGCAGGAGGGAAAGTGTCACTGTGTCACCAAGCTGCTCAGTGTCACAGAAATGGAACACAAACCTCCACAGCATGTGAGAGCAGAGTTCCCACATATTTCATTTCAAGAGGATGAAGATCAGTTTCCATCATTTTTGGTTGCTGGTACAGCATGTGTGGGTTGAAGTCAGGCAATTTAAAAATATGCCTGGAATATGTTAAATGAAGCATGGATCTACCTGACCCAGGAAGACAAAGATAAAAAAGCACTTAAAATCCCTTTACCACAACTTTGGAACTGATTCCATGTGACAGTGTTCACAGGGATCCAAGGATGAGGGAAGAGATGAGGATCTGACTCCATGTTTCAGAAGGCTGATTTATTATTTTATGATATATATTATATTAAAACTATACTAAAAGAATAGAAGAAAGGATTTCATCAGAAGGCTGGCTAAGAATAGAAAAAGAATTAATGAATAACAAAGGCTTGTATCTCAGACAGAGAGTCCAAGCCAGCTGACTGTGATTGGCCATTAATTAGAAACAACCACATGAGACCAATCCCAGATGCACCCGTTGCATTCCACAGCAGCAGATAACCATTGTTTACATTTTGTTCCTGAGGCCTCTCAGCTTCTCAGGAGGATTTTTCATAAAAGATGTCTGTGACAATTCCACAAGAGGAATTAGCTTAACTAACAAAACCTCCAAACCTGTTGTGTCAGTGTTAAAATATTCCAAAATTTTTGAAAACTTAACAATCCTTTTCTTATGGCATTCCTAAGCAAGGAAGGAAATAGCTGTTTTCAAAGCTGTTTTCAACAGCTCCTATAGAAAATGTGCATTTCTACCTGTTTTCCCTTCTCTGCAAAATGCAGTTTTACAGATATGGGCTTAGGAGTATTAAAATATGGAACCTCTGAAGTACCTGGGAACCATCTTTAATATAATTTGGTGAGTAAAGGCAGAGGAAAAGCAGTTTTTGAGAGAAATCTGCAGTGCATGTGAGGAAGATCAAGATCTTCCCAGACAGCTTAAGCTGGTAAAGGTCAATGTTCTACAAACTGTTCTTGTTCTGATACTCTTTTTTTTCTCTTTAACTGAGCCTTCTCAGAAAATCCCACTCTGCTGCTAATGCCTGTCAACTCAGCTCTGAGAACACAAAAACATTTTGAATTCAAGTTGGGATTTCACATCCTGCTTATCTCATTTCACCCAGCAAAGGCCTAAGGTGTACCATCAAGGTGAATTCTTGAGCTGAGCATGTGGAAATACCCGATATCCCCTGTGCAAACCCATTCAAAGGCTCAATGCCAGAGTGACAGACCACTGCAGGACACAAAGAAATATCAGATAAACTTTTTCTAAAAAGAAATATATTCAGCAATTGAGTTATTCATTTCAAATCTTCTAAAACAGCTCTGCACAGAACATTAAATAGTTTTCCCCCACCTTCTGGTGATCTTCAAGAAGATATCTGTAGGTTTAAACAGGTTCCACATCACAGCTCAAGCCCTTCATCTTCACAGGCCCTTCCCTCCTCAGAACTTCAATGGTGATTCTCTGATTGAACTCCTGTTTTTCTCACTAATTTCCCTCCCATTTTATGTTTCCCCCATTTTGCCCAGTTTCCCAGGCAGTGCAGCCTCTGCCCTGGGCCACAGAGGCATTTCAGCAGGTACAGAAGTTTAAGTACAATTGCCACCAGGCATTTGTGCACAAGGGGCTGTGCCCAGAAAGCTGAGCAGGTGAAGAAAGAGCAGATTCCCTTCCCCACACTGCTCTGAAACAGCAAAGTGGGTGACCTTCATTTCCAGTCTCCTTGGAATTTGGCAAAACCAGCAACTGAAGGAATTAAAACCCCCCCAACCAAACAAAACCCAAACAATCCTCAGCATCAGAGAGCCCCACAACACCCCCAGCAGTCAACAGGCATCTGTTTGCTTTCAAATGCTGCTCAAGGAAATTGGGAGAATTCCCTCCCACTCCCTTCAGTCAGTAAAGAGACTTTGTGTTGGTGCTGCCACAAACAGAGAGCTGCAGAAGCAACCCATGGCAGGCCATTTCCTCCCAGACAATTCATTAAAATACTGCAAATCCAGGCTTTGAAATCAGTCTGTGCTGCTGCTGCTCAGCACAGTGCTCTCATTCCAGCCCATTATACAGCTGCTGTTTCCAATGCTCCCTTCACATTGCTCTTGCAAGAAATTCCAGGGAAATTTCACTGCACACAGTGAAATTTCACAGGCAGCAACACTTCTGGATCTCAGTTGCAAATTATTTCATTCCCACACCCAGTTAGCCATGCTCTGCCAAAACCATCATGTGTACACAGACACAATGAAATCACCATCCACGTGCACCTGCAGCTGTAACAGACCACAGAATCTCAGACTGATCTGGGCTGGAAAGGATCTTAAATCCCATCCAGTGCCACCTCTGCCATGGCAGGGACACCTCCCACTGTCCCAGGCTGCTCCCAGCCCTGCCCAGCCTGGCCTTGGGCACTGCCAGGGATCCAGGGGCAGCCACAGCTGCTCTGGGCACCCTGTGCCAGGGCCTGCCCACCCTCACAGGGAACAATTCCCAATTCCCAATATCCCATCCATCCCTGCCCTCTGGCACTGGGAGCCATTCCCTGTGTCCTGTCCCTCCATCCCTTGTCCCCAGTCCCTCTCCAGCTCTCCTGGAGCCCCTTCAGGCCCTGGCAGGGGCTCTAGCATTTCCTTTCCAAGCCTGCACTGCCTGTTTCCAAATTTAAGGATGCAAGTGTGGCTCCAAGGAAGCCCCAGCATCAATGGGAATAGTCCAGGAATGAGTCTCACCTCCCTGCTGCAGACTGCCAAGGATCTTCTCGCCCAGCAAGTGAATAAGTCTGGTCACAACCTGGGAGAGAAAAGGAAAAAAAAAAGAAACATTCAGGCAGAATGTACTGAAAGTAGAGCATCCACATGGAGACTTCCAAACTTTTTTAAGATGTTCCCTCGAGTTGAGCCACACAAAGTCAAGGGTTTGCAGCTGCAGCTTCTTTCCTGGCTGTAATGTGTGGTGATTGGTCATTTGTCTTGGTTTCTCCTACCTTGTTTTACTTTAATTTGGAAAAACAAGAAAACAAAACAACCCTGGAACAGGCAGGATTTAACTTGCTTTGGGGAAAAAAAAAAGATTATTTGGGGAAACATGTCAAATTGCATTTCCAGCTCTCCTCATTTCTCTCTGCAGTGCACCTGCCCCACTAAGTACCCTCAGTGCTCAGTGGGTGCTGCACCTTTTGTAGGTGCTAAAAGCTCAAAAAGATCCAGACCCTTCCCCAATCCTGGTGAATGGTTTACAACAGCAAATTTAAAATATTTGGGGGGAAAAAAGGGGAATAAATATACCCCCTAAACACCTGCAGAATCAAAACAAACTCCCTAAAAAATTGCCTTCCCCTCAAATCATGTTTGCCTGGTAATTCATGTTTGAAGACACAGATGTGGTCCCAGCTGTTTTTCCAGCAGGACTCACATAAATATAAACTAATATTCCAATAGTCAAATGTATCTCCAAAGTGACAAGCCTCTCCCCAACATGACCAATCAATAATTCCTGACAAGTGGGATAGCAGAAGACTAATCCTTGCAATATCAAGAAGTGACAGACACAGAAAATGCAGCATTTATTCTGAAAGCTCTACACAGATGTTTTACCAAATAAGGAAAAGACTTATTTAAATGCATTAAGGATTAATAGAGCAATCATTAAATATTCCCCCTAGACAAATAACTCTAGGTCAAAATAGCTCAGGAGGACATGAAAAAAACCCCAAACAACTGCCACAACAGAAGTTCTCCAAGGTCAACAAGCAAAACAAGCAGCAGCCAGGTTAGCTGGGATCCTGGATAAACACACCCTGCTCCCACAGAACAGGCACTTTGGGATGCAGCTTTCACATCAAGGGCCAGGTAGGCATCAACACAGGTCAGGATGCTCACCTGAGTCATTTACACATCCTGCCTTACAAACTAAACCTAATGTATCAAACTCCCCTGCACTGTGAAATGCTGAGGATAAAACACCGATGTATTTGGGAAATGAGGGAAGAGCAAACAGAGGCTCCCAGCACAAGGGTGACTTGCAGTGGAACACAGAAAAAGAGTTACCAAGGTTATTTCAGGGATTTCATGGCATGGCTTGGGGTGGAAAAAAACTTTAAAGCCCATCCAGTGCCACCCCAGCCATGGCAGGGACAGCTCCCACTGTCCCAGGTGCTCCCAGCCCTGTCCAGCCTGGCCTTGGGCACTGCCAGGGATCCAGGGGCAGCCACAGCTGCTCTGGGCACCCTGTGCCACTTCTGCCCCATAGAGATGACTGCAGGTTGGTGAAGAAGCCACATGAACAACAAGTGACCAGGACAAACCCTTGGAAGTGCTTCTTCCTTGCCCCAGGAGCAGGCACAGTGCCCATGCCCACTGCCACCCATGTGGGGAGGACAGCAGGAAAGCTCCAGCATCCTGCCTTGTCCTGGAATCTCAGACAGCAGCTAAAATGCTTCCCCTTGTTCAAAACACAACAGAATCTGATGGTCACCCAACCACACAACTCAACCAAGCTCCAAGGCTCTGGGATTCCCCAAAGGCACCACATGTGGCTACAGAACTAACCCATCCATGGGGAGAATTCAGGGAAACAAGGAATTCTTCACAAAAATACAGACTGATGGCCCTTGCTAAAGGAGATCATCTGCCCCCAGAGCACATTTGCTATACCCAGCTCACAGGCTCCACCTAAACCTGCAGCAGCACAGCAGGACTTTCCTTCAGCAGTTTTGGGAGGTGTCATGAACATCTTACACTTCTGAAGCACTTAACCATCAGAATTTTAATTACTTACTAAAACCATCTCCTGTATTTATAACTTTTTCTGCTTTACAGGCAGCTAAGGAGAGCTCCAGCTAAGTTACAAAATATGTCCAAGGTTAATGATGGAACTAAGAATAGAACCCATTGGTCTCATTTTCCACTTGGCTGCTCCTATTACCAGGAAATATTATTTGTCTTGTTTGCTGGAGCAAACCTTACAGCCTTGGTATGTATAGATAGGGAAAATTATTTCCCTGGTGACTTTGTACAACAAGCAAAGCTGCTCCCCAGAACGGGATGAGTCACTCTGTCGCAGTCATGGCAACGTCCAAGGAACATCAATTTGGGATCCGAGCTCAGAACTGAAATTTCCACAGAGTTTTATATTACATACACCAGATATCCTCTCACAAAAAGGCAATGTTTTCCTCTAAAAGGGATTTGTCCATCCTTCTGAGGGAGAAGTCAATACAAATCACATCCCTCCATTGACAGCAGACCTGACCTGATCGACCCTCAGTGTGCAAGGCAGCAGGAGCAGCTCTCCCAAATTCAGGGCAGCTGGGGAGAGCTGAAAAGCAGCAGGAAAAATTCATCCTTCAGGTTTCCAAGCCCCTTTATTCTCACTCCCACGCAGCAGCAGGGCATGAAGGAGCAGCACAGCTCAGTGCAGCCCAAAAGACAACAAGGAAGCCAAGGGATCTGGGAGGGGACAGGGATGGCTTGGGCAGGGATAAGCAGGAATCAGCCCTTGGGCTGGGAGCAGGATGACAGAGATTGAAGGGAAACAATTACTCCAAGTAATTGTCTGGAGGAGATGGAGGCAAAGGGCAGGTATAGGGTGGTACCTCGGTGCAGAATCTGGGCTGTGACTCAGCAGTCCCAAATCCCTCCTGTTCAGCTGCACTTTGTAGGAAACTCAAGGTGAGGCTGGGTCTCTTCTCCCAGGTAAGAAGTGGTAGGACATGAGGGAACAGCCTCAAGCTGTGCCAGGGGAAGTTTAGGTTGGATATTAGGAAAATCTTCACTGCAAGGGAGGTGAAGCACTGGCACAGGCTGCCCAGGGCAGTGGTGGAGTCACCATCCCTGGAAGGGTGGATGTGGCACATGGGGACATGAGTTAGTGGTGATCATGGTGGCACTGGAGGAATGGTTGGACTTGATGATCTTGGGGACTCTTCCAACCTTAACAATTCAAGGAAAGCTCTGGGAATTGGCAGTGGGGCAGGGCAGGAACTGGACTGACCTGGAGAGCTCAGTGAGTTTCCCTCCTCTGGGGGTGCAGCCCCAGCCCTGCCCCACACTCCTGAGCCAGGGACAGCCTGGGCACTGCTCCTCCCAGAGCCTTCTGCCCCCTTCCCCAGCCAGCCTTTCTCAAGCCCAGTGCCAGAAGAGCCCAGAACACTTCCCAGACATCTGCACAAGCAGAATTCTCTCATTTTCACCATCACCCAGGGCTAGACAGCCTTCCTGGTCGGAAGCGTCTGCTGTGCTCACTCTACAGCACATCCTGGATTTTACAGCCTCTCCAGCACCCAGCCCTGCAAACACCCCTCCTGCTGGCACAGCATCAGGCAGCTTCAATTTAAGGCTTGAAGAAAAATCTGCAAGAAGGCAACGAGTCAGAGCCCAGACAGATCAAACACCACCAGCAGGTTCCTAAATGAGGCGAGGATCATTAATTGCCTGTAGTAAAGCAAACGCAGCTTTTGGACCCCTCATGCTGGGGATGGAGCTGAGCTTGGTTCAGTTGCTGAGGAAGGGGAATTAATCCTTGCTCCTGATGAGGAACAGCAGTAGCAGTGAGTGCAGCCAGCTCAGTTAATCACAGTTAATCACAGTAACGAGCAGCAGAGCTGTGGATTGGACACTTGGCTGCCAGGACAGGTCTGCTCAGAGCTCCCCAAACTGCCAGGGAACACAGCTTCCCACCCCTGCTCCCTGCCCAGGCTGGGAGGTGACTCAGGAAGGTCACAGAGCACCTGAAGAGGCACTACAGAGGCTCATGGAGTGAGTCTGGAGCCATGGGGTCTGCCCAGGTCAGGGAGGTGACTGAGTTCACCATCAAAAATATCCCCAAAGCACACAAAACCTCTCTCTCCTGAGCTTATGCAAGAGTTTTCAGGCCAGAAGGACAAAATCTGACCTTACAGGTCTAAAAAACTGAGTAAATCTCCATTTCAAAAGCTCCTTGGGGCTGCAGGTGCATCAGTGCTGCTCTCCAGAAGCCCCAACCTTCTCCAGCTCCCACAGACACCACTGCAGCTGTCACCTCATCACCCTGGCCCAGGGCAGGATGTTCAGGTAAAACTCTTTCCAAGGGAAATGGCCATTTCTCCTCCTCCTCCTGCCACCCACTCCCCTTTCCAGATGAACTCCCAAGACATTTTTGTGCAGGGCAAAACAGGACAAAGAGTTTCTGTTTCTCCAGTGCTGTTGGAGAGCACTTCCCTCAGCACAATTCCACCTCTCCCACCCAGCTCATCACTCACCACCTCACCCACCTACAAACATCTCACCTTCCTGGCTGCTTCTGATCAACTCCATCCCAGTGAGACCCACTGAGGCTCTCCCAGCACCCCAAACCTCTCCTGTCTGCTGTGACAGTCTGTTCCACCACCTGCTAGAGAAGCTTCTGGGAAACCATTAATGTTCCCTCTGCTTAATTAATGTCCAATTACTCCACAGACCTGCAGCCTCTGCATTCATGGCAGGGCAAGGCCCAAACACCACATCCCAAGGGGTTGCATTTCCTTTCTTTAGGAAGATTAATTCCTGTTTCAAGAGCAGGATGTGGCCAGGCAGGATTTCAGCTCTGCTCTTGCTGGTGCAGCACAGAGCTGAGTGCTCCATCCATCCATCCTGGGGCTGAGGTGTTACCAGAGCACCACTGGCTCCACAGCCACTACAATTCCCACAGCAAGAGGTTGCAGTCACTCTGCAGTGCTGTATTTCCTAAAATCCCTCTAAATATTTCCAACTACTACCTACCCCTGCTAATGTTCCAAGGCTGGGCTCTGGATAAAGCTTTTGTTCCTTTTCAACTGTGAAACTCAAGAGTTCATTTACAAAAAGCTCTTTTGAAAAAGACTTCCATGAGAATTCAGTCTGAAAATATTTTCCTGTGGATATTTATTTCACTCTGAATACTAAGGGACGGCCTGGTAAATTGAATTATCTGCTGATAGACAAACACTAATCCAAACAAAGCTTCCTCCATCATAGGTAACTCTTGATTCAGAGAAAACTACACATGAAGGGGGCCTACAAGAAACGTGGAGAAAGATTATTTATAAGGGCCTGGAGGGACAGGGCACAGGGAATGGCTCCCACTGCCAGAGGGCAGGGCTGAATGGGATATTGGGAATTGGGAATTGTTCCCTGTGAGGGTGGGCAGGCCCTGGCACAGGGTGCCCAGAGCAGCTGTGGCTGCCCCTGGATCCCTGGCAGTGCCCAAGGCCAGGCTGGACAGGGCTGGGAGCAGCCTGGGACAGTGGGAGGTGTCCCTGCCATGGCAGGGGTGGCACTGGGTGGGCTTTAAGGTTTCCTCCAACCCCAACCAGTCTGGGATTCTAAACCAGGGGAAAATTTCACAAAACCAACACCAATATCCAAATTCACAGCCACAAATAACTGATGTGAGGTCTTGTGTACTACAAATCCCTTTTAGTTACAACAGAAGAAATACATAAAAGCACATGTAAGAAGAAAACATACAAACCCCAAACCATTCACCACCTGAGCCCTACCCTGCCCCAGGGTTCAGCTTTCACTGTCTGTGATGTTAAATCAAAGCTCCTATGCACAGAAGCCAAGGGCCAGGCCCAGGAAGCCTCCTCAGCCCTGGCAGGTTCCTGGCAGGACCCTCCCATTGTCTCCTGCAGGTTCCTGGGCCAGGACAGCAGCCTTGGCTGGAGTAATGAACCTGCCATGGCTGTGTCAGCCCTGCACAGCCAAGGGGGGTGTGCAGCCCTACAAACTGAATGGGGTTTCCCTCTCTGGGTCCTCCACCCCCATCCAGACCCAACAGAGCAGGATGCTGCAGGGGACAGGAGCCTTGGAGGGCAGCTGTGGACTCTCCAATGCCTTTCAAGTCTAACAATAAGGTGCTTCCCTAGTTCATCTTTTAAAACTTCAGTCACCCCCAAACTGCAATCACAGAATACTCTGAGAACCTCCTGAGCTGGAGAGACCCCCAGGATCCCCCAGCCCAGCCCCTGTCCCTGCCCAGCCCCAGCCTGGGCACCCCTGGCAGCGCTGCCCAAAGGCTCCTGGAGCTCTGGCAGCCTCGAGGCCGTGCCCATTCCCTGGGCAGCCTGGGCAGTGCCAGCACCCTCTGGGAAGAACATTTTCCTCATTTTAACCTAGACCTCCCCTGACACAGATCATTGGTCACCAGAGAGAAATTAAATATGTTAAATAACAATCTACTGGTGCCTCCATAGCAGAGCTTCACGTCCAGGTGTGATTTAGTTAAAAAATCTGTAAAAGGGTTTTGTGCCACACATAGGCTCTATGGATGAGCTGCCATGAGAAACAGGTCTGCCAAGGGTTGGCTGTTCTACAAATAAGAACAATGGGAATCAAATAGTGCAAACAGCCATTTTTACCCACACAAATCCACAGAACAGCTTTTGGGAAGCTCTTTCCAGGGGCTGAGATTATCCTTGACCAGCTTTCTTAAGGGCTTTTTTTAAGGGACAAGGGAGGAGGAGAGGTAAATTAGATCCTCAGCTTGAATAAAACCAGGGTGTTATTGAAGTTTCACATGGCCCCAGATCAGACAAACACTGGCTTGTCCTGGAATCAGGGAGCTTAGCAAGGGGTCTCTGATTGAAACTTTGACGTTTGATCAGCCTGTGACAAAGCAAATCCTCAATGCTTCCTCACAACAATTCCTGGCACCTTTTCAAATGCTGCTGAAGCCCACAGAGGAACTGAAGCTTTATCCTGGCGTTGTTTGAGCTTCTAATGCTTGGGATCAATCGTGTCTTGAAGAAAAATGTCATTCTGGCACTGGTGCTGATTAAATCCCCCCTCCTGCCAGCCTCACTCAATGACCACAGTGCTCCCACTGAATTCCTTCTCACCTTTTCACATCTACTCCTCTTACAATCAAGGAACACTTACTGGAATGGGCCAGGACAACAAATACAGAAAAATGCAGAAGCACAGCCTCTCCTGACCTATCCCCAGTGCCACATCAAGCCCAAGCCATGACGCAGAATGTGCCCAGTTCTTGTGGGCAGCACTTTGAAAGGAGGGCACATTACAGAGCTCACTTTGTAAGGCAGATAACCCTGGGGAGGGCTCCAGCCACTTCACAGAGGCTCTGGCTCAAATACTCCTATGAAGATAGCAGAACTCCACTTGGAGATGGATGACAGGTTCTGAATATATTTAAAGCCCAAGGGCAGACTCAGAGAATTAAAAGAAAGATGCAGAAAAACTCTTTCTATTTCTCAGCACGCGTTTCCAGCACGCCAAAGGTTGTCTCACAGTTCAGCCCCCACAGCTCCCAAGCAGATTCTCAGCAACCAGCAGGTCTAAATTCCAAGTTAGAATTCTAAAAACTAACTCAGCTCAAAAGAGTCAAAGCTAATCTAGGAAATGTGATCCCAGCTCTGCAGCAGTGCTGGAACATCTCTGTGATCTGCTCACAGATTTTTGTGCTCTCGCTGCTGCCTCGACGCTGCTTTGTGGTGCCAGGAATCGTGAGCTGGTTCCCTGTCCTACTTTCCAGAACTGAAGGCAGGGATGAAAATAGAAAGAATCAATTCCTTTCCACTCCTGCAAGGCTGGAGAGCTTTGAACAGCACCAGAAATGAGCACAGAGGCTGTCAGGGAGCAAATGCTCTGGCTGGCAGAGAACCCTGAGGGCTGTGCTGGAGAGCTGGGGGCACCAGGGTGCACAGAAACATTAATTTTGGCACAGAAGCATTGATTTTGGCACCATGGGCCACTTTCCATTGGGAATGTCTAGGATGCCATATCCAGAGTGAATCAAGGTTGAGATGCTTTCCTGAGAAGCCACACGATGTAAGCTTGACTTCTGCAGACTGAGCAGGATCTAGAAATCAACATCTGTCATTTCTGGGCACATAATCTGGAGTTTTGGCTGTTATTTATAACTGAGGTCAGGCTCCCCACATTCACCCATCTGTTTCAGCCCTCAGAATAACCTGAGCTATGGTGGGTCACTTGGAAGATCCCAGCAGAACAGCTCTTGTCCCTCCCAGGACCAAAGCAGCTCTCAGGAGACAAACCAGAAGGCAGTCACATGGATCTCCCCAAGGATCAGCCATTCCACTTCTCCAGATTGTAGATCTGAGCTCAAGGAACTGGAATGACTGCCTGGACTAACAGAGCACGATTTCCCTCATTTCACACAGTTCTCACTGCAAGCACCACCCACGCCCTACAATTTTCTTACGCACCAGGTAATGTTTTCTTACAATGCATTCCAGAGTTGGAACCCTTCCTGCATCACCTACAAACACAGCATGGCTGGGGAAGAGTCTGCAGGATGGAGTCCTCCCACTAATTCCTAAAATAAAGGGGTTTTCAGCCTCCATAGGAACTGTCTGGAGCCTGATGAGGGGGCAGCTCCCATCTCTGCTCCCTGTGACAGGGACAGGAGCCAGGGCACGGCTGGGGCTGGGCCAGGGCAGCTCAGGCTGGAGCTCAGGGCAAGGCTCTGCCCCCAGAGGGTGCTGGCACTGCCCAGGCTGCCCAGGGAATGGGCACGGCCCCGAGGCTGCCAGAGCTCCAGGAGCCTTTGGGCAGCGCTGCCAGGGGTGCCCAGGGTGGGGCTGCTGGGGGGGCTGGGCAGGGACAGGAGGGGGATTTGATGATCCTGGGGGGTCCCTCCAGCTCAGGATATTCTGTGGTTCCTTGGTTCTGTAAAGCTCAAGGGTAATAAACAGAGGGAAACCCAAGCTCAGGAGCTGCCCAGCTTTTGGCTGTTAACACACACACATACACGCCATTCAGGCTCTGCAGAAGCTGCCAAGCACACCAAAAAAGTCCAGTTCTCCCTTGAATTAAGAGAGGATTTCACCTGACTTGGGGAGCAGCACCTCTCTTTGATCATTGTCCACCAAGTGAGACTCATGCCAACTCACCCTCAGCAGGCAGGGCAGGAGCATGGAGCTGACAGAGGCAGAGCTGCTTCCTGCCCTGTGTTTTTCTGCTTTGCAGAGGGAAATCCTCCACCACTGCTGAATCACCAGCCAGCTCTTGCTACCCAGTCAATTTTTTCAGAGCTATTGCACCTGCTATCCCTTCATTACTTTATTACTTCTGCTTGAATGGGGAAAACAACATCATAAACCCTGTGTATAAATCACTCTCCTAGAATAACAGCCAAGGAAATAGGACAGAATTCATTTGGTCCATCCCTCTGCTCAGCACTAAGCATTACTCCACTGATCGTTTTAGAGGAGGTTATAAAAACAACTAACAATCTTTTAGTCTTTCTGGAGAGTAGAATGAGCTTTTTCTCACTGCAACTGCTGCCATTTCAGCTCAGTCCCAGTTGCTCTGTTCCAGCATGGTGAGCAGCATCTGCCCTTCCCAGCACAAGATAATTTTATACATCTGAAAATAGCTACCATGTCTTCCCTTAACCTTCTATGGGCTTTTTGTCTTTATAGGTCAGTATTTCTAACCAGCACTCAGCTGCCTCCTTGTGCTCCAGACTCTCCTCCTTTGGTCTGCCTCAGCCTTCAGATGTGCTGCCAAAGGCTGCTGCTGAAGCTTTTCCAGCATCAAGAAATATCAGACTTTCTTCACTCCAAAAAGCATTCTGCTAGCATAGTTATGGGGGTTTTTGCAACTCTGTGACACTGCCCAGGCATGGACAGCTTTTGATCCTCTCATGCCTGGATTCTTTTTCTAATAAAATGAACCAGCCCTTGTCCTCTGCACAACATTTATCAGTTTCCAGCTCAAGCATTTCTCTCCAGTAAAATCCTTTCAAGTTTACTTTGGCTGTTCTGGTTGTCTCTCAAATTTCTACCCTATAGCTTTGCTCCATCACTTCAATTCTCTCTCACTTCTGTCCTTCCTCTCTTACCTGCATCCAAGGCAGGGTGGGCAGCAGGGCAGGGGGGATTGTGCCCCTGTGCCTGTGCCCAGGTGAGACCCCACCTGCAGAGCTGCCCCAGGCCTGGCCCAGGACAGGGAGGAGCTGGAGCTGCTGCAGAGATCCAGAGGAGGCTCCAGGGGGATCAGGGGATGGAGCAGCTCTGCTGGGAGGAGAGGCTGGGACAGCTGGGATTGTGCACCTGGACAGGAGAAGCTTTGGGGGGACCTCAGGGTGACCTTGCAGGGTCTGGAGGGGCTCCAGGAGAGCTGGAGAGGGACTGGGGACAAGGGATGGAGGGACAGGACACAGGGAATGGCTCCCACTGCCAGAGGGCAGGGCTGAATGGGATATTGGGAATTGGGAATTGTTCCCTGTGAGGGTGGGCAGGCCCTGGCACAGGGTGCCCAGAGCAGCTGTGGCTGCCCCTGGATCCCTGGCAGTGCCCAAGGCCAGGCTGGGCAGGGCTGGGAGCAGCCTGGGATGGTGGGAGCTGTCCCTGCCCATGGCACTGGATGAGATTTGAAGTTCCTTCCAACCCAAAACATTTCCTGATGGACTTAACAGACAAAAAAGAAAACACACAAGGACAATGAAATCTTATTAAAATATTTTACCTTAAGTTTTTAAGACAGACTGAAGGCATTAACTGCATAAATCACCTTCAGAAATTCAATCTTATGTTCCTCTTTCTATTTCTAGTGGGGTTCTAAAACAAACCCATAGAAAAAATCCAAGCTCTCACATTTTCTACCAGCTTAACATCTACTTAGAATTTCGAGACCTCAAACAGCAGCACGAATGTGTCTTTCTAACAACCTGTGTTGCAACACATTTCCTTAAAATATCTATTTTAGCATTTTGTTTCATTGCAACTAATTAGCCAGACCATAGGCAAGTCTAGAGAAAACTGATTCCATACTGAAAAAGGTCAGGAATTTGAGGCTGATGGGCTTTACTCTTTATACATGGGAAGACATTTGAATTCTATTACAAATAAATGTTTTGAATTGTGCTATAATTGTAACACTCAAGCTCAATTTTAACTGCAAAGCAAAGAGATTCACAGCTCCACAGAGATCACTGTTCAGGGGAAAACAGCTCTGCCAGCTGGCAGAAAGGGAAGAGAGACACTGAAATAAATTCCTGCCCCAGATAAAGAGGCAGAATTAGAACCCAGCCTTAGTGCAGAGCAGTGCTCAAGGCATTGCTCAGTGTTCAGGCCAGGCTGGATGGGCTTGGAGCAACCACAGCAGGGAACAGGATAAATTTTAAGGTCCCTTCCAACCCAAACCAGTCTGTGACACTGGAATTTTACAGTCTGTATGTTTAGCAGTTGCATTTAAAATCATCCACTACACAAGCAGAAAGGTGGGTTTGAATCCTCCCTGGGTCATTCCCTCCCTCCTGGGTCAGTCCCAAGGACAGGGATGGGTGACAGCAGCTCCAGAGTGGATGGCACATGTCTGGGATGTCCCCAGTTTGTGGGGAGCTCTGTACTGAGCTCCCAGTTCATGAACCTGGGCAGGGAATCACATTAAATAGAGAGGAATAAACTCACAGGTCTGTTCAAATGAGCTCCAGGGACCAGAAGTTCCTTAATAAGCCCCAACAGAAATTCAGAAACACTTGAGCAAAAATAATCCTTACAGGGAAACCAGAAAGATTATTTGTCACTGACATAACTTCTGAACACTTATTGTCATAATTAAATTCTCCTGGCAATAACACAGATAAAACTCCACCATTTTGGTACCATGAAAATGCCTGAATTGAGGCTTTATATTGCACAGTTTAAAAAAAATATTATAGGTGCTAGGAAAGCAAGAGAATAAAGTATTTAAATCAGGTTTATTATTTTTGCAGGATTTTTTAAAGAAATCTGTTTTTTAAAAAGCCTAGGTCTTCAAGACAGCAAAATGACAAATCAGAAATAATGTGAAGTAACAGCATTAAAGAATTGCCTGTGAGGCCAATGCAATGATTTAGTGCTTAGTATAATGTCCCTGATGCACTTAGGGACAAAAGAATTAAATTTCAAGTCCGTCAGTCTCCAAATTTGCAGGAGAGAGATATAATGTCAAGTGAATTAAAGAAGATGGATGAGCTGATGGATTCAAAGGGAGCAATCAGAGTCACAGACAGATTTGGCAGCTGCAGGAGGAGGATTCACAACCTAAAATGGCAGGAAGAGGGAAACCACCTCCCAAATATCAAAGCTGTGGAAATAAAGGTACAGAGAACCTTGGAGATAACTGGGATGGAGATGATAACTGGGATGGAGATAACTGAGTTGGAGATAACTGTGAGAGGGATAACTGAGATGGGGATAACTGGGATGGAGATAACTGGAATGGAGATAACTTCTCTTCCTCTGAGCCCCAGGAGGAATGAATGACATTATTAAGGGATTTTAGAAGCCAAACTTGCATTTCCCATCAGTAGCACTAAGTGATTTCCACTTTGCTAACATCCTGCATTTAAGCAGAACTCCTCCCAGATCCACAAAGCAGCCCTGCAATAAAAACCTGCTACAGCTGATGGGAGGACAGAGCAAGGAAAGCTGCTGGAAGTCTGGGATGGATCCGCTCAGGCAGACCAGGAGCACGCAGTGTTTCCTCAGAATTCATCAATCACTCAGCAAACCCAGAGGATGTGGTGCTAACAGGCAGCCCGAGCCTCCCAGACATCCTTGGAGAGAGCCAGGAAAATGCTTTTAATTGCCTTACCTGGGGGAATTTGCGTTTGATGGAGATCAGGGCCCCCTCCGGGAGCTTGGCCAGCTCCGAGTCGCGCACGGCGTGCACCGTGGTGGCTCTGGGCTGGTGGGTCAGGGCCTCCACCTGCAACACAGGGACACAGTCAGGGACAGGGACAGGATCAGGGACAGGGACAGAGCACAGGGACAGCTTCAGAGGCAGAGTATCAGGGACAGAGCTTCAGGGACAGAGAGAGCACCAGGGACAGAGCATCAGGGACAGCATGAGGGACAGAGCATGAGGGGCAGAGCACCAGGGACAGAGAGAGCATCAAGGACAGAGAGAGCATCAAGGACAGAGAGAGTATCAGAGACAGAGTTTCAGGGACAGAGGGAGCACCAGGGACAGAGAGAGTACCAGGGACAGCATGAGGGACAGAGCACAGGGACAGCATCAGGGACCAGAACACCAAGGACAGAGCTTCAGGGACAGAGAGAGTACCAGGGACAGAGCATGAGGGACAACACCAGGGACAGAATGAGGGACAGAGCACCAGGGACAGAGAGAGCACCAGGGACAGAATGAGGGACAGAGCACCAGAGACAGTTCCCAGCCTGTACCAAACACCAAACAGGAGCACCAAGGAGCTGAGCCCTTCCCAAGGACCCCTGTGCTGCTCCCTCACAGCTGGAGCAGAGCCCTGCCTGTCCCAGGGGTGTCACCCAGGGCACCACAGCTGCCACAACCAAACCCCTGTGCCATGGGACAGCTGCAGTTCCTCACAGAATCAGAACCCACAGCTCCAGGGAGTCTCCAGAGTGGACTCAGCACCACAGCAGCCCTGAGAGATTTCCACCCCTCGGTGCTAATGGTGACAAAGCCATCCAAGAGCCAGGAAAACCCTATTTCTCTACTGCTCCCTCTTTCCTCAATGCCACCCTGAAACATTTCCATTTTATTCTAGAAGCTGAATACCAATGACCTTGAAATAATTGAGATTTCCTAAAAACTAAAAAAAAAGTGGTGAGAGCAGGCTGGGTGAGCTTTGAGCAACCTGGGGTGGTGAAAAGTGTCCTTGCCCATGACAGGGGGTGGCAACAAGATGAGCTTGCAGGTCCCTTCCAACCCAAACCAGCCTGGGATTCTAGGGGCAAATCAGCACATTTGGCCCAAAACCAAGCATTGCTTTTCTATTATTTTCTTTTTTTTTTTTTTTTTACATATTTATGTTTGCCTGTGCTGTGTAAAGAGGAATGCCAGAATGGTTCAGGCTGATCCAGTCCCACCTCCCTGCTCAAGCAGTCACTCAGGGCTGTGTCCAGACAAGGAAAATCCACACCAGAACACACCTCCCTGACCAGTGGCCAATTATTCCACCTAGAAACGTCTATTTTATTGACAGTAGAAGTATAAAGAAGATGGTGACACAAAGAGAGTTATACAAAGATTTGCTCCTTTAGGGAGATTCTGCCACCACATAAAACAACCTGGGGTAAAAAACCCAAAATGCAGCTGCTGCCCAAATCCCCACCTGCCCCAGAGCTGCCACTGCCTCTTGTGCTGTGTGGAAATGCAGAAATGCAATTTCATGCTGGAGTCTCTTCTCATGGCCAGTGCCTTATCCTGCAGCATCCCCAGAGCCAGCAGCAACAGCCTGGTGCTCCATCCTGGGAGTTCCAGCAGCACACAGCTTTTATTGGGCTTAAAATCCATAGATCAGCCATTTCCAAAAGAATGGTTGTTGCTGTAGCAGCTGTAATTACTGAGGTTAAAACACAAACAGAAAAATCCCTCCCTAACTGCAATTTACTCACATTTCAAATCAAAGTGAACATGACTTTGCATTATTAATTTTCCACTAGAAAAAGAAATAAATAATATATCAGCTTAGAGCTGTTTGAGTTGTTTGGAGGTTGGGGGGTTGATGGTTTTATTTGTTTGATTAATTTTTGGGGCTTTCTTTCACGATTTTTTTCAAAACTTATATTGACAGTAAATTCCAACAGAAGCAATTAATTCCTCACACTACTGTGGGTTCAGACACACAAAATGAGTACCAGATATGAAAATATTATTATTATTGCTACTATTATTACTATTATATGCCTTATGCAAAAGACACAGCTCAGTGATCCCACTTTCACCAAGATCCCTCCCTGGAAGGCTCCATGCTCACAAAATGGATAATCCAGCTAACCAGAATATCTTGAGCTCAAAAACTTGCCATTAGTGCAGAAAAGTGAGATCAACTTGCCAATATTAACTTGAATTTCACCAGCACACACTGCTCTGCATGCAAAACTGCACAGGGAAATTTAAAGCACCTTCATTTTGCAAACCCCAGCTTTTGTTTTTTGCTCAGGTTCCAGGGATGTTTTGCTCTGTCATCACATTTTAAACTAATTATATAGAAGGGCAAAAAAAAATCATCTTTGTACATACATTTATGGAGAAACAAACCTTCTAAAGGCTCCCCAAAGGGCTGTATAAGATGTTCTGGTTTATCTCCCTCCCTTATTACCTGCTTTTTATCACAGGTTCTTGGCTCTGTAATTCACCTTCCTCCTCCTGAAAGCAGGTTAAGAGTTTCAGCTGTTAAAATCAAACCTTTCCTCTCAGCTCCTGACTGAGTTTAATTTGTATCAAGAAGAAAAACGCTCAAACTGTCCGAGATCCTTTACCACAATTTCTGTGATATATGAGAGCATAAAACCAACTGTGCTCCAAGGGGCTCCTGAGCCTTTCAGAAAAGATGAAATTTGTAAATTTGTAGAAAAGGCAATTAAATTTTAACTTTAAACACAGCCACAGGGAGGGTTTTGGAGCTCCCAAGTGGAACTTTATCTTTTTGACAGAGCAGAGGGCACAGGGAGACCTTTTCCAAACCTCCTTCCCAAGGAGCCATTGAAATATCCAAATTTGCACCACCACCAGTCCCAGAGACCCCTGCAAGTGCTGACTGCAATTCCCAAGTGATTACAGAAATTGCACCTTGGACTGCTCTTACATACAGGTACTATGGAAATCTTTGATATTTTCATTTAAATACACCCCAGTATTCCAGCACGGAAAATATCTGTGTCCCAGACACTGCACACAAGGAAATTCACACTGTGCTCTCCCCTTGGGTACAATCACCTGAGTTCCCAATCTCTGTATTTATTAACAGTCACCATTATTCACTTATTAATTATCCCAGAGCAGCTGGGGCTGCCCCTGGATCCCTGGCAGTGCCCAAGGCCAGGCTGGGCAGGGCTGGGAGCAGCCTGGGACAGTGGGAGGTGTCCCTGCCATGGCAGGGGTGGCACTGGGTGGGCTTTAGGGTCCCTTCTCACCTAAATAATTCTAGGATTCAATAATTAATTAAATACTTCCTCTTCACTAAGGAGGGCTCTCATTTGGTGAGGGCTCTCATTTGGATCATCTGCAGGATGATTCTCAACTTTCACCACACTCTCCCCTCTTCACACCCTGTGGTTTCAGAGCCTTTTTTGCACTGGTTCTACATTTCCTGCACATGGAAATCTGCCAAACCCATTTGGTTTTGGCCATTCCCATCTCCTTTGGAGATCAAAAACATTCTAACATTGAATTGCAGCTCTCCCTTGAAAATAACACCTTTTTACTTTGTATTTTTAAATTTTTTTTTGTCTTTTTAAAATTTAATATTTTGTATTTTTAATTAATATTTGATATATCAACTAATTAATATATTATTTTAATATATTAATTTTAGTTTTTTTAAAATATATTTAATATATATTAAATATATTAAACTATTAATTTTAATTAATATTTGAGATTAGGATATTTTTCTTCTTGCTTAGGAAAAACCAGAAGTCTCATGCCATATCAGTATTTAAAATAATTTCAATCTTAAACCACATTCAAGTCTTCTGCCCAGTGAACCTTTGGAACAGGTTTTCTTGTTTTTCCAGGTTTGTAAAAGTACAAGACTCAGAGATCCAGCTTGAACTTCAAAATGATCAAAATCCACTTGTGATCAGAAGACTGTAGCATTATTTCCTTGGTCACAAAAAGGGAAATTTAACATTCTGATCAGCCACCACAGCTGCAGCAAACAACACAAAACCACCTCCACAGTATCATTAATAACCAAATGTTTCAAGAAATACCATTATTATCTTTCAGATCTTATTGAACCTGACTGGAGAGAATGTTTATTTACATATTTGGTTTCATAACCACCCAAGGTTCTCTCTTGAGCTCCTTCCCAGACTTCCATTAGCATCACTCATCCTCACCAGCACGGGCACAGCATTTGCTCCAGTGGAATCTTTCCCACTTCATCTCAGGCCAGCACAATCCTTCTCTTGCTCGAGGCAATTGTACCTCTCTGCTCTCCTCATGTCACATCCACTCCTCCTCCTCCTTCCTCACAAGCCTCTAAGGAAGTTCCACCTCACTGCCCATTTCTGGGCTTCTCTCTCAGAGAGTTTCCTGCATTTGCCATGGTTGTTGTTGTTGTTCCTCTCTCCCTCCAAGAATTCTCTGCTTTTCCTGGAGTTCCCTCACTGCTGAGCCCATCGCTGCTCTTCTCTTTGCCTCCTCATTATCTGGTGTTGTTTGGTTTTCTCTCATGCAATAAACTCAGCAGGCCCACACTGCAGGGCTAATTTCACTTGGAACTCCATCTCTCTGAAATCCTGCTGTGCTTTGTTTGAGCAGCCCTGCAAAAATGCTCAGTGTTCCCTTCACCACTCCTCTGTCTCCAAGGTCAACCCTTGGCTCCCCATCCTCAAAATCCCTCTGGATCTCCAGCCCACCCTCAGAAATCTGCCATCCATCACTGCCTTCACTTCCACTGCCTCTATTTTGGGGGAATTGCACAGGAACAGTGTCTCAAATGCTGGAATAATTCAAATGACAGAGCACAGAACCATTTCCAGTGTTACACACCCCGTGGTTCTGGATAACTGATCATGATATGGCCATGGGTGAGAGCCCTCCTGCATTGCTGTGATTCTGTTGTTCCTATAACAAAACAAATAAAAACACCACAGCTCCCATTAAAAAAAACCCTAAAATCAGACCTGTGCTCTTTGTGCTGTTCCAGTGAATTCTGACAGGGAGGAGGTTTGAGCAATCAGGTGGAAGGGGCAGAAGGATGGAACTGGATGAGTTTTAAGGTCCTTTTAAAGCCAAACCAGTCTGGAATACCATGATTCCCACACCTTCTCTTAGCTCAGTATCAAACAGTGACAAAACCAGGTTTTGCTGCCTCCGTCCCATACGATGCACATGATTCACAACCCTGCCTTACAAGTTCTTCCTGAAAAAAAAGTGTTGCTGTAAATCTTTTACAGGGAGGGGAGAAGCAATTTATACTCTCATGACCTCTTTTGACTTCATTTCCAACAGTCATTCCTAACAGTTCTTTACAGCTTTCCAAATGACACAGTTGGGAAGTGAAAACCAGCAAGTGGCATCTTCTGCCAGTTGCTCTAAGTACAAATTCCTTTCTGAGCTGCATTCAAGAAATCACTTTATTTGCTTAATTTTTGGTGTGTGATGAGCACAGTTCTGCTGCTCAGGCTTCAGCATCTCTGAGACTTCCTGGAGCAAACTGGGGCTGCTGTAGGGCAGGTAATTTGCTGGCAGGAAAATGTTGCTTCTCCAGAATTTAACAAAGTGTTGGGTGACTTTTCTCACAGTCAGCAGCCACTAAAAATGCAGATTGTTTCCAAGTAGTTTCTTGTGGAGATTATTTCTTCTCAAGTGAGAGTTCAAGCAGATCTAGTGCATGAGGAGACATGTCCAGTGCAAATGTTCAGAGCCACAGGCCTGCTCTCCCCAGCCTCCAGCCAGGAGCACGTTTACACCCCTGGCTCTTCCTTCCCATCCATTTTGTAATGCACTTCTTCAGTTCCTCTTCATTATGGCCACCACTCCAACCAAGAATCTGTCATTCTCTCACACATCATATTTCTTCTTTTCCCATTGATTTTTCCTTGCTGCCAGCTCACAAAAAGCAGCAATCTCTCCTCACCAAGGGAAGCCTCCTTCAGACCCTTGTGCAAGAGCACACAGGGGAAAGCACCAGGTACAAGGAGATCCTGGGAAGCAGGTCAGGACCCCAAGGATTATTAAATTATGCAGCTTAAACTGGGTCCAGCTCAGCTTGGGAAGGACATTGAGATGAGAGCATCCAGAGGGGGCAACGAGGCTGGAGAGGGGCTGGGAACACAAACCCTGTGAGGAACCCCTGAGGGAGCTGGGGGTGCTCAGCCTGGAGAAAAGGAGACTCAGGGCTGCCCCCATCACTGCACAGCTCCTGAAAGGTGCCTGTGCTCAGCTGGGGCTGGGCTCTGTCTGCAGCAGCACTGACACACCCAGAGCACACAGCCTCGAGCTGTGCCAAGGGAAATTCAGGCTGGATATCAGGGAGAATTTTTTACAGAAAGGGTGATAAAGTTGTGGAATGGCTGCCCAGGGAGGTGGTGGAGTCCCCATCCCTGGGTGAGTTTAACAAAGCCTGGATGTGGCACTGGGTGCCAGGGCTGAGTTGAGGGGTTGGGGCTGGGTTGGACTCCATGATCTTGAAGGTCTCTTCTAACCCAGTGATTCTGTGAATTCTGTGCAACTTCATTTTCCAAATTCTCCTCCAAGACAGCCACAATCAGTGTCTGGTAATTAGCCTGACACTTGTATTGTCTTGTCTCCAGCACAGGCTTGGCTCCCACCGGGAGCACCAAGGACAGGCAGGGCCTGCCCTCACAGGGACACAACTGTGTGACACTGGGGGTGCACAGACACCCACCCCCCTCTGGAGAGACCCTCGGCCAGAGCTGCTCCCCCATCCTGAAACACCCACCCCACTCATCCACAGCCCAGCACAGGCTCTCCACAGAGCCACCAGCTCAGCTGGGGCAGGGCCAGCACAGGGGGGACACAGAGGACAGGGATGGAAGGGCACACACCCAGGGAGGGATATGGAGCAGAAACACAACACTGACATCATCTGCTGCCAGTTCAGGGGGCTCTGGAGCAGGGACAGAGGCAGCTGGCAGGTAGCACACCTGTATGTCACAGCCAACACCAGCACTGGAAGAGCCACCTGTGCATTGTCACAGCAGTGCCTTTGTCCAGAGCAGGGCAGGAGCTGCTGCTGCAACTGAATCCAGTGAGGCAACATCACCAACGTTACACAGAGGCCAACCCAACACCACATGGAACATTGACTGTTTTTGGCTTGAACACGCTGCCCTCACACCCTTCTCCAGCTCATTTGCACCTGGAGCACCAGAGGATGCTCATCCCAACAGTGTTTGCTCCAGCCCCAGCTCAGAAAGACCTGAAATATCAACTTGTTTGTATCAGAAAAGGACAAAGGAGGAGACACTGCTGGAAGCAGTGAATGAGTGGGAAGAGCAACCAGACAAACTGCAAATCGATGCTATTTGTGGGAGCAGTGCCAGTGGATGAACTCAGAACACCATGTACTCTCCAAAGTTGTTCTAACAACCACCTTCTGCATCTCCTGTGTGCCAAGCTCACCCCGTGACTGAGGACAGCCAGCCCTTCTGCTGTGTGCAAAGAGGAATCCAAACCTCCCTCCCTCAATTTTTAATAGAAAAATGTATTAAAAAGCCATGAAAGGCTTACACACACTCGTGCATGGAAGTCTTGTGTATCTGTACATGGCTATATGCAAGAGCAGATCTAAAATACAGGTGAAAATGAAACAAGGCTGAGCTTGCTGTGCTTTGTAATTAGGGCAGATGGAGTCATCCCACAGGCTCTCCCCAAAGGACTGAGCCTGCACTTTGTAGCAGTGCAATGACAGTCCTGTTGCAGCTGAGAACATCATTAAGGGACAAAGAAGAGGAAGATTTAAGCTAGGAAGGGAGTTGGTAAAAGCTCAGCCTCCTGTATTTCAGTTTTACTCCTTGTATACGTGTGGCTGTAGGAGAGATTTGAAGTTCCATGCATGTTGTGCTGCCCTAAACCCAACATTACAGTCCAACCACCACCAAAAACCCTGTCAGAAGCCACCTGAGACACCCACACCAAACACCCAACAAAACCATCACATTCACCAGGCTGATGGAAGAGGATCTGCAAGGGCAGTGCCCTGGGCAGGCTGCTCCTCTTTGGGTGAATGATTCCTGAACTTCCAGAACAGAAAAAGAGAGAACAACCCATGATGAGCTGCTCAGGTACCTCCTAGAAGGGAGAGATCCAATTCCTTTCAACTCAGCTTCACACAGAGTCCCAAAGCTGGCTGGAGCTTTATCAGGGACCCTTCCCACCCTGCACTGCTGGCTCTTCCCCCAAAAATCCTTCCTGCCACCTCCACTCCACTCTGCTCCCACCACTCAGAGCCATCCAAGCATTCTGGTGGTGATAACGAGGATCACTTTTATCTCTGTCTCTCTATCTCAGTGGTTTTTATTTAATGATGCTTGCCAAAAAAAAAAAAAAAAAAGAATGTTCTACCAAGGAAAACAAAAATTTTCAACGGCCTTGTGCATTTCCCAGGGTTCAAGGGGATGGATGCAATTTTAGCCTTTGCTGTTCCCAGCCCAGTTCCATGTGGCATCCCTCAAAATGGAAGAGAGAAAGGAGAAGGAGGCAAGGGGTATAAAAAGCTGTCCTGCAGGGGATCAGGGTGTGTATCAAGAGTGAGCTGATAGCTGGAATTATCACAAGAGATTTCAGCTGGAATCAGAAGGAGACACCCAATATCCCAAGGAATGACAGTCCAACACATAAAATCACCTGTCTGGAACCCAGCAGGTCACAATTTCCATCACTGTCTGTCACCAGAGCTCCCCATACTCTCAAAAAATAACGTGGTCCAGCACATCAAGCACAGAAAGCCCTGTGCCATTTGGGTTTAACAAAAACACTCTCAAGATGGGCTTGGAAATCAGGACACAGCTTCTCATTTCATTCTGACACTAATTCAGTGGTGCAAATGTGAACTCATTCCTCAGGCTCCCTCTGCCTCCCTTTGGGGCTGGCAAATACTGGGGGGGGTTTGCTGTTTGTGGGTTTCAATGGATGGTTTGGAGTTTTTGGCTTTGCTTTTGTTGGTTGTTTAAAATATGAGTTCACACCTAAGATGCTGCTAGGAAAATAATCATTTTTAGTAATAAATTACCAAGAGAGAGAGGGGAAAAGATGAAAAGAGAACAATCCCTTCCAGGACCATTCTTCCAGCTCTGTTCCTGAACCTCACCCACCACCAATTCCCTCAAGTGCAGCCTGTGCACAGTGTGCCTGAGGTGCCAATAATCTGAATCCACCTAAAACAGCTTTGTAGTATCCTACAGCTTCAGCAAATGCAGTAGTCATGGTTTGACAAAACCACAAAACCACAAGGAATTGGTAAAAAAAATCCGCATGTTTAAAAAGGCAGAGCAAAGCAGCCTTAATGTGGAGGGTGCAGTGACATTCAGTTGGCTTTGGAGCTGCCTGATAACATTAATACTGATAAAGAACAAAAGCCTGACAAGTGTAATCCTGATAGTTCCCTTTGTGTGATTCCTTTGAGGATTACACAGCAATTAAAGATTTCTAACAGTGCTACATTTCCAAAGGACAATGCAAAAAAAGCCATGGCCATTTAGCTGTCTTAATTAGATAAACAGCTTAACATCTGAAAATATTTAAAATGTCTTATTTCTAAGAATGTAAAAGATGATTTCCTGCCCAGCAGGATCAGTGTGCTGCAGCACTGGCAGCTGAGGGTTCTTTTCTGCAGTTTCTCCCTGTGTTCCAAGAGTCAGTGCACATAAATGCCTTTCTGCACTTGTTCAGCACTTTCTGCACTCAGAAGTCATGGTGTGCAGCCCTCCTGACAAGAGGAACTTTCTGGTTGCTGAAGAGAAGCAGAAAAGGTGCTGAATTAATCAAAACATGGCTGCAGCTTCCCCCCTCAGCAGGTATTTTGGAAAGGTGACTGGTTTTGGGTCAGACCCTGCACACAACATGTCCTGGGAGGGGTTATCAGTGAACCCAGCTTACACCACCTAAAAACCCAGCTCTGGAAAATATCTGGAGTTAACTCTGAGATTTGTCTGACATTCAGGCATCTCCCCAGCACCACAATCATCCTTCAGAACTCAATGAAGACAAAGGTGGCCTTGCATAAAAACCTCATTGCATTGAAGGTTCCATCCCCTGCAGATGTTTGAAGTGCACAAACAACTTCAATCCAGCAGCAGATTACTCTGAGGAATGGCTCTGATGGGTTTGTTGCCTTCTCCTCACCCACTGCTGTCCTCCCAAGAGTGCAAAAAGCAAAGGACAGCCACCTCAACACAGGCCTGGAGTTGTGACCCTGTGCTCTGAGAACCTGCCCTGCAGTTTCGAACAAACCAGGGGAGAACTGCCCCAGCCTCAGCAGCACTGCCAGGAACAGCAGAACCTCAGAGCCCGGGCCAACATCTGCTATTGATAGGCACAAAAATCAATTTAAAAGGAATCCTCTCTCACACACAACAAAGGGCTAATGAGATCGAGAAAACAAGAGTAAAAACTACAATTTCCAGAGGTTAATCAAGATCAAAACCAAAGCAGCAACATCAAGAAAAGAACTGAGAGACTAAGATAAGCATTTTAAACAAGTAGCTGGTGAAGAGAAGCCCTTCCACTCCATCAACACACAAATGTCTCCTCTGACCTCCTCTGGGATCACCCAGGGCATGGCAGAAATGATAATAAAATAAGAAACATGACCCTTTAGCTGGTAGATAAAATTCACATTCCAACATTTTTCCCTATGTGCATCTACAGCAATGGACCACCAAATTAAAAGATTTCTCCTAAATGAGTCAAATCTTAGTCTCTTGAAAGCAAGACTTATGTCAACTGTATTTCAGCAGGGAGGGAATTATTTAACAGATCCATCATTGTCCTTTAAAAATTCCTTGGAAGTTTCTAAACTGAGCTGTGACCAGATACAGTGATTGGAGCTGCCCATCAACAGGGCCAGCAGCAGCCAGTGTCCCTCCACAATGTCTCCCTGAGAGTCAGGATCCTTCTCCCCTGACAGAACTGTCCTTGTCAGCTCCTCAAGCAACTCCCCAGGGAAGGAAACTTCAGTTTCTAGTCTGCTCTTCTCCCTTGCACTGCCAGACCTCAGGAACAGATGCCATTGAGTCAGTGCAGGGAACAAAACATTTTGAGGCACAAGTTGAGCCCCGGGAGCGCAGGCACACGCTTGGAAATGAACATCCTGTCTGGAAGGCTTCATCCTGCACTGCTGGGCTCCTGCAAGCAGCAATGGCACAGCCTCATCTCCTATGCAAATGACACATGGCATTTTAAAGTTCTGACACAGAGACACTAAACAAAAAGCCATGGACTACAAGGCTCTCTGTTTGCTTGGTGCTCACAATTAGGGGTGACACAGGAGGTGTTCAGGGAGGATCAAAGCCACCAGTTCACCAAAAAAACCAATTATCAGCACCAACTGCTGCTTTCATTCCCTGCAAGCACCCAAAACCCCAATTATGTTAATGTCAGGGAAAAAAAAACCCAACCCTTCAGCAGGTTTTTAAAGGTTTATAACAGATTCTGCAGAAGGGGATAAACAAAACTTTTAAAAAGCAAAAATATCGCTTTGCTAATGCCCTCTGAAATAATGCTGGCATTCTTCACAGATCCTCCCCCATGTTTGCAAAAGGCAGCCAGAGCATGGAGACACTTCCAACAAATGGCAGAGGGAGTCAGTGGGGCTGGGAGCTGTGGGCAGGAAGGAGATGACAACGTCCACAGAGCCACAGAAGTCTCCAACGTGATTCATGTCACAACGTGGATCCAAAACAGGGACTTGTGAGCTTTAGGCACAAACTGCAGGGGTATTTCTGTATCCCTGCCTGGGCACTCACAGCAAACAAGGCCCTGCTGCAGCAAACACAGCTCAGTCCTTCCACCAACCCACCTCCTCCTTCCTGCCCAGAGAAACAGCTGGGCCAGCCTGGAAAAACCTGCACAGAGAGGTGAGGTTTAGGCCATTTCCTAGAAACACTGAATTGTAAAAAAGCTTGGGTGGGAAAGGACCTTAAAGCCCATCCAGTGCCACCCCTGCCATGGCAGGGACACCTCCCACTGTCCCAGGCTGCTCCCAGCCCTGTCCAGCCTGGCCTTGGGCACTGCCAGGGATCCAGGGGCAGCCACAGCTGCTCTGGGCACCCTGTGCCAGGGCCTGCCCACCCTCTGAGCACCATCTGCTGCCCTGCCACTCAAAACTGCTCTCAGAAAGTAGAACAGGTCTGTTTTTAACCTGGGAACTCTGCAAAACTCCAGGAGCTTGACAGTGAAAAGCTGCAGAACACCACAGGCAGAGGAAAGCAGGAAAATGCCTGGATGTGACACTGACAATCCCTTCTTCACACCCCAAAAGGCTTCACACCATTGTGATTAGTCACAGAAGATGTCAGCTTTAGTTCCTGTCAAACCATGTCATTTTACCTTTAATGAAGTATCCCAAAGAAATTTAAAAAAACAAATAAAAATTGTGTTAGAAGCACATGCCAGCAGTGACCTGCTTCTCCAAACACAATCCCAAGCCAACACAATCCCACTGAGTGTGGGAACAGATTTCTAAATCCTGTGGAAATATCAAATATGGGGCAAGCAGCAGCCCAGCCCAGCCCTGTCTCTGCTGGGAGCAGCACCAAAACTGCCTCATGGACCCCACAGACAAAATTTTGGATCAGCTCTCTAAGGGGAGCCTCAGGATCCTTCCCCTTCATTCCCATAAAAAGGAATTTCTTCCCATAGAACTAATCCCAATTCACACGGCTTCAGAGCTATGCTAATTCTGCCTATAAACAGATACATTTTCAGTGCTTAGTTTTCAGCTCAGAAAGCAGAAAAGGGCCTGAACAACAAGCTCAGAACTTCAGAAATCTTCTGATTTTAAATATAAAAATCAAACAAGCCACGCATATTTATGACTCCTATTTCTGCTGTTAGGTCTGAGAAACAAAACTAGGTCTGAGAAACAAAAAACGAACATAAGAGAGAAATTAAATATGGATAAATACAACAATTCTGAAATGAACAGTTGCTTTAATAGCTATAATAATTACACACTCCCTGAAAAACCTGACAAAGCTTCGAAGTCAGCTCTGCTAACTCTGAGGAGGTTAGACCACTCATTTCCAGGGTGAGGCTCATCCAAACTGGCTCCTTCTGTGGCACTGAATTTATTCAAATCCCCAGTTAGGGCACATTCCTGCAATTATTCCAGCCCAAATTTAACAGGCTGGAATAGGAAAGGGGAGGAAAGTAACCCATGGCACAGAAGAGCACTGGGCAGGAATGAAAACACAACCTTTTTTGGGTTTGTCTTTCTTTTCAACCCCATTCGCCAAACGCTACAAAAACTTCCCCGTCTGAAAGAAGCCTCCCATATTTTCAACTCTGGAAGCCCTAAAGCTGCCTGAGGGATGGGAGCAGCACTGAGTGTGTCTGGCAGGGAGCAAACCCCATTTCCCAGGGCCAGGCCCCTCTCACCACTCCGATGAGGTCCCCCCGGCCGTACTCCCCGGTCAGGTGCTTCTTGCCGTCGTCCATGCGCAGCACGGAGCGCAGGCGGCCGTTCAGCACGATGTACGTGCAGTCTGACTTGTCCCCCTGCCTGCAGGGACAACAACAACAGCATCAAGGGATGGCACAGGCTGAACAACAACAGCATCAAGGGATGGCACAGGCTGAACAACAGCAGCATCAAGGGATGGCACAGGCTGACTTGTCTCCCTGTAGGAGCGTCAGGGGGTAGGATGGTGGGGATGGATGGAGAGCAGAGATCTCTGGAGTCAGGTCTGGAACTTGGGGTTTATTGCACAGGGCCTGGGTGCAGGGCCCTGCTGGGAGCTGCCAAACACAGCTCAGAGCAGGACTGAGAGAAGAGAGGGGGAGAGAGGATGAGAGGGTGAGAGAGTAAAAGCGTAAGAGAGTGAGGTTCTCGTTACAATACAATAAATCTTCTTCTGTGTTGAATATTCTGATTCTCACTAACCAATCCAGTACAAGATACAAATCCTATAGCATTTACATACACCCTATAAGAATCATTACATCACCACACTGTGTTACATTTTAAACCCTAAAAACTCCTCTTTGGGCCCCTTCTGCCAAGCTGTAGGGTCTGCTCTGACCCTTGGGCCTGTCTGCAAGCAGAGGGTGTTGTTCCATCAAAAGGGGATCACCTTCAGCTGGCCACACCATTGTTTTCCATTGTTCAGTAATTAAGGTATCTTAAAGCTGCTCTCATTTCAATCTCGCTTATAGTTTCCATATTCTCAAAATCTTTAGCCAGGCAATCATATTTATAAGGCTTTCCTGTTTCATCTTCTCCAACATCTCCCTGCCTGCAGGGACAACCAACCAGCATCAAGGAATGGCGTCACATTTCTCTTCACAAAGAAAATCACAATTCTTCCCAAGAATATTTCTGGGTTTCACATTCTCTGAACTTCAGAGAAATGGAAAACAATTCTTATCTCATTTGCTGTGCCTGTGTTGTGTCAAAGTAGAATGCAATGTGGAGATTGTTTACCCAGAGTGATGGTGTTTTGTTTCCTTGGCCAATCAGGGCTGTCCTAGGGTGACGTTGTGATGTTTATATCCCCATTCCTGTGTTCTGTTTATGCTGGATATCTGTTCTGTGCCTTCAAGACTGGCTCTGAAGAGTGAAAGTTTTGTTTTGGTTTTGTTATCAGCTGCTCCCCCACGGCTGGTGGGACACAGAGACAGGGCAGTGCATGGTGCTGCTTTTGCTTTTTGCTTTGCTCTTGCTTCTGCTCATTAGTTAGTTTAGCTAAGCAATCTGAATTTTCCCTGGACTGTTTTTCCTTTCCCTCTTTTGGACCTACTCAAACCTGCTCCAGACTGGGCCCTGGGAATACCGAGAGTTTGCACCTTGTGGCTGCAGCAGCTGCCCCAGCACAGGAGGGACTGAGAACAGAGTGACCACCCCCAAGAAAGACTTTGTGAATTTGTCATCTTTGTCAGAGCAGTGACAGAGTGGTGTCAGCTGGTATTGTTCATTCTGTGTGCTGGGGGTGCTGTGCCTGTTAAACAAACAGGTACTTTCCACTTCTCTCTGAGGAATTCTTCCCAAACCAGTTGCGGGGAGAAGCCGTGTGGGTTTGCTTTCTGGAGGGGCCCTTTTGGAGGTTTTCTCCCAAATTTGCCCTAAACCAGGACAAGGGCCAAGTGTGTGTGTGTGTGTTGGGACTGTTGGCTGCCACTCACAGGACTCTGTGCAATGGTGTGCAGTGGAGTGCTTGGCAGATTCAGTTTAGATGTAATGTTATATAGTACAATATAATATAGAATAATATAGTATAATAAAGTAATTCATTAGCTTTCTGGTAAGATGGAGTCAAGTGCATAATTTCTCCCTGCACAGGGGTCATCCTTTTGATAGAGTCCCTGTTCAGCAAATACATGTGGAGGTTTTGGATAAGTTGGTGGTTTTTCTTTGCCTGGCGTGGAAGATGCAGGGAAGTGTTTAATTGATATCTAATGAGCAAATGAGAAATGAAGCAAGAACTTGTTAAAAGGTGACTGGAAATGGGTTTAATGTGTAAATGCACAGGCTGTGCACAGGGAGCTGAGATAAGGAGTGACAGGATGAGGGGGAATGGTTTCACACTGCCAGAGGGCAGGGCTGGATGGGATATTGGGAATTAGGAATTGTTCCCTGTGAGGGTGGGCAGGCCCTGGCACAGGGTGCCCAGAGCAGCTGTGGCTGCCCCTGGATCCCTGGCAGTGCCCAAGGCCAGGCTGGGCAGGGCTGGGAGCAGCCTGGGACAGTGGGAGGTGTCCCTGGATGGGCTTTAAGGTCCTTTCCAAGCCAGGGCAGTGTGGGGTTCCATGGCAGGGCATGACCAGGGTGTGAGCAGGCCCCAGGGGACAGCACAGGCTCATTGCTGCTACTCAGGAGCTCATTCCCACTGCAAGCTCAACGTGGATGAGCAGAGGAAATTCTGCAGGTCAAAGAGCAAGACCCCCAAGTGGCTCCAGATTTGGTGCACACACCTTTCTCCACCAAGAACTTTTTTGCTGGCACAATTAGGAGTGCTGCTGGGAATGTCACACTTCTGGTGGTGGAGTTAAACAAGGCATTCCAGAAGATTTTAACAAGATATTGACAGCTAGGAGTGTTTTGATGCACAGAGTAATCCAAAACTTCCATTGGCATTGGTGCTGCTGGTATGGTTATGAAAATTACAATTATACAGATCATGTTCTAATTAAACTGTTACTCTCCCACCACTGCAGCAACCACATAACAGCTCAATTGCATCCTAGTACATATCCATAAAAATAAGTTTTCCCAAGGTAACTTTTGCCCCTTAAACACAAAATTCCTATTTTCAATTTACTGCTGAATAAGCCTAACTGAATTACCTTTGAGTTTGGCTGTTTGTTTCAGAAAGGCTGAAAACCTCTGAGCAATAGATCTTTGAACCCTCAACAATGCAGAAACTACCACCAGAACATGGAACTGTGTCTTAATCAATTGTATCACTTAAAAAGCTTGCCAAAACAACAGAAAATATGAGGAATAGTATAAAATAATTTAGCAACATGTAGAGACAAGAGATTGAAGCAATGTTGAAGGGACTGCAGAAAGAAAATAATCTCAAAATAGGCAAACAAATAAAACAAATGGAATGGTTGATAAATACAGCCTGAGGTTCTCAATTTACACATCCCCAAGGGAGCACAGCTCATGAAGCAGGAAAATTTCAACAAACACACAATTTTGTCTACATCTCACCTGTAAACAGCTCGTCCAGCCTCCACCTCCATCCAGTCCAGGGCGAAGTCAATCTGCCTGACAAAGGGGGACATTCTCTTCACAACACTGTGGGCCACCCCCAGCACCACACTGGGCTGCTCCCTCATGATCCTGAGGAAAAAACAAAGAGTTACTGAGCCTCCCCAACGGGAACAGCAGCCCACATGTCAGAGCTCAGTGCATCCCTCCGGGTGTCCAGAGTTGCTGAGGACCCCATCAGGGGGCTCAGAGACCCTGGCACAGAGCCCAGAACACCTGGGGATTTGATCTTGACCCTTGGAGCAAGTTACCAGCTTTGTATGAGGACATGAAAGTCACACAGGTTTGAATGGTCTAATAACAAAATGATCACAGGGTGAAAATGTAGATTTTAGGATTTTTGGTATGGGGTTTATGGGGACAAGATGGAGGAATCTGGGCGTGTCCAGCCTTTCTTCTTCTTGTTCTCCATTTTCTGCAGTGCTGTTGGCACTTTGGGATTGGTTTAGAGTAGAAGTGCACTGTCTAACACAGGTGATAGGTATTGGGAATTCAGTGTAAATACGGTATAGGTAGTTTGTAGTATAAAAGGACAACACAGAGTGCCTGTGGCTGCCCTGCTGAGCAGATCTCAGCTGGGCAGAAAGAAAATTTTATAGATAAGAATTAATAAACAACCTCAAGACCGAAAAGTGAAGAGTCCAGACTCGTTCTTCAGCTGCATGGGCTGGAGCAGAGACATCCTGCACATCTGGGGCAGCAATTAACAACCAAAACCTGAGACCCACGGGCACCACATCCCAGAGCAGCTGGGCAGGAATTGCCAGCCCTGCCACCACCACTCTCACCAGGCACTCTGACCAAACAGGGGCTGCCCAGCTTCAACCCAGCCCAAATAAATGGCACTGAGAGCTGGCACTGTCCTAGAGCAGGATGCCAGTCCTGCTGTCTGCCCCAATTCCCTCTCCCAGTGCAGCAGGATGGGCAGGAGCCATGTGAGCTCCTGTGTGACCGTGCTCACAGGGGTCACAGGATGAGGGAAGAGATGAGGATCTGACTCCATGTTTCAGAAGGCTTGATTTATTATTTTATTATATATATTATATTAAAGCTATACTAAAAGAATAGAAGAAAGGATTTCATCAGAAGGCTGGCTAAGGATAGAACAAGAAGGAATGATAACAAAGGTTTGTGGCTTGGACTCTCTGTCCGAGCCAGCGGACTGTGATTGGCCATTAATTAGAAACAACCACATGAGACCAATCCCAGATGCACCTGTTGCATTCCACAGCAACAGATAATCATTGTTTACATTTTGTTCCTGAGGCCTCTCAGCTTCTCAGGAGGAAAAATACTAAGGAAAGGATTTTTCATAAAAGATGTCTGTTGTGTATGAACCACTCTCCTCATTTCCCCTCGCACAGGTCCCTCCTGACTCAGGAAAATGTTCATCCTGTCCTCAGCATCTTCCCTCCCTGCTGCTCTGCCCATCTCAGTCCTTTGCTCGTGCTCAGTTTCCCCCACATATCACATCAGAATCTTTTTATATGTAAAGTCTGAGGTGCTTAAAAATAAAACACCTGCTCTGCATTTCAAATATTCCCTTTTCCCTCTTGCAAAGACCACAAAGAGCTGAAATATCTTCTATTAAAGCTCCCCATCTTCACACTGAATGTTTTTAGTCATGCTTAAAAGTCTCTAATAATAAAGACACCATATAATTCAGTATGTTCCTCAAACTGAAAAACTGAGAAGGTTGTGCCAGGACAACCTCAAACTCCACAGTGACTGTGAGGCCTAGCAAAAATCTCACAGACACCTGGGAATTGCTCAGGAATGTCTAATTTCTCCTTCTTTTTAGACTGAAGCTTGCTTCACCCTGTCAGTGTGGGAGTGAGCACTCAAATACCTCCTGAAGCACTCCCAGGGGTGAATGGATCACACACATGTCAGGCTGTTCTGCCTGTTAGGGCAGCTTGTCTTCCCTGTGCAGCACCAAGGGCAGACTATTAAAAAATAGTTATTTCACAAAAGAAGTCAATTTGAGTCTGCAGCCCCAGCATGAGAAATGCACACAGAAAGGTGAGGGAGCTGCAGGAAACCTGCTCATGGACAAGCAGGGTCCTCCAAGCCCCAGTGTCCAGCCTGGCCTTGGGCACTGCCAGGGATCCAGGGCCAGCCCCAGCTGCTCTGGGCACCCTGTGCCAGGGCCTGCCCACCCTGCCAGGGAACAATTCCCAATTCCCAATATCCCATCCATCCCTGCCATCTGGCACTGGGAGCCATTCCCTGTGTCCTGTCCCTCCATCCCTTGTCCCCAGTCCCTCTACAGCTCTCCTGGAGCCCCTTCAGGCCCTGCCAGGCCACCCTGAGGTCCCCCCAAAGCTTCTCCTCTCCAGGTGCACAATCCCAGCTGTCCCAGCCTCTCCTCCCAGCAGAGCTGCTCCATCCCCTGATCCCCCTGGAGCCTCCTCTGGATCTCTGCAGCAGCTCCAGCTCCTCCCTGTGCTGGGCCAGGGCTGGGGCAGCTCTGCAGGTGGGGTCTCACCTGGGCACAGGCACAGGGGCACAATCCCCCTGCCCTGCTGCCCACGCTGGGCTCAGCCCAGGGCTCAGGGGGGCTCAGGGCTGGGGCAGCTCCAGCTCTCACCCCCAGCACCCCCAGCTCCCTCTCAGGGCTGCTCCAGGGGCAGGAATGCCAGGAATATCCAATTTCTCCTTCTTTTTAGACTGAAGATTACTTCATCCTTCACCTGAAACCTCCTGAGGATCGTTGTTCAGTTTTTTACATCCAGGTTCCCTTCACAAGGAAGGTGCCAGATTGGTAAGAAAATCTCCTTTTTGTGTTCTCTCTGAGCACAAATCATGTCAACTGTGGATCTAATCTCACCCTAAATAGCTGAGGAAGAGAGAAAGGTGTGGAAGGAGCACTGCCACTCCTTGTTCCCTAACTGGATTACAGCTCTTGTGGACCACTGCAACCCTGCAGAATCACAGAAAGCCCAAGCAGAGATCCACAGTCCATGACTGACAACACAAGCAGACTCCCCAGGAGCTCTGCAGTGCCTGGGTGGGGCACAGAACCTGCCCTGGAGTCTCTCCAACACCAGAACTGTCCCTCCTTGGGGCCACTGCTGCAGCCAGAGCCCCAGAGCTGCAGGGACTGTGGGGCAGTAATGCTCTCCTCACCCAGAGCTCCAATTCATGCTTCTGCAATAATGGAGCCTAAAACTTCAGTCAAAAGCCCTGGAATTGAAAGAGCAGAGATCCACAGGCACATATCCCTATTTCATGTTGAACTCACCCTACTCACACACCCGCACTTGAATGTCTCCATGGTAAATTAAACTGAACACTTGCTCTTACATTTACAACACATAAAGATCCAGCAACAAACACCATTACCAAAAAGCAGGACAGCTTTTCTCTCCTGACCCTCTTCTCTGGCCCTGATTTTTCTATGCCATCCCAGCCAAGATACCAACAGACACATAGAAAACACCCAGCCCTATCCTTCTCAGCAGATTCAAAAGTTAAATAAAGCCCCTAAAAACTCCTGGATGGTTTAGCTCATTGGTTTTACTCCACATGCTTATTTAGCCCTCAAAGTCTCTTCCCACACAGGCTGTCTGCTGTCATCAATAAAAGCCATTTACTCTTTTCCTCCCTCATAATATGTATCTTAATACTTAATGCATCCAAATACAAACTAACAGCTTCATTATTTCCACCTGGAGATCTCTCATGTCCCTCAGCTCCATGCAGCTTCCACAAGAGAATTAACACAGAAGGTGAGACCCACCCTTATGCAGGAGAAGAGAAAAGAGGTTTTTTTCCCCCATTATCAGCCCAGTTTCCTTCCTCTCACGTGGGCATTTACATCCCTGATCTTCTGTTTGGCACAGGTACTGGGAAAATTAAAATCCAAAGCTCTGCACTACAGAGGTTTCTGAAGGGACTTTGAGGATTCTTTACTAGAAAGCTCACCAAGTGTAACAATAAGGGCTAAGCAGGTTCTGTGAAAGTCTGGAGCTTCTGCAGATATTCTTGGGGATGTGGCTGCAATGGGATTTTCAGCTTAGCTGGCAAGACCAAATAAAAATCAAAGCTTTCCTGCTTCTCTGGCAAGTGCATATGATGAAACCTCTGAAGTGTGAAATTTACGGAAGCAGAAAATGTGAGAGAGCCACTGGTAGCACAGATCCTGAATTTATTCCGCCAGGAGATCCTGGTGACAACTTGATTCCTGATTCCAGGAGCTGCCCACTGAGAGCACTGCAGGCACATTCCATGGAATCAGCCCTGGATTCAGCATCACCAGCTTGAGCCACCCCTGGGCCTGCACTCTGCATCTACAGCCAGCAGCACAAAAAAAGGAGAAATTCCACTGCCCTGGAGTTTCATGGGAAAGATTTAATCCAAAACTCAACTCTCCACCCCAAGATCCTTCCATTGCTGTGCTCTTTGCCTCATGACAACCACTGAGCCCTTTCTGCTTCACCCTCTCATTAATTATTGAGAAAAAACACAGAGTGTTCCACAGAGGAAAAGAGGAAACACATGTGACAGGAAAAGAAGAATGAAATTTTGGAGAATAACAGGAGTTTTTGTCAAATTTCACCTAGTCTGTAAGTTAAGAGAAAAAATGAACAAATTAAGATAAAAATAATTCCTCTGAGATTCCAGGCAAAGGAGAAAGCTGAACATTGTGGAACTATGAACATAGAATTTACATTAAAATGACAAAAAGAACTACATCCTATTTTATTAACAAGTTTTTCTTTCTCATAGAATTCAAAGCAAAAATGAAGCACCAGAAGAAACCTGATGCTTTTCAAAGCCCTTCTCCAATGTCACTTTTAAATATGGGCCCAGAAGTGCCATAAAGCCTGGGCTTCAGGACAAATTGTGAAGATGAAATGCTGGAATATCACAGAGCTTGTAAAATTGAGAGAACAGATAATAGACTTTAAAGGAGAAAAAGAAAGATTTGGAAAGGACCCAAAAATAATGATGAGGTGATAGATTTATGGGTCTTGATCCCTGACTGGTAAGGGGTTAATGGGAGCAGAAAGGTAATCTGGAATTAACAGGAGGTAATTCAATTCTTGAGAGAGAAGAGAAATCTCAGGAAAATGAGCTTCAGTAAAAGAGAAAGAATCCAGTCCTGAGTAGCAAAAAAACAAGGGGAAAAAAAAAAAAGAGGAATAGGTGGAATCTGCCAGGCTGGCTGAGACAACAAAATGAAATTTGAAGCCAGAAACAAGCAGGAAAACAACAGCAGGAAAAGACAGAGAGAAAAAGTGGCTGTTTAGGAGAAATAGCCTGGAACCACATGGAATGGCACAAGTGGGAAGCATCTCTCAAAAATTAGGCCAAAGAATTGACAAGCACCTCAGAGCCTGGGAAGAACACAGCTCATCAAGCAGCACCTGCTGAGCACAGCAGGTTCAGCTCCACAGCCTCTGCCTGGGTGGGAAAACCAAAATCCCACAGAAATCCCACAGTGAGGATGCTGGGACAGAGCTGGTCAGGAACACAAATAGCAACAATTGCTTAGAAAGGAGGAGGTTGTGCAGAGATGGACATCACAGTGGCCAACAAAACACAACAAACCCCCAGAAGTGCTCTGTGTAACTCAGGACTCATGGAACATTCCAGAAGCTGGAAAAGGAGATTGTGCATTAGACACAAATGATGTCTGTGAACTAATTCTAACTCTAAATGACAAGATCACAGAATAAATCAAGGGCATTAATCATTATTATTGGCAACAAGGCTAACCACAGCCATTATATTGCATTTTTAATTACCTGTATTTCCTTTTAAACATTAAATCCCAAATCAGGTGCTACTTCCAAGGTCCAGGAAGGAACCTGTCTTGTAGGGGAATTATTCTCTAACCTGTTCTATAAGTGAGCATTAAAACCCCACAGTTACACCCACAACAATCACTCATAACACACTCAACTCCCTGGCTCTGTCTGGGAACAGAACTGGGGAGGTTTTCCAGCAAAAAGGAATAATTAATCCAAGACAAAGGGCTTGGCCAAAGCAGCAATTAACCAAGCAAAGTGCAGGCTCTGGGCAGATTTTTTCATTTGAATTATGAAGTATATGAGAAACTTGGGCCATAATTCCCACCCCACTGGGTTAAGTGCTCTATAGGCCTTGAACAAAGATTTTTCTCTAAGCCATTTAATATTGTCACGTTCCCTGAATTGCTCCTTGCTGGAGTTAAACCACCTGAGAGAGGGACCACACTCCTATACCCACCCCATAAAAACATGGTTTGCTGTGGGATGCACCTGCAGCAGCACAAACATCCAACACTGGGATTAAATCCATGGCCTCACTACTATTGGAAAAGACCTCCAAGGTCATCAGGTCCAAGCTTTAACTGAATGCCTCCAGGCCCACTAAACCTTATCACAAAGTGCCACATCTTGGGTGTTCACACGTTTTTTGGAGCACCTCCAAGGATAGTGACTCCACACTGCCAGAGCAGCCTCTTGAGATGTCCAACTGTTCTTCCAGTGAATAAATTATTCCAAAAATCCAACTTGAACCTCCCCTGGCTGTTCCCTCTGCTTCTGTCCCTGTTCCTGGGAGCAGAGCCTGACCTGTCCCACTGTCCCCTCCTGTCAGGAGCTGTGCAGAGCCACAAGGGCCCCCTGAGCCTCCTTTGCTCCAGGCTGAGCCCCTGCCCAGCTCCCTCAGCCCCTCCTGGGGCTCCAGACCCTCCATGTCCTTCTTGCACTGAGTGGCCCAAAATTAACCCCAGGATTTGATGAGTGGCCCCTCACCAGCACCCAGCACAGGGGGACAGTCACTCCCCTGCTCCTTTGTTCAATACAGTAATAAAAATTCTTAAAAATACTTTAAAAATCCCAGATCTACGTATGTTTGAATGGCAGAACTCACTCATAGAAATGGGACTTGGAGATGGAGAGGAAGCTGCAGTCTCTGTTGGCCTTGATGGTGAAGATGAGGGGCTCCCCAGTGAGCACAGCCAGCTGCCCCACCAGCTCCCCAGGGTGGGTGATGAAGAGGCAGGTGTCCTCCTCAGAGTCAATCTTCCTCTGGTACACATGGAGCATCCCAGAGACCACAAAGCAGACATTGACATCCTGGAGCAAATGGGAGGGAAAAATAAAACAAAATAAAAAAATACCTCAATTAAAATCCCCCCCCCCCAGATTTTCAAAGCAATTATCCCAGTGACAGAGCTATCATGACCAATCTGTTTCCCAGAAAGCTCCCCTATAGCTTTTGAACAATTAGGTGGTAAAATAAGATACAATAGTGAATTATTAAAAGCAGGGTATGAATATTTAAAACTAAGCAGGCACAATATTGAAAAATGCATTTCTCTTTGGGTGGTTGTGAAAAATGAAGGCTGCATCCTGAGATATCAAGGAATAACAACAGAACTGGGAGAGGAGGAGATAATGGGGAATCACAGCTGCAGGATGAGGGGCATGGCAGGTCAGCAGGGCAGAGTCAGCAGGGCAACTGCAGCTGCCCATCATCTGCTTTGCTTAAGCTCCTCTATTTACACAGGATTATTATAAATGAAGCTTGTTAGATCCTAAACACACTTTGCTATCAACAAATAATGCTGGATTGGTTTTCTATGAGGGCTTTACTGCCACTGATGGCATCATAAAAGCCCAAAGTGCAGGGTTGAGAGGCTTCCCAGTCCCCAGAGCTCCTGAGGAAGATGAAGGATGACCCCACACCTTCCCACGAGGTCCATCAGAGCTGACAACACCCAGAGCCCCACCCTGGCTGTGCTGCAGCCCTGTCCTGTCAGCAGGAGGGCCCAGAGCTGGGGGGCTTCACCTCCAGAAGGGGTGGCTTGGGAAGGGACAGGTGGGAATGTTTTATTTCCATAAATGTGTATAAACACCTCCTGGAGGGGCACAGACTGAGCAGACTCACCTGATCTCCCTGCCTGGACAGCACAGTGCCAGCAGTGACCTGGTGCAGTGTCACTTTGCCATTCAGCAGGGCAGGATTCTGGAGAAGAAAAGGGTGGAGGTAAAATTTACTGCTCTGTGAACAGGTAAAGGTGCCAGAATGTGAGGAACCACCCAAATAAAGTAAGAACAACAGTTAAGACTATTTTACAAGTACTTGTATCTCTTTAAAATATGGCACCTATTTTTATAATTCTCTACCCACCCAATATTTCTTCCAGAAGAGGAAAAAAGGTGTGATTTAATTGATTCATTAAGGTGTGATTTAATTGATTCATTAAGGTGTGATTTAATTGATCTATTTGAATTGATCACATTTGGATTCTTAAGGATTTTCCATTCATCAATTTCCCCCCCAGACTCTTTAAAGGATCTTTAATGAAAAAAGATTTGTATCAGCTGGCATGAAAACCATCAAACATAAAGTTACTTTCAAAGGAAGGTGAAACTAGAGGAGATTCTCTGTATTAGGGAGTACCAGGACAGGATAATCCAGCACTGGCTGTGTCCCAGCCCAGCCCTGGGCACACAGCTCAGAGCTCATTTTCACACACACTGTCCAACAAAAGTTTCCCCAAGCTCATCAGCTCCTGTGCTCAGGCACACAACAGTGGGAATTTCACTCCCAACTGAAAAGCACAGGGGAGGAAAGATCTTCCCAAAAGCCACCCTCAGTTTAGACCCCAATCCCTTGCAATGCCAAGGAGATGAGCTGGCTGAGCCTAAAATTTCCTTTGATCCAAACATTGCTTTTATCACCACAATCCTGAGTGCACAACAGACACCCAAACAGGCACAGAGAGACTTTTCCTTCCATCTCAAAGAACTGCCCACACAATCTGGGGTCATGTGTGCAGCCAGGATCAAACCCTAATGCTTCAGGCCACCTTTGCTTTGGCATAACCTTCACTCAACCCAACAAATCACACAGTCACAGACTGGCTTGGTTTCAAAGGGACCTTAAAGCTCATCCAGTCATGGCAGGGACATTTACCACTGTCCCAGGTGCCCCAAACCCCAATGTCCAGCCTGGCCTTGGGCACTGCCAGGGATCCAGGGGCAGCCACAGCTGCTCTGGGCACCCTGTGCCAGGGTCTCACCATGCTTCAAATAAAGAATTTCTTCCTAATATTCAATGTCAGCCTGCCCTCCTTCAGCTTAAAGCCATTCCTCCTTGCCCTGTCACTCCATGCCCTCAGTCCCTCTCCAGCCTTCTTATAAACCACTCAGAAATTCAGCATTTTATCAGCACCCTGAAGGGGCTGGGGCACAAAGCAAGGCTCAGTTATGAGTGCACAGGTCAGGCTGAAGCAGTTCTGGCTCTCACAGCCTCCCTGGGTGCTTGGCTGTGCCTCAGAGGCAGAAGCACTAAAGCTGCACTCACAGGAGAACCAATTGAGCACAAGAGCAGAGCACAATGTGACCCCAGCCATCAAGTCCATTCCAGCAGGAAACCAGCACAGCAGAGATGTAAACACTCCACCAGTGTAATTGTTCTGCCAGGCTGGAATTGTTCTATTTTGGGGTGAAAAGAAATAGTGCAAGTGAAATAATCACAATTATTCTTTACACCTACTGCTGATAAAAAGAACATATTTTCATCAAAAATAGTTTTATTAAAGCCAATCTGTTTCATGGGAACATATCCAATGCAGAGAACCTGACAAGCACCTGTCAAAATATTTCAGTTCAGCAACAGCAACTCAACTAATTTCTATAATGTTTTTTCTATATTTAGACATTTATGGTTGTATAGTATTATCTATTCTCAAAGCCAAAGTTGTATCTCTGAAAGTGCCTCTCAGCAGGGGAATTCAGGCTCCTCCATGAGCTCTGCTTATCAAGAGCATTTTCAGGCTGCATCAGCTCAAAAAATAAAAAATTGCTGCCAAGATTTTCTTCATGTCTAAGACTACTTAAGTACTGGGATAGATTGTACTCAGGGCTGTGAGAGCCTCAGCATTGGAGATCTTTAAAGCAGCTCAGCCAAAAACCTGCCAGAAATGACTTGGCAGCATCTGACTGTGCCTCGGGCATGGCAGGGACTGAGTGACCTCAGGCAGAGCTTGGACTCCTCCTCTGCTGGGCAATCTCTGCCCCACGAACCAAGGAAAGAAATGACAAATGAAATCCATCCCGTCTCTCTCACATGGCTGAGACCAGCAAACCCCAATTCAGCACTGCACAGCCACAGGGTTTAGGGTAAAATCTACACTGAGCCCCCCAAGGAGGGAAAATAACAAAATAATTACCCCAAAAAGCTCCATTTCCCAGCAATGTGATACATGACTGCCATACATGATTGCAGCAGGAAACTCAACAAAGTTGCTCACAATAGCAAATTTAAGAAGCAACAAAGGTTATTTCTAGGTAACAAATTAGCTGGAGTTTATGGTAGGAAGTGAAAACACAAACCAGTTATAAACAAGTTAAATACAGCAATAATTAACTGGGACAAATAATATTTTTGCCAAAGGAAATTCCCTTGTAACTCACAAAGAAGAGATGCCAGCAACACTGCTTAACCCTCCTCATCATAGATAAAGCTGAAAACACACAAAAACTGTAGGAGATTGAAAACCATTCATGACAGAGATCCAAGGAATTCAAGTTACTTAAAACAAAAGAAAAAAAAAAGAAAATTTTAATTCTGATGTCAGATACCTAAAGGCTATTTGAAATAATGCCTCTCTTTCTAGAGACATTTATCCTCTCTCTCTGTCACATAAAAAAACCTCAACTAAACAATCAAAAAACCCCAAAGCTACCATCTGTCATCAAAACATCTCAATTTTATTCACTCTGATTGGCTGCTCTGAAAAATGACAATTTAAAATGCTTCCATCTTATTTTTTAAGAGAAGACCTTACAAGAATTCATTTCCTTTCATGTAAGCAGAGCAGCATTGAACACAAATACTTTGTACACAGTAAGATTATTCTTGCATTTCTTGTAGAAGAATCAACTTTTGTATTACTACATGGGAAAAAAATTGAGATTTCAATTTTTGACATTTAGCCACATCCCAACAGAATTTCATTTGCTTGTGAAAAACTACAGTGCTTGAAAATCCTACTTTATTTCAGCAGTATTTAGATCTTTATGTTATAAATTCTGCCTATTAGGAGCTGCATTTTAAGGATACTGTTGAAATCAACTTTATCTCTGAACTGCTACTTGGTAATTACTGAGAAATTTATTCTAGACTAAAAGAAAAGTGCTGTAATAAGGAGCTTCAGTAATCTTGGCATTTTGCTTATGATCTGATAGTTGGCTCAAGAACAGAACAGATGAAGTCTTACTCCTTCTGCAACAATAATTTATTCTAAAATAATCTGCAGCCTTTCATGAGGATATGAATGCCTGAAAAACCCTGAAAATGAACATAATGAGGCAGGTAAGGCTCCTGCAGCCTGAGAGACCTCAGATCAGTGAGGATGGGGAACAGGCACCTCCAGCCTCACAACTGGGAGCTGAAAGGCCCTGACAGGGATTTTGAAGCTGCAAGGGGAATAATTTTGGAAGTCAGGAAGGAATGCTAAAATCTAGAAGTAAAATCTTTTCAATTCTAGCTGGTGTTGTTTGCTGACAGCTCTGAAGGCAGGAGGAGGTGCAGCAGCTGTGCCCAGCCCCTGGCAGCAGCAGCAGACAGGAATTATTGCAGAACAGGCTGGAACAAACCAGGGCTGTCTGTGGCTGACTGAGACAGATGCTGAGCTTTCCCAAACTGTCTGAGCATCCACATGAACAGACACACCTCTGTAATGAAATGCAGCTGGAATGATGAGAACAATTTTCAATCCTTCTTACATCACCAAGTGTCTGGGCCTCTAGCTTGTCAGAGTGACCCCAAGAAGAGCTGGAAAGTCTCTTTTCCCAGCCTGGCACTTGAAGAAGGAGTCAGGGCTCTTCATTTCTCAGTCTCGAGGTTGT